>NC_071667.1:22857500-24107500 GCF_028554725.1 Zeugodacus cucurbitae
AAAGCTGCACTCAGATTTTTTTATAAAATGGAAAATGGGCGTGGCGTCGCTCACTTATGGGTCAAAAACCATACCTCAGGAACTACTCGACCTATTTCAATGATACTTGGTTTGTAATAGTTTCCTTACATCCCAATAATATGTTGTGAAAATTGGCCAAATCGCTTCACAACCACGCCTACTTCCTATATACCAGAACTTTGAAGACAATCTGAATCGTTTACTTTACAATATATAAAGTAAGCACTAGTTTAGATATCGATGCAGAACTTTGCACAAATTCTATGTTAATAGTGTGGCAGCCCCATTCTAAAAATCGCCGATATCGGACCATAGGTTTTTAAGGCCCCATATATCGAACACGAGGACCTCGGTGCTTCTAACCTAATATTATGGTTTCCAACTTTCAATGGACTTTATACAATATATATGACGAATATGTGGGTCAAATTGTGTATTATATAATATTAATTAAGTTAAATAAATAAATTGCGAGAGTATAAAATGTTCGGTTACATCCGAACTTAGCCCTTCCTTACATGTTTATTTTATATTTGCTCAACTGAAATACCAATTTTAACCACTGTGTGTATCAGAATTCAACACTACGATTAGGCCAGTACACATGTTTATACACCTACACTGATATGCGCACACATGCCGCATACGCGTACTGCTTGAAAACCATAAAACGCACCTAAATTACTGGTTGCTACGCTTTAAATGAACTGGGGCTTCTTCGTACGCTTAACTATTTTGCGCTACTTTTGTCACTTTTGCACGCGATTTTTTGACATTTTTGCTTGCTGCTCATCTTTTCTTACATATGCTTGGCTTTCCTTTTTGTCGCATTTGCATTTCATGTGTTTCTGCTGCTGCTTCTTCTTCTTCTTTTTTAGGTGGGTCTAATGAACTCTGCAGCGTGCGCATTATAATTTTTGCGGCAAATGCTCGTATAATTTAAAAAAATCCGAACACAAAAACAAAAGCAAAAACTAGAAGTAGAAATAAATGTGCGCTGATTTGTTGCTTCCTACCGCTTGGCCTGGACTGGTTGTGTTTAACGCACAATTACTGAAGCGGATGTGTGTGCGAACGCTGTTTGCACTCAACTTGACTCGATTCAAATCGATTTGCTAAGCTTGTGGCAATAAAAAAGCGCATGCGCCTACTTCTAGTTGTTGTTATTGTTTTTTTTTTGTACTGGAGTTGAACTGCTCCACCGTGTGAGCAATAGTGAGAAAATCTGTGTTTAATTACTTGAATTAATACAGTATTATAACGGCGCGAGGTACATTAAAAATGATAAAAATGTGCAAAAATAACAAAAACAAAAGAATTGTTTGTATGAAAACAAATTCAAGAATGACAAGAAAGACGACTGCAAAAATTTCCCAGCGCTAATTCTTTAAATGAATGCCAGCAACGTTGTTAGCCGGTTGAGTCTGGGCGTTCAACTTTGTCTTTTGGCGTCGTCGGGTTTTAAGGAAGCTTTAACTTAAAGAGCGAAAGAGGAAGCTCATTAAATATAATAAATAAAAAATTAAATTAAATTAAATTAAAATACATGAAATGAAATGAAATGAAACGAAACGAAACGAAATGAAATGAAATGAAATGAAATGAAATAAAATAAAATAAAATAAAATAAAATAAAATAAAATAAAATAAAATAAAATAAAATAAAATAAAATAAAATAAAATAAAATAAAATAAAATAAAATAAAATAAAATAAAATAAAATAAAATAAAATAAAATAAAATAAAATAAAATAAAATAAAATAAAATAAAATAAAATAAAATAAAATAAAATAAAATAAAATAAAATAAAATAAAATAAAATAAAATAAAATAAAATAAAATAAAATAAAATAAAATAAAATAAAATAAAATAAAATAAAATAAAATAAAATAAAATAAAATAAAATAAAATAAAATAAAATAAAATAAAATAAAATAAAATAAAATAAAATAAAATAAAATAAAATAAAATAAAATAAAATAAAATAAAATAAAATAAAATAACATAACATAACATAACATAACATAAATAATAAATTTCAATACAAACAACAATTTATTTAATTTAATTTAATTATTTTTTAGTTTTCTCATTTTTTATTTCACCCAAAAACTCGCTCGAAAATTTATTTTTTTTGCGTATTTTTTCCATAAATTTCTAAATTATTGAGAAACCAATCACTCGATAAGTATCGCTTTGAAAGTCATTGGCTGATATCAAAAGCAATAACAACACATATATTTAACAGAAACAGTTCAACGGCTAGTTAGTTAACTGTAAAACGCAGTGGTAATAGGCAATAAAAATGTAATAATAAAGAATAAAATAAAAAAATCAAAAGCCACAGTTAGTTGGCACACAGTAGGTGGTAAGCTATTTAGCTGAGAGATTTATATCGTCACCTGAAATGCAAAATAACGTAACATCACTTTTCGTAAGTTTACAGGAGAAGCAAAAAACCGTATAAAAAGAAAACCACTTGCGATATTGAAACAAAATTTTCAAATCTGAATTAACATAACACTATAAGTATATTTTAGGAAAAAAATAAAAAAAAAATTCTGCTAATTTTATAGTAGGTGTCTTACGTTATTTTGAATTTTCATTTCTGAATCAAAATAACGTATGATCAATCTAAATTTGTATAAAAATTTAAAATTGGAATATTAATACTTTTTTTTTAATTTTAAATAAAAACAGGTGCAAGTTTTCCATATTTCATGTTATTTTTATTATTAATATGTACATAAGTACTAAAAAAAATTAAAATATTTCAAGTCAAAATGAGAACAATGTTTAATAATTGTTTATTAAACAATTAATTATTCAAAAGGTATATTATCATAAAAGTAATGACAGTCTGCTGGAATCAAAGCCTTTAGGTCCTGCAGATGTTGCCATTTCTTCTTGGATATCGTTAACCTTTGCGGGTGCAAAAGATTAGGCTGCTGAATTTCAAAATTTCTGGTAGTCCTTTTTGGAAGAAGCTGATACTCGTCCTTAAAACAGGTTTTGTAATATATGGATCCCGTTGTATCATATGCCAAAGCACGAATCATATTTACTGTAGGATCTCCAACTTTATTACCTGAGAGAACAAATATATAATAAAATAAAATAATTTACTTATTTTAAAAATCCATAAATATTTTAAATAAGTAAATAAAAATAGAATAGAAAGCTGAGCATAAAACTTGTCAAAGTTTTGTGCATGTACGTATGTAAATAGATGTAAAATTGTTTACCTGGTCGAATAGATGAATACCGCTTTGGAAGATTTTCATAATCCAGGAAATAACTGTGTTGTAGGTGATGAACCACTAGTGGATATGGATTTTTTCGTGCGTCTTTCATTAGTTGAACTAGTTGGGAGGGCAAATTAATTTGTTTATTATTCATTTTGCGTTGTATTAATGAGTGAGTAGAGTCACATTCCATTTGTGTATGCCCTACGACTAAATACTTATGCTCAATGGTAATGTGGTTTACTACACAAAACGATATTAAGGCATTGGATAATACTGCATTCCGATTTTGATAAAAGCAACCATCAGAATATATAATAAAGTGATGGATGTTTGGGGTATTAAGTATTTCTTTCTTTATGTGCTTTATTACAATTGTTACGAAAGTCGAAGCAACAAGACTGCCTTCAGTTTCATCCCAGACATAGTTGTCAGATTTATGAGTAATAACGTTATATATAGTAAAATTATGAACTTGAAGTTTCATTTTGTAATAAGATGCATTTGCCTTTGACTGCGGAATAAGCTTTACCGCTTGCATGTCCATACATAATAAAGAGCATAAGCCCGCTTTAGCACTTTTAATGTCATTATTTTTTTCTTCTCTCATTTCCCTTATATCTTTTCTGTGGACATCATATTGTTCCACTGAGATATTTTTTGATTCGAAAGATATGCAAGTGTTACACATATCATTTCTTGGTTTAAAAATCGATAAATTATTTGTATTTAAAAATTTCATAAAATTTGGGAAGGATATAGGAGCGATATCATTTGCATTATGCGATTTACAGTCTCGAGAATAAACTTCATACACATTTGCATACGATTTAAATTCTGATTGAAAATACAATTTATTTGTATACTGACGTCGGTAATGGGATTCTAGTTTCGGAATGTCTTCCAACCATTTAATTAAATAATTTAATCTATCTTGATAGGTTTTTTCCCGTATTGTGTTTCTTCGATTTTCCACTTGCAAATTTTTTTTATTTTCAGGACCCAATTGAGTGCTATAAAGTTCACTGGAACTCAACCAACTTCTTACCATAGTTTCCGAAATACCAAGGGTTGACAAAAACATTTTACTGCACACTTGATGACGTACTCTTTTATGATGCAAAAAAATAGGATTTTGAATATGAACGTCGGGAATTTTCCACATAAATCCGCTTTTTAGCATGAACTTCAATACTGCTAGTTACATAAACTTTCTTTTGGTCCCATGACATTTGCCAAAAATTTTCAAATATCTCCTTCCGCACATTTTCTGAATAAAGAGAACAATGCCGAGTTGAACTTTGTACACAATAATTAGATGTGCATGCTGCTTTTATTTCTTGTGGTTTCCTTTCGCAAATATTTCCTTTTGATAAGCCGTCATATTGTTTACCATACATTCGATTTTTTATATTTTCTTCCCTTTTGTTAATTTTTTTACAACCTTGCACATTTTCTTTATTATTTTCAGCATCTTTAATTATGGAACACATCTTATTATTTCACAACACTTTTCTTGTTTTACCTGTTTTATAACTTTCAGTATAAAAACGATTTAAATTATATCACCAAAGCACATTAAACATAACTAATAGAAACAAACATAACAATAAATCAAGGCTAACTCCGTTATAAAAAAAAAAATACTCTGTTATTTTTACATTAGTGATGATACGTTATTTTGTTTAAGGAAAGCATGCACTTGTTGATACGTTTTTTTGAATTTTTAATATAACTTGGGTATTTTGGGTCGCAGAAGCCTAAAATTTTTGACACTTATGTAATATGATGTGTTGAATCGTAATCAATAAAAAACCCAATTTCGAATTTTTTGATGATACGTTATTTTGCATTTCAGGTGACGATATGGAGATCACATAAATTTTTGTCAATATAAATTAAATGTGACGCAAATGTGCGCTACTTTAGAGCGAGCGCTTATTATTCTGATAGTAAAATGTATGTAGCGACAAAGTGAATGATGGGAATGAGAATTGCTGCTGAATTGAAGTTGATAGGCGAAATATGTTAAATTATGGAAATTATTTGGTTTATATAATGCGGGATAATATATAAATGTGTGGTTACATATGCAGGTTGTAGAGGAAATGCTGATGGTCTGACCTAATTTGCCCTTTAGAAGAGATAGTTTCGGTTACAAATGCCGTCCAAACTTTAAGCATAATTAAAATAATAAATATGATAATAAAAATTATTAAAGAGTTGAATTAAAAAGTCTGCCAGGAAATGGAAAATAATAAGTTCAATTAAAAAGAAATATATATGTCACATAAATAAATTATTAAACATAGCTATAAAAAGGAATATTAAATACAATAATAATAAAAAAATAAATTATAAAATAAAATAAAACTTCGAGTTAGAGAATTTTCATTAAAACAAAAAATTGTTCAAAAATCTGTAAAATATATATTTATACACTGTTTTATTTATTTACTTCGCAAACATTTTTATTGACATACGTTAAAAAAAGTTTTCTGTAATTTTGTTTGTTACATTTTGCTATTGTTTGGCTCTTGACGCCTATATCCCATACTTTTGCCACCTGAGTTATGCAATCCATAAGTATAATATCATATTTTTTGTTTGCCTCCGTCCAATATAGAGGGACTCTTTTAAAATTCTGCCTCGATAGTAAAATTTTAAATTTTGTATTATGTCCTGACCAAAAAGTTCGATTTATGGAAGGAAATTTGTATGAAAGTTGCACTCTATTGCCTTTAGAAGAGTTCGAGTTATGGCGAACTTTGAGTTATAGAAGTTTGAATTATGGAAGGAAATTTGTATGAAATTTGATTTCTGAACGCTATTGCCAATTCAAGTGTTCCAGTTATGGAGATCTTCGAGTTATGGAAGTTCCACTGTAACTACAATTTATATATATCCTGGAAGAGAATCTGACAAAATTTGTTTATATTTAAGACATAGACATATGTGAATTTTCTAACAATTAAACTAAAAATATCATAAGAAATGGCGCTAAAGTGTTACATTGCCATTTGTATCAAAATTTTCGGCTATTGGATCAACCTTTAAAATAACATTTTTCAAGAGCACCACTACGGTAATTACAGGAACTTTGGTGTTTTAAAACTGAATAAAAGACGGCGTTTTTATTTACAGAGAAGCTGATAGTAAAGTACGTTTGTTTTTAGCTTCGCAGTAGTTTTTCTTAAAATGCCCAACTAAAAAAAAGGTTAGAAACTTTTAATTATAAAGTAAAACAAGTAAGAAATGTCTAAGTTCGGGTGGAACCGAACATTTTATACTCTCATAATTTATTTATTTAATTTTATTGATATAACACACGTGGCGCGCTGTTGTGGACTCGGCTATAACCGCGTAAGTGGTGTCTACGCCAGTCAAGAAGAAGAAGAATATAACACATATTCGTCATATATTGAAAGTTTGAAAACTCTAATATTAGGTATATGGGAGCTTGGGGACGTTATGACCCGATTTCACGTATTTTAGGCACGGAGACATATTATTAAAAGAAAGATATTCCCTTCGAATTTCTTCAAAATATCCGGGAGATTTTCGGTAAAAAAAAATTAGTAGCACTGAGATATATGGGGACTTGAAAATTTATGGACCGATTTTGGCGATTTTTAGAAGGACGATGCTACTCTTAAAGTGCAGTATTTTTGCAAAGTTCTGTTTCGATATCTTCACTAGTGCTTACTGTATATATTGTAAAGTAAACGATTCATGTTGGTTTCAAAGTTGTGATATATAGGAAATTGGCGTGGTTGTGAACCGATTTGGACTATTTTCACAACATGTCATTAGGAAGCTAGGAAGATATTATGAACCGAATTTCATTGAAATTGGTTGAGTAGTTTCGGAGATATGGTTTTTGACCCATAAATGGGCAGAACCACACCCATTTAAAATTTTGTATACCAATTTGGGTGGAGCTCTTCTGTACCTTCTTTATAATGAAATTTAAGGTTTCTGGTGTTTTCCCTTACTGAATTAGAGCATTTTTAGTAGTTTTCAACATAACCCTTGTATGGGAGGTGCGCGTGGTTATAATCAGATTTCCTACAATTTTGGACTGTATAAGGTAGTACCTAAAAGAAACGATTCCAGAAAGTCAGGTTGATATAGCTCAAGTAGTTTACGAAATATGTACAAAAAAACCTATTAGGGGGCGGGGCCACGCCCACTTCTCCAAAAAAATTACATCCAAATATGTCTTCGTTGTGCCATTTTTTATGCTTTATTTATGGCTCAGTTATGTCACTTTATGTGTTTTCGGTTTTCGCCATTTTTTGGGCATGGCAGTGGTCCGATTTTGACCATCTTCGAAAGCAATCTTCCTATGGCGCCAAGAAACAAGTGTGCCAAGTTTTATCGATATATCTTAATCAAGTTACAGCTTGCACAGACGGACGGACAGACAAACATTCGGATTTGAACTCCACTCTTCACCCTGATCACTTTGGTATATATAACCCTATATCTAACACGTTTAGTTTTGGGTGTTACAAACAACCGTTATGTGAACAAAACTATAATACTCTCTTAGCAACTTTGTTGCGAGAGTATAAAAATAGTAAATTGTTTATGGAAGGGTGCCTTAACAACAAAGGAATCGCACGTAGTCTGCTAGATAAAGTTGCCATGAAGCTACAGTTGATATGCGGATATATTTGATAGTGGCCGAATATCACAGTGATATCAATGGTGATTTCGGCTCAAAAGGAGTTTTGTTTAGTTCTAAGGACTTTAGCTTATATTAGGTCGCGTCAGAGTTTCGGTGATATAGATTTTGAAAACTGCAGAATCTTTAATTCTGTTTTTTTTTTTTTCTAAAACCAAAAACCAGTAAAATAACTTAGTTTCGTTAATTCAATAGTGTGTTTATTGAAATTTAAAAAAAAGTTTTGTCGAGTTCCATCAAAGATAAGAAAATATCGGCAGTTATATGAAAATGCTGTAATTGTTGAAAAAAAAAGTTTGAATATAGCATAGCCATCAGAGGCAAAGTGATATCGGGGTAATTCTCAAAAGGAATCCTAGTCTAAGAAATATTATTTTATGTTTTATTTAATTTAATAAAAAAGTAAAAACCACTTCGACTTCCAGCATTGAAGTCACCGTGGACGAACTAACCACATATTCGAAAGATGATAAGTTTTATTAATCTCTTGTGGATTATTAGAGTCCAAGATATGTCATTTTTACTTATTGACAACGGAGGAGCCTTGAAATAAACTTGTCGTCATCATCATATTCATCGAAGCGACAATTTCTACAGCAAACGGTGAAAATGATTCACACAGTGAGACTCTAAAGCCAACAGACAAATGTTAATTTCTTAATGAAATAAATTTATAAATCAAAACAAATATTATACAAAACTACTCTTTTTAACGACAATCAAATACACTATAAAGCATATAAAAAAATACAATCGTATCGAAATTCCCGCGAACTCGCTCGCATTGCACCAGCAAATCACACGACCGGCAAATGAGTCATAAAGTAAAGCGTTTGATTAGTAAGCGAGTGAAAAATTGTTGCAAAATGTTGCAACAGCTGACGTTTCCGATTGCAACATTTGCAAACAATAACAAAAAACAAAAACAACAAAGCCGCTTACGTTTGCGCATAAATCCATAAAATCTCCCAACTAGTCAGCGGCGATGGTAGCGTCAGCGACAACGACATTGAAAGCTTTAAAATGGTAAACAAATGACGCAGCCGCGACGGCTGAGCGACGAAGAGCAAAACGACGATAGCGCTCCAGCAATAAAAAAGTGTAAACAAAACTTATAGCGACAAACGGTAAATCGATAGTTAAATTATAGGTAGGCGGAATTTCCGACTTCACGCTTAATTGCGAGTGACGAAATGACTAGGCGTTGCGCTGCCGGCAATTGTATTGGCGCTGGCAAATAAAAGACGTAAGACACGAACTTGGTTGTGAGGAATATAAAGAGTTTGTAGTTGGAGGTGGGTATTAATTTGCGGGGCTTTAATTTTGTGTTTCACAAAAGTTTTGTGAACATGTTCAAAAGATGAAAATTTTATGTATATTGGTCGAAATTATTGAAAGACAACAGCTTGCAATATGATTATCGATTATTACTTATTTTTGAAGGTAACTCTTTGTCAGTGTTATTTGAGTATTAGTAATAAGCTGCCCAAAATCTCAACAAATAAATATAATTTACTTGGTACACATTTAGTTTATATATTCTCTATGTTATCTTCCAAAATTTTCAGTTTCTTAAGAGTTTTATAAATACAATTATCGGAAAACTACGGTGAAAATGGAGATATAAATTATTTTATGGCGTTTGGCCATCTGGTAGAATGATTTATTTACTTTACCTAAGCTCAGCCCACTATAACTCTAAATCAAGTCAGCTATTATTCTTTAGCTAACTCACTATATAAGAATTAAACATGTCTGTATGCACCGCACTTCGATGATCCTTTTATATTTTTGAAATTTTTTTGTCACTGTACCGCAACAATCATAACAAGAGTGGTTCAACTACCCCCCTTTTACTATAAATATTTATGTACATATATATGTATATAGTACCCGCACTATGCCTATTCCACATTTATAACCCCAATGGCCAAGTGCACGCATAAATCAGTAACTGAGCGTGTGAAAAAAGTGATGAATCGTTAATTGTAGGTAGTTTTGATACATGCACGTACCGCCCTACGCTTGCAGGCGTCGAATAGAGTGACTAGCAAATTTGTTTTCAATTGAGCGCAGATTGTCTGCAAATATACTAAATGATGATTAAATCAGTGATAAAACAAAATTTTGCCGCAAATCCATACACAGCTGGGAATCTGGCTGATTGAAGAGAGCGAAAAGTAATGAAAGAGAGAAAATACATTTTTAAGAGCTACTTGCAAGATGCTGCTCTTAAGGTTTCTTGTCGTTGTTTGAACCGTAGGATAATATGTAGAAGGGCTAAAAGTGTCCTTGTGAAGGCTCTGCAGTAAAGCATTGTAAGCATTCAAAAGTTGCATGAGGGCCTTAAAGTTTTCGAACTTCCCTTTTAGCGGTTTTAGGTCAAATACTGGTAAAGAACAGCAGAAATGTAATTGATAGTCTAAAATATTTAGTAGACATACTAAAATACCCATAATATCCTCTTTTTATAAAGAACACTCCACTTCCCACACACAATGGATTAACTTCAAACTACTCTTGCATCCATACACAGTTCTCTTGCTCAACAAATGCATTACTCTCACACACTATGTAGCAACTCTTTCGCTGTCTCTTTAGCTTCTGCATCCCATCACACTGGGGCGCTACGCACCGCTGCTTTCATTTGCCGCTCATCTTTACATGCTTACCAGTCGTGCAACTTTCCAGAGCGTGCGGCGGTTCAGTTTTTCTTTGCTGCGCTTGCAAAATCTGCCGTAGCATTTTCTTGTCGAGACTTGCTTTCGAGCTGGTTTTATGCGCTGCGCCGGCTTTACCAATTGCCAGTTCCAGCTTGAACGCGCCAGCGTGCGGTACACTTTCGAGCTTCTCATCCGATTTGCACGGTTCGCATTCGCGTTAATCGCTCGGCTTAAAGTGCTCACACCAATTTGTGGTGCGTTTGTTGTTGTGTCTTCAAGTCGCGTTTTTTTTTTTCAATTCTTTTTTAATTACACATATGCGCTTATGGTTTTGTGGAGCACATTTGAATGCTTACTGTAAACGTTTCTGTGTTGCCAACTTACATTCAAACATACGAGCGAACGCATAGTTGGTTAATGAAAACTTGCCACAGGTGTCACAAGCAGTGCTACAGGATTCTCTATGGTGTTCGCATTGCACAAACAGGTGGGCAAGGAACGAGCTTTCCACATTATTGTTGTATTTTCTAAGTGTAAAATATTTCTGTAAGGTGCAGCTGCTGTGCTAATTAAGTTTGAGTGTAGAAAAAAATGGATATAGTGGTGGAAATATAAATTTGAATAATATTTTATTCAACCAAAAAAAAAAAAACAACGAAAGAAAATTAAGAAAAAAATTTCTAGTGAAAAAAGTGTGCAACGGCATTAAAAAATATACTGAGTGAAAATTGTACAGATCTGCAAAAATTTAATTTGAATTTAAAAGTTATGAAAGAAAAGTACTTTGCAAAGAATAATTTATATTATAAAAAATTTACATAATTAACAATCTAAGAAATAAGAACTGAAAAATTCTAAACAAAAGTCCAAATAAAATAGAATAAATGGAAAAATAAGATGTATAAAAAACAAAAACAATTGGGAAAAAACTTAGTTTAATTAATAAAAGTTAAGAAAAATATATACAAGTATTCAAAAACTCAAAAATAAAAAAAAAATAAAAAAATTACATATAAACTTGAAAAATTAAAATCTAAATTAAAAACTAAATCTATAAATATCTTATAAATTTATCACATAACTAAATTTTGAATATATATATATATATATAAATGTATTATTAATAAAAAAATATGCATACATGGAATAATAATAATAAATAATAATTATGTGTCCAAAGATAGAATAAATAATAAATGACTGAAAATAATTAAGAATAAATAAGAAACATAATTATAACAATTTAATAAAAGCTATCAAACTAAAATTAGTATGTTTTTTATATTCCAAAACTAAATCAAAAATAGTAATGATAATCTATATTTTATAAAATAATAATATTGCAAATTTGCCCAAAAAATTACTGCTACAAAAGAAATAAAAAAATAAATAAATGTGAAAGAAAATACATTTTGTAACTATTTCACTTTTAAAATTAAAAAATTATTTTTAATACCAATGATAATTAAAAAATAAATGTCTGTGATAATACAACTGCAAAAGTAATACAAATATTTATTAAATAGAAAATAATGCAATAAAAACGAAACAACATAATTACAAAACCAAAAAAAAAAAAAAATCATAAATTGAAAATTCAAAAAACAAACATATTTATATGAATATAAAATATTTGCATTAACTTAAAAATAAAATAAATATTAATATTAATATTATTAAAAATTCTAAAATACAAATTTAAAAAGCATAAAACTTTAAAAATTTTAAAATAAATTATTTAACAAATTATATAAATATTACACTCCTTGTTGCTAAAGTATTAAAAAACAAACAAAAATAAATACCAAAGGAGTAAGGAAAATAAGAAATATGTAAATATAAAGTTTTATTAGTACTTGAAGACAATTTAATAAAATAAATATAAATAATTTCTAAATAAAAATAAAAAAAAGAATAAATGTAATCAGAAAATTATACGACGTTATTTTGAGAGTTTGTAAAATTCTGCAATTTTAAAGAAAAGGGTGTTTTATTATAAACTTACAAACTTCAATAATAGTATTATATAATTTATCGAAACATCCAACATTCTACTTCGGATTGCACTTAAATAACTCTAATTTGTTATATTGATTTTAATATAATTTTTCACTATTAAACTTTAAGCATAATAATATTGTGTGGGTGCTCCAAGAATTTCTTGATGCCAAAAAAATCAAAAAGCGACACCTTAATTTAATACCTAACCAATTTTAAAATTTTGACTAATATTACAATGGAAAAAACTACAATCAGAAGTTAGACTTTACCGTCAAATCAGTGGCTGCTTTAAAAGAAAAAAGTCATATCTATGATCTACATTTTTGCTATTCTTTCCTAATTATACGACAATAAAATCGTTATGCATTTTATAAAAAATAATTTCATATAAAATAAGAAACAACAATTTAGGAAAGGGTATTTTGAATTATTGGCAACGCATCTTACACTCTTCAACCGTAAAAAGGCAATAAAAAGACGCATTATACAAAAAAATGCATAATTAACAGTGCACAAGCCCTATATGTCGTCCCGGCTACTATGTAAATAAATAGTGATATTGTTGTTGTTGTTGTATTTTATAGCTGCTGCTGATTAAAAAAATCAACAAATGCGAAATTCATTAAAAAGTGAGAGTTTTTTACACTTCATTTGAGTGCGGGACGTGTGTGACGCCGCGCTGTCGATCAAGCCGGTGTGTGTGCTGGCGTGTAAAGCACCCTCTTCGACTGCAAAAAGCAACAAAAAAACTATTTAATATTCAAAAGTATGCTGTGGGAGCCTAAGCGCCTGCATAGCGGTTACCGTATAAATATTTATATGCGAGTGTGTGTATGAAGGTGGCACCCGCATTCAGCGCATAAATGAAACACGCAATCAGCAACAATTTGATAATTTTTTTGTTGTTTTTACAGCGTTCGCCGTTTGCTTAATTGCGTATGCGTCTGTCGCCTGCGATATGTAGTCCGCGCATGCGCCCATTAACGTAACACTTACAACGAAGTAGTGTAATCACCAGCAACAACAAAAGCAATAACAGCCAACGAGTGCTACTAAGCTTTGCTGGAAAATGATATTGGCTTATCAATGACCACTTCGTATGATACTTACTAACGAATATATTTTATACAATGTTGTTGTTGTTGTTGTTATCTTGTTTTAAGGTAGTCCATGCATTCGCTGCACACTTGTTACTTTGTTGTAGTTGTAATATTTTGTTGTTGTTATCATACATATATTGTTGTTGTACGCTGTTGTGCGTATGCATAGCACGCATGCACGCAACAAATTTCCATAATTACCAACTGTCGACGAGCTGCGTCGAGGCTGCGTCGCTTACTTGGCGCCCTACACACTAACTGTGTGCACCAATAGACATGCATGTGTGTGTACATTCCCATAATCGTGGGCACAACCAGGCGCTTTACATTAGCTTAGCTTTGAGAGACACATTGAAAGCTCTGTGTTGACGCATGATTCACGTGTTTGGCGTTGATAACCTTGAGAACATAAATAGATTAGCCATTAAGAAAGCAAGTAGAGACAAGCGTATGAATTCAATTAGGTGGAAACTATATAGTAGATTTGCAAAGAAATGTATGGACATCAGTAGTTAATTAGCGTCAATTTTTTTTTTATCACAAATCATTTTCAACTATGGATTTATGTGATTATTATATGAGATTTATTTGTATAATTACAAATATATACAAATAACAAATGTGTATACTCAAGTTGGACATTTTTACAACGGCGATTGTGGCTATAATTCTCAACCGATTTATAAACTTGTTAGAATTACTGTATATACTCCAAATCAGGGCCATTTTTTGGTTTCGTAAAGCTATATATTATAAGCCGATTCCATCTCATTTATAATTTTACAATTCAATAACATATTAGTTTTGAATTTAGTTTAAAAATTTAAAATTATAATAGTATAACATATAGTCCGTTTAAAAATTACGGAAATAGAAATCCTCAAAATTTGTGGCTACTCTTTCATTGAAAATATTGGAAAATTTCATAGATGTTCTAAATAAATTAAAAGGAGATGAGTTCAGTCTAATATTGTGCATCTGTGCCATAAATTTACAAAATCAAGTGTATTGACCTCATATACGGATTTCCAAACTTTCGGTGGAATTTATACCGTATATATGCGTTAATATATTAGATATCTTAGTAAGACAGAAAATCTTGGATATAATGTTGCTTGGTGGCAAGAATAGTTGAAATCGGTCCAGGAATTATTTCTATATACTATATACAGTGGAACTTCCATAACTCGAACTACTATAACACGAAGATCTCCATTACTCGAACACTTGAATTGGCAATAGCGTTTAGAAGCCCAATTTCATACAACTTTCCTTCCCTAACTCGAATTTCTATAACTCAAAGTTCTCCATAACTCGAACTCTTGAAGTGGCAATAGAGGGCAACTTTCATAAAAATTTCCTTCCATAAAGTACGGAGGCTAACAAAAAATATAATAATACACATATGGATTGCATAAATCATGTAACAAAGTCATGGGATACGATACAGACGTCAAGAGCCATACAATGGCAAACTGCAACAAACAAAATTACAAAATACATATTTTAACGTATTTAAATAAAACTTTATGCGAAGTCAATAAATAAAACAGTGTAAAATCTATCTTTTATAGCTTTTTGAAAATTTATATGTTTTAATGAAAATTCTATAACTCGAAGTCTCTCTAACTCGAAGTTTTTTTGTGGATTATGGTGATTCGAGTTAGACAAGTTCCACTATAGTTTGGAGGTGAGTTCCTTCTAATATTGTGCCTCTGTACTATAAATGGTCAAAATCACGTGTATTGACCTATAGACCCCATAAACTTCATATACGGATTTCCAAACTTTCGGTGAAATTTATACCGCATATATGGGTTCACATTTTCAAAGCATCGTTTTATAGAAAGTGTTATTTCGAAAATATTTTTTTATAACTCTCACTAATTATTTGCTTTTAGCATATATTTTATAATTTTAAACAGCTTAAAATATAATTGCAAACAGTGGCAGTGGCCTTTCACAAGTATTTATTGTAAGTTTTTGGCACAACTTAAATTTACAGGAACCCCTCTGCAGTACTTCAGCCAACTCCTCACTCATCAACTTTATTATTTTATTATTATACATTATTTATCATTTATATGTGTACAAAAATATCAACATAGGCAAAACCAAAGTTGACTTACTAAAACTTAGTCAAGCTTTAGTTGAATACAGTTCGACGAACTCTACTTGCATTTAATTGTTTTTCAATAGCTGCGAAAACCGTAACGAACAGTGAAAATTATTTGCCGCTGAAAATTAATATTTTATTAGTTAGAAATTGTTGTTGCATGCTTACTTTTAGTTATTGAAAATAAGTTCAATGCTCCTGTGAAAATACATAAAAACACGTTGGGAAAGTGATGCAGTAAGCAAAATATATATATTTTTTATGTGACTACTTTCTGTTTTAAAATTATGCTTACACAGCACTTTGGGTGCATGATAAGCTTTAGTAAGTTAGAGATGGAGTAGTAATTGATAATAATAATAAAAATGAAATATTAAAAGTTAGTAGAAAATTTAATAAAATATTCATTACCACATTTTAACTAATACTTTGAACTATGTGACCTTTATTTTAATAAATCGCGTTATTTTCCTTAAATAAATTACATAGTATTAGGAATTAATTCATATTCACATTACAAACTTATCAAGTTCGTTGCTTAAGTTTTTTGTTTATATTTTCAATTTAGTCGAGTTTGTTGCTTAAGTCTTTTATTTTCACTACAAATACTGTCAAGTTCGCTATTTAACTCTTTAATTTGCACCACCTAACAACTCTGCAGCAGCAATGGCCATTCTAAACGACCCACAATCAATCATGCTTTCATGCTATTCTTAGCCGCATTTAACGACACTGTGTCCGGTTGCATTGAAAACGGCATAATTTGTGTTGATAGGCATTTAGTGCAGTCTTGTTTATGGCTTCAAAGGCGGTAATTCAGTTAAGCTGCCAAGTAGGATATTTGCTGTGAAAATAATTACAAGGCACACACGCTGACGCACAGACGCATATATATGTTTGTATCTATGTGTGTGTGTGCACGGGTGTTTATGGCTAACACTACAAATATGGCGAATAACAAGCGTTGCCATAAGGAAGCGAGCAATAAAGACGTGCCTGGGTGTTAATTAGAAAATATAACATTGCCGACACACACCTCTTTGCATGGTTGTCTTTAAAGACTGTCTACAGTTGTTTGTACTTGTGTATTTATAGGCATATAGGCAGCTCATTATTGCATTCACTTAAATTATAGTTTTTAATTGGGTTGAAAAAGTACAAAAGCCTATAAGGATATTTGTTTTAATTGATCTAGTTTTCCTTCTTCAACAATACTTGAAGAGTGGTATTACGCTATAAGGCAAAATGAATCATTTTAAAGACAATTCTAGCTCATTAATATGTTACTTATAAGTAAGCAAGTTTATTAATTTCTACCACAAATTTAATATTCCACTCATGTTCTCTACTTAAGTCTTCTGAAGTCCAAGTCCATATTTCATTCAAATACAGTGGAACTTCCCTAACTCCAATCACCATAATCCACAAAGAAACTTCGAGTTAGAGAGACTTCGAGTTATATAAATGTTCATTAAGACACACATTTTTTAAAAAGCTATAAAATATAGATTTACCCACAGTTTTAGTTATTTACTTCGCTACAAGTGGTATTTAACTACATTAAAACATGTATTTTATTTTTATTTTTTTTTATTTATTTAGAAGAGAAATAATTATAAATAATTACTCCACTTATATATACAAAGCACTGGCTGCCAAGGCCTTCGGCTTGAATAATCATAAATCTAAGGTATAAAATTAATACGATTACAATTCAAATAGTTAATAGTGTGTTAAGAATTATATATACGATTACTTAAAATTTAAATATTTAACTTGCTAGACTTTAAGAATTTTACAAAAAGGTTAACGTTATTGTCGTCTGTACGATTAAGTAAGTCCGAGGGTTTCATGTTGCCAAAAATCAGAACTCTGAGCTGTTGAAGAGGTGAGCATCTGTCGAGGATATGGTTTATTGTGAAATCTCCAAAGCCACATAAAGGGCAATTAGGTTTGTTTGTACCATTCAAAAGGTGTCCATGTGTGGCAAGTGTATGTCCAATCCTGATGCGAATAAATGTTTTTATATTCTTGCACGTGTTGTTATTTGAATAATGTGGTGTTTTCCCTAATGGATTTGCAAGTTTGTAATGATGGTTGTAGCTTATCCAATCGTTTTGAAAACAGTCGTTGATGTGTTGTTTGACATACTGCTTAATATCTTTCATGGTAAAATAAGGTGACGTATGTAGTGGTTCTTTGCTAGCTGCTTTTGCACATATGTCGGCCATTTCATTTCCTTTGATTCCAACGTGTCCAGGAACCCACATAATTTTGATTTTGTTATTACATTTATATATGAGGTTTCGAATTTTAGTGACCATAGGGCAATCGTTTAATTGGTTGAAAATGGCATCTATGGCGGATTTACTATCACTGCAGATAATGGTTTTATTTCCACTATTCAAAGCAAAGAGCACAGCTTCTAATATGGCAGCTGTTTCAGCTGTGAATATTGAGCAGTATGATGGCAAAACAAAGGCGGCTATTGTGGCACCGACCTTATTTGTCACAGCAAACGTGGTAGAGGTATCACTTTTAGATCCGTCTGTAAAAATAAAATCCCACTCATCGCTATATGGTCCTATACTTTCATTATATAGTTGTATATATTCGGTGTTGCTGGTGGAATTCTTCTGGTGCTGTTGTATGTCGTTAATGCGACACGACGATAATGTCAGCGATGGTGGAGTTAATGGTGATTGAATCAATGAAGGGTACGTAAATAATCCTATTTGTTTAGAAGTCATGAGACAGCGTACGATGGTTGAAGGTTTATGGTACGTGCGTGAACTTTGGATAGCGCTATTTACGTCCTTAAGTATTAACTCATTTCGACACAGAAGCAACTTTGGGATGAGCAACATAGTGTTATATGAGATTCTCTGGGATATATCTGGTAATCCGGATTCTGCTAAAATTGCTTTGATCGGTGATGTTGGGAAAGCACGTATACTCCTTCTAGCTGCTGCATGATAAGGTGCTTTTAAGAGTTTGATATTGGTTTTGGCACTGTGTCCGTAAATAGCAAGTCCATAGTCAATTTTTGATAATATTAAGGCTCTTGTGACATTAATGAGCGTGTTTGTGTGACATAAACAATGTTTCGATGATAAAAATTTAATGATATTTAGTCTAAGAAATAAGTTTGATCGGATATATTTACAATGTTCTTTATAAGAAAGAGTTTTATCAAATATAATACCTAGTATTTTTAAACTTTGGGTATGTGGGATTTGGATATTAGACATTGATAGAATAGGAAAGGAGCAGTTGTGTTTTCTACAAATATGAAATGTGGAGCTTTTGTTTAATGATATCTTCGCGCCGGATATTTCGGACCATTTATTGATATCATTTAGTATCTTTAGAAATATACGTTTAACTTGATTCAGATCTTTAATTTTTGTAAAAACCACAACATCGTCTGCGTAAATAAAGTGATGCGTTCGAGGGTTGGAACTTATAATGGTGCTGACTTTATTAAATGCTATTATGAAAAGCGTAACGGAGAGCGGTGAACCTTGAGGTATACCATTGTATAATTTAAAAACTTGTGAAGTGCATTTATTGACACATACGGTAAATTTTCGATTACATAAAAACGATTTTACAACGTTAAACATTTTGATGCCAATTTTCCAGCGCTTAAGTTCACTGAGTACCATGTGAGCTCCGACTCTATCAAACGCTTTCTCGAAATCTAGGCTAAGTACCGAAGCGTGGTTACGGGTTGCCAAGTTTGTGGATACGAAATGTTCGAAATGTAGTAGGGGGTCTATAACTCCCAACCCTTTTTGAAATCCGAATTGGTGCTGGCTTATGAGTCCATTTGCTTTAGCGAACCACATTAGTCGGGTAGAGATGATTTTTTCTAAAGTCTTAGATATACAAGGTAAAAGGGAAATTGGTCGGTAATTCTCAATGTAGGAACTTGGTTTATTGGGTTTAGGAACGGGAATGATTGTGGAAATCTTCCATTGTTGAGGGTATACACCAGAGTTTAGTATTTTATTATATAGTATGACAAGTCTATATTTAAGGGAGTATGGGATATTTTTTAGGATGGGATACGATATTTTATCAGAACCAGGGGTTTTTCCTCTTAGCGTTGAGATTGTAGTTTCGAATTCATTAAGCGTAATATCAGCTTCAATTTGAAGCGCTTTTGATGAAGGTGTTGGGTTAGTATATGTTTCATTCTCGCTTTGAGCTTTCAATGAGTTAAAGTTAGGGGGGAAATTTGGATCGGAAGAGTATGATGACCACGTTTCTGCAAATTTTTCTGCGATTTCTTGAGACATATAAACAGGTCCAAATTGTGTGTTAATATGGGATATATTAAATTTTTGTGAGGACCCTGTTAGCATTTTTATGTCTGACCATATTTTTTTAGGATTCGAAGTTGGGTTTATGTTGGCTGTTAACTCTTCTAATGATTGCCTTTTAGCCAATTTTAACTCCTTTCTAAAAATCGCGTTAGCCTTTTTATATTCAATCAGATTAGGGTCAGTTCTGTTAAGTTTAAATTTTTTCCACATATATTTTTTCTTGTTTCTAAGAGTTGAAAGTATATTTGTCCAATAAGGCAGCTTTGTTGAGAACATTTTGGTGTTATTTGAGGGTATGGCAAAATGAGCTGCAGATCGAATAATTGTTTTAATGGCAAATGCTTCAGCATTTACATTTTCACAAGGGCGCCTAGTATTAGATAAATATGTTGAAATATTACAGAACTTTGTCCAGTCAGCCTTATCAGTCAAAAATTTAGACCTTGGTTTGATATTGTAAGATTTAGGAATGGAGAGGGAAGTGACTATTGGAAAGTGATCGCTGTTGTGAAGATCATCTATTGTATGTGAAGAAAGTTTTGGTGCTATAAGGGATGAGGCTAGGATAATGTCTGGATGGGTAAAAGTGCCATGTGTAGAGAAGTGTGTTGGGAGCCCATCATTCAAAACGATAAGGTCATGTGAAAGAATTATATCTTCAATGATTTCACCCCTTTTATTCACAGTCAAGGATCCCCAAAGTGGACTCCATGCGTTAAAATCTCCCAAAATAATAATTGGTGTAGTGAATGAATTTAAAATATTAGAAAGTTCTATATAAGAAAAATTCTGATGAGGTGGAATGTAACAGTTAATAATAGTGAATTTAAATCCGATTTCGATTTCTATGGCTAAGCAAGAGATGTTGCTGTTGACAGGAATTTGCTTATGATTTACTGATTTTTTAATAAATATTGCGATACCTTGTTTAGCGCATGTATGTTGAGAGCTATTGTGAAAATAACTAAAGTATTTATTAGGAGGGTAAATCTTTTTATGAATAGGTATATGAGTTTCTTGAAGTGATATAATTTCTGGTCCAAATTCATTAATAAGAATATTTAAATCAGGGTAGTTATTAAGTAGACCGTTTATGTTCCATTGCAAAATTCGCATAATTTACTCTATCATTTCATTATTTGTTGACGGAGGGGAGAATACTGTAGGTAGTGGAGTGAAAATTGCAGAAGATGTTAGTGCTGGAGATGTAAGGTGAGAGAGCAACGAGGAGATCATTGCTTGTGTTTGAGAGTCATCGACTGATGCTGCTGTTGTGTTTGTTGTAGCATTTGCTGTGGTGTAATTGTTTTCGTTGGTTTCTTTTGTTTCTTTTTCATTATTTTTAGTGATACCTTCATTATTTGTAAATGAGTGAATGAGTTCTGTAGAGGTTATTTGGGTGTTTTTGTTGTTTTCTTGAGAGTTGTTAGAATTATTTTTAGTTATGTTGGCAAATGTAGTGGAGTTTTCAAAGAGAGGAGGAGATGAGTAGGATTTATGTATTTTTATTGCTTCACGCATGGAACATTTTTTGTCTGTTTTTATTGTTATTATTTGTTTCATTTGTAAGAATTTGGGACATGTTTTGTCAGAAGAGGGGTGATTACCTGAGCAATTAACGCAAGAGGTTCGAGAGCAAGCGATAGGTTGGTGAGGGGGGAGAGCACACGTGTCACAAACAGGGGCTTTAGTGCATCTTTTGGTTGTGTGGCCCAAAACTTGACAGCTTTTACACCTCATGGGATTTGGATAATATGGCCTTACCTTGGTTGTGTACCAAGACACTTCGATCTTTTCCGGTAGGTGATATTTATCGAAAGTGAGTAGAACAACACCACTAGGAACCGACTTTTGGTTAATATACTTGGGGAATTTAAAAATTGACACCACACCCTGTTCTTTTAAATGTTCTATGATTTCATCTTCTGCAATTTCGTTAAGGCATGGTGCGTAAATTGTTCCTTTTGTATAGTTAAGGTTATTGTGGAGTTTTATATCTACATCGCAAATGCCATGTAATGTTTTTGTAATTATGAATTTTCTGGCTATTTGTTGGTTTTTAACTAATAATAGAAGATTCCCGTCTCTTAGTTCTGATATATTAATTATTTCACTGCTAATGATCTTTAATGCTTTATGTACAGCAAAACACGAATATTTGCTTATCGGCTTTTGTGAATTTATTGCACTTAACACTAGGTATTTCGGATTGTCTTTTGTTGTTGGAGGGAGATTTGGGAAATCGTTAATGGGAAATGATTGGGTTTTTTTTCTTTTTGGTTTGGGACTTGATGATAACAGGGCAAACCTGTTATCACCAAGAGAGTGTCCCCTTTGGGGCATATTTCTTGTAGTAAACAGTGATTATATATTAGCACTCTATAACACGTGTTTTAAATGAAAAATATGACACTTTAAATATAGTTCAGAGAGAGGGAGTGAAAGAGCAAAAGAAACTCACTAATAGCACCAAACACAACCGTTCGCTTCAGGCATCAGTCGATGACTGAAAACATGTATTTTATAATTTTGTTTGTTGCAGTTTGCTATTGTTTGGCTCTTGACGTCTATATCTCATACCTTTGTTACACGATTTAGAAAGATTCTTTTAAAATTGTTCCCTGATAGTAAAATTTTAAATTTTGTATAATGTCCTGGTCGAAAAGTTCGATTTATGGAAGGAAATTTGTATGAAAGTTGACTTCTATTGCCACTTCAAGAGTTCGAGTTATGGAGAACTTCGAGTTATAGACATTTAGAGTTAGGGAAGGAAATTTTTATGAAATTGGGCTTCTAAACGCTATTGCCAATTCAAGTGTTCGAGTTATGGAGAACTTTGAGTTATAGAAGGTTCGACTTATGGAAGTTCCACTGTATAATATTTGCAAATTCCTTCAGATACATTAAATATTAAATGTATTAAAAATTCTCTTCTTCTTAACTGGCGTATAAACCGCTTACGCGGTTATAGCCGAGTCCACAACAGTGCGCCACGCATCTCTCCTTTTGGCGGTTTGGCGCCAATTGGTAATACCAAGTGAAGACAGGTCCTTCTCCACCTGGTCCTTCCACCGGAGTGGAGGTCTCCCTCTTCCTCGGCTTCCACCAGCGGGTACTGCATCGAAAACTTTCAGAGCTGGGGCACTTTCATCCATTCGAACAACATGACCCAGCCAGCGTAGCCGCTGTCTTTTTATTCGCTGGACTATGTCTATGTCGTCGAACAACACATACAGCTCATCATTCCATCTTCTGCGGTATTCGCCGTTGCCAATGTTTAAGGGACCGTAAATCTTCCGCAAAACCTTTCTCTCGAAAACTCCTAGTGCCGTCTCATCGGATGTTGACACCGTCCACGCTTCTGCACCATAAAGTAGGACGGGAATGATGAGGGACTTGTAGAGTTTAGTTTTTGTTCGTCGAGAGAGGACTTTACTTTTCAATTGCCTACTCAGTCCATAGTAGCACCTGTTGGCAAGAGTGATTCTGCGTTGGATTTCAAGGCTGACATTATTATCGGTGTTAATGTTGGTTCCTAGGTATACGAAATTATCTACAACTTCAAAGTTATGACTGTCAACAGTGACGTGGGAGCCAAGACGCGAATGCGCTGACTGTTTGTTTGATGACAGGAGATATTTCGTCTTGTCCTCGTTCACCACCAGACCCATTCGCTTCGCTTCCTTATCCAGGCGGGAAAAAGCAGAACTAACGGCGCGGGTGTTGTTTCCGATGATATCAATATCATCGGCGTACGCCAGGAGCTGTACACTCTTGTAGAAGATTGTACCTTCTCTATTTAGCTCTGCAGCTCTTATAATTTTCTCCAGCATCAAGTTAAAGAAGTCGCACGATAGCGAGCCACCTTGTCTGAAACCTCGTTTGGTATCGAACGGCTCGGAGAGGTCCTTCCCGATCCTGACGGAGCTTTTGGTGTTGCTCAACGTCAACTTACACAGCCGTATTAGTTTTGAGGGGATACCAAATTCAGACATCGCGGCATAAAGGCAGCTCCTTTTCGTGCTGTCGAAAGCAGCTTTAAAGTCGACAAATAGATGGTGTGTGTCGATCCTTTTTTCACGGGTCTTCTCCAAGATTTGGCGCATGGTGAATATTTGGTCAGTTGTTGATTTTCCAGGTCTAAAGCCACACTGATAATGTCCAATCAGTTTGTTGACGGTGGGCTTTAGTCTTTCACACAGTACGCTCGATAGAACCTTATAAGCGATGTTAAGGAGGCTTATCCCACGATAGTTGGCGCAGATTGTGGGGTCTCCCTTTTTGTGGATTGGGCAGAGTACACTGAGATTCCAATCGTCGGGCATGCTTTCTTCCGACCATATTTCGCAAAGAAGCTGATGCATGCACCTTATCAGCTCTTCGCCGCCGTATTTGAATAGCTCGGCCGGCAATCCATCGGCCCCCGCCGCCTTGTTGTTCTTCAAGCGGGTAATTGCTATTCTAATTTCTTCACGGTCGGGCAATGGAACATCTGTTCCATCGTCGTCGATTGGGGAATCGGGTTCGCCATCTCCTGGTGTTGTACTTTCACTGCCATTCAGCAGGCCGGAGAAGTGTTCCCTCCACAAACACAGTATACTCTGGTCATCAACCACTAGATCACCGCTGGGGGTCCTACAGGAGTGTGCTCCGGTCTTGAAACCTTCAGTTAGTCGCCAGATCTTTTCGTAAAATTTTCGAGCATTACCCCTGTCGGCCAGCTTGTCAAGCTCGTCATACTCACGCATTTCTGCCTCTTTCTTTCTTTTTCTGCAAATGCGTCTCGCTTCCCTCTTCAGCTCTCGGTATCTTTCCCATCCCGCTCGTGTTGCGGTCGATCGCAACATTGCGAGGTAGGCAGTCTGTTTTCTCTCCACTGCGAGACGACAATCCTCATCATACCAGCTGTTTTTTTGGCTTTTCCGAAAGCCAATGGTTTCGGTTGCAGCTGTACGTAAGGAGTTTGATATGCCGTCCCACAGCTCCCTTATACCGAGATGCTGATGAGTGCTCTCAGAGAGCAGGAGTGCAAGTCGAGTAGAAAATCGTTCGGCTGTCGGTTGTGATTGCAGCTTCTCGATGTCGAACCTTCCTTGTGTTTGTTGACGTGTGCGCTTTTCTACACAGAGGCGGGTGCGTATCTTAGCTGCTACAAGATAGTGGTCCGAGTCGATGTTGGGACCACGAAGCGTACGCACATCAAAAACACTGGAGACATGTCGTCCATCTATCACAACATGATCGATCTGGTTGCGAGTGATTCGATCCGGGGACAGCCAAGTAGCTTGATGGATTTTCTTATGCTGGAATCTAGTGCTACAGATGACCATATTATTAAAAATTAATAATAATAAATATTTCCTTATAAAAAATGGATAATGAATATCATCATTTAAAGTGTATGAAGCCAGGTATTTTGTTCTATTTGCAATTATAAACATCTTATATAAAATACGCTGTGTTGCTCAGTGCGCTCACTAACGCATATTTACTTAGACAATCAATATGATATACGGTGCCTGCAACAGGTACGTGCAACACAGCCAACACGCATATGCACACATCAATATCCCCTACCATTAGCCGATCGCAGTTGTCTAGCATTTGCGCTTAAAAGCAATTGATTGCTTGACGCCTGAGCTGCTTTGATCGGAATTGCTGTAAGTAAAAATAAAGGTGGAAATAAAGAAAAAAGTGCTCGCTTATTGGACTAGCAGGAACGAGCTGTAATGAAACAAAAAAGCGTCAAATGCGTGGAAAAACTTAAACAATTTTAAGTGCATTGACAACAACAAGCGCAAAAACAACAATTATTTACTATGTTTAGCTGTGACATTTAGCTAAGTAGCCGCTGCTATTTACCTTCGGTTGGCCTGTCGATTAGCAGTTTGCGATCAACCGCTGTGTAGGCCCATCGAGACGAGTATATACATACATATATCGTGCTGCAAATAGTTGCTCGCATTTGCCATATCAGTTGATAACTTTTTTTCGTTTCTTTTTTTCTGCTATTGAAGTGCCTACTGCTTAGTTTTTGCGCTATATACCTACATTTTCCTTCAAATTAGGGTGCTACTAAAAACATTAAACAAACTGTTATATTTTTAATTGAGTATAAATTTCGGATTATAGTGCATGATATTATAGCGTTTTTAGACAGGAGGCAATTGATCAATTAACCGGCCTCTGCTCGATTAAAACGCTTATTAAGATTGATTTACCATACAAAATAACATCTACATTTATTATTGATTGAATTTTAATCGGCTTGAAAATCAAATGCAAATCTGCGACAAAGACGTACGCTATACGTTCTTGTTTCTGCGATTGGCTGAATTTTTGATAAAAAGCTACGGTAGATGTCGCTGCTCAACTTATGAAACTTACCAACTTCTTATGAAAATCAAAAACAAAAATGTATAACAGCTGATCGGTTATCGAGTAGCCGGCAGTATAAAAGGCAAAAATGGAGTTTCTCAATAAAAAGTTTAATTGATCAATTAATTTGGATATCTAAAAACGCTATTAGCGTGTTATATAATTGGGAAAATTCATGGTGTCATCTACATATAAATACCATATTTATAATTTGTTATCCTATATTACAAACTTTAATCGTCCTTAATTTGGATCACCCTAATCTAGTACATGCACTGCACTCAAACTGCTAATAAGTAAGCAGATGAAAGCACTTCTGTCGATTTACACTTACTTGGTCTTTAAGTGCTTGATTATGTGTTCGAATTGATGACTTGTGCGGAAATTACAATTATATTAAAGTACACATACATAAGGGTATGCACATATATATTGGTGTAAATTATATTATTTATGGAACAATCATTAGCTACTCTTATTTAAATGAAACAGATTTCTCAAATTATCTTTTAACAACAAAAAAATACTCTTATACTACTAAAAGTAAATAAATTGTTAAACAATTGTTAAGGCAACATTTGCTTTCATTCTATAAAGAACGGATATAATTTTAAATTGGTAAAAAAATTTTTTTTGAAAACGCATTTCGTAAAATATTTTTTAAGTTTTATTATGTTTATAAAATCAATAAATTAATTTCCATATAAATAACCATCAACATAACCTTTAATGAAGATTTTTTTGTGAGAGAGCTTTTTCGTCGAGCTTTTAAAGCTTATTAAAATTAAGAGGCAACTTAATTGGGTCAACCCTCTTACAATTGAAGATAAAATAGTTTCGAAGTAATTAGTAAAAGTGACAATTTTATTGCTGATACTTTTAATTGGGGGGACCAATACCAATACAGCTAAAGGACTTTTATGAGAAGCTTCTTTGTTGAATCGAATTTTTACATTGCTTGTCGTGTTATATTCAACTTACTAGATAGCCAAAAGCTTGAGTTTGCTTAGCTATTGAGCGGTGTCTGATATCTTCTGTCTGATTATTTTCAACACCCGAAAGAAACCACAAAGCTTTTTAGGGTACGCTGCTACGCTAATAATTAATATTAGTCAAGAAAGTCACTTCAACTATATATAATATAATATATTTCCACACCCTGAGTGCAAAAAAGATTAAATTAAACAGAGATAATACTGAATCTTCAAAGCTATTATTTAACTTTACTTTTCCTAGAGACCCGTTGTATTTAACCAATACATATATATATTTATTTCTGCCTACATTTATTGCTTCTCCACTTGAAAATGTGCTGTTAGGCCAATTGTGCATTTAAGCGTTAACTATTGGCAAACAACGACATGTACACTAATTAGTTCGACATTTAAACCATGTTTGGTGCCACCACAGGCCACACTGCACACATATATACATACTCACACATTTAGTTAAATATTTTTACACACTCGAGACGTGCTAGTTAAAAGGAGGCGCAACCTTAGCCTAGTCTAAAGATGCAACCAAAGTCAATAATATCATTCAGCCGGTGGAAGCAACAGATTAGCTACCACGCTAAGGCCAGTGATTGCTGGAGTGGTGAAGGTATCTATATACGTACATACATCTACATACATACATATATATATGTACATATATACGCATGTGATATTCTGTTCTAGTCTACTCGTGTTCGATGCCCAAAAGCGGCAGCAGATCTCCCAAGAGGCATGAAGCCTTAAGTGTAGCAAAGATGAAATATAGTAAAGTAAAAAAAAAAAGAAAAATTTGTTGCAACAAAGCTATGATAACAGCAACTCGCTCATTTTCTCGCTAATGGTGGTAATACTAAGAATGAGCATAAGACTTGGGAAGCGATATATGTATATACCTGTTAGATAAATTATTTATAGGTACATATCACTTAGTCACTTTGGGATTGTGGTAAATGTGGATAATATAACTAATGTATCCAAGTACTTTAACATATACTCTGCATTTAAGTTTCGTGCTACTTAATTGTGTATATTTCATGTACTTGTAGCTCTATTAATATATTGTGTGAGAAAATTATGATAGAAATTGTGGTCACCGCGCGGTTTGTAGAAAAATGTTACTGGCTCTTATTAACAGGTTAATGGGAGCAAATATATTCGTCGATCTTTTAAGCAACATCTTAGCTTTTATCTCATGGTTTTATCTTCTACTAGTAAATCCAATATTTTTTACATAAAGACCTTTCAATGAATCACAATTAATTAAGATTTTTATGCGAATAAACACTTGTAGATAATTCGATGGCTCACATTACTTATGGTCTAACCGAATGGCTGGTGGGGTTGAACGGAGAATATAGCCCAAATGTTTTCGAACGTTTTTTTAACGTTAAGCATTAAAAAACATTGTTAACTCTCTCAGGTCAGATGAGGAGTATAACTATAATAATTTTCCTTAAGGGGTTAGGGGTAGTCAGGATTTTAAAAAAATCAATTTTTTGTTTTTTGCATTTTCGATAAGTGTAACATCTTAAAAGTATTCTCTGAAAATTTAAAATTGATCCGATAATTACTTTTCGAGTTATTCGAGAAATAACAAAAAGCACTCGGGCACTCCAACACGCTAGTGTGAAACTTTAAATACGTTTTTCTCAAAACTATGTTTTTTGAACTGGTGATTCGAACCCCGCTCAGTATATGAAATTTCTACAGCTTTTAGACTTTTTTCAAAAATTTCGAAATTTTTAAGACTTTTTTCCGAAAATCTAGAAAAAAATTTATTGAGGCCGCCATTTTGTTAATTAAAAAAAGAAAAAATCTTCGATCCGGCCCAGGATTGTCTATTTTTCTATCCGATTGATTTTAGATGAATCTACAAGTACTTATGACAGCTATAACTTTGAAAATTACAAATCTTTTGTCAAGTCAAAACATTGTGTAATAATACCATATTATTTCTTTTGAAAAATAACATGATTTAATGGCAAAAAAAATACTGAAAATTCTAATTTTATCGTGTCCCTGACTACCCCCCTTAAACTTAAGTCCTATGATCAACTGCTTATTCAACTAAAACATTGTTGACAAGAGACTATCAATTCATTGAATTCTAATACGGATGTCCGTGTTCTTGAAGATTTATGTAATTTTTATTTTTAATAAAACTCTTCAACATTAAAAAATAGATTTTTCTTGATCATGTTATTATATCATGCGAGTTTTGACAAGTTCTTTGAAGCTTAAAATTTACATTTTACGGTGCTCTACTATAATTTGACAACGATTTATTTCGCATTTCGACACACATACCTGTTTCGTTGCTGATTTATAACTATTTTTTAGCTCCTTTGTAACAGTTACTATACAATTTTTATTTTATTTCACATTTCCCCTTCAGTTTTCCACCTCTACTATTACATTATTTTTTTGTTACTATTCTCTGGTGCTCCACATTCACCTACACAGCTGCGTATGCACCATATTTATGGGAGTCAAATAGCAGCTAACCGACCATTGCCACTTGTTGCACTCAGCTCTAGCGTAAACACGCCGCACAGGTCATGCGGTGGTATAATAACCACTAGCACCCATATATATGTATGAACATATAGCAGTTGTGTGTGTTTGATGTGTGGTGCCCTGGCAACGCAACTGTTCTTTTACAGCTACTTCTAACTTTTAAGTAAACACCCAAGCGATTGCAGTTCTCATTGTTGGCATTGTTGTTGCTGCTGTTGTTGTTCACACTTTTGACTGGCAGTCGCCTGCGGGTTGTCGGCTATCTGTGGCCTGTGCCTGTTGCCGGTTGCCAGCTGTTGTCCATGTTGCCAGTTGCATTTGTTACGCTGTAGCAGCGCTAATGTGCAGTTAATTAATTTTTGCGTTATCTTTGCCGAACCTGTGCTGTTGCGGTGCACGAGTCGACTACACTAGCGATTGCTGTTGTTGTTGCTATATTATCTTTTTCGCCGATCCGCGCTAATGTGTGTTTTGTTGTTGTAGCTGTTCTAACATATGTATGGCAGAGTCAGAACTGTTCTTTCGCATTTTGTTTGTTTACGGTAAATCATGCGGCAGCGTTTGTACGCACACATGCTTGTATGTATGTTTGTGTGCATGCCGTTACACATGTTGTTGCTGTTGTACGCACTCTGCAGTTGTAATTGTTTTGCTGGTTGTTTTTTTTCAATTCTTTTTCAATAACCGTTTTATGTTGCTGCTACTTGCTTTGTTGTTGCTTTGACTACTGCGTTGCAAGTACCGTTGTTATTTCTTGACTGCAACTGCATATTCGCAAATCAGTTGCGCTGCGGATTTTCCAATATTTATGAAGCTATCTTTTAGGTGCCTTTGTTGTTGTTGTTGTTGCTGATGCAATTTTATTGTTTATCTATCATATACACTCCATGTAGACATTGTTGCAGCGGTAGTTCATCACTTGTTCTGCTCTACAGGTGTTACCACCCGGTCGACTCGACCATGGCTGCTCTCAGCAAACATAAACCGCAAACCAGGCTCAACTACTCAACTCTGCTCTGCTCTTGTCTCTGTGGCAGCTCATATCTGCAGCAAATTCTTTGCGGTAATTGTCGCAGTATAAGCAAAAAATAAAAAAATGAATTGAATTAATTTGGTAATATTACATTGTATCAAGAATTTTCTAAAAAAAGTATTACAGGCGATATACCAAGTGAATTTGTTTAATTTTCAATTAAGCCACCGAAAAACATTTTCTTAATAGTTGGAATACAATGGGTAGGTACTTGGAAGACTTTTGTGATAGGGCTTATTTTCCAGACTTCCAGAAAATTTATTTTTCAGATGGCTTAAAGATGTTGAAGCATTGCTGTGGCATATGTTTCAAACTAAAAGGAGGCTATGTGAAGAGTAGAAAAAAATCTCGAACATTTTCGTTTTTCTTTTGGCTAAATTAAGTACTTATCGGAGCTGGTATCCGTCTAGGCTAGGTTAGGTCAAGGTAGATCTTGGTAACTACAGAAAATCTTACTTTGACATCATCGACTATCCTTTGTGACACCCAAATACTTCTCACGGACCCTTATGATTCGACAAAGCGCTAGGCCTTTGTTATCAATTACAGTCACTTCGCTGGGTGTGCCGAAGGTGTGCCAATCGTTTTAACCTTGATCTGGCGAACGCTGGACATTGAAGGAGGAAGTGCTTGGATGATTCTTCTTCACCTTCCTCTAAACATCTTTGGCAACTAGCGTCTTGCTTGATTGGGCAGTGACCAGTAAGCACACCAATGATTGCGGCAAGATGAGCTTTCCCAAGCGACCGCAGGTGAAAGGACAGTTTTCGGTTCACCACGAGCCAGAATAACCTTGCTACTGCACAGGTGCTTGTTGTCCTGCGTTTGGCGAGCTCACTCGAAGCCAGTGTGTTCAGCGCTATAGCGCTAGTTGACCATGGACTACCCACTCGCTTCCACTCCAACGTCAATGTTGCTAGGGTACCCCACCACCTCATGGAACGAGGTCCGCTTTGAAGTTTGCAGCGACTTCGCAGTTTCCGGGTACCCACACAAGTCGGAATGCAAAGTTCGAACCTACTGATAAAAATGTTAGACACTCTCTAACTAGCTTAGAGCGCCTTGTCATCAAGATCAATATTGCCGTTCTGTTGTCGTAGAGTACACACCTCTCGGAAGGCAGCCGCACTTCGGAGCAGTATTTCTCCTCTACCTTAATGGCAGCCACCTCTGCCTGAGAGACTCTGCAATAGTCTGCCAGCCGAATACTGGAATTAATAGAGAGCTTTCGACAAAAGATTCCATCTAACAAAAAGCAGATTTCAATTTCTGGAAAAGTAATTTACTCTCTAATAAACAGTTTTGAAGTTACTTAACACTTAACAAATATTTCAATTCTCGACATCCCTGCAATTTAATTCTCACAACAGGTTACGGTTATTACGGTTTCTCTATTGCCTATATATATTTATTATTTTAATATATTTTCTATAATATATGTGCAACTAACTAATAATGTTGTTAGTTTTGTTGTTATCATAAGTATATACAATTAAATTAATGCAGTTAAATGCTGTGTGAAAATCTCCAGCATTGGAAGAGTTAAGAAAAAGTGGTTGCAAGTTGAATGCGGAAACTGTGGCAAATGTCTGACGGTGAGTTAATTGCAACAGCGCCGCTTGATGGCTGCAACACGACTACAACATTATTCCAACACCTACAAAGCACAAACATATACTTATAGATATTTATAGATACACGTATCTAGGAATGTTTGTATGTCTATGTATATAGGTATATATATATGTAAGCCTCCTAGTAGCAATCGCTTGCGATCTACTGACGCCATAGCAATGGCTGCCTATCTGTGACGATTGCCAATCGTTGTGGCACAACAGCAATCGATTTGTTGTTGATTTTCCAGCAATATTATAATACATTGTTGCCACAAATGTTGTTGTTGTGCCGCCTGCTGCTGCCGCTGCATTGGCATGCCGTTACTATGCGTAATTTGCATATAAATTGTTTTTGTAATAAGTATTATGTTACACGCTCGCTCTTCCTCGAGCTTCGCTGTCAGTCACACACGTACACCGTCTTACATTCACTTTGCAGTGATTAGCTTACAACAGGTGAATGAATGGAAAATGTTTGCGGCATTAGTTGTATTGCATAATTTTAACAGTTTCGTCTCGTTTCTTATTATTGCCTGTTTGTTTGTTGCTGTTTTTCTTCGGCTGTCGTGCATTTGGCGCTTGGGAAGCTGCAACAGTGGCAACAGGCGGCAGTCTGCATGGCCTGAAGACAACTGCAGCCAACAATATGCAACAACAAGCATTGTAGTAGTTGTAAAAACAACAACAATTGCAACAACTTACTACAATAACAATAAAAAATTATTTACTTAGTTCTAACGGTTCGTTGGAAATACTATAAAAAAGCACACGCTAGCGCTAAGTAAATATGTGACCATCAAATGAGTCGTGCGTCTTCTGCCTTTGCTCCCTAGTCAATGCTACAGTCTTGGCTTTTTGTTGGCCTTCATTTTATGTTGTTTGTATTTGTTATAGCGCTTGTTACTGTCTCGGCTGTCACGGCGGCAAATGTTGCATCTCATTTGTGCGCAACACAGTTGTGTGGCAAATGCATATATGTACGAGTATTTATTTATGAAAAGTGGGGTTAGCTTGAAAAACTGTGCATACTCAGCACCACTTTGAGGGAATTGTGCTAAAGCGTCACTAACGCTCGTATTATTCTCTTTTCCTATGGTAAGCGGCAAATTAATGAATGAAATGTAGAAAAAAAATTAATTAAATCTGTCAACGGCTTCAGCATAACTGCGGCAGAAAAGAAAACAGCGAAGTAGTAAAAAGTCGTATTAATAAATTTAAATTTTATTTTAAAAACAAATTATATTTAATTCTTACTTGAATGAACTTAATATAAAAATTATTTATTTATATAAAACCAATAAAATTTAGTTTTTGTTCCTCTTTGAAAATTTCGGTAAAATCTAATTTTTGTTGGAAAAATAATATTATTATGATAAAAAACAAAAACAAAGTAACAATATTACTTTCGGAATTTGGATCGACAAATTAATATTGAAACATTTGAGAAAAACTGAATCTGAGCTGAGGTTAAACCATATTAGTTCTTCTCAAACCTGAATTTCTAAAATTTATATGAAATATCTCATGCAGTTTTAAAGCAGAAACCCATAATTATTACAAATGTATGAAAAATTACTTTTATATTGAGGGAGGGGAGCAAGTTCGCTGCTTAAGTCTTTAGTTAAAAAAAAATAATTATTCGTAAACATGACTTTTGGTTGGTATTTTTTCAAAAGTGTTTTTGGTTTTGGTAAATAAATTTCTGGGATAATGTCGTAAACCCATTTTTAAATACTTCTTTTTTGGAAAATAATCGACTGAATTTCCTTTAAAAATTCAGCAATTTTATTTAGAAGTGTTTTTTCGTAATAAATAAAAAAACGTTTATAAAATTATTATTATTTTATTAATTTATTATTTTTAAATTTTTTTATATTTTTTAGTGTTTTTGTAACCTTAAACTGGAATTTATGAAAATTTTCATGAAAGACAAATTATATTATAAAATAAAATATGTCAAAAGTTAATATAACTCCCAAAATTTAACAATACCTTATAATATATTTAATTTTTCTCCTTTTAATTTCAGTAAATTCCGCTGTATCATCCCCTTCTCGACTTGTCAACTCAGTAGAGCCAATCAGTGGAAGTGTAATATAACGCTACTCAAACCAAGTACTCACAACTACTCCTCTATACATATATATGTACGTCTGTATGTAGTTAACCACTCATGCATATAGACAAACGGTAAATGTATAAAAAAAAGTCGACCACAGTCGTCGACGTTTTCTCACTGTTCCTCATGGCTGCGAACAATATCTCAAGTAAAAGTGAAATTCTCAGTGTTATTATTTGGTGCATAACAAAATGAATAAGCAATCAGTAATGGATAAATAAATAGTGTCAATAAAATTGTGTACAAACTGTATGGGCAAAACAAAACAAAAAAAAATACAAGTGCTGCCAGTGAATCGAAAGAGTGAAGCGTCAAACACAACGGTAGCGCAAGAAATATAAGTGGAAATGCAAATAAATAAATAAATGAAATTACACTGAGCTTATTATATATTATATATGGATAGAGAGTATTGTGCAATAGAGCAGAGCGTGCAATAAATTACGTTGAATAAGAAGGAGTATGAAAAATAGCAATATAATATAACGATATCAATGCACACTTGCAAGTAAGTTCATACATATAATGATGCATAACAATTTAAGAAAATTATTTAAAAGTTGAATATATAAATGTTGAGAGAGTGGCTATAATGGATGACATACTACTACATAAAAATCACACCAAAAATGAACTATTTTAGCCTAATGTCTGCAATCCTAAATAAATCAGAGGGTAGGAAGTAGAGCTCTTGGTATTCGACTAATCGACTAACCGAATTAACCGAATAGGGCATTAATCGAATAATAATATTCGGTTTGCACTATTCGGATAGTCGTCAGTCATCGACTATTCGATTAACCGCTCACGTCCGACTATTCGGTTAACCGTTCGTTGTCGACTATTAGAATAGTGTAAGTTCATTAAATTTCTATTTTTATTGAAAAATGTGAAACACAGGAAAATGCGCACAATTGGCATTTTCACAAGTAAAAACAAACAGAAATCAAAGGCTGCTTGGATTTCAAACAATTTTCATTTATTCGAATAGTGACTGTATAACTATTCGAATAACCGCAGTAGAATAGTCGTAACATTACGACTAATCGAATAGTGCTAACCGGTTAATATTCGTACGAGCGGTTACAAACCGGATATTCGAATAATCGGTTTTCAGGTTAATCGAATCATTTTAAGAGCCCTAGTAGGAAGTCATTTCGTTCGCTATATATATATATGTATGTTAGAGGAAAGTCCATATTTAAAAAAAAAATTTATCAAACCTCATTTATTTTATATGACATTCCCTTCCTAAATTAATGAAAAACCTTCCTTCCTCATTAACTAATAAATTGGCAGCAAACAATTTTTGTTATTTTCTTTAATATTTCTTATATATTGACCGATGTATAATATATGAAATCATTCGGAAAGACGGGAATTCCCTTTTTTTCAAACAAATATTTATTCATTCGTCTGCATTAAGCTTGACGCTATTAAAATAGTTCCCATTTAAAACTATGCACTTTTTCCAGCAATGAAAAATGGATGCGAAATCGTTTCACAAACATGGTTACTTCCCAATTAACACAATTTTTAATTCCATTTGATTCCTTCACTTAAAAATAAATATAGGAATCAATGAAGATAGCGGAATAAAACTTTACACAAATACTGTATTTGTGCTGTGACATCATTTGTGGAAACATTGTTGAGATCGGACTATAACTTCTGAAGGTCCCTGATATCGAACATGAAGAACTCACTACCTAAGGGTAATTTCACCAAAAAAATCAGTAAATGTCTCAAAATTTTTTTTTATGTAATTCAGAGGGAATTTTTTCTTGTGTGTCTGGTGTGTCTCTGTACCAAAAATATATAAAATCGGGTCATAACTTCCTCTAGTACCCATATCGGTTCATGCATTACATTAGCCCTCTTAAACTATATATGATGATTTTCGTTATTCTATTGAACTTTATGCCGAATTTATGGGTCAATTGTGTTATCGTAATAAAATTTTATCAAAAAATTAGCATGGTTCTAGTAGTTGTAATAGTTTTTGAGAGGGCAAGGACCAAGCCTATCGAGTGTGAAACTCTATATTAAATCATATTTTTATAGAATCTCTAAAATCACTTGATCATTTTGATATACATATGTACACTCATTTATATCGATTAAGCGTTATAACCGTTGGGTATACATAATTATTGTAAAGTATTTTAAACAATATTTCCAAATAAATGAACATTAAACCAATTGTGTTTTTCTTTCTTTGCAGAAAAATATTTTGTTACAAAAGATTATCGAATAAACCAATTTATTGAAGCATTTCAAAGAAATATACGCAAATAAGCAAAAAACAACCACAACAATAACTAATAATAATAATAATGTTTTCACGCAAGCCATAAACTGTCAACAAAGTAGCGAAAATTTCGCCAATGAAAAGTGTAATTTTTCGATTTCTTTTGTCGAAAGCAAAAAGTGGCAATTAAACGACAAAACGAAAAACAAACAAAAAAATCAATTTGCAACATCCCTCCCACTGCTTGCTAAGTGTACACAAAGCTGTTGTGCAACGACCGTTAAACGCCAAGTTAAGAAAGTGTGCAATAAGCAAGCGTTCACTGCGTTTTTGTGCAATTCGCCTGACAACAACAGCCAGCGGGAGTTAGGAAAATTGATAATTAAAATTGCTGCAAATAAAAATAAAAATAAAAAATAAATAATACAAATAAAAAGCTTGTGAAGTCATCAACCGCGTAAAGTTAAATGCATTAATTGCGCTGGCATAATTGCAGCTATTGGTGCCGGCAACAACACGCAGGGAAACTGTTGAACACACCGCTTGCAACATAGCGCCCACTCATATTCGTGTCACAATCGTCGTCAAACTTCACCGATTAGTGTAATTTTTTGTCACCAACAACGCGTGCGCTTATTTGTGTGTTGGTGTTGTTTATTAGTTTGTTGCATGCCGTGCTGTGCTGCTGTCACACTAATTACCCTGCCACACACAGAGTTGTTGCAACTTTTCGTTATAATTTTACAACCAGTCACCGTTACAATGGCCACATTTGCTTGAGACACGTTGCAGCGTAGACGATCTTCTCTTTGGTGAGTATTCGAACAATATACCTATATTCAGATATATTGAAACAATTGTGAAAACCAGATTTTATGAATTGGATAGTAAGTCTGTGTTTTATAAGATTTTTGGTAAAGGTGTTCCATAAGGAAAAAGTTGAATCTATACTCAAATAGGAGTTAAAGGAAATTGTATATAAAGTCCACAATTCTTATTTTCGAAATCATTTGTTTCAACTTATGTCATTTTAAATGTTACCAAAAAATATTGTTACTAGTGTTTGGAAAGGGTTTCAGTTGTTACGAAGAACCTAGTTTCGATACAGATCCCGATCCGATATAGGTTAGATAATATAATAAAGGTAAATGGAGTCTTAAAAATATGCCACTAAGACAATTTTGTATTCACACAGTTGAACAAATTTATTTAATATTCAGTATACAAATGTAGGTTTATGTCTTGCAAAATCAAAAGGCGCATAAACCCATTTCTGTTTTTAATTGATTTTCGCAATATCACTAAACTTTGCAATGCCAAGCAATTTGTTAGGGTATAAACCATTTTGTACAGCAATAAAAGTTGCATAAAAATATTACATTTCTTATTTTTTACAATTAAGTAGAACCACAATGAAGACACTTTTATATTCCTGTGCTTGTTTTCACATATGAACTTATAGTAGGTGCGAAAAGTGCTTGACTACTTGAATACTTAAGCGCATATATAACTAAATTGCCGTGCAGAACTAAAGGGCTGTGCCACTAAAAAATATTTTTTTATATTTTTGTGTTTAGCTTTTTGTACTTACTGTGGCTAGTAAAACAAAAACATAAAGTTTTAAAGTCGCTGTAAAGTACTTGCCAGCTTATTAGGCTACTGGGTTGTGTGGGCAATTATCTGAATCCTGTTTTATTCGAATTGTAGTGCTGGTCGTTTAAGAATATGTAAATAAAACAGGAAAAAGAATTGCTTAAAAAATCAAATTTTTAATGAAGAAATATGCTTTTTAATACTTCTTTTCTGCTAATGATATTTCGTCTCTCTTTTTAATGAAATTCATAATTAAAAAATAATAATAATCTTCTTTAAAAACCTTAAATTTTAGCTCTTTTCTTTTCGTGTAAAATATAAGAAATTATTTGAAAAGACTTAAGTGACATGCTTCAGTTTGAGAGTTCCTATAAATTAGTATTAATTGCAACAAATTTCAACTTAACCTCACATTTTCAAGGAAATCATCAAATAGTGCTATATTGTATCACTCAAGTGCAGTAATAATTTTTATTTAAGTGTGATTCAAGTACCATAAATACATACTGAATAAAGCTGCAAGCGTTATTTAAAAGACTTAAGCGACAAACTCGTGACAGTTTATGGAAGCATTTCATAATAAAATTTGCAAAATAAATTGGCCAAATTATTACATGATTATCACAATATGTTATATAATTGGATTAAAGATTACAAGCAAGAGTAAAACATATTTTATTTCATATTAAAATAAGTGTGGAGTACCTTCATGGTAAATTTCAGCATATAAACAGGCGCAATTATGAGCTTACCAATTACTATATGGTGAATATATTTAGTATCCACCACAAAAGAAAATTATTTAAGGTAAATTAAATTACAGGCGTGTAATACATAATTATATATAATATTATACCATTATAAATTCAAATTACATAAAGAAATTTTTAAGAGTGTTTACCAAATATTTGGTGTTAAAAAGAATATGTAAATAATGGCGAGTTTTATAGAGTTCTAAATTGAATGTTCAATATATTTTTTAGAAGTTCTTCAATTTCAAAATAATTCCATGTGACGGCCTGTTTTTTAATGAGTAGTAGCTTTATGTTATGTATAAATATATATTTTCAGCTGAAAATATTGTGGAGAACATGAGTTACAGCGTCGAAAAAATGTGCTCGCACTTCCTCCACGATTCCGGCTGACAAAAAATATTAGCGGCGTATTAATCTGTAAGCTTAAATGCATGGAACGCAGTACGATCAACTGAATATAAAAATATAAAAAGTGATAATATAAAAAGTGTAATATTTGTAAACATTTGAAAACAAATTGGTACTGGTACATCCTCCCAGCCCGAAAACCTTTCCGAATTTGGGAATATACAAGTTAGCTTCGTTACGTTTGTAGAAGATATTAAAGTCACTGCTGTTTAGCCCTTGGATTATGTCGTCCGAAGCTAATTTTATTATCAGCTTTTGATAGAGTCTCTATCGACCCCTCGCAAATGACCACTAGTACCGGTCTGCTCGCTTCATTCACCTTTTCTTCTTTTATAAGTTGTCATTCATCTATACCGGGTACAGACTTGTTTCGCATCTTGATATAACGCCGAAGTTTCTCGCCCGGTTCCTCAAGAGGGGGCAGTCAAATTCGAGCGGAGACCTCATGCGACCTCTTGGGATATCCTTAGCGGATATTAGCTTCAATTTGAGATCAACAAAGGCGTCGTTAGTCGTAGCAACGCTACTCGTCATGAAATCTAAGGAGGCCTGGTCCACGCACTTGATGAGCCTGTAACTACTAAGGGTTTCCGAGGAGTTGAACTCTGGGTGGGGGCCTGCCGGATAGTCGAGCACGTAGCCCAACTTCGGTGTCTTGAGCAGAATTTCCGGCGATTCGCTGTACGACCGATTCCTTTTTTGAGAACCGCTTTGTTTTGCTGTTTCGGTTGGAGGAATCGATTGCCTTGTTTTCAGGAAGTTTTCGTATTCCTCCACTATATGTTTTTGGCGCTTGAGATCCTCTTCTTCAATAGAGGTGCCGGCTGCCTGGTCTTTGGCTATCTTGCCTAAGATAAAGGCTGCCCTTTGTTACCGGCTCTTCCTCACTTGATTGAAGGATTTTTTCCACTTTTTTTGGATTGTGGCTTTCGCTTCCAGTGTTTTTTGGTTGGTACTCATGATTGCTTTGGAGGTGTAGGGTTCTTGGCTTTATTCACCAAGTCTCCATTGTGAGAGTTATGAGGTATCCTTCTTAGTTCGTAAGAGCTATGTACGTTCCCATTTGATATTCGTCCATTGCTTTCACTAAGCCCCTTCGCCACGGCAAGGCCACCAACGCTGCTAAGCATGCTAAGAAAGCATTTTATTATAAACAATTTTTTTCGCCCATAACATGGGATGACCCCCTTAATTCAATTTTATAAATAGAATGACATGAACGAACAATTAAAATAGAAATACTAAATGACAGTGTTTTAAGGGCGTTGAAGGTGGAAATATTTTTTGCAGAAGCTCCCACCGAATAGCAAATGTTAATTCAATAGTACAAATGAACTATTGCAATATTTGGAAAGATATTATATTTGCGAAGTTAAAAATGTGTTTGTGGGTATGTTGAAAATACGTTAGTGGTGGACTGCCACCTGTTTAAAAAACTTAATTCTTTAAAATTGTTAAGATAAGCAAATTAGCGCTTATGGAGAACAAACGCAAGAGTTTTGAGACGGCTTTATGCTTACAATATTTTTAACAGTGCTGCCACCTGATTCAATAATTTCTATACTAATAGATTATATAAAAGTTGTGTGTTTAACAAATATGTAATGTTTGCATTAAACCTTGAAATTTCTATTATAGACTCTAATCTTATATTATCATATAACAGCAGCTTGTGTCACTTTTAAGTGTTACATGAAATTTCGAATTATTTCCATCTACCAACAAAAATGCTGAAATAAATTACAAAAATTTTACTTCAACCAAATTTCTGCAGTGTTAAATGCATTTGGTGTAAGTTGTTGTCGTTTAGCTGGTGACATCGAGCAGAATAATTGCACACAAAGCGGAAGACGGAGCACAAAATACAAAACAAAAATAAATAAATAAAACGAATTGTGGGACGTGTTGCAGCAGTTTGCTAGCTTCAAATTACCGACGCTGTTGACATAACTCATGCTAAAACAACAACAAGCACACAAAAATTCAAAAAAATATTACATTTAAGTGCCATTTCGAAAATTAAATAACACTGCATACTAGTTAAGGCATATATACAATTGTATATAGTATATAGATGTATGTATGTATTATAGATGAGTGAATAAGTGCATAATGAGCATTGCGATTGCGCATAAATAACCAAAACGCTCTGTAATGTATGATTGTGCCACCGCTTATATGACAGCGTATGCAATATTTCGTCATAATTTAGCGACTATCAGTGTGCAACAACACACCCGCAACGCCCCCGCTTAACGCACTGTCATTGACTCTAAGCGTTAATGCAATTTTATTATGCGCAGGCGCATGACACTCACTGCATACTTTATGACGCGCACAAACACACACAGACAACATGTCTAGACCAAATAATATGCATGCAATAACAATAACAACAACAATGACGAGCAGCAATAGCAGCAATCGTTTGTAATTGAATGGCAGACAATAAAAATTGCCAGTAGCGCACCGATGCGCCACATAAAAGCTAAAATGTCAAAGTAATAAAATTTTGCGGCGATTTTTTTTCTCCTCACACACACACACACACACACGAATATACTGTTGCGCTGTACTCAGTGAAAGGTGAAGATGAAAAAACACAGATTTCTGCCGCGCGCTGCTGCAATATTTGCTTGCGTGTGGCGGCGTTGACACATGTGGCAAGCAACGCGGCGCGCTATTAAAATTTTCCTCTTCGGCAAACAGCAATGTTACGCTATTATGTCGGCTGGCATTTATTTGTGCATAAATCGTTCGCTACTGTCACTTTTCGCATTTGCTTAACTTCAAGCCACTGACTAAATGTTGCACTAAATTTCATGATTCCGTTGTTGTTGTGATGTAATAGTGTTGAAGAGTTATGTGTCACTCATTTTGATGATTACATAAATGTGTAACTTCTGCTTTCTTTAAATAAATTGTTGTTGTTGCATTGCATAAGTGAATGTTTTATATTATATAATGTGGGCGGAAGCTTTTAGTGACAAATGATAACCTTAAGTTGATGGTCAAAAGCTACCTCGGAAGCAGCATACTTTGCCATACCAGGTCCTTCTCCACATGGCCTTTCCAACGAATTCGAGGACATCCTCTTCCTCGGCTACCACCTGCGGGTACTGCATCGAACACTTTCAAATCTGGAGCGCTTTCGTACATTCAAACAGCATGACCTAGCCAGCGCAGCCGCTGTCTTTTTATTCGCTGAACTGAACTGAAATAACTCATACAGCTCATCATTCCATCGTCTGCGGTATTCGCCATTGCCAATATTTGCTTCACCATAAATGTTCCGCAAAACCTTTCTCTCGAAAACTCCTAGTGCCTTCTCACAGGATGTTGAATCGTCCACACTTCTGCATCTCAAAGCAGGAGGGAATGATGAGGGACCTGTAGAGTTTAGTTTTTGTTCGTCGAGAAAGAACTTTATTATACTCTCGCAACAAAAGTTGCTAAAGAGAGTATTATAGTTTTGTTCACATAACGGTTGTTTGTAACACCCAAAGCTAAACGAGTTAGATATAGGGTTATATATACCAAAGTGATCAGGGTGACGAGTAAAGTTCAAATCTGGATGTCTGTCTGTCCGTCCGTGCAAGCTGTAACTTGAGTAAAAATTGAGATATCTTAATAAAACTTGGAACACGTATTCGTTGGCACAAAATGGCGATACCCAAAAACACATAAAGAGCTATAACTAAGCCATAAATAAAGTTATGAAAATAAAATTTGGAACATAGGATCGCATTAGAGAGGGGCACATTTGAATGTACTTTTTTTGGAAAAGTGGGTGTGACCCCGCCCCCAAATAGGTTTTTTGTATATATCTTGCAAACCAATAAAGCTATATAAACCAAACATTCTGCAGTCGTTTCTATTAGCCGTTTCCTTATACAGTCCAAAAATGAAAGAAATCGGATAATAATCACGCCCACCTCCCATACAAAGTTTAGGTTGAAAATGACTAAAAGTGCGTTAACTCACTAACGAGAAACGTCAGAAACACCAAATTTTACATAAGAAATGGCAGAAGGAAGCTGGACTGAGATTTTTTTTTTTACAAAATGGGCGTGGCGTCGCCCACTTATGGGTCAAAAACCATATCTCAATAACTACTCTACCGATTTCAATGAAATTCGGTATATAATATTTTCTTGACACCCAGATAATACGGCCAAAAAATGGGCAAAATCGGTTCACAACCACGACTACTTTCCTTATAACTCAATTTTGAATTCCATTTGATTCTTTCACTTTATAGTAAAGTAAAACATTACACAAATACTGTATTTGAGCTGTGACATCACTTGTGGAAAAATTGTCAAAATCGAACCATGACTTTTCAAGGCCCCGGATATCGAAGATGAAGAACTCAGTGCCTAAGGGTAATTTTTCACCGAAAATATAGGTAAATCTCTAAACAAATTGCGAGAGTATAAAATGTTTGGTTGCACTCGAACTTAGCCTTTCCTTACTTGTTTTTCAATTGCCTACTCATTCCAAAATAACACCTGTTGACAAGAGTGATTCTGCGTTGGATTCCGAAGCAGACACATTCAGCTGAAACGTTGAACTAAGCTTAAGATGCTGCGATAAAGTACTTCCATTCCAGAAATATACCTATCCCAGCGTTTTCTAACCAAATATCGGACGTTTCACACTGAGCACATTCCGTGGACCCAACATGATCAATATGTTAACCGATGTAAGAGAATTGTAGCTTGCACTGTAAAACTAGCTTCCAAGAGCATTGGACAGTTTGTTGTTAATTACATCTCAGTAAAGTTATGAGTAAATTACTCAGATCTGCAGTAGTAATATTTAGGATATTCTTGCTGTAACCATATATACCCTATGTACACATATAAATGCATAGTGATTAAATAGAAATTATATATTACAGAACTATCAGATCCATCAAATACCACTGAAAAGTCAAACCATTCATTTTTAATACTTTATTCATTCTCATAAATATCATCATAGTTTTCCTTCACGCTTCTTCTAAATGATTACTAACTCTGGCCTTTTGCGAATGCAGCACATTGGTGGGTCCGCATCAACATCACTAGCACAGCGCTCATAACTTTGCGCATGTTTATTCGTAATTTGTATGTACTTACGTATGCACCGCGTGTACATTACTTGTATTTAATGTTTTACGATGCGCAATGAGAGGGAATTTTTATGCGCTAAATTACGGATTAATAGTCAACAGTCAGCTGCAAAATTATTCGTCTACACGGATATTAACTATACGCCTTGCATGATTTCTTAACTAAGCGGAAAATAAAAGTGCAGTTGCTAGGCGCTGATTTTTTATTTAAAATTAACTTTGGTTTTTCACTTTTTAACGCTCAAAACGAAATTGAAATTTTTTTTCTAAAATCAAACAAAAAAGCGATAAAGATTTATTAGACACGTGTAGTTGAATGGAAAGAAAATAATTTCGCTTGAGAAATGCCTGCTGTGAGCTGATAGGTGAATTAACTTCAGCAAAAACGTGTATTTAATTGTACGACATACATATGTATAAGTATAGGAAGTCATTTGATTGATTTTTAAGCCATCAATAAAAAATATTCGCATTTTACTCCAATGCCTTTGAATCGAAAGTCCCATTTGCTATTGATTTTACTTATTCTGGTTTTTTTGATGTTTTAATGTCAGAAATGATTTCCGAAATAACTTTCCGAACTGTTCCGGAGTTGACAGTCCTCAGTTTGATAAAAATACGTGTATGGTTCTGGTTAAGTAGACACGACTGCCTTAAGAGAACGATAATTTTTAACATTGTTGGTTGGTCAATACTGAATTTGAGTACTTAAATTCTGCGTACTTTATTTTCTTTGTATTCTCAGAATCATAAGTTATATATAAAATATATACAGGTACCCTGCCTTAAGGGATTAGGTGAGTTTCAAATTTTGAAATTTATTTTGTCTTATCAAATAGTGCAATATGTTTAAAATATTATCCAAAATACATATTAATACGGTTAATATTCTAAGAGATATACTCTTTGAAAGTTCCGCCCATTGGGACACGTTTGTACGAATGTAAAGCCTTAAACACATTTATCTCAAAACTCAATCTTTCAAGTCGGAGCCAAAATATGCTGAAAATTTCACCGAAAAAGTGAATTTTTTTGTTTTAATCCTGTCGAAAAGTCAAATTTCAATATTTTCTTTTGTCCTTCCTTCATTAACTAGATTTATACTATCGAAATACTTTTGGTTTTTTGTTTTTAGATGAACCAATCATGAGTTCATGTCCACCGCAAGAACTTTTTTTTGGAGACGCCATAGGGAACGGCTGAGTTTTCGGAATTTTTAAACAAAAATTTTACAAAATACTTTTTAAAAACGTATCTTTGATACGCTGAATTATTTAAATGAAATACATGACTGTATATATTTAACAAATATTGGTTAAAATAAGAGTTTTGTTGAGTGCACTGGATTCACTATTCTGCTCTTTTAAATAGTGTATCCGCATATCCTTCGCATAGTGTATCCGGTATAGCACCCATATATAAACAAATGATTCTGATTGAGAACGTTTGTATATATTGACTAAGGGCGTATGAAAGGCTCAAAACTCTTACATTTGAAATGAAAATAATTGAAATCCTTATTAGGACAATAGTCCGCGAGGCAAAATTTTTTAATACATCGACTAGTAACTTTGATGGAACTACTACGTCTTTTACAACAAAAATTGCAAAATTAACAACCTCTTAAAGGATATAACCGAAGATTCACCATATATCAATTACCGTAACACCAATTAAACATAATAGTAATAATAGTTACAATTTTATTGCACAATAAAATATACATTAGCCTGGCCGCGATTTCTTATAAAATTTTACAAAATGTCTAAGTCAATGAGCGCCGGGTTAAAAACGTTTATTTTTTAGGTTTTCTGCCTGAAAAAGTGAAGCTGATCTTAGAATAATTGATGGACCCAAAAGTTGGTTAAAGGTGAACAAAAAAGATTTTATTGTATATTTTTGATGTTTTTCTTTATTGCACACACAATTCTTTGAATTGTAAATTTGGTATTTGAATTCAAGTTTTGAAAACATTAGAAGCTTTATGATTATTTATTCAATTATGATTTTTTATGTGATGGTTATTTTTTTCGGTAAGAATCGATAACCTGCAATATAAACTGAGGTTCTTCATCGCGGGTTAAAATGCGGTTATAATCATTCATAAATTTCTCTCCACGTTCTGCAACATCATTAACAACAAAGGAGGAATTTCGAAGCAGTTTGATATTCCTCATTGTCCGTCCACAAAGCTGGTTTTAAATCAAAAAAGGCCATCCGAAGCCAACAAATCTGGCAAATTTTTACATGTACCAATTTGATAAAATTTATAGAAAGAGCTTTCGCTGTTAAACGGTTCCCCTTTTTTTGCTGGATTTGAGTGAAACGCTTGGATCGAAAAGTGCTAAACCTACTGTTTCAGGTGTCAAATACCACAAATGACTAACTTAACTTTTCAGAAAAATATAATTTCGTTGATTTTTGAAAACTCGAAAACTGAGCGTAAAAAGTTTAAAACCTGATTAGGGCACTCAACGGAATTTGTGCATTTGTACCAGACCTTAATAGAAAGTTTAACGACAAAAATGGAAATATCTCGAATACAATTTAATTCTCTCTTTTCAACTTGAATTGGAAACGAAACCGAAAAATCTTGAGACGGTAAATTGCCTTCGACATGAATCGTGCATCAGATTTTGAACCACATGTGCAAAAAGCGCCACCATTGTCACCAAGGAATGTAATCGTAAGCTCCAAGAGTTCTTCATAATCACCACGTATCTGAATCTGTTTGAGCTGATTTCGACAAAACTGTTTGATCTGCTCGCATTCTTGGCGGGCATTTTCAGTTTAACAATTGGATCATCGAGGCCACTTCTGAATGGATCTCGTGTCATGTTGTCCCATGAGTCAGCAAACCTGTTGAAAATGCTTTCACCGTTCTTCTTCTCAATGACATTTTTCAGGAGAATTTCATACATGTGATGACGACATTCAAGATTGATGAGTTTTCAACCTAGAAGGTCATCCAAAAGAACCTGATTGTTTTCTTCTTCTTTTTCTTTTCTCAATTTTATTCTTTCTTTTTTGGATGATAATTTAATATGAATTCCCAACATTGAGCCAGGTCGCTCTTTTTGTCGCTGGTTTTCCAAAAATTCCTTATCTTCCTCATTCCTCATCGGCAACCGCAATATCAAACAGATCGTCTAACGTATCCATGAAATCATCAAATTTTTGTTTCATTTCGGCTTTCATTTTCTCCACCCTCATTTTTCCAATCTTCGTACAATTTAAGTAGCTTTCCCGTACATTTATGAGAATTTCGAGTTGGTATACGAGCTTGTTGCCAAAATATAAAAACGAGGTTAGTTTTACAAAACGCATATAGATAAACACTTCCAAAAGTTTTCTATTTGACGGTAACTTAGCTCCCACATCTTGATGTAATTCATGCCAATAAAAGCAATTTGTCGTTGTTTTTCATCGGCTTTACGTGTTATCACCGAAATTACTGACAAATCCAATGCTTTCGCCATTTTCAAAGTAAGACAACGTCAATTTCGAATTATTCGAATATTATCTGTTAAACACGAAATCAGATCACAAAAGAAAGAGAGATATAGTGATACAAGATTCTTTAACAACAAACTCGTAAATATCTTAAAAGGCTAATGACACTATTTGGCAGCCATTACTCTTATCTCTACGATATACTTTCGAAGATACCCGAATTTACAATGTCTTTTGATAGAAATAGTGACAGTTGATTGGAACACGATTCTACGCGATCGATCCAGGAATTGACTCCAATTTGGAAATCGCATGCGAGTAGATCCTTTAGAAAATCGATTCCAAAATCGAACAGATTTTTTTTTTTGGAATTCTAATAAATGTTACAATCAGTTATTGATTAAAATAGTTATTCAACTATATTTTTACATAAAGGCAAATGTCTTGTAAAGAAATAACAAAAAACACAACATAAAATTTATCTTATCTAATTTAAATCAACTTTTGGGTCCATCAATTATTCACAGATCAACATCAAACTTTGTAGGTGACTTCTTTAGATGAAAAGGAAATTTTTTAGGCCGGCGCTTATTGATATCATATGATATTACAAAAATGGCAAGGCTAATACACATGTTTAATATTTTCATCAATTAATAAAAATTATATTATTTATGTACTCTTGATTGTTAACACATACACAACAACCTACACAAGTTATTTCTGGCAAATTTCACTTGCTGTTATGCTGTTGCATAAATATTTATTAATACTTTTGTTACCTTTATCCGTTTTCGCAAAATACCCCAAAACTCCTACTTACCACACACTGTAGTATTATTGTTCGCGCCACCGCAAGCGCTGCGAAACAAAGGCAATAAGAAAGTGCCCTCGACCGATTCGGTACTTTCAATTCTACAAACGCCCGTCAGCCAAGCAGCGGCGCACATACACCTGAGTACTCGGTGCTATTTTGTTGTTGGTTTACTTGCACTCAAGTGTCAAAAGCTTATTGGTTAATTTTCACTTAAAACTGTCAAAGTGTCAAAAACTTCAATTCAGGGGCAGAGAGGAAAACAAAAGGTGGTTAAGCGCACTTTCAGCTACTTTAAAATCTAGTATATGTATATGTTTACAGTTATATATAAACAAATATATATAATTTATATATAAATGTAAGTAAATGTATATATATGCTTACAGCATTCCATCGCTTTTCACTTTTGCCTTCAAAATATCACGTGCGCAAAAATATATATTTTTTTATAAATGAGGCTTTTTATAAAGCTCTATATACATAGATATGTATGTACATACATTAATAAATAAATGCCGCCACTAATGAGTCGTTTAACAGCTGGCCAACTGGTCAGTAGCCGCCGGCCGGTTAAGCTCTTAAACAAACTCTTCATTGTCAGTCGCGCATCAAAGCGCAGCAGCTCAACACCGCATCAACAACCGACAATCCACCAACAACAACAAGCGATCATTTACGGCATTTTTGTTTTGATCGGCACTTGTGTGCGTCTCTTTAATTGTGTCAATTGTGTGATGAAGTGTGGCGCGCGGCGACAACTGAAGTGAGCAGAAATAAATAATTGCTTTTAAAATGGCGAATTAAAGCTGTTTTTTGTATTGTCTTGGCATTGTTTATAGTATTGTACGTTATCGTTGTTTATCTTTTTATCTATTTTCCGTAAATAGTTTGCGGCTAATGATGTATGCTTTTGGGATATCAACTCTTGGAGCGTGTGAAATAAATGTGATGAGCCATTCATATATACATACATATGTACATGTATTAATTAATAATTTGTGAGTTGAAAAAACAAATGTTAGCTCGTCTATGCGGTGCGCACCTTTTATGGTATAAATAACCAATTAATTGAAATAATGTCTTATATTTGTAAATACAGTTTCATTCTAATATTTTCTCATGCGTATAATATATACATTAACTTGAATCCTTTTTTTCATTCATAAGCATTTCACTGAGCTTTTCTCTCAAGCTTTTAACTCTTCTGCTGTACGAACTACATATCATATCTCTGTTATATGAACTTTATTCATATAGCAAAATGACTTTTCCAAAGAAACTAAAAATTTCGAATCATTCAAAAATATGTCAGCTTCCAGTGGTACTTTTGAAATTATAACTTGCCATATGCTCTAATTTACATACCTTTGCATATTTATACCCACACCAATTTAATACAGCTAACATCCCTGTATCGATTCAAAACATAATATCTTGGAATAAATGTTAATACTAATATAGACATATATCGGTTGATTGGTTGAAAAGTAAATTTTAAATTAGGCCCAATGTGTTCCCTGAGGGTACCCTGACAAGCATCAGCTAAACAACTCGGTCGATTTGACGAAGCTTCTAAGTTGTGTCAATCCCAGCTGCTTTGAGTATTGGGAGCCATGGAAGATTCACAAAGATAATGCTCTAGTGTCTCGCCATCATCCGCGCACGCCCTGCATTCTGCCGATTCTCTTATAACAAGTCTCTGCAGGTGGCCTCTTAGTGGTAAGTGCGCCGTGATAACCCCTGTGATACAGCTTACATCTCTTTTGTTCAAAATAAGAAGTTTTTTGGTCTGTCCACTGTCAAACATTACCCCATATTTATTGCAAAACTTTTGCATTGAAAGTTACATTTACTTTTCGCTTTATTTACCGCAGAGGTAATTTTGAGAAATGTCCTTGTCAAAAATATTGGCTGAGTAGACCCGACCGTCTAGCGAACAATAATTTCTAACATTGTTCGGTCTTTGGCTATAGTCTCAATTCTGGCTTCGGTTTTAGAAATTAAATGTTATGATCTCTTGTTAGTCTCAAAATTATTTATGGAAAATTTTTGCTGAAGTGCTATTTTTAAGGTTTCCAGTTTTTATAAAGTTTTAAACCTTAAATTAAAGTTTTTATCGAATGAAAGTTATCGAAACGACTTGAAGCTTTAAGCACAAAATTATTAAGTATGGTGCGGAAAGTTATAATATGGTCCTGAAATCCAGCCCGCCACTTCAAAATAAATATTTTGGTGCCAAGAGAGTGTATTCTACAAATGATTAAAGTCCAACTCACAAATAACTGATTTTTTTTTGCTTTAAATGGCCTATTAAATGCAACGGCAATACAATATTGTGCGGCCTCAGTTCTGGATTTTGACATTATATTTAATTTGCTAACTATATTTTAAGAATAAATAAATAATTTCATTTTAATAGCTTGAACACTGAACTACACACCTCAAATACTAAAGTAAACGTTTCCTACAGGGTAGCGTGCGAAATGTGTATATAAAATGTAGCGCCATTGATGGCGTGCTAAGCGCGCGTGGCAAACTGAAACGAATTGATCAGTAAATAATTGTTATTATTTGAGGCGAAATGTACTTTATTTATTTTTTGTTAATTTTCCCCTGAAAATATTTAAACTTTGTTGTAGGGCTAACAATGCGTGTGATTGTTGGCGTTGGATATGATTGCAGCAGATGTATTTGATTGCAATTATTTATTGCGCTGGCATAACGAATCAATTTTACAATATACACATACATACATATATACGAACTCACACTTATACACATGTCGCATGACACTCAACCAAGTTCGCTGCTTAAGTCTTTCGTTACTTTGACTTCATACATACAAAATGAATGAATATGTATGTTTGTGTGTTGCCATTTTTTCTTGCGCACAAAAGGCGATTTGTACGCTTTTTATGCCATTCACGCTTCTGTTATGCTTGTCGGCATGATTGTTATGTGGGATAATGGGAAATTATTGATGATGCGCAATTTTCACCAATCACTATCACCAACATCACTGGCATCAGCAGCAGCAGCGTCAGTAACAGCGAGTGCGTACGCAACGCTTTGGCAAAACAATTATATATTTGTGGCAAATAAAGCAAAAATTAAATAAATAATAAGTAAGTATAATGCGGCATGAAGTATTTAAAGGTCTTATTATTTTTGCACGTCTACTTAGCGTTACTGGCGCGCTTGGTCCATATTATTATTTATTTTTATTTTTTATGCTTTTTGTTTCACTATTTGCTGAGGCATTGGCAACATTCACTTTCTAAAACGGAATGAGTGTACCGTTAATATGGCATGCGTAGGTGAGAGTAAATTTAATGAGAAATTGAAAAGTTTACTTGAACAGATTTGTTTATGCAATGCGTGAACAAGTGTGCTGCTGTAGTTGTTATTGTTTTTTGGGTATGAGCTGATTATTATGCAATATTTTTTTTAACGGAATAACTTTCCGAAATTCATTTTTTTTTGTTATTTTTTTTTAATATATAAAAATATACGAAGTAAGCAATATTTCATTCTATATAAAAAAAGTTCATATATACTCATATGAGTAAGATTTAAAAATAATAATTAATTAAAATTTTTTATGAAAATTTATATTTTTTCGAAGATCTAATAACATGAGCGACGAAAAAAATTTTATGATTTTAAAAATGAATTTCATGAAGTTGCTGACTTAAAGAAATATAAAAATGCATTGAAAGTTAATGTAAGTTGAATACTCTCGCGCCCATTACCTTCTTTTGGGCTCTTGAATCATCCAGTTCTTGTAATATGTCGTAGCTATCTTATTCGCCTTGAATTAACTGGTCAAGTTCAATTCATCAGGTCCGATTCTGACCGAGCCGAAAGTTTTTCGGACATTTTTTCTTTCGAAGGTCATCAATTTTGTTTTGTCTTTTTCGTTTATTGTCCATGTTTCAGCTCCATAGCACAAAACTGGTGGTACTTTGGTTTTATAGACCATGCAGTTGATTAGTTTAGACTTAAAGAGTTTTATAAGAGATGCTAACGATCTTTTTGCTGCTTATATCCTGTTATCGATTATTGTAAAGCTCATGACGTTGTCTGCTGTTAGCTTGTAACCAAGTAAAGTAAATTTAAAAAATCATCATTCCAACACTCGACACTCCTAATCTGTAATTAGAGAGTAATTTTTTACCCATAACTTGAATAAAATTCATAGAATTAATAAATACAGTCATCATAATATGTTATTGAAAAAAAGCTCCTGTGAGCTTTTATTATAGAGATACACATGAGTTTATGGCGGTTTGGAAATACTGAATCGAAAAGCAACTAGTATAATTATATATTTACTAATGTTGTTCAAGAAATTTACACAAATATTTCCCTAATGAGTAATTACAACAACGAGAGAACACTTCATAATCTTTATGCTCTCATATAGCCGTCGACCTGGATAGTGAATTTGTTTATTTACGGTCAGACAAAATTATACAAACGTTTGTCCGCTAAGCCAGTGCGGCGTGAATGAAGTTATTTTCAACACAATTTTTGTACTTTCACAGCATTGGTGAGAATAATTCAATTAAATTCACGGTTTTTTGTGTTTAAGTCTTTCTTACATTTCAACTAAATTCTTAATTATGCACTCTAATAGCCATATCATGCATAAGTTTACAAACAACAACAAAAAGTAGCAACGAAAGCCACACAAGGAAAAAGTGAGACGATTTTGAGAAGCAGCATTCACAAGTATAACATATATACAAACATACATATGTTAATGTATATATATATATATATATATATATATTTACATGTGTGACGTGAAGAACTTCACACTTAAATAATAACCATTAACCCATTTTATAAGTGAACCTGTTCAAGGTGGCGGTCAGGTAGCTGGGTCAACTGAAACACCGAAGAAAGGTCTTGCATACAATTTAAAAGGTTAATTAAATTCATAGAAGCTGAACAACAACAAAGCAATAACACCTTAACTGTTTTGTTTAGCAGCGGAAAAGAAAAGCCTTAATACATAAACAAGAAGTGTTGCTAGAAAAAACCAAAAGCAGACTTTAAGAACTGCAATAAATTTTCCGGTAAATAAAAAAATCCAGCAGTGAAAATTTTGCTTTGAAGCCCGCTGAAAGTGTTTACTTAGTGTTTTGTGTCAGATTCTTGTCTAATTTCTTCAACATTTACGTAGATAAAAATTTACATAAAGCGTGATGCCGGTTCGCACTCTTAAAATGGGGTTCTTAATAACCTTTATGGGAACTTAAACATTTTTGGGAACTTAACCATTAACAGCTTCAGTGTAAATAAAGTAATTTAATTAGCTGTTTATAATAATGTAGAATATATTAATGGTATGCTCCTAATAAAAGAGAATACAAAATAAAAGAAATAACTTAAAAAATGCAAAAAAAATATTAAATAATCTACAGTAGTCTACTTACTCAGTTAATTATAAATCACGTAATTTAAAGCTTATTAAACCTTATTAACTTCTACTAGAGCTTATATCAGCAGCTATGCTTATTGGTCGTGCTCAGTAAATAGTTAAGAATGATGCGCGATTTCCTTTATTGGCACGGAAAATAACTCAAATGCTTAGCGTTTGCAAATTCAATAAATTAATGAAAAACAAAACAAAATTATAAAAAAATACAAAATAATAAAAAAATACAGTACTCGGCTTGTTATGTGCTTGATGTGGCATGCCACAAAGTAATTATAGTCAAATCAAATGCAATTAGTTGGTAGCGGCTGAAAAGCAGGAAGGCACACATCGTTAAAGGAATGAACCAACAAACAACACTAAAGAAGAGTTAAAATAATTAAATGAAGAATAATGTGGAAGAGAAACTAATCACTAGAGTAGGAGGATAGAGAGAAGGCAGCATTCTGAGATTGCAAGATGAACAAAGAAATGTCGTGATATAAATCAATATTATAAGAACTTTTTATTTTTTTTCAATATATATTACAGCGTATCAGCAAACACATATTTACGGACTCACGCCATCATGAATGACTATTAAAACTACAGCAACAACAAAGCAGGAAGGCTTAGCGACCCACATAAATTGAGCTCCACATAACAAATTAGATGGAATAGGGAATATAATAATAAAAACAAGTGGGCGGTATTCATAAAGCACGCCACAAGCGACGGAAGTGTATATAAGTCAAATGCAAGAAAAACAATAATACGAAACATATAGAAAATGTCGCTCTAATGGTATGAGTAAGACAAGCGCGTGTGACATAGTGAGCAATCAAAGCAACGCCACTGGCAAAGATTCATTAAAAATAAAAGTATAAGACTCTCCTCTCTAGTTGAAATAGAACACAATTAAATATGTTCGAAAACTTACATATGTATATGATGCTTTTGGAGAAAAGTTATATTCATATGAAAGCTCTCGTTTTCCATTATTTATTGTTTTCAATGTAAATGTAAATTTATTAACTAAGTGAAGCTTTCACTTTTAAAATTGAAAGCTCAATTGAAAGCACTCTACACTTATTTACATAACTTTCCATTAAGCTTTCATCATCTTTACAAATATCATCGAAAGCTCCGGTATGGCGATGAGCTTTTCCGGTAGTTTTGAAAGAGTACGAATAATGCAATTCTAGAATATCATTAAATTTTATAATTATAATATTTTGTATTAAAGTTCTGGGTAATATCGGTCAAACGCTCTATAGCCGGATATTTTGTGAAAATTACAATGAACTAAGTCAATACTTAGTATAATGTATATGAGGATCTTTTATCTCACCTTATATCGCATTGAATATACTGAGAAATCGAAAACTACGCCTCCAGAAAACTTTTATTTTGGAATTTGTGGCTCAGTTCATAGTAGAGCTTGTGGCTAATGTTTTGTTGAATTTCATAGTTCACATTCTTTTTATCACTTTACAAGAATATATAAATCACTTGCTTACCTCGCTTCCCACGCGACGATTTTTTCCATGTAACCCTCAGCTTAAACACTCTCTGCGCATAATACTAAACTTCTAATAATTCCTTAATGCGCTTTGAGTACGATGTAATCTTAAATACTTGAAAGATATGTACTTCGTTCTTTCGCTTTCTTTTGAAGAATTTTTTTGTAACTGTTTTCCGAAGCTTCCTGTCCTTTGAAGCACCGACTTTAATACGGAAATGGCTTGCTTATACGGACATTGGTCTGTTTCTCTTTTGTTGTTATTTGATATGTATTTATGTTGCTTGTTTCAGCGTTTTTTTCTCGCTTTAATTTTTGCTGATTCCACTTGTCAGCCGGCATTCGAAGCAGCTTACCGTCATCGTTGTCGTCGCAAATTACGCAATTATTTTTTGCGGTCGGTGGTCGGCGGATTGACGTTCGGCATTTGGCCATCATCATCTACCGATTCGAACGGCCAGAGCGTTCAGTAGCTCAGCCGGCAACTTGTTGCAGCAATGACAACACTTGTCGGAGCCACAGAGCAACTGGCGGATGCGGCGTCCAATTACCAGTAGTCGGCGAGTGCGCGTCAGGCAGACAGTTATCCAGCCAGGCTGCCAACAGGCCAACCAGTCGGTTAACAGCCAATCATGACGCTGGAATGTCAATTGCTGACATGACCGCTATTTCTTGAACGGCAGCTTTTTCCGCATTTTGTGGCGCATTAAAAGATATACATATGTACAATTTATGCCACACTAGCTAATGTTCTTCTCACTCAAATATTTATTTATCTTTCAAATGGACTCGCAACTGATTTGTGCGCTTCACCTTTGCTGTCCAAAATATTGTGATTATTTAAATTATTGTATTTAAAAGATACCCTCAACTATTATTAAGTATGATTTTTGGTTTTCTCATCTAAATCACGCATATTCGTGCATGTGGCACGAGTGATTTTTTGGTTGCGTGCAACTCACACGGGCGTTCACTTGTCATTTATTTTTTGTTCTGCTGGTTTATTATGCCTTGTTTATACGCCAAACTTGTATCACTTACGAAATTATTATGCTGAACTCTTTTTTGTGTTGTTTGTACGTGTAAAATATCGTGTATTCTCCCAGAAAATACGTAATGATGGGTCATTAGCACGGCGTAAAAGGTAGCCGGTCGGTCTACCTTCTTTTACTCACCATTCATGGCATGCTTTCTTTCGCATTAAAAAAGTTTGGTACACTGTGCAGAATAACTCTAAAGTCAACTTAAGGGGTTATATACAGTTAGAATATTCAAAAAATCGATTTTTTTTATTTAATTTTCTTAATGTACATATATTTAAGAATACACACAGAAAATTTCATATCGTTCCGGTGAATATTTTCAAAGTTACAAGCAAATGAAAAATTTGAAAAGGCGTTTCAGAGTGCTTTTAAGTACAAGGTCCAAACTTTAAACGCGTTTTTCTCAAAATGGTGTTTTTAAAGTCGGTGACCAACATTACTCGAAAACGGCTAGACCGATTAGTCTCAAATTTTAACACGACCTTCTTAAATATATTTTTTAGTAATTAATCGAAGATTTTTTCTCTCCGATAAATATTTTTTTTTATAAACAATTTATGGCCGAAATTTCGGTGAAGAATCGATTTTTTTTTTGAGAAACTGCCATTTTGTCAAAAAATTGTATTTTGCTTATTCCTTCGATTAATTACTAGATTTAACATTATTTTAACGAAATCTGTTTGGTTTTTTAATTTCGGATGATCCAGTTCCGAGATATAGTGGTCACCGCAAAACGTCTTTTTTGAGAGGAGCTCCTGGAGATCAGCTGTAGCTCTTTTTCAAATAAATATTTTTACTAGTACTAAGTCTTAAAATACAGTTAAAAGATACCATAATATGTGTATAAATTTTTGGATCAATAAATTAAAAAGTTTTCTCAGAAAAAATTCTGGAAAATTCACTTTTTTTCGGCCGTCTAACTGTATATAACCCCTTAAATGCTAAGCACTAAAATACTGTTTCGTAAAAAAGTACAAACAAAAAAAAAAAGAAGATATGCCTACTTTCAGCCGTAATGTAAATTAGCACACATTTATCGAAGTATCCGGAACCAAGAGACCTCACAACTATCAATTTACGATCGATTTCATTTTAAGTCTTTCGTTACAGCAAATAACTTGGAGATAACTTGGTTTGGTATATTATCCTATGTTTTAATCTTCTGCTACAAAAAACTATATTTTTCTTTCTAAATTATTCTCAGTGTAGATCAAGCCATTCACATATGCCGCACTATTTTTTCGTCGAAAAGCTCAAAAAAAATTTGCAGTTAGAAAAGGCGATAAACACGGCATTGTTTACAATTTGCTCTCTTTCTTTTCATTTATATTTTTATTTTTTATAGAAATGTTACTTATGTGAGTGTAATTTCAAGTTTGACGGCAATTGCAAGTTCACTGCCATTGGGAGGCTAATAAAAACTGTAATGATTCCGATAAAAACTGAAAAAATTTATTTGTAGATGTACTTATGTAATATGTTACTATAAACAGATGTTAACAAAAAATGTAATTATAAAAAAACAAACACAAAAACTGAAAAGCTTCTTGTATGTCTGTCCGTCCGTTCGTCCGTCCGTGCAACGGATAACTTAAGTAAAAATTGAGATATCTTAGTGAAACTTGGAACACATGTTCCTTGGGACAGAGAGAGGCTTGCTTTAGAAAATGTACCATTGCCACGCCCACAAAATGGTGAAAACCGAAAACACATAAAGTGTCATAACTAAGCCATAAACAAAGTTATAAAATTTGGAACAAAGGATCGCACTAGTAAGGAGCATATTTGGATGTAATTTTTGGGGGGAATTGGGCGTGACCCCGTCCTCAAATAAGTTATTTGTATATAACTCCCAAACAATAAAGCTATATATACCAAACTTTCTGCAGTCGTTTCTTTTAGCCATTTCCTTATACAGTCCAAAAATGAAAGAAATCGGATAATAACCACGCCCACCTCCCATACGAAAGTTAGGTTGAAAATTACTAAAAGTGAGTTATCTCACTAACAAAAACGCCAGAAACACTAAATTGTACAGAAGAATTTGCAGAAGGAAACTGCACTCAAAATGGAAAATGGGCGTGGCATCGCCCACTTATGGGTCAAAAACCATATCTCTGGAACTACTCGACCGATTCGAATGAAATTCGGTATATAATATTTTCTTGACACCCTGATAACACGTATGGAAAATGGTAAATGTAACTCAATTTTGAACTCCATCTTATTCCTCCACTTTTTAATATATACATAAGAAACCAATGTAGATAGCGAAATAAAACTTTACACAAATACTGTATATGATCTTGTGAAAAAATTGTCGAAATCGGACTATAACTTTTCAAAGCCCCGAATATCGAATATGAAGAATTCAGTGCCCCATGGTAATTTTTCACCGAAAATTTCGGTAAATCTCTCAGGTATCTTAATTTAATTCAGAGAAAATATTTTTCTTCCAATTGTGTGTTTCTGTAGCAGAAATGGTCAAAATCGGGTCATAACTTCCCCTAGCTGTCATATACCTAATTATAGGATTTTCAAATTGGATCTAATTGTGTGTTATCTTAATAAAAATATATCAATAAATTGCGAGAGTATAAAATATTCGGTTCCACCCGAACTTAGCCTTTCTTTGCTTGTTCAAACATAGATTTTTTGCACAAACTTTGTTACATTTTTTGGATAACAATTTAAATACGTTTTAAAGGTAATGATTAAGAAAAAAATGTGATGGGGTTGCCACACTAATAAAATTTCTAAATAGCATAACTCTGAAAATACATATTTTTTTTTTGAGGATTACTTTTCGGCTACCTTAACATAATTTAAAAGTAAATATTAAACTAATAATGTGCCTTTTTATTATTATATAACGTATTTTGGCATTATATAGCTAAACTTTAAATTTTATTTATCTAACTCTCAACTTATTTCGACAAATTAAGCGTTAAAAGACACGTAAACAATAAATTTCAAACTCAGATTTAATTACTTCATTACCACTAGATGCGCTAACAAAGTAGGAAGCATGTGGAAATTAATGATGGTGATTAACTGGCAATTAAGACACCACAAAAGAAACCTGAACAAAGCAGTTTAATCTGAGTTGGTTGAACCAAACGGTGACATACAAACAAAGTCTTGAAGACAAAAATAAAATAATAAATTTTGTGTGGAAAATGAAATTCGTCAAGTGCTAAAATTTATCACATTTTTTTACACATTTTAAATGGAATTTTAATTTTGAAGTCATTCATATTTTATTATTAAAACTTTAACACATTTAAATTTGTCTTACAGCGTCTGCTGCTGTAATAATATAGCGAGAAATTAATAAAATTTAATACTTTAATGTTTCTTCCATTTTAAGTTGGTCATATTTTTTACAGCTTTTTGTTATGATTTTTCAGCTACTTCTCCAGCGTTTAGTGAATCATTTTATTTGCGGTTTTCCGATTTTTATTTTGACATTTCATTCGTAATTTTTCATTTCATTTACAAAAATTTGTATCACTTAACGGTTTTGTGGTTTTAATTGAAATTTATTATTGTGTCTTCGCAGCATTTTAGTGGTTTCAGAAATATTTGGGTCAATTAAGAGTGACAAATTGTTGAGTTATTCGAAGAAGGAAGCAATTCGGTTGGAAAATATAGGCAAAAACGGATGCTGATTTTCTCAGTGTGTGTATATATGTATGTTATACATATCTATACTACAATTATAAAGAGGAAAGATTTGTATGTATGTTTGTAATGAATAAACTCAAAAACAACTGTGCCGATTTCAAAAATTCTTTTTCAATTGAAAGCTACATTCACCCTGAGTAACATAGGCTATATGTATTGCTAAAATCTCAACCTTCTGGAAATAGTTCCCAGGTGAGGGTATCAAAAAGACTCCGTGATGGAAAATCTTAATCTGAAAATTAAAATCGTCTTGCAAGTCAATCTCTTCGCATTGCAATCGCGTGCCAGAGAGTCGAGTAACGAACGGTCACAGCTGTTTGCTTAACAAAATTTCAAAACCTCCCAAGTATGCGTTTGAGTGTCGAGTACGGAATAAGTACGGAGCTCGAATTTTCCTCATTTTACTCATTTTAAAGTACATACAAATGTATGGGAGAGTGTGTATAACTGTAAAGCTCCAGTTACCGATGCTTGACTTGACCTAGAGAGACTTGAGAACTGTCACATAAAAGATCCGTTTAATGGGCCTTGCATGTATTTGATTACCGAACGCATGACTTGACTTGAAAGTCTGTTGCATTTAGAACTCTAAGTTACGTTGACATTTGAACTGCTCTCCCTCTCTCACTGCTTCTCTTTTCATTCTCCTTATGACACTATTCCAGTGTTGCCTGAATGTTTTCGGTTAAAATTAAATATGTTAAAATTCTAATCTTTAATTTTTATAAATCTTCAAATAAAGAAAAAATAAGATAATTCAGAGGAAAATACCTTCTTCACAACAATTATTTTTTAATGTTGTTAATAAAAAAATATTTTATTGTATTTATAACGCAAATACTTGTTTGACTTTAAGTGCAATAAACAAATCAAATCAAATTGGTATGATATGAGGGTTTTGCAACAGAAACATAACTATTGCGAATCTCTGCAAGAATTTGTGGTGATCTGCTCAGAAAAAAATATTTTGCGAATTTTTGTAATGAAAAATTGAATGTAAATGTTCAAATACAATTTGAATAATTTATTTATTCACCTATCATTTATACGCTTGGCTGGCTCCAATTTATTACATCTTCTAACAATTCTAAATATCGAAAAACTGAACTACGTGTGCACGTTTCTTTTGTGCTATTCTGCTCAAAGCTATATTCATAAATTTATTAAAGAGTTTTCTTTCAAACAGAAAATCTTCACGTGTTCACAGATTTCCTAATAGTGAAGATTTTTTTGTATACTAGTTTTAAAATCTTCAATCTTGGTTATATTTTAATTTAAAAAACTTAATTTTAAAGCTAAATCTGCACATCTGGCAACTTTACCCAGAAACTATAATAATAACAACTGAAGTTGAAGTTGTGTGAAGTATAACTGCATCTAAGTTTTCCAAGCCAAATTTTTCGAAGCTGAGTCAAGTCAAGCATCTTTTATTCCAAGAATTCAAGTTTCTTAAGTAACGCCTAGGTATTTTCCAAAATCCCATTCCAGCTGCTTGTACTACTATTATATATGTCCGATATGTAATATCCAACCAAGAATATTACGGAAATCTTTGATTTGGACAAATTTTGGAATATAGGTAGAGTTGCCACCTACCAAAAAAAACTGAAAATATTGTAAACAAGTAAGGAAGGGCTAAATTCGGGTGTAACCGAACATTTTATACTCTAGCAATTTATTTATTTAACTTTATTTATATTATATAATACACAATTTGACTCACATATTCGTCATATATATTGTATAAAGTCCAGTCGAGTAGTTCCTGAGGTATGGTTTTTGACCCATAAGTGGGCGACGCCACGCCCATTTTCCATTTTGTAAAAAAATCTGAGTGCAGCTTTCATCTGCCATTTCTTATGTGAAATTTAGTGTTTCCGACGTTTTTCGTTAGTGCGTTAACCCACTTTTAGTAATTTTCAACCTACTTTTTGTATGGGAGGTGGGCGTGGTTATGATCCGATTTCTTTCATTTTTGGACTGTATTAGGAAGTGGTTAAAAAAACGACTGCAGAAAGTTCAGTTTATATAGCTCTATTGGTTTGCGAGATATGTACAAAAAACTTAGTAGGGGGTGGGGCCACGCCTACTTCCCCAATAAATTACATCCAAATATGCCCCTTCATAGTGCGATCCTTCATACCAAATTTTGTTTCAATAGCTTTATTTATGGCTTAGTTATGGCACTTTATGTGTTTTCGGTTTTCGTTATTTTGTGGGCTTGGCAGTGGTCCGATTTTGCTCATTTTCGAAAGCAATTTTCCTATGGTGCCAAGAAATAAGTGTGCCAAGTTTCATCAAGATATCTTAATTCTTACTCAAGTTACAGCTTGCACAGACGGACGGACGGACAGACAGACATTCGGATTTGAACTCCACTCTTCACCCTGATCACTTTGGTATATATAACCCTTTATCTAACTCGTTTAGTTTTGGGTGTTACAAACAACCGTTATGTGAACAAAACTATAATACTCTCTTTAGCAACTTTTGTTGCGAGAGTATAAAAATGTGAATATTTTTGAATAGAGTTACCACCTCTTATTAAACTTAGAAATGTCAAAAAATATTATATAATTTTCTCAAACATAAACAGTGTTAAAAAACCTTTCGAAATGGATAACACGAAACTTTAAATGTTGAACAAGCAAGTACATGCACACATATATAATTCTATATAGCCATAAAGATTTTGGTATAAAATTAACACAGAAAAACAACATGAAAACAAACACCATTAAAGAATCTCATATTAATAATTGGCACTCACCATAAACTCCACCACAAAATCACTGACTTCCTAAGCTAAAAAAACCAAAAAAAAATCGAAAAAAATCAACCAAAGAATATTTTAGTAACTATAAAAATATAAATGGCAAGGCAATTGCTTGCAACATACCAGCCGATCGTAAAACGGTACATTTCGCGCACCTTTGGTGGTGTCATACGAGCGAGACAGTCAGGTAGTAACCGCAGGGATCATTCGCCATTAGGCCATTTGGTCATTTATTAACAAACAACAACAGAAACACGCACACACACATGCACACTTTCCTAACCAAATAAAATGTTTACAAAAACAAAACAACAAAAAATGGAATCAATAATAAAAATATGTAAAGTGTTATTGAACGAATTCTGACCCACTTTCTGGATGTATGTAACCAAAACGGTACAACACTGGAGGGAACGAATGGGTGGATAATGGAAAAATTATACGAAAGCTTAAGTGGTTAGTGGTAAGTAGTCGGAGGTGGTGGTGGAACTGCTGCTGCTGGTGTGGACCGCTGTTGGCGGCATTATTGGGCTGCTGTTGCTGCCAGTTGTTTGCCATATATGTGTGTGTGTGTGTGTGCAAATGTGTGTTTGTTTTTGGCGTTGAATGCGTGCAAACAATTGCAAGCAATCAGCAAATAAAAGAAATATGATAACAACAACAATAAAAGTTAGTCGGACCAAATGGGCATAAATTGAATTGGCCAAAAAATGTTTTTCTATCTTCTGATATGTATGTATGTATGTAGATAAATATTTATTTTATTTTTCCGTTCGAATTTGTTGCAAACACTATGCCAACATATTACCTCGTGTAAATAAACACAACTAAATGGCGAAAAATTGATCGCTTAAAGATAAGAAATACAGCGTTCGCCGTAATCAATTTAGCGCGACAGCAACAGCAAGCAAAAAAAAATAGCATGCGCATGCGCTATTTACATTCAATTACCGCACATGCACTCATGAAAATACATATATGGTTAGGATGTATCATGCAGTAAGCACTAGTTTTGGACCAATTACTGCGTGACTACTCCTAAACTAATTAAATATGGAGTAAACACAAGTTTTAAAAATGGAAGGAGTGAAAGCATGTGCGATATTAGGCGTCCCAATGTCACCAATCGCTTGTTGATACTTCGAGAACTCAGGTACTGACCGTAGACTATTAACTCTGACGGTAGTCTCTTAGAGAAGATTTTTAGTGTGTTATGGTTCAAGATATCTGGCATATTAAAATTCATATGTGACTAAAGTGATGATCTGCAGAAATTTACTTTTCAACTTTGATTAAAAATTTAACATCAATTTAAACACGTAATTGTTCACATAACAATAAATTCCTCAACCCTGGTAGGTATGATTAAAAATTCTTGTACTTGTCCTCGGAGTATTTTCCGACACTATGTTGTTGCAGCTACAGCTGTCTGGCAAAAGCATATATATTGAATATACCAGTACACATATATATAGACTCATACATCTATATATATACACTTAGGCGCTCTGTTACAGATTTTATCTTAATGGTGATATTTTGCCGAAAGTCAGTAAAGTCAAATGCAGCAACTTTGATTGATGCCGCCGATAGGTTGTGTTGGATACTTACAGTGGTTCTATATCAAAACGAAATCTTTATTGAAAATAAATACTTGGATGTTGTAGTTGAAAAAAATAATTTCTGGACGACTGTGCGTATGAGTAATAAAATAAATGAAGCTCGATGGATTAATGAATTTTTGGTGATAGTTAATGCTTACAACAAACAAATGTTAACTCCTATTATATTCGGTAGCTATATAGCTTAGTTTAGAGCACGCAATTTATTGATATACTTTTATTAAGATAACACACAATTTGACCCAATTTGAAAATCCTATAATTAGGTATATGAGAGCTAGGGGAAGTTACACTATTAGCAGAAAAATATTTCCTCTAAATTAAATTAAGATACCTGAGAGATTTACCGAAATTTTCGGTGAAAAATTACCATGGGGCACTGAATTCTTCATATTCGATATTCGGGGCTTTGAAAAGTTATAGTCCGATTTCGACAATTTTTTCATAACTGATGCCACAGATCATATACAGTATTTGTGTAAAGTTTTATTTCGCTCTCTTTATTGATTACTTATGTATATATTATAAAGTGAAGGAATAAGATGGAGTTGCAAATTTAGTTACATGGGAAGTTATCGTGGTTGTGAACCGATTTCATCCATTTTCCACACGTGTCATCAGGGTGTCAAAAAAATATTATGTACCGAATTTCATTCGAATCGTTCGAGTAGTTCCTGAGATAAGGTTTTTGACCCATAAGAGGGCGATGCCACGCCCATTTTCCATTTTGTAAAAAGATCTGAGTGCAGCTTCCTTCTGCAATTTCTTCTGAAAAATTTAGTAATCATGACGTGTTTCGTTAGTGAGATAACCCACTATTAGTAATTTTCAACCTAACCTTTGTATAGTACTGGGTGTGGTTATTATCCGATTTCCTTCATTTTTGGACTGTATTAAGAAGTGGCTAAAAAAACGACTGCAGAAAGTTTGGTTTATATAGGTCTATTGGTTTGCGAGATATGTACAAAAAACCTAATTGGGAGCGGGGCCACGCCCACTTCCCCAAAAAAATTACATCCAAATATGCCCCTTCCTAGTGCGATCCTTTGTTCCAAATTTTACGTTTATAACTTTATTTATGACTTAGTTATGACACTTTATGTGTTTTCGGTTTTCGCCATTTTGTGGGCGCGGCAGTGGACCGATTTTACCGAAAGCAACCCTCTCACGGTCCCAAGGAACATGTGTTCCAAGATTCATGAAGATATCTCAATTTTTACTCAAGTTAACCGTTGCACGGACGGACGGACGGACAGACAGACATTCGGATTTTGACTCGTCTCACGTCACCCTGATCATTTTGATATATATAACCCTTTATGAGTTATAAACAACCGTTATGTGAACAAAACGATAATACTCTCTTAGCAACTTTTGTTGCGAGAGTATAAAAACCATACTATTTTGCTTTTATTATGCATTTTAGCTTCGGTGGCTACTATAAGTAAAAATATATTCATCGGTAATATTTTCTTAAAATTAACATGTAAAGTCTCCTGCCTTTAAGACAACCGGATCATTGCTGATAAAGATTTCCTTTTGTTGTTAATTTTCGCATTGAACGTTTGCTGTCAATAATGTTGTTGCCACTTATGTACCACTACAAATACTTAAGAAGGAAGGATGGAGACAGAGAAGGACGCTGCAAGAGTTTTGATCGACTGAAGATTAGTTGTAGCCAAACCAGTAACTAAATAGCGGCACTTCAGCAACTGGCGATGCTGATCGATGTCAATAGAGTTGTGGCTATTATTTATAAATATACGGACATATAAGCTTGTATATGTATGAGTATGTAAATATAGATATACGCATAGAGATGGGGAAATAGTCACACACCATACATATATCAAATATATCTACATATATGTGAATATGCCACAGCAACTGGGTGATACAGGTACAACAAAAAATAGTATATAAATTATAAACATATAAATTATATTGAAAAGTATATGCTCATAAACCAAAGTACAAACGTCCTGCAGCATTTTTCATTTTATCTGTTGCAAATACATACATACACACATACACATTTTACGTATTAACTGAAACTGCCTGTGGAGTTGTGAAAATTCAATTAATTGAATTTTGCAATTTAGCCCGCCAGATGCTGTTAATTCACATATGTAACGGTGTAGGTATGTATTTACATATATACACTTATAAATATGCATGCATCAAAAGTGAAACTGACCAAATCAACATTACCTTCTGCCGGCTGCACTGGTTTCTAGATATACATACATATATGTAAAAGTATGTTTATATGCATGAATGAATATACATATATACAAGCTTTTCAGGCAAGCAGAGTAGGGCAATGGGTTACTGCATCCACGTTATCGACCGATTTTTCGCTTAACACACTGCGCTTGGCGTTGAAAACTGAATTTGGGTGTGGGTAGAAGTTCCACTTAATAATATGTACATATGTACATAAGCATGTATGTATGTTGTATTCTCATGAATGTGAAACTCACTTTTTAATATTATTTAATTTCATATAAGTTTTCTTTCTTTTTGCAGATTTGTGCACACCGCGGCACTAATGTGCTCAATACCGGCCGAAATAAGGTGAGTTTCGGCGCTTTAAAGGAATTTGTGAACATTCCAATTGTAGTGAAATCAAATTGCACTTAAAAGCAAATCCGAAGGTCAACAGAGTTGTATGCTGCAGAGTTGTATTCCGTTTTTCAATGATTTAAGAAACCTCAGCAACCGTAGAGTTGAGATAATTGAATATGGAGGCTCGAAACCCAGAATAAATTCCACTATAATGAGGTCTCGGCTGCATTACACAATAAAAACTCGTTTGAAAATATTTTCATAGTTATGTTCAGAATTCAACATAACCTAAAGGAATATATAAGAATATAATCCAATAGCTTTCACGTATCCGAAAATAATTGAGAATGTACAATTTGAATGATATATCACAAAATATGACGCTAGGTTTGTTATAACAAAATTTTGCGGTCGAAACTCGACCTTAGTTTCATTTGTCTTTTTTTTTTGTCTAGAATATCTGAGACGAGTGAGAGAGTTTCTTTAAATTTCAGATGATCTTCCTCGAATGATCTAATAAAACTATATCTAGAACCTTTGCTGAAATCGTTTAGAATTTCATAGTTAAAACTTATAATTTATAATATGGTTTAGATTGTATATACATATATATAGGTAATTGGCGTATGTATGTGATTGGCGTTGCAACCGTTTAGCCGGTTATAGCCGAATCGACGATAGTGCGCCACCTGTCTCTCTCCTTTGCAGTTCGGCGCCAGTTGGAGATCCCAAGTGTAACCAGGTCGCTCTCCACCTGGTCCCTCCAACGGAGTGGAGGCCTTCCCCTTCCTCGGCTTCCTCCGGCGGGTACTGCATCGAACACTTTCAGGGCTGGAGTGTTTTCGTCCATTCGGACAACATGACCTAGCCAGCGTAGCCGCTGTCTTTTTATTCGCTGAACTATGTCAATGTCGTCGTATAACTCGTACAGCTCATTGTTCCATCGTCTGCGGTATTCGCCGTTGCCAATGTTCTGAGGACCATAAATCTTGCGCAAAATTTTCCTCTCGAAAACTCCTAGTGTCGTCTCATCTGATGTTGACATCGTCCAAGCTTCTGCACCGTAAAGCAGGACGGGAATGATAAGTGACTTGTAGAGCTTGATTTTGGTTCGTCGAGAGAGGACTTTACTGTTCAATTGCCTACTCAGTCCAAAGTAGCACCTGTTGGCAAGAGTTATTCTGCGCTGGATTTCGAGGCTGACATTGTTCGTGTTGTTGATGCTGGTTCCCAGGTATACGAAATTATCTACGACCTCGAAGTTATGACTGTCAACAGTGACGTGGGAGCCAAGACGCGAATGCGCCGACTGTTTGTTTGATGACAGGAGATATTTCGTCTTGTCCTCATTCACCTCCAGACCCATTCGCTTCGCCTCCTTATCCATGCGGGAAAAAGCAGAACAAACGACGCGGTTGTTGCTTCCGATGATATCAATATCATCGGCGTACGCCAGGAGCTGTACACTCTTGTAGAAGATTGTACCTTCTCGGTTTAGCTCTGCAGCTCTCATAATTTTTTCCAGCATCAGGTTAAAGAAGTCGCACGATAGTGAGTCACCTTGTCTGAAACCTCGTTTGGTATCGAACGGCTCGGAGAGGTCCTTCCCAATCATGACGGAGCTTTTGGTGTTGCTCAACGTCAATTTACACAGCCGTATTAGTTTTGCGGGGATACCAAATTCAGACATCGCGGCGTAAAGGCAACTCCTTTTCGTGCTGTCGAAAGCAGCTTTAAAATCGACAAAAAGGTGGTGTGTGTCGATCCTCTTTTCTCGGGTCTTTTCCAAGATTTGGCGCATGGTGAATATCTGGTCAGTTGTCGATTTTCCAGGTCTAAAGCCACACTGATAAGGTCCAATCAGTTTGTTGACGGTGGGCTTTAGTCTTTCACACAATACGCTCGATAGAACCTTGTATGCGATATTTAGGAGGCTGATCCCACGGTAATTGGCGCAGATTGTGGGATCTCCCTTTTTATGGATTGGGCAGAGCACACTGAGATTCCAATCGTCAGGCATGCTTTCTTCCGACCATATTCTGCAAAAAAGCTGATGCATGCACCTTATCAGTTCTTCGCCGCCGTATTTGAATAGTTCTGCCGGTAATCTATCGGCCCCCGCTGCTTTGTTGTTCTTCAAGCGGGTAATTGCTATTCGAATTTCTTCATGGTCGGGTAATGGAACATCTGTTCCATCGTCATCGATTGGGGGATCGGGTTCGCCATCTCCTGGTGTTGTACTCTCACTGCCATTCAGCAGGTCGGAGAAGTGTTCCCTCCATAATCCCAGTATGCCCTGGACATCGGTTACCAGATTACCACCTTGGTCTCTACATGAGGATGCTCCGGTCTTGAAACCTTCGTTAAGTCGCTTCATTTTTTCATAAAATTGGCGTAAGAACCATTTATCCAATTATAGCCGAATCGATAACAGCGCGCCATTCTTCTGTTTCCCTCACAATAAGACGCCACCCAAACGGAGTGGAGGCCTTGTTTGTTTCGTCGAAAAAATACCTTTTTTCATGAATTTTTTTAGAAAAAATTATGCTGTAGGTTTATTTTACTTATTATTTTATGAAAGTGCAACATTTGAAGGATACTTAAAACAAAATAGCGAGGAGTAACGGATTTATCGTCGATCTCTGCAGGCACCTCGAAAAAAAGTTGTTGTGCGGTGACCAGCCTACAGCATCACTGGATCATCCGAAAAATCAAAATGCTTTCTTTAGTTTATTAGTTTATCTTTCAATTGACGTCGAGTTTTTTTTTAATTTTTAAATTTTTCAATTTTTGGTACCATTTTCAAGCCAAAATGACGATTTTAGACGAAAAAATCGACCTATTTGTTATTGTAAAATTGTTATTATTTAAAATTTTTGGAAAAACTCGACGTCATTAGAGAGCTATATATGTATATGTAGAATATTTGTTCAAAATTTCAAAACGATCGATGCAGTAGTTTTTTCCGTAGGCTGGTCACCGACTTTAAAAATGACATATTTGGGAAAATCGATTCAAAGTTTTGTACACTCAGCGCAGATAGCTGGAGGTACCATTATTCAACCTGCTGTAACTTCGTTAGTTTTTCTCCGAATGACCTAAAATTTTAACACAATATTCTTGAGATATTGATGGTTCAGAAAAAAAATTTAAAAAAAAAAATTGAAAAACAAAATTTGTCAAACCTTACCCCCCCTTAAGGAGACTTATTCAATACACTGAAATGTCTTCGAGGAAAAGAGACCTATATAACCTATAAGATATTCGAAAGCGATTTGACACCTGTATGAGAAATAAAACCTAGGTACACTGTAAAGGCCAAACTTCACGAAAATCACGAAAGAAAAAGACACTCAATGTGATAATTGACAGAAACCCGATTGTCAAATCAAAATGCTAAATAATTAACCAGAGAAACCAATTAATTATTTTCACTTTTCGGCGGCCTCAAACGTCACATGTTGCATACACGTTACTCGTACATACTTGCAAACATGAACGAACACCTCATCAGCCAGCTGCAGTAGCGCATCATATTCATTCGGGTCCTTGGCGTTGTTAATTTGTCGGCACTGCAATGCTACAGACAGACAAAAATTCGAATAAAATGTAAACACTAATTAAAAATGTTGAAAGGTGAAAGAGAGAGGGGAAAATGCACTTGAAAAAAAGAATGAAATGCAAAACTAAAAAAATAAAATAATTAATTTCTTGCAAGAAAAACTGAGAAGAAATGGAAAAAATAACAACTTGTTGCATGGCTAATGACCATAGGCAAAGGAGGAAACATTCGAGGCGAAACAATTGCAACAACAACAATGAAAGACAGAATGACAAAGTGTCCGCGACATGGAATGAGGCAAAACCGCAAAAGCACATCGTTTTGTGTCAATAATTCACAGTCGAGAGCGATGCATGCAACAGGAATAGTAGTTAAATTAAAAAAAAAAAAGTAAAAGTGTGCCAACAAATTTTTGCTACAACAATAATAACACTGTGTAGCCTTGAACGTTGACTCTCTAACGCTTGGGTGAACACTTATGAAACATAGGGATGCCAGATCGCAAAGAAAAACATAACGCGCTTCATAAGAGTTAAATAGATTAGGATATCGAAGTTAATAGCCACCATTAGGCTTCAAAATTGGGAGGGGTGCTTATAACGGTTTCAGATATAGACAAGTATATTTCAAATTGGACAAAATTTCGCTGCAAACGGACTTCTGGTTCACCCTATATACTATCTTTATATAGATCTCCATTCGAAATTTAGCATTTCTGTTTGATTTTATTTTATCTCTAATTTATTATTGCACCACAGCAATAGAGTGGCGTTGTTCTATTTTCATTTAGTTGCATTTGTAATTGTTTTTTTGCTTTTGCTGCTGTTTTTGCTTTCAGCTGCAAGCCATTGTATGCACTGGCAAAAGTGAAAAGTTGCAATTAAACCAGTCAATGGTTTTGTCCAACTCGTCACTTTTTCCACATTAACAACAACAACAAGCATTTGTTTGTTAATGCCGCTGTTGCCGGAGCGTTTTTGTTTTTGTTGTTTTTTCTGCTGTTGCCACACTCTACGCAGCAACAGTGTTTACTTTGCTTATTGTTTTTTCTATGCAGTTTACTTGCTGCCGCCTGTCTTGTCTGCTGCACCGCAACAGTCACTGCACTTGCCACATGCAACACCAACAATAACAACAACAATACATGAAAATGCAGTGTTAAGATTTGTAATGTTACAATGCGTTGTAGCTAATTGCCGGTTGGCAGGTTTCGCTCGTCTGATGACTGCCAAACCCTGCCAGTCGTGCCCACCCGGCTGATTTGACTACGCGCCCATACATCTGTCAGCCTCTCCGTCCGTCCGTCTGCCTGTCTGCTTGCATACATGCCCGCTTGGCGCTGTCTTGCTTGTCCTCCTTTCAGCGCCGCCTCAATGGGAGGGAAAAATCTCTATGACAGACACAGACTCAGAGCTTTGCAACGTCGCGCGCTTTCTTTCTTGCCTTCTTTCTTTATTTCTTGTTGCCACTTTTTCTTTCTTTCTTTACACAATTCATTCATTCATTAATCAGTGTGTTTGTTTTGATTTGTTTTCTTGATTTTATATACACACATACATACAAATATATGTGCATATAAATAAACATTTTATTAGATTCTCCATCTAAAATATATATATTAGCTGTACATACATATATACGAGTACCAGTTGATAATGCAAGCACCGCACGAACTAGCTTTGCCGTCCCCCTATTAAATTGACAACTTCGTTCATTGTCCATTAACTGGAAAAGCATTTGACTTCTTCACCGCTTTGACTAACTGACCGCCTTCCGTCCACCCATTCTCCCATTGTCCGTTTCCCATGTGACTGACCACACCATCATGTGCAGCCGACCAGGTGGATTGACTGGACGCGGTCGCTGGCGAACTTGATTGTCCACTGTCTGCCGTTGAGTAAGCTGTCTGGTCTTGCTTGGGCTACAAGCAGCGTTTCACTTGACTTGACATGTTTTGATTGCCATCATGTCTTATCGGCATATGAAATGCATTAATTAAATATTCAAAGCACTTTCTATTAGATACCTATGACCCTGTTGGTAATATCGAAGGCTGTATGTCTGAGAAAGGGTTGAGACTAGAAAGTACAGAGGCAAAGTAGGGCTGCAAAAAATCGATGCGGTCATATGAAACCCGTAAAACACGTGGTCCCTTAACCGCACTATGTGAGTCAGAGATTCCTTAGAAATACATTTATTAATAACCACTTTCTGTGTTTTTCTTTTATAGAATTTTCATATTTGTGCAACATGTGGAATAACAATAATTGTTATAGTCGAAGATGGCTAGTCACGGACACGAGACAAGTGGACATTGGAAGCAGCAGAGACCGACAACAACGGTCTACCCGAACACAGAAATCAACACAATTGCTGTATACAGCAGCAGAGTCGACTGTACAACAACAGCGACATACTAAACGCAAGGGGCGACGATTATGTGAAGCAAACGCGAAACATTCCGAGCGGATGGAGAAATGGCTACCACAAATGTCGACCACAGCGTATGCGGCAGATGGAAAAGCGTGCCAGAGCAGACAGCTGTCGCTGCAACCGCGTAGCACAACACAAGCAACCGACACGTCATGGTCGCACCTAAAGTCCTCATTAGCGCCCGTCAGGCGCACACGAGTCAACGCTTGCCTAAACCAAATAATAGAAGTATTACTAGCCTTACTATTAGCCAATTGTCTTATGCAGTTATGCGGACAACTGCCCACAGCGACAGCCGCATTTGGCGCGCCCAGAGCGGGCGATACACTTGCCGAAGCTTACAACTTTTACACAAGTAGCAGACTAAGCCAGCGCGGCAACGACGACGACGATGACGTTGAGTACGCGGATGCTTATAGCAACAACTATCGCCAGCCGCACAGTATCGGCGGCAGTGCGGCGTATGCATTCAACGCGCTGCAACTGCCATCGGCTGCCTCGTTGGCTGCAGCCGGCGCTTACAGCATACCAGATGGTGATGCCGCGCTGTCGGTGAATCAGCTGCAACGCAGTCAAAATTTCAAAATCAGTCAGAAGCCCTGTTCGATTGGTCGCATCGAGGGCACTTGCATGTTCGTGTGGGAGTGCATCAAGTCGGAGGGTCGGCATGTGGGTATGTGCGTCGATTCGTTCATGTTCGGCTCGTGTTGTGCACACAATTATACGGAGAATATTGTAATGCCGCAGACGTTTTCGTATACGCGTCCCACCAAACCGTTGGGCATTGCTGGCGTGAATCATCGACCTCGGCCGCCGCATCAACCACACAAACCCAGTATAAGGTGAGTTTAAGCGGTGCGGTACGCCATATAATATATTCATAGTTTTGTATGTATCTCGTTGCAGTGGCATGACTACTATTGAACGACCGCATGGCGCTGGAACGCTGGTCATACGTCCGTCTGGACCGCATCATCAGGGCGCTTTGTATAAGCCTCAATATGCAAAACCCTCAACTGTGGGTACAACAACATCGCTCTCCGCCTCATCTTCAACAGCGTCGACGACGACGAAGACAACCACTTCAACGGAGGACTCCAATGCGCTGTGGACCTCGAATGCAGTATTGCAAGATTTGCAGCCGGCTGCGGCCACTGCGTCAAGTGAGTACCTTCTATTAAAGAATGTGTACATAATGGTTATCCTCTATAAGTAGTATATTGGAATTCAATACAATAAGATTTGCAAAATTCATTAAGTACCGACATGAGAAATTCATAAAAACGATTGTACTCTTCGGTTCCTTAAAGGAGTATAAGAATCTTGAAATTTTCTGAAATCTTCTAACGTCAAATAGTTCAATACTTATATTAATTCTTCCGGTTTTGCGAAATAGTCTTCTGCGAAAATAGAATTCCCAGCTGTCTGTTACGAATATTGGTCTCGCAAAATATGCATTTCAAATACAAATCTTCTAAGATAAGGTTATCCCTACTTCAAAGTATTTACTCTAAAACTGATTTGCAAGTCTACTTACCCATGCATACTTTTGTGTGTCTCTCATATAAATTCATGACTTTCCGCAGATCACTGGAATACATCACCACAGCTGACAGCCGTAACGCAGCACCACTGGCACATGACGACTGAGCCGAATTTTATTACCAAACCACGACCGCCCAGCTGGGAGAAACCGACCGGTCTGCGTCCCTCGAAGCCATCAAAGCCAACAAAGAAACCCATCTTGCCGCAGTCGCATTTGCCCAGCTACCACGTGACACAACAACACACTACAGCCGGTATTGTTTATTCGACGCGAAGACCCGTGCCGTCAACGTCTACGCAACCAGCAACAGACAAACCGTCAGCATCGCCCTCATCAGCGGCGGTCAGTGCGCCAACAACGCCAATATCGGCGCTGTCGTTGACGCGTCCACAGCCGTCGTACACCTCGCCCTCCTCCTCCTCAACGGCTTCCTCCACCACTTCCGCAACTTCGTCATCGGCAGGCACTAACTTGTGGCACCAACAACAACAACAGGTATGTACGTGCGTGCATATGTAAAACCCTACACATTGTTCTCGACATTTTGGAACGGACTACCTCTGGCTGGACCACATGCCGAGGTCATTTACTTAAACACTCACTCACTGACAAACTGACAAATTTCTGCCTCGATGTTTGCATACTTATGCGGCATGGGCGGATTATCGCGCACACAACAACAACAATGCCAACAACAAATCAACTTTGTTGCGCATACGAGTATAAAAATGTTTATCTAGCCTTGAGCGACATTTTATTGTTTGAAAATAGCTGATGAAAGATTGCCCGTCATTTGGGTGTGGTACGGCTAAGCTATGCCATGCTATGCTACGCGTCCACTTGTGCTGTGCTGTTCGGCCGATTGATCCGCTAAAGTGTATCAGTAACTGAAAGTGCGACGTCTAATTTGTGTGTGTGTGGCATGCAGCAAGCGGCTGCATGTGCTGATCACACAATGTCCCGTCTATGTCTATAGGTAAATGATTTGAGACAGCATAAGGGCCTAATTGCATGTGACAGTAGCGCCAGCGACTTGCTTTGAAGTGAAGTGTTCTCTACATCTATGGAAAGACAATCTAAGTGAAGTATACTGACTTTGGTGGTCTTTATTATTCCCGCTGGAAAAGGTAACTGAATCAACTTAGCTCTTAAATGAAGATGGACTTGTCCAGACCTTTCTCTCTAACCTCTCCAGAACTACTTTCATTTTGAGATACTGAGTTTTTTTACTTCTGTCTCTTCGGTATTGTCGCATTTAAGTTCAATATTAATATTTTTCAAGATATCATATAGTTGACTTACGAAGTTATAGTTTCCAAAATAGTATAGACGGTATAACCTTTTCAATTCTCTGATAGCCGATCCAATAATCCCAAATTATATTCTACTTATCTGAGAGAAAGTATAACCGACGTCGACAATCGAATTTGATCCAATTTGAGTTTACGTGATATGTTTTCTTTTCCTCTTTCCACAATAGCTCGTCATCGAAAAATTGCGCCGCACTAAATATTCGTACTAGGTCTCTAAGCATATTAGTTAAAAGGCAGTCTCTTTGATGTCGTCTGTAAACCAGCATAGATCTCATAGTAAATCATCAAAATAGGAGTTTTAGAGGTCGTTACTAACATGCTAGATACATATCGTTTGTCTTCTAAAGAATCCATAGAGCTACATAGGTGCGAAGCCAAGTTTTATCATAAGGAACCTTACAACATCCAATCGAGTTGGAGAACTTCTTCAATTGTTGTATCGGACTTTCGAGTCTATAAGCAAGGAAACCATCTGAGAATTTGTGGTTATGTTATTTCTAATCGTAGTTTCCACGACCGGTCTCGGACCTAATTGATTTCCACGCTTCTCACGAGCTCAGTTTCAAAAATATAATTAACTCTTAAAGAATGATAATTATTTCAAGGACAACCGATTTTAGTCGCGAAATATTTTTCCATTTGGAATTCAAATACCTCGAAGGTTCCCTAGTGAACCACCTTGTCCCACAGTTAGTATGGGAGATTCAGCATAGGTTAGTTCCTACTTCAAAAAACTGAGCTTCTCTTCAAACCATGTGGATAGAATTGAGTACCGCCTTGCAATCAGCTGCTTTGTTTCTCTTTCCCGTATATCTTCAAGTAATTTCGATAAACCCACAAAATTGTGCACAGTCGTAATAAATTCCTAAAAATGTAAGCGTCTATAGCTGGCTATTGTGTGCAAGGCTTAAGTACAGCGCCCCAGGCCCTACTTACTACCTTATTTTTTCATTTTTGTAAGCTCATGTCTGTTGATGCTTGCAATCATTCACCGGCAAGCCACATGATGACCGCTACACGGTATTAACCAGCGAACGAGTGCGTTCGCGCATGCGCTTGTTGTTTTTGGGTGCATTGAAATGAAAAATTGATTTCTGACATATGAAAAATCTTCACCGACATGAACACCGCATAGACATAAATAACATTGAATAATTTCAAACTCATAATTTAAATTTGCAGTACCAACACCAGTACCACCAGCAACAATATCGACCGCCGCCTATTTATGCAAAGCCACCAACGAAAGTGCCAGCCACATCACTGTCGACCACCACAGGCACTGTCAGCGCTACAACAACTACAACAACGGGTACAACAGCAACAAATACGCGATTACCAAGCAGTACTACGGTAAAAACGACAACGCGTCCTTACACGCGCCCAACCACGCCCAATTGGGTCATTAGCGAAAGTGGTGTGCCCAGCAGCGTCGGCGACGGCACAATTTATCCACTGCAGTCGTCGTCTACAGGAAAACCAACAACAGCAATAACAACCACAACAACACAAAAGTATAAACCCACTTCGACATCATCGACTTCAACATCATCATCTACGGCGCATACAACCGCCTCGATGCCGCCCATAAGACCAACACAACGGCCCACATGGTCCACCACGACACCTACACGTCACCCACCAGCATCGAAGCCGCCAGCATCAACCACCTCATTATCATCACCTGCATCATCAGCAATCTCATCATCACATTCCTCCACACCGTCATCGTCGCCTAAGCCACCCTCCTCACCAACCACAGCTGTTACTGCACCGCATAATATGCCCACTTATGGACATTATCCGCATCCGAAGCCGCCGCCGCAGCAGCAAACATTGTCGCCTCACAATCTTACGACGATCGAATCGAATGAGATCTCCGATAGTTTGACGAATAATAGCACCGCTATTAAAATCATCACGGCCGCACGTAGCGGTAAGTTTTACAACTTCACTGGAACCCAACACAACACACTTCGCTCCTACATACATATGTTTTATTTATGGCTTGAGTTTCGGTTCATTTATCACCGACTACGACATTTGCATCAGCGCTGTTCTGCGTTGGGTGTTGCTGTCGCTGATTGGCCGCCAGACTATTTAAGCCATCATTTAACTGCATTCAATCATTCTCGGGTTGCCGTGCAATCCCATAAAGATTTTATGTGTTTTCTCGCTTAATCTTTCAATACTCATTGGGGTTTCTTTTTTCTTTTCTTTCTCGCTTATTTTTCTGTGTATATTTTTGGCGGATTTGTAGAATGTGGCATTCCGGTTTTGGCGCGTCCGGAGACACGCATTGTGGGAGGCAAGAGCGCGGCGTTCGGTCGTTGGCCTTGGCAAGTGTCAGTGCGTCGCACAACCTTTTTCGGCTTCTCAAGTACGCATCGCTGCGGTGGCGCACTGATCAATGAGAATTGGATAGCAACGGCGGGGCACTGTGTCGATGAGTAAGTAATTAAGTAACCGTTAAATACTATTTAACCGTTAAGTAACTTTTTTTTATAAAACTTTCTAACAGCACTTTTAAATCACTAATGTTCACCCCTTTTCCAGTCTACTCATCTCTCAAATGCGCATACGCGTCGGTGAATACGACTTCTCACACGTGCAGGAACAACTGCCGTACATCGAGCGTGGTGTGGCCAAGAAGGTCGTACATCCCAAATATAACTTCTTCACCTACGAATATGATTTGGCCTTGGTGAAACTCGAACAACCAGTGGAATTTGCGCCGCACGTCAGTCCCATCTGCCTACCACAAACGGACAGTCTATTGATTGGCATGAATGCCACAGTGACCGGTTGGGGGCGTCTCAGTGAAGGCGGCACACTGGCGTCCGTGTTGCAAGAGGTTAGTGATTTGGGAGTTTTTAGCCCACTAAATATATAATTCTTTATTTTTTGTGTTCTTCATACACTAAGGTATCGGTGCCGATTGTGAGTAACGGCATTTGCGAATCCATGTTTGCCCGCGCCGGTCGTCAAGAGTCGATACCGGATATATTCGTGTGTGCGGGTTATGAGAATGGCGGACATGATTCATGTCAAGGTGACTCTGGTGGGCCGTTGCAGGTGAGAGTGAAAACTTTAGTATGCTTTTTATTATTTTACTAAATATTTCTTTTTTTACAGGTTAAATCCGCCGACGGCCGCTTCTTCTTGGCCGGCATTATCTCATGGGGCATAGGCTGTGCGGAGGCAAATTTACCCGGTGTTTGCACGCGCATCTCTCGTTTCGTGCCCTGGATCATGGAAAATGTATCGTGATAGAGCTGTGACTCGTGACAAGGGCGGCTTGCAATCACTTCATATGGACTGTAAATATTTAGGAATTTTAGTTTTGTTCGCAATATTTTAGGTATTACTGTGTTCCGTGCTTTCTTAAACATTTTTTTTTTTCATTATTTATAGGCATGTTTTCATATTTATGAAATATCTGCAAAAGTTTAAAATAAAAAAAATAATTAAATATTTACACTGTTAAACACTAACTAATTTATATAAATTATGTGATTTATATTTATGCAAGTAGTTAGTCGTAATTAAATGATGAAATAATTCTAAGTAAATTTAAATAAAAGCAAATGAATTTAATAATGTAGTTATACAGTTTTTTTTAGATTTAGTGAAACACGTTAAACGCTGTATAACTTAATTTCTAATAGCGCAAATTTATTATGTGTTGAATTTTGTAATAATTTAATATTGAGTTATTATTATATTATTTACTTTTTAATACTATACATATTTACTATACTTTATATGTAATTCTTAATTCACATTTTCTGAATTTCGCTTTTTGTTTTTTTATTTATTTTTATATTTTTATTGCTAAGGAATGTGTACGTATGTATGTAAGTAGCATCGCAATATTGAAATTTAATAATTTATTTAATTTTGTATATAGTAAAAGTCATTTCATCACACTGTTGTTATAAGCTTATCATAACCGAAAGTCGAACTTTATATGTATATGTTAGTGAAAAATCAATTAAAATTATAATAATATGTTTCTATTTTTTACTGCAAATTAATCAAAATATGCAGGCAATAATTTAATAACTAAATAAATTAATTAATTAATGACTAATCTTGCCCAAAGAAGCAAATAAATTGTAAAGAAAAATTATTTGTTTTAATTATTTGATACAATTTGCGTCAAATTTAAAATGTCACTTTAGTTATTGGTAACATTTGAGGATCGAATCTTAGTGTATAACTAAATATAAAAAAATCAAAAACACGTCTTCAATATTTGGAGTAAGAGGCCGATGAAAATAATTATTAAAATACATATACCATCATCAGAAACAATACGTCCCAACTTAAAAAACTCTTAATTTCTCTCTTATTTCAAAATTTATTAATTAAATAAATTCTATAACAATTTGCTGTACACACCCTGTTTAAATTGAAGCATAAAAAATTACAAACAGTCACATCAGTACGAAGATTTTATCTCTGAGGAGGATGATTGGCATTTTCAATTATTAACATCGTTAAGAGCAGTTTTTTGCAACCTATTATTAACAATATAAAAAATGAAATTATAAAAGCTCAACAAAGATCATCCTCAACGACGTTTGTTGGCAACTTTTTTTCTACCAATTTATGCTTATGAATGGCGGAATAGAGTGAAATGAATAAACAAAAATAAGGTGTGCGAAAAATAAAGAAATTAAAAAACTCAAACGCACAAAATTCGTTTGTAGATGAGGTGTAGCTATTGTAGGTTGCTGCATTGACCTATTAACAATCCCATAGAAATCTAAATTTCACTTTTTCAAAAGTGCTGCGCAAAACAATTGAACACATTTTTGTTGTGACATTTGCTGGCTTCTTACCTACTTTTTAGATATTGCGGACACGCATACATTTTCTTTATTAAATAAAAATTTAATGTTGAAAAATATTGGCTTCATGTTACATTGTTATATGACTGCCATTCAATGGAAAAAATAATTTAAAGCCCAGTCGAGCCCAGAGCTGCGATCCGGCAGCTATTTGTGTAACTATAAACATCAATGTGGACTGCTAATAAAAATGTATCTGCTATTTCTAGTAATATTTTAAGTTGATCATTTGTTGGATACTCATCAGATCCACACAATAAATCGGAGAAGAGATCCGACTAATCAAATTTTATTTCCTTTCAAAATTCAGGCGTAGTGCTTAACGCCTTTTTGGAACAACTCATGTATGACTAAATGCAATACATGCATACTAATAAAAAAAAAGTAAAATTACACTTTATATTGGAAGCCCTTTTTGATTTATCCCATCTTAATTTTAAACGCAATATTTTAATTTGTAAATCACTAAAATCAAATTTCAATAATCGCAATAGAAGAGGAAAACACAAAAATTACAGCAAAATTAAAAACATCTGTTAAACGTCTCAATTCACCATGAAAAATATTCACAATAAGCGATCTAACCGGATACTAACTAATCTGGTTAGAATTCATAATTGAACGGATGATAAGAAGCTATTTTCCGTTAAGAACAAAATTAAATTTGAAATTACTTTACCAGTTTTATAGCAATTTCTGTACGAAAAGGTTTGAATTGGTTTCCTTTTCAATTCACTTCCTTTAGCTTACCTCAAACATTTTATCCATTTAAAAGCCTTCAAGCTTTGTTCTTTAAGAATCTCCAAATAAACTACTTCGAATACTTTACTCATCTTTCGCTTTTGGTTTATTTTATGTCTGTTAAGAGTATAATGCGTATGCCATTTGAATCATTACATTATTTAAAAATTGCTATTAACTCGTTTTATTTCGACAAAAAGAAGCTACTTATTGCAGAATTGTGTTACAATTATTTTGTAAAGTTGCCAAAACTCCAGTTGCATAGAGTTCATTTATTTTCGAATATTAACATTTTACAAGTTCGTCGGCTGCTTTCGCACTGTCTTATAGTACATTATTAGCAATTGTAGATACACCGTTTTTCACTCTTCATAATTCACTATAAATTTAATGCGATTACGTCCTTAAGCTCTCCTTTCGTTAGTTGACTTTCTTTACTATTATATTCACTAATTGTTTTGCTTATTGCTTCTTGCCAAATATTGCCTCTTTCGCTTCGTCGTAAAGGTCTAAGGCTAGATATTTCAAGTCTTCCACGCTGGTTGGGAATTTACTGACCGGTTCGGGCGTACCTTCCTCACCTGGTTTTACACCTTTTATGAAGTTATATGCAATAGCATAACCTTTGCGTGCTTGTACCAGCGCATCGCGTGCAAATACCTCCGCCTGTCGTGGGTAGCAAAGTGAGGCCACTGTGCCAGCACCAATGGTGGTGTACAGCACTTTCTTAATGAAACCACCACGCGCAGCGAAAATGAAACCGGACAAACCACCGACAGCGATTGCACCGCTACGTGGCAATACATTTTGCGGTTCATTTAAGTAATCGATAGTGGATTGGGTATGCGCTTTGGCCGTTTCGTAATAGTTGTCGAAATTTGCCTTTTGCTCAGCAAGCACATTGAGACCGGCTTGAACTTCCGTGCGGACAACGCGTACTCCACTTTCAATAGTTTGGCGTGCCTGCGAGTCTTTTGGCGGATGCGATTCCTTTTTAGTACTATCAAAATTAAGAGTTTATTTATAATTTGTGAACACAAAACAAAAAGTACGATCCTACCTGTATAATTCGTGCAAGGATTGATACAGTGGCAATTCACTTGGCTTACACGTGAATTTTGTATTTGCCTCCACATTTTCACCTGCTTTCACTTCCGATTGCTTCACAGGCACAGCTGCTAAAAGCACAGCAGTAGCTGGTGTAGTAAATATGACTTTTCGGAACATCTTTTACTGATTGCTCAACGAAGTTAACACGCGCAATTTGGCGTTAAATGCTTCTGATAATCGTACTAATGGGAACGTGGTGATCTCTGCTTCACCGTCTACTCCTTTCACAGCAAACTATAAAATAAACTTTTAAAAATTTAAGTAAATATTATGCCAAGCAAATGGTTTAAATTGTTTTACCTAGTTGCTTGACATTGCATAAGACTCGTTGTCGATTACAAAAACTGACACTTGCTTTGACACTTTGCAAACAGCTGTTCGAATTCGCTGTTGGTAAGAATTTTGCAAATAACGGGTGATCCAAAGCCTTGTTACCTAATAAGTGCGAAATTATTTTACTTCTATTAAAAAAAAGTAACAAAATAAATATAAGCTAATATTAAAAATTAATATTTATTTTTCATGGAACGAGTTAACACGATTATGTTTAGTTACAAATTATTTGTATACATATAAAACATAATTCAAAATTTGAGTAAAATACTACTGAACGTTATAATTTTAATCAATTTTCATTTTTATTATTAAAATAGTCAAATAAGTAAGAAGAAATTTTGTATAATTTTGTAAGGTGTTGGCCACCCTATTGGCTCTCCTCTTTGCTTGACATTTGGTTCGCCGCAGTCGAAATTGACGTAATTTTTTTGCAGTAATGAGGGTTCAAAACAAAATGATTTTGTTAAGATTTTTTATACTCACTGCGAAAAGGTGGTTGAAAGAAGCGCGCGATTGTGTCTATTAGCAGGTGATGGAAAAAGTGTAATTGTTAAAAAATAAATAATTTCACGGTAGAATGCTTTGTAAATGAAAAGCATTTAATGACACACAAAATTATAACTAATATAATATATTACAAATATTAATTTCATTGAAATGTAAGGAAAAGGTGATGTGATAAGGACTTTGGCATTGTAGAAGAACCGTGCGTAAAAGCAAAATGTATATATTAAGTTAATGGTGTGAATTTATATTGGCACCTTTACCTGCCTGCATGTGTATGTTGCAACGAGCACAAAAACCTACGTCACTTAATAAATTATATTCATAAAATAAAAACCAAGTCAAAGCACTATACGCCCCCAGTAAAAAATAGAGGCGTTGACATTATTATTAGCCGCAAGGCTGTAAAATGTAAAAGAAAAAAACAACCTACATACGTAAGAGGGCTTCAAGTGAAAATCTTTAATCTCCTTATCAATTTAGTGTATTGCGCCAAAGGAGAAGAATTTGCAAATTATGAACACACCTGTATTATTCAATGAAATTCGTAATATTAAACTGGACAATTGCAGAATTTGATGGTACCTCAATAATATTCTAACTGCTAACAATCTTCTACCGCAGGAGTACAAAATATCCATCGTTCGCATTTGCATATATTTTGTATTGTGTAGATATATTTAGTTCAATTGCTTTTGGATTTGTTTGTGTTATTGGTTTAATTGGGGAATGTCGATAAACTTACGGCGAGCAGCTGTGGTAGCATCATTTGCCGCCGGCCTGTTTAAATAAATATATACACTTGTTGTGATTGAAACAGGTGTTCTAATGTAGAGTCAATTATTGTAGATATAATTTTTACTTTATATCAACATAATTATAATTTCACACGCTTTCTACAGATGTTATGACTGGTCGTTTCACGTGAATACCTTCTCGAGCAGCGTTATTAGCATAGTTTATATTGCAATTATGCGTGCAACTCATAATACAAATGTTACAGGAAGTCGATATACTGCAAAAAGTTAATGCTCATAACAAGCCAATGTGGATATAAAGTGCGTAAAAGTGAATATTGTAAATAAATAAAGGAAAACGTGTTAGTTTTAAGCTTGAAGCCGGTGCTACAACATTTTATAAGCGTCCGATAAAACTATCTGCCACAAACTTGTTGGGATTAAACGTGTATGCAGCACTAATTTTAAATAGCTATCCCTATGGATTTAGCAGCCAGTAGCAATTCACGATTCAGGTTGGTAAATAAAAAGTTATATTAATTAGATTTGTTAGTTATTATTTTTTTAAACTTTGTGTTGAAATATATAATTTTTTGCGTATGGAAGCAACTTCAAAGCTAGGCATATAATTATATGGGTGTAATATAATTTTAGTTACGAAAGTACTTCAAACCACGCGTCAATTAAGCACTTTGCAATCACACATACATTTACATATGTATATTTATGTACATAGGTATTAATATGCTTGCTGTATATAAATAGTTTTAAAAAGCGTTTTATGCTGCCACACCTTGACAAATAATTGTGTCGCTTGCATACATATGTTTTATATATGTATGTAGTAAGCATTCATTACGTCATGTATAGTACAAAATTCTGCTGTAGCACTTTAACCAGGCCGCAGCTGTCCATCAACAAGTCAACAGCGCGCTTTTTATTTTCCTTTTTTTGATTTACTGCCTCACGTGCTTTCCCTTTACAAACTGCAGTGCTAAACACTTTAGCTGCATTACGGCGTTCAAAGTAAGCAGAAAATCTTTAATTTATGTACGTACATAAGTTCATATGTACATATGTACGTCAACACACTTACAATAAATGCTCTGGGTGTTTGCACGCCTAAAGTTTTTACACAAGATTTCGAAATACATTTTAGTTTATTAAGAAAGCATGTATAAATAGATTTACTACAAACAACTGTTATTGTCTCTAAACCTCACAATACATTTGTATGTAAATCTTGCATGTAAATTATAAAAATAAATGAATCAGCAGTGGGAAAATAGGCGCTGGAAATATGTGCCGACATTTATGTTAATAGTATTGCCTTGTGTTTAGTTTGTAATGTTTAACAATTAAATATAACTATATATATATATAACTATATATATATATAATAACTAATAACAAATACGATCTGCAATTGCTGTTGCTAGCTTATTAGTGCAATATATACAGTAAAATTGCAACAGCTCAATTATTAGGCGAATGTCATGTCAATGCAATTTGTGTTCAATTTCATTCTATTATTTTTTTAAATAATATGTGTAATGAAAAAATATTAAATTTGAATATGAATCGGTTCCAATTCGCTTCACGAAGCTATTTTAACATTTTTATACTTAAAAAATATAATTTCTATATAAATGAGAAAGCGGAAATAGAATTTATGCTTTCATCTTTATTTGTGTATGCGATTCAATTTGAAATTTATATCACGCGCCAAGGCGTCACCAGCTAGGTTATAATAATGTTTATGAAAGTAAATATGTTTTATGTGAATTATGCTAATTACACTACTGCTACATCCTCACTCCATTTCCAAGCACGGTAGCATGTACACAGTATAAATGTGTATGTTCCCATTTCTTTTAACCAGTTCCACTACTGCCTGTCCGATAACAAATTATTTTCTTGACCCGTTTTGGATAACTGTTTTAATTTATTACACATGTATGTATGTGTGTTTCTATGTGCATATTTATTTATGAATTCATACATGTAATCTATTGATTTTAGAAACACCGGGAATTGTTACTACGTTTAGACCTAAAACTCGTTATAAAAGCGAACCTCGCGATAAATATGATAACGAATTTTAAATGTCATTATTGATTTGACGGCTTATCGATAAATTCATTGGTTTTTTACATTTTGACATTTTTCTAACAGATTTAGTGCTAAATAAACGCAATAAAATTCATAAAACGCGTTTGAAGTTATTTAGATTAAAAAAGAAAAGAAATGTGTATCACATTACTTGTTAGCACTCATACATTAATACTTTTAAAATATCAGTGTCATATTCTTCACCTGCTTTACAACTACAAAATTTATTAGATTAACAATTTGATAATTTTAATTGTTTTTTTTATTGCTTTGTATAGTTGGTTTAAATTATCTTTACACATCTAACTAGCCAAAAATTGTGTTATCTCATAAATGACTCATACAGTTCTTATCATCTGCTCTAAGTTATTTACTTTTCTTCTACGCAATTGTTTGTTTAACTAAAGTTTATTCGTTTACTTGCCACAGCGATGTTGACGAATATGGTTTTAAACGTTCGGATAACTTTGATTATCGCAATTATGAGCAATTCATGTCCGGTTACCTGAAGACGCTCACCAAGCGACGCATGAAATGGGAAGCTATCCTGCAACGTAATGCTGATCTCACGACAATCGATAGTAAATTGAAACGGTACATACGCAAGGGCATACCAGGTACTTACAGAATACATTTTAAAACTTTTGACTTGAAATTAAACATATCTGTACGCTTTCAGGTCCCTTCCGTGCCGATGTTTGGATGAAAATTTCTGGTGCTGCTAAACTACAACAACGCTCACCCACATTATATCGCAATTTGTTGAGCGCACATTACGAGAAAGAAATCTGCGATTCCATAACAATTGATCTACCTCGTACATTTCCCGACAATATTCACTTCGATACGAAAAAGGAACGTCTCTTCAATATCTTAGTTGCATATGCGCATCACAATCGCGAAGTGGGCTATTGTCAGGGATTGAATTATATCGCAGGTATGGATCTCATCTTGGGAGAATTGGTGAAATATGTCGCGCAAGATATCGCAATGGATTGTTTGGCGTATATATAACTGATGTTCGTGCTATTAAGTTGAAAATTATTATTTGTTGATGTTTTAATCGCCGAAATCGTTCCAAAATAATTTTGATGAATTCCGCCAAATTGACCATTTTTGGCGGTAAAAATTTGGATCTGTCCTGATTACGTAGACTGTCGTGGAGACAGAACTTTTGATGTTAGGGGGATAATGGTCATTCATAGATGCTTTCTTGAGCGAATACGGGTCCTTAGAAACAAATGTCGAAAATATATAATATTCATTTCTATTTAAACAAATACCTTACGTTTCTCCGAGAGTTTTGTCTACATAACCGATACGAAACCACTTTTATAACCTGCAAGCACTACCATCGCAGTTTTATTATACAAAATTGCTTGTAAAATTGTTTATAATGTTACAACAACAAAAAAAAAAACACTCTTGCTCAACATTATTCAAAATTTTCATGTTTTATTAGAAATTTTAAATATTTTTTTTGAAATTTTTTAATTTTCTCTTTCTTCTTATCATCTTCTCTTTCAGGACTGCTGCTAATCGTCACAGACGATGAAGAGAAATCATTTTGGCTGCTAAAACATATTGTCGAAAATATTGTACCACAATATCATACAAAAAATATGGCTAATCTACTACGTGATTTGGCAGTATTCAAGGAGATGATCATAAGACGAGCGCCACAAGTTAATCGGCATATAGAAAATTTAGGTAAACAATTTATATTTTGTTATTAAAAATTTAATTTCTTTTTTAATTTCAATGCAAATTTAAACGACAAATTTAATATTTCTTTAATAACTTTAAAATTTTTCTCCAAATCAGGCTTACCGTATACTGTGATAGCGAGCAAATGGTTCATTTGCATATTCGCTGAAGTGCTTCCTGTGGAAACTGTGCTGCGCATTTGGGACTGTGTCTTCGCGGAGGGCTATAAGGTGGCTTAAATGCATGATTTATTTTAAATTTGATATTAAATAATTGTTGGTATCTCTCTCTCTGTCGCAGATTGTCTTCCGCGTCGCATTAGCATTATTCCTTACACATAAAACAGCAATACTCGGCTGTGATGATATTGCAGCATTGGCGAATTTATTTCGTGAAAATATGATGCAGGGTGACATCGCCACCGACTGTCATAGTTTTATAGAAGCCATGTTCAAGATACGTTTGAAACGTAGCGAACTCGAGGCATTACGCAAAGTGTGCGTAGGACGCAATAATACCTAAGCAGTAACCGCATATATGCGTAGCAACTGAAAATGCATTTTTATGCAGTGTATTTACCGCCAAAATTTCTATAGCTATAGGCTGTGTTGTACTTGCGGCTGAAGTTACTTAAAACACACGTGCCGTCTGGTCGCCTGTGTGCTGTTGGAAAACAATTAATAAATTTTCAACGCCGCACTATAGGCTATTCTGCACTAACTAAACACTAACCAATAACATAACTACCTAAATGTGTACACACACCGCACTATATACATATGAACACACTGCGAACAAATAATAGGCGAACCTAAAACCACACGACAGACTTAAATGTTTAGCAATATTAAGTGTTAAAGAGATTTAGTAAACAATGTGAAGCATTTGGAAATTTTGCCAAGAGGCCACAAAGGTATGGAATTGCTTTCAATCAATGGAAAACTAATAACAATACGAAAAGTTATAATAGAAAAGAACGAATTATTTAGCGGTAAGCAGATATTAAGGCATAACATGCAACCAAACTACCAAAATAATACTAGCTTATATATTATACAAATTAAATGAAATATTTATTTAAGTTACAAATGTATACACATTTTTATTAGTATTTAGTGTACTATACTATAGTAAAGTGTAAATTATGCTATTTATTATATTTATATGTGTATAATATATAGTATGCTTCTGTTAAGTTTATATGTGTGCTTGTGTGATGATGTTAATCAATGTTAGTATGTATGCTTGCAATTGCTGTTTTCATTTATTTTATATAGTTTTTAAGTTTTTTGCTCACAAGTTACATAATTTTTCATGCTTGTACTAGTTTTAAATAGCTTAAAAGTTACGCTACAATGCCTTTCATGCATGCTGCTTATGCATACATATTACTTATTTTTGCATTAATATAGTTGTGTTTTAAAGTTGAATAAATGCGAAATTTATTAGAAAAAAGTATTTAAAAATTACGGAAATTGTTTTAGCAAAATAACTATATTTCTTTGTGGACTCATAATCCTAAAAACCAAATGACATTTAGTTATTTTGCGATCTAAGTTCGAATTAGAAATTCGAGTAAATTATTGCTATTATTTTTTTCTAATTTTAATTCAAAAATTGTTAAAAATTAATATTTAAAATTTTTTATATTACTCACATACTGAAAAAAAATATTAGAGAAATCCTTAAAAGATTATATTTAAATTGTTTACAATCTGAAGGTGTACATTCAACAATTGAAAACATATAATACATTTTTGCATTGTAGTCGGTTCTAGTGTGGAATTGTTATTGGAACAGTGTACACAAAAGTTATATGGTATAACAGTAATTTTTTGGAGTGAATTTAATAAATATAATTTTTTGTCATTATGAAGAACTGGTGGGGAAGGCTATGCTTTCAATTACTATGACAGTTTACAGTTAGTTTATGGCATAGCGTGTCGCAATATTTATTATGTACAAAATACTCCAAACAGTTTTGGTTTTGTTTCTTATTTTTATACTTTTGTTGACAGAAGATTTCTGAGTAGTAGTACACAAGTTAAGGCATTAACTAAATATTTTAACGATATTTTTTATAATGTATGCCACTTTATTTCAATTTAATAAAAATAAAAATAATAAATAACTAAATATTTTAACGATATTTTTTATAATGTATGCCAGTTTATTTCAATTTAATATACAATAAAACTAATTCTTTCACTGATTGTACTATGTATGTAAACCTATATTTATACTATACGAAGACGATCTAAAAAGCACCCATTCTCACTACAATCAAGAAAATTGCTATTCCCCAAGCGACTTGGATCATATTGTAGATTACTGAGATAATGTTAGAAGTAAAAAATATTTTCGAAATTAAATTTTATTAAAAATAAATAAAATTTGCCTAAAAGTAGGCCAATGTTTACAAGCAAAAATTAGAATTGCAGTGCGCTAGTAGTTTTTAGTTTAACAAAATTTCATTATAGAATTTTTGTAGTAATGGTATTTTAATGATATATTATTAAATATATTGGGAAGATTTAAGGAAAATGTATGCAAAATTAGTTTTCTAAATTTTTCATAGTTAATTTAAAGTTTAGAGATTTGTGTATCCTTTATGTTTTATATATTTTTGATTACTTTCAATTGACATATCTGCTGTGTAACTATTTTATTTTTACTTTCAAGCTTAATAGAAAAATGTATTTATTAACTAATTTATTAATTATTATTATTTAACTAATTTTTTTGTTGAACATAACCTATAATTAAAAAAGACTTTATAAATTCGAGTATTTTTTTTTGCTATCCAAACACACACAAAATTAAAAGACACAAACATTTTTAAATTGTTAATCGTTGTGTGCATGCTTGAAAATGATTCCAAAATGTTTAAAACTAATATAAATGTTCATTATTTTGATATAAAAAAAGAAAAGACATGCCTACATATGTACATATGTATTTACGTATCTGCTTTTATAGCAAGATTTGTATTAAAAAAGCCAAATTTATGTTAGTTCAAAACAAGGAATGATCAAAATATATCAAAAGTGTGTAAAAATAGCAATAAATGTGTAAATGTATGTTTCGAAATTAGTGTTTTTAGCAGCGCTTCCTCATACATACACTGAAAAAATACTACTTGCAATAGTTTTGATAGAATATTTTACACACAACAACACATACATACGCAATTATCAACGAACAACAACAAATTGAAAGAAAAACAGTTTTTAAACACCTACATACACAATTGTTTTGTTAAATATATACATGTTGGAAAGATTAAAGTACATTCATATTTGGAGAAATTAAAAAAAAAATGTTTTAATATTTTGTATATATATTTTTTTTGGTTATAATTAATTTTATATCTGGGAATAAAAGAATCAACTATGATTTAGATTTTAAAAATTATAAATTTGCTCCCAGACGATTTCTAATTAGAACCCATATTTGTTTCAGAAAAAAAATTCGAAGAAAATCGTTTTGAAATATTTGTTCTTGCCGTAAATCTGAGATTCCAAAAGTGAAAAATTTTTTTTTGGTTGAAAATTCTCGGTATTCAAAACATAAAAATCCAACATAAGTGTGAGGGCCACACATCAGCGAATCGTTTTCTTCGAATCAGCTATATGTATTAATAAAATCTTGTCGTACAGGATAAAAATTATTGGTTCAAAAAGTTCTCTAAATTCCGTTTAGCAAAAATAGAATTTTCTGGAAATCCGAATAGCCATTCACCCGTAACACTCGTAATTAATTAATTTTATTTAAATATTTTTATTTGCTTTGGCAGGGGAATAAAAACTTAATCTTACGAATAATATTAACTTATTATATTTTCACTTAAGTTAAGCTTAAAGTAATTCAGAAAAAGGAAGACAGTTGGTCTAAATTAATATCACAACAAAATTATAAGATATGCTTCGGAATTCTTAAAAAATTAACAATCAAATTCGGGTATTTATGGCCCACAGTGTGCACCGCACATTGGCTCCGAGGATAATGCCAGTGTGGTAAGTAAAGTTCTCCGGCCTGGATGTACGCCCAGGTTTTCCCAATTGATCCACGAAAGACGTGCCGTGAGATCTGTACAGAGAAATATAGGATATGAGAATAAAATGAATATGGTAGAGAAGTAATAATTGTTACTACTAAGTATATTATATTCTTCGAATAATTATTTTATAGATGATGAGTACCTAACGAGTAGACGGTACTCAAGTACATAGATCTTTGAATAAAATAAAGCAATAATGACTTGATTAAGTTTTGAATCTGAATTTGATATGTTCTGATAGATCTCACAAAATCTTATAAAAGGGTATCAAAAAAGGTCCACCATTGACGAATAAGTTGACTACATCTTTTGGTCATTGGCATACAACCTGCACTTGAAGGTACCTTCTTTGGTTGCAGTGGATCTGAAAGCATGTTTTGACAAAAGATTTTTGCCAAAGGGGAAATAACATTCCAGAGAAAAATTCCGGACCTTTGGACATCGAGATGTCGAGCTTTATATTATCTTCAAGGTTAAACGAATATACATATATCCATCGACAACCCACTTTAGGCACTCAACTCCACAGGAATGTAAGAAATAGATGAAGGAAGCCTCTTTAAATAAGTATTGAGTTAAAATACTTTGTCCCTTCAATAAAGACTTTCGAGCTCTGGATGTCCGATCTCTACCAAACTATAATTATATTCAACAATGACTTCCGAGATCTTGATTCCCGATCTTTACAAAACCATAATTATATATTAGATAACTCCTTACTCTTCTTGCGTACGAATTCGGACTACCATGATCACCAGTGCATGCATGAGCCCTCTGAGTCAACAAATGATCCAACGGATACAAAATAATACAATTCAGATAACTGTCTTTGACAGGGAAGTAGTCTTGAATTGCTTTTAGACTCAAAGCGACGATTTTTGTCATTTCATATACATTAAATTGGAGTGGATGGCTTTGATGCCTTTGTGTGTGTAAGTTTCTTGGTTCATCGATCCAAAATCAACCTTTAGTTTCCCCAGCCTGATAGTATACTGCAACCTATCATAAACTACCAAAACCCAAACCGTAACGTCAAAAATGAAATCTAAAGAAATAGTTTGCAACACTCACCACTTGTATTCCAGTTGGCACGATCTGCCTTAATCTCACCACGCAAGCACTTCTCCACATAGGTGAGGGGATCGTAGTCGGTTTGAAGGACCTCACGCAGTAGAGATATATAAGCGATGGCCAAGCGTAAGGTGTCGATTTTGCTTAGACGTTTCTCATAAGGAAATGTGGGAACGTGGACGCGCAGCTCATCGAAAGCTGAATTGATGCTACTGTAGAAGGTAAGCCACAATGTAGATATGTAGATAGAGCAACAGCGACGCATTATGCATGTCGAGGACGAAATAATTAGGAGAAAAGTTGATATTTAGTAAAAATATAAGTAATAAAGAGGTTATGTAGCAACTACACTAAATAAGTCAACTAAAATCTAATGAATCGAATGTGAGCAAAAAGTATAAAGGTTAAAATATTTATCTGTATGTATGTAAGAAAATGTAAGTGCGTCTTCACTACTGTATAACTACTTGAATTTGTGGTGGGAAAAAAAGAAAATAGACCATTTAGTGTACCCAGTTGGTGCCGACCTCTGGATGCGTTTCCTCTCGCGCACGTTCGCCTGTTGCCGCTGCAGTTTGTAAGGAGTCGAGCCTGCGGCAGCCGCCGCGGCAACAGCAGCATTCATCGCGCCAGCATTGCCATAACCCACACTGCTGCTGCTCGCACTCGGACTATTGCAGTGCATGGCTGAATTGCCACCGCCGGCGCCGCCACCAGCACCGCAACCGGACGAAGAGCTCGCCGACACAAGTGACATGCCAGTTGACGAATCCAGTAGGTTCTCTATAAATAAAATAAACATGGATTGAAAAAATAGTATACGTAATATTAGTTAACCGCCGTACCCGTATGTTGTAAGTATTGTTGTTGCATCTGTCGTAGATTACTCGTGCTCATACGCAGATTGTTGCCGCCTCCGCCAAGCCCACCCGTTGCGGCGGTCACGTGATGCGCTGCACCTGCATAAACGCACGACGGTAAATCGTTGATCATGTCATCATCGAAATTATGAAACGATAGGTGGCTGTAACAGGAGAGGATGGAGATTTTTTAATATTAAAATGACATAATTGTCACATACATATGTCGTAACAAAGATTTCCTAACCGATCAATTTTTATGAGTGGTTTTCAAGGATATCTGTCTAAGCCGTTATATTATTTATTCAGGTTTAACGGTTTTCGAACAAATTTTATGACTGCCGACCAATAATTTCACAGACAAGAAAGTAACTGTCAAACTTTCATAGTAATTATAAACATTAATTCTTGACGTCATGAAGCCTATACTCATCGGTTTTAATTCGTGGGTTTTATTTGGACTGTCTCAAAAGCACTAACAAACCGTCAGATACGAAATAAGTTCTGAATGAGAATTCGCAATTGATATTACTTTGGGACCGGTGTGCAACTGACGAACAAAAATTAGGCTCTATAAGTCTCTCACCATTCCCGTCCAAATATGATGAGTAGGTACTTGGAGCATTCGAGAGAATTGTTCTCCGCAAGATCTTTAGAGCCATCCGCGTGAGCGAGGATACTATCTACGGATACGCTGGTTGGGCTATGTCGTACGTATGGAAGATGGAAGCTTCTTTCACGCGAGACCCATGAAGAGACCTGTCTGCAGTTGGGATGCCCAACTTATGGGACTTCGCTACTGGGATGTTTTCTGTTCTCGGCCCAACGCGATCCACGGTTGTAGTGCCAAAGAAGAAGAAATAAACTACGACTATTAACAGACCTAATCTTAGTACAATCCTCTTTTCACTTTGTTCTGAACAATATGATTCAAGGAAAGATGTTTCAAAACGTTTAAATATTGACCCTGATTCCAGATTAGTTACAATAAAGGTTCTTGGACAATAAAGGACAATTTTTTGGTACTTTCGAAAATAGTATAATACTTTTACAGTCACATGATATTTGTATTGAATAAGTAAATTAATAGCTGATTAATTATACTACTATTATAAAGAAGAAATATTTGTATGTATGTTTGTAATGAATAAACTCAAAAACTACCGATTTCAAAAATTCTTTCACCATTGGAAAGCTACATTCACCCTGAGTAACATAGATTGCTAGTATTGCTAGAAAGGATTAGGGATCCTTTTTAAAACTTAACTAACGTAATCCAAAGTATAAAAAAGTGCCCTAATACGTCTTTCGTCGCATAGGCTGCGGACTATAGGTCGTAATCAAGTTTTAGCTCAATACCAAAAAAAATAAAATTTTATATTCGAATTTTCCTCATGTAACTTTTTTTACATGACCCCACGCAAGAAACATACAAAGAAAGAACATACATATGTATGGGAGAGTGTTTTGAAATGTTTGTTTAAACCCGTGCGAAGCCGGAGCGGGGTGCTAGTAATATATAAATAGTTTATTGCTGACTTAAAAACCATTATTTTGCCAAGGATTTATCAATCCGCACGAATTAGTGACGGTAAATGTCTTTCAAGATTGAACAGAGAGTTGTACATGCTTTAAAGAGAGAATCTTAAAATCAAAAAATCACTCAGAGGATTGCATGAACTCGGTATTGACTTCTACCGAGTTCATGCTTTTTAACCATTAGTCCATTAGTTCGAGCAAGAATCCTTTATTTCCTCCTGTAACTGTCAGACCTTCAGTTATCAAAGTAATTTTTTGGACACGAAATCAATCGCTTTTCCATATTTATAAACTATTCAAAACAGATTTCAGAGAATTCGTCAGAGATTGCCCAAGAATAATCGAAAAATAGTATGCAAATAACTCATAAACTTATACTTCGGTGAGCGTGGATTAAACTATACCCTAATATGGAATTTGGATTCTAAATTGCGTATTTTGCTCACATTTTTAACCTCATTTTGAAAATTTGAGTGATCCCGGTATTAAGAAAAAACGATTTCGTCGACTCAGTATTGTTTCCCTTTTTTTATAAATATTTAGTAATCTTTAAGCACTCATGTGAGATTTACAACAGTAAATAATGCAAATACACGTATTAACCTTATTGGCGGCGAAGAAGAAGAATCGGGTAATTGATTTCGCGACATTTTTGAAATGTTATTGCTTAATTGCTTTGATTTTTATTTGTTTAAAACAAATTATTGTTTCTTTATCTTTTATAAATTTTCTATTTTCAAATCACTTTCTCTTATCAAATTAAGTTTATCCAGCACAGCATCAAACCGCACAACCGCACTTGAATGAGAATTTTCACAATTAATTCAAATCCTGTGAGCGCATATCCTTTTATACGCCAATTGGACCAACTAGAGTGCGGAAATTTGACATTGAGGAATTTCAAGCAGTGCGCTGAAATCAAATACAAATCTCAGCATTCAGCTGTTTAAGGGGATTCTGGCAGAGCAACCCTTAGCTACATTTCATGCCTGCAAGGATATTAGAAGTGCACATCCTTTGTACACACATACACACAAGTGTTACTCTGGGCAAATTGATGTTGTTGGTAAGCTAAAGGGGCGGAGTTAAAGCTAAATATGTACGAGTATGCATGCCGTGGGATACTGGGTGCTCTTGTTTCAAACTCATTTTTAAAGAAATAATTGCACTGTTTATAGAAAATAGCTGAGAAATTAGCTTTAAAAAATATAAAGATAGAATACCGTTGTAACATTCTATATTGCTCTTGATAAAGAGAGTAGAGCTATATGGATTGTGCGATTCTTCAAGATCTTCTTGTTGTGTAAAATTTAATTTTTAATCGGTTGTAACTTCGGGTACGTTCCGATTGCGTGATTTATGTGTTTATCTGAAATTGATCTATTCGATTTCCCGTCTTTGCTTTATAGGATCCATTAGACATTTCAAACCATTTAAAATTTTGGTAGTTCTCTCTATAACCTCGGTAACAGCCTTAGCTCATCATCTTAAGATTAACACATATATACTTGAAATTACATCTATCAAATATAAGTGTTTAATTCAAATTTTACCTCAGCCGGTATTTTGATCCATGACGAAAAGTATGGTAATCGATAACTACTCACGAAACTTGCTAGACCGACCAATGGTTTAACTTCATGCTAAATTTAAATTTACTCAAGTTCAAGAACTTCAAATGGGGTGTAGTGATTTTGATTTCATACCTGTTTGTGACAGTTCAACTTCATTCACAGCATGTGGCGGCCATATTTGTTCATCTCCTTCCACTTGCCCCTTTCAAATGCATTTGTCTGGTCTGCGAAGCTGTGGGGAATCCAAAAAGAGAGTAAATTTATATTCAGTGGGTGGAGCTTCGAGTGTCAGTGACAGAAAAGACGGAATAAAGAGAGAGAAGAGCGAGAGGGATTAAAATATCGTATGTGGGTGTATGCTGCAAAATAAAATTGTCGGAAACTGCAGAATATTCGAAATAAATATGAGGTAATATGATATCATTATGACGGTAATCGATTATATAAGACAATTCGAAGTTGTAATAATCATAATAAGCACCTGTTTAAAAATATACGATTACAATGAGCTGTGTATATGGAAAGATAATAATTATTTTATGATAATTATAAATACCAAGAAATATATACATGCATGAAACAGAGGTTATACATAGAAAAAATTTAAAAAAGTCAGCAGGGATGGGAATGCATTCGAATACAGATCTGTCAGATTAGGTCTGTAGACTAGGAAATATAAAATAAGGAAGTTTTCTACGATAAGTTAAAAGACCTACAAATTAAATCTTTATATAAGCCAAATAATTTGGAAATAGTAAGTGCGATATCAAAAATCGTATACCGCTGCAGATTGGTAATGAGAAACAGATGGATCAGTCATCAAATATATTTTGTTGGGCTGCTGGAAAGGTTAAATCACCTAACCTGAAGGATGAATGGTTCTAAGCTCAATGTGAGAGTGGAACAGAGATTATGTATAACTAATTTTTTAGACCTCCAGACCACTGTAGCTTTTTAAACCAATGACTGTCTGAACCCACTACCAAGGTTGAAGGTGAGGCAGGATCACTGTTCATTTAAGAAGCATTTAGCTTTTGGTGATTAAGTTGCTCCTCCAAATAAATTGGCTTACCTTAACTTCTTCGGAAAAGACATTAGTATTCAGATCAAAAATTATAAACAACAATTTATTGTTGTCATCACTGCTTAGCAAAAAAACTGAGTGGGTTAAAAATTTGTCTGACAATTCTGCAGGAATAAATCTGGATCAGAGATCATCCGATTGGATTTCCCACCATAAGCCAAGCGGTGAGAGCATTAAAATATTTGCCTTGTAATGACATTTTGGTTGCACGCCAATTAATTAACCCAAAACTAACTGTATCAGCTCGGAACTATTTCATGCCTCATTTAACTTGTGAAACTGGAATAGGACCAGCACAATTGAAGTGTGACAACTTTCGCAACCGCAGCAACAACATTGCAATGCCGAAGAGAGTAGCTGAACTGAGTGTTGAGAGCGCTGCAAATTATACAAAATCAGGGGAGGGTTGTAGGGGAGTGTCCGTGCGTACGTAGATATGTATTTACAATGATTTCTGCTTTATTTTTCACCAACAAATAATATGTGAAGTGGTGTGTAATTTACTTGCAAGTTGCCGCGCATACGTTCGCTGTCAGCGACAATTGCTGCAATTGAATTATTTGTATAAATTAAAAACAGAAATTAGCCATGTCAATGATTTGAATGAGATAAGCGGAGATCTGTGGGTGCACCGTGTAGCGGAAGAGGCTGGTGTTCTGCGGACCCTTTCCGTTTACTTTTATGTTGCACGCTCATTTAAAGACGATCATTGCTGTCGAGGTTGCCACGCGTCGCGCACACGTTCCCATGGTTAAACGCCGCAAACAATTGCCTGAGGCGAGAAAAACCGCTGACATGACCAGCAATTCGGCCGCAGCACAAAGGGCCGGCAAACACCAGCTATATTTTGAGTTAGGGTGAATCTCTTCTCAGTGGTCTTTCTGTGCGGTCGTGGTCGTCAATCAACATATTGATGATCTTGAGTGCAAGCTTGTTAAAAATTAATGTAAATACGATAGTTTATTCGATTTTCTACTCCACTAAAGTCAGTCTTTATTTGAATGATGCATTTTGAGAGGGCGACCTTAATCGATCTCATTTCAATAACATAAATTTCAGTTCTACAAAAAAGTAGTAAACTCGAAAGCTCTTTCTAATTAAAAACAAGAAAATTTTATACTCTCGCAAATTATTTATTTAATTTTATTAATATAACAAACAAATTGACTCACATATTCGTCATATATATGGAATAAAGTCCATTGAAAGTTGTAAACCCTAATATTAGGTTAAAAGCACCGAGGTCCTCATGTTCGATATATGGGGAATTGAAAATTTATGGTTCTGTTCCGATATCTTCACTAGTGCTTACTTTATATATTGTAGAGTAAACTATTCAGATCGACTTCAAAGTTCTGGTATATGGGAAGTAAACCAATTTGACCTATTTTCACTACATATCATTGGGATGCAAGGTTAATATTACAAACCAAGTTTCATTGATATTGGTCGAGTAGTTTCGGAGATATGGTTTTTGACCCATAAGTGGTCGGAGGCACACCCACTTAAAATTTTGAATACCAATTTGGGTGGACCCCTTTTGTACCTACTTTGTAATGAAATTTGAGGTTTCTCGTGTATTCCGTTACTGAATTAAAAAATTCTTTAGTAGTTTTCAACATAACCTTTGTATGGGAGGCGGGCGTGGTTATAATCCGATATTCTCCATTTTTGGACTGTATAAGGTAGTACCTAAAAGAAACGATTGTAGAAAGTATGGTTGATATAGTTTAAGTAGTTTACGAGATATGTACAAAAAACTTAGTAGACGGCGGTGCCACGCCGACTTCTCCAAAAAAAAAATATATCCAAATGTGCCCCTTAATAGTGCGATCCTTTGTATAAAATTTTACTTTCATAACTTTATTTATGGCTTAGTTATGGCACTTTATGTGTTTTCGGTTTTCGCCATTTTGTGGGCGTGAAGTGGTCCAGTTTTGTTGCTCGAAAGCAACCTTTCTATGGTGCCAAGAAACTAGTCTGCCAAGTTTCAGCAATATATCATGATTTTTACTCAAGTTACAGCTTGCACAGATGGACGGACGGACGGACAGACAGACATTTGGATTTGAACTCCACTCTTCACCCTGATCACTTTGGTATATATAACCCTATATTTAACTCATTTAGTTTTGGGTGTTACAAACAACCGTTATGTGTACAAAACTATAATACTCTCTTAGCAACTTTGTTGCGAGAGTATAAAAATAAATAAGTAATATAAATCAAATATGTGAAATATAATATAAACATATTTTCACACCTTGGAAATTACTTATAGAAATGTAAAATACTAGCGGCTTCGAACGGGTGGACGTTATTCCTTGATGCCTACATCGTTTATTACTGTGACGCGACATTTTTTAAATAACTGAATAATTCAAAAAGTTATATATTGGTATTAAAGCAGTCTTATATAGAGACCGATCGATTAATCGGCCTTGGTATCGGCCACAAAATTTGGCCGATCCTTAGCCGATTCTTTCTACTCCTTTGGGATAGAGACCGACCGATTAATCGGCCTTGGTATCGGCATCGGCCAGTATCGGCCACAAAATTAAGCATCGGCATCGGTATCGGCATCGGCCATATTTGGCCGATTCTTAGCCGATTCTTTCTACTTCTTTCGGATTATACTAAAATAATTATTTTTTTTACTTTTTTGATTTCTTTAGAGCTTAAAATTTGGATTCTTCTGTTTACCATATAAAACACAGTGAATCACATTTGACTAACAATTGATCATGGTGATAATTTAAGTCTAGTATAAAGAAATTCAATAATTTTGCATTAATTTAGAAACATTCGATTTATGTCAAATATGTGCAGTTTTGATTAAAGTTGTTGAGATTTTGAAGATAATGTCATAAAGCCACTATTAAAGAAGCATTCGTAACTAGGTTAATAGATTTTTGAAAGTTTGCCATAGACAGGGTCAAGTAATAATCACTTGGTGTTGGCCTGGACTATAAGGTGCATGGAAAAGAACCTCCCAAACAAGCTTCCGAAGTTTCTATCGAGTCACTATCACTATTTGCCGCCTTTCATAATGCGAGACATAAATGACAAAAGTCGTCTCTTTGAACGATTTTTTTAAAGAAAGCATTCGTTCCATCGAATGCTTCGAAGTTTTTTTGGACATAATAAGGTGTACTTTCAATTATATTTTAAGATTTTTATTTTACAAAAAAAAATATTTAAAATATTAAAAAAAAAAATATCAAACATTAACAAAATGGCGTAGTTCTGAAAAAAAGGTAGTTTTTTAAATGCCAAATTGACAATTTTCTACAAATCAAAAATATCGTTTGTCATTGTATAGTAAATATATTCAAGAACATTCAGTTTAAATTTGAAGTTGATCGGTCAATATCTCGTTGAGTTATGATGTCAGTAATTTTGTGAAGAGTCGTTTCGAAAAACACGCGTTATAGTTTCGATTATATTTTCGACCTGTGAGCGATTGCTCTTTAGAACGCTGCCATTCAAAAACTATTCAAGATACGACCTTAACTATCGAATAAGCAAAAAATAAAAAATCGATTTTTTGAAAATGTCACACCGGTATACCCCCTTAAAGGAAAAAAGCTAAATTGCTGATTGCTGATTCGCTTTGAGAAAACGAATAATTTATTTAGTTTTAAATATTAATTAAATGAATAAACAACTTCATATTTACATATGTGATGTTATATGTCTTTGTTTTTATTCTGTTACTATACTAATTTTCTAAATAAAGTTGTTGATGAAAGAATCGGTATCGGTATCGGCATCGGCATCGGCCGATTCTTTGCCAACTGGCCGATTAATCGGCATCGGCATCGGCATCGGCCAAAATTTTGGTATCGGTCGGACACTACTTTCGGATTACACTAAAATACATTTTTTTTACTTTTTTGATTTCTTTAAAGCATAACATTTGAATTCTTCTGTTTACTATATAAAACACAGTAATTCACATTTGACTAAACTAACAATTCATCACGATGATAATTTAAGTCTAGTATAAAGAAATTCAATAATTTTGCGTTAAATTGAAGGTTTTATTTAGCAATGCTAGAAAGATTCGATTTCGATCAAATATTCATAGTTTTGTTTAACAACTTGTTGAGATTTTGAAATAATGTCATAAATCCACTATTATAGAAGCATTCGTAACTAAGAGAGTCTATTTTTTAAATTTCGCCATAGACAGGATCACGTAATAACCACTTGGTGCTGTCCTGGACTATAAGGTGCATGCAAAAGAACCTCGCAAATAAGCTTGCGAAGTTTTCATCGAGTCACTATCACTATCGCCACAATGCCAGTTATAAATGACAAAAGTCATCTCTTTGTTAATAATGAATTCTTTCTACTAGACCTACTATTTACGAATATTACCCTTAATGCTCATATTTGTCCTTAAAGGAAAAAAGCTATATTGCTGATTCGCTTTGAGAAAACGCGAATAACTCATTTTTTCTATCAACATATACAGTAGTTTTCCGAAATAACGAACACATTAATTGTCAGGCCTGTTCGTTACATCGAGTACTCACTTAGAGGTATGTTTTTCAATAAAAATTAGTTAAATATCCGTAAATTGTAGTATAATAAATTGTTTTATTAATTATTTGTTAAGAAATGAAAAACCATAACAAAACAATTCAAATCCAATAAATTCTTCTAAAATGTACCAATTCTGACACTTATACTTCTATTTGGTGTTGATCAATAATTTTAAACTTTTTTATAAAATTCAACATTTTTTCAATTTGCACATTTCTTTTGAATTTTTTCATGTTTTATTTTTAATTCTGGTTCGATGTTATTTGATTTTATTCATATATCTTTTTCATGTTGTTCGTTAAACCGAGTACTTACAAATCACAGATGTTCGTTATTTAAGGTACTCAATGTAACAAATTTGCTTGTTCATTATAACCGGGTTTCGTTAAAAAGAATATTCGTTATTTCGGAAAGTACTGTATCTGATATTTGTATTTGTTTTTCTTTTTCTTTGTTGATGAAAAAATAGGTATCGGCCAAAAATTTGGTATCGGTCGGACGCTAGTCTTATATACATATGAAGTCATTTATTTTCATAATGATTAATACCAAATTATAAATAAAGGAGCTTTAATAGCGGTGGTATTTAAATGTATTTTTAATGAAAATATTGTCGAGATATTGATATGTTATTTAATATTGTAGAACATACTTTTGTTCTGTCTTCAATAGTTTCCACAGCACATGCGACGAAATACTTTTCAGTACACTTTTTTACATCTAGGATTACGTTAGTTAAGTTTTAATAAGTATCCCTAATATTTTCTAGCAACATATATCCTTTGTTACTCTGGGGGAATGTAGTTTTACAATGGTGAAAGAGTTTTTGAAAATGGCAAAGTAGTTTTTGAGTTTATTCATTACAAACATACATACAAATCTTTCCTTTTTATAATAGTAGTATATACGTGATCTTGCATTTTGTCTATTTACAGTTATATTATAGTTCACATTTTATCGCTTTGTCATCACCACCGATTCCTTTAAAGTATTGTACCGCTTATAGAATTTTTATTTATAGAATTGGAGCATACATACTTTCATAATTTTCCGTTTCAAACTCAACCTAACTTAACCTTAGCAAATTAACATTTCCCCCCTCACTAACGCACTAATAAGGTAAATATAAGATATAATGTGAAATACTATTAATTTGACTCGCAAAATTGAAATTAGTTGCAAATGTTTTTGCATGTTTTTTTGAAAAAAAAAAAAACGATGAGATAATTTCCACGGTTGAGGACTGGACAAATTTATGAGCAACCATTAAAAAAAAATCGGCAAATAGCACCTTAAAACAATCGCAAAATATAGTATTATTAAAAGAAATAAGAAATAACGGTATTGTTGAAAAAATCCTTATCCTATTAGTATATATTTTTTAGTTTAATAATTGACAAAGTATTCTTTCCTGAAAATGCATATCTCAGCAATTTGAGTCATGAGTCAAATAACATATTCGAAATCGGATCATACTTCCTCATCAGCTTATCTACCTTGCCTAAATTAAGCTCATTGGAAATAAACTTATCACAAACAATATGCGATAATTGTTTTCCTTCCCATATTCCACAAGCGAGGTATGTTCAAGAAATAACGGTAATTCTCGTTTTTTTTGAAAAAAAATATTTATTCGTTCGTCTCGTCAATATAGTCCGTCGTCTTCAAAATAGTCCGCACTTATGCCGGCGCTTCCTCCAACCGTCGAAACACTCTCATACTCGATTTTTGGGATAGCTTTAGTCTCTTTCAGCGATTTCTCGTAAGATTGTAAAACGACGGTTCTAAGGTTCTCTTTCTTTTTGGAAATAGGAAAAAGGGACACGGAGCCATGCCTGGAGAATATAGAGTCTATAGACAAAGTAAAAATGCATCGTATTTCAAGAGCATTTACTCTCCAAGCCCGTGAAATTTAAAATTTTACAATTCCGGTTATTTTTTGAACACACGTATACCAAGTACGGCGGCGAAGAACTGATAAGGTGCATGCATCAGCTTATTTGCAGAATATGGTCGAAAGAAAGCATGCCTGACGATTGGAATCTCAGTGTGCTCTGCCCAATCCATAAAAAGGAAGATCCCACAATCTGCGCCAATTACCGTGGGATCAGCCTCCTAAATATCGCATACAAGGTTCTATCGAGCGTACTGTGTGAAAGACTAAAGCCCACCGTCAACAAACTGATTGGACCTTATCAGTGTGGCTTTGTGTATGTGATTGGCGTTGCAACCGTTTAGCCGGTTATAGCCGAATCGACGATAGTGCGCCACCTGTCTCTCTCCTTCGCAGTTCGGCGCCAGTTGGAGATCCCAAGTGTAACCAGGTCGCTCTCCACCTGGTCCCTCCAACGGAGTGGAGGCCTTCCCCTTCCTCGGCTTCCTCCGGCGGGTACTGCATCGAACACTTTCAGGGCTGGAGTGTTTTCGTCCATTCGGACAACATGACCTAGCCAGCGTAGCCGCTGTCTTTTTATTCGCTGAACTATGTCAATGTCGTCGTATAACTCGTACAGCTCATCGTTCCATCGTCTGCGGTATTCGCCGTTGCCAATGTTCTGAGGACCATAAATCTTGCGCAAAATTTTCCTCTCGAAAACTCCTAGTGTCGTCTCATCTGATGTTGACATCGTCCAAGCTTCTGCACCGTAAAGCAGGACGGGAATGATAAGCGACTTGTAGAGCTTGATTTTGGTTCGTCGAGAGAGGACTTTACTGTTCAATTGCCTACTCAGTCCAAAGTAGCACCTGTTGGCAAGAGTTATTCTGCGCTGGATTTCGAAGCTGACATTGTTCGTGTTGTTGATGCTGGTTCCCAGGTATACGAAATTATCTACGACCTCGAAGTTATGACTGTCGACAGTGACGTGGGAGCCAAGACCCGAATGCGCCGACTGTTTGTTTGATGACAGGAGATATTTCGTCTTGTCCTCATTCACCTCCAGACCCATTCGCTTCGCCTCCTTATCCATGCGCGAAAAAGCAGAACAAACGGCGCGGTTGTTGCTTCCGATGATATCAATATCATCGGCGTACGCCAGGAGCTGTACACTCTTGTAGAAGATTGTACCTTCAGTGTGGCTTTAGACCTTTAGACCTGGAAAATCGGCAACTGACCAGATATTCACCATGCGCCAAATTTTGGAGAAGACCCGTGAAAAGAGGATCGACACACACCACCTTTTTGTCGATTTTAAAGCTGCTTTCGACAGCACGAAAAGGAGCTGCCTTTACGCCGCGATGTCTGAATTTGGTATCCCCGCAAAACTAATACGGCTGTGTAAATTGACGTTGAGCAACACCAAAAGCTCCGTCATGATTGGGAAGGACCTCTCCGAGCCGTTCGATACCAAACGAGGTTTCAGACAAGGTGACTCACTATCGTGCGACTTCTTTAACCTGATGCTGGAAAAAATTATAAGAGCTGCATAGCTAAACCGAGAAGGTACAATCTTCTACAAGAGTGTACAGCTCCTAGCGTACGCCGATGATATTGATATCATCGGAAGCAACAAGTCATAACTTCGAGGTCGTAGATAATTTCGTATACCTGGAAACCAGCATCAACAACACGAACAATGTCAGCCTCGAAATCCAGCGCAGAATAACTCTTGCTAACAGGTGCTACTATAGACTAAGTAGGCAATTGAAAAGTAAAGTCCTCTCTCGACGAACCAAAATCAAGCTCTACAAGTCGCTTATAATTCCCGTCCTGCTCTACGGTGGAGAAGCTTGGACGATGTCAACATCCAATGAGACGACACTAGGAGTTTTCGAGAGGAAAATTTTGCGCAAGATTTATGGTCCTCAGAACATTGGCAACGGCGAATACCGCAGACGATGGAACGATGAGCTGTACGAGTTATACGACGACATTGACATAGTTCAGCGAATAAAAAGACAGCGGCTACGCTGGCTAGGTCATGTTGTCCGAATGGACGAAAACACTCCAGCCCTGAAAGTGTTCAATGCAGTACCCGCCGGAGGAAGCCGAAGAAGGGGAAGGCCTCCACTCCGTTGGAGGGACCAGGTGGAGAGCGACCTGTTTACACTTGGGATCTAAAACTGACGCCGAACTGCGAAGGAGAGAGAGAGGTGGCGCACTATCGTCGATTCGGCTATAACCAGCTAAACGGTTGCAACGCCAATCACATACCAAGGACACCAATACTTGTTTTTCGTCGTTCCATTTACGAGACATCCTAATATAACTAGGTTAACGTACCAAACAGTACAATGAGATTTGATACCGGAAATCTTTTCGAAGCACTCATATACCAGATGTGAAAATCTCTTCCTGATAGTTTTATTTGGTATCAACAATTATTGGATCGGTTCTTATTATAGTAAATAACACTATACTTATAACATTGATATGCCTTATCATAACAGCGCGATGATTAACAACTAATGTGAGTGGTATGTACCGAGTGATAGGCGAAAATGTCAAAGCTCTAAGCAAACCTCATCGAACGCCACTGCAGCAAGAGCAACACAGTATTTATAGCCGCTCTCCTTACACTGGCGAACGTCAAACGAATAAACTAGAAAGATTGGCAGGTGGTATATACAAAGCGTATAACTGACAAAGTTAATTGTGTTCGAGTATTCAAATTATTGTAAATAATGGCAGGTAAAGGCAAAGTGGGAATTGTTGGCAGGTAAGAATCTCATAATGCAGTATTTTTTTTAAAGAAAATAAATTAAATTGTATGTACGCATTATTATTAATTAGCGGTCTTATTGGACGTTCTTGGTCCATGTTGTTCGCCTCTGTTGGTTACCAAGTTGTGTTGTACGACAGTGTGCCAGCACAAATTGAAAATGCGTTGAAGGAATCGAAAAAGGAGCTCAAAAGCTTGAAATCCAAAGGATTGCTGCGTGGTAAACTGAATGCCAGTGAGCAATTCGCACTCATTTCAGGCACCACTGATATTAAAGAATTGGTGAAGGGTGCCATATTCATACAAGAATGTATACCAGAGCGTTTGGAATGGAAACAGTCACTCTACAAGCAATTGGATGGAGTTGTTGAGGAGCAAACAATTCTCTCCAGTTCAACAAGTACTTTCCTGCCATCGTTGTTCTCCAAAGACCTCAAACATCAGTCAAATGTAAGTAATGTTATGCGCTACTTACATTTTTATACTCTCGCAACAAAAGTTGCTAAGATAGTATTATAGCTTTTTTCACATAACGGTTGTTTGTAAGTCATAAAGCTAAACGAGTTAGATATAGGGTTATATATATCAAAATGATCAGGGTGACGAGACGAGTCCAAATCCGAATGTCTCTCTGTCCGTCCGGCCGCCTGTCCGTCCGTGCAACGGATAACTTGAGTAAAAATTGAGATATCTTGATGAAACTTGGAACACATGTTCCTTGGGATCGTGAGAAAGTTACTTTCGAAAATGCACAAAATCGGACCACTGCCACGCCCACAAAATGGCGAAAACTGAAAACACATAAAGTGTCATAACTAAGCCATAAATAAAGTTATATAAGTAAATGTTGGAACAAAGGATCGCACTAGGAAGGGACATATCTGGATGTAACTTTTTTGGGGAAGTGGGCTTGACCCCGCCCCCAAATCGGTTATTTGTATATATATCGCAAACCAATAAAGCTATATAAACCAAACTTTCTGCAGTCAGTTCTCTTACGTACCCTACCACACACCATGAAATTAGTTGAAATCGGATAATAACCACTCCCACCTCCCATACAAAGGTTAGGTTGAAAATTACTAAAAGTGGGTTATCTCACTAACGAAAAACGTCAGAAATACTAAATTTTACAGAAGGAAGCTGCACTCAGATTTTTTTACAAAATGGAAAATGGGCGTGGCATCGCGCACTTATGGGTCAAAAACCTTATCTCAGGAACTACTCGACCGATTCGAATGAAATTCGGTACATAATATATTTTTGACACCCTGATGAGACGTGTGGAAAATTTAGAGGAAATATATTTAGAGGAAATATTTTTTTCTAATAGTGTAACTTCCCCTAGCTCTCATATATCTTATTATAGGATTTTCAAATTGGGTCAAATTGTGTGTTATCTTAATAAAAATATATCAGTAAATTGCGAGAGTATAAAATGTTCGGTTGCACCTGAACTTAGCCTTTCCTTACTTGTTTAGTTATAAATAGTAATTGAACCAAATTCAGCAGTATCAGCAAGAAAATAATACGTGATAAAAGTGCCTCTTAAAAATGCAAGAAAACTTGTTTTCTATTCAATATTCGGACATGTGTGTACATATTCACCTTGATTTGACTTACAAACCGACGTAAATTCATACACTTTACGTATTGATAGGAAAATATACTTCATTTATTGGAAGTGTACTCGAACTGGGAAGAATATTAGATTAATAATAAAAAAACAATTGCCTTCAATAGCATTAGAAACTTTAATTTTAATTAATATATTTATGTACTTTATATATGTATTTACAGTTATTTGTATGTAATTTCATATAGCCGTATTTGAACCACCCTCAAAGTCACTCATAACTAAGTACAAAGAATAACAAAACATTTATACGCCATTTACATTTATCTACAGAAGAATGCATACAAATTCACATACGTATGCTCGGGGAAGTGACGTCAATCATTTATAGATTTATGCAAAACAGCATCAATAGGCTTCTTTGCTGATATTCTTATACAGAATTATAAGAACTATTGACTCGAAATAGTGTTGAGTCATAGCATCAAACTGCTATAAAATATTAATCAATTTAAAGTGTATTAGCGTAATAGGGCACGTCATTAATTAAATACAAGTGTCATCTTTTCAACACTTATAGTGCCAGATAACCAATTGTTTGTTATAATTTTTTTGTAGAATTCACAACAGCAGCCATGGAAAAAATATAAAAATAAATATATGCATATAAATACATAAACTAAGTATACACACAAGCATTCAAATGCTTTGATAAAATATATAAACACACGTTTGCATTAAGCTCTGCACCATTTTCACAAAAGAAGATGAAAAGATACTGCTGATCACTATCGCTTCTGCTGATCTCTAAACTTACATTTTTGGTTAACATGTCAAGCAGCTGTGCAAGATGACCTAGATAAGCAAAAAATATTACTTATTCATGCATAATTCGACGATAGCATTCTTATCACACAATATCAGTTTTTTTTATTGAAATATAAGCACTGCTTTGGATTCTTATTGCCTTTGCATGATCTTCAAATGACTCTATCTAAGGTGGCTGTTCTCTTGGGAACAACATTTGTTTTGCACGGGCGCTAAGCGTGTCTTGGAAGTACTTGAAGTACTGCATAATTTCAAGTACAATTAGATTATTAAAATTATTTCATAAGATATCCAATTAATATTAATTATAGAGTTTTATATGCAAATTCTAACCTATAATTCTTTAGAAAATATTGAAATATAAACTGTTCTAAGGATGAAAAGTCGACTAATTTTATTTTGTTTAGAATAAACGGCATTAAAACGTTAGTTTTATTTAAAGCTATAAATTTTTATTACTAAATTTCTAATTTTTTTACTTATCCTATTCGGCAATTTTTTGAATGAATGAATGCCACATTAATATGTATATGCCTTAATGCTCTATAAATTATAAAACAAAAATAATACATTTTTTCAAGTCAAAATATATAGCTTTTCTAAAGAAACTAAACTAAATTATTAAAAAAAATTACAAACATTTTTCCCATCACTTACTACAGATAATCGTCGCACATCCCGTCAATCCACCCTACTATGTTCCACTAGTAGAAATTGTGCCCGCACCTTGGACAAACCCAGAGGTGTTGAAGAAGACATGCGCCATCATGAATGAAATCGGTCAGAAGCCCGTAGTCCTTAGTCGTGAAATCGAAGGTTTCGTACTCAATCGCATACAGTGTGCAATATTGAATGAAACTTGGCGTTTGGTTGAGAGAGGCATTGTCGACGTTAAGGATGTGGATAGCATCATGACCGACGGTTTGGGTATGCGTTATGCTTTCTTGGGACCACTGGAAACGGCACATTTGAATGCCGAGGGTATGACCAATTCTCTCGAACGCTATGCAAACACAATTTATGCAGTGAGTCAAACTATGGGACCCACACCGAAAATGGAAGGCCCAACAGCTGTGGAGATCGCGAAACAATTGGAAGTTAAGGTGCCGTTGGATAAGTTGCAGGAACGACGAAATTATCGTGATAATTGCTTAACACAATTGAGCATTTTAAAGCGTAAACTGAATGAATACAATTAAGGAAAGGCTAAGTTCGGGTGCAACCGAACATTTTATACTCTCTCAATTTATTGCTATAGTTTCAATAAGATATTACACAATTTGGCCCATATATTCGGCATAAAGTCCAAAAGAATAGGACTCACTAAATTTGGCTCAGATATTTCACATATTATCAGATATATGCGGAGTAAAGCCCATAGTATTTTAGAAAAACCTATGATTAGGTATATGGGAGTTAGGGGATGTTATAACCCGATTTGGAACAACGACATATATTCAATATCCGGGCATTGAAAAGTTATAGTCCGATTTCACAATTTTTTCACAAGTAGTGCTACAGATCACATATAGTAGTTGTGTAAAGTTTTATTACACTATCTTCATTGGTTCGTTATATATATATTTTAAAGAAATCACATGGAAATCAAAATTAAGTTATAAGGGAAATAGTCGTAGATGTGAGTCAATTTTGCCCATATGTGTTATCAGGGTGTCAAGAAAATATTATATACCGAATTTCATTGAAATTAGTCGAGTAGTTCCTGAGATATGGTTTTTGACCCATAAGTGGGCGACGCCACGCCCATTTTCCATTTTGTAAAAAAATCTGAGTGCAGCTTCCATCTGCCATTTCTTATGTGAAATTTAGTGTTTCTGACGTTTTTCGTTAGTGAGTTAACCCACTTTTAGTAATTTTCAACCTAACCTTTGTATGGGAGGTGGGCGTGGTTATTATCCGATTTCAATTATTTTCATGGTGTGTGGTGGGGTACGTAAGGAAACCGACTGCAGAAAGTTTGGTTTATATAGCTTTATTGGTTTGTGAGGTATATACAGAATACCTATTTTTGGGCGGGGCCACGCCCGCTTCTCCAAAAAATATTACACCCAAATATGCCCCTCCCTAATGTGATCCTCTGTTCCAAATTTTACTTCCGTAACTTTATTTATAGCTTGGTTATGACACTTTGTGTGTTTTCGGGTTTCGCCATTTTGTGGGCGTGGCAATGGTCCGATTTCGCCCATTTTAAATACCAACCTCCTCAGGGTGCCAAGGAATATGTGTTCCAAGTTTCATTAAGATATCTCAATTTTCACTCAAGTTATCGCTTGCACGGACAGACGGACGGACAGACATCCGGATTTCAACTCCACTCGCCATCCTGTTCTTTTATATACATATATGTAACCCCATATTTAACTCTTTTATTTGTGGGTGACACAAACAACCGTTATGTGAACAAAATTATAATACTCTCTTTAGCAGCTTTGTTGCGAGAGTATAGAAATGTAAAGAAGTACTAAGTTGTACTGAACCAAGCTTTAGTACTTCGAAATTAAATCTGTAATTAAATCGAGCCTTTGTTCCTGAACGAACGTTAGACATTAGGTTTGATACTGTACTATAGTATAGTATACTGTAAAGCTTTGAGTAGAGAGAACGAAGAATTACGAGTTAATGGAATTCATCTGTAATGATCAGTCTTCTTAAATTTATAGATGCCTTTTGCTGATAGATTTCAATAAAAGACTCCACAATCCAGGAGATGGTGAAGTCTTTTGAAGTGCCTAATAATGAAAATATTGTGTTATATTTGAGAGGGAGGTACTCAGTTGCCGAAGAACACTCTTCATCAGACAATAATTCGCATACAAGTTTCATTTCTACCATATCGCTTTCCATAAAAGCCTGAAACATATTCGGGAATTCTGTATCAGAAATTAGGGGTTTCGATACCTACACTTGGATGTAACGACCAACCGGAACATCATTTGTGATCTGATATAATCCGCTAACGTAGAACTATTTATTTCCAAATTTAAAAGAATGAAGTCTTCACGATACAAATTCTGATCTAGTTAGGAAACACGTTCTGAGGCGCCTTTAGAATAAGGCTTATATATATATATATATATGTATCTCATCGGATGTTATCATCGCCCAAGCTTCAGCGCCATACATCATGACGGGAATAATAAGCGACTTATAGAGTTTGATTTTGGTTCGTCGAGAGAGGACTTTACTTTTCAATTGCCTACTCAGTCCAAAGTAGCATCTGTTGGCAAGAGTGATTCTGCGTTGAATTTCGAGCCTGTCATTGTTGGCGTTGTTAATGCTGGTTCCCAAGTAGACGAATCTATCTACAACTTCAAAGTTATGACTGTCAACAGTGACTGTTTGATTGATGACAGGACATATTTCGTCTTGTCCTCATTCACCACCACACCCATACGCTTCGCTTTCTTAACAAGTCTGGAAAAAACAGAACAAACGGCGCGGTTGTTGCTTCCGACGATATCAATATCATCGGCGTACGCCAGCAGCTGTACACTCTTATAGAAGATTGTACCTTCTCTATTTAGCTCTGCAGCTCGTATTATTTTCTCCAGTATCAGGTTAAAAAGTCACACGATAGTGAGTCACCTTGTCTGAAACCTCGTTTGGTATCGAACGGCTCGGAGAGGTCCTTCCCAATCATGATGGAGCTTTTGGTGTTGCTCAACGTCAACTTACACAGCCGTATTAGTTTTGCGGAGATACCAAATTCAGACATCGCGGCGTAAAGGCAGCTCCTTTTCGTGTTGTCGAAAGCAGCTTTAAAATCGACAAAAAGGTGGTGTGTGTCGATCCTCTTTTCACGGGTCTTCTCCAAAATTTGGCGCATGGTGAATATCTGGTCAGTTGTCGATTTTCCAGGTCTAAAGCCACACTGATAAGGTTCAATCAGTTTTTTGACGGTGGGCTTTAGTATTTCACACAGTACCCTCGATAGAGTCTTATAAGATTGTAGGGCCTCCCTTTTGGTAGATTGGGCGGAGTACACTGAGTGTCTAATCGTCAGGCATGCTTTCTTCCGACCATATTCCGCAAAGAAGCTGATGCATGCATCTTATCAGTTCTTCGCCGCCTTATTTGAATAGCTCGGTCGGCAATCCCCGCCTTGTTGCTCTATTCGAATTTTTTCACGGTCGGGCAATGGAACATCTGCTCCATCGTCATCGATTGGCGAATCGGGTTCGCCATCTCCAGGTGTTGTACTTTCACTGCCATTCAGCCGGCTGGAGAAGTGTTCCCTCAACAAACTTAGTATACTCTGGTCATCAATAACTAGATCACCTCTGGGGTCCTGCAGGAGTGTGCTCCGGTCTTGAAACCTTCAGTTAGTCGCCGGATCTTTTCGTAAAATTTTCGAGCATTACCCCTGTCGGCCATCTTGTCTAGCTCTTCATACTCACGCCTCCGGCCTCTTTCTTTTTATACTCTCGGAAGTTGCTGAAGAGAGTATAATAATTTTGTTCACATAACGGTTGTTTGAAAGTCCTAAAACTAAACGAGTTAGATATAGGGTTATATATACCAAAGTGATCAGGGTGATGAGTAAAGTTCAAATCCGGATGTCTGTCTGTCCGTCTGTCCGTCCGTGCAAGCAGTAACTTGAGTAAAAATTGAGATATCTTGATGAAATTTACATTTACTTCTTGGCACCATAAGAAGGTTAAGTTCGAAAATGGGCGAAATGGAACCACTGCCACGTCCATAAAATGGCGATAACATAAAACATAGCTCTTAAATTAAGCTATGAAAGTGAAATTTGGTACTAAGGATCGTTATAAGAAGCGCAATATTTGGATGTAATTTTTTTGGGAAAATGGGCGTGGCCATGCCCGCTACTAAGATTTTTGTACATATCTAAACTTCTAAAAATGCTTTAATTCAGTAAGAAAAACCACCAGAAACCTTAAGTTTCATTATAAAGATGGTACAGAAGAGCTGCACTCAAAATGGTACCCAAAATTTCTAATGGGTGTGGCTCCGCATACTTATGGATCAAAAACCATGTCTCATAAACTACTTGGACTACTAATATTTTCCTTGCATCCCAATGATATGTTGTTAAAATAGGCCAAATCGTTTCACAATCACGCCAACTTCCCATTTACAAGAAATTTGAAGGCGACCTGAATCGTTACATTACAATATATTAAGTAAGCACTAGTGAAGATATCGGAACAGAACTTTGCACAAATACAGCATTTAAAGTGTGGCATCGCCATTCTAAAATTTCATTTCTATTAAGGCCCCATATATACAACATGAGGACCCCAGTGTTTCTAATAAAAATTTCTTTTTTACCGAAAATATAGGTAAGTCTTTCATATATTTTTCTTCCAATAATATGTTTCCGTGCCAAAAGTGGGTGAAATCGGGTAATAACTTCACCTAGCTTTCATATACCAAATATTAGGGTTTCCAACTTTCAATAGACTTTATACCATATATATCACGAATATGTGGGTCAAATTGTGTATCATACTAATAAAATTAAATAAATAAATTGCGGGAGTATTAAATGTTCGGTTACATCCGAACTTAGCACTTCCTTATTTGTTTTGTCTGCAAAAAAATCGGCCTTGGTATCGGCATAGCCAGTATCGACCACAAAATTCAGCATCAACATCGATATCGCCATCGTCCAAATTTGAACGATTCTTTCTACTTACTTCACTAAAGTACCTTTTTTAACTTTTTCTTTAAAGCATAAAATTTGAGTTCTTCTGTTTACCATATACAACACAGTGATACTCAGTTGACTAAACTAATAATTCATCACGATGATAAAGAATAAAATATAAAGAAATTCAATAACTTTGCATTAAATTGAAGGTTTTATTTAGCACTGCTAGAAGATTCGATTTATGTCAAATATTCACAGGTTTGTTTAACAACTTGTTGAGATTTTGAAATAATGACATAAATCCACTATTATAGAAACATTCGTAACTAAGAGCATCTATTTTTAAAAGTTCGCCATAGACAGGATCACGTAATAATCACTTGGTGCTGGCCTGGACTATAAGATGCAAAATAACCTCCCAAACAAGCTGATTTTTCTATCGAGTCACTATCACTATGTGACGCCTTTCACAATGCGAGATATAAATGACAAAAGTCATCTCTTTGTTAATAATGGATTCTTTCTACTAGACCTACTATTTACGAATATTAGCCGTAATGCTCATATTTGTCCTTAAAGGAAAAAGCTATATTGCTGATTCGCTTTGAGAAAACGCGAATAACTATTTTTTTCGATCGACATACATATATATTATAATAATAATTTATTTAGTTTTGAATATTAATTAAATGAATAAACAATTTCATATTTACATATGAACTGATTTTTTACTTATTTAGTGATGTGATTTGTTTTTATTTTTCTTTTCTTACTATATTAATTCACTAAATAAAGTTGTTGATGAAAGAATCGGCATCGGCCGATTCTTTGCCAACTGGCCGATTAATTGGCATCGGCATCGGCATCGGCCGGTCGGACACTAATTTCCGAAAGCCAAAAGTTTCGGTTGGAGGTGTATGTATGACGTCCCACAGTTCCCTTATACCGAGATGCTGATGAGTGCTCTCAGAGAGCAAGTCGAGTAGAAAATCGTTCGGCTGTTGGTTGCGATTGCAGTTTTTCGACGTCGAACCTTCCTTGGGTTTGTTAGCGGGCGTTCTTTGCTGCAAAGAGGCGAGTGCGTATATTCAATATTTGGTCCTCTTCCGTCTATCACAACGTGATCGATTTGATTGCGCGTGTTTCGATCAAGGGACAGCCACGTAATTTCATGAATTTTCTTGTGCTGGAATCTGGTACTACAGACAACCAGGCCCTTGCGAAGTCGATCAGCCTCAGGCCGTTTGGCGATGTTTCGTCATGGAGGTGCGTTCTAGGCGCACATAGAAAGCATCTTTGATCACATCGTCCTTCTCTTCCGTTGGCGCGTGGGCGCAAATCAGCGATATGTTGAAGAACTTCGCTTTGATGCCGATTGTGGATAGACGAACATCCACCGGGGTGAATGACAGGACTCGGCGACGGAGTCTCTCTGCCACCACAAATCCAACACCAAATTTGCGCTCCTTTATATGGCCGCTGTAGTAGATGTCACAAGGACCCACCTTCTTCCGTCCTTGTCCCGTCCATCGCACTTCTTGGATGGCGGTGATGTCAACCTTTAGTTGTATGAGGACATAAACCACTGCTTGAGTCATATGCAAAAGAATAAGCATAATAAGGCATAAAGCGAGGTACGAACGAAAATTAAGAAAGACCTGAGGAGTATATATCGAATAAAAATTGAATATGTCGAGAATATGATTTCGTATAGCTGGAGAATTTGACTGAGAGAACTCCCGACAGCATGTTATCAATTATCCTCTACATTATATTAATTCTGGTATACCGGCATATAATTATAATTACATATATACCCGTACTGTGGTTTTAAACACTATCAGCTCATGCTTTCGACATCTTTCAGGCGAAAATATGCGCATACACTAACAATATCTTTACTAAATAAAAATTATTGAATCAAAAATTTCCCATTTCGCTATTTTTATTTAATTTGCTGAGTAATCGCATCAGCTTTGTCGGCAGCGCAGACATCTCATCTTATCGCTGATGTTCAAATTCATTTATGAGGTTTTTTGTCTACACAAGCATGAAAATAAATCGTCGCGTTTACTGTCATTAACATAAATATGATGATAGACAAAATAGGGGCTCGATTTTGACAAAATGTGTCTTTGACGATACTAAAAAATATATGCTGCCGTAAGTACCGATTGCCTGCGTTCCTCTTGATAAGAGACTAGATAGATATGTTAAAGTCTCGGATTGACCTAAATTTGAATATAGTATTGTGTGTACAAATGGTCGTCATTATAATAATAAGTAGATAACGGAATTAAACTTAAATTTTGCCAGGTCCGTTTTTGCAATACGTCCGTCAGATCTTAACCATATTCAACCAAAATTGTATTATTTCACAGCGTAAAAATCATGCCAATAATAGGATACCATTGAAACTCGACTAAACCGTTGGAGAGATTTATACCAGTTGCTTGTTCGATTCGCAATTCTACAATACTTGGCAAATCGTGAACCATTTATTTCTTTTCAAAAATCTATTTTAAAGGCAGTAACCATTTATCTCAAATGTAAAATCTCGAAAACCAAAACTTAAGATAAACTCAAATTAAAGTTTCGCCTAAGCAGTAAGGAAAGATTTTCTTAAGATTTATTTTTGCTTTTACTTTTATATGGAATATAACTGTATTGCTTGAAGTGTAAAACAAATTGACATTTGAATATTGACAAAGCAACATTCTGATATTTTTATTGTAAATATATTTTTCAGTTAATTAGTCAGATGTGAATTTTTAATAGCAAATAAAAAATGCATCGAATTTAGGAAAAAAACCAAGAAGACTGAATCTCGATCATGCAAAAGGATGGTAAAATCGATTCGAATTCCTTAAACAATTAATTTATATTAAATATTTCTTCATATTATTACAGAAAAGCAACGTGTCGATCCGATCATCGGCATTTTGGGAAGCGATTTGGGACCCTGGCAGTTAATTGTCTGTCTATGGATATTTCTGTCTAAATTTCCTACCGGTTGGGTGCAAATCTCCATGACCTTCTTACAGCCCCCAGTCAAAGCAACGTGCAAAGGTGGTAGCGGCACAAATGCCACCAATGTATGCGATGCTAACTGCGATGGTTACGAGTATGATCGTAGTACCTTCGAACAGACTGTAGTTATGGAATGGGATTTGCTATGTGGTCGTCAGTGGCTGGAACAGTTGTCGCAGTCGCTAGTCATGGTCGGCATTATGTTGGGCAATATGATTATGGGAATGCTAGCGGATAAGTGAGAGAAAGAGCAACTATTTTTATATCTCCATGTTTCAATTTCTCTTGCCGCAGATGGGGACGTCGCCCAATGTTTGTGAGCTCATGTGTTCTACAACTTGTGGCAGGTTGTCTGGTCTCTGCTTCGCCATGGCTTTGGTTCTATATGTTGATGCGTTTCTTGGATGGTTACGCAACTGGCGGCACTATGTCTACAGGGTAAATTTAGCTGTACCTGGCAAAATATGTGTGTTTTTGATAAATTCATGAGAACTTTTTGATCTTCGTAGCTTTACGATAATCATGGAGATTGTGGGTAAAAGTAAACGTGAAATAATGGCCATACTCTATCAGATACCATTCAATGTGGGTCATGCCACATTACCGCTGTTCGCCTACTTCCTCCGAGAGTGGCGTTGGTTTCATCTCTCATTTTCATCCTTCTCAATTGTTTATCTACTTTTCTTCTTCACCGTCCCAGGTGCAGTACGCTCACACTCTATTTCGCCCACTTTATTTCACATACTTCCTCCCTCTCGCTTTCAGAATCGCCACGTTGGCTTGTTATAACCGGTCGGACTGAGCGGGCCGTCGCATTACTCGAGAAAGCAGCGAAACGCAATAAAATGCCAACTGAAAAAATAGCTCAAGATGTAGATGAGGCTCAAAAGTTGTTGGCAACGAGCGCAACTGCAAAGAAAGGCAATCTCGGTGACCTATTCAAACATGCTTATTTGTGCCAGAAGACGCTTGCTATGGCTTTCAATTGGTTGGTTGTATGCTTGGTCTACTATGGTTTATCACAGTATATGACCTCGCTGTCTGGAAATATATTCCTCAATGTTTTCGTAAGCGCGATTTTGGGTATACCAGGTACCTGCTTGTGTGTACCGGCTACCAAATATATGGGTCGTCGCATTACATTATTCCTATCGAATCTTTTAAGTGGCATATCACTTACAATCTTAGCGTTTGTTCCGAACTTGAGTGGTCCCATCAAGGTGGCATTGGCATCAATTGGTTTATTTGGTGCTGCGGTTACGTTTCCGAATGTGTATTTGTATGCCGGTGAACTATTTCCGACTGTCGTGCGACCCACGGGAGTAGGCTTATGCTCGTTCGTTGGCCGCTTTGGGTCGATTATGGCACCGTGGGTGGAAGGCTTGAAAAAATATTATATTTCTATACCACCGGCGTTTTTTGGCATTTTCGCATTCTTAGCAGCTGCTTCGGTCTTCCTTATGCCCGAAACGAAGGGTTACCCATTGCCGGAGACAATTGAAGATGGTAATACATTTGGAAGAAAACCGAAGGAAGCTGAAACTAAATAATAATTTGATTTATATTAAATTTTTTGTGACATGTAAAGGTTTTCTTAATTAAACATTTACATATTATCTATTTCGAAAATGATGTATTATCCGTTGAAGTTGGTTATAGACACCAACAAAATTAAGATTTTTTGTTTAACTTTGAAAACGAAGTCCGTAATGGTTCTGTTATGAAAAATGTTTTATATTTTTTATTTATTTATTGAGCAAAAAATAATAAACGGATCGAGGGATCGTTGAGCTTTGCTATCCCTATAGACAGGACAACATCGTCGCTGCAGTATCATTCTCAGTGTTTAATGAAGACCTTTATGGTTTAATATGTGATTTCAGAGAGCATAAGTAGACCACGAGAAAATGCGTCAGAGAAAATATGAACATATGTACTTTTACGGAGCAAATTTGAGTAGGTTTTAAATCAAACACTTCTGCAAAAGACCTTTATAAATAAACAAACAGCAACCCATTTGTTTAATACAATATGCTGAGTAATGTACGCAGCGTCAGCTTCGTGCGTGGCGCAGGGCCGAGCGCTTATCGCTGATGCTCAAAGCTGTGTTCTAGGGTCAAGTAATATTTGCTCTACACGAGTTTGAAATCAAATATCAACAATGTCGACGGACATACATACATACATATAGGAAAAAGTGGGGGTTCGACTTTAATAAATTAAAATATATTAGTATCTGTATATAGGCGCTTTAAGAGATAAGACAATACCCCAGACAATGTCGTGAATAATATGCTGAGTAAGAGCTAAAACACCATTATGTATGTATGTATGTGATTGGCGTTGCAACCGGTTAGCCGGTTATAGCCGAATCGACGATAGTGCGCCATCTCTCTCTCTCCTTCGCAGTTCGGCGCCAGTTGGAGATCCCAAGTGTAACCAGGTCGCTCTCCACCTGGTCCCTCCAACGGAGTGGAGGCTTCCTCCGGAGGGTACTGCATCGAACACTTTCAGGGCTGGAGTGTTTTCGTCTATTCGGACAATATGACCTAGCCAGCGTAGCCGCTGTCTTTTTATTCGCTGAACTATGTCAATGTCGTCGTATTACTCGTACAGCTCATCGTTCCATCGTCTGCGGTATTCGCCGTTGCCAATGTTCTTAGGACCATAAATCTTGCGCAAAATTTTCCTCTCGAAAACTCCTAGTGTCGTCTCATCTGATGTTGACATCGTCCAAGCTTCTGCACCGTAGAGCAGGACGGGAATGATAAGCGACTTGTAGAGCTTGATTTTGGTTCGTCGAGAGAGGACTTTACTGTTCAATTGCCTACTCAGTCCAAAGTAGCACCTGTTGGCAAGAGTTATTCTGCGCTGGATTTCGAGGCTGACATTGTTCGTATTGTTGATGCTGGTTCCCAGGTATGCTGTACACTCTTGTAGAAGATTGTACCTTCTCGGTTTAGCTCTGCAGCTCTTATAATTTTTCCAGCATCAGGTTAAAGAAGTCGCACGATAGTGAGTCACCTTGTCTGAAACCTCGTTTGGTATCGAACGGCTCGGAGAGGTCCTTCCCAATCATGACGGAGCTTTTGGTGTTGCTCAACGTCAATTTACACAGCCGTATTAGTTTTGCGGGGATTTGGTATCGAACGGCTCGGAGAGGTCCTTCCCAATCATGACGGAGCTTTTGGTGTTGCTCAACGTCAATTTACACAGCCGTATTAGTTTTGCGGGGATACCAAATTCAGACATCGCGGCGTAAAGGCAACTCCTTATCGTACTGTCGAAAGCAGCTTTAAAATCGACAAAAAGGTGGTGTGTGTCGATCCTCTTTTCACGGGTCTTCTCCAAGATTTGGCGCATGGTGAATATCTGGTCAGTTGTCGATTTTCCAGGTCTAAAGCCACACTGATAAGGTCCCATCAGTTCGTTGACGGTGGGCTTTAGTCTTTCACACAGTACCCTCGATAGAACCTTGTATGCGATATTTAGGAGGCTGATCCCACGGTAAGTGGCGCAGATTGTGGGATCTCCCTTTTTATGGAATGGGCAGAGCACACTGAGATTCCAATCGTCAGGCATGCTTTTTTCCGACCATATTCTGCAAAGAAGCTGATGCATGCACCTTATCAGTTCTTCGCCGCCGTATTTGAATAGTTCTGCCGGTAATCTATCGGCCCCCGCTGCTTTGTTGTTCTTCAAGCGAGTAATTGCTATTCGAATTTCTTCATGGTCGGGTAATGGAACATCTGTTCCATCGTCATCGATTGGGGGATCGGGTTCGCCATCTCCTGGTGTTGTACTCTCACTGCCATTCAGCAGGTCGGAGAAGTGTTCCCTCTATAATCCCAGTATGCCCTGGACATCGGTTACCAGATTACCACCTTGGTCTCTACATGAGGATGCTCCGGTCTTGAAACCGTCGTTAAGTCGCTTCATTTTTTCATAAAATTTTCGAGCATTCCCTCTGTCCGCCAGCTTCTCAAGCTCTTCGTACTCACGCATTTCGGCTTCTTTCTTTTTTTGTCTGCAGATGCGTCTCGCTTCCCTCTTCAGCTCTCGGTATCTATCCCATCCCGCACGTGTTGTGGTCGTTTGCAACGTTGCGAGGTAGGCAGTCTGTTTTCTCTCCGCTGCGCGACGGCACTCCTCATCGTACCAGCTTGTTTTTTGTCGTTGCCGAAAGCCAATTGTTTCGGTTGCAGCGGTACGCAGTGAGTTTGAGATGCCGTTCCACAGTTCCCTTATACCGAGATGCTGATGAGTGCTCTCAGAGAGCAGGAGTGCAAGTCGAGTAGAGTAATTCGTGGCTGTCTGTTGCGATTGCAGCTTTTCGACGTCGAACCTTCCTTGTGTTTGTTGACGGGCATTCTTTGCTGCACAGAGGCGGGTGCGTATCTTCGCTGCGACCAGATAATGGTCCGAGTCTATATTTGGTCCTCGGAGCGTACGCACGTCTAAAACACTGGAGACATGTCTTCCGTCTATCACAACGTGATCGATTTGGTTCCGCGTGTTTCGATCAAGAGACAGCCAAGTAGCTTGATGTATTTTCTTATGCTGGAATCTGGTACTACAGACGACCATATTTCGGGCCCCAGCGAAGTCGATCAGCCTCAGGCCGTTTGGCGATGTTTCGTCATGGAGGCTGAATTTTCCGACTGTTGTGCCAAATACACCTTCTTTACCCACCCTGGCGTTAAAATCGCCAAGCACGACTTTTACATCGTGGCGGGGGCAGCGCATATAGGTACGTTCTAGGCGCTCATAGAAAGCATCTTTGGTCACATCGTCCTTCTCTTCCGTTGGGGCGTGGGCGCAAATCAGCGATATGTTGAAGAACCTCGCCTTGATGCGGATTGTGGCAAGACGTTCATCCACCGGGGTGAATGCCAGGACTCTGCGACGGAGTCTCTCTCCCACCACAAATCCAACACCAAATTTGCGCTCCTTTATATGGCCGCTGTAGTAGATGTCACAAGGACCCACCTTCTTCCGTCCTTGTCCCGTCCATCGCACTTCTTGGTTGGCGGTGATGTCAGCCTTGAGTCGTATGAGGACATCAACCAGCTGGGCAGAGGCACCTTCCCAATTAAGGGTCCGGACATTCCAGGTGCATGCCCTTATATCATTATCCTTAAAACGTTTGCAGGGGTCGTCATCAAAAGGGGGGTGACTCATCCGAGGCTTTCGTAGATTTTTCATTGGGGGGTGTTTTTATGTGGTGGGTCCCAAACCCTACGCACAACCGCATAAGCGGGCTTTGCCTTCTCACTTTAGCTCGCCTTCAAACGGATGTCTGTTGGCTACCCAGAGGATACTTGGTCTAAAACCGGAAGTCGTGAGCTGCTTGAACCATGTGGAGAAGAATCGTTTCTGGCCACTCCCAAGTGAATGACAATCAAAAACTTTCCTCACTTGCGTGAACTTCTACACATGATCCTATCCTCCATTATGATTGTCCAGAAAGTGTCGATTTTTATGACTTTGACAGTGGTGTTAGTCCATAGTTTTGGTAAAGTATTTGAACATGTCTTGATAGAGATTTAGAGTTGATTACTATAATAGTATATAGTTATACATTGTTTCCCTCCCTGGGTATATCCAAATCGACCAGGTTTTTTACCAAAATGAACTGAAGAAACAATAGTGCAACTAGAAACCGAAGCGACAACTCAAGCTCTTTGTTAGTTCTAAATTGGCAATGGTAGTCCATTAACTTTACTCAATTCTATGCAACTGGATTTAATTCGAAAGAACTTTGGCCACTTAATCCACCTGACCTAATTTTTTAATATCCACCTTCCATGATGGAGGTGTGAACTCATCTCCTACTTCCAAATATTTTGGGCGGGAATGAAAGCAAGCACTTCGGTAGCCGGTTGACGGATATGGCCGAAGCTGATATGAATTCCCGTAACTGTCTCCTCTTTCTGTTGAAAATTCTGAAAACGATATTCTTCAATATAAAAGTTTTATATGCAGGTATTTGAGGTATTTATATCGATTAATAGTCAATTATACAAAAATTACAACCCTGATGCAACATATTTCCCCTAATTGTGTAGACACTTCAGTCGTAATCCTCAAACGCATGTCCTGTCAATAAACGTGATGGTTACGTAAGTTATTTGTTTACTTACTTGCGTGGATTTGGGCTAAATCTCTCAATATTGTTAACTAATTCAATTTCCTTTGGACTTTACATTTGCTTTGTTTGTGAAGTTTGTGAATAGATGTTGACCAACAATTATGAAAGTATTTATCGAGCGCATTTTTGTAAGTGGTGTCCATAAAGTTGTGGGAAATATAAATAAGCTTTGTGGAGAGGTCACTTGCATAAAAAAAACTTACACTCGGATCTTTATACAAAATAATTTAAATATTAGCTTAAGAAGATTCAAGACAGTTAAAAGCCGAAAATATGGTGTTTTTGTAGGGATATAGAAGTACTTGTAAGATAGTTTTTCGAATGACTTTAAGACTCCTGAACTAATGACTTTATTTTCCATCTTAGGTCCTCAATAAAAAAGAATTATAGTATGTCCAAGAAGTAAGATGACTTTACAGTTTTATGAAAACGTTGATTTGTTGAATAAAGTTCCCGTCAAATCAGTCCTTTAAATATGTCTGGCGTGTTAGATAATCAGAATCATATTAAATCTTACAATCTGTTAAAAAATAGGATAAACAATACCGTTAGGATAGGATTGAAACGACAAAATATAAACTAACAATTAGTAATTTCCCTATAGGCTCATTGATGCTTTTTTTTGCGAATGCATTGCTTTGCATGTTATCGCTAGAACGTTTTGCGTTTACCGGTGCATATTTACTTTTCTCATCGAATTTGGCATGCAATTGAGTGGCACATTTGTAAACTATGTTACACGTAATATCTCCCAACTTATTGTTTTGTTGTTGTACCAATTTTGACATCAAAACAAACAAATCAATTTGCCACACTCACTCACTGCTCTCACGGTAAGTCTCTCCGAGTGTGTAAATACTTTAAAATAAATCCGTTTTGCTTATTTATGGACTTGTGGTCGTGCAAGCGTTCGGAGATTAAGTGTGAAGTGGTTGCCACATGTGGAAAATGTTGTAAACTTGGCATTACAATTAGGGGATGTTTTCAAATGATTGAACAAGGGAAGAATGTGTGGTATTTTATATGAGGAAGCATGTCAGTCGATTGCGCTGAGCGCGTGAACAATTTAAATACTTACCTTTAGTTATCGCGATTTGCGGTTTGATTGTACGGAGTTCAAACTTACACTTTACACCGAAATTTTCGTTGGAGCGATCTTCTTTTTGAAGACCTTCTCTATCAATTATTTGGAATTAGTGGGCGAATAATACTATATTGAAGGTCAAGGTAAGCATTGAGTTCAAAAAGAAAAAGAGCTGCTCTTAAATACTGAAGAGATCAGATTTGATCTGAGTTCACAGTAAATATAAATATTAATTAATTTTTATGTTGGAAGAATTACCAAATTAATGTAAAAACCTCGGGTATGGGCAAGATTTTAAATATATTTAACTTTCATTAATTTACTTCTACTGTGAATTATAATTTTTATACTCTCGCAACAAAAGTTGCTAAGAGAGTATTATAGATTTGTTCACCTAACGGTTGTTTGTAAGTCATAAAACTAAACGAGTCAAAATCCGAATGTGTGTCTGTCCGTCTGTCCGTGCAACGGATAACTTGAGTAAAAATTGAAATATCTTAACGAAACTTGGAACACGTATTCCTTGCAAAATCGGACCATTGCCACGCCCACAAAATGGTGAAAACCAAAAACTTATAAAGTGTCATAACTAAGCCATAAATAAAGTTATGAAAATAAAATTTGGATGTAATTGTTTTTGAAAAGTGGTCGTGACCCCGAACCCAAATAGGTTTTCTGTATATAACTCGCAAACCAATAAAGCTATATAAACCAAACATTCTGCAGTCGTTTCTTTTAGCCATTTCCTTATACAGTCCAAAAATTAAAGAAATCGGATAATAACCACGCCCACCTCCCATACAAAGGTTAGGTTGAAAATGACTAAAAGTGGGTTAACTTACTAAAGAGAAACGTCAGAAAAATTGAATTTTACATAAGAAATAGCAGAAGGAAGCTACACTCAGATTTTTTTTACAAAATGAAAAATGGGCGTGACATCTCCCACTTATGGGTCAAAAACCATATCTCAGGAACTACTCGACCGATTTCAATGAAATTCGGTATATAATATTTTCTTGACACCCTGATGACACATGTGAAAAATGGATGAAATCGGTTCATAACCACGACAACTTCCCATATAACTCAATTTTGAATTCCATCTGATTCCTTCACTTTATAATGCATACATAAGGAACCAATGAAGATAGCGGAATAAAACTGTACACAAATAGTAAATATCATCTCTGGCTTCACTTGAGAAAAAATTGTCGAAAACGGACTATAACTTTTCAAGGCCCCTGTTATCGAACATGTTGAACTCCGCGCCTAAGGGTAAATTTTAGCCGAAAATATGGATAAATCTCTCTGATAATTTAATGTAATTCAGAGGAAATTGTTTATTCTAATAGTGTGTCTCGGTTCCAAAAATTATTAAAATCGGATAATAACATCTCATAGCTCCCATATAGCTAATTATAGGTTTTTCAAAAGTACGGTGGGCTTCATTCCGCATATATGTATTGATTAATATGTGAGATATCTTAGCGAAATTAAGTGAGGGTATAGATTTGGATACAGTGTACCTTGCTGGTGAAAATGAATGAAATCGGTTATTAAAATTTCTTCAACAAATTGCGAGAATATAAAATGTTCGGTTGCACCCGAACTTAGCCTTTCCTTACTTGTTTTAATTTACATTTACCAATAAATTTCTTTGATCAATGCTCAAATAGTCTCATGAATGAAAAGATGTACACATTTTATTTTGAGAGACAAATCCGCTAATCGAATTATCGATATATTTTCAACTATTATCGATTATTTTATTTCGGGTGTGGATTTTATTATACAATTTTATATATTCTATAAGATTCTAACTTAATGGAAGGAAATGCTAAAAATATATAAATATTTATAATAAGTATTAAATATATTATTTTTATTATTATTTATCACAAAAATTCCACTCTTATCGCGGTTTCGGTGCAAGTTTTATTTAGCTTATTGATTCATTTTTTTATCGTGGTCGAGGCTTGATATATTTATTTTGTGTTTAAACACTTTCGCTATCAACAAATGTTTATTTTATGCTTGAACAAGTTGTAGATAAGTATATTATTTCGATAATTATCGATAAATATATTATTTCGATACTTATCGATATATTTCCATTATGCAGCTATTCAAAGGAGTTTGAAATGTTTATTCTATAAGATTTAACGTAGCTCTTTATTAATTAAGCTTAAAAAAATTATCCGATGGACCTATTTTTTCGATAGTTATCGATATATTTCCATTATGCAACTATTTCAAGGAGTTTAAATTTTTTTTAATATAAAAAAATGTATTGGAAAATTACCTCGCTTACTACGGGTATTATGTAAATTAAGCAATCGAGCTAATCTCCGCTCATTGAGCTTTTCTTACGAAGCGGATCAACTCTGCTTTGAATGCAAATGAATGAAAATATTTTCATTTCCCACGCACCAAACGCACAATTGAGCTAAGCACCTCGCAATAAAATAAAATATATCAACAAAAACAACAACAAAGGTGCAAAGGTGACGACAGGCAACAAAAACAACCACAAGTATACAAACAAATCAGTGCAGGAGCTTGTTAGACCACCTCTTTACATAACTACAAGTACGCGTTTGTATGTTTGTATTTGTTTATTTAAGCAGGAAATCACCGCGGAAGCATACGTTTACTTGTGAAATGCGATAATTTAATTGTGGCCTTACATTCATTGCACCCCTGGGAAGTAGCGGAAGGGAATGCACACACATCGTATATATGTACATATGTATGTATCAATGTGCTTATTGTTGTTGTTGAAAGTTAAATTAACAATCGTGTTTACATTGCTTTGTAACAAGATTGCACTTAAGATTGTCAATTTGACAGGCGCCGGTGGTACAAGCGCAAGCGCAACACTGCCACGCCCCGCGTGCAACCCCTAACGCCTTGTTACTGAAGCACACTCACTCTCACACATATGTACATACATATAGATATGCATCACCTCATTTTAGATAGTTTACACTGACATGCGAATTGAAAACGTTTAATCACACAACCGGTGAGGGCTGCGGGGAGGGTGCTACAACTGAAGAAGCATAACATAGAAATTGCCGCTAATGAAAAGGTTTGCACTTCTGCAACATCAGCGGCGCCACTTGCATAGCAGCAAATGGTTGTATGTATGTAGGCGCATTGCTGGTCATGTCAGCGGTTTTTCTCGCCCCGGGCAATTGTTTGCGGCGTTTAGCCATGGGAAAGTGTGCGCGACGCGTGGCAACTTCGACAGCAATGATCGTCTTTAAATGAGCGTGCAACATAAAAGCAACAACAACCAGCTGAAAGTGTTGGCTGAAATATACCGGCAGTCTTCTCTCGCATTCACTTGGTGTTTCCTCTGTGTGCATGAATGATTGCTGGTTATTCCTGCATGCGTGTGTCCGGTTATCTTGCCGAAATCATTGACATGGCTAATTTCTGTTTTTAAGTCATTCAAAGTATATAGTGCATAATTCGATTTCAGTTTATTAAAATTAAAGTGAAGTTGAAAAATAGGAAAAGATATGGATCTTGACAAAGTTAAGACTAAGGGTGTTCTTAACCATATCGGAAATATATAAAACAAAGATTACAGATCAAATGGGTAAAAATATCTTTAATAAGTTACCATTTTTGATCTTTGAACACTTTCGTTCCAAGAAATATATTCCTGAAATACTTATTGCACTCGTAAACCCTCAATGAAATGATTTCTAAATGCCTAAATGTGGATGAAACACTCATCGTTCTTATTCCAAGGAAACAGCGGAAAGTCGAAGAAGATTATGAATACATGAGAATTGATAAAGGGAAATTACACTGATCAACAAATTTTTGTAACAAAAAAAGTACACAGCAATTTCGAAACATTTACCTAACCTCTCTACAAAATCATACGTACATATATTGATTTGATTACGACTAGTTTCCGTGTTCCGGTACTTATCAGTAAAGTTTAATATTAATCCTTATTATTTTCTAATTCAGTGCTTTATTTTTCAGAAAAGTGGCTATATTTTGTGTTTGCTGAGTGGAGTAATTCTTAAAGAATGTCAAGAAAGTGTAAAAATGATCCTGACAAGTTCTGTTACATTTGTGGTGAAATAACTTTTATATCTCAACGAAGAAATTTAACACCTTTAATAAAAAAATGTATGAAAATTATTTCGGTTTTCCTGTTGGACAGCAAGAGAAAGTGTGGGTTCCACACATCTGTTGTGTTACGTTTATAGGACTTCTTACTCCAGGAATAAAAAATGTAAAACATTCTCCATTAGTACAACCTGAAGATATATTTTTACCACCTCTCCATATAAAACTTGGTCTGATGAAAAACTTTGTAAAAGCAATGGATAAAAATGGCGCTGAATTTCAATATCTAAAAGAAAAATTCCCTAAAATCAGTGACGCCAAGATTAAAGAGGGCGTGTTTGTAGGTCCTCAAATCAGGCAAGTGATAAAAGATGATATATTTAAAAACCAGCTCAATGATCTGGAAAAACCAGCATGGGAATCATTTATAAAAATCACTGAAAATTTTCTTGGAAACCACCGATCAAATGACTATAAAACTAATGTTGAGGAACTTCTAGAGAATAGAAGAAAGCATTAGGCTGCAATATGTCCTTAAAAATAAATTTTTTACATTCTCATTTAGACTTTTTTCCACCAAACTTGGGTGCCGTTAGTGATGAACACGGGGAACGATGCCACCAGGACATTTTTTCCATAGAAAAACGATAGCAGGGAAAATGGAGTCCAACTATGCTGGCTGATTATTGCTGGGGATTACAGAGGGACGTTCCTGACGCGGAATACAGGAGAAAATCATAATAATAATATTATAACATTGATAATAATTTAATTTTTGTTAAAATAATTTGTAATTTAATAAAAATAAAAAAATCATATTACAATAAAACTATTCGTATCTAAAATTTTAGACTACTAATTCTACTCTACTTGACCTTATTCCGAACAGAATCAGCCAAAATTTTTCTTGTTACGCAGAAAAAAAAATTTTTGTTGATCAGTGTTATTATACGCAGAATTCAATAGTTTTACTCACATAACGGTTGTTTAGAAGTTCCGAAACTAAACGAGTTGGATATAGAGTTATATACACCAAAGTCATTAGGTTGACGAGGCGAAATAAAGTCTGGATGTCTGTCTGAGCCTTGGTATTATCGGGTCATTACTTTCCTAGCTCCAATAAACCTAATATTAGGCTTTTCACACATCCGGTGGTATACCGCATATATCGGTTAATTTGTGAGATACATTGGCAGAATTAAGTGAGTGTATAATATTGGATATAATGTAGTGAACTTTATCTATACTAATATTATAAAGAGGAAATGTTTGTTTTTTTGTTTGTTTGTGCCGAATAAGCTCCGAAACTACTGAACCGATTTGAAAAATTCTTTCACCGTTGGAAAGCTATACTATCCCTGAGTGACATAGGCTATATTTAGTTAAAAAAAAAATAGGGTTTCTTACCAAAACTCCGATAATGTAAAAAAAATACCAAAAAACTTTCTTTAATCGCGAATACTGCGAAAACGATTGAAGATATAACAAAGTGATGTACTACAATTTTGTAGAACTTATCATTATCTACAAAAAACGTCGCGACATCATACCTCTAACTATTATAGTTTTGTCACAATAAGCGATATTATATAAAAAATTAATTAAAATACCACTACTTGAAAAGGCTCTTTATTTATAGCTTAGTATTAATCCTTATCGAAATATTAGATTTATTATTTAAGATCGCTTCAAAACCTTTATATAACTTTTTGAATTATTAGATTCTGACATACCAATCAAAAGATATCACGAGTTAAAAATTTTGAAATTTTTGGATGGTCCTGTGCGGAATTAAAAATAATATGATATAAAAATGAATTGCTGTTCGTTTGTGCCGCAAAAAAACGAGAACGGCCTAACCGATCTGGCTAATTTTAGTCTTGAAATATTCGTGGAAGTCCAGAAAAAGATTAGAAAGTGAGTAAATATGAAAAAATTTCGAGGAAGATAATAATAAGAGAATTTTATTCGAGTTGACAAGAAAAATATAAAAGAGAAAACAAAAAAAAATATTTTGAAGGTTATCATTGTTGCTTTGTTAAAATATTTTTGTTATTGTTCAATTGTATAAGGTTGTGTCGATAGCCCAAAACAATTTGTAACAAATAAGGAAAGGCTAAGTTCGGGTCCAACCGAACATTTTATACTCTCGCAATTTATTGATGTAATTTTATTAAGATAACACACAATATGACCTATATATTCGGCTTAAAGTCCCATAGAAAATCATCATATATAGTATATGAGGGCTGATGTAATTCCAGAACCAATTTCACTCATTTTCACCACCAAGGTTAACGGGAATAGGGGCGACTTGGCACCTGTTAGTAGGCAAACATACGGCACATTCGGCCTTGAAATTACTCCTAAATTGCAAATGAACGAAACACCAGTCAGCAAAATCGTCAAAAATAGCGCTTTAACGAAGATTTTCCAAATATTCAAGAAGTCGCTGGAGGTACTGCACAGGACTTTAAAAGATCTTGATTGTCGATAAACGTTTGTGGTGGAGCCAGGATTCTGTTAGTAGGTGATTTACGCCAGACTCTTCCAATTATTCCTGGATCAACTGTTACTGACGGGCTAATCGCATGCCTAAAGTCATTTAATTTGTGGCGATACATAAAGTATCGCCAATTAACAACTAACATATGAGTGTTTTTGCAACAATATCAAATTGCGATTGTAGAAGCAGTTGAAAATGGTAGGGTCGCAGTTGACACCTCGATGGATTAATAGCATTTCCAACAGATTTCTTTCACTTCATTGACTCGAAAGAGAAGTTTTCCTGACATGAAACCTCAATATGATAACCATAAATGACTGATTGAATGACCTATATTGGTGTTAAAAAAAAAAATATCGATGATCTTAATGCGACAATTTAGAATTTCGGTCCAAGAGGGTTGACACAGCTACTAACCAGGATGACGTAGTCAATTATCCCAAACTATTTAAAATTGCCTGTACTTTGCAATTAAAAGTAGTGTGAGTTGTAATCATGCTGCGTAACATAAATCAACCTCGAGTAATCAATATCGTCGCCGAAGCCAAGATTGGACCAACTTAATTTAACGTATACCTTAGCCACAAAAACGTGTGGCCGGGTCTGCTAGTACCTAATAAATGGGTAATATTTTGTATTATTTTAATATTTATTGTTATTCAACAAAAGCTTTTGGTATCCCCGACATTACAGTTGTTTGAAAAATACCAGTTGGTACCGAGCGCATAGTGGAAGGAAATCCAGGCGTAACTTCATATATAGTTCATAAATCTTCTATTACTTTGCAATATCCATGTATTCAAATTACGCTTTGCCTTATCCCTGTAAAATTAAATGCTTCATGTTTACAATTTATCTTAAAAGCACTTGGGTCACCCTGTTGTAGATAATAAACTTATTTTCTCACACAACCTATAGATTTATCCACACGTATTCTGCAAAAAAGAGAGCTTTATCTTCGCGCCATTGTCATCGAAAGCTTTTTCATAGGGGCATGCGCCGTCGCTACGGATATATAAATTTATTTTTTGGAGTTGGTAATGGAGAATTTCCGTTACAGCCATAAAAAAATATTACATATCTACAAGGACTGGAGTATATGAGGCAAGTTTTTAAATATATGCATATATTTATGTATATATGTATGTACATACATATAGGGTGTTTTTTGACTAGATTTATTTAAGAACCTGGATTGCAAGTGGTTATTTCAAATTCAAGAATATTACAAAACTTTCTTGGAGTTAGTAATTGCGAACTGTTGCGAACTGTTGCGACGAACAATGTATGCATGCATGCAATTGGCGTAGAAATCTTTTAGCCGGTTATATCCGAATCCACCAGAGCGCACCATTCATTTCTCCGTTTTGCAGCTTGATGCCATCTTTCCACTTGGTCTTTCCAACGGTGCGGAGGTCGTCCTATTCCACGGCTTCCTCCAGCGGGTACTGCATCGAACACTTTCAAAGCTGGGGTGTTTTCGTCCATGCGGACAACATGACCTACAGCGGCTACGCTGGCTTTTTATTCGCTGAACTTTGTCAATGTCGTCGGATAACTCGTCCAGCTCATCTTTCCATCGTCTGCGGTATTCGCCGTTGCCATTGTTCTGAGGACCATAAATCAAGAACAATCCTCAAATAAAATATGGCTTATTTTGAAATTGGTACCGAAGAGTTATTATTGTGCTTCTGTTTAGATCTTTTAGATCCCGTTAAAATGTATTTCTTATAGATGGATTATTTTCAAAAACTTGGTAGGAACCTGGCGTTCCAATTGTGCCATATTTCCAATCTCACAATAGTGAGAATGTGGTGACTTCTGACCGAAACAAATCGGATCATAGTAATTTTTTCGGATGAGTACTTTTGAAGATCAAAATAGTTTTTTTTTGAAAATACCAAAGTAAAATTCACGACGCAATATCTTTAGATATGTTCTCACATAAGCACCCTTTATTAATACGCACTCAATGCGTTTATCCCCAATTTCGACCTTCGTTATGACCTTGCTTACGTAGTTACTACAAAGTGTATGTATAATGTCATAGCCACGAGTAGAAATATTCGTACAGATGTACATATATCATACTTCTTTAAGTACTTAAATACATATACATACATCTGAGGGTACAGTGGCTTTAATAATTACACGGACATAACTACCATGGGACGTGTTATTAACTTTTTAAAAAAGCACTGAGTAAAATATATATCTTTATAGCTATTATCTGATCAGTGAAACCTTGAAAAATCGACGCATAATTATTTCAAAGCATCTTATTTTGGTAGAAATCAATCCAGTTCCCAGCAAATACATTTGTTTTCCTTAGAAAGAATTGTCGCATTCTGCGCCATCTATCAAAACTCAGGATTGGGATGATGACTCGGAACACATCAAATTTCAATTGGACTTTCAATCGCACTTCTTCGTAACTCCGCATACAGCCTTTTAATGGAGCGTTACAAGTTTTGATTTATCAGACAGTGGTACTGTTCCAGACTTTGCGCCATAGAGATGAGACCTTGTGAGAATAACTTATGGATACAAAATCATGAAAATTAAGCTTCCTACGATGTAGTTACAACCGTAGTAGTTAACCGACTTTAACATTTTGTTATCAAAAGCGGTAGTATATTTACAGTTATCTCTAATGGGTCTCATTGGTCGAAAAATCATTGTATGCGGTGAGGACTTTGTACCAGTAGCGTCAATTGTCTGTGTGTCTTTATTATACAAAGTTGTCATCCGTATATATGATTGGCTTATAAACACTTATCTCTCGGAAGTGACTTAAGACAATACATATCGTTTAACTCAGCAAGAAAGTTACGTATAAAGTTGAATAAAGTCAGAGAATTGCAAACGGAAGACATTCTTAATGTTTATATAACCCACAACAATATGTGATTTGGGCCGATCGGGCTCGGGTCAAAATGAATTTCATGTTGTTTATTTCTTTATTGAAGTCACTGTATCTATCAATTTAATGTACATACTTAGCAGTCATACCTTTTTGTGAAACTTCGCTCATGCAACGCACAAAGCGCTTCCTGCCACAGCTATACAAATCTACCCTTAAAAAAGGCGCGGGGTAAAAGCACAGTCGAAAGTGAACAAGCTGCGTAAGCAAAGCAATATACATACTCACACAAATATATATGCCACTTTACGAGACAAAAGCAAACTTATCGACAAACAAATGCGAAGCTCTCAACTTCTCGTCTGCTTGTGAATGAGTCCAGAGTATCGCTTAAATTACTTCGCATTCATATATAGAACTACTACATATATGTATGTATACCTATAATCTCATTCGTGGAGTAGCAATCGCATGCCAATGTGTCTATCCCTATGCGACCGGTAAGCGCAGACTACAGCCAACATTCGTGCGCAGCGCTGAGTCGGTGTCTACACGCGGTGCGGTAATCCAGACAAAAATAGTAATAAATGTTAAATATATTAAAATTATTTAATAATAACAAACATACAAACATACGGACTATAACACGCTGCCGCTTAATCTAATTTATGTGAGACGCAGATTTCGGTAGTAATTTTTTTATTTGCGACCGAACACAGCATTCGCGCAGACAGCAGCGAGCTGTGCGGTACCGCGTATGTGAGAATAACGGAACAATTTTACTAAATAAATTAGTGACAAAGGAAGTGTGTTGAAGAGAACGAGCTCTGAGCGAAGTCATCATCGACAGGATATCAGGACATCTCAATCAAAATGCAGCAACGCGCTGGTGAGTCTAAAAGGCAGACGCAGAAGCTCATACACGAAAAGAAATCGAAAGTTGATTGCTCAATATTTTCCATTTTACAGACAAGCCCACGCGTCCCGATCCGATCATCTCGATTTTGGGTAGTGATTTGGGCCCTTGGCAGCTCATTGTCTGCCTATGGATTTTTCTTTCGAAATTTCCCACTGGTTGGGTACAAATTTCGATGGTCTTCCTGCAGTCGCCAATTAAAAGCAGCTGCGCTGTGCCTGATAACAGCACTGATGTATGCTCGGTGGAGTGCAAAGCGGTGACTTATGACCGTAGCATCTTTCAAGAGAATATAATCAGCGAATGGAATTTGACCTGCGAACGCCAGTGGCTATCCAGTTTGGCGCAGAGTTTTGTTATGATTGGCATAATGCTGGGCAATATAATTTTTGGACTCTTCGCTGATAAGTGAGTACATAGTACATACATATGTGAGTCGACAGTTAATTGTATAAACTGCGCTTTGTTGTAGATGGGGTCGTCGTCCCATGTTCGTGAGTGCCTGTGTTATGCAACTAATTTTCGGTTGTCTTGTTTCGGCATCACCATGGTTTTGGCTTTTTGTGGTCTTTCGCTTTTTGGATGGTTTCGCCACAGGCGCTACAATGTCCACGGGGTGAGTAAAAAAACCAGCAAATGAATACGTGCAAAACCGTTACTCAAACGCGTAAATACACTCCATTCAACAGTTTCACAATTATCATGGAGATTGTGGGCAAAAGTAAACGTGAAATAATGGCTATACTCTATCAGATACCCTTCAATTTGGGTCATGCCACACTACCGCTATTCGCGTACTTTCTGCGTCACTGGCGTTGGTATCATCTTGCTTTCTCATCATTTTCGGTGTTATATCTGCTATTTTATTGGACAGTGCCAGGTATGTACTTGTATCACACGAACTCGTATAACCACTTCTACTTCTACTTCCACTTAACTAATTAAATTCGTTCATATTCGACATTTCAGAGTCGCCACGATGGCTCTTGACAACCGGTCGCACTGACCGCGCCATAAAAATACTTGAAGCCGGCTGCAAGCGCAACAATGTGCCCACCGAAAATGTACGCGCCGAACTTGAGGAGGCCGCACAAATCATTGCCGCTACACCGACTGCAAAGAAGGGCAACATCATCGATCTCTTCCGTCATCCGTATCTCTGTCAGAAAACCTTGGCGATGGCATTCAATTGGCTGGTTGTCTGCCTTGTCTACTACGGCGTCTCACAGCACATATCACACTTGAGCGGCGATATCTTTATGAATGTCGCCATAGGCGCTACGTTGGGTGTGCCGGGCACACTCATTTGCGTGCCGATGACCAAATATCTTGGACGCCGCATAACGCTCTTCCTCTCAAACGCACTAAGCGGCGTCGCTTTGATGACTTTGGCTTTTGCGCCATCGCTGAATAGCACCATGACTGTGGGAATGGCTACAATAGGTCTCTTTGGTGCATCAGTCACATTTCCGAATGTTTATCTCTACGGTGGTGAGCTGTTCCCGACAGTAGTGCGTAACTCGGGTGTCGGTTTGTGTTCGTTTGTCGGTCGTGTCGGCTCAATCATTGCGCCATTCATATCAGGCATGTCAACGCGTGGTCTGTGGATACCACCGGCTGTGTTTGGCGGCTTTTCGCTGGCAGCTGCTGCTTCGGTCTTCCTGATGCCGGAAACACGCGGTTTTCCGCTGCCCGAAACTATCGAGGACGGCGAGACATTCGGAAAAAGCAAGAAAGAGTCGAATTTGTAAATGAGTAGTGAATATTTGTTATTTATTGACTGTTATGAATTGTAATTATGTACATACTGCTCTGTATGTATTTTTGCATGTACAAACCGATCGATTAAGAACAAACTTTACGATATTATAGCTTATTATAGTGGAAATTATTGTAAATAAATAAAATGTATTATTTTTATGTATATAAAATAAAATTGACATATATTGATATATTACTACAGGAATAGATCCCTATAATATGATAATCAAGATATCTCCTTCAAGATAGTGTAAATGGTTAGACGTTGGTTAATTAACAACAATATAAGATATTTGGTCTTTAATAAATATTATACTCTCATTTTGTGGACATGAATGTTCCGTTTGTCTACGAATATCCATTTTTGCAGCCGAGAGTCTTTCTCACGAAACGAAGTATATCGTATCATCTCAGCATCACACATATCGTGTGTTGTTTGGACTTACATGCAACTCGATTATAATTACATCGAAACATTACAACTGTTCAAATAGTTCGTTTGGTTGGTTGAAATGGGAGGTCGCGAGAGTGCCGAACCGCAACCCCACTGTACTCCCATATTATATCTAATTAAGCAGCAATTAACTACTCAGTTGATTTGATAAATAGATCATTTAATAATTAATAGCTTTTTTATCACTAACGACCAAGTCTCTATTCATTTAGAATTAACTTAAAATTGTTTTTTTTTTTTTTCACAGCGTAACTGTTGTGGTAAAATAAACACGTGTATATATGTAAGTGTACATAACAGAAGTAAATGTTTACAAAACTTCTGAAGTTTGTTTATATTATATAATGCAATAACAGTAGTTAAGTGATAAAAATTATACACGCAGTAGCTACTGGTAAACTGAACAAGGTAAGTAGTGATGGATTTATAAAGTTAAAGCCTATATACATACATATATGTAAGTAAATCAGCTGGTATCTATTTAATTTAGTCATTCATTTAACTACATTCCAAATATTTCCTGAAATGCCTTAGGTCTGGCACATATTTGGTAATATTTCTTTTAGATTTGATTTTTTTACTGTTGGTATCTCTACTTTCTAATATGTTTAAGTTATATTTTACTGCTTTTCTTTCTTTTTTCTCTACGTTTTACCAAAATGATCTCCAAATAACACTGAAAAAGTGCAGTAATTTCTTAGAAACCCCTCGAAATTATTTAATTCCGATACCGAATAAATCCAAAACTAACATATTCTAATACTAATTCCGGTATATTGTTTTCGATTCACTAAATTAATTCAAACTTCTGAAGGAATTTTCCATAACAAGCTTTTAAAAAGTGTGAAAATGAACTGATGAAGTCATAACCTTGTATAACCTTTTATTTTTATACTCTCGCAACAAAAGTTGCTAAGAGAGTATTATAGTTTTGTTCACATAACGGTTGTTTGTAAGTCATAAAACTAAACGAGTTAGATATAGGGTTATATATATCAAAATGATCAGGGTGATCAGACGAGTCAAAATCCGAATGTCTGTCTGTCCGTCCGTCCGTCCGTGCAACGGATAACTTGAGTAAAAATTGAGATATCTTGATGAAACTTGGAACACATGTTCCTTGGGACCGTGAGAGAATTGCTTTCGAAAATGGGCAAAATCGGACCACTGCCACGCCCACAAAATAGCGAAAGCGGAAAACACATAAAGTGTCATAACTAAGCCATAAATTAAGTTATAAAAGTAAAATTTGGAATAAGGGATCGCACTATGAAGGGGCATATTTGGATGCCATTTTTTTGGGGAAGTGGGCGTGCCCCCGCCTCCAATTCGGTTATTTGTTGTATATTACGCAAACCAATAAAGTTATATAAACCAAACTTTCTGCAGTCGGTTCTCTTACGTACCCCACCACACACCATAAAACTAGATAATAACCACGACCACCTCCCATACAAAGGTTAGGTTGAAAATTACTAAAAGTGGGTTAACTCAATAACGAAAAGCGTCAGAAATACTAAATTTTACAGAAGAAATTGGAGAAGGAAGCACTCAGATTATTTTACAAGATGGAAAATGGACGTGGCATCGTCCACTTATGGGTCAAAAACCATTTCTCAGGAACTACTCGACCGATTCGAATGAAATTCGGCATATAATATTTTCTTGACACCCTGATGACACGTGTGGAAAATGGATGAAATCAGTTCACAACCACGACAACTTCCCATGTAACTCAATTTTGAACTCCATCTTATTCCTTCACTTTATAATATAAACATAATAAACCAATGAAGATAGCAAAATAAAACATTACACAAATACTGTATATGATCTGTGGCATCACTTGTCAAAAAATTGTCGAAATCGGACCATAATTTTTCAAAGCCCCGAATATCGAATATGAAGAATTCAGTGCCCCCAGAGGAAATATTTTTCTTCTAATAGTGTGTCTCAGTACCAGAAATAGTTAAAATCGGGTTATAACTTCTCCTAACTCTCATATACCTAATTATAGGATTTTAAAATTGGGTCAAATTGTGTGTTATCTTAATAAAAATATATCAATAAATTGCGAGAGTATAAAATGTTCGGTTGCACCCGAACTTACTCTTTCCTTACTTGTTATTCTTAAAAACGATAACAACTCTTATTCGATCTATAGATTTGTAAATATATCTAAACCCTTCAGGGTGGTCCTTATCTTATGCAGAATATTGCTATAAAATATATTTCAACTGAAAAGCTTAAACTACTCCCGTTATATATCCATATTACGAGGGTTGCTATATATATTTCAAGCCTAGGCAACACTAAGTGTTGCCAGGTGCAATCTGACATTTCTATTGGAAAGTTTGACATTTTTTAGTATAACATCACTCAGAACGTTTTGTCATTTAATTGTGAATTGTTTTATTTACAGGGAATTAAAAAATTCATCTCGACCAAAAAATGGAATTAACTCGTGAACATTTTCGTGCGATCATTTTTCACAACTTTCGACGTGGATTATCGCGACAAGAGTTCATCGATGAACTAAAACCTTTGAATGGCTATGAAGCACCATCCTATAGCACTGTGAAAAACTGGTACAACGAATTCAATCGTGGCCGACGCTCGCTCAAAGGCGAATTCCGTGAAGGTCGTCCAAAAACAGCCGTTGTGCCAGAAAACATCGATGCATACCTTCAGATAAAGGCATGCCTATGCATTTCTCCCACCAGCATACATTCGATATTGCATGAACACCTGGCCGTAAAAAAGGTTTGTTCTCGTTGGATCTCGCACAATTTGACAATCGCTCAAAAAAAGGCTCAAAAAAGTGCTTCGAAAATTGGTTTGAGCGCATGCAAAAGTTTATAAATCTTGATGGAGAATATTTTGAAAAACAATAAAACCATTTTCGTTGATAAATATTCCTATTTTCATTATTAGGTCAGAAATATATATAGCATTCCTCGTATAACACAATATTTAATCTCTGAATAAATAATGAATTAAGTGCAACTGGTAATAAGCTGAGGACGCGACTCATTATCCATACTGCACCCATATGATCGCCTTTTGGTGTGTAAACTTTCGAGTGTATCTCAGACATGAAAAACCTCATTAAACCGTTCCCACTTTTTCCATTTGCGAAAGTCCTATGAAATATAAATATAATACCAACAGGAGACGATTGTCTGAAGTCAAGCGCAAGTAGCTCTCTTTATACTCTCGCAACAAAGTTGCTAAGAGAGTATTATAGTTTGGTTCACATAACGGTTTGTTTGTAAGCCATAAAACTAAACGATCAGGATGACGAGATGAGTTGAAATCCGGATGTCTGTCTGTCCGTCAATGCAACGGCTTTCCTGATGAAACTTGGTGCACATGTTCCTTGGGGCCATGGGTGTCATAAGTTCCCCTAGCTTCCATATATCTAATTATAAGTTACCTCAACCCTGGTGGCAAGACTCAGGAAGCTGTTATCCAAGAGCCCCGCTTCACCTGGTCTGATTCGCAAAATTGTCGGGGAATGGACGCACAACTGTGAGGACTCATTAGAGGACTTTGTCAGTGTGGACTTCCCAGGCTGTAAGAATACAGTCACTCCTGGTGTGTAGAGGAATGTCCTATGAACTTTCCTGAACATATTATCACGGATGATAAGATTGGATGGGCAATTCGCTCTTCCAGTCCATTCAAATCCCCAGGTAAGGATGGAATCATCCCAGCCATGCTACAAAATACACCACGGTTAGTTGTGCCGTGGTTAACCTTCAAGCGGGCGCGCGGTCATTTGTAACGAGAGCGGGCGCGCGTAACTGAAAAGACGTTTGGGATGAATAAAAGAAATAAAGCACTATTATTCAGTAATTATTTATTTATTTGTACTTAGATATATTATCATTGTCCTTAAAGTCTATTTTGTCAAAAAAAATAATTAAAATTATTAAAAGAAAACAATTATATATATTTATATATATTTGGCGTAGGAACCGCTTTAAGCGATTATAGCTGAATCCACCAGAGCGCGCCACTCATTCCTCCTTTTTGCTTTTTGGCGCCAACTGGAAACACCAAGTGAAGCCAGGTCACTTTGCACTTGGTCTTTCCACCGTAGTGGAGGTCGTCCTCTTCCGCGGCTTCCTCCAGCGGGTACTGCATCGAATACTTTCAGAGCTGGAGTGTTTTCTTCCATCCGTACAACATGACCTAGCCAGCGTAGCCGCTGTCTTTTTATTCGCTGAACTATGTCAATGTCGTCGTATAAATCGTACAGCTCATCGTTCCATCGTCTGCGGTATTCGCCGTTGCCAATGTTTAGAGGACCATAAATCTTGCGCAAAACCTTTCTCTCGAAAACCCCAAGAGTCGTCTCTTCGGATATTGTCATCGTCCACGCTTCAGCGCCATACATCAGGACGGGAATAATGAGCGACTTATAGAGTTTGATTTTGGTTCGTCGAGAGAGGACTTTACTTTTCAATTGCCTACTCAGTCCAAAGTAGCACCTGTTGGCAAGAGTGATTCTGCGTTGAATTTCAAGGCTGACATTGTTGGTGTTGTTAATGCTGGTTCCCAGATAAACGAAATTATCTACACCTTCAAAGTTATGACTGTCAACAGTGACGTGGGAGCCAAGACGCGAGTGCGCTGACTGTTTGTTTGATGACAGGAGATATTTCGTCTTGTCCTCATTCACCCATATACATACGCTTCGCTTCTTTATCTAGTCTGGAAAACGCAGAACAAACGGCGCGGTTGTTGCTTCCGATGATATCAATATCATCGGCATACGCCAGGAGCTGTACACTCTTGTAGAAGATTGTACCCTCTCTATTTAGTTCTGCAGCTCGTATTATTTTTTCCAGCAATAGATTGAAGAAGTCGCACGATAGTGAGTCACCCTGTCTGAAGCCTCGTTTGGTATCGAACGGCTCGGAGAGGTCCTTCCCGATCCTGACGGAGCTTTTGGTGTTGCTCAACGTCAGCTTACATAGCCGTATTAGTTTTGCAGGGATACCAAATTCAGACATCGCGGCATAAAGGCAGCTCCTTTTCGTGCTATCGAAGGCAGCTTTAAAATCGATAAAAAGATGGTGAGTATCGATTCTTCTCTCTCGGGTCTTTTCCAAGATTTGGCGCATGGTGAATATCTGGTCCATTGTAGATTTTCCTGGTCTAAAGCCACACTGATAAGGTCCAATCAGTTCGTTGACGGTGGGCTTTAGTCTTTCACACAATACGCTCGACAAAACCTTATATGCGATATTGAGGAGACTTATACCACGGTAGTTGGCGCAGATTGTGGGGTCTCCCTTCTTATGGATTGGGCAGAGCACACTAAGATTCCAATCGTTAGGCATGCTTTCTTCCGACCATATTCTACAAAGAAGCTGATGCATGCACCTTATCAGTTCTTCGCCGCCGTATTTGAATAGCTCGGCCGGTAATCCATCGGCCCCCGCCGCTTTGTTGTTCTTCAAGCGGGTAATTGCTATTCGAATTTCTTCATGGTCGGGTAATGGAACATCTATTCCATCGTCATCGATTGGGGAATCGGGTTCGCCATCTCCTGGTGTTGTACTTTCACTGCCATTGAGCAGGTCGGAGAAGTGTTCCCTCCATAATCCCAATGTGCTCTGGACATCCGTTACCAGATTACCTCCTCGGTCCCTACATGATAATGCTCCGGTCTTGAAACCTTCTGTAAATCGCCTCATCTTTTCATAAAATTTTCGAGCATTACCCATGTCGGCCAGCTTTTCAAGCTTTTCATACTCACGCATTTCGGCCTCTTTCTTTTTACGTCTGCAAATGCGTCTCGCTTCCCTCTTCAGTTCTCGATATCTATCCCACCCCGAACGTGTTGTGGTCGATCGCAACGTTGCGAGATAGGCAGTCTGTTTTCTCTCCACTGCGGAGCGACAATTCTCATCGTACCAACTGGTTTTTTGGCGTTGCCGGAGACCAATTGTTTCGGCTGCAGCGGTATGCAATGAGTTTGAGATGCCGTTCCACAGCTCCCTTATATCGAGATGCTGATGAGTGCTCTCAGAGAGCAGGAGTGCAAGTCGAGTAGAAAATCGTTCGGCTGTCGGTTGTGATTGCAGCTTTTCGACGTCGAACCTTCCTTGTGTTTGTTGACGGGCGTTATTAGCTGCACAGAGGCGAGTGCGTATCTTTGCTGCTACTAGATAATGGTCCGAGTCAATGTTTGGTCCTCGGAGCGTACGCACGTCTAAAACACTGGAGACATGTCTTCCGTCTATCACAACGTGATCGATTTGATTGCGCGTGTTTCGATCAGGGGACAGCCACGTTGCTTGATGAATTTTCCTATACTGGAATCTGATACTACAGACAACCATATTTCGGGCCCCAGCGAAGTCGATCAGCCTCAGGCCGTTTGGCGATGTTTCGTCATGTAGGCTGAATTTTCCGACTGTTGTGCCAAAGACACCTTCTTTACCCACCCTGGCGTTAAAATCGCCAAGCACGATTTTGACATCGTGGCGGGGGCAGCGCACATAGGTACGTTCTAGGCGCTCATAGAAAGCATCTTTGGTCACATCGTCCTTCTCTTCCGTTGGGGCGTGGGCGCAAATCAGCGATTTGTTGAAGAACCTCGCTTTGATGCGGATTGTGGCAAGACGTTCATCCACCGGGGTGAATGCCAGGACTCGGCGACGTAGTCTCTCTCCCACCACAAATCCAACACCAAATTTGCGCTCCTTTATATGGCCGCTGTAGTAGATGTCACAAGGACCCACCTTCTTCCGTCCTTGTCCCGTCCATCGTATTTCTTGGACGGCGGTGATGTCAGCCTTTAGTTGTATGAGGACATCAACCAGCTGGGCAGAGGCACCTTCCCAATTAAGGGTCCGGACATTCCAGGTGCATGCCCTTAAATCTTTATCCTTAAAACGTTTGCAGGGGTCGTCATCAAAAGGGCGGTGTCTCATCCGAGGCTCTGTGTTTGTTTTCATTGGGGAGATTTTTTTATGTGGTGGGTCCCAAGCCCTATGCACAACCGCAGAAGCGGGCTTCGCCTTCTCACTTTAGCTTGCCTCCAAACGGATGTCTGTTAGCTACCCAGGGGATACTTGGTCTAAAACCGGAAGTCCTGAGCTGCTTGAGTCATATGCAAAAGAATCGTTCCTGGCCACTCCCAAGTGAATGGCAATCAGAAACTTTCCTCACTTGCGTGAACTTCTACATATGACCCCCAACAATTATTAAACTAATTAACATAACTCAAATATTCTATCATAGTCGATACGACTACGCGCGCCCGCTTGTAGGTTAATAACGATTTTTAGAGGATGCCTAAGGTTCGGGTATGCGCCGCACTCGTGGAGGGAGGCTAGGGTAGTGTTCATTCCAAGGGCAGGTAAGAACAACCCAACCTACTGTCAGGAGTTAGGTGTAAAGCAGCCTTTTAAACTTCCGAACCACTGCAGTATTTTTCAAGCGGAGGTTTTTGCTATTGGGTAAGCCCCAGAGCTAGCCCTCAATACACCAGCCTGCTACTCCAAAGTCAATATCTACGTAGCCAGTTAAGCAGCAATCAAGGCAACAACCTCGGTTTGCATTTCGGCCAAAAGTGTTTTGGATACCAGGATGGCAGTGCAGAGAGTTGCTAGGAACACGTGGCTTCACTTATACTGGGTGCCAGGGCATAAAGGCATTGAAGGCAACGAGATTGTGGACGAAATTGCCAAGAACGGTGTAAAACTGTCTTCCGGAAACACGACCAACATTGGCAAACCCATGCACTGTCTGTTCGATGATCTGGACAGGGGCATGAAAAGAAAAATCCTAACACGTTGGACAAATATACCGGGGTGTAAAACCGGTAAAGCCATGTGTAAAACCGTAGACCAGAAGTACACCAAACTCATTCTGTCACTCGACACATGCCTACAAAAAGGGACTTACAGATCGAGATGACTGCAGGAAATGTCAAGAGCAAGGTGCAATAGAAACAATGCAGCATCTTCTGTGCACCTGCCCTGCATTGTCAAGGCAACGACTTCCCTACTTGGGGGCCTCACAATATGAAAATCTGGAAGAGGTATCGAAAGTGAAACCACAAATGCTTTTAAAATTCGCGTTAAGCGCAGGCATCCTAAAGGATGACTACTCCTCGTGAACAACGTGACGGCACTCCATCTGGTATCGCAAAGGGCCTAAATAGGTCTATGTGTGGCGTATTGGCCTACCAGTTTAACCTAACCTAACCTACCTCAACCCTCATATACAATTTATGAAGATTGTCGTTAGTCTATTGCACGAATATATGGGCCAAATTGTGTTTTCTTAATAAAATTTCTTCAATAAATTGCGAGAGTAAAAAATGTTCGGTTGCACCCGAACCTAGCCTTTCCTTACTTGTTTTAATATTCATATAGCTTAATAAATAACAATTTTTGTGACTGCCTTGAGATGACATTTTACGAATGTCTGCATGCCACACCTTCAATAATATAATATTAATTTAGACAGGCAATGCTACTAAATAAATAATTTCTATTTTATGTTTTTGTATAACTTCTACAAATAAAAAAAAAATTGTTTGTGTTTACTTATATTAAAAAAATAATTGTCAACTTTTCAAAAATATGGGAACATTATATTTTTTTTTATTTTTTTAAAACCATGAGTATTGTACGAAACAATTCAAATACTTTTAATTTTCGCGATAATCAAGCGCGATATTATTTAATACCGTGCCTAAAGAGGATTTCCTGTAAAAAGGTTATATATATATATATTTGGCGTAGGAACCGCTTTAAGCGATTATAGCCGAATCCACCAGAGCGCGCCACTCATTCCTCCTTTTTGCTTTTTGGCGCCAACTGGAAACACCAAGTGAAGCCACTGTCTTTTTATTCGCTGAACTATGTCAATGTCGTCGTATAAATCGTACAGCTCATCGTTCCATCGTCTGCGGTATTCGCCGTTGCCAATGTTTAGAGGACCATAAATCTTGCGCAAAACCTTTCTCTCGAAAACCCCAAGAGTCGTCTCATCGGATGTTGTCATCGTCCACGCTTCAGCGCCATACATCAGGACGGGAATTATGAGCAACTTATAGAGTTTGATTTTGGTTCGTCGAGAGAGGACTTTGCTCGTGCTATCGAAGGCAGCTTTAAAATCGATAAAAAGATGGTGAGTATCGATTCATCTCTCTCGGGTCTTTTCCAAGATTTGGCGCATGGTGAATATCTAGCTCATTGTAGATTTTCCAGGTCTAAAGCCACACTGATAAGGTCCAATCAGTTCGTTGACGGTGGGCTTTAGTCTTTCACACAATACGCTCGACAAAACCTTATATGCGATATTGAGGAGACTTATACCACGGTAGTTGGCGCAGATTGTGGGGTCTCCCTTCTTATGGATTGGGCAGAGCACACTAAGATTCCAATCGTCAGGCATGCTTTCTTCCGACCATATTCTACAAAGAAGTTGATGCATGCCCTTATCAGTTCTTCGCCGCCGTATTTGAATAGCTCGGCCGGTTTTCATTGGGGAGATTTTTTTTATGTGGTGGGTCCCAAGCCCTACGCACAACCGCAGAAGCGGGCTTCGCCTTCTCACTTTAGCTCGCCTCCAAACGGATGTTTGTTAGCTACCCAGGGGATACTTGGTCTAAAACCGGAAGTCGTGAGCTGCTTGAGTCATATGCAAAAGAATCGTTCCTGGCCACTCCCAAGTGAATGGCAATCAGAAACTTTCCTCACATGCGTGAACTTCTACATATGACCCCATCCCCCAAGGTTATATCGCTATAAAATATTATTTATTTATTTAATATTGAATTTGTAAAATACGGACATTTTTACACATACACTTTTTGTAATGGATGTACATATGTATGTATATGCATGTGTATATACACTTGTTGCATATTTCAGCGTCGCTCTACAAACATTGCAGGACAACGCGGTCAAAAGTAATATCCACTATTGCAACAAAAAATGGCAAAAAATATCAAATATGCCCACTTTAATAGGCATTGAAAGAAAAGCGAAGTTAAAAATTGTCATGCATCATTAAATTCATAAATGTAATAACTTTACACACACAAATATGTGTATGTATATATACATATGTATGCAATAGTCAACCTTCACTGTTGACCATTCGAATATTTTACAATTTAATTTTTTCCAGTTCATAGTAGCAGCCACATATGGGTGTCACCAACGGTTGCTGGAGTCGCCGCTTCAGCTTCGGTTAGGCTTTACTGCCGATACTTTTAAAGTCATACATACATATATATCTACATATTTTTGCGCGATATCAGTTCAGTTAAAATTTTATGGACATTTTTACAGTTACAAAATATGTATACATATATGTATCTGTTTGTACGCGTTTGCCAATAGTTGCTGCAGCTGTTACAAGTACTTAATGATCTAGATCGACCCCTGATTGCGCAGCTGTCAAGCTGATTAAGCCAAAAAATTCAAAAATGCTAAAATAAACAGTTGATTCAAGTTGCTTGCTAATAAACTATTTGAACTTATGGATTTCTCAAGATTATTGCAGTTATGCGTAAAAAATAGTTCAATTAGCATCTCAGAATGTCGAAACATGAATTCGTAAGATCAATTTGTATAGATAGCTACATTTAGTTGCTTAATTAGTTTTATTTTCGAAAGTAGTTCTGTTTAGCCACTTATAAGGATGGTGGTCCATTAAATAAGTTCATTACATAAAGTGAATAAAATTGAAAAAAAATATTCATTTTGGTTAACATTATCATTATTTATGGAACAAGATTAATTAATTTAACTGATTCAGCTGGCAGCGCATTGGCACAACCCGCTAAGCGCTGCAAGGCTTTGGATTTGGCTTTTTTTACAATCTGGCTTACTCTATATTCACATTAGGGATCGAATGATTTTAAATTATTTATATAAATTCATTGAGTTTCACCAAAAAGGAAAAAATGAACGCTGATCGATTATGGTATGGCACGAGATCCTTATAAGCTTCAATAATATCCATGTGTAAGTTCACAATTTCTAGACGAAGAAAATTATTTATAAAGCCTGTATGGTGACGAGAAAAAGGATGCGATCTCTGCAGATATATCAGCTTGATCTTAAGTATGCTGATGAAAATATGACTTATAGGAAAATAAGATATATTGGGACGCATTCGATATTAATTTCCCTCTAATCTAAAGTTTAAATTAAGATGCAAGCGATATTATTGAATTGTTGTGATCGTTAATTTCATATTTTTGGACTCAGTCGGATATTTCGGTTACAACTGTCACATCCGCGACTGGTTTTATAAAACATCTTTTTATGGACTTGCCTAAGTCCAGATCAATGCTCATCAAATTTCAAGGTTTTTGAACTTTATTTTGAGAACGCTTTGGAAAATTAAAAATATTAACACTTTGTTACCTCAATTCTAATCAAACATCCCTTCTACCATATTTATTTGAACTTCTGCTCGAATAATTCCATCTTGTTGAGTTCTCGGTATATCTAAAAAATGTTATACATATATTATTTTTGCTGAACATTAAATACTTAACTCAGCTGCTCCAATAAATACATATTTGATGAATAAACGCTTTGAATCTTGAAGTTCGTATAAGTTTTTAAAATCAATCACTGTGGAACCGAAGGTTACCAAGTACTAGCAGTTTTAGCATTTTCTTCGTCTCTAACAATAGTGCTATGGTCAGCTATTTACTATGTACCTGGTCTAAGGCGTCGTTTAACAACTCAATTAATCTTTCGTTAATATTGTAGGTAGCAGAAATATGTAATTGTTGTTTAATAAATTATAAGATTATAACTTAATCTTTAAGTCTTAACATTTTTGGGTGGCGTCAAAGGTTCCGCGCTCAATGAATGCAATTGTATTTGGCGGCACAATTTAACAACAAACACAATATTATTAACAAAGACAATCCAAAAAAAAAATAGTTTAAATAATCGAAAACAACAACTACAGCTTAAGTTGTTTTGCGCGTCTCGGTAATTCCTTGTTTCTCTTTTTTAAACAATAGATTAGCAAACCGCATTGACTTTTCGCTTTTGTTTTCACTTGTGCAAACAATACTTTAAAAAACTACTTTGCATATATTAAATGTTAATGTTTGTATGTGTGAGTCTTATAATTTTAAATAGCTGATAACAAAATTAAGACCATAGTTGGCTAAATTCCTTCCAATAGAAGTATAAATGGAATGGAATAAGCGAAGCTTGAGAAATGTTTAAGGTGGTAACGGTATTCACACTGAGCTAATTAAATTGGGAATTCGTTATTTGGTAAATTGATAATATTTTGTTCGAATTAAATTAGTGATAGAAATTAATAAGTTATCGTGAAATCAAATAGACAATTTACTAATTGACTCAATTAATACCTTGGACAACTTCCAAATTAGATAATCAACAGAATTTTATGAATTTCAATCTATGTATTTTTTTACAACTTATCCTAACTTAATCGCTAATTGTTCTCAATTTACCATAAATTGTAGTACAGTATACTCTCGAAAAGTTAATTCTCAGAAAGTAAATAATCGCGGAAAAGTTAATCACCTTTAAGATTACACATGCACCTCGAAAAAGTAAATTTTTTAATTTACATTTCAGAGAGTGTTATAAAAAATTCGAAACGATGCAAGCAGCGTTTTTTACGATGTTGCAAAAACACTTACTCTGTTGTTTATCGCGTCTTTTTAGTAAATAAACTCTCCTACTTGATCCACTGGTTTAAAAATGAAAACGATGCAAATCAGGTGTCAGGTTTTTTGAATTGTCGTACATAAATAGTCAGAAAATATATTGCAAAAGAAAAAAAACAAAAGAATATTCAAGATTTTTTCTCTTCATAGTAAATACATATGTATGTATGTAAATGTAAATATGCTTTTCATGTAAATCCATATGTTTTATTAAAGCAAATAAATGAATGAATTTTTTAAGTTTAAAAATGCATTTAATATTATAAAAACAGATAATTTATGTATATATTTGGAAAAGTAAATTCTTCGAAAAAGTAAATTACCCAAAATACCAATCGATTTACTTTTCGAGAGTATACTGTAATTAACTAATTACATAATTTAAATTATAATATAATTATTTAATTCCCAACTTTTTTTGGTTTTTTAGTTGTCGAATTAGTGTTGGGTTTAAATATATCTACAAAATATTTCAATAATTTCAGTTAATTATATGTCAAAGGTATGATTATGTATATAGTTAATTAATGCCTCATTGAGACTTCTTAAAATCATACCACCAAATAATATTATTATTATCATTAGGAAATAAAATACTGGTTTTGCTGAAAAATGGGTAAAGCTGCTTGAAAACAAAGAAGCGTTAATTGTGGTTTCTGCTTAAAAACCTGTGTACAGTGGTATCTGCTTAAGTGATGTCTCGTTAAATTAAATGGATTTATATACCACAGATTATCGCAAGAAATATCAAACATTTTTTTTAAATTTAAATGTAAACAAGTTAGGAAGGGATAAGTTTGGGTGTAACAGTGCATTATATACTTTATGTTATTAAGATAACACACAATTTGTCCCATATATCCGGCATAAAGTCCACTAGAAAATCATGATATGGGGTAATTTCTGGATCGATTCAACTGTTTTTGCAACCAAGACACATAATGCTGCTAAGATATCTCACATATTAACCGATATATACGGTATAAAGTGCACTTGCTAGATTTTCAATAATAACATTCTTATCTTAATTTTTACTCAAGTTAGGGCAAAGCTTTCTCTCGAGATGTCAAGTTCAATATTAGTCAATATTAGTCATACATGTGGATCTCCTTAAAGTTTGAACTATGGGCGTGGTCATCTCCCTAGAAATATCGAAACATAGAGTTTAGCGCACACGGAGAGTTGGAAATCTTCATGAAATACATGATCCTGGATTTTTCGGATAATTTGACCCCTATAAAAAATTTATTTGTAACACTCGAATCATTATCGCCAAAACAATTCCTGGTCTCTTTATTCCTTTAACTTGAGACTAAATTTAGTATTAGCTTTTACCTCGAACACTTCTTAGCAAAATTATTTATATTTTTTCAAAAATAATATAAAACCCCCTGATTTTTGACCGGCAACCGTATATTTTTCGACAACACTGTATATGAGTTCATCTCGTTTGGGATGTGTGCTGCATGCCGGCAGATTGTCAATGGGAATGTGGCGTGTGTGTCGACACTATTCACAACTTGGACAACGTTATCTGTTGTTATTCCAAAGGCTATTGTAAAACAAACCAAAATACACACATGAACAACACAGATCGAAAACAGAATTCATTATCTACATATGTTTATGCGGCCCAGGTGTACTGTTTGCACGAATCCGTCATCATGAGTGTATTTGTACGCGCACGTTTGTGCAAATTAGACGCGTTTGAAGCGACTCGACGCCACACTCATACACACATGCATAAATTTGCAAAAGTATAAGTTGTTTTCATTCAAAAATATTTGTTTGCTTATATGTGCGCTCTGCTGTCCAGTACAAGTGTCCCCAACAGCGATAGCGTCGTTGTCGCGCCGCCGCCACCGACGCAGCCGCAGCAGTACAGCTGTTATGGCTTTGCTTTCGGTTTGGTTTGGTTTGATTTCGTTACGCTTTTGACGCTTGACGCTTGGCATTTTCGCTCGTAAATATGATTGTTGGCCGGCGAATGCGCACAGAATTCGCAACGCTACGAACGGTGACGGACTCGAATCGATCGAATGTGATCTCACGATAGCAACGATATCAGTATCGCCGCTGTATCAATTGGTTTTGGACCCGCACATACCATCCACATACAGACAAATATTTGTGTTGTACGCGGTAAACATTTAGTAGGTGCAACTAGTGCCGTTCGCTGATTTACGGTTTCGATTTCAGTGCTCGGACGACAGTACGGCAAATAAAGTGTGCGAAAAAAGCGCAATACCAGTTGTGCGATAATTGAAAAAAATATATATAAAAAACAAAAAAAAATTAAAAAAAAATAAAATAAAAACAACAAAAAATTAAAAAAAGTTATCAGAAAAATCTTTAAAAATGTAAAACATAAAAGCACAACAAATTATCGGAAAAAAGTTTAACAAAAACAAATCCTCTTCACTTGTAAAAACAAAAAGTTACAAAATATTAAACAGAATTCCCATATCTAATCAGTGTCTTGTTAAATATAGTAGCCAGCAGTTAAACGCTTGACAAGCGCCACTTGATCGGCTGAAAGTTGATTAAACTTTTGAGAGTGGCATTTTACGGCAACAATATTGGTGTTAGCTAATCAAACTAATGAGCTGATAACAGTAAATAATAAAAAGCCCTGACAAACTAATAATTTGTTGCTTCGGAAAAAATTAAAAATAAAAATCAAACAACAACAACACTGTGTAGTGCTTATGTAAATACAAAAAGTACTATTTATAATTTAAGAGTGCAAGTGCAAAGCGAATATGAAGGCCAAATAATAAATAAATATGCATGCAAAATGCAGCGCCAGTAAGTCTTAAAGGGTGCAGCGTCAATTCGAAACAGGTACTTTAGGTTTGTTTTAAGGGAGTTGCAAAAACACGCTCTACTCGGATATACCTCTGGTTACATTGAAAAGTCCGAAGCAAAAGCAAACATTTTTTTATTGAAACCTTAATTACATTTGTTTGCTAAAGTCGCCTGTTTTTGATCCAGTTTTTTATGGAAACACGAAATAAAACAAAATATTAAAGTCTTTAAGATGTTGAAGCATAGTTGAGCTTTTTCAATATTATTGTCGTTTTCATCATTATATTTAAATTCAATATTTTAATTTTGTAATACTTTAATTTTGATTTAAGTTGTCTAATGAAAGTTCAGCTAGAAGATGAAAGCTCTGTATCTGAAAAAGTTCGATTAGTGAAAGTATAAAAAATTCTCAAGTTGAATATAAATAAAGTGCGATAAAAAACATACTTTCATAGTCATTGAAGTGAGAGCTCTGTACTAGAGAGTGAAAGCTTTTTTATATTTCTTTACAAAAAATTCTCAATTTGACTGCCAAATAAATGTTTATTAAAATATGACCATTTTATTAAAGCGAAAAAAAATATAATAATTATAAGACCTAACAGTTTTTTTCAAATTTGTTGCAGAAGCATTCGAAGCATTGAAGCATTCGACAATATTAAGATTTGTACATAGTTTTGGCTCCAGTTAAACTTTCTGAAAATTCTTATTAATCAATGTATAATTTTTTTCAATGATTTTGATACGAAAATTTCATTATTTCCATGCACTAAAAATCGGTGTGAATCCCATTTAAAGTAAATTCAAGGGTCTCTAGTTTTTCTACTATTACTAGTAGTCACTATCACCTTTCCCTACAACTGCATTCTCTAGACACCATAATCTATTTGTATAGCCAAACGCAACTGTTATTATATAAATGTAATGAATAGAGTTTATGACAGCCCCGGTTTAAATTTTTAGATGCACTGATCTCGGTTGGAGACACTATAGTCTAAACAAAAAGCCTCATTGTTATTTTGAGAATGTATAATGCCGTCTACGTAATTGCATTTTTCGTAAGTTTTATGTTAAGATCGTGTTTTTGAAATACTTTAAGAGCATTAATAAGTAGGGAATAACAACTACAACAACAAAATACAACTATTAATTTAAATATTTACATCAGCCGCATTTCACATATTTCACTTCAACAACAACACAATGATTGGCTTTAACTAATTTAAGTAAATGTGTATGTTAGTTTAGTAAGCATTAAAATATTAAATAACGAGTTCACAAAGAAAATATTACATTTATAAATTTAATTTCCTTTAATCAAATTAATTTAAATAATAATACTTTTAGTAACAAATGTAATAATTTTCAATATATTTTAATGAGTTTTACTTTCTTAAATTATTTTATCATGAATTAATTAAATTTATTTTTCGAATATTAAATGTTCATAATATAATTAAATTAAATGTAAATTGGTTTTATATAAATCAAAGCCTTTATTTCATTTTTGCGATTTTATATAAAATAGTTTCTTTAAAATTCATTTTATTAAATTTAAAAGAAATATATACATAAACAGTTTTTTACATAAAAAAATAAAAATTTCAGCTAAGAAAATAATTATATATATTCTAATTCCATATCCCTAAATAAATATTAATTTAAATTAAAATCATTTTTTTTTATTAAAAAATAAGAAATTAAAATAATTACTTCAATTAAATTTATTTAAAATATTCACTAATTTTTTATGAATATCGACTATTATATTTGCATACACACATAGCATTTCCAAACAACTAAAGCGGCACCTCATTGCACTGCATTGCGTCGTTTATATGCAGCAATATTGCCTACAGCACTATCTCTACGCTAGCAGTTGCAGCGAGTTTGCTGACTGCAGTTGATGAGGCAGAACGGATGCAACGAATTAACGCCTACGCACTGTTCTTTATAAACACTACAACCAATGACGACAACGACGAGACAGGTACTGAGACATTGGCTGGGTTGAATGAGTTGCCTCAAACATACAGACACACGCATACACATGTACATTTATATAAATATATACACTATATTATGTTACATTGTGTGGTTGCGTTGATAGACGTCACTGGTTGTAGTTTTGCGAAAAAAATGAATAAACGCGGCAGTGTGCCAACCGAGTTCATTGCATTGGCGTGGGAAATTAGAACAATGAGATATTAATTAGTGTTGTAGAAATATTAGAGCAAAATAAAATATTAAACTGCATAGCTTGTGTTTGAGTTGAAGAAAAGATGAAAGAAAATTATATTTAGAAAAAATAATTCAATATTCATTATATTATTTTAACGAGTACTTACCCAAATTTATAAAAATTTTTGATAAATGAGCGATATATTTGAAAAGGTTTCTTACGTCAATAAGTTCCTCTCTTAACGAAGTTTAGAAGCTGATATAATGACATAAATTCACCGAATCCGAATACCTGACCATCACCTGATCTTTACAAAAAATTACGCTTCTGGGCTTAGGAGGATAAATCCGCCAAAGACATCTTTGAAAAGTCGTCCCATCTACAATGCGACAACTAGGGTTTCATAGCTACATTTATCAATGATTTATTCGACAAATAATAATACTTTTTCGTTCAGTTAAGTGTGCATTGTACTTCTTCACCAATTTATGATATGTGACTGTATGATGGCACTCTATGTGAGGTGAGCTTAAACTTCAAACAGGTGATAGACTTGCATGAAAGTCTTTATTAAAACACTTCTCTTCTCGAAGATTTTACTTGGACTTCCAGGGCTTTCACTACTACAGGTACAGATGAAATATTGTTGACGTCTGTACGTTCATAGATGATATTTCCTTCCATATATGCAAAATAGGCATTAAATCATTAACTTGGTTCAGAAGTGATGGTGACAATATTGTACTAATATGGAACATATTATAAATTGCATATTGTTGCTAATTCGAAACTCGCGTCATTTAAACTTTAATTTAATTAAAATATTGAGTAAATAAAAAATAATAATTGGAAAGCCTTTTAAGAAGTCCTGTCATTATATGAGAAAAATGCGCTAATACCGCCCGCAGTTATCTACGTTTTAATATATTTAAATATATGAGGGTGGCACTTAAAATGAAAATGAGAAAAAGTGTAACACAATGCCCAGATATAAGGAAAAACAAAATCAAGAGTCAGTTTGGAACACCTGAAGACGACATTTAGATTTTTCTATAAGTTTACGTGTGGAATAATTTTAAATAAAAAATATCCCTTAAAATATATTTATTTTCTATAAGTGAAAATTATTTATAATATTATAAATTAAAAATATCTGGGTTGAGACAGTTCGAAACTTCGAAAGGATATTATTTATCTTTTTATTATTTTTTTATAATTTCTTTTTTAAGTTTTTTGATTCAAATATGACTCAAAAAATTTAAAAATAATTAATTAAAAATAAAATATTTAGTAAAAATATAAATAATAAGAATATTTGTTTTTAATATTTTTTTTTTCATTATTATTAGTAACACCCTAATGCCATATTTAAAATGAATTTATAATTTAAAAATCAATAAACTAACTACAAAAATACATGAAAATAAAAATATATGCAAATGAAACAACACCGTCAGCAGCACCTTTTGTGAATGAATGAATTAATCAATCGACGGCAACACGATCTAAATATTGCAGTTGTTATTTGTTTTTGTGATTTGCTTGTTATGTCAAATAGAAAATCAAACAACAAAGTGAAAAAGCGCAAAACTTTGTCGGCAGCCACTTTGCATGCAACGCATCAGGTGCTGAACAACGATAGCAACAACAACAATGTAACACAAGCAACATTGCAGTTCATTAACGAATTTCATATGTTATTCTATAAATTCTTGTCGCTGTCAGCTTGTCAACGTGTCTAATCCTTGATATCAGTGCAAATGAAATAAAAAAAAACAAAAACAACAACTAATATGTGCGAAATAATACACGTGTTGCATACGAAATTGAATTAAATTAAAAACTCAAGTGAACGGCAAATGATTATGCGAGTGCAGAAAAGCATAAATCACTCAAATCCAAAGTAAACAAAAACAAAAATAACAACAAAGATAACGAAATGAATTACAATTAAATGCAATAATTTAGGCGCCAGCACTTGCGTTTATTTTCAGCGGTATTAAGCGTTTAATCGCATTTAAAGCGACGTAATTGAAACGTGCACTGACACACAAATACACATATGTATATAGATGTACTTATATGAAAGTAACGCTCGCACTGTTTTGTGTGTGTGTTTATATTATAAAATAAAAATTTAAAAAATAAATTCGAGTTTTAGCAATAGTAAAATTGCACAAAAATGCCGAAAAGACGCAACTTTAAGCCTTTCGAGGCCAGTGAGCGGCAAGAACTCCAAAATTTTACGCAAAAAGCGCAAATAGTGCAGCATAGAACCAGCGAAGGCAAGCAGTATGCGCCGCTGCCGCTTACCGAAAGCGGCGTTGAGAAAAATGTGGCCACAACACAGTGGCTTTTGGAGGAACCGTCGGAGTTGCAAGAGTTGCTAGCAGACGATCAAGGTTAGTATGAAAGAAAGATTAACTGTTAAATTTTCCCACCTTATATTTAATAATAACAAGTATGAAAAGGCTAAGTTCGTGTACAACCGAACATTTTATACTCTCGCAAATTATTGATGTAATTTTTAAAAGATAACACATTCGATGAAAATCATTTTATATAGTATACGAGCTGAAGTAATTCATGAACCGATTTCACTCATTTTCACCACCAAGGCAAATCATATCCAAGAATATATGCTCACTTAATTTTGCCAAGACATTTCACATATTAATTTATAAAGTATTAGGCCCATCGTTTCTTCGAAAAAGCTATAATTAGGTATATGGGAGTTAGTGGAAGTTATTACCCGATTCAAAATTGAGTTATATGGGAAGTAGGCGTGGTTGTGAACCGATTATTTTTATACTCTCGCAACATGTTGCACAGAGTATTATAGTTCTGTTCACATAACGGTTGTTCGTGTCACCCAGAAATAAAAGAGTTAGATATGGGGTTATATATATATAAATGAGCAGGATGACGAGTGGAGTTGAAATCCGCATGTCTGTCCGTCCGTCTGTCCATCCGTCCGTCCGTGCAAGCGATAACTTGAGTAAAAATTGAAACATCTTAATGAAACTTGGAACATATGTTCGTTGGGACCGTGAGAGGGTTGCTTTCGAAAATGGGCAAAATCGGTCCACTGCCACTCCCACAAAATGGCGAAAACCGAAAACACATAAAGAGTCATAACTAAGCCATAAATAAAGTTATAACAGTAAAATTAAAAAAAAAATTCGCAAACCAATGAAGCTATATAAACCAAACTTTCTGCAGTCGATTCTCTTACGTACCCCACCACACATCATGAAAATAGTTGAAATCAGTTAATAACCACGCCCACCTCTCATACAAAGGTTAGTTTGAAAATGACTAAAAGTGCGTTAACTCACTAACGAGAAACGTCAGAAACACTAAATTTCACATAAGAAATGGCAGATGGAAGCTGCACTCAGATTTTTTTACAAAATGGAAAATGGGCGTGCCGTCGCCCACTTATGGGTCAAAAACCATATCTCAGGAACCACTCAACAGATTTCAATGAAACTTGGTTTGTAATAGTTTCCTTACATCCCAATGATATGTTGTGAAAATAGGCCAAATCGCTTCACAACCACGCCTACTTCCTATATACCAGAACTTTGAAGACGATCTGAATCGTATACTTTACAATATATAAAGTAAGCTCTAGTGAAGATATCGGTGCAGAACTTTGCACAAATACTAGGTTTATAGTGTGGCAGCCCCATTCTAAAAAGCGCCAAAATCGGACCATAGGTTTTCAAGGCCCCATATATCGAATATGAGGACTTCGGTGCTTCTAACCTAATATTAGGGTTTCTAACTTTCAATGGACTTTATACAATATATGTATATGACGAATATATATATTTTTTTCAATATTTCCTTAATTATTGAATCTGCTTGTTTTTAAGCCTAACAACAAGTTATAAAATCTTAAATCTTTTTAAGAACTAGATATCCCTTTTTAAGGCGTGTTTGATCGCAGGAATGTACTAAAGCATTAGCCAATGGGTTTGGGTGATCACGTAGTTTAGATAAATATTTCAATCTGCTGTCCTGTACTTCTTTCTTTACCATAGGGATTCCAAGATCTTTATGGATATTTTCATTGCGCATGTACCATGGTGAGCACGTGATTGATCTAAGCATCCTCGATTGGAACCTTTGTATTATATCAATATTAGTTGCACAGGTCGTACCCCACAGTTGAATGCCATACATCCAAATCGGCTTTATGACCGCATTGTATAAAAGCACTTTGTTGTCTAAGCTAAGTTTAGAGTTTTTATTTAAAAGCAAATTTAAATTTGCAGCTTTTATGCTCTCATGCACGTTATAGTAAAGTATATGTTTTCTCCACTAGGTGAATACCAAGATAGGTAACTTCATTCGCTTGAGGCACTAGAATATTGTTCATTTTTACTGCCGGGCACATTTTTGGTCTTAGGGAAAATGTGACATTCTTGCACTTTTGTTCATTTACATTTATACGCCAGTTTGCTAGCCATTCTTCGACAGAACTTAAGTGCTTCGCTAATATTCTTGATGCTATAATGGGGCATTTGTTACGACTCACTAAAGCTGTGTCATCCGCAAAAGTTGATGTCAAAACATTATTAGCAGTTGGAAGTTCAGTTGTATATATGATGTATAGAGTTGGGCCAAAAATACTGCCCTGTGGTACTCCAGCCCTTATTGGACGTTCATCAGATATAAAATCACCTACTTTTACAGCAAATTTTCTATTTTAGTTCTCGCGTAAATATAGTCCGGCCATATTTACATAAAATATGCGATGCTCGTATACATGACTCAGCAGAATAGTGTGGCTTCCACAAAGTGGACATGTTGAGCCAATATAATCAAGAACTTTCATGTGTAGCGACCACTATGTGGGTCAAATTGTGTATTATATAATATTAATTAAGTTAAATAAATAAATTGCGAGAGTATAAAATGTTCGGTTACACCCGAACTTAGCCCTTCCTTACTTGTTCATCATGTCATCAAGGTGTCAAGAAAATGTTATATTATTATACTAAAAGTGCGTTAACTCACTAATGAAAAACATCAGAAACAGCAAATTTTACAGAAGAAATGGCAGAAGGAAGCCAAAACCTTATCTCAGGAAGTACTCGACCGTTTTCAATGAAATTCGGTATATTTTCTTGACACCTAGATAACACGGATGAAAAATGGGCGAAATCAGTTCTCAACCACGCCTACTTCCCATATAACTCAATTTTGAATTCCTTCTTTTTCTTTTAATAGTGTGTCTCTGTACCAAAAATCGGGTCATAAGTTCCCCTATCCCCCAAATACCTTATATTCGGATTATCAAACTTACGGTGGGCTTTATAACGCATATATCGGTTAATATGTGAGATATCTTAAAAATTATTAAAATTAAGTGAGCATTTAGTTTTGGATATGGTGTATCTTGGTGGTGAAAATGAGTGAAATCAGTTCTGGAATTACCTCAGCCCTCATATACTATATATGATTATTTTCGTTATTCTATTGGACTTTATACCGAATATATTGGTCAAATTGTGTGTTATCTGAATAAAACTACATATGTATACCAATAAATTGCGAGAGTGTAAAATGTTCTGTTGCACCCGAACTTAGCCTTTCCTTACTTGTTTTATATAACCTATTGACATCATTTTCGAATCCCTCATTCAATAAAAACTTATGGGTCCAAAGTCTTTATATGTATGTATATACCATAAATACAAGAAGAAGCTTCATAACTTTCCTCTTATAACGATGTTTTTAATTTTAACCATAACGCGGCTTATAGTTCTAAGAAATATTTATGTGTAATACTCACAACAATAACAACCTAAAGTACGCAAAAAAACCGTTGTAATTGTAAATGCATTTCATAGTTGTTTACTTTATATTTTCTATTTTAATGCAGAAATTTAACTATCTCAATTGGTTTACCCACTTATTCATTTATGCATTTATTTGTTTTAGGTATCCCAAGACCAAGAAATATAAGCTGTTCATATGCATCATCACTTATCTTTCTATATTGTTGAATGCTTTGTTGCTTTTTTATGAAAAAATTGTGGCTTACTTATTTAGTTAAAATTAATCACATTTGACAGTCAACACTCAGCAGCTGGCAATCAGCCGCCAAGAAAATTGCTCAGAGAGTGTGAAATGTCGCGACGTGTTGTTGATTTCTATTGCTCACTGAATGACTTAACTAACTGACAGTGCTGTCACTTTGCTGACAGATGTGCTATTCCAAGTAAGTGACCCATTTTCACGCGTACGGCATAAAACGTTTTCGTCGATTGAAAACATAAATATGGGGAAGTTGTTCAGATTTGACACGAAAAAAATTTGATGGACAGCAGAAAGTACTTTGATTCGCAGAATTTGTTGAATTATTGTTTGATGACACACTTTCCATATTTTTTTAATTACATATAAACAATATATACAATTACATGAGTATATGTAGATCGGACTAATTATGATAATTAAATGAGTCTGGGAGACTCATTGAATGAGCAGTCGACGGTAATTGGGTAACAATTTTTATAAAGGAATTGACGAGTATTGAGCTATTTTTATGAAAATACGCATAATGGTTAGAAAAAGCTTCACATTTTCGAGAAACTTAGATTTGCAGAATTTTAAAATATCAAAACATAAACCTATCTCTCGACTATGACAAGCGTTACAGTAGATACCGATTTCTTGATACAAAAAATATATCAACAGTAGTATCAGTAGTTGAAAGTCGATCTAAATATATAATACACAGTTATATAAAAACATCTACTTCGGTCTATCTTGAAGCCAAATATCACACAGTTTTAAATACGCAGAGATAAAACATCAAGAACACTTAATCACAATGCTTCGCCACTTCTGCAGTGAAATCACTTATTATCTCAAGTGGTTAGAAAATTTCGCACATTTTTCGAAAAAAAAATTACTGAACCCATATCTCGTTTTAACCACAAATACTTATGACTACTCAAGCAAGTACTACTTGTGCCTGCTTGATTACATTTTTACTGATTAACACTCTGAGCAGCAGCACGCAAGCTGTTCGTGGAGGCCTTGATTTAGCATTGTTTTTGCATACGCTGATATAAATTATGACAACTTAGTTATGAGTTATGGCAATGATTAATTTCGAGACAGTTTTTATGCTTGACTAAGATTTTCTATAAATTCATCAAGCGTGACATTTAATTGAAAAAAAAAAAATAAAAATGAGAAATATTAACTGTTGAAATGCCGCTGTTAGTACGATATATGTATGTAGGTTAGTTATTAGAAGTCGCTTTTGCTTTGAGATGCATTCGAGTAAATTAATTTTCGTTCGCCTCAATACGCGGAAGTGCGAGAAAATAACCCTATTTTTTAATTAATTTTTTTTTATAGACAGTCAATCACTTTATAGTGAGATTGTGTCATTAATAAGACAGTAATATAGACGTCGCCGAAAATTCAGCAATGTATAAGTATACAAGCTTGAACTAGAGTCGTAAAAAGTAGATTGAAAATTTTTGAATTCATAGAACGTATCATATGTACTATATGTATATGATCTATGACACTGACTCAATGTTGTAGAGTCTTCATAACAACAGTTGAGTAAGATCAGTAACGCCAAGATCAGAACTAGTACGAAGATATAAAGAAATATTAGATCTATCTAAAAATAGATATCTAAATTATGTGTATGCAAAGCTATCTGTAAAGTTAAATATTTGCGTAAGAAATAATAATAATTGAAAATTGAAATACACAAATATAAATAGAAATATCTAACAGGTCAACAGGTGGCAAAAAATCAAAGAATAGCACATAAAAAAGCTACTGCAAACAGATGCCGCTATTCCCATTTCATCTTGTTTTATTTTCGTTTACCTTGGCCATAATTATGCTACACACAGCATTTGGTTTCGAGTATTTGCACTTACTCACTGACTTAAATTAGAAAAGAAATTTACTTTTTTCTTTCGGACTTTGCAAATCTCAGCGCACACCTTCGACTCGCCAACGCAATGTCGACAATGTTTACATACGGTATTTACGAAGTGGCGGGGGGTAGCGCAAAGAGACCGCAATTGTTTGCATATAAATTACGTGCTCATCACAGCAACGATAAACAGTTGATTAGACGTGTGGGTTGGCTTAAAATGTTTGAATACAAAAACAAAACAGTGATATGTATGAGTTGAACATAAATTTGTTTGTGGGAAATCAATTAGCGCGAATCAATTAAAGTTAATAGATGGGTTAGTCATACTAATCAGTAAATAAAGAAGATATTGTTTTAATTAATAATTATTACAAGTGAATCTCATTTTTTTTTAATTGAGGAGAATTCCACAATTGAGGAGAACAACTAAGAGTTGTAAAATTCGAGGTATGACCAGGGTCAGGATTGTAGGTACTAATCTATATAGTCCATTCACCCCCAGTCAATCGAACGCTTACATTGTCAATACTTTACTCATGTTTAGAGACTTTTAGTTGAAGAAAATAAACATTCTAACAATATCATAATTCACTGGTTTAATTTATATTACATAAATATATAATTCTTTAAATTGGCCACTAAATGCAAATTACAAAACAAAGTAATGAATTAGAAAAAAATTAATGAATTAGAAAATCTAGAAAATTTATTTTTTTTTTTATAAAAATATGGTGTCACCACTTAGCCGTTTAAATAAGTAAGGAGTTGCGAATTTATAATGCAGAGAAAGCTTAAATCATTTAAAAAGCTTTTAACCCATTAACTCCCCAGGGTAAAAATAAATGCATATTTTACGGTTTTATTGTTTATTACGTTTAAAAATACATAAAATAAGAGAAAATCATTTAAAAAAAATATTGATTAATTATTTTTCATTCCGTGAAATGTTGCGCCTACGCAACGTTGGGATTATATATATATATATTTGGCGTAGGAACCGCTTTAAGCGATTATAGCCGAATCCACCAGAGCGCGCCACTCATTCCTCCTTTTTGCTTTTTGGCGCCAACTGGAAACACCAAGTGAAGCTAGGTCACTTTGCACTTGGTCTTTCCACCGGAGTGGAGGTCGTTCTCTTCCGCGGCTTCCTCCAGCGGGTACTGCATCGAATACTTTCAGAGCTGGAGTGTTTTCTTCCATCCGTACAACATGACCTAGCCAGCGTAGCCGCTGTCTTTTTATTCGCTGAACTATGTCAATGTCGTCGTATAAATCGTACAGCTCATCGTTCCATCGTCTGCGGTACTCGCCGTTGCCAATGTTTAGAGGACCATAAATCTTGCGCAAAACCTTTCTCTCGAAAACCCCAAGAGTCGTCTCATCGGATGTTGACACCGTCCACGCTTCTGCACCATAAAGTAGAACGGGAATGATGAGGGAGAGTTTGATGACAGGAGATATTTCGTCTTGTCCTCATTCACCACCAGACCCATACGCTTCGCTTCTTTATCTAGTCTGGAAAACGCAGAACAAACGGCGCGGTTGTTGCTTCCGATAATATCAATATCATCGGCATACGCCAGGAGCTGTACACTCTTGTAGAAGATTGTACCCTCTCTATTTAGTTCTGCAGCTCGTATTATTTTTTCCAGCAATAGATTGAAGAAGTCGCACGATAGTGAGTCACCCTGTCTGAAGCCTCGTTTGGTATCGAACGGCTCGGAGAGGTCCTTCCCGATCCTGACGGAGCTTTTGGTGTTGCTCAACGTCAGCTTACATAGCCGTATTAGTTTTGCAAGGATACCAAATTCAGACATCGCGGCATAAAGGCAGCTCCTTTTCGTGCTATCGAAGGCAGCTTTAAAATCGATAAAAAGATGGTGAGTATCGATTCTTCTCTTTCGGGTCCATTGTAGATTTTCCAGGTCTAAAGCCACACTGATAAGGTCCAATCAGTTCGTTGACGGTGGGCTTTAGTCTTTCACACAATACGCTCGACAAAACCTTATATGCGATATTGAGGAGACTTATACCACGGTAGTTGGCGCAGATTGTGGGGTCTCCCTTCTTATGGATTGGGCAGAGCACACTAAGATTCCAATCGTCAGGCATGCTTTCTTCCGACCATATTCTACAAAGAAGCTGATGCATGCACCTTATCAGTTCTTCGCCGCCGTATTTGAATAGCTCGGCCGGTAATCCATCAGCCCCGCCGCTTTGTTGTTCTTCAAGCGGGTAATTGCTATTCGAATTTCTTTATGGTCGGGTAATGGAACATCTATTCCATCGTCATCGATTGGGGAATCGGGTTCGCCATCTCCTGGTGTTGTACTTTCACTGCCATTGGGCAGGTCGGAGAAGTGTTCCCTCCATAATCCCAGTGTGCTCTGGACATCCGTTACCAGATTACCTCCTCGGTCCCTACATGATAATGCTCCGGTCTTGAAACCTTCTGTAAATCGCCTCATCTTTTCATAAAATTTTCGAGCATTACCCATGTCGGCCAGCTTTTCAAGCTTTTCATACTCACGCATTTCGGCCTCTTTCTTTTTACGTCTGCAAATGCGTCTCACTTCCCTCTTCCGTTCTCGATATCTATCCCACCCCGAACGTGTTGTGGTCGATCGCAACATTGCGAGGTAGGCAGTCTGTTTTCTCTCCACTGCGGAACGACAATTCTCATCGTACCAACTGGTTTTTTGGCGTTGCCGGAGACCAATTGTTTCGGCTGCAGCGGTATGCAATGAGTTTGAGATGCCGTTCCACAGCTCCCTTATATCGAGATGCTGATGAGTGCTTTCAGAGAGCAGGAGTGCAAGTCGAGTAGAAAATCGTTCGGCTGTCGGTTGTGATTGCAGCTTTTCGACGTCGAACCTTCCTTGTGTCTGTTGACGGGCGTTCTTTGCTGCACAGAGGCGAGTGCGTATCTTTGCTGCTACTAGATAATGGTCCGAGTCAATGTTTGGTCCTCGGAGCGTACGCACGTCTAAAACACTGGAGACATGTCTTCCGTCTATCACAACGTGATCGATTTGATTGCGCGTGTTTCGATCAGGGGACAGCCACGTTGCTTGATGAATTTTTTTATGCTGGAATCTGGTACTACAGACAACCATATTTCGGGCCCCAGCGAAGTCGATCAGCCTCAGGCCGTTTGGCGATGTTTCGTCATGGAGGCTGAATTTTCCGACTGTTGTGCCAAAGACACCTTCTTTACCCACCCTGGCGTTAAAATCGCCAAGCACGATTTTGACATCGTGGCGGGGGCAGCGCTCATAGGTGCGTTCTAGGCGCTCATAGAAAGCATCTTTGGTCACATCGTCCTTCTCTTTCGTTGGGGCGTGGGCGCAAATCAGCGATATGTTGAAGAACCTCGCTTTGATGCGGATTGTGGCAAGACGTTCATCCACCGGGGTGAATGCCAGGACTCGGCGACGTAGTCTCTCTCCCACCACAAATCCAACACCGAATTTGCGCTCCTTTATATGGCCGCTGTAGTAGATGTCACAAGGACCCACCTTCTTCCGTCCTTGCCCCGTCCATCGCACTTCTTGGACGGCGGTGATGTCAGCCTTTAGTTGTATGAGGACATCAACCAGCTGGGCAGAGGCACCTTCCCAATTAAGAGTCCGGACATTCCAGGTGCATGCCCTCAAATCATGATCCTTAGTACGTTTGCAGGGGTCGTCATCAAAAGGGGGGCTTCTCATCCGAGGCTCGGTGTTTGTTTTCATTGGGGAGATTTTTTTTATGTGGTGGGTCCCAAGCCCTACGCACAACCGCAGAAGCGGGCTTCGCCTTCTCACTTTAGCTCGCCTGCAAACGGATGTCTGTTAGCTACCCAGGGGATACTTGGTCTAAAACCGGAAGTCGTGAGCTGCTTGAGTCATATGCAAAAGAATCGTTCCTGGCCACTCCCAAGTGAATGGCAATCAGAAACTTTCCTCACTTGCGTGAACTTCTACATATGACCCCATCCCCAACGTTGGGATTACTGAACTTATATTATACAAGCAAGTCATAAAAATACATTTAAAATATTTCACTTACGATAATATTATAGCGATTAGCGTGGGTGAAATATTTTAAAACATTAAGCATGAAGATATATTTGACATTTTTTACACATACAAATTGTTGTACTTCTACACTATCTACATCTTCTTCGACGTTTATTTTCGTGCTCCTCTGTGACATGACCAATATTATCGAAGCGAATATTGGAAGGTTATGCGTTTTTGGATGGTCTTCCTAAATTTCTATTTGAATTACCCAAAAAGTGAGAATTATCTGCAAGTTGGGCTTCTTCGGTTTTCATCAAACTAACAGCAACGTAAGATTTAAATTCTAATTAAGCCATAGATCGCTCATTTGCCAGATTGTAAATCTTCCAAGATTTTACTACAATACTATCTATCAAATTGATGAACAGTGGCCACCACCACTTTTTTCCTCTTACTCGAATCCTATAATTAGCAATTCCATTATTATGCAGATCGACGCCTTTCATATTATTATTATAATCTCCTTTAACCTGATTCGATTTTTGCGTTGTTAGTAGCCACATTCACCACAGAATTGTCATTCCATCCAACTAATAGTACTTCATGTTTTTGGTCAAAGCTGAAATCAAATGACCCTCTATCTTTTTTCTGAAGAGTTTTCGTATTTGTCATGGTTTTATTCATTATTCTATTTTCTCGAATAGTACCTGTGGCAAAATAGTCTCGTATCAAGTTATCTATGCTATTAGCTCAGCGTTCTAAAACCAACTGAATAATAAAAACAAGACAGAACTACTCCTTGAATAGCGAGAATCCATTATTCACAATACATTTCTAACACGAATGGCATGCTGAGTAACAATAACAACTGACTATTGTTACTCCCAACGTTGCGTATACGCAATGTTTCCTAGAAATGTAAGATAAACAACACGTGTAGGTAGTTTTGTCAACCAAAAGGGTTTATATCAAAAATAAGATATTGTTAAATCTTTGTACAGTGTCAAAAGTAAAGCTTTATTTAAATTAATATTTTTTTATAATTTTAATATTTATCGATCCCGAGATGACTCAATTAGCAGTTTTTGCAAGATAAGAATAAAATGCATTTGTATTTGAAAAACCATAAAAAAGTTTTTGTCTATCTGTTAGTTCTTCTTTTTGAGACTGGCTTAGATTTCATAGATTTATTTCCTTATTTTAGAAATAAAAAAAAAACAAATTTGAAATGTTGCGCTTGAACAACGATGGGTAAAGATGGGTTAAAAGCTTTGTATAAGCCGATATAGTGTTGCCACTTTAACTATATACATATTTACATATAATGGCTACTAAAATGTGAGCTCGCATTAAATGTTGTAAGCACTGAATCCATTTGTATTCTAGTCTATGAAATTTGTTGTTAACAAAAAGTTTTCTATAAATTTATTACATAACATAATCAAATAAGTGGCAACTATCATCAAGCAATTTTGTAGCTGTTAGCTTTCTTAAACAGCTACTTTACCGTTTCTTTGTTTTATAATTGTATTTAACTTAAAATTTCTAAACAGGTGGCAATCTTAACAATTTATGCAATAAAAATAAGTGTAGTTATAATGATCCATAAGATAAGAAAACAATACAAATCCGTTCTGTCTTTATTACGAATATACGTATTTCGATCGTGACAGTATTTTGTTGCGTTACATAATTATACTCTCGCAACAAAAGTTGCTAAGAGAGTATTATAGTTTTCTCCACATAACGGTTGTTTGTAAGTCCTAAAACTAAACGAGTTAGATATAGGGTTATATATACCAAAGTGATCAGGGTGACGGGTAAAGTTCAAATCCGGATGTCTGTCTGACCGTCCGTCCGTCTGTCCGTCCGTGCAAGCTGTAACTTGAGTGAAAATTGAGATATCTTAATGAAACTTCGAACACGTGTTCCTTGGCACCATAAGAAGGTTAAGTTCGAAGATGGGCGGAATCGGACCATTGCCACGCCCACAAAATGGCGATAACCAAAAATATATAAAGAGCTATAACTAAGCCATAAATAAAGTTATGAAAATAAAATTTGAAACATAGGATCGCATTAGGGAGGGGCACATTTGAATGTAATTTTTTTGGAAAAGTGGGCGTGACCCCGCCCCCAAATAAGTTTTTTGTATATATCTTGCAAACCAATAAAGCTATATAAACCAAACTTTCTGCAGTCGTTTCCTTGTACAGTCCAAAAATGAAAGAAATCGGATAATAACCACGCCCACCTCCCATACAAAGGCTAGGTTGAAAATGACTAAAAGTGTGTTAACTCACTAACGAGAAACATCAGAAACACTAATTTTTACATAAGAAATGGCAGAAGGAAGCTGCACTGAGTTTTTTTACAAAATGGAAAATGGGCGTGGCGTCGCCCACTTATGGGTCAAAAACCATATCTCATGAACTACTCGACAGATTTCAATGAAATTCTGTATATAATATTTTCTTGACACCCTGATGACACTGGTGGAATATGGGCGAAATCGGTTCATAACTACGTCTACTTCCCATATAACTCAATTTTGAATCCTTCTGATTCTTTCACTTTATAATGTATACATAAGGAACCGATAAAGATAGCGAAATAAAACTTTACACAAATACTGTATTTGAGCTGTGACATCACTTGTGGAAAAATTGTCAAAATCGAGCCATGACTTTTCAAGGCCGCGGATATCAAACATGAAGAACTCAGTGCCTAAGGGTAATTTTTCACCGAAAATATAGGTAAATCTCTAAATAAATTGCGAGAGTATAAAATGTTCGGTTGCACCCGAACTTAGACTTTCCTTACTTGTTTTGTTTTAGTTCACTGAATTCAGTAACATACTAAAATAATTTTAACTTCATAAGGTTAATCATGTAAAACAAAGAAAACAAAAAGTAGACAGGAAGCTCTTCAATATAGACAAGAAAGGAAGGGGTAAGTTCGAGCGTAGCTGAACATTTTATACTCTCGCAATTTATTGATGCAATTTTATTAAAAGAACACACAATTTGACCCATATATTCGGCATACAGTCCAGTAGAATAACGAAAATCATCATATATAGTATATAAAGGCTGAGGTAATCCCTGAACCGATTTCACTCATTTTCACCATCAAGGTACACTATATTCAAGACTATACGCTCAATTGATTTGGCTAAGGTATTAAGCCCGTCGTTAAAAAAAAAACATATTATTAGGTGTATGGAAGATACAGGTGTATGGAAGATACGATTTTGACCATTTTGGTACATTAGAATAAAAAGATTTCCACCGAATTAAATTAAAATATCTGATAGTATAAAGTTAACGAATCAGATGGAATTCCAAATTGAGTTATATGGGAAGTAGGCATGGTTGTGAACCGATTTCGCCCATATTTCATCCGTGTCATCAGGATGTTAAGAAAATATGATATACCGAATTTCATTGAAATCGGTCGAGTAATTCCTGAGAAATGGTTTTTGACCCATAAGTGGGTTCGATTTGACGTATTTTTATGGTGTGTGATGGTGTACGTATAGGAAATGAGACTAGTAGGTTTGGTTTATATAGGTTTATAAGTTTGGTTTATTAAGAAGTTTGCGATATATATATATAAAAATTGTATTCGGGGGCCGGGCCACGCCCACTTAAATAAACAAAATGACATCCAAATATGTGAACAAAATTATTATACCCTCTCTATAACATATTGTGAGAGTATAACAATGTAAATACGTGCAGACTCCACTATGAAAATTACGAGCGTGACGAAATTACGATTACGTGAAATTTTTAACTTCAGAAATTTATTGATTATTACAAATAAAGAAAGCACAAAGAAGTTAATTTACAATATAGAAAACAGAATTGTTTACCTTGTTTTATTAAAAAAAAAAAAACGGAATTATTTTGACTGATTAATTATTTTCTACTCATTTTATAATTTGCATATTTTTATTTGTATAAATATTTGTTTTAAAACAAATATTGTTATAATTATCAATTGCTACATAGCAAATTGCATTTTATCAGTAAATATTAATAAAATTCGCGACCTTATCAAATATTTGTGCTGAACAAATATATGCGCGTACTCAAAATAAACATTTGGCGCTTGCCAAAACGAGCTGTGAATTTATTATGTTTACAATAAACACATCAACCGACAATTCGAACATTGGCACACCGCTGCGTATACTTAACCAAAATATGTTTATATTTCATTGCGCACAAAAATGCTATAAATATTAAACTACACATATATGTGTGTATGTATTTATAAAGGCATTTACAAATCTCTTTTGATTATTTCGAAATAACAAGCAATTAATTAAATTATCAATTAAATAATATTAAATTTGATTCACTATGGACAGTACGAAAAATTAATTGTTTAAGGGAAACAAAAACACTTTAAGTTTATACTGATTAGGAAATAAAATCGACAATTATTCATAAAATACAATAAAAAAAATTTTAATTACCTTAAATTAAAAAATAACAAGTAAGGAAGGGCTAAGTTCGGGTGTAACCGAACATTTTATACTCTCGCAATTTATTTATTTAACTTTATTTATATTATATAATACACAATTTGACCCACATATTCGTCATATATATTGTATAAAGTTTATTGACTGTTGGAAACCATAATATTAGGTTAGAAGCACCGAGGTCCTCGTGTTCGATATATGGGGCCTATGTTCCGATTTCGGCGATTTTTAGAATGGGGCTGCCACACTATTAACATAGTATTTGTGCAAAGTTCTGCACCGATATCTTCACAAGTACTTACTTTATATAAACTTTACTTACTTTATTGTAAACGATTCAGATTGCCTTCAGAATTCTGGTATATAGGAAGTAGGCGTGGTTGTGAAGCGATTTGGCCAATTTTCACAACATATCATTGGGATGTAAGAAAACTATTACAAACCAAGTTTCATTGAAATCGGTCGAGTAGTTCCTGAGATATGGTTTTTGACCCATAAGTGGGCGACGCCACGCCCATTTTCATTTTGTAAAAACATCTCAGTGCAGCTTCCATCTGCCATTTCTTATGTAAAATTTAGTGTTTCTGATGTTTTTCGTTAGTGAATTAACCCACTTTTAGTAATTTCCAACCTAACTTTTGTATGGGAGGTGGGCGTGGTTATGATCCGATTTCTTTCATTTTTGGACTGTATTAGAAAGTGGCTAAAAAAACGACTGCAGAAAGTTTGGTTTATATAGCTCTATTGGTTTGTGAGATATATACATAAAACTTAGTAGGGGGCGCGGCCACGCCCACTTCCCCAAAAAATTACATCCAAATATGCCCCTTAATAGTACGATCCTTCATATCAAATTTTATTTCCATAGCTTTATTTAAGCCATAAATAATGCCATATGGCACTTTATGTGTTTTCGGTTTTCGCCATTTTGTGGGCGTGGCAGTGTTCCGATTTTGCTCATTTTCGAAAGCAACTTTCCTATGGTGCCAAGAAATAAGTGTGCCAAGTTTCACTCTTCACCCTGATCACTTTGGTATATAACCCTATATCTAACTCGTTTAGTTTTGGGTGTTACAAACAACCGTTATGTTAACAAAACTATAATACTCTCTTTAGCAACATTTGTTGCGAGAGTATAAAAATAACTATTTTTTATACCAACCCCAAAAAGTATGCTAAACAAAATGCCAACACTTCCCTTTTACCACAACGCGCTCTACGTATTTATGTACGACTACACATGCACACACCACAAATCGTGACAGCAGCACGTGCAATTAACATGACCTATTGAAACGCCTCTGGGAATACCGTGTACACTTTCAATTATGTTTAGTAATCTCAGAGCTCATGCAAAATTACTTATGTTTACATTTTCCGCGACAATGACGCTTTTTATCGCTTTGCACACAGGCATACACTTACATATAAATGTGTGAGTGAGCGTGCATTGGTTTGTCATGTTGGCGCAGTTGAGATTTTCGCACGCGATCATGTTGTTTGCACGCGGCAGCCGGCTTTTTGGCACAACTCACAATGAGGCGAGACGTGACAATGAGTTGCTTCTGTTTAATGAGCTGATGGCTACACTTACACGCATATAGATATGTACGTATGTACATTAGTAAGAGTTTATTCAAGTAATATTTGCTAAAGCATCCGAAAAATGAGTAAATATTGTGTGCTCACTAAATAATGACTTAAATGTAATTAAGTAATATGAATAATATAGTAAATCGGTAGAGGTAAGATAAGCTGTAATTCTCAATATTACTTGAACTAACTGAAAGAGTGTACCTTACTTACTCTTACCACAATAGTTGTTATTCTCTTAACACCGTTGAAACACGAATTGAGTCTACATTGTGATGCTTTATGTATTCGTACTATTGATAATGAATTATTTTTGTAATTTAGATTATTTGTAGTTTTTTACTCAAGAGAATGCATTAGTCTCTCCAATCTCTGTTGATAAATTCTTATCTCATCTGCTATGTTTATTATATAGCAATGTTGGTTTTGACTTTAAAGAGCAAAGCGAATCAAATGGCGGCAATAGCAATACTTGAGACAACTTTTTTTATGTAAGGTAGATATACTCATATAAATATGTATATTGAAGTAAAAAGGAGAGTTATAATTTGTAAACAATGGAACGAGTTTTACATTGCGAAGCAGTTTTAACTCACTGAAATAGAATCTATTTACTTACTTAAACTTAACTTTTTAAATGAAAAGTGTAAGCTTTCTGAGGCTTGGAAGCCCTTGTTGATCATATTTCGAGAAGTGTAGAACAGAGAATTGCCCTTTAGCATCATTTCTCGAGAATTGTAGATTAAAAAATTTGTTTCTTTAGAGCAAAAAAATTACTACTCTATCATGAGTTTACATTTATAAGAATCCTGGATTTGAACTCCGAAATTCGCAATAATTTTCCTCTCAAATTTAATCCGTACATAAGTAAAATAAGCAATCACTATAATTCTATATTAAATGATGAGGTCCATTAGCTTTGTTTAGCGTCGAAACTCATTCAATTAATCATAAGGTACTACTGCTTTTTACAGCATTAAAACAATGACTTTTTGTGGTTTCTTTTGATTACATTTCGTTTTCGCTTAAGGCAGATAGATCCATAATTAATTTAATGCCAACTAAATACTAATTGAGGAATTAAGTAAGATTTGTATGGCAATAGTAGTAAATTCAATTCAATTGATCAATTTTTTCACAATTCGAATCATTAATTTATTGTAAAATTAAATGGTAATTGACCAGTTTTATTGTTCCAATGCTAAACATTTTTGATTCCATATTTTCTGGCAATTTGAAGCGTGCTTTAACATTTCTTAAATATCATAGACACCATTTGATGATATACATATAAAAATCCAATAATCGAAGTACAGTTATATATCCAAAGCAGGTGGTTTTTAATACATTAGAAACCAACGCGAAATATCACTGGGTTTAAGAAGACTGGCTTTTTTTTTTTTTACATGCATAAACGAGATAAAGTAATAATTGTACTGAATTTCTTACAAAATTACTCTTAATGCTCTTTGAGTGTTTGTTTCTCTTGAGCGGAATTAAAATTAAGAGTTTTTGTTATTGCAATGAGCGAAATTAATTTTTACAATGAGACTAATTTTTTTGGTAGCGGAAGATTTAAATTACTACAATTCAATACCAAGAATTTAAAAATTCCTTTCAATATAAAAAATGAATGACAAGACACTATCATCTAAAAACAAAATTATATTCTGCTCATGCTTCTTACAATACATTCATTATTTATACAATATGATGATTTGTATTTTATTTACATTCATTAATAATATAATAATTATTATTTAACAAGACTTCATCATGCACGTGCAACGGAAATAAAAATTCATATTCGTCGCGCCAAAACAAAAATGTTGTTACATGCACACTTTGTATTGTCGTTTCTTTCAAGAAATCTTCAAGTTTTACCCGTTTGTGTTGTAAGTCGAATGCATTTCACACAGTTCAAAAGCATGTAAATGTAAAGCAAGCGACATCCATGTAAAGCCAACAACAACAAAAAATACTAATAAAATAAAATTGAACAAGTTTTTGTACTTGTGAACGGTAACCGGGTTGTAAAAATAATTAATTATTGATATTTTAATGTCGTTTATATATATTTGTTTATACATGCCTTAGGGTGATCCGTTGGTTCTTTGCTAATATTTTTTTATATTAAATCGTCCATACAAAGTTACTTTTTGATTTCTACATTTCAAATTTTTTCCTGAAAAAATATTTAAATATTGGATCCATGAGATGGATGTATGACTTTAGAAATATTTATAAATGTCTGTACATAATTCCAAATAAAATTATAATATATATTTAATATATAAAAAATATATTTTTCTTTTATTTTATGTAAAAATATTTAATTGCACTGTTGAAAAGAAAAAAATCAAAAAGTTTATATAAATATTGCGAGCGTTTAATGAACCTTGAATAATATATAATATGCTCCCTAATGTGAGCAGTTTTTATAAGGTCATTAACGGTATCTTCCTGGCACAACCCAAACAATAACCAGATTGCTGAATAAACTCGTTAACTATATTATTAAAAAAAATATATTATTTTATTTTCTTAAATTCAACTGATTTTTAAGCAATGTTTATTAGCTGTTCTTTTCAATTGCTAATCTAAATAATATTTAGTCTCGCCTGTTGTTACCCAGACAATAAATGAAAATACTTTTTTTCTGTTCAAAAACACTCCTAATTGAGCAATTAAGCGTGTTTCATTAATTTAACTATTGTTCTCAATTTAGCTAAGAGTTCAGCAATCAACAAATTAGAAATTATTCACGAAATTAAAATTGGATTAACAGTTCCGTTTCTATACAGAGGATCACCTAACTATTTAAAAAATGTTAAACTACAAACTAAATTGAGTCGATTTACATGTTATTTGCGTCAACTAATTAACTAAACATGATAATTGCAATTATTTCTTTTGCATTTCGACTTACTGTAATATAATAGTTAACATTTCTGGAGCACTATGGACTCTGTAGACGCCCTTGGCATCTTTTGACATCCATTTTCTTACAAAGTTTATAATAAGTATATAATTTTCAGGAAGTAACTGAATACGTTGTTGGAGTTTAAAGTGAGTAGAGTAAAAGGTTTCTTTATGTCGACATTGTGTTCTCAGTAGTTGTATCGATTTATAAATCATTGAAGTCGATGAGATATCAGATTTTGTCAAGTTTATAGTTCTTATTTTTTTGTAAGAAGTTAATACTTATGTAAATAAATTCTCTTAATGTACCAAGATAATTATTATTATATTATTATTATAATTCAATACAAAGTTTAACCTCTATGTATTCTAAATTAAACAAAAATAATTATTTACATTGCCATAAGAATTATTTCTTTGCATAATTGAATCTCCCCTATTACTATCATACTGACCTGCCTTAATTTTATACTGCATATGGCGTGCAGTAAATAATGTTTGTGCATATATTTTGTAAGTTAATAGTATTTATATTTAAAGCGACTTAATAAATTCAAACTATTAAAAAGCTGAAACTTAATTGCAAGAAAATCTATACAAAACCACCTGCTGGTGTTATAATAAATAACACGTAGAAGGTTGAATGCGAAGCAACGCTGTGAGTCTGTGCAGCGGCAAACACTTTGCGCAGGCGCAGCTTTACAAGTAACTTGTAACCGCTCAAGGTTACACCAGTTAGTTTGACGCAAATTTTATATCAATTAAAATATTTGTTTAACTCAATAAAAAAGGTGTTAGTTATGCACAGTTTCAATGGTGACAGACAACACTTTTTATTAATCAATTCGATTATACAATTAGCCTTCTGATTGTGCAGGTAGCATAAAATTGTGTTTTAACATTGGAAAGTTGATTGTACGCCGACAGTGCGATCACCTAGCTTCTTAGCAAAAATTATGCTTTTTCTACATTTCCACTGGTAATTGTTTCCTTAACTAAATACTTGCGCAATTGTAATTATTTAAAAGAATTACTCGCATTAAATTACGCGGTATTCAATTGCGCTGGGTGAGCGCAAGCTGAAGAGGTCGTGTGAAAATTACAACTATTGTATCTTTATTGTAATTTAATTATGTGTTTGTATATAAATATTCATCAAGTTTGACTTTTAAAAGGCAGATTATTTACATTCATATATTATGCGAGATAAAAGTATACATTATTCTCTCATGCAGACTGTGTGGTAGAGTATACTTTTGTTAGATGATTGTTTAGTTTAAACTTTAAATATGTTGTAATTTTACAAACGATTTACAAACGATTTGTCTATTTTTAACAGATCAGTAAAGTTGTGGGCTTGGCTAACATAATTAATGATTTAAAATTTCTCAAAAATACAAAGCTGTAAAAATATATTTTTAAACTTTCTTCCTTTGATTTAAAAAAATAAATTTTATCAAAGTTATATTTTTAAAACTAAATTTAAAAGAATTAATCATAAACTTAATCGCACCCACATTTAAATATTACTCATCTTAAAGGAAATCAACAATCAAAGCCTTAGCTACTTTCACCTGTCAACAGGAACACCTGTCAGAGCAATTACTTAGCATGGCTATGTATTTGTTGTTGTCTACGAGTGCTTTGCACTTAGAAATTATATTTGAGATAACAAAACGCTCAAAGAGCATTAATAATTAGAGAGTGGCAAGATAAAGGTACATATGAGTATACTAAAGTTAATAGCAACAGGCGGGAAAAAGCGGCTGGTTTGAAGACTGAAATTTGCGCAAACAAAAAAATTATTTAATACTTTCTGTTGCCATAATAAATAAACTATTAAATATTTTATTTGTTGAATGAAAAAAATAGTAAGAATAATCTTTATAATAACAGAAATATACTCCCCCGGACTCCCGGCTCCCGGACTCCTTAACTTTTTTTTCTTATGGGAACATTCTATAAAATCACAAGTTTATTATTCAATAATTTTATTATAAAATAAATTGTTAAACGAACAAAGTTAACAGTGTCCCCCTATGTTGCTAACAGCCACTTTGGATGCTGTTGCTGTTACTTGCACTGTGCGTTTTCTCATCACCACCGCTGAGTTGAGTTGAACTGAGCGCCAGCACTATTACGAGTATATTGTTGTTTATATTCGAGTGAAATTCTGTTCGTACCAAACCCCCACTAAACGGGCTGTTGTATGCTGTGGTATAAGTGTTTAAATTGGTCCCTTCGTTTGCCTTATATTTGGAGCTGTGGCGAACAGCCACTCGTTGGCGCTCAATCAACTGACACACCTACACACACGCACGACCCACAGCCGATATAAAAATGTTTGGCATTATGAGGAAATGCTCAGTTACTCACGGATTTTCGGCATGCGACGAACAAGTAAACATTACCCATGCGAAGATAAAATAAAGTATATATATGAAAATTCAACAAAATAATATAACCGAGTGTTTGCAATAATTTGTAAAAAAATAAATTTATTTATTTATAAGAAAATTCAAAAATTGGAATTAGTTAAATGAAAAGCGAATTTTTTGTGCTCGACTCATAAATAAGTCACATAAAAATACTTCAGTGTGCGTTTTAACTGTATATTTATTAGTTAAAAATATAAGTGATAAGTTTCATGAATAACGGAATTTAGTCTTGCAACACGAACAACGTGAAAAATTAACTTGTTTTGAAAAATTGTGCATATTAAACCCCTGGAACAAGCGGCGTAATTGCTGAAAAGAATGGAAACTGTTTAATAAATGGTTAGTAATAAAGTTTTTTTAAATACATATTTAAAAAATTAATATATATTTTGATTATTTTGGTAATGTCTTGTTATTATTAAATACAAAATCAATCAAAATAGCTTAAAAAATAAATAATAATGAAATCAATTTAAAATATAAAGTGACCGGTTTTAAATCCCATTCGTTGTTTTGGTATATTGGTATGCTTAACAAGAAACACCAAAAAAAGAAACAAAAAAAAAGTCTTTAAAAAGTAAATGATCTCATTTAAACATACTTCATGAAAAAGAAAATGAGTGCTGAAGATAAACTTTATCTGAAAAGAGTTGAAAACACTCTTTGAGAATTGAGATCACTTACTGAAGTCAAACTGCCGCAATAAGAAAGTATTTGTATATCATTTTAAAATTGTTTGTGTTAGAAACCTTAAGCCATGGCTTAAAAGTATATTACTTACTTTACAAGACCAAAATGAAATTACAAATATAAAATAGTTTTTCTAAGCTTAAAAGATATTTTAAGTGTAGCACAGCAGAAAGAAATATATTTCTCAACATCGTGAACATACAAACCCATTGGCTAATGCGGTACATTCCTGCAATCAAACACGTTAAAAATAAGAGATCTACCAGCCTATTAGAGAGTAACTAAACCACAATCTTAAGCTTCTTTAGGTGTAAATAGATTTCAGACTTTAAAATATTGTTAGACTTTAAACAATGCAGATCGAAAATATAAAGAAATATTGAAGAAAAAAAGCACTCATGACTTTCCTAGTAGCAATTACTGTTTTCTAAAATCAAAGATATAAAATATTTTTAGAATATTATAAATCTGTTAAATAAATCAATTTCAAATATGCTAACGTTATCAATTATAACTAGAAGGTGTTATCTACTTCTTATTCTAGTTCTTATGTGTTAGACAAATACATATATTAGAGAACGTCATAAACACAAATTGGCATGTATATTGTACGTATGATTATTTAACAATTATGATAACACAAAGTTGACGAAAGTGAACTCTTTAAAGAGATAAAATAATCAAAAAGTACAGTTGGGTTCGTTTCAATTGTAGCGCACCTTCTAAAATTGCTCTTAGAAACTTTTTGCTTAGACTTTCTTGTATTTTTATGTTCTTTTCTACGCAAATTGGAAATTAATTAGTTTAAATTAAGACCTAATTGTGTTTATTATTTTTTATCCGCCGAAAGTATAATATAAAAAGAGTTTTCTGTAAGCCAATATTTAACATAAAAGTGTTCCATCATATATGTATATTAATGTCAGAAAATTTTACATTCAATTAATAACACATTTTTTTGAAAATATTTTGGTCGAGAGTCCTGAAACACATTTTTACATTTTACAACATTTTAATTTTTTAAATTTTTTTTAAGCTAATAGTTTAAAATCCAAATTTCCAAGGACTTCTCTGGATTCCAGAAGCTTTAAAAAACCTACATTTGCAGCCCTATTTCATACAGAGTATAGAGACTTACAGCTATGCGAATGTTGACATACATATATTGCTATAAGCGTCTTTGATCCGCCAACTCATTGCTCACTATGACTGCGATCTACTACTTAGGCCTCTGAAAAATTTACTTGTGAAAGCAATGACTAAGCTATCTAGTAAAATACAAGACAAGATGAAATGTGGTGCCTTATTAAAAATATAACGGTTCTTTCTTGTTAATTACTGATGCAAAATGGTCGTCCTTTCGAATAAAATCCGAGTGTAACCAAGATCACTCTCCCCGCATTTGGGTATTGAACCACAACCACCACAATATGCAAAATGGTCGCCCTTTCGAATAAAATCCGAGTGTATATAACATATGCATGAGTATACAGAACGACTGTCGTTGGAATTGAAGTGGGATTCCTCTCTATTTGGTTATGCCAGTTTTTTTATTTATACCAGTTGTGCATTTGTTTCACCACTATCCCAGATTTGCCGAATTTTTCATTATATTTCGGTTATTTTTAAGATATCGGCGTAATTTGCATTAACCCAACTATATGTACATATATTAGTGTGAACATATATTATTCATATATATATTGCTTACGTATATTTTACATATATTACTACGGCATCCTCTATATTTGAATATTATAAAGTACCCCGATAACGCATAAAAATGACACAATTTCAAATATAATATGAACTCAACACTAAAAAACATGTAAATATGTCTTTCTAATCAAAATAACCGCAACAATATTGAAATTAAGAAAAACAGCAACAACAAAATTGTTTGCAAAAAAAAAAGCATGCTCATTGACCAACACTTAGTAGTAAACGAGTACATAAACAAATGTAACGAGGCTTGCAAAAAGACCGCAACAGCAGCAACAAGCTGTCACCTAAACAAAAAAATTAAAATATATACAAAAAACTTAATACAACAATAACATTTATATATTATGTATATTAGGAATATTTATATATAAATATGTATGTACATATTTATGGTATATGACACATGTGTACAATCATATAACAGCAACAACGTGTCGACATTATCAGTAAAGCCGTTTCGCGGTCAACAGCTGTGAGGGTGGCTATCGCCAACTGCTGCCGCCGGCTGTTGACCACCACCAACAATGCCAACAACATCAATAACAGCCACACCACAACACTAAGCGTCGTTATTACATATGACAGTCACCAGCAAAGCAGCAAACGCAGGCACCGACCTGTGTCAATAAGCAGAGTCAAGAGATGCCCACAGCTCGCACGCTTCCACACACATACTCACCCTCATAAAGCACACAATTTATACTCGCATTTTGCTTTGGTTTACAACGCTGCAACCATTGTTTATGTCGCTGATTGCTGTTGTGGCTGCTTATTAATTTTTTTGTTTTCAAATTTTTCTTCTTGCTTTTGTTGCTGTTTTTTATATGTGCTTATACTCGCAATGTGCGTATAATATTTGTCGTTACATATAATTTTCATGTTTTACAAATATTATTTTTGTTGTTTTCCTTTAGGTGTTTCTGTTTGTAGCGCGTTGTGTTCGTTGGCGGTAAATTGTAAATTTGTGTTTCACATTTCTCTTTGGTAACTTTTGCGCGCTATTTTTTCAATTTCTTCTTCATATTTGTCCAGCGATTACTTTTGCTTGTTTGTTTTGTTTTGTCACATTTATACTGTAGAAGTTCGCTGATTTTTTCTTATTTCTTTGTTGTTGTTATATTTATTTTAGCAAACGACTTGTCAATTGCCAACAGCTGCTTTTTCATTTTTTTCTCGTTATAAAAACACTTTCACAGTTTATCTTTAAAATTATATTTATCGTTTCTTCTATCCAAGTTTTCAATAATCTTTAATTTGTTTCTTGGATCCTGACTTTTCGAACCAAAATCCTTTTATATAATAATATTATCCAATTAAGAACTTTCGTGTGATTTTGTTTGAACTCATAAAAGCTGTCTCGCTTTTATTGAAATTACCAAACCGTCGTTGTCTTTAATATCTGTAGAACCTTTTCAGAATTTTGTTCCATTTATAGTCTCAGGCCTTGGTTTTGACATTATCTACAATTATGTTAGCGATGTAAACCGATCTACTAATATCCGAAGAAAAATAAATCTTGTAAAGCGACGGTATCAAACTGTTCTGCTGTAGTTCTTGTACTAATTATTCTTTGTAGTTTTCAATAGGCAGGTGGATGAATCAAAAGTGAATGATAAATATACAGTTAAAGAATGTCTATGATAGATGGAGATGTAGACGAATTGTTTATGTTTATCTCGAATTATATTTCACATCCCATTTTATACATACCATACCATATCAATATACCTTATGTCTACTCCAATGGGTTGATGGAGCTACGTACGCACGGTTTTCATTACGTCAAATTGAATGACGTTAATTTGATAATAATTTCAATGTGCTATATATTTTTCACTGCGTCCCGAAAAACTATTCACTCCATTTCAATTATGATCATGACTCACATCAAATTCATTTGCAAAATTGTTTTTATCATTAGTTTCCAAAATTGTACTTATTGTCAATAAATTTGACATAATGGGCACCGCACTTAATAAGACCGTTTAAGGTATTTAAAGTTTTACGCCTTTTATTAGGTCAACAATTTTGCTTCCGCCGTTTTCCAATAGAAGTCTCTAAGGTTAAACGAATAAATCGTTTTATATCGATCTTGGACATTTGTGTCAACATTAACCCAACAAAATATTTGTAGAGATCTGTTTGCATCCCAAACTTATTCACAACTGAAAGTGCCACTTTTTGAATTCTCGCCATTTCCGGGAAATTTTGCTTTTCTTTTTTAATTCCAAGAAAAGTGCGGCTCAGGCTCATCGACATTTGTAACCGTTTTTATACAAAAAAAAAAACTTAAATTAAAAAAAAAAAAAAAACGTCGGAAGCAAAGTTGTAGACCTAATAGTTAAAATATGGCATTAGTTCGCACCGTAAATGAACTTAACTGCGTGCTGTCTGCAAAATTGACACACTTTCGGTAAAAAGTTCAAATTTCTTTTATTTTTTTTTTGCACTCATTTCTTAGAGAAAATATTTGGAGATTTGTATTTAATTTCTAAATTCTATCTAATTATCAAACAGGTGATATTATAGGCTTACAAAGGACACTAAACTATACTATATAAAAATTTTAAAGAAAAGTTTTAACAGTTTGAAAGAGTACCAACATGTTTTTGTAAAAACTCTTAAATCCTCTTAATTATATCAAAAATTCTGTTATGTATGGCATTTACATATCTATATATCACGCATGAATATTTATTGGCATCTCGCACAATTTCGCCTCAGCATCTTCCATATTTCACTTTACTTTTTATGTTTTTATTCATACAAATATACTTGTATGTATGTACAACAGCATAAGCACACTCATATATCACACTTGCCATTTCCCTTTGTTTCGTACAATTTTTCACATTTCAGTTTTTTATACGAAAAACAATTTTTTGCCAGTTGTTCAACAAGAACGCACAACAATAACAAACAAAAATGTGTGTGTGGTATAAATACTATATAAATTGCTATACTTGTACAAGCTTATGCCACTACTAATCGTTTAGTTCTACACGATGCGCGTAATTAATAGGTATTTGAACAAATTTATATATATATGTGTGTGCGTGCGTGTCTGTTAAACGATTTTTTTTTTGCAGAATTATTTGTATGTAGAAAATTTGCCCTTCAAAGCGTGCGCTGATTTATGACAACGCACATTTTGCGTTTGCACAAAAATTACAACAACAAACACTTGTTCATATATATCATCGAGCGTTTTGTATAGAATATTATTCCAACAAATTATAGTAATTTCGCAAATTTTTTACTTTTAATTTGGTATATCAAAATCAAGTGGCGTGTCATTGAAATTATTTGGCTGTTTTTATTTGTTATTTAATTCTGTTGATTTTGTGGCGTTTTTTTGTTAATGATTGCATGTATAAATTTTGTAAATAATTTGTTAATAATACAAAAGTCGCCCACAAAAAGAATAATGCTAATTGAGAATAGTAATCGGTTTGAAAAAAAACGGATTCTAATTGAAGACACTTGATACTGTCTACCTATGAGCTTCTGTAAGATTTCGAAGCACAAAATAAGATTTCAAGTACAAGCATACGAATCAGAAAACAAATTGGCTTTTCATTATTTACTTGTTCCTATCTTTATCCTCATAACTATCACAACTAACATTGGTAGCTACCTCTAACAGACAAAGATTGCTAACAACTTATTCTGTATATACCAATTCTCGTTAATCTGCAAAGTCAAACATAATCATGAATGAATATTGTAAATACGTACGGGCCATAGAAGAGCATAAACGTGCTTATTCGAGACAAGCTAATACTGCAATCAATATATGGTGCAGCAGAGCGTATATGTAACATTCCGTTTCTCTGCGGTAACTTGAAGGAGTATGGCGTAGGAACCAAAAAAAAATACTAATTTTAGGCACTAATCGTTTAGTAAATGAAATAAACCAATAAATGAAAGAAATCGTCTTCATTAGAGTGACAGATTTGGATATTTTTAAATAGAATGTTTGTCTGACTTTTTCTTATTATTTGTTAATTTCTGTCTAACTCAAAACCAATTCAATGACATATTTTACTAAGATATTTTTTATTAGAAGCCAAATTCGAATTTTTTATAATTAAATGATTTTTAGAAAAAATCCGACTAATTATATAGTAATTGGGTTTATTAAAATGTGAAAATTTTTTATTTAATCATAGTCTGTGGTTGAGAATCCTCTATATTCCGCTTTTGATAAACATTTTTATTTCGTATGTCACAAAATTTAATTCATCAAGCATTAATCATTAATTAAAATATAAATAAAATAAGAACATAAGAATAATAAATACTCATTGAATCCCAATAGTTGCGAATATATTAAGCAGCTGAACCCATTCAACCAAAATGCTAGCCAAACAGTTACATAGACATATCACACAACCGCATCATAAACAAGCTCCACAGCAGCCGAAGGAGAGCGGCACTGAGTAAGCCATAAACTGGCGAACAAGCGCAACGCGGCGAATATATTACTTGATTACAGCTTGTTTACATACATATATGCAAACATGTGTGTATATATTTTAATGCGCGCTCGTTTGCGTGTGTGACAGCTGTGTTCTTGTTTGTATTTACATTACAATTTTCCGTTTTCGCGTTGCTCATACGCCATGTACACCGCCATGCGTACGATAGACACAGATTGGTAAAAGACTGCGGAAATTTGCAACCCAAATCAAACCCGCAATATTATTGATGTCGCACGCTAATAAAAACAATCAACAACATTTGGTTGAAGAAAGATTGCAAAGAAATATGCGAAAAGGGAGGTTTATATAGCGGAGAAAAAAAATGAAAATAAAGGCAACATTAAAGGTAGGTAACAAGCAGTGCGCCAGAAGTGTTGTGTAGAAGAGGAAATAAGTGGCATCTTTTGCATGTGATTGCATACAGGATGAGCTAATGTTTTGTGTTTTTTATTGTTCTTGTTATTTTGTTACTATAGCTTGAACTCAACTGAAAGCAGCTCAAGCGGCAATTTGCGGCGCTGATTTGCATGTGGGGTACACAAGTAAATCAGACGCGCGCTCAACTATCTAAGAGTTTTTAAAGTTCAAACAGCACACATACACACACACACATGCATACTTGCATACATTCAAGCGCATATGTTTGCTTGTTCCTTTGGCAAATTGCTTTTCATCGACTATTTGAAAGGCAGGCAGCTATAGAGGAAGTCGTTTGTTTTCGTAGGAGCTAGTGATTTGCCGGTTTCAATCGATTAGCAATCAACCACAGTATGTTGCCACATATTTTTTTTATTTTTTTTCCTTTTTATACATTTTTATACATATGTATACCGTTGTGCTGCGTCGTGGCAGCGGAAGTTAATGTAGCAAGTAATTGTAGAAAATTGTTTCTTTCCTTGCGCTGATTTCGTACTGATTTTGCGATTGGCTTCTAAGTATTTTTATTTATTTACAATTGAGCACAAAACGGCGTAGAAATCAAAGCTCAATTACCTGATATTGCCCGCAAATGGAGCTGAACAGCCGCTGCTGATGTTATGTTGCGCCTTCAAAGCCATTTCGCTTCTTCCGTTGCTGCTGGCACACAGCTGTGTAGAGGTTTATTGCTCACTTCTGCTAGGCTGATTTTTCTAGGAAAGTAATTTTGTGTTTACTACAATTATTTCTAGCTAAAATTCGGTTTTTGCGGCAGTGTGTTTATCGGCTTGATAAATAACGAAAGATTTTTGATAAGGAATTTTTGCGTTCCATTTTTTTGGCTTTCTTGTAAGAATAGAAATGATTAAGGAATATTAAGAAATTGGTTTAAAAGCAACTTTCCTGTTGGCATATCAAAGTGTTTAAAGACGAGCATAAAACTTAATTAAATTAATTATTACATAGTACAAATTTTTATACTCTCGCAACCTGTTGCACAGAGTATTATAGTTTTGTTCACCTAACGGTTGTTTGTGTCACCAAGAAACAAAAGAGTTAGATATAGGGTTATATATATATAAATGATCAGGATGACGAGTGGAGTTGAGAGGGTTGCTTTCGAAAATGGGAAAAATCGCTCCACTGCCACGCCCACAAAATGGCGAAAACCAAAAACACATAAAGTGTCATAACTAAGCCATGAATAAAGTTATAACAATAAAATTTGGAATAAAGGATCGCACTAGGAAGGGGCATATTTGGATGTAATTTTTTTGAAGAAGTGGGCGTGGTCCCGCCCCCAAATCGGTTATTTGTATATAACTCGCAAACCAATAAGCTATATAAACCAAACTTTCTGCAGTCAGTTCTCTTACGTACCCCACAACATACCATGAAAATAGTTGAAATTGGATAATAACCACGCCCACCTCCCATACAAAGGTTAGGTTGAAACTTACTAAAAGTGAGTTAACTCAGTAACGAAAAACGCCAGAAACACTAAATTTCACATAAGAAATGGCAGATGAAAGCTGCACTCAGATTTTTTTACAAAATGGAAAATGGGCGTGGCGTCGCCCACTTATGAGTCAAAAACCATATCTCAGGAACTACTAGACCGATTTCAATGAAACTTGGTTTGTAATAGTTTCCTTACCTCCCAATAATATGTTGTGAAAATTGGCCAAATCGCTTCACAACCACGCCTACTTCCTATATACCAGAACTTAGAAGATGATCTGAATCGTTTACTTTACAATATATAAAGTAAGCACTAGTGACTACCTGAAAACCAGCATCAACAACACGAACAATGTCAGCCTCGAAATCCAGCGCAGAATAACTCTTGCCAACAGGTGCTACTTTGGACTGAGTAGGCAATTGAACAGTAAAGTCCTCTCTCGACGAACCAAAATCAAACTCTACAAGTCGCTTATCATTCCCGTCCTTCTTTATGGTGCATAAGCTTGGACGATGTCAACTTCAGATGAGACGACACTAGGAGTTTTTGAGAGGAAAATTTTGCGCAAGATTTATGGTCCTCAGAACATTGGCAACGGCGAATACCGCAGACGATGGAACTATGAGCTGTACGAGTTATACGACGACATTGACATAGTTCAGCGAATAAAAAGACAGCGGCTACGCTGGCTAGGTCATGTTGTCCGAATGGACGAAAACACTCCAGCCCTGAAAGTGTTCGATGCAGTACCCGCCGGAGGTAGCCGAGGAAGGGGAAGGCCTCCACTCCGTTGGAGGGACCAGGTGGAGAGCGACCTGGTTACACTTGGGATCTCCAATTGGCGCCGGACTACGAAGGAGAGAGAGAGGTGGCGCACTATCGTCGATTCGGCTATAACCGGCTAAACGGTTGCAACGCCAATCACATACATACATACTAGTGAAGATATCGGTGCAGAACTTTGCACAAATACTACGTTTATAGTGCCACATTATATAGTGCCCCATTCTAAAAATCTCCGAAATCGGACCATAGGTTTTCAAGGCCCCATATATCGAACAGGTTTCCAACTTTCAATGGACTTTATACAATATATATGACGAATATGTATTTCCTTAATTTATTTTTTCTTTTTTTATGAAAATTACAAAAAAGACATTTTTAATTTTTTTTTAATTCTCCACAAACATTTTTATGAATATTTCTAGCATTTTCGGTTAAATTATTTAAATGTTGTTCAAATCAACAAATCCAATAAACATTTAAAAAAGTTACGTATACGCCCCGACCAACAGCTGTCATAGAACTGATACTGACAGATCATTTGAAGTAGTGTACTTATAAATGTAAAGCAGAAAAATATAGATTATATGCTATTTTAATTACAGCAACAAATACGGCATGTTATAAGTGCTCATATATAACATTTTTTATGCTTTGGGGACACAGCGGGGTGTTAGGGCGTATGAGTAACTAAACATATCTGTTGATATGGCTTTCAGTAAATATATTTTATCAAAATAATGCTTGTGTGAAAGTTTTGTTGAAAATCTGTGAATTTTTAATCGAGAAGTATCTACTAAGTACTAGATAATGCGACTTTTTATAAATAGAGTGGAATTATAATCATATACATATATGTATATGCTATAATTTAAAATTGTCAGGTAAAACCCTTATACTTCATATTTGTGTTTGATGTCATGCATTTCTTGTGCTTGCTATAACTGGTATCATTGCCAAAAATAAACTTTAAATTATCTGTAATAAATATAATTTCACGTGATATTTAAATCAATGTTTGATATAAAATATATAGTGAATACTGAGTCACTTTCTTGAAAAGTGATAAGATTAAATGTGAGCATCATGCCGAGTGCAAAGACACTTATGTCATACAATTATACCATAAAAAATATATCAGATTAGATTATAATTATTTAAGTACAATGTAATGACGCTGTTAAAACACACTTGAAAAGTAAATATAGTATCTGCATATAAAATGTCGAGGATTGCCCTTGTCTACATACGTTTGTCTTATCAATTTTAGTTTTTTATTGAGTTCAATGCGCATTATCAAATAATAGGCACTTAACTTGATTATACGTTGGTTTGAAGCAAAGAAAATGAGTTAGAGATACCAGAAATGATCTTACTTAGCTTTTTAAACTACACTCAGAAATCTTTTTTTCCATATAAAAACTCATTAGGTGATTTATATAGTGAATATCAGAGAAAAATGATAATAATGAAAGTCAGCGAGATCACTTCACTTCAGTTAAGGTGCCACAGCAGTAAAAGGCATGTGTCCTTGCAAAGCTATATATCTCCTCCATATACATACATTTATTTTGCTCACTTTTCGATCAAAAATTTGCTTAAATTCCGAATACTTAGAATACAATATTGCTTGCTCATTTTGAATTTCTTTGAATTGCCTTGTCACATTTGCGAAATGAATTTCCAAAAATGTGCAAAATATCATGAAATGTCATCTTGTTGGTCCATCAGCATCTACTTTCGTTGAATTGTTGTTTTGCTATTGTCACTGATACTGTTTGATACTGTTTGCTTTGGTGCAGAATGTGGGTCACTTGGTCGTTGCGAGAAATTCAATCAGATTTGGAGCTTCTCTCTACTTTTTTTTTCTTGATAAGCGAAGTGAATTGGCATTTTCTGTGTTATTTTCTATTATTTCTGTTATACAATCTCTGCAAAATGCTATCATTTACATTGTCCAACTGTTGTGTTATGTTGGCTTTGTGGCTTTGTTTGCCGAGTAGATGGTATAATATGCGACATTCATGCATCTGTCGATATGGCAGGTATTTGGAAATTTTTTGTGTTGATGTTAGTAAAGTACTAATATTAATTAAAGCAATAAAATACTGTATGGAACTACGAAATTAAATCGGAAAGCCTACAATTATGAATTTTAATACAAAAATTGCTATGATACAAATTTTATTTATTTATTTATGTGTTCGTAAATATTAGCATAAATATTTTTATTTTGAGATATTTGATATCTCTAAAATTTATTTATTTTTTTAATATTACGAAAACCACGTGATTTCCACAATAAATAATATAAATACGCAAGCCGGCATACCATATACATCTCTACATATAGACATTTAAGGTTTGATTGGCAGTTCGTATAGAAATATAATTGAAAAGTGAGAGTGAATACTCAAACACAGTATGTTCATCGTTAGTCACGCACATATGTGTGTAAATATATTTATATTTGACAGCAAATAACTATTATGAAATATAATCACACTCGCCAGAGCGCGGCTTAACGCAGACGACCCTTTGACACTTGGGAATTCGCGAAATGTGACACACAGCCAGAGGCTTAACTCAACTACACACGCGTGCAAAATTTCTATTTTGTTCACAATTCTCTATATAAACTATATATACATGTATATTATAGATAGATCTATATTTGTTGAATGTTAATTGCCAAAGCCAATGTCATGTGAAGCGCACAATTAAAAGTTATTATGAAAAACGATTCTTTTCAATTGATGATACAGTTTTATAGCACCCAAATACGGCGTGCATTAGACGTACGCAAACAAATGAGTGGAAGGAGGTACGAGCTAAGTGAGTGAGTGAGATGTGGCAAACAATTCACACCCACCAGCAACAATTAGCTTTCAATTTATTAAAGCTTCCTCAAAAACGCATAACTTATTAATAAATTCGTACAACGGACATACTTACATACCCTATACATACATATTTACATAAATTTTTATGTATGTGTGCACGAGTGAGCTTAAAGAAATAGTGCGCCAAGCGAACGATTTTTTAATTGGAATGCTAATACTTGTTTTTATATATAGTAATAAGTGTACACATATTTATATTTGTTATATTTTTTGAGTTTACACATTAAAAACGAGGTTGCCACATATTTGGCATTATGAAATTTCTCTTATGCTTATGCTAATAAATAAAGTTTTTTGATGTGAAAATCAAAGTAAAATGTCTTTAATTCGAATTTTATAAAAAAATTGTATATATTAAAAAAATATACTTTATAGAGTTGCCATCTGACAATATTTTTTTTTAAATATCTAATGAAATAAATAATTAATATTAATACACAACGTCCTTTGCTATCAAATATTCACCATAAATATTTAATTGTTTATATTAAAATAGGGTTACCATCCTAGTCTATTAAAAAAATTCCAAACGGATGAGTGATATTTAATAGAGTATTATACTATTATACAAAATTATATTTAAAACTTTTTTACAATATAGCTTATACAAGCACCCTCGATTTAATATTGAAATATTAAAGAGTTATTAATTCTTTTAAGTCATTCGAGAACATATGGCAACCCTTATAAAAATTAGCATTTATTGGTGCGACTAAACATTTCAAAAAATGAAATTTCTGAAGAAAATTTTCGCGTTCGTTCAAAAATATTTCATTCTGTATTCTAAAACCGAACCGCGAAATTACACGAGCCTATAGTTATGAATAATTAAAAACTGTAATCGACCACGGCCAAATTCGTTTCAATTGATAAAGAAGAACTATCAAATTGGCGAAAATTCTCACTCGTGTACTGTACTTAACCTCAAAATATTTTAACATTCAAAGCACGGTTTTACAATATTACTTACATATGTATATACATATTTATGTATTGATATGTGTGTAAGTATAAATTGGCATCTATTTCCTCATATCCATATATGTTCTTGCGTTATGACGCGTTTTAATTGTTTTTTTTTTATTGTAACTTGCGCTTTTGTTTATTGTAATATGGGCGTATATTTTTTATTATTTTATTGAAGCGAAATAAATGGCGGTTTGTCATGATTTCAAAATATGAAAACCTAGATTTAAATTGTAGCACTTTCATTAAATTAATTGTTTATGGACATGGAACTACATATTTCGAGAATTATTTGTAATGATTGCACATATGTATGTATGATGATGTGTAAAATCGAAAAAGGGACTTTGTAGAAAAATTGTTTTTGTTAAAATTATGATAATTTAAAAATTGGCGAAAAATATGTTTTTCACGAAAACGTGTTAAATTTATTCATAATTCTATATGAATAATGTTCTTACTGTATGCAAAATGCTGAACTTCAATGTCAGGGGTTTCAAGCATTCAGCTATCATTACTTTACGCGGAATAAGTGCTGACAAGTATTTTACTTTCTCGAAAATAATAACTAACTCTAGTATGAAACCACTAGCTACAGACAACAAAATCTGTATAATATATAAAATAAATCTAGGTATTTTTCACGTTACGGATCATAAATTGACTTTGAAAAGGCTTGTGTTTATATTTTACTAATATATTTAGAATAAATTTTCAATAATATTTCATATTTCTACTGACAGTATATTTTGACTAGTCATTATCTGCCGAAATATTTTTAAAACAAATTGCTTTTCATCATAAAAAAACTTTAAACACGCATACTTACTCATAGAACCCTTCTCATATGGATACTTGAATGTGTGTAAACGAAGATTAACTTGTCAGCGCGCTACAGTGGCAATAAACTACAGAATAACATTAACTTGGAAAGACAGCTAATGACACTATATATATGTATGTATATACAAGTATAGAAGTGTATATATGCATATATATAATATATGTAAATGCATAAAAGATACACAATGTGGAATTTGGTGCTAAAGCGCGCGCTTGTAACAATGCACTGGAGAGTAATAATACTCATATGAGTAAGATGAAGTGCTGTGCCGGGTTCCGGGCCCGACTTTGCGGTAAGCAATTACTTATATTCGAGGCGGAAGAGCGTGTAGATTACTCTAAATGAATTTTAGGAGACTTTTCTCTTACAGGAAATAATTTCAGATATTTTTAGATAACTCACTCTCTTTAAAAAAAAAACCGTGTATGCACTTTTTACACCTGTTAAGTGGGCTTCGAACCCACGGCTAAGCGCACAGTAGTCACGTGCTAACTCACTCGTGTTGTTATATCGTCAGATGAATGCCGCTGAGCGCGTATTAATTTCCACACCAGTAAAACGCTTTTTTATTTTTGGAATTTGTCGTTGGTGTTGTGACACATCTTTTGCAAATTTTCGCTTTAACGCTTTTCATCTATTATCTTTTGTGCTTTTTTTCCCCCAAAACAATGCCGTAATTTAAGCCGACCACAAAATGCCACAAGCCGTCACTTTTATTCACTCAATCGCTCGCTTTGCGCCAAACAATGCAGCGCTGCTTCCACCTCACACTCCTCATTGCTGACTTTACCGTTAAAATACACACAGACAGAGATACGTAAGCGATCTGTTGTTGCTGCTGTGAACTGTCAGCTGTCAGCGAAAGTGTCAGAAATGCATTTGCGGTGGCGAAATTTACTTAGGATGTGGTTATTGTGGTAGGGTATAGTGAAAAGCCGCTGCTTTCTATGTAACTGTAAAGCGAAATTGCTATCCATTTTATTTGGCAAAGTGTTTTTCATTATTAATCATAGAAAAAATCTGTGGAGTGGTGCCTTCCGAAGAAAATATTGTTTATCTGATAAGTCTGAATAAAGACTATTCTGAGTATTCGAAACGAGATAAAGACAGCTCAAATAATAAGTTTTCCAATAACTGTGAACAATTATTTATATTACTGTATATAAAGATGTTTGAAATTTAAAATACTGTCGCGAGTTTCATGATAGGCTTGTAAACAAATAGTCGAATGCAGGGCTTTTCAGAGGCTTTGTTATTCTGCGCCTATTCAGCTTAAAAAATGTATAGCTGAGTAAAGTTACCTTTGTTGAATAAAACGCTGAATGTCAAAGTCTTTAGTCTTTAGAATATTGAATAAAATATTTTGATGTCTGTTGCCGGGTCCCATAATAACCAGCACTATCTTATTTGCCGGTTTTATTTTAAGAAATCTATACTCGTATATATAAATTATTCTATTCGCTATTATAACCTATTTGTAACCTTATTTGGCTCGCAGTAACCTTTTAGACTTCTCCAAAAGCTCCATATGAAAGAAACTTGCGACACGTGAATGAAGCTATTATTGAGAGTTTCGTAAACTATAAAATAATGTTAGCATTAGAATAATCTCTATGATAGGCACGTACTGCTAATTAAGGGAAGTACAACAATTTTTCAAAATATGAGAAAGATGACTTGCATCACTGTCACATTAAGGCTATTAAGTAGTTGAGAAGTTAAAGGTAGAATAGGTACATATACATATGTATGCATATGGAAACATACAAACCACCTGTGTGACAAATGACAGCTGCAACAAAATTATAGTGACAAGCCGGTAAAGCGTAAAAAATGTGCAAGCGAAACTATGAGACGACAACAACAATGACAATGTAAGCAAGAAAAGTGACAATGCGTTAAACTTTAAGTGGGTAAGGTGGGGTACATTTGACGTTGGGGCTCATTTGACTTTGTCTTTTTTTCTATGAAAACGGCCCTAAATAAAAAAAGTTTTAAGAGTGAACAGAATCTCATATGAGATATTCGCTACATCATGTAGTTTGACATTTGTATCATTACGCGCTATAAAGTAAGACGTAATTTGTGATTTTTGCAAGTTTAGCTGTAATGTTTAGCAAAACTTACCTAAGCGTTTTAGAAGTGTTAACTATCACTATTCTCAAGTAAGAAAAAGGGAATTTATTATTATTGAAGTGGTGAATTAAATATGCAAACAAAACTTTCTGAAGTCAGTGTAGGACGCATTTGACAATTTACAATGGGGCAGATTGATTTTCTTGGAACAAATCCTGGAATAAAAAAACAATATATGTGTGACCAAATTAACTAATCAACTTTTGCAAATGGCATTTTCGTCCCGCAATATTTCAAAGAGCTCTGAATCTACTGGTATCTATCCACTCAACACACAGATTTTTGCAGACGAAGACTTTTTATTGGAGATATCTACAGAAAATGATGCTTTACCTGAGGTTCAGGATGTCACTAACACACTACCTGAGAATTTATTAATTGACAAAATTAAGAATCTGTCTCAAAGGATAAAGTGTCACCACCTGCTGCCGGGTACGGGTTATTGCATAATTAATGCTTTCTAATTACGAATGTAGTGACATGCCATTTTTTTATGTTATATATGCTGTTATTATCCTTGTGTTTTATTGTTGAAATAAATTTTGGTTTTTCTATCTTCATTTAAATCTGTCAGTGTATTATAATTTACACCAGTTGTTTACTCGATTTGCCACTACCCAATTATTTGCAAATTGAGACATCTAATGGGTATGATAGAATTAGATGAGATTTATGTGTAATACACGTTTTACCAGAGATCTCTGAAATTTCTTAAAATTTTCAGAATTGCTATGAGTATATGCGAAACCACGCGCTTCAAGTATTCAGTATTTGAAGAATAAGAAAAATTATTATTGCTACCTCTTACACTGCATGCCGAAGAATTTCAGGTAATCACAACCAATTCCAATATTAATAGTAATTAAAAATTTATTATGTATGTGAAATTTTAAAAATTTGGCGAATATCAAATTCAAAACGTTCCGTAAATTTGTAAGTTAACGCGGCATTACGAGCCATAAAGAAATAAATTTATGAACGAAAATTGCATATAAAAGAAATTCAGGAAAAATTCACAGACAAAATAAAGCGCTTATAAATTTATAAAATAATAGGCAATATTGATGGAAATTGGCACTAGTAGCCAAATAATTAAAAGGTCATTTAAATTTAGAACAATTCAGCAGCTTTGGCAATTGGCAATAGTTTGAAAATAAAATCGAAAACAATAGAGGCGTATAAATGCGCCTAATTAAGTGCTTAGCGAATTTCGACAGTTTTCAATTACTTGCGGCGGCTTAATGGCTCAACGCTTTGGCGAGCGGGTGTCGAATAAATGACATAAATTAACATATTTAAATGTGAGGGGTGGCAACATTGTATAATTTCTAATTCCATACACATTGTTTGCACTTCTTTGCTGTTGTTGCTTTTGTTTAATGAAGGGCTGGAAATACAGCGACTGACCGCAAATGTCGGCGCGTTTTAAAAATTATAATTATAATGAATTGTTTATTTAAGCGCCTTGGCTTTGTGTGTATAATTTATATTTGTTATTGTAAACACATCACTTCATTGACACCTTGTTTATGTAATATAAATAAATTCGGAAATCATAATATCAAACACTCACTGTGTGATTATTATTATTGGAAATTTTACAAAAGTGTTGATACATCCAGTGTAAACCATTGTTCGTATAAAATTCATCGCAATTAAGAATTTTCCGAAAGAAATTAAAAACAAACCAATTTATTCAACTTAAGAAATTATCAGGAAGTTTCTGCTGTAACACTGATTTTCGGTTCTATGTTTCTACCTAATAATTACGAAAGATGGCGCTGTGATAATTTCCAGTATTTGTCTGCTGATTTTTTTTCAAAAAAAAATATTAATTTACTGCTTTTAAAACTGAATAATCTCTTTTCCTTCAATCCGTCAAATAAAACAAACAATTGGTATAAATATATTAGACTGGTATAATGAAAGGTATAGTTTCAAAATCTACAGAAAGCAGAATTTGAGTTTACACTTAAACAATTAGTGTATTATCCCCAACAAATTGAATAATTACTTGAATTGTTTTTATACTCTCGCAACAAATGTTGCTAAAGAGAGTATTATAGTTTTGTTCACATAACGGTTGTTTGTAACACCCAAAACTAAACGAGTTAGATATAGGGTTATATATACCAAAGTGATCAGGGTGTAGAGTGGAGTTCAAATCCGAATGTCTGTCTGTCCGTCCGTCCGTCCGTCCGTCCGTCTGTGCAAGCTGTAACTTGAGTAAAAATTAAGATATCTTGATGAAACTTGGCACACTTATTTCTTGGCACCATAGGAAGGTTGCTTTCGAAAATGAGCAAAATCGGACCACTGCCACGCCCACAAAATGGCGAAAACCGAAAACACATAAAGCGCCATAACTAAGCCATAAATAAAGCTATGGAAATAAAATTTGGTATGAAGGATCGTACTATGAAGGGGCATATTTGGATGTAATTTTTTTGGGGAAGTGGGCGTGGCCCCGCCGCCTACTAAGTTTTTTGTACATATCTCGCAAACCAATAGAGCTATATAAACCAAACTTTCTGCAGTCGTTTTTTTAGCCACTTCCTAATACAGTCCAAAAATGAAAGAAATCGGATAATAACCACGCCCACCTCCCATACAAAAGTTAGGTTGAAAATTACTAAAAGTGGGTTAACTCATTAACAAAAAACGTCAGTAACACTAAATTTCACATAAGAAATGGCAGATGGAAGCTGCACTCAGATTTTTTTACAAAATGGAAAATGGGTGTGGCGTCGCCCACTTATGGGTCAAAAACCATATCTCAGGAACTACTCGACCGATTTCAATGAAACTTGGTTTGTAATAGTTTCCTTACATCCCAATGAAATGTTGTGAAAATAGGCCAAATCGCTTAACAACCACGCCTACTTCCTATATACCAGAACTTTGAAGACAATCTGAATCGTTTACTTTACAATATATATAGTAAGTACTAGTGAAGATATCGATGCAGAACTTTGCACTAATACTATGTTTATAGTTTGGCAGCCCCATTCTAAAAATCGCCGAAATCGGACCATAGGTTTTTAAGGCCCCATATATCGAACATGAGGACCTCGGTACTTCTAACCTAATATTAGGGTTTCCAACTTTCAATGGACTTTATACAATATATATGACGAATATGTGGGTCAAATTGTGTATTATATAATATAAATAAAGTTAAATAAATAAATTGCGAGAGTATAAAATGTTCGGTCACACCCGAACTTATCCCTTCCTTACTTGTTATAAGATATAATTTTAATAAATGAAAAATAAATTAAAAATACATACATATAATTAATTGTATTCATGTATTTTCATCATAAGACAATATACAATTATAATTAATCGCCAAGGAAAAATCATTGAGTGATTGAAATTGCTAGACAGTGCCTGTGAGATTCTTAGGTTTAACTTAATTGCTTTCAAATTAGTAAAACAATAGGGTTTTCTGCAACAGCTGCAATAGGTGTTACTTAACAAACATGCATTTTTAATCAACATATTGCCAGTTTAGTGAAAAAAACGCATAAGTAAAATTTTTAAAAATATTTTTAAAGTTACATGGGAGACGAAGACAGAACTTAAGGCAATTCTTAATATTGAAATTTAATAATTTTAGTTTGGAAAATTAAAACATTTTGAAGGTTTGTATTTCAATATTTAATTGAATTGTGCATTTGAAACAAATCTATTTTTTATATTTTCTTTAAAAAAAAAATACTACATATCTGAATTAAGCACTTTCTAGCTTCAGACATCGCTGATTCTATAACAACTATTATATTATCTATTGAAACTATTGCAGCTGCTTCTGATTGATCATTATGCAAAATTATTGAATATTTATCTCGAAATATGCATAAAAGTAAACTATAAGCAGTTAACCACTTTGTATTACTTATGTAAGCATATGTGTTTGTAAGTTAATGATGAACGTGAGTAATTCTTAACTAATATCTCAGAATTTTTGCATTCGCATACATTAAACATTATTCCCTGTTAACAAACAAACAAATGCATTCGCTGAATAATTACGGAAAACTCATTATTTAAAGATAAATCTTCGATTCGCTACACAATGTAATGAATTGAAATATTTTTATAAAGAATCTTTTAGTTGAAAATAATAACATTTTAATATAGAATTCGTATCAATTTCTAATTAAACACTTAGATTCACAGAGCTTGCTTGTATTTCAAACAATTTTAATTTATTCAAATACTCGTTGCAGAGCAACTATTCGAATAATCGCAGTAGAACGTCTATTATAATAGTCGCAATGTTACGACCATTCGAATAGTATTAAACGGTTAATATTCATAAGAACTGTTACAAACCGGATATTCGAACAATAGGTTTTCAGGTTCTTCAAATAATTTTAAGAGCCCTAGTCTGCCCTTGTCATGCTTCGTCTATTCAAACTTCAATTACATGATCTTTAAAAACTCTCAAGGTGTATTGATTATTATATTCCCTTCGTGGTTTTGTACTCTAAGGATATAATGGGAAAGTTAAAAAACCAATTCGAATTCGGATATTCACGAAGTTTGGAAATATATTTCTTTTTGTTTTTTTGCTCATTAATATTTATACCCCAATTGGCTAGCCATTCTTCAACAAAAGTTAAATGCTCCTCTAATACTCTTAATTTTTTGATGTGGCATTTGTTACGGCTTACTAGAGCTGTATCATCCGCAAAAGTGGATGTCAATACATTACTAGCTAGGAATGTCAGAGAGAACAGAGAGAGCGATCTCTTTAATTAATTCAGATTAAACTACTAAGGTACCCTTAATTAATGTTTATTCTATGTTAAACAATAATTAAAAGTTATTTTTTCATAAATTCATACAAATTCAATACAAACACCTGCTGTGTGTGCAACACCTTTCAATTATTGCAAATCGATTTATCAAAACCGGAAGTATGATTATTGTTGTTTAATTATAACGCTTTAACAGTTAGAAATTGCTAGAATAGCATTGTTAACATGCAAATGTGTGATGATAGCTACACAAGCGACACTCGTCAATAGATGTGTCCATATCGAAAGCCTTGTGCATGCCATGAAGCAAACCAGCAATTAAGTGCCATGCAAATGAAGAGCACAAGCAGAGACAGTCGTGCACGTAAAGTGGTCACGTTAAGCACACACTTTCGTATATGTATGCTATATAAATGTATAAGTACATTTTGTGCACGCCACCTGATGATCTGTCAGATGATGCAGATGACCTCCTCAACCCCACCCACTGAACGATATAAAGTGACCGTACTTCCGCATCCCATATCTGCCCTTGATATCAACAACACCAATGACATCGTCACCTTCCTGCCGTCGTCGGCTCTCGTACATTTGTATCGCTTAAACGTAATTTGTAGCATTGAGTGTGTGGCGTGACCTTGCAACCTATGGCCATCATTTGCCTCCAATGCGGCCAACGTCACTATGGTTACCAATTTTTCTGAAAAAGTCCAATACCAAGATCACCGTATGACCATGAGTCCCGTTGCTAGTGATGACGATACAATGCCATTTTACGTATATGTGTCATCACTAGACAATGACACAGGTTCGTGTTGAATGCCACAATTGTGTGCATTGGAGTGTTGCAACAAATTGCCACAGCTGTTGCTCTTACTACAGACGTACCCATTTTTTTTTTTGCGAGTGGTCATAAATCGTTTGCCGCATAAAATGGTGGACGGAAAAAAATAAAAACAATTTAATTGGCGATGTTTTAACTTAAGTTAAAATGGAATATGGTAGATAATTTTATAATTTTATATAAAGTTTAAAATAATGGCAAATATTGGGTTAAGCGAGCAAATCGAATCCACTCAAAGGGAGAACCCACAATCTGCACTAATTACCGTGGGATAAGCCTTCTTAACATCGCTTATAAGGTTCCATCGAGCGTACTGTGTGAAAGACTAAAGCCCACCGTTAACAAACTGATTGGACCTTATCAGTGTGGCAAATCTACATCTGACCTGATAAATCTTAGAGAAGACCCGTGAAAAGAGGATCGACACACACCATCTATATGTCGATCTTAAAGCTGCTTTCGACAGCACGAAAAGGAGCTGCCTTTACGCCGCGATGTCTGAATTTGGTATTCCCGCAAAACTAATACGGCTGTGTAAGCTGACGTTGAGCAACACCAAAAGCTCCGTCATGATTGGGAAGGACCACTCCGAGTCGTTCGATACCAAACCAGGTTTCAGACAAGGTGACTCACTATCGTGTGACTTTTTAACTTGATGCTGGAAAAAATTATACCAGCTGCAGAGCTAAATAGAGAAGGTACAATCTTCTATAAGAGTGTACAGCTGCTGGCGTACGCCGATGATATTGATATCATCGGAAGCAACAACCGCGCCGTTTGTTCTGCTTTTTCCAGACTGTATAAGGAAGCGACGCATATGGGTCTGGTGGTGAACGAGGACAAGACGAAATATCTCCTCTCATCAAACAAACAGTCTGCGCATTCGCGTCTTGGTGTCTACGCCAGTCAAGAAGAAGAAGAACAAAATGAGTATGATGAAGTTGATGATAATGATAATGATAAGGATAAGGATAAAGAAAGAAATAAAGATCAGTGAACTTCTCTATAACTACTGTGATCGAACTCAAATTACTGAACTGCCATTGCGTTTGTAATTTACAGATATTTACAAAAATTGATCGCAGTTGCTATATGTGGTTTTCAAATCACAGTGAAAAAATCACCGGTAGTGAAATATCGCTCATCACTAGATAAGGATAAGGATACCGTTGAACATGAAGTTAAAGTTAAAGATAAATATATCGAAACCGCTTAAGTAAAGACAAATCTTGTATAAAATTAAATTTTATTTGTAGAAATACAAACATACATACATACAATAATAATTTGTTTGCCACAACTTATCTTCAATTTAAATTTCTCTCAGTCAAGTTCATATGCTGACCATTGTATAAACTGCATGCGTCCAAAGTGCAATAATTAATTATCGTCATCATAAAACATACCCATGCCACATATGTACATATGTATATGCCACACGCAACGTTCAAAGCATGGCGTAGACTCACCAAGCCAACCAACACGTTGTGGTTATGTCACTGCCAACTAGCGTCACACTGTCTATCGAGTGAATGCCATTGGAAGCAGCACAAACTAAGCGCAAAAACAAATTTATTTACTACCATCGTTGTTGTTGTTTTTGTCACTACTAGTGCAACTAGCTGTGTTGCAATCGACGCTCGGCACTATTGTCATATGGCTGCAATTGTTGTTGCATGCATGAATGCATGCATGCCTGACTGATTTAGTTGGTTGCAGCTTTGTGGCAGTGTCGGTGGCAGTGGCAGCAGTAGCAACAGCTGTTGCATTGGACACAAGTGCATGAAATTTTGCGCTCAGTGCGTTTCAAGGCGGCAACTGCTCGTGTATGTGTGTGCGTGCTGATAGTGTGCGAGGATGTAAATATTCATGCGCATGAATTGATAGATTCCATGAATGCGCATAAATATTTCGTGTATGAGTGTACTAGAGATATGTATGTATATGTGCGTGTGTGAAATTATGGTAGCGTTCATGATAAAGTTCACTGAGACTTAATTTGTGCTTTGCCCAGCTCTTGGCTGTATTGTTAGTCACTGAATGTGTATGCAAGCGAATTTACGTACCTTGCATACACACACGCAAACTGATGCACATATGTTGCATGCAACATCGCTTTTATTTAATGCGTAAGGTTAGTTCGACCAAATAACTAGCTGGTAGCTGCTATACTTGCACCGATTAGCAGAGTTTAAAGCGCAAGATGCGGAAAGTTGTGTTGATAGTTATTTGTAACTCGTTATTTTTCAGTATGTTATTTGTGCAATATGTAGTTGTTGTATTTGCATTGAAATTTGTTTTTATGATATGATTCCTAGAAATCAAGCAAACTAAACGCGCTTAAAGCTCGAGGAACCTTCTTCACTCTCTGATAACGAAGCTGCGATGTTGCATTGTGTGGTTAGAATTATGAATTATTTTTCGACATATTCTTTATCCAGAGAAATGAATTTGCTGTAAGGGTCCTCCAAAAATATCATTTCAATAGTAGCGAACAACAGAGTCTTTCAAAAGAGACATTTGTCTCTACTTTCATCGCCTTATTCGGTTCAAATATTTTTAGAGTGAGCCATTTTTCTCTCGCTTCCCTCTTCAGCTCCCGGTATCTATCCCATCCCGCTCGTTTTGCAGTCGATCCCAACACTGCGAGGTAGGCAGTCTGTTTTCTCTCCACTGCGAAACGACAATCCTCATCATACCAGCAGTTTTTTTGACTTTTCAGCAGGAGTGCAAGTCGAGTAGAAAATCGTTCAGGTGTCTGTTGTGATTGCAGCTTCTGTGCAGCAAAGCGCGTATCTTAGATACTACAAGATAGTGGTCCGGGTCGATGTTAGAACCACCGAGCGTACGCACATGAAAAACACTGGAGATATCCATCTATCACTACATGATCGATCTGATGACATCGTGATGGGGGCAGCGCTCATAGTTACGTTCTAGGCAATGATAGAAGGTATCTTTGATCACATCGTCCTTCTCTTCCATCGGTGCGTGGGCGCAAATAAGCGATATGTTGAAGAACCTCGTTTTGATGCGGACTGTGGCTAGACGTTGATCCAATGAATGTTAGGACTAGACGACGGAGTCTCTCTCCCACCACGAATTCCACATCGAATTTGCGCTCCTTTATATAGCCACTGTAGTAGATGCCACAAGGATCCACCTTCTTCCGTCCTTGTCCCGTCCAACGCCTTTCTTGGATGGCGGTGATGTCAGCCTTTAGTCGTATAAGGACATCAATCAGCTGGGCAGATGCACCTTCCCAATTAAGGGTCCGGACATTCAAGGCGCATGCCCTTAAATCGTTGTTTCCTTTTCATTCGGTAGGGTTTTTTATGTGGTGGATCCCAAACCCTACGCACAACCGCATAAGCTGTATTCGCCTCCTTACTTTAGCTCGTCTCCAAACGGATGTCCGTTGGCTACCCAGAGGAAACTTGGTCTAAGACCGGAAGTCGTGAACTGCTTGAGCCACATACAAAAGAATCGTTCCTGGCCCCTCCCAAGTGAATGACAGTCAGGAACTTTCCTCACTTACGAGAGTTTCTACATATGACCCCGTTCTTCCATAATGAGATATCCACTTGCTATATTTTACTGGACAATTGCATTGACGATTTCGGATGTACATTTCCAAACAAGAGAGCGGGGCTCAAATATTGCAAGTAGAGATGTAACGAACATCTTCCATTACTTCTCCTCCGTATATTGTTCAGACATCTACAGTTGGACGGCCTGCCCACTGTACGATATTGCCGACAACTTGGCAGCTCCTAACACGAAAAGGAAACATTTCCCTCTAAGAACGAGTCACAATGATTTAGAACTCACTTACGCTTATTAACTTAAGCTTACTTACTGCGAAAAGCTGAATAGACTAAATAGAAGTGCATTAAACGAATGTAATATCAATTAGTAATAGTATTGTGGGCCATTAAAGAAATAATATAAATAATAGATGTAGTCTTCCTCCACTTGCAATTACAGAAATCTCCTTTGTATGCATAACAAAGTTCAGCGAAAGTTTAATTAATTTAGTGAACTCTTAGTAAAGTAGCCTTACGAACGGTTTCTTTTATTTGCGCTTCGTGGATTTGATAGCGGTATTTTCATTTCATTACTTATTAAACTCTTTTATTCAGAGAACTGGGCACATATGAGACCAACACACGCACACACCCACCCATATAGCCACTCGAACTAACGGCAATGTGTCAGTGAATCACTGCTAATGCTAGATTAGTAGAAATTAAATTACTCTAAGCTCTTTATACACTTACTGTTATGAGCAGTATCAGCAAAATAAACACTACTACCGACTAGAACTGAATGCGAAAAGTAAAACAAGAAAAAAAGGATTGCAAAAAACACAAAAGCAGCAGTGGGACACGTTGTTTTGTGTTGTTTTTGTAGCAACTAAAGTCTACTTAAAAGGATTAGAGAACTTACAAAAGGATTACAAGCAACTTTCCAACGCCAAACGGACAAAGTCTGCTCACGCACATACACACACATACACAGTTGCAAGCATATTGTTTTTTTTTTCTTGTTTTATTTTTTTGTATAGCGAAACTTTTCACATTTGCCGACGCGCATAAAAGTAGAAAAACGGAGTAGTAAATAAAAAAGTAAACCCAATCAGAGCTGACTGGCTGTGTCAGTGCCGGTCAGCATAAATAAATAATACATACATACATATGTATGTACATAAGTGCATTCACATACAGTGTCAAGTTATACAGTGCGCTTTTTAAGAGTTTTTCCTATAAACTTTTACCATTAAATCAATCAAATGGTAAAACAATTTTTATTGAATACTTTCGTATGTTAAAGTATACCCTTAATTTCCTTCACTATTGTTCTTGAGTTAAAAGTAAATAATTTTACTGCTGAGAGTTGAAAAAAACGGAACAAAATATCAAAAGCTTTTGTAGTCTACAGGTGGCGCTGTGGTACACTTGTATGCCATTTTGGCGGGAATAAGCTTCTGCATATGGATTAATAACGGAAAGTATATACCTTGGTTTTACGAGTACTAATTTTCCTATCTAACTCTATTATCCATATTTCCCTAATACCAACCTGTATTTTCGATTTATAAGAGTTGTTCCTGTTTGAACCTGGTCGAATTTCGGAACCAAAACGAAACGAAACGGCACTTGGCTACAAAAATATTAACCAAACGTGGAATTTAGCCATTGATTATTTACTGTAGAATGATTACTTCTGTTAATCTCGAAAAAATTATGTTTAGAAAATGGTTTCATAGACAATAAAATTTATTATATGTATGCACATCTCCATATATTAGGGAGGTTCTTAAAATAAACAATTTTTGCTAACCAACATTTATCGCATAATTTTCGACCATAGTATTCATTAATTTTTAATAGTGTAGAAAAAAAGACTATTTTTAAATAAAGGGTTTTTTCAATAGGAACGCTACAAAAGTAGACCGATAGGGACAGCAAACGACACCATGTTTTTCCCTCTCTTTTGACATTTCTCTTCAGTAAGGTTTGCCATTTAACCATGGAAAGATATACGATCCAACAACAAGTCGAAATTATTAAAATTTACTACCGAAATTCGGAGCCAGTGGCCTCAACTTTAAGAACGCTACGTCCTACTCATTTATGGCTGAATGGCTTCATCAAGCAGCAAAATGTGCGTTAACCGAAAAACGGTTTAGTGCGGTCCATGATGAACAGAACCAGCACGTTACTGTGAAAGGGAATCGCTATCGCTCAATGATAACCGAATATTTTTGGCCCGAATTGGACGAAATGCACTTGGACAAGCTGTGGTCCGCAGGACGGCGCCACAAGCCGTGCAGCTAATGTCACAATTGATTTATTGAAAACCAAAATTGCTGAACGTGTTATCTCACGAAATGGGCCAGTCAATTGACCGCCTCGGTCGTGCGATTTGACGCCGTTAGATCATTTCCCGTGGGGCTACATCAAGCCTTTGCCAGCCAAGCCAGTGACGACTGATGAATGTCGTACGAATATTGAACGGGTCAAGCAGTACAGTTCAGCGTCTGAACTTCTGCAAACGTGACGGTGGTGGCCATGCAAAAGAAATCGAATTCCATACATAATGGCATCGAATATACTTTCAGAGGAATAAATAATTTCATGGATATTCCAAAGCGCTCTTATTGAAAAACCCTTTATTTAGGTATCAGAACTCAGTACGATACGCATTAAATATCTCCAGCTTCTTCTAAAATGTATTGAATACCTTCGACAGTGGAGCGATTTAAGAATTCAATTGTAATTATTTTTCAACATGTTTAAGAGCCACCTTAGTATGCGTCTAAACTTATATCTGTCCACATATACTTAATGTCACTAGCAAGCAACTAAAAGTACACCAGGGCAAAGAAAAGTTCATCTAAGCGTGATAAAGTTCAACCAATTCACTTAAGTCAAGAAGGCATTGAACGCACGCAAAGCTTTCAATAAGCACAGACAACACATACAAACATACAGACGCTCACAAAATGGCCAGTTTAACTACAAACATCACCTATGGCCAACTTGTACAACAAACACAATCAAGAGAATGAATTCTTACACATATACATAGGTCTTTACTGCTCGGGAATGTCTTGAAGCAACAAACAATTGAACAATGAAAACAACAAATAAATAAATAAAGCAATAAATAAGCAACAACACTAACTGCTGCTGAAAATCACTACACACTAAACACATGTACGAAAATTCGTAAAATAGCGGTAAAGCAGAATAGTAGTCAGGTCAAAGGCTAATTTCAGTTCAGTGACTGCATGTAATCTGCCACCTTACTAATGTGATTGAGTTTACTCTTAAGCGAAGCGGAATTATTTAAGCCAGAGAAAAATAAAAATAACACCAAAGGCATGAAATTAGAAAGGATAAATAATATAATTGCATGAAAAAATTATAAATGAAATCTTTGTTTGTTTAATTAATTAGAAAGGGCACATTTGCGGTGTTAGTTCAGGTGAGATCTTGAATGATTCGGTCAATTTTCTTGATTTAACTTTTAAAGAATGGATTCAACATTTGATTAGTTTGAACTTGAATGACTTGAACGCTGTGAACTTGTAGTAAATGAGTGTTCGGGATTTTACATTAACTACTAAATCAAACCACATGCCGAAACATTATTAATTAATCAGTATCGTAAGGCAATCTTCTGTGCTTTTAGAAAAGATATCCAAATATCGAAAGATTCTTTCTTAACGGAGTTTTAGTTAGTGATTTTGCATTAATCTAGCTTCTCTCATTCACATAATATTTCCGTATAATTTACAATCATCTTCGTGAGGTCAACATCTTAAGAGGTCAACATACCCTACTTCTACTCCTTTAGTTAACCTACAATATACTTGGTGTGCTGTCTCTAGATTAAAGGTTTAAACATATTTTATATTCTGTCTTTTTCAGAAGCACTTATACCAAAACCTCGTTGTTTCTTGAATGTATTCAATAACTTCAGAGAGTCTCAGTACTTATTTGTAAGCAATAGGTGTCTTACTAGATTAAACCTGGCTCTAATAGCATATATACATAGCCCAGCAACATAATACTTTATTTGACAGTTTGCCATATTATTGCCGAATCTTCTGAATGGAGAACACTCCAGTCATCTATATTTGATGTTTTCAGCTTAAAGAAAGCTTTCTTATAGCTTCGAATTATCACTCAAGGCTCGATTCGAGCCTCGACGTTTTTCAATATTAATTGATTTCAATTCGAAGGGTTCGAGTTTGGGAACTTTGAGTTCGGAGCTCTCATTAGAGAGCAGCAAATTGAACACATTATGTCAGCTGTTCAAACATCATCTCTATTTAAAAATACGAATTACTTTATAACTGTCTAATTTTCATATCTTGTTAATTACAGCAACACCATTTAGTAATCAACAATACAGCAAACAACCGTCCCCAACGCATACACATACAACAGCTAATGACTGTAAATTAACATCACCCACAACTACTGTGACGTCACAAGCGCGAACGCCAACGCAGCCGCAACAATATCAACAACAACAACAACTGCTAGAGAAAACACACAAACCAATGACAGCGAAACGTAAAAATTCCAATTCAAATGAGATCAACAACACCGCAACGAGCGAAGCGCCACCTGCCAATACAACGACGGAGCCGTCGGCAACAGTGACGTCAGCGACGATCGCTGCCAATAATGGCCCGTCACGGCGGGAACCACACATCAGCACGAGCAGCAATGGTGAGGATGAGACCGATGTAATTGGCGATCTCGTCGGCCACTTCGGCAAGTGGCAATGTCTGATGACAATGTTGTTGTCGTTGTTTCAGGTGCCCAATACATTTCACATATCGTCGCCGGTTTATCAGGTGAGTCATCGTTAAGTTGTATGAGTTGCTTATTTGAGTGAGGGTTTGAGTGCAAATTTCATCAGAATGCTAATTGGTTTGTGTTCTTTTCACTAAACAAATTTCCGGCTCATGCTTCGCTGCAGGCGATCAACAAAAATTTCTGGTGCAGCCGACCGCCACATTTGCAACACTTGCCGGTGGATGTGTGGCGCAATCTGAGCGATTCGCAAGACAATTGCTTTCAGGCGAATATTGACTGGAGTCAAGTGGGTAACGACAGCTTGCAGCTGCAGGTAAATATTTAACAGCTTAAACAACAACAGCAAAAACACGACACAACGCACAAGAGACACTGAGAGTTCGTTGCAAATTGCCAAAATTTCATTCATTGTCTTACGACTCTGACCTCTCTGCGGCGCGCCCTGTGCATGTCCATAGTTTCTGCTAACGTTGCATTCTCGGTGTGCAGCGCTGCCGAGCGTGAAATTCTCACAAATTCGCAATTTAATGACAACACTTTCCCCAACTCTCTCCCCTTCTCTTCATCTCCTTTCCGCTGCCATGTACCTAACTCAACTCAAACAATCACACACATCCGCATACACATCCACTAGCCAGCATTGCAACAACTGATACGTGAACAACAGCAGGCGCTAGGCAGTTTTCCACACGACGTTTCGGCAGTGTCGGCATTTCAAAGCTATCTACTCTCGCCGCTGGCAGTTGCACAGAATGAGTCGCGCGTCGCCTGCACCGCTTGGGAGTATGACAGCAATGACAATTTGGGCAACACTTGGACTTCGCAGTGGGATTTAGTGTGCGACAAGGAATACTTTAAGAATGTGGCAGAGATGTTCTTTCTGTTGGGTGTGGCAACAGGTGGCATACTGTCGGGCTATTTGTCGGATAAATTCGGCCGCAAGAAGATGCTTTTCATATCTGCTGTGCTGCAGACGATATTCGGTAAGTATATGTCTCAACAAAAGACACTTATATTAAAATGCCTTAGTAAGAATATTAGTTGTGGAGAAATTTCAATAAACAGGAGATAAGAGTAGAATTCATATAAAATGGTTTGATATACTGGTAATATGTCGAAATTATAGAGAGCGGGAGTCCGTATCGTTGCCACAGAATTGTATTAACCCATAATCCTTTGGTGCTTTTTGGACAAGCAAATTTTTTAATGAATTTCGACATTTAGAAAAGTTTCGGAGCTGATTACAACATTTTTAAAGCAAACAGATATAAAAACGAGTAAAAGCTTTAAAGTACTTTGTGCTTATTTTAAAGCTTTCAGATAGCTTTTTTGTCCTAAATAAATTATTAGGGGAACTTATTTTGAATCTTTAGCAATAAATAAAATTGCAGTAATCCGATCTATTTTCATCCGATCCTTATCTATTTAAAAACTGTTACTCGCTCTTAACCCGCTCTTGGCTTTACTAACCTACTAATAAAGTATTTTTTAACCAATATTGCTCTAGGTTACGATAAGATGATGATCCTAGTTCGATGTATGATCTTTAGGTAGTTCTCACTCTAGAGGTGGACCTCATCCATCATTCTTGAATGTAGTTAAAACCATGATGTCCTTCAGTTTCTCCATTGGCCTTACTATTAATATTGTAACAATGTTTTGGGAAGCTCAGAAGTTCATCAGTGTCAGTTCAATCTGCCAAAAACGGTTTCCTTTGTTATTGTTACAGGAGCTGAAGAGACTAAAGCGTACTCTTGTAACAATATCCCATTTATTAGGCTAAACTTATGAGAGAAATTTGCGCTTGCAACCCACCGTAATTTGTGCACTTTTATTCAGGCATACAAATGAACAACAATAAATATGTCCATACACACATATGTATGTATCTGCCCTCGTATGAAATGCTGCAGGCACTTGAAGTCATTGGTTCGATAATTGCTGACGCCCTTTGTTGGTGGTATCTAAGTACCGGCGGCAACTGTTGCCAATGCAATCAACACAATCAAAAGTGAATGTGGCATTCGGTCTGTATGTGCTTGTAATGCACACATACTTGTACATACACAAACACACGCTTCAGTTAATGGCTTATATGATTGACAGCCTTGTTAGAGTGGCCGCATTGTGATTGTCAAGTTCAGAGTCAATTCCTGCCAGTTGCGCCGCAATCAATAAGCATTGTTCAGGTGTTCAGCATTGTAGTTGTTGTTTTTACAAAAACACTTGTTCATTGTTTGAGCATTACATTTGTTGTTTTTAACTCGACTGACACTGGTCAGTAGTAAATGCCAAAGTCAACTTCGTGTAGACAATGTTGAAATGTAATTGCAAGCACAGGATAATAAACACAATTTCATCTTTGTGGATATTCAGAGTGGTATTTCATTTTAAACCGTATTCAAAATATTTTGACGACTCTCTTCAGGTAGTTGTATTTTCAGCTTTATTACTTGAGATGCATTCCTTCGACCTTAAAATGTAGGAGAGAGAAATTTTTGAATCCACTTCAATGTTGCCACCTTTTTCAACTTTTTAAATAAAAATGGTATGAGAATATGGTTATCAAACTAAGGAGGATTATGGAAGTTTATAATTGAAAGTAATTTTTTTTAACAGGGTTGGCACATGTTAAATTTTTTTAATATAATGCTTTAATTGATGAGATAAACTAATTATTTCAAAAAAAAATTGTAGATATTAGGAATGTTTAGAATTGTTATTATTTTTATAAAGAGGTGCCACCTTTCACAAAACATGTGTTGAAAACAAGTAAGGAAAGGCTAAGTTCAGGTGGAATCCAACATTTTATACTCTCGCAATTTATTGATATAATTTTATTCAGATAACACACAATTTAATCCATATATTCGGTATAAGGTCCACAAGAATAAAGAAAATCTACATATACAGTACATGATGGCTGAGAAATTCCTGAACCTATTTCACTAATTTTCACTACCAGGGTACACTATATCCAAAACTATACGCCCACTTAATTTTGCTAAGATATCTCACATATTAACCGATATATGCGGAGTAAAGCCCACCTTTTTTTTGAAAACCTGTAATTAGGTATATGGGCATAGCGAAAGTTATTACCCGATTTTAAAAATTGTTGGTAGAGAGACACACTGTTAGAAGAAAAATATTTCCTCTGAATTAGATTAAAATATCTGAGTGATTTAACGGTATTTTCTGTGAAAATTTACCCTTTGGCACTGAGTTCTTCATGTTCGATAGCCGGGGCCTTGAAAAGTTATAGTCCAATTTGCTATCTTCATCAGTTTCTTATGTATACTTTATTAAGTGAACGAATCAGATGAAATTCAAAATTGAGTTATATGGGAAGTAAGCGTGATTGTAAACTGATTTTTCCTCCGTGTCATCAGGGTGTCCAGAAAGTATTGTGTACCGAACTTAATTGAAATCGGTCGAGTAGTTTCTGAGGTATGGCTATTGGCCATTTTGTAAAAAAAAAATCTGAATGCAGTTCTCCTCTTCCATTTCTTCTGTAAAACTTTCAACTCGTCTCGTAATCCCGATCATTTTGATATATTATATCTAACTCGTTTAGTTTTAAGACTTACCAACAACCGTTATGTGAACAAAACTATAATACTCTCTTAACAACTTTTGTTGCGAAAGTATAAACATATATAGTTGTAAAAAAAAACAATATTGCAATAAAGATATCGAACTAAACATTTTTGTGTTGAAACCCCAGTTGGTACAATATATTAAATCATAGAATATGTATTCTAAGGTCAACAAATGACAAAGAAGGGCTTAGCATAAAATGTTTCACCCTGGAATTAATGGTGGATCAGTTGACTCGGGTTCAGATTTTGGAAATGTAATATATTGTTTTTGAAACTGTTTTAGTTCCTTCATTAATTAAAAATAATCTCACTGTTTTCCCGCAGGTATCGCGCTCTACTTCCCAAAATCGTTGGAAATGTTCCTGTTGTTGCGCGCCTTACTCGGCCTAGTCTCCGTGTCCGTCACATATGCGGGTCTCATTTTGGCCATTGAGTATGTGGATGGTAAATGGCGTACCATAGCCGGCATGTACAATTTATTTCCACTGCCAATTTCGTACATGTTAATCGCCGGCATAGCCTATCTGACGCAGGACTATCAGCGATTGCAACTCTGCATCGGCATACCGGGGATATTTCTCTGTTTTCTGTGGTGAGTATGATGTTAATTGTATTTAAATACTTATATTTACGTTTTTTTTAGTACTTCAATCGAAATTCACAAAATACCTACAAACATAATTTCCATAATTAAAATTAATGCGTTTCATTAAGTAATATACTTAATAAAAACTTAATGAGCACTGACAATTTGACTTTGAATGACATATTTGAGTTTATGAAGATGGAATTTAATGATCTCAAAACGCGTAGATATGCGCTAAAGCATCTGTATGTATGTATGTTGCACGTAGACGTGAGATTTTTATTAGCTTTTCTCCCTGTGTGGGCGTCGGTTGAACTAATTTTTTAAATGTCTTATTGTTAAACAACATGAACATGTGCAGATTATGAAAATAAACAAAAACAAAAGAATAATATTATAACAAAAGAAAATAAATAGTCGGGAAATTTTCGGCTTCTAATTTTGCAAATTGAGAGTGAAATTGTTTACACCAATTCGTTGGAAGATTTATTTAAGTGATTATTCTTACTTTGATTTGTTATTGAAATTTTTATCTTTTTATGTGTGATATCATTAAAATGTTTAATAAAAAGAAAATTTATATTTTTTCTTCCATAAGACATCTTGTACTAATCAAAATCATTTTACCTTTGCAGGTTCGTCGTGCCCGAATCACCCCGCTGGCTTTTGGTCAAAGGTCGCATTGCCGATGTGAAGACCATAGTAGAGCGTGCCGCCAAATTCAATGGCCGTCAACTTCCAAGCGACTACGAGTCCATGTTGAAACCGCCTCCACAGGAAGATTCGTCACAAAACTGCATTAGTCTATTCAATTCCGGTTATCTGCGTTGTGTGACAATTTGCTTTTTATGCATTTGGTTTACCATGAATTTGGTTTACTATGGACTCATACTGAATATGAGTTCGTTTGGTGGAAATGTTTACTTGAATTCGGTGAGTTGATAATCATAATATCTATAAAAATGAGATGGCAAGAGTAGGTATTACATTTAATAAAATTAGTATGAAAACATGTTCTATAATCTTGAGATATAGTCGACAGACTCTTAAAATGAGCGCATAATCAAAGCAGTGTGTCAGGACCAACACGACGTATACGTAACATGTTGCACAAGTCATTCTTACGGCTTGTTACCCCTTCAAAGAAATATTAATAATTAATTTGGTTTACTATTAATAAAAAATCGTACAAAAATAAAATGAATTCAAAAAACTAAACTATATTTGCTGGAACTCCACTTTAGTGGACGCAATTGAAAAGTAAATCATATTAAGCAGAACCTACATAAATTCATAAAATATCTAGTGCTAATAACTTAAGTGACATATAACTATTTAATTTCACTAATTTCATTCGCTCATAATACACATATGCATGTGTTGAAGTGTGAAAAGCTCATTTCCTCCGGCTGAGAGCACATGCTTTGGCTAATTGAATTCTTGTGAAGATGCATTCGTAGACATATCCCTATTAAAAATACTATACACCTGCATGTGTAACATATCTGAGTTTGTGTGAGTTTAAACGAGTGAATATGAAAATGTTGATCTCTACGGAAATGCGCTTAGAGCATTTTCTTGTGTTAACTGTCACGCAAGCAGCGCTAAAATTTCTTCAGGTTTTTAATTGAATTTAACGAATATTAAATAAACAATAAACTAATGTGGAAACGGCCTCGAAAAGGCTTTTAAAAGCGACAAACGAGATAATAAGAATTAACAAATTTTATTACTTTTCTAGATTCCAGCTAAAAGATATGTTAAAGATATTATTATATATTATACAAGAATAATCCAAACAAGTAAGGAAAGCACTAAGTAATAAGTTATTGAAATATTTTTATTTAGATAACACTCAACATAAAGTCCACTAGAATAACGAAAATCATCATATACAGTATATGAGGGCTGACTCACTCATATTCACCACCAAGATACCCTATATCCAAAACTATACGCTTACTTAATTTTGATAAGATATCTTACAAATTAACATATGCGAAATAAAGCACACTGTATTTTTGAAAAACCTCTAATTATACTATTAGAAGAAAAATATTTCCTCTGAATTAAAATAAAATATCTGAGAAATTTACCGTTATTTCCGGGGAAAAATTACTCACTGAGTTCCTCATATTCGATATCCGGATCATTGGAAAGTTATAGTCCGTTTTCGACAACTTTTTTACAAGTGATGCCACAGATCTTATACAGTATTTGTGTACAGTTTTATTCCGCTATCTTCATTGGTTCCTAATGTATTTGTTGTAAAGTGAACGAATCAGATGGAATTCAAAATTAAGTTATGTGGGAAGTAGGCGTGGTTGTGATTCCGATTTCGCCCATTTCAACTGTGTCATTTGGATGTCAATAAAATATTATGTACCGAATTTTATTGAAATCGGGGAAGTAGTTTCTGAGATATGGTTTTTGACCCATAAGTGGGCGACGTCACGCCCATTTTCCATTAATTTAAAATTTAGTGTTTGAGTTGTTTTCCGTTAGTGAGTTAACGCACTTTTAGTAGTTTTCAACCTAATCTTTGTATGGGAGGTGGGCGTGGTTATTACCCGATTTCGACTATTTTTATGGTGTATAAATGGGGTACGAAGGAAAGTTTGGTTTATATAGCTTTATTGATTTGCGAGATATACATATACAAAAAACCTATTTGAGAGCAGGACCACACCCACTTTTCAAAGAAAATTACACTCAAATATGCCCCTCCCTAATGTGATCCTTTGTACCAAATCTACTTTCATAACATTATTAATGACTTAGTTATGACAGATCTCCAGACAGACAGACCGATTGGAAGACATCCGGATTTCGAATCCACTCGTCATCCTGATCATTTATATATACATAACCCCATTTCTAAATCTTTGATTTCTGGGTGATACAAGCAACCGTTATGTGGACAAAACTATAATACTCTGTACAATATGTTGCGAGAGTATGATAAAATAAACAGAGCTATTTTCCGAGATCTTTCACTCCTCGCCTTTGAGCAAGTAAACTAATTTTTCCAAAAAAAATCTCAAAGTTCTAAGTCTTTGGAAAATATCCTTCATTTAATTTAATATATGTATTTCCATGTCTGCTATAACAAGTCCTGCATTTGAAATGTACTCGTATGTAAACACTGTTGTGGTCCCGAAAATGAATGATATGTTTTTTTTCAGTTTGCGTTCAATCATCAAACCATATATAGTTTTTCAATATGGTAACTACAAAAGTAGACCGATGGGTACAAAAAACGACGCCATATTTTCCCCCGCTTTTTTGACATTTCTCTTCAGTAAGGTTTGCCATTTTATAATGGAAATATATACGATCCAACAACGAGTCGAAATTATTAAAATTTACTACCGAAATTCGGAGTCAGTGGCCTCAACTTTAAGAGCGTTACGTCCAATTTAGGATGAGGCCCATTTCTGGCTGAATGGCTTCGTCAATAAGAAAAATATGCGTAATTGGCAGGCTGCAATCCACACATGCTCCATGCGTTACCAAAATTACGGTTTGGGGTCTAAAATTTATGCTGCTTGGCATTCCAAAAAGGTTAATATATTATTACATCTGACCTGTAGTTCATAAAAGATGTTTTATGAATTCTTCACTGCCCCTGTTTTATTCATAAAAAATAGGAATAAGCCAATATTTATAATATCATAGTGAAAGAAAATAATTAATTTTGTTTTGAATTCGTATGACTATTTTGACCACTTTGTCATTTTTGTATTGGTTCTCTTATGTATAGATTTCAGTCTCGAGATATAAAGTTTTCAGAAACTTCATTTTCTACGTTTTGCGCCGAATATTTCAATTATTTATTAAAGAACAAAATATCACAAAATTTACATTTTATTCGCAAATCAAATTACAGAAAATTACGACGTAGCAACTTAATACCAATCCTGACAGTTCATGTGAAGTCACTTAGCCATGTTTCACTGTACATTATATCAACAGTTCGAAGTGATCGAAATTAACAGATCATTAAGTATTTAAACATGTGCTTTACTTGTTGTCTGTGAAAATATTACTTTTTGGCACTGAGCCAATTTTTTTTAGTAAAACATATACGTTTCGAAGTCATAATATTGACAATGCCTAAATACATAGTATGTATGTATAAATAAATATAAAAAACTAAAATACTGAAAACTAAAAAACTGAGTCATTGACTCGCAACATAATAATATTATTTTTTTTAATTAATGGCTAATATATGATCAGCAGACGCTCACAAGCGCTAATTCGTACAGCATAAAATTAAAAAAAAAAAAAATTAAAAATAAAAACGTATTTACTTTAGTTCAGGCGTGTTAAAAATTATTTGTATTAACGTTATTATGAAAAGCTTTTGCGAAGATTATCGATAAAATAAATTAATAAAATAAATCAATTTGATGTGGGCCTCAATCATAGCATTTCTCTTCTTTTCTTTTCAACAACAAAAACATCAGGCTTTAGCTGGCCTAGTCGAAATCCCCGCCATTGCCATCGCCATGTACATCATCACAAAGGTCGGCAAAAAGTGGCTCTTCTGTGCCACATTTTTCTGCACGAGCATCGCCTGCTGTTGTGCGGCCATTACCGAGGGCAATGATGACCAACTCTGGCTGAAGATTACATTCCTCATGATTGGTGAGTTTCCGCTGTGATTTTGCATTCCTATACTAGTAGTCGTATGTAGGTATATATGCGCACTAATATGTGTTATAAGTCAATCGGAATTTAATTGAATTGCATAAATACCATTTACAAGCCTCAACACACACACTCACTCACTCACATCTATACTTACATATGTATATATATTGAGTCCTTAGCGCAAATTTATGCTCCATTGCGTTACAAGCATTCACATACGCTCCTGACTGACTTATCTTTATGTTTGCAGGCAAGTTCACCATCAGCGCCGGCAACACCATCATGCCCGTCTACACCGCCGAACTCTATCCGACCGCCATTCGTAATGTGGGCGTGGGCGCTTGTAATGTCGCTGCCGGTGCAGCGCTGATACTCACGCCATATTTGTCGTTGTTGGTAAGTAGGGGGAGAGAGGGGCTATCACTAGCGCCGCTCAATTTGAAATATATTTTAATTCTGTGCAAATGTTGTGTGATTAATGTGAGTATATCTGTCAGAAATCGCTGGCCGCACTTCGTTGCACAAACATGTTGGCGCATATTTTTAAAAACCATCAATTAATCTTGAGTATTTGTGGCATTTACTCACTCACACACATATTTCACTTGTGACCATATTGTTTTGCGGGTTTTCAATTTAATTTGATTTTTTATTGTTTTTGTTTTTCAGAATAAAATTGAGATTCATTTCATGATGACACTACTGACAGCTTTTGCATTCTTTGGCGGATTTGTGGTGCTGTTCCTACCTGAAACTATAGCTGCTCAAACGAAAACAGAACCGCGAGAGGAGAAGTGAGTGAATTGAATTTTGATTTATGTTGGAATTGTTTTTCAACTTTTATGCACAGCTTTTATTCTAAAATAAACCCAAAACATTTTCTTATTCATTTTTTTAATTTAAATATTTATTAGGATCCTAAAGGGGTAAGAAATTAGACATATTCTCTCAGTAGTATGTGCTGTGCTGCAAGTTGAAGTTATACAGTTTTGCTTCATTAAAATTAGCCTCAAATCTCGATAAACATATCCTCCCTTATATAAGATATAATATATGAAAATCTACATATAAAAAATAATATAGTACAAAATCTTTTTCGTTATCAAATCTCATTTTCGTTGACTATCTATTTTCCAGATGTTAAAATTTTCGATATATAACTGAGGTAACTTCAATCAACCAATGCCACAAAGGAATGATTAGTCATAAGGAGTAAGAACCAATTCTTGTCAAAATACGACGAATTTACTAAGCAAAAGAAATTTGGAAACAGTGCGTCAGTGGCTTTCATATGCCATGCGATGCAAAACGACGCTACAACACGAAGAAATCATAAAACAAAATAACCCAAAGTTCATGTGAAAGCTTAAAACTATTAAAACGCATAAGAAATTCATTTTAAGAGTAAGGTAAATGGTAAATAAATAATTGTATTTTGGCTGGACCAAAATGATTAAACACAAAAACACTAACTAACTAAAATAGCAACAAAAAGTCTTTAAGAAGACTTTTCCATTTAAAGCAAAACCACAATACAGCAAGTATTTACTTAAGCAAACTTACATACAAACATAAATAATAACGGTAATTATGTGCAATGCATGTCATTTAACTATAAAAAAGTTGTTTTTGCTGTGTAATATTGCAATTTATGAAATTGTTTTTCAAAGCACAAAAATCACTATGAAAGCTTACAACTGTTATCTAAAGCTTCAGCAAACTTAAAGTGAAAGTTCCAAATGTTAAATGCGCCAAAATTACTGTTATGTATGTGAGTTAACAAATAAACACATTCAATGTTAAAGTAAAAAAAACAATAATATCAAATAAAAAATAATACAGTAAAGTTCCAGAAAACTACTATTAAATACAGGCAGGACCTTTTGTTGCAATTGCATAAAGTTTACGAATAATGTTTTTAATGCAAAGTATGACAAAAAATAATTAAATGCAAATATTTATAATTAAGAAGAAAAAAACTAGTAAAACAAACTATAAATGAATAATAAAAAAGTGACATGATATTAAAGTATTTCTATATAAATGTGTGCTTAAATATTTATATATATAAATAAATTATTTTAAGCATATTGTGACTAAGTAATATTTGTATGGGAGCATACAATTTTATAAAAATATTGTTTACAGAAGGAATTGTAGTTTATCACAAAGAAATTTGTTTGGTTTTAATTGTAGACAAAGGATTATATAAATATCCATTGAAGATAAACAAATAGCATGTCATAAATATTTTTTTTTTGTATATTATATAATTCTTAAGGATTTAATATAAAAACAAAAAATAAAAACATATTTTTTTAGTTAAAAATATAAATTTTAATTATATTCATTTTTTTGTTTATTATTTCCTAAGTTTATTTTTTTTTAAATTAAAGAAAATATATTTAAATTTTAATTTGTTTTACGAACTTATTTATTTCACTTTTTATATTCAAATATAAAAAGTATTATATTCACAAATTTCTTTGAGATAACCTTTCTGACTTTCTGCACGTTGAAAGCATAAAAATTTAAAATATTGCAACACAAATCACAGTTACTGCAATTGGGAATGCTAAAAAATCACAAGTTAGTTGTCAATTAATGTTTTGCAATTAATTTTTAAATGAAATTTGGTGCCAAAAAGCAAAAAGTAAGTGGTCAATTAATGAAGTTTTAAGCAAAAATAAGAACATCGGATTTGAATTAAAAGATATGGTATTAAAATACATGCATGACAGCGCATAAAATTGGTTACAAAATATTGTAATTGTTTAAAAATTAAAAGAAATGAAAATTAACTCGTAGTCCTTGAACCTTTAATAATACATACGCATGGCATTTAGCAATAAATTTCTACGAAAAAGGGTATTCACACTGTTTAAAATTGTTTTGTACAAGTTTAATAAAAATTAGTCCTTATGATACCCAAAAGAAATTATTTATTTTAAATTAATATTATGTGTCGTAAATTAACAAAAGGAAACAACTTAAAACAAAATTAATTAATAAAATAAAATAATACAAAAATATTTCAGAAATAAAACAAATAAATGAAACGATCAAGTGAATATCCACTCTTGCATTTCCTCTTAAAAGTGTGCTATCTTATTATATATAGTCACTTACTATAGCATATAGATGTATGTGTACCTAAATGTTTGTATGTATTTCTATACGCTTCTTCCAAACTAATTACAAATTTCATAAAGCGCAAATATATGTGTACTTGTATAAAATAAAAATATTTTAATAAAAAGCAATGTATTTATGTATAATTATCTGACATATGTACGTATGTTTTATATGGAAGTAATTAAAAAATGTATAGCTCAGTGAGCACTCATATCGCACAGTCAATTGATCACAAAATATCAATTAAAATATTTAAAAAAATTTGGGTATTTATATATATAACTGTAGTTTTGATTTATTTTTAATTTTTTAATTTTATAAATTTTTTTTAATATCATATTTTTTTCGATTAATTTACTTTTATTTTAGTTTATTTAATTCTTACTATTTGGATTGAATTTTTATTTTTAAATTATATATTTTTCCATATTGCCAATATAATAATTACCACGACAAAGTACTTACCATTTATATTAATTATAATCAATTAAGTTCCGTATATCGAAAAAAACGCAAAAATAATACAATATCTGGGAACTTATTTGAAATTATTATAATTTATAATCATTGCAAACAAATTTGTATTTTGAGACCACAAATATATATATATATAAAATTATACATACAATTATTATTTTTATGTACTTATTAAAGTAACGGATAAGTTTGTGTTTGTATAACATTTTCATATATTTTTTATACATATTTCTTATGAAAAAATACACAGAATCAATTAAATGTGAAATTCATAAGAAGAAGTAAAAACTTGTGTCAAATTAGTAAATAGCAGTGATCAAGTACATATGTATGTGCATAATATAAGTAAAGTAATTATGTGAGTAGAATAAAAAACAAATAGTTATTTATTTCTCTGTTGTACATTTGTCTTAATAAGACCAAAACTAATGTGAAATAACAAATAAAGTGAAATAAATTATTAAGTGAAATGTTGAAACAAATTGAATATATTTTTATTTTATTAATAAAAACTAAGGGTAATTTGAGGTAAGTTGTCACAACGAACTGAATGTACTTCTGTATAAGTTGGAAGAGGGCTGCCACTATAAGCAATTATACTCTCACAATATAGTTGCTAAAGAGAGTATAATAGTTTTGTTCGCATAACGGTTGGTTGTAAGTCCTAAAACTGAACGAGTTAGATTTAATTTTATATAGACCAAAGTGGTCATGGTGACGAGTACAGTTCAAATCCGGATGTCTGTCCGTCTGTCCGTCCGTGCAAGTTTTAACTTGAGTGAAAATTGAGATGTCTTAACGAAACTTGGTACAAGTGTTTCTTGGCACCATAAGAAGGTTAAGTTCGAAGATGGGCGTAATCGGACCACTGCCACGCCAACAAAATGACGATAACCGAAAAACTATAAAGACCTATACCTAAGCCATAAATAAAATATGGTATAAATTATCGCACTATTTAGGGGCATATTTTGATGTATTTTTTTGGGGAAGTGGGCGTAGTCCCGCCCCCTACTAAGTTCTTTGTACATATCTCCTAAACTATTAAAGCTATGTCAACGCAACTTTTAGGAAATCGGATTATAACCACGCCCACACAAGTTTTGTTAAAAACTAATAAAAATGAGTAAGGAAAACAACCAGAAATCTTAAATTTCATTACAAAGATAGTACAAAAGAGCTGCACTCAAACTGGTATACAGAACAGAACTTTCCATAAATACTGCATTTATAGTGTGGCATCGCTCTTCTAAAAACCATCGAAATCGGACCATACGTATTCAAGTCCCCATATATCGAATATGAGGACCTCAGAGCTTCGAATAAATTGTTCACAGAAAATATAGGTAAGTCTCTTAGATGTTTTGAAGAAATTCTGAGGGAATATTTTTCTTCTAATAATATGTCTCCATGCTAAAAATGAGTGAACTCCCCTAGCTTTTTTTTCCTAATATTAGGGTTTTGAAACTTTCAATTGACTTTATATCATATATATATGCCGAATATGTGAGTCAAATTGTGTGTAGTATTATATAAAATTAAATAAATAAATTGCGAGAGTATACAATCGGTTACACTCAAATAAGAATGTTTTCGTACAACGTTACCTGCTGTTTGCAAAATAGAAAATAAAAAAAAAATTTAAGCATAGTCACAAAAATTAACCAATAATCAGAGCTTAGTTTTGGTATGAAGATTGACTATACTAGGGAATGTACTATACAGCTTGAAACTATAATTCAAAACTCTTAACAGGAAAGGTGTATTTAAGTTTTAAGAAATACTTTGGCATACAATGGAATTCCCGAATTTGATATACCCCCTTTAATGAAGATCTGAATAGGCAGGCTTTGATTTAAGTTATAATCATAAACTTTTGCAACTTTGAGAAAAAAAGACTTCTTAACTCTAAAATTACAAAATATTGATTATCATTCCTTATACAAGGTCTTCACTAGGTGAAAATTACGGACATCAAACTACTAAATATGCAAACTGTATCGGATAAAAAGTATCATGTATAGTATATGTAATCTACAGAATTAATAAAAATATGTACATATCGAACTACAATTTAACCAAATATAGTTGACAAGTACAATATTTTTTTTCGTGGTCATTAAATTTGACGAATTGAAAATCACATTTTTTTTCAAAAATGCGTTATTTATATATTATTATATTTATTTGATACTACTTTAATAGCAAACATAGTTTTCTTTAGAATTTTGATGGTTGGCGCTTTTGATGTACTGCACAAATAAATTAGTTGTTGGGTATCCAAAATCATTTATTCACAATGAAGCCAACACTACTAAACTCAGACTTTTTAAACTGAAAAATCTGTTTAATTATTGGAGTTAATATTTGAGTGATTTTGCAAATGAGCTCATAAATGAATGAGTATTGAAGTGGTGAGTGAAGCTTTTACTTATGAGATTATATGGGTTTGAACGAGTATACACAACGCTACAAATATATACATATGTAGTTATATACACATCTATTAACTTACTTCGTATAAGTATATATTTATGGGCGTTTCAGTACATACATACATGAGCTTAAGTTTGACTTTAAACCCTAACCTACCTCAAGCATTAAACTTTTGTGTAAGTCAAGCTTTAAGCTATATCGCAATAATAAACTTTAAAACTAACTTTCCGTTTTCAAAATATATTTTCAGATCATCTCTGGTAATTAGTAAGTAAGTAAATTAATTAAGTAAGAATATTTAGTTTAAATTAAGTTAACTCCCAATATGAGTTAAGAGTCTTTTTACGCACAGACTAGGTTTTTTTTCTAAAGGTGCTTTACAGGTACAAATACTAAATGAAACGAACACTTATAAAGTGTGTTTTGAATAGGTATGTGGGTTTTTACAAATAAAAGAACGCATATTTTTTAATGACATGTCCAAGAATTTAGCTTTATTATAAAAATAAGGGTTTGCCATTATCTTTGAAAAATGATTTCGGTTTGTCTCGAATAAATTCCAGCCGATTGGTGTAGTATGTCAGCCTAAAACGTTGTTCCGGGGTAACTCTTTTCATTACACTATACGGAAAATCGACTTTTTTCTGGGTCTTTTCCGCGAAATTCTTCCGTGTTTTTCCATGAAAGATTTTAACTGAAAGTATAGAAATATGCATAACAGGAGAAAGGTCGCTTAACCACATTCACAACCATATAAATCAAAAATTGGACAAGTATTCTTCGAATTATAAAGCTTTTATTTTTTCGATTATGCAACTTTAACCCCTAATAACATCCGTCATATAAGCTAGACCGAAAAATTGCATAAAAAATAAAATTTAGATTGTATCCATATCATGAATTTTTTGTAATTATCCTATATTTAACCTATTATCCTGTAATTAATAATTATTATTTAAAAAAAAGTTTTTTTCGTACTTCGAAACCAAATATTTCGCTTTTTTAGGTTAACTACGAAAATCGAAGAATGCACGTAAAAAATTGAGATAATAAGAACGTTTTTGACAACCCATTTTAACCCGGCTTCTTAGTTGTACACACCACTTCATTAGGTTCAAGACATTTCTAACTGTTTATCGTAACCCGAAATAATATTTAATGAGCAAAACTCCAGTTGTAGCGCAATGGGTTTTTATGTACCTCTAGAAGTTTTCTCATTTTTGACTCGCAATGATTCCAAATATAATAATGGTGAGTGTCGGTGTAACATGGATGAAAAACAAAAACAAAAGCAAGTAAGGAGAGAATAAGTTCGGGAGCAACCAGATATTTTATAAGATAACACATTTATTGACCTATATATATTCGGTATAAAGTCCAATAGAAAAATGAATATCATCATATATAGTATATGGAGGTAGGGATAATTCATGAACCGATTTCACTCACCAAGGTACACAATATCCAAGACTATACACTCACTTTTATTAAGTTATTTGGCTAAGATATTTCACATACTAACCGATATATGCGGAATAAAGCTCACCATTTTTTTGAAAAACCTATAATTAGATATATGGGAACCATAGGAAGTAATGACGATTTTGACCATTTTTGGAACAGAGACACACTATTAAGAGAAATTACCCTTAAGCATTGAGTTCTTCATGGTCGACACCCAGTGTCTTGAAAAGTTATAGCCCAACTTTTATACAGGTGATGCCACACCTCAAATACAGTATTTGTGTAAAGTCTTATTCCGCTAACTTCATTGGTTCCTAATGAGAACGAATCAGATGAAATTCAAAATTGAGTTATATGGGAAGTAGACGTGGCTGTAAACCGATTTCGTACAATTTTCTTCTGTGTCATCAGGGTGTCAAGAAAATATTATGTACCGAATAATCGGTCGAGGGATCCGACTGCAGAAGGTTTGGTTTATTTTTATTGGTTTGCAAGATATATTCAGAAAACCTATTTGGGGGCGGGGTCACGACCACTTGAAAAAATACAAAAAAAAAAATCAAATATGCCCCTCCCAAGTATGATCCTCTGTAGCAAACACTACTTTCATTGCTTTATTTATGGCTTAGTAATGTAGCTCATAGTTTAGCAACCCTCACACGGTCCCAAGGAACATGCGTACCAAGTATCGTTAAGAAATCTTAATTTTTATTCAAGTTATCCGTTGCACGGACGGACGGACAGACAGACAGACATCCGGATTTCAGCTCGTCTCGTCATCCTGATCATTTTGATATTTCTAACGCATTTAGTTTTATGACTTACAAACAACCGTGATGTGAATAAAACTATAATAATATCTTAGCAACTTTGTTGCGAGAGTATAATAAACAAATACTTATTCTTATAACAAACATTTTTAATTGAATTCTTTAAGCTAATATCTAATATTTTTCGAATCTGGTTCAATAAAAGTCTGTTTACTTTTTTTGCATTGATTTGCTAATTACTTGCAAAATACAGCAGTAATTACGCTCCTTGTGTTGACATCGAAGTTTTAGAGTCGAAAAACAACAAACCAAATCACTAAATTATCTCAAAAAGCTTAAAGTTACCTTTTCAGCATGAACATGTTATTAATAAATACTGGCAACAGTTGCCAAGCAAAGCACAGAAAGCTCTAACGATCAATACAGTCAACAGCAATATGTTTGAACTTAACAGAAATAGAGGCAATAACAATGAAGAATGTTAATATAGGGCAATAACAGAGTAGTGAGTTAATGAAATGTAAAATCCAGTAAAAAATGTCTGTTAACAGCGCTTTTAAAATGCTAGAGAGAATGTTAATTGTAATCAAAAGGAACAGCGTAATTACTTAACATTTCCGTTACCGTTAACAAATGTCTTAAAATAACAGCTGTTATCTGCAATTGTTATCGCCTAGTAGCGCTGTTAATAACAGCACACTGTTAAGTCAATTTAAATATGCATGTTAAATAGCTTTGCCGCCTTTGTTGATTAACTTGTAGTATAATAACAAGACAGTTGATAAAATATAATTAGACCGCTACGGCGCGAAACACGGTAAAGAACAACGGTGTAGTGAGAAATACACATCAAACAAATCAAAAGGCTTGAAATTACTTTGTAATTAGCATTTTTATCTCGAGTATGTGAGAAGCGCACGTTTATAAAATTATTGCTGTGAAAAAAAATTTTATGATTTTAAAGTAGAATAAAAAAATTAAAATATAAATAAAAAGTGCTGTAAAAGTGAAGTGCTAGAGAGTAGTAAAAAAGTTTCAATATTTGCTCAGTAAACAAAAGCCTACAAAATGAGTGGTGTTTTACGACGTGGCTCCCTGAATTTCGATTGCAATTTAAAGGGCAGCAATTCGCGTGGCAGCATCGATACAAATTTATATGGCGGATATCGCGATCCAAAGCCGGGCACACCGGAAATCAGTGTGATCGCTTTAGACCTACGTCGCTATTCGGAAGATTTAAAAAAGGAGCCAGTGTCGAATGAGGACCTACCACCAGCCGCCGTCGGCGATTTGAGTCAAGATGCAGATGCGGATGTGATCTCGAATTTTATAGGACATCATGGGAGGTGGCAATTGATTTGGACATTTCTGCTAACACTGTTTCAGATACCGCCTACATTTCATTTGTTTGTCTACACATTTCAGGTAGGTCAAGTGCTGATAAATATATGTATAAGTAAATATGGAATTTAATAATGCACGGGCTACAAGTGTTTAACCGTTATTTAATATGTGCGAAATTTTTTGAAAATGACTCGATCCGCATGAAATTAATACACATATGGTTTAGTGTTGTTACCACAAAGGTGTTTGGTGCTTCAAGAGAATGGAATTTGTGGTGCAATGTGGCATTTTTTTTTCGATATTTGTAAAGCGCATTTCAGAATCTTAGTATCGAAATCTTTCAATTGTCAGATCTTTATAAATGCACATCAAGACTTTTTAACCAAAAAAAAAGAATAATATTTGAGTGCACTTATATAGGGAATAATTTATAATGTTTCGTTTCATCGAATGTTAAAATATCTAAAAATTAAAGTATTATATTGAAAAATGCAGAAATCGAAAATCGGACTAAAGCTTTTGAAGGCACCAAATATTCGATATGTGGTCCTCATATACCAATTTTCAAACTTCCGTATTTAGCGGTTAATATATGAGATAAACTTAGCAAAATTAAGTAAACGTAAAATCTTAGAAAAATAATTCAAATCTATCCAGGAATTACTGCTGTTTCCGTATGCAATCATTTTATGTAGATTTTCGATATTCTAGTGGCCTTTATGCTGAATATACGGGTCGAATTGTATGTTATCTTAATTAGATTACAAAAATAAATTTCGGGAGTATAAGATGTTCAGTTACACCCGAACTTATGCCTTCCTTACATTTTATAGGTGATATATTTTAAAGAAAATTATTTAATGTTTACTTAAAAAAATGGGATCGTCGTAAGCTTTTAAGAGTTAGACGTTCATATAGATTATTTACTAATATAGACAATTAGATAATTGACTAAATTAAGGAGTGATCTGAAACTCTTAGGATATAGGATTTATGCTATAGTAATTTTTCAAAACAATTTTGTAAACACCTCACAGCTAAGTACTTCAGACCTTCTCCCTCAAAATCTCTTCACTTGTGGCAAATAATTCTCAGAAAGGAATTTTAAAATAATGGTTAATGATAGACGTTTTGTAGCCAGCTGCAATAGAACTCTTCAACTTGGTCAATATTCGATTTTAGTAACTTAACCACATTGCACTTATCTGCACAGCCGGAGATGAAAACAAAGAACAAAACCGTACAATAGGTACATTCCCGGGAAAATCTGAGATTCTGCGGTTTCTTTTGTTATTTCAACAGGATATTTTTATTATATTTAAAATATGATGGAAGTACTGAAGAAAATCAAAAATCAAAGTTCTTAGGAACCCTGTATAAATCTACTATACTCGGCAGGCGAATCATTTCTATACTGTAGCAACAATAGAGTTGAACTCATATAACTATATTCGTGTGTTAATATAACCTTCTTTAGAACTATTTTCATTAGCATTTTCAGTAGTGCGAAAGCAATTTATGATACTGATAACAACAACTAGCATGATGAGTGTTTTCCTACCATTGCGATAGACAAAATATTATACTTTATACAAACCATATGTGCACCGAACCCACTAAATGCCCAAATAAACTGTTATAGACGATTTTTGATTACCGTAAAATGAAATTGATCGAGATAGCTGACATGCTAGAGTTATCAAAGAAACATGTGGGGTTTATCGTTCATAAATAATTGGGTATGTGAAAGCTCTTTTCAAAGTGGGTGCCAAGTGAGCTCATAATCGAGAGGACACATAGATTCGCCAATCAATGAAAATTTAACAAATATGTGGACTTCAGCTTCGGATCCAACCTTTAAAGAAATGTTCAATAGAATTGAAGCATTTCAAAGCAAAGATGTCTTGAGAAAATAGCACAGAGTTATGAGGAATTATAATCATTCTTATTTTTGAATCATTTAACGGTTTGGCATTTCCCGCATGAAACTGGGTTTTCCATGCGTGTCTTTGTTTAGTTAAGTTTAAGACTCTTCTTCGAAATGTACATACATTTTACGGATTCGAAAGCTAGTTATTTCCTAAAAATAATATTATGCAATAAAATACAAATATTATAAAATTTTTATGAGTGTGTTGAGTGTCGTGGAAGTTGTAAAATCGTGACCAAAGCTTCGGCCCATGAAAAGGAATTGACAAGCATCATAATTGCGTTCTTCTAAGTATTTAGTTACGTGCATACTTCCGGTTCTGCTTTACTTATCAGTAAATATAATAAACATTTTTAAAGACTATTTGTTTATAAATAATCAATAGTAAATCATATTAAAATGGGTTGGGCATTCCTTTTCTTTTTCTGTAATCAATGTATTTATTACTGTATTTATTATTGTATAATATTTAATTACAATTTTCAAGTGCCGACATCAATTTTTATAATACAATATCAGCAAAGATAAACGACGTAAGCGCGTCTCAATTGTGTTGACTTTACACAATTAACAACTCGTTTATAATAAATTGAGTTATCAATAAAACAATTGCAATTTTTAAATAGATTAGTAGGTTGATAAAACAGAATTGACAGCATACTACAAGAAAGTATATTTGCTTTAAATATATGTAGTACTTACGCAAAATATAACATGGCTAATGCAGCCTACAATTCGCCACACCTTGACGATGAAATTGACGAATCGAATGACAAATTCTTCAGGTACATACTTATTGAAATGTTATTATTGGACCAATTTTAGTAATACAGTAAATAATGAAGTTTAAACAATAGAATTTATTGAGTCTAATAAAAATTATTAGTAAAATATAACAAGTAAGAAAGGGCTAAGCTCGGGTGGAACCGAACATTATATACTGTCGCAATTTTTTGATGTAATTTTATGAAGATAACACAATTTGACCCACATATTCGGCATTAAATCCGATAGAATAACGAAAATCATCATATACATATAGTATATGAGAGCTGAGGCCGATTTCACACACCACCACCTAGGTACACTCTATCCAAGACTATACGCTCATTTAATTCTCCTAAGATATCTCACATATTAACCGATATATGCGGAATAAAGCCCATCGTATTTATGGAAAACCTATAATTGGTATATGGGAGCTAGGAGAAGTTATGAACTGCTATTAACCGTTATGTGAACAAAACTATTACACTCTCTTAGCAACTTTGTTGCGAGAGTATAAAAATGTAAGCATGTTACATTTTCGCTAAGACCAAAAATGTGCCCGGCAGTAAAAATATTTTAGTGCCTCAAGCGAACGAAGTTACTATCTTGGTATTCACCTAGACTCACGTGGAGAAAACATATATCTAGTAAAAGCCTAGTCGACAACGTGCTTTTATACAATGCAGTCATAAAGCCGATTTAGATGTATGGCATTCAGCTGTGTGGTACGACCTATGCAACAAAATATTGATATAACACAAAGGTTCCAATCGAAAATGCTTAGAATAATCACGTGTTCGCCATGGTATATTACATTCGTAATAAAAATATCCATAAAGATCTTGGTATTCCTATGATAAAGAGAGAAGTATGGGACAGCAGATTGAAATGTATGTATATCTAAACTGCGTGATCACCCAAACCCATTGGCTAATGCTTTAATACATTGCGGCGATCAAACGGCGCAACATTTCACCAAAACAGCTCAATCAATGGTCCGATTTGGCCCATTTTCAAATAGCCACCTTCTTATGGTGCCAAGAAATATGTGTGCCAAGTTTCGTCAAGATATCTTACTCAAGTTATCCGTTGCACGGACAGACAGACATCCTGATCAATTTGATATATAATACTATATAACCTTGTATCTAACTCGTTTAGTTTTATGGCTTACAAACAACCGTTATGTGAACAAAACTTTAATACTCTCTTAGCAACTTTGTCGCGAGAGTATAATAAAATTGAATACATAACATGATATTTTAAACAAATAATTTTGTTTTTTCAGTTATTTGTTTAAATTTTATTGATTTATTTGAACTTTTTATTTAATTTTCATGTATTAGCTGATTTTATTTCTTCATATTTTTCAGATCTCATTTGTTTTTGCAATTTATATTTTAAATTTAATTTACTTTATTTTAGTTTACTCTCAAAATATCTCCAATTTATTTTTTTTTTCATTTAATAATTTTTCTTGAATTCATATTTAAATTTAGACAAATATTGAGTGGGAATGAAAATAAATTTTAGTTTAATTTTGTTTTTATTTTATTTCTATTTATTTTTTTAATTAATTATTTTGTTAATATATTTCTTACCATTTTCTTTAAATTTTTTTACTTCTTTTACTTTAATTTAACATACTTTGTAATAAACTGACCTCACCATTATAAATATTTCATTCTAGTTGCCCTTCGCCACAATACACACATTGTAATTATATTTTAAGCATATGTGCAAATATTGACTGTGTAACCCATTATTATGTGGTTGGAGTTCACTATTACAAATCTTAATTACAGTTGATTTTTGTTTGAAAGCTTAGGTATGGAAAGCTATGAGTATACTGTACTCTATAAGAAACATTTTTTTAATTTCTCCCTAGAGTAAACGTACAATGTAATTTCTTTGCCAACAATTCTTCGAATAAGTTAGTTGGTAGTAAAGACTACATACCAATAGTAAAGTATATATAGCATATTGTCAATCTAGCAAGACCCCACGCATATTAAGCTTTACTGCAACAATATCCACTGACAACAATTTTGATTCTTCAAAAAATTAATCCATCATTTGAGTCTTTAAGTGAATAAACAAGAGCACCAATACGCATGCCAAAAGCTTCATACTCGTATGAATCTCTCCCGTTACCTCTCGCTAATCACTTCTTCCGACGTACTTTTATTTTACTTAGAAAATTTAGATTTTTTATTGGCGAATACCCTTGACCACAATAAAATACCAGATGCAAAGTCATGTATGGTACTTAAGATGAGTTATTTGCATGCATTTATCTAGCTAATAAAGGTAAAAAAACGCTAATTACGGGGGACATAAAACTTTTTTACTCTTAAACTATATGACCAATACTATGTTTAATAGTCTGACTTAAAGCAAAAGAGTCAGTCTCTTGCATTCAATGCAACTACATATTTACATAGCAGTTTTACTAAAAGGAAAAGTTAAAACTATGCTAATAAGTCGTGTTAGATTGTAAACTAAATAAAAAATTGCGTACTTAACCTTGTCGAGGCTATGTGAACAATTTCCACCATGTTAATAAATCAAAGACTACTATTGTTTTGGGAGGTAAAAATTTCAAAATCAAAGTAGAGGTATTTACGAAACTAAGTATAAAGTCAATTTCATTTTGACATTTTGATTTATTTCCTGACGCTGACATCGCTCAGATTTCTCTCAGATTCCTTGAGTCCTAATAACGAAAAAACTCATACTAATATCAATTTATCTATTCAGATGCAAACATTAATTTATCTCCTTGGAAAATAGTTCCTTAGAATTTTTATACTCTCGCAACAAAAATTGCTAAGAGAGTATTATAGTTTTGTTCACATAACGGTTATTGGTAAGTCATAAAACTAAACGAGTTAGATATAGGGTTATATATATCAAAACGATCAGGATGACGAGACGGGTCAAAATCCGAATGTCCGTCCGTGCGTCCGGAAGCTGTTGTAATAGTATACAAAACATTAAAATATTATGCATTCACATTTAGTTCAATGCTTGTAGATATTTTGGAAATGATAACTGAACAAAGTAATTGTGTTTCCTTCCCAACCCAGCAACGTTCTCACAAACTTCCAGACATGTATTACGTTTACACTCAGCCGACGAAGACAGACATTTCTCAAGGTTCTCATAGACATTCGTCTAACTTTCCTTATTCATCTAAATTTCCTATAGTATAGACTAGTTTTAAGCCGTTTTAGCCCACGTTTAGCACTTTTACAATAAGGTAATATATTTTATATGAATTGAAATTCATAAATTAAGATAAAAAAGCAATTTATGCTAATAAATAGAAATGAAACAAAATATATATGAATTTAAACTAAATACACTATGCATCAGGGTTAGCAACTAGTGCAATATAAATATTTCCATAACTTGCTTGCCTATAAGGTTTCCCACCACACAACTTGGACACACCTAGTGAATTATTTGAATTCCCTCAATTAAAATTATTAGTTATTAAAGAGCACGTACCTACAAACATATAATAGCATATGGTATGCATTTAGTTATGATATTATATTTAAATGGCATACGTTTCTGCAAATTTAAAATATTTTAATAATTTGCATTCAGACCGATTTGCTAGGTAAATAAGTGCTTGCCACAACTATGTACATCGATTTATAAACATGTTCAGCGTAAAAAGCCATAAAAGGACCATTTAAAAGCTTGTCGCTGAACAAGGCTCTCGGGGAGTAAACCATATTTACATTATATACATACTCTCAAACATATGTATATGGCATATCACTTTATCATGATCGACATGAATGTTTGAGGAAACATTAAGAAATTTACTTGTTTGTTTTTGCACAGCTGACGAACCAGTTCATGCACCTAAGCTTGTTAATTGTCATCAATCATGTAATTCAATGACAAAAGATCAGTTGTAAGCAACTCCTTTTCGATTGTACTTATTTAGGGTGTGTTTACCCAGGGACATGTTAACAACTTGTGAATATATACAAAGGCTTCCGACTGATACTTACAGTTGTTGAAATACATTGAGTTAGTATTTAAATAATAAACACCTGTGTTACTTTTACACACATCCATTATTTCCGTTAAAAAAATAACCTCATAACTGTCGATAGCTATCACAAAGAACAGCTGACAAAATTCGAGATCAATTTTTGATTAAATCGCCATTGAAATATTATAATATATTTGATATAAAAGCTAGCGTTATATCAAAAATTACAGCAATATGGAGTCTTCCTGAACCTAGACCTTCATTGTAGCTAAATGGACTTTTGGGCTTACTAGATACTTGGTGTTTCTTTAATTATACCTTTCCTGAATAATTTATGAGAAACGTTGACAAAAAAATAAGCATAAGTAATAGTGTGCCGAGTTGTGAGGGCTATTTGAGGTTTGTAATAATCAGAGTTCGAAATCAACGACAACTAAATGATATTTCCAACCCAAAGTAATCCAGATCAAGGGTTAAAACTATTAAAGTAGAAAGTGGTCAAGCACTTATTCGAATCTTTAAAACCCAATGGAGCTTTTTGATTAAGTGCAAAAGCGAACGACTCTAAGATTTTCAAACGTCGTAGAAAGAATAATTAGTTGATGTTCTGAAAGAATTTTTCTGTTCGGATATCTTCCTAAATACCACGAATAATGTTCACTTCTGGACCAGCTAAGTGTTTAATATTGCTGTTCAGAAAATCGTTGTATGAAACTTATCTCATGATGAATGAAACTTGAGTAAAGCCCTAAAAAAGGATGAGACTTCAGGCGAACTGCAATTTTCAATAATTTTGGTGTTCCAAAAATGTGTTTTACTAAAACATTGTCACAAGGTATATTACAGTCTCAAACTTAATCAAACCACCTGCAATACCGAACTCGAAGCGTCCCTCGAAAATATAAACATTTTTACTGAAATTATTTTATCAAAGTTATTTAAAAGCACCGAATATAAATGAATTTTGATAAGAAAAAGTGAACAAATAAATTTCTGAATACAAATACAGGTTCTTTCAATTAGTCAGCATATAACTGATATTTTTTTCTATTCAGTTAAATGGTATTCATTATGATCTTCAGATTAACAACCTTGTTTATATTTATATATAAACCCTTACTTAACAAGTAAGGAAGGGCTAAGTTCGGGTGTAACCGAGCATTTTATACTCTCGCAATTTATTGATGTAATTTTATAAAGATAACACAATTCGAGACTTTTAGTAATTTTCAACCTAACCTTTGTATGGGAGGTAGGCGTGGTTATTATCCGATTTCTTTCATTTTTGGACTGTATAAGAAAATGGCTAAAATAAACGACTGTAGAAAGTTTGGTTTATATAGCTTTATTGGTTTGCAAGATATATACAAAAAACTTATTTGGGGGCGGGGTCACGCCCACTTTTCCAAAAAAATTACATCCAAATGTGCCCCTCTCTAATGGGATCCTATGTTCAAAATTTCATTTTCATAACTTTATGGCTTAATTATGACACTCTATAGGTTTTCGGTTTCCGCCATTTTGTGGGCGTGGCTGTGGACCGATTTTGCCCATTTTCAAAAGCAACCTCCTCAGGGTGTCAAGGAACATATGTTCCAAGTTTCATGAAGATATCTTAAATTTTACTCAAGTTATCGCTTGCACGGACAGACGGACGGACATACATCCGGATTTCAAATCCACTTGTCATCCTGATCATTTATGTATACATATATAACCCCATATCTAACTCTTATATTTCTTGGTGACACAAACAACCGTTAGGTGAACAAAACTATTATACTCTGTGCAACAGGTTGCGAGAGTATAAAAATATAAACAAATTCAAACGTAGTGCGTTGAACTTGAACTTGAATGCTCATTGATTTGTACGAGAAAGTCGGTTGTTACCTATATTTTGCGCATATGTATATCAATCGTTAAAATACCTAGACCGGCAAAGTTATTCTTGAATTTATTCAATGGAAAGCGAAAGTTTTGTTTATTCATTAGAATTTGTTGCCGGTAAACGTTGAGGAAGGTCATTGTTCTCTACAAAAAGAAAATAATATTAATAAATATTCGAAAATATATGTACTTACATATGTGAGAATGAATGTTAGGCGCCTTATGAAAACTGGTTTCTTGTATAACGAGCTTCCCAAGCGAATAACGTATGATTATCACATCAAGAATTATTTAAATTGTCATCACACTTTCAGCTAATTGGATTAATTTATTCGTACTAATAAAAAATTGTGGGGAAAATCTATCACCCCTATTACGAGTGTCGACTGGTATTAAAAAAAACAACTACTGAGAGATTGTCGACTACCGGTGCTATTGGAAGTGTCGATCAATCGCTCAACCAACGACTGTAAATGAATTTCAATCGCTGATTTGTCGACAGAAAACTTTCAATCGTTAGAAATTTTTGAATTTTGACGATCACGTTACACAATAGCAAAATTAAATATAATCGATTCAATCGATTGAAGCCTATACTACTGTCAGTCGACACTCGCTATGGAGGGGTATATGTATAATATGAATATCAAATTAGTTAAATATCAATGTGGTAAGGAGAAGTTTGGAAAAAACCACTAGAACTCTGTAAGATTAGTATTGAACGTGAGGAAGTCGTTATCACATAAAACATAGTTTAAGGAATTGAATTGAAGTTAATAATTATTTATTCGGGAAGTAAGAAAAAACATCGAATCGCTCCCTCAGATTTTATCAAGTATGTATGTGTTTGAGTATATAAAAAACTATTGAGCCATTCTTCGAAATCTTTTTAAGAGACCCTTTCTCTTTTTTTCTTTTCTGAAGCTATAGTTACAATTTTATGTAAATAAATCGGATAGTCTCTGAGTATAATTTTTGAAAAAAAAATCATTACCCCAAAAGCATTTCATCGAAATAAAAAAAAAAGTTGTGAAATCTAAAAACCCCTCTGACCTTTTCACGTTGCCGTTTCACACTGCCTATAATCATCAGAAAACATTCGAAACAAACTTAGTACTAATGTCGCGCCAATAAATTGCGATATTTATCAGCATGATCATCAGATTATCAAGCAAGTGTGTTCAACATAATTCTAACACTTAACTTAATGACATAATTAAACTTCAGAAAATCGGCGAGTTTAGAGACACGTCTACGAAAATAGCAGCATGAGAATTCCGGTGCCGTTTGTTAAGTAAGCAATTAAGTGGAGTTAAGCGAAATTTGTTGAAAATTTGTTTCCGTAAGTGTGAATTGCATTTTAACAAAATAAATAAGCATTAAAGTTAGAGAAATTTGTTCAAATTAAGAAGTTAGCCACGCATAGGAGAATAAGCGTTGAAGCGCTTAAGTGCATTTATTTGCACACTTCAAGCGCTACAATTCGAGCTTACGCGCAGTTATTCCATTTCTAACAGTACAATAAAACAACAACAATAATAACTTAGCAGATAACCTGTCTCTCTCTATTGTCGTTGTTGTTGCTTTTTCGGTTTGCAGCAAGTGGTTTGCGGTCGCGTGCCGTTATAGCAAGCATGTATTGCCAGCTTGTAATTAGATTAAATGCGCACAACAACAACAACGATTAGTGATGTAACAAAATTACGCGGTGATGACAAGTAAGCTCACACAGTGCTTGATTGCAATAATCATGCGTTGTTGTATATACATATGTATTGAATTGCATGCGATTTTATTTGGTTTTAGAGAATTCTTTGCTTATAAACCCTAATAATTTCAATATAATTTCTATGTAGTAAGTACTTGAAGAACGCTTCACTGAGCATGCACATATCTTTCAAGGTAACATGATTGCGGTTTAGAACCTAAATCATGCAGTTAACGATTGCAATACGCAATCAACTATGCTTATGGAAATTAACTTAAAAGGTAATATAAGGTTACATTATATCTTTGAATCTTTATTAGCTAAAAGAAAATTTACCGGCTGCAACGAATTTGTGTAGCGTGACAAAAATCCGTTACGCTCGCAATATTAAACGCGATAGCATTTAAAGGCTGAACAGTAACAAATCTTTTTGCTACTCGTTTGTCATAGCATTTTGCATTATTTTAAACCAGAAAGTTTAAAAAGTTGTCACCTGTTTGAAATTTTCAAGTGAAATAATAATTAAATAAAGAAACACTATAATTGTGATATTATATTTAAATGATTTAAGTAAAAAAATTATTCAATTTTAAATATATCTTTTAAGTTTTCAGTACCAGTCATATATAATATAACATTTAAATCTGTGAAAAAGCGAAGGAGCAGAGAATTTCACTAAACATGAAATTGTATCATTCCACAGTTTGATATGTACAGTTCCTTACTGCCATGTCACGTTCAACAGTTTTATAAAATGTCGATGATCTCAGCTACAAAACATTGCAAAAGAGGAATGCGTACCCATTTCTAATAACTTGAGAAAATAAATATTTTTTTGCATTATTGTTCATAACCACAAATAAGGATTTCGAAAGAAATGTCAACTTTTCAATTAAAATTAAATTAAATTAAAAATTAAAAGCTTAACTGTGAATTTCTAAAGAAAATTATTAAATAAACACATGTCGTGAGATTTATATATAAATAAATATGTATAAATATAGTATCGTAAATGCACAGTCTTTATTCCCTAATTGTAATTGGTTGGTGTTACTTGCAATTCACTGGTGCTAATAAATTACAATGCAATTATAGTATTATATTAGAAATAACTTTATGTTATGTTTAATATTAAAATGTCGGATTTGTATAAGATTTGCATATTTACTGCAACTAAAAAGTTAGGCCACATCCTTCTACTAAAACAAGTTTAAATATGAATATTTTAGTGGCGAAATTCCAAACATCCAGTCAATTTTAACCATACATGTCTTGTCTACAACTACTCATTTCATTTTATAAAATATGGTAGAACAGTATCCAAGTAAATCAGATCTTTTTAAACTAAAGCGTTCAAAATAACTATATATCAGGTTGGCAAATATCTCCCTTCCGCCTTTTGGTCTTTTGAATTTCCCGGCTATGTATAAAGCGCTACATACTCGTATCTGGCAATACTATACATCTTTGAAAGGTCTTCACAAAACCTACAAAACGACGCTATGCATGATTAGTTTGGATATTGCATTCAACAGTTATAGACGTGTAAACATGGAGTTCACTAACGCCGAAATTCGCGCTATTTTAAAGTTTCTTTTCGTTAATGGCCAATCCGCTAGAGAAACGTTCTGTGATATTAAAGTTGTTTTGGGGATGGTACTCTATCACTTCGAACTGCAGAGGAATGGTTTCGACGATTCAGAACGGGTGAAAACGACACCGTGGATAAGCTAGACTGCGGAAGACAAACAGACAGTAAATATAAAAAAATTGAACATTAAGCTAGGGATCCTTCTCCGACATCGTAAACATACTTATATACTTATACTTTAATACCAGATAGTTAAATCTCATTGGAAACAACACCCGCGCCGTTAGTTCTGCTTTTTCCCGCCTGGATAAGGAAGCGAAGCGATTGGGTCTGGTGGTAAACGAGGACAAGACGAAATATCACCTGTCATCAAACAAATAGTCAGCGCATTCGCATCTTGGCTCCCACGTTCTTGTTGACAGTCATAACTTTAAAGTTGTAATAATTGCATCAACACCATTAATAATAATGTCAGCCTTGAAATGCAACTCTCACTCTTGCCAACAGGTGCTACTATGGACTGAGTAGGCAATTGAAAAGTAAAGTCCTCTCTCGACGAACAAAAACCTCAACTCTACAAGCCCCTCACCATTCCCGTTCTACTTTATGGTGCAGAAGCGTGGACGGTGTCAACATCCGATGAGACGGCACTAGGAGTTTTCGAGAGAAACATTTTACGAAAGATTTATGGTCCCTTAAACATTGGCAACGGCGAATACCGTAGAAGATGGAATGATGAGCTGTAAGTGTTGTTCGACGACATAGACATAGTCCAGCGAATAAAAAGACAGCGGTTACGCTGGCTGGATCATGTTTTTCGAATGGACGAAAGTGCCCCAGCTCTGAAAGTTTTCGATGCAGTACCCGCTGGTGGAAGCCGAGGAAGAGGGAGACCTTCACTCCGATGGAAGGACCAGGTGGAGAAGGACCTGTCATCAGGCATCAAACTGCCAAAAGGAGAGATGCGTGGCGCGCTGTTGTGGACTCGGCTATAACCGCGTAAGCGGTGTCTACTCCAGTCAAGAAGAAGAAGTTAAACTAGAAAGCTGAAGGACTAAAAGCTAAAGCATTAAGATCTTGCATCTGTTGAGATCTACTTCATCCTCTCCCATACAACTGATTGAACCGATGTTTCATATCGGGGCCATAGATAAAATCTCCACATTATTGATTTTAATCGGGATTTTAACTCTATATGATCGAAAATGAAAGGAATTGTAGGAATCTTTAAAAAATATATTCAGTGATCATGGAATTAGCGATATTTTTCACCTAAACATTAAAATTGCGCTATACTTGTTTGATCTTAAAAAAATATACTGGTATTTTAAGTCTAAAAGTGTCCTTTGTAAACTTACCATTGAGATTTCACTTTTGAAGTAGATCTATTTAAGTCAAGGAGTACGCTAACCAATTCTTGGACATTTTGAATTTGAAGAATTTGTCATGAAAATTAGTTGCTTTCTCGATCAAGCAGAAAGTTTGAATTTTTCACGGAAACAGCGTTGAAATAGTGAGATTAGATTCTACAAAATACAATATAATTTTTTTTATAATACATAAAAATGGTTTAGGAATTAACAAAGAATTGGAAAAATAAATTTTTTATTTGAATTTATAATGTTAATGTATCCGTTGTTCTCAAAAAAGGAGGCATTTCTTCCAGTGCATTCACGCGGTGACTAATGCGGCCGCTGAGCGTACAAAATATTACACATAATTCCAGCAACCGCTGGACATAAGATTACTGCACTATGGCGCATAGGAATTGTCTGAGACTGACAGACCACTCAGAAAAAAAAGGTTGAAAGGCAAAAAACAACAAATATTTATGTATGTATATATGCGCTAATGAAAATGAATAACGTACGGGGTTTTTTCAACACAAATTAAATTTATAAAAAACAATTAAAAAAATTAAATGCAACAACAACAACATCGTTGAAATCATAGCATAAATTAAAGATAAAAGTAAATGAAACTAGAATATGAAATGCTAGCGGCACACATACACACAGAGTTGGCGGGGGCATTGCGGCGCGGCGGGCGTATGGATGTATATGTATGTGTGTATGTGGTGTAAGTGATACTCGTGGCAGCATGATTGCCTTTTTTATAAAAACTGTAGTTCAGTGCGGTACTGCGAGTTGTTTTTGTATTTTTTTTTTTTTTTTTGTTATTCTTTATGAGGTTTTTTTGTTGTAACTCGCTGGTGTTGTTGTTGCAGCACCAGGTGTTGAAGTACTTATATTAAATGCGGCAATTTTATAGTACTTGTTAAATTGTTGCCATTGTTTGCTTTTCTATTATTTTCATTATTGTTGCATGTCATTGTGGTTGTTGTTGTTGTTATTGTTGTTGCTGCTGTTGCAATTGCTTTATGTTTAATTACAAAAAAAGTGATTGTACATTTGCTGCCTAATAAATTACAACAAACACACATGCTCAAATTCAGATTTTTATATGTATATAAATGAGTATATATACATATATACTTTCTGTATATGTATGCAACTTTGTAACCCATACATACATAGATTCATTTCGAGTATTTGTTTTGAAATTGAGTTGCAACATTCTGAAATTGCCACCCAGAGCACAGTTGTTTTCATCTCTAAGACGCGTTTGGTAACGGTTCCTAATACTGTAACTGCGCATTTGTGACGACATTTTCAGCAATTATAAACTCACTTAGTCCAGCCGAAATGCACAAAATACAAAAAACACCAAAAAAGCCAACGACTGACGACAGCGAGGAGCATGTTGCCTTCCTTGGTATTGACTTCACTGAGACACCACAGGCACCACAGCGACTTACGCAATCGAAAGTTGAAATATTAACGGCTCAACAGCAACAGGATGACCATTACAGCGGTTGCGTGGACGTCAACGACGCGCTCGAGCGTCTGCAGAGTGAAGTGTTGGCGCGCATGTTCGGTGAAAACGGCCGCTGGCAGGTGATTTGGTGTTGCTTGCTATCCGCCTTTCAAGGTGCCTCCACTCTACACATATTCTGCTACGTCTTTCAAGTGAGTGAAAAATTTACCATATACATATATGTACATATATAGTAGCTACATATGTATGTATTCAATTGTGCAAAAGTGAGTGACGTAACACCAGTAAAGCCACTTTAGTTTTTCGCTGATTTTTTTTCATAAAGCGCTTTTATTTGTCGTTAATATATATTTTAATAAATCGCGTTTTAATACACACTTATATTTTTTAGTTGTTGTGTAAATACTGGCTTTGGTTGAATTGCATAAATTGCATGTTGTGATTTTTTTATGTTTGCTTGCATTTAAAATAAATATTTGTAAAGTGCATTTTTTTGTTAATGTGCGCAAATTGAAATTCTAACACTTCAAAGCAATAATTCACGGTGGGAGGTGAATAAATTTACTTTTTATGCATTTATTGCATTCGTTATATGAATACACACAGGCGCAGCATGAGGGGAGCGCCAAATCAGTAGATGTTGCAATAAAAAAATGAAATTTGATTTAATTTGTTAAGTAAGTAATTTACCAAATTAATTAATTTCTTTAAATGAAATCCATCGATTGTGTGACCTAACGAATTATTTCCGTCACACTAGCTCTATACAAAGTATACAAACTCTATACTACATACAGATCGTCAGCATATCTAATATTTTTTCACAGCTTTTGGTGTAATAAACAAATATTTTCTGCAAAAAGAGGTTGCCACGTGTTGAAAAAATTACGGAAAATAGAAATTTAACCAAAAAAATAAAATCACCAAACATCAAAGTGACTCAAAAAAGTGTATATCTGTAAATATTTTTTAAGAAGTGTTGCCAATTGACTTTTTTATATTAAACCTCACTTTTCAACATAATAAAATGATTCATGTATTTATAATCAGATGGAAACTCATTTAAGACAAATTTATTAAACAAATTACACAATTTTAATATTTGTTGATCTCAAAAATAAAATTCTCATTTTATCAGTGAACCATTATCAAAGAAATCATATATAAATTAAAATGTTGGTCGCTCAGTTGTAAAAGTACAGATCACTTCATTTACAGATCACAAAATTTATAAATGATACAAGCGTTTTCAACACATTGACATATATGTATGTCGTTGTATCGGAATCGCAAATACTAAAATATTTTTCACCTCGACTGATCACCTATGATATAATAGAAGAAATAAAAGCAGAGTCTACACCCTCCTAAACTAGTCCAACCTCCGCCAGTGCTTTCTTTACTTTTAGAAAAAGCAGTAAAGGCCATCCAGTGCTTGCAAAAAAATATGCAGACTTTGTATTAGAAACTAACAAGTTTTTATACTCTCGCAACAAAGTTGCTACGAGAGTATTATAGTTTTGTCCACATAACGGTTGGTTGTAAGTCCTAAAACTAAACGAGTTAGATATAGGGTTATATATATCAAAATGATCAGGGTGACGAGAAAAGTTCAAATCCGGATGTCTGTCTGTCCGTCCGTCTGTCCGTCCGTCCGTGCAAGCTGTAACTTGAGTAAAAATTTAGATATCTTGATGAAACTTGGAAGACGTATTTCTTGGCACCATAAGAAGGTTAAGTTCAAAAATGGGTAATCGGACCACTGCCACGCCCACAAAATGGCGAAAACCGAAAACATTTAAAGTGCCATAACTAAGCTATAAATAAAGCTATGGAAGTAAAATTTGGTATAAAGGATCGCACGAGGAAGGGGCATATGTGGATGTAATTTTTTTGGGGAAGTGGGAGTGGTCCCGCCCCCTACTAAGTTTTTTGTACATATCTCACAAACTACTAAAGCTATTGCAAGGAAACTTTCTAGAGTCGTTTCTTTTAGGCACTACCTTATACAGTCCAAAAAAGGAGAAAATCGGATTATAACCACGCCTACCTCCCATACAAAGGTTATGTTGAAAACTACTAAAAGTGGGTTAACTCACTAACGAAACACGCCAGAAACACTAAATTTCACATAAGAAATGGCAGATGGAAGCAGCACTCAGCTTTTTTAAAAAATTGAAAATGGGCGTGGCATTGCCCACTTATGGGTCAAAAACCATATCTCAGGAACTACTCGACCAATTTCAATGAAACTTGGTTTGTAATAGTTTCCTTACATCCCAATGATATGTTGTGAAAATAGGCCAAATCGCTTCACAACCACGCCTACTTCCTATATACCAGAACTTTGAAGACGATCTGAATCGTTTACTTTACAATATATAAAGTAAGCACTAGTGAAGATATCGATGCAGAACTTTGCACAAATACTACGTTTATAGTGTGGCAGCATTCTAAAAATCGCCGAAATCGGACCATAGGTTTTCAAGGCCCCATATATTGAACATGAGGACCTCGGTGCTTCTAACCTAATATTAGGGTTTCCAACTTTCAATGGACTTTATACAATATATATGACGAATATGTGGGTGAAATTGTGTATTATATAATAATAATAAAGTTAAATAAATAAATTGCGAGAGTATAAAATGTTCGGTTACACTCGAACTTAGCCCTTCCTTACTTGTTTCTACTCAAAAATTACGAAAACGTATATAATCAATCGCATAATAATAATGTTATGTGTACGCAATTATTAGTTTTGTGAAGGTTTATCAATACTCATTAGAGTTTTTGATAATAAATTATAAACATGAAAGCCACAAAGCTTATGCAAATATGTGAAAAACCGTGCCATGGTAGCCACAGAGAAAAATTCAAATAAATAATGTTATTTATCGAAATTATTAAATGTAAGAATAAAATAGTAAAAATAACTCAAAAATTATGTAGAAAATGGCACATCCACTGTACTGATAGTTCATTGCAGGGGGTTCATAGTACATGTACATATGTATCTATATAGAAAGAAATTCATTATATTTCTAATATATGGCATTAGTAAAATGCGAGTTGTAACGGGTGTTTTTTAGACGTGTGGTTTTCAATAAGGCGATAATTCTTTCGGAGTTGGTCCTTTTGATAGTTGTTACTTGATTTATAGTGAGTTTGGTTCATATTCTTGTCTATAGCGAATAAAAAATTAGTCTCAAGAAAAGGACGGGTGATTTCTTCAAAATGACAACAACTTTCGAGAAAAAACGATGTATATCTGACTCAAATCGGATCTTTCTATTTCCTTAGAATAGTCCTTATAAAATAAATCCAACACATAACTGGGTATTGGACAAAAGGTTAAGTTAGGTTAATCTGGTAGGCCGAAAAGCCACACATAGACAAGTTTTGATCCTTTGTGATACCAGATGGAGTGCCGCCAGGTAGTTAATGAGGAGTAGTCACCCTTTAGAATGCCTGCGTTTGACGGGAACTTCAAAATGTTATGTGGTTTCACTAAAGAAATCCCTTCCAGATTATTGTACTGTGAAGCCCCCACATGCTGAAGCCGTTGCCTTGATAATGCAAGACAAGCACACAAGAGATGCTCCATTGTTTCTCTGGTCTATCAGCAAGATGGAGCTGTTGGCGTGCGCCGCCACAAGACTGTGACCAGTGAGTATGCCGACCATGTTCCTACATTTCCTCCTATCGAGTGTCAGTAGAAATCACTAAACTTAATAAACTTCTGATCTACCGCTTTACACTAACTTTTGTGGTTTTGCTTCCCGGTTATTCTTCCAGCGCGCTTTGAAATTTGTTTCAAGTTTCCGTCTAGATCATCACATAGGCAGTGGTAAAACCATATAAATAGTATACCATATATATACATATATGCGAGAGGTATTTATATGAATACATTTGATTACCTTTGTAAACCCCCATCGAATATAAATGTAACATTAACTAATAAATGATTTCCCATAATCAATTAAATCGTACTCGACTCTAACCGTGATATTAATCACCTACGATGATTGACAACTAATTTTACTACGCAAAGTGAAACATGCCAGAGAAGACAAAGTGGTAAGAATGTTTTGAAATTTGTGATGATTTGTAATTTTCAATTAATAAACGCTTCTTGAATACGTTTCTATTAATTGTGAACAAGAGCTGTTTAATTTATTTTATAAATTAATACACTTTATTACAGGGTTATACAATATTCCGTCTCCTTTACATTTTACAAAACAAATTTTTCATGGAATTGAGGGACTTTAGGAATCAGATATACAATATCTTAAGAAAGCTGCCATAATCCAGAGAAGTTTATATCTGATTTCTTCAACTCTGAAGCCTCTGAAGCAAACCACTGAATTCAAAATCCAGATCTTCTTTGAAAGCCAAACCAACTACAATGATATTACAGCTGACATTTTCGTGACAGCTGTCGTCTTTTGTTTTTGTTGTTGTTACTTATTTCGCTTCATATATAAATGCTTATCATCCAGCTAATGAGGCGCCGCCAACAAATAGTTGAGCGTTAAACGTTGTAAATTAATTTAGTTGAGATGTTACTGTGATTTGTTGCTGTAATTAAGTTGTCAGCAGGTTATTAACCGCGATTACAGATTTTTTTCACTTAAACTATTTTATTTTAAATACTATAATATTGTTGTAAACAAACAGATGTGCACTTTATAACTGCATATATGTATATACATATATTTGTGAATGTGTTAAGCAAGTCGGGCGGTGCGTATGAGTAACCTGCGCTAGTGTCAAGTGGCTGGCGATCATTGTGATTACATTATACCGTAATTAAATTTTGTGTTGTTGTTTTAGTCCACTAAACGCTGATGTGTTGTTGTTTTTTCGGAAGCATTTTCAAGTTCAAGTTAGTGTTAATTACAAACTCATCGCGGCAGTGTCTGAAATGAAAGTGAATTTTTGTAGTTTTTGTTTTTGCCAAAGCGAGTAAAAGTTGTTTGTCCGACAGTTAGACGTTGTAAGCGCACAGCGTGTACGCCTATTTGTAATGGTCATGGCTGCAAAGCGGTTAATTGCTATTTTATACTACATTTTAATTTTTTTCGTTTTTTCGCTTGCTTTGTTTTTGTTGCATTTGTTATATTAGTTAATGCGCATGGCTTTTATGTTTGACTTTGAACTGGTATTTCCCCACTTCCCGCCACATTGGCACATGCGTGTGTGGATTTCATTACTTGATTTATATATGTACTGAAATATGAATTTGAATTTCTAGTTCGTTTGCACACTCCAGTTGAAGTTTAATAGCATTTGCCTTCGAGTGGGACTAGCTGTAGTCACCTTAATGTGGTTGCGTGTAATTGTAGTAAGCAGGGCAATAGCACCCATTCTGATATATTAGCATAAATAATGCGTTTTTCACTCAGTGAACAATTTAACGTTGAACAACTTGATCATTGATAGCAAAAGCGAATCCGAATCCGAATCCTGAAGGTCTTAAGAGAGTTTAAAGAACTCATATATCATTTAAATTACTTTTCAAAATAATGATTTATTTAATTTTTGTTTGCAAAATTTGTTTTTGATTTATCGGACTTATAATCTAACTAATCGAGTTGAAGACCAAAAGAACTTGGCACCATCTTTAAAGATGAAAATTAAAGAAGAGATACTAAAAATCCCAAACTTAAATAATATTTTAAGGTAGCCCTACTTAGATCTAGAGACCGTTTATGTGGTTGTTGTAGCATTAGAATAACTTATCCAAGTATTACTTCCACGTGGACAGTCCTTGGTTAGATACAAATTAAAGTCCTTCCAGATTCCCAGAACTCACTTAAGAACCCAAGATCTAAAATATTTAATGTAGACTGAGTAGTCCACATAGTCCACAATTGATATTTCTAATTTTTTTTTTGTAAGTCTCAAAAGAAAAGAACAATAGTTTAATTCTGAGTATGCAGTTATGTTTATTAATGATTTATTTCACCTTGCTCATAGTACAGTTAGTATTAGTCCACTATCGGCTTGCTTCATAGCAAATAATACATACATATATGTGCAAAATGATTTTTTTGTTTTTTAGCTGTCGCGGTGATAAAATCTCGACTATTGGAATTATAAAAATAACTAAAGCTATAATTGAAAAAAAAAAAAATTCCATGTATATAAAAACAACAACTAACTTTCATTTTAGTTAAAAATGTGACTTGGAACCGAATTTCGTCTGAGGAACAGATCAAGATTGAGATTATGAACAAAGATGGTTTAAAAAGTTATGTAAATACTACTGAAGTAATGTGGCATCGAAAAACCATACGATCCAAAACCCCATATCTCCGAAACTACTCGACCAATTTCAATGAAATTCGGTTCATTTTCCATTTTATTGTATAAAAATAGGCCAAATCAGTTCACAACCACGCTTATTTCCCATATACCACAACTTTGAAATCGCTCTGAATCGTTTACTTTACAATATATAGAGTAAGCACTAGTGAAGATATCGGAATAGAACTTTGCACAAATACTGCATTTATAGTGTGGGATCTCCTTTCTAAAAGTCGTTGAAATCTTACCAAGTTTCCAGGCCCCATTTATCGAACATGAGGACCTCAGCGCTTCTAATAAATTTTTTACTGAAAATATAGCTAAGTCTCTCAAATATTTTGCAGGAATTCAGAGGGAATATTTTTCTTCTAATAATATGTCTCCGTGCCAAAAATGAGCGAAATCGACTCATAACTTCCCCTAGCTCCCATGTAAGTAATATTAGGATTTTCAAACTCTCAATGGACTTTATACCGTATCTTTGCCGAATATGTGGGTCAAATTGTTTGTTATTTTAATAAAATTAAATAAATAAATTGCGAGAGTATAAAACGTTCGGTTACACCCGAAATTAGCCGTTCCTTGTATAATATTAAAAACCAACTGACTCAATAATACTGACAATATAAGAAATTATTACATTATGGACCTCAAAATACAAAAATTTAGTGTTCAAAAAATTACTGAGGAGTATTTCCACCTGTTTAATTCAATTAAATTGTTGAGAAAAACGAATTACTCAAATAGCTAATCAAACTTCATAGATTTAAAAATATAAAGATTTTAAATTTATTCTTGTGTAGGGTTGTCATCATTAGATAAATTGTAATTTATTTCAAAATATTTATTACTTTTTTGATTTATTTTAAAACAAATAAATTTGTACAAATCGCATCAAACTGAAGGGTTTTAAGAACGTTTAGCATTTTTTATATTTTTTAGAAGGGTCGCCATGGGATAAGCAATTTTAATATGATAGAATACTACAGAGAATTATTACAATATTATCACGAAACTAAATAAGTTTAATAATCGCGGAGTTTAAAATGTTAATATTTTTGAAGAGGGTTGCCAAATCTTGTAAAATTGTAATTGATATCAACTTATTTCTATAGGATTCCCAAAAATGTATAATATTAATATATCAAATTCCTATGAACTAATTAATAAATTAATTTTTGCTATGAAATAAGTTCATTTCAACATCAACTTCTGAGATTATTCTTTCTGAGTACAAATAGTTATTGAGATTTTTGAAGTGTTTGGTTTATTTAAGAAAATATTTTTCGCAAAATAATAATAATAATTCTGCGAGAACCACTTACTCTTAATAGCACGATTATTGCGCATTAAGTTTGTTAAACTACAATACTCCAATATCAGGAACTCCCATCAGCAGTTTTCCTTGTGAACAAATTTTTCCAACAAAACATTATTTGTAATATTAAAGTAAAGTACCTCCTTACTCTCGGAATTGACCATGAAATCAGATAAAACTGTTTACTAAAAAAGTGAGCTACTTCTACAGCGCTGTTAGATCAACTGTAAGCAAGTTAACAGTTACTACAACATACACTACAGTGCGAAATGTCAATGTCAGGTGAGAAAATTAGCGCAGGTTTTTGTTAATTATCTGAATTTATTTGTTTTATTTAATTAAGCTAAACAAATTGCGAATACTTATTGTGCTCAACAGGTCACGTTCTTGCCATTTGTGGCTACACATGTGATTTTATTTCACTTAAAATTGCTTTAATTATATTCATTATTATATATATTAGTAAGAAATATCTTGCATAAAATTATCAACGGACTTAATTTGTTGTCTATGTGCACGTGAAGCGTTTCGTCAGACTTTGACTGATGTTGGCACTTCAGTGTGTTTCTAAGACAGTGCATGATGTGAATTTTCGTGTATGCCAACATTGAGTTACTGAAATTTTCATCAAGCTTGTCGGTTTGTGTTTATACTCGTAAAATGTTAAAATTTATGATAGTTTATGATATAATTATTTCTTTATACGAGGGTGGCTTAGTCAATGGCTTAGTAAATGGGTGGCTTGAAAATTCGAAATGATTCGACAAATAAACTATAATTGTTCTAGAGCAATGTTACTTGTTTCAAGAGCATAATCTCCTCTGTCTTCACAGAGCAGGCGAAGTATATAAAACACCAGTTGTTAAATCAGAGAATTCTATTAACGTTTGTAATAGACTCAGAAAGTTGCATCGATATATGAGATGTCTTTAAGAAGACTTGATTGTAACCGTCCGAATTGTATTGTCATCGTACGTTCAAAAATCTGTCACATCAACGAGACCTTCAAAATGTTGATTCCTATATTTTCTCCCAGGATTATGAAAGATCGGTCTGTAATATCTATTTTAGAACAGCTTGTTTACCAAGTAAAATAAAAACAAATTCGGTACAGTGACCGTTCCTTATGACTTGCTCAACTTATCAACTCACCCTCGTAGGTGTGTATAATTTCGTATCGTTTGTGTGCCATAAATTCTCACATAAATCTGCACTGGAAGACTGCGAAAGGCAATAAATCAACTTAAGCGGCTATGAAACTGCATTTAATTTTATTTAAATTGCGGTTTTGCCAACACCCATGCTATAGGCAAATAATAGTATTTATAAGACATTTAACAATTATTTATTTACTTATAATAAACTAAGATAACTTCTTGTCTTTAATTATAATAAATATGTATTTATTTTATTTATCACCACTTTAGACCATCGCCAAGGACTACTGGTGCGCACGCCCTGACACCGCACCCGATATGGATGTGTCGCTGTGGAGAAATCTAAGCCAACCCGCCGGCGCTTGTACGATACTAAATTTGAATTACACGCAACTAACTGAATCCGCTGGCACCGCTGAGTCCGCACAACTCATACCATGCACCAATTTTGAGTTCTCCCGGGAAGATGGCAGTGCACGCTCGTTAATTGAGGAGTTCGGCCTGATCTGCAGTCATGAGAAGTTGGTTAGTGTGGTTGAAATGTGCTTCTTAGCTGGCGCAGCGGTGGGTAGTGTTTCGAGCGGTTGGATCTCCGATCGTTTCGGTCGCAAGCATACGCTGATGGCTTTCGTGCTGGTACAAATTATTTCCGGTGAGTGAAATTTCTCAGATTTTGGAACGTCCTACTAGAAGACCAATTCTCTCAATAAATCTTAAGTTCTAACAAATGTGCTGTACTTTTTTCTTCCAGGCACCTTACTGGCTTACTCTGTCAATTTGCCCATGTTCATGACGCTACGTGTGATCGCCGGCTTTGCCTCAATGACTGTGACTGTGGTTAGCTTCGTTCTTGTCGTTGAGTTGGTTTCTGGCAGATGGCGCACCATAACGGGCATCTTAAATATTTTACCAGTGCCGATTTCTTATATTCTCATGGCTGGTATCGCATATTTTATACGCGATTGGCGGAAGCTGCAGTTAGTGATTACTCTACCGTGGTTGAGCTTATTATCGATTTGGTAAGTAAAATACATGAACTCGAGGTTATAGACAATTAGATCCATATTCAAACACATTTATTATTTATTTAGAGAGGAACTTTAGTATCCTACAAGGGCTCTATAACTTTCGATGACTTTTGGAGATTTTCACTTTTGCTCTCTTTACATGTTTCATTACATTTAAGGATGGCATAGTTAATTCCAAAAAAGATTGTTTTAAAATAAAATATTGCCACCTGTTTAGAAATTGTTACTAAACATTTTGATTAAGCAAATAAAACAAAAAAATGTTTGCCAAGCTGACGAAGTTTAAGAATACGTATAGTTATTTTTAAGGAGAGTTAGAGTTGCCACCTGTTAAAAAAATGATAGTAAAAAAGTTTATAACGAATTTAAATATTACAACATGGACCCCAAACTAAGCTGATTTAAGAGAGAGATTTATCAAATATATTTTAGAGAAGAGTTGCCACCTTGTTGGCAAAAAATTGTCTAAAAAAAACTGTTGTTGTTGTGAAACAAACTGACACAAAATATTAAACACTACAAAATAGTCATCAAACTTAAGACTAGAATTCAGAAAATATATCAATAATATTACCATCTGTTTTACGGTGTTAATTCCGTCAAATTGGTTTGATATACTTATTATTACAATATTCTTTATTATTATCAATGCTTATTACGCAACCAGGAGATTTCCTTTTTCTAATATTTCTGTTGCCAATAGACTTTTGAAAAATGCGCAGCAATCAAAATAAAAATGATTATAATGAATCATATCAATTTATATGGTTTACGAAATATATTCATATTTGCCGTTTAGGTATTGTTAGCATGTTAATGCAAAATGAATTTCTCTGCATAACTACACCTAGGCCACTTACATATTTGTTATCGAGTTAACCTTATCCCATTTTTGTCAGCCATTTTAACCTTTTTGATGCGCTTGACTAACTTGGAATGTATCCATTAAGTATTCATGCATTTACTTGGTATCTATACATATGTAAAATTACATACATATGTACACAAATGGAAGTCATGTTGACATTTCAATGGATCAAGTTCTTTACTAGCGACCCTTTGGTTTATGCAATGAAAATCACTTTTATTGAAATTAAAATCAATTCCATTTTACCTCAATCGGGGTCGTCAGCGCACAATGGCGCCTTGTGCCGCCCTACTGATGTACCGTTTGCTCATGCTTTGTGATTTCAGCATTCCTGTGATATTTTGCTTTCGCCTTCGTTTCTCTATTGTCACAACAAAGTTTTATTCAACCGCTTTCACATGAATGTTAGATATTCCCACAAGATGTGATTGCTTATGGGATCACATTTGTATATAAGATTGTCTACATAATTTGTTTGCGGTATATCTGCTTATTTGGTTTATCAATTTGTGCATTCTTTGCGTCTTTTTTTGTGCTATCGACTAACGAGATACCCTTAAATACTTATGCCAAATTATATTTTTTTGGATCATGTATGAGTATATTGAAATATTTTAAATATTCCCATTTAAACGGAATCAAATTGAAATCATAAACAAATTCAATATATTATTATTGTTGTCGTTATTTTAATGTTGGAGCTCGCTTATGGGATTTTAACTGGTACATTTTTATTTGTATGTACTATTTTTGTGGTTGATTTATTTGAATGTTTTAAATATATTTTTAAGTGTAGAGAGGAGAAGAGGCATTTTTTATATTTCGAAACAAATAAATAATCGTTAAATTTTTATAGAATCTCCAAAAGACTATGGTCTAGATTCTTAAAATGGTCAGTCCCTATTTCCTAATTTTCATCCCAGTCAGTCTTTATGACTGAAAAATTCAAAATCTTTCCTTAAGATTTTAAAAGGCTTTTACAGTGAGAGAGAGAGATCTCATGAGAGAAGCAAAGACACTCTAACTCGTCTACTGACAAAAGCTGATAAGAGTTTTTAATCATACTTCTGATTCTTATACAATCACTTGTCAACCAAAACAAAAAACGTAAAGAAGGTAATTATTTGGACTCTTCCATATGCAATACATCCAGACGCACAAAGAAATTTAAATATCGTTCACAGTATTATCCATTTATTACCACAAGAGGTTTTAAGTATCCCATTTGGCTTCCAATATAATTTAAGCCTCTTTGTCGTCTCACCGCCACTAAAGCTATCAATTGAATTTGGTATTATACACTTCCTTATTCAATCATTCCTCAATTACTCCTACATGCCAGGTACTGCATGCCAGAATCACCACGTTGGCTACTCGCGCAAGGACGTCTCAACGATTTATATGCACTCATAGAACGTGCTGCCGCGCTCAACCAACGCACACTGCCGCCGAACTATAAGAAAACATTAGAAGCTGCAGCGCCACCACCAATGCAGAAGCCCATCAATGGTTCAGCTACGGTCAAAGGTCAGCTGACGAACGTACAAACACAACAACAACACACACTGCCAGCATTTATGTCGGTGCCGGAAGGAGGCGCAGACAGCAATGGAGCGACAACCGCAAGCACCACCGAAGCCATGAATTTGATTGTTTGGTTGACTTTGATTATCATCTACTATGGATTGACCTTGCATTTGAGCAATTTGGGTGGTGACATCTACCTAAATACGGTAAGTTGGAAGTGGGCAATTAAACATAGTGAACGATAATACGAATGAGTAGTATATCAGTGGGAATTTTGTCTAGAATAAAATTTTATTCATTAACATTTCACGTAAAATTATAATATTTTCTACGCAGAGCGTCGCCGGCGGTATTGAAGCGGTTGCTATTTGCGTTAGCATTTTTGTGGTATTGAAAGTGGGCTTGCGGCGTAGTCTAATAGCATATATGCTTGTGCCCGGGATTAGTTGCTTAGCTACAAACCTTGTGCCAACCGGAGATGACAACCAAACCGTCATTGTAGTGCTGGCCATAATTGGTGAGTTGTATTTGTTATTAATTAAGACGTAGACTTCAAATATACATTTAACGTGACTTCAAATAATTTTGATTGTTTTTCGTGCAGCAAAATGCGTTATTGGTGCCAATAATGCCATTATTCCATCATATACGGCCATGCAGTACCCAACGGTTGTGCGTAACTTTGGTGTGGGCATGGGAAATCTGGCTGCGGGTGTTGCGTTAATCTTAGTGCCCTACATGTGGCTTCTGGTGAGTGATTACTTAATTATAAATATTTATTAAAAATTTGCATATTTTATACTCTCGCAACAAAGTTGCTAAAGAAAGTTAATAGTTTTGTTCACAAAACGGTTGTTTATAAGTCCCAAAACTAAACGAGTTAGATATAAGGTTATATATACCAAAGTGATCAGTGTGACGAGTAAAGTTCAAATCCGGATGTCTGTCTGTTTGTCTGTCCGTCCGTCCGTCTGTCCGTCCGTGCAAGCTGTAACTTGAGTAAAAATTGAGATATCTTAATGAAACTTGGAACATGTGTTCCTTGGCACAATAAGAAGGTTAAGTTCGAAGATGGACGGAATCGGACTACTGTCACGCCCACAAAATGGCGATAACCGAAAACACATAAAGAGCTATAACTAAGTCATAAATTAAGCTATTGAAGTAAAATTTGGTATGAAGGATTGCACTATGAAGGGGCAAATGTGGATGTAATTTTTTTGGGGAAGTGGGCATGGCCCCGCCCCCTACTAAGGTTTATGTGCGTATCACGCAAACTAATAAAGCTATTTCAAGGAAACTTTCTAGAGTCGTTTCTATAAGGTACTACCTTATACAGTCTAAAAATTGAGGAAATCGCATTATAACCACGCCCACCTCCCATACAAAGGTTATGTTGAAAACTACTAAAAAATGCTTTAATTCAGTAAGGAAAAACACCAGAAACCTTAAATTGCATTATAAAGATCGCACAGAAGTTCTGCACTCAAAACGGTATAAATTTTAAATGGGCGTGGTTACGCCCACTTATGGGTCAAAAACCATATCTCCGAAACTACTCGACCAATTTCAATGAAATTCGGTTCATAATATCTTCCTAGCTTTCCAATGATATGTTGTGAAAATAGTCCAAATCGGTTCACAACCACGCCTACTTCCCATATACCAGAACTCTGAAGTCGGTCTAAATAGTTTACTTTCCAATATACAAAGTAAGTACTAGTGAAGATATCGGCACAGAACTTTGCAAAAATACTGTATTTAAAGAGTGGCATCGCCTTCTAAAAATTGTCGAAATTGGTCCATAAGTTTTCAAGATCCTATATATCGAATATGAGGATCTCAGTACTTCTAAGAAATTTTTTACCGAAATTATAGTTAAGTCTCTCAGATATTTTGCAGGAATTCAGAGGGAATATTTTTCTTCTAATAATATGTCTCCGTGCCAACAATGAGTGAAATCGGGTCATAACTTCATCTATCTCCCATATACTTAATATTAGGGTTTTCAAACTTTCAATGGACTTTATACCATATACATATATGACGAATATGTGAATCAAATTGTTAGTTATATTAATAAATTTAAATAAATAAATTGCGAGAGTATAAAAGGTTCGGTGACACCCGAACTTAGCCCTTCCTTACTTGTTAAGATTAATTTTATTGATTTTTATTATTATTTGTACCCTTCCAGGAACATGTGGATCCGCTGCTGCCAATGAGTATAATGGGTGTGAGTGGAATAATTGGCGCTATTTCGTTATTCCTTATGAAGGACATACAACAGTAAGGATATACTAAAGAGAAAATGGTGCAAATGTGAAGAGTTCTCTTCAATAAAAAAAGAAAGAAAAACTAATAAGAGAAAATATTATATTAGAAAACTATACCAATTGGCCTACATTTCGAAGCTGTCTAAACTGTGATAAACGTAACTATTTGGCAGTTGACAAATGGAATTTTCGTTTTTAATTAAGTACTAAAATAGTTTAAGTGAAAAAATAATGACAGTTAAATGTATATCAAATGTATACGAATGTAAAATTAAGTGAAGAGCAGAAATAATAGGCCAGAAAATTAAATACTTTAATTGCCGCAGATAAAAATAATCTTTACTCTCTTACATTAGAAAACAACATATTTTAAAGCGATTTTATATGTTTATGCACTAAAATATACAGTTGAACTTCCACAACTCGAACTCTTGAATTGGCATTTTCTATTTCATACAAATTTCAAATTTCATACAAATTTCAAATTACATACAATTATCTTCCTTAACTCAAAGTATCTCTAACTAGAAGTTTTTTTTTGGATTATGGTGATTTGAGTTAGGGAGGTTCAACTGTATTTCCTTATATTAACTATAATACCTTTGTAACTTTGTGAACTAGCGGAAAGTATGTATACCGCTATTTTAAGTATAATTTCGATGAGTTTGTTTTGAACACATTAATTAATTATTATTTGGCCACTCGCTTACAAAGAACCATTTATATACGTGCATTTATTCACACTTTAATCATTAAAATCCCTCAAAAGTATTAGATATTTCTCTATGGTATAAGCAAGCATACTATATACATACATATGTTTACTATAATTCCAAAAATATAAACAAAATATTAAATATTTTATTTTAAGCTAAATAATATTTAAGTTGTAGAATTAAAATACAATTTCAACTGTCAAAAATAAATAAATAAAAGTTTTATTTAAAAGCTAAAGCTTTCCATAGCCGTCTAAATATGCAAAGCTCTATCTGTAACAAACACCACCGAATCGCACAGAAAAAGCTCTAGTTCTGCTGGCAAGCTTGCTTTTTAAAATTAAAAAAAGCTGAAGAAAACTTTTAGTTTAGACTGAAGAGAAACAGTTATACACATTTACATAAGCTTAGTTACGTTCCGCGAAGTTAAGTACCCATACATGTATTGTATATGTCGAACATATACCACTTTTATATGTGTATATAAAATTTATACCATGGAATTATATCAAATGAAATTTTTAAAACATCCCAGTAAATATAGTATATCTAGCGCTTGAGAAGCGGTGTTGTCTATTGAAATCGTTTTGAAGTTGGAAAATAACACTAACAAGTGGAGTCCGAAGCAGGCTTACTAGTTATAATAACCCTACGTCATTTTCGTTTGTTACGAATTGTGTATTGTAGATTCATAAAATTGTAAGATTGGTTTTTGGCTTCTGGTGGGGAATGGAAAATAATATTCGGTTTCTGAGGGAAGGTTTATATTCCCTGGCAAAGATCATATAATTGCAAACAATTATACAGTACATTTTTACTGATTATATCTAAATTGAAGAAGAATTAATGGAACAACAAGAAGTCAGGCGTCTTTGTCGAACAAAAAATAGAGAAGAAATTGGACATCTTAAAACGGGGTCGCGGAAAGAGTACGAAAAACAGTACATTCGTTTTCCGAAATAACGAACACATTAATTGTCAGCCCTGTTCGTTACATCGAATTTTTCGTAAATTTGAGTAATTAAAATTAGAGGTATGTTTTTCAATAAAAATTAGTTAAATATCCGTAATTGGAGTTTAATAAATTGTTTTATTAATTATTTGTTAAAAAATTAAAACCCATAACAAAACAATTCAAATCAGCTAAATTTTTCCAAAATGGACCAATTCTGACACTTATAGTACTATTTGGTGCTGATCAATAATTTTAAGCTTTTGTATAAAATTCATCATATTTTCTAATTGCACATTGCTTTTGAATTTTTTCAAGTTATAATTTTAATTCTGGTTCGATATTATTTGATTTTTTCTTACTCTTACATAAGAAAATGTCTTCTTCATGTTGTTCGTTAAACAGAGTACTCATAAATCCCCAATGTTCGTTATTTAAGGTACTCAATGTAACAAATTTGCTTGTTCGGTATAAGTAAAACGAATATTCGTTATTTCGGAAAACTACTGTATATTAAAACAAGTAAGGAAGGGCTAAGTTCGGGTGTAACCGAACATTTTATACTCTCACAATTTATTTATTTAACTTTATTTATATTATATAATACACAATTTGACCCACATATTCGTCATATATATTGTATAAAGTCCATTGAAAGTTGGAAACCATAATATTAGGTTAGAAGCATCGAGGTTCTCGTGATCGATATATGGGGCCTTAAAAACCTATGGTCCGATTTCGGCTATTTTTAGACTGGGGCTGCCACACTATTAACATAGTATTTGTGCAAAGTTCTGCACCGATATCTTCACTAGTACTTACTTTATATATTGTAAAGTAAACGATTCAGATCGTCTTCAAAGTTCTGGTATATAGGAAGTAGGCGTGGTTGTGAAGCGAATTGGTCGAGTAGTTCCTGAGGTATGGTTTTTCACCCATAAGTGGGCGACGCCACGCCCATTTTCCATTTTGTAAAAAAATCTGAGTGCAGCTTTCATCTGCCATTTCTTATGTGAAATTTAGTGTTTCTGACGTTTTTGGTTAGTGAGTTAACCCACTTTTAGTAATTTTCAACCTAACTTTTGTATGGGAGGTGGGCGTGGTTATGATCCGATTTCTTTCATTTTTGGACTGTATAAGGAAATGGCTAAAATAAACGACTGCAGAAAGTTTGGTTTATATAGCTTTATTGGTTTGCGAGTTATATACAAAAAACCTATTTGGGGGTGGGGTCACGCCCACTTTTCAAAAAAAATTACATCCAAATATGCCCCTCCCTAATGGGATCCTATGTTCCAAGTTTCATTTTCATAACTTTATTTATGGCTTAGTTATGACACTGTATAGGTTTTCGGTTTCCGCCATTTTGTGGGCGTGGCAGTGGACCGATTTTGCTCATTTTCGAAAGCAACCTCCTCAGGGTGCCAAGGAACATATATTCCAAGTTTCATTAAGATATCTTAATTTTTACTCAAGTTATCGCTTGCACGGACAGACGGACGGACAGACATCCGGATTTCAAATCCACTCGTCATCCTGATCGTTTATGTATATATAACCCCATATCTAACTCTTATATTTCTTGGTGACACAAACAACCGTTATGTGAACAAAACTATTATACTCTGTGCAACAGGTTGCGAGAGTATAATAAAACAACAATTAAAAGGAGCTTTCAAGACCTTGACAAGTGTCTAAACAAGTGTTCTAGTAACTGGAACACAAATCTGCAGTGAAACGTACGGATAATATGATGAGTCCAAACTCGAGAAGAGCAAATCGGGGACAACAATTTACTAGTCAATTTTAAAGACATTTTAGAAAGAATTGCCTCTTGTCGACTAACCTCGCATAATTTGTAAGCATTTATCAAAAGACATTGTGCAAAACACTATAAGTTCTGACAGAATAAAAATAAAGGAATCGTTTAATAGTAACTCTTACTCTGTCCAACTCGGTTTCTTTAATTTAATGTTAGAGAAGATAATTCTAGCACAATGCTCTCTATTTATTCTATTTCGAACTTCTTCGACAGTTTATTTATAAGTTCGCCGGGAATGTTTGCTTGAATTCGCCAATCGTTTCGGTTAGTAAATAACAAGAGTATTCAATATTTGCATATGACATAAAAGACCTGAGACATACCAGTATGAAATCAGATAGGGTTTTAGACGACTAGATATACATACCTTTAGGCTGAAAAAATGCCAGATCTGCCAAAATGACTGTGATTCCATGTTTACTGCAACTTAATGTGTAGTTGGATACGCATTCGACCTCAGTGATGTTGCGTGAGTCATATCTTCAAACTTGAGATTGTTGTACCAGATCTCGTTTATATATGTACATATTCCCAGATGGAACATAGGGCCTCGTTTAGCTCTATCAATACTTTCAATCGCCATCAAAGAACTTAAATTATTTAAATAAATTTGGAAATGAAGAAATAAAGTTTAAGGAACACTTCAAAATTAAAAAAAAAAAAAATATTGTCTTATTAAATAGTACAATATGTTTAAAATATTATCCAAAAATATCAAATCAATCCGAGTAATATTCTAAGGGAAATACTCTTTGGAACAGGAGGCGAACGCCCCAAAGTAATTGAATTTTTAAAGCATAGAATTTAATTTTACATAATCATTTGAAAAATTGTAATTTGTTGTTTTCAAAGCAATCTTTCTGCCGACGATGTATGAATATGTAAAATAAATGAATACATTAGTCACTAACAGCGTTGCCGTTTTGATATATTTGTATTTTTGATACTTTTTTTTCTAAATTTTGTGATTTGATAATTTTTTTGTTCACAAACGGCCTATTTTGATACTTTTCTGCTGATAGAATTTAATTTTTTGAAACTATGAAAATGTTAAACTAAAAACAAACCTATTGTATCTAGATAGTATTAAAAAGTTGTGGGAATGTAGGCCAATTAAAAAACCCAGAAAAATATAAACTGGACAGAGACATTTTTTTAATTTGCTTCAAAGTAATGAGTTTGCCTTATAACTCTGTGGCTGCTGAACTGGATTTTTTTAGATTTAAGGGGAATTGTGAGTCGAAAATGGACTTCTTTTGAAAATTAGTTCTGAACTGAAAAGTCACCAATAAGGTTTCTATTATTTTTTTTAGAGTTTATTGTTAATCATAACACAGGAAAACTAAAAACTCATTTATTATGACTTTCAGTTTTCGTTCCATGAGCAAACTGTTGTGAAATAAATTTAAATAAAAAACAAATTATGCTATTTGCAAAAAAAAAAAAATACTTGAGTGCCTTAACTAAAATGTCCATATTTTTAATAAAAACAACCAGAAAAAACTGGTCTGAATTAGATACACAACTTTACTTATTATTTGTTTTTCAAATTTACATTTTCAAAACAGTGCATCGTTTTTTAAAGATTGGAGCAACAATCCCTATATCTGTCGCTTCAAGTGAACGCTCGTTTTCCTCACTTCGCAGGCTTAAAACATATTTCAGAAATAAAACTGGAGAAACACGCCTGAACGGAATGGCTCTCTTGAATATCCATAGAGACGGAGGAAGAGATTTAAAATGTTATGGCCCAAAATAAAAGAAGATTAGACTTCAATTTGTAAATAAAATAATGAAACATTGTCTTTTTACCTAAACATAGTTCGATATATCGATGTTTCTTCAAAACCCATCGAAATCAGAAACATCGGCCATTAAAACATCGATACATCGAAACATCGATGTGTTTTTTAACTTTTTTTAAATTTAGTGTGAAAAGCTAAGGGATACAGAAGCAGAAGCATAAATAAATGAAATGTAGTACGTCTTAAGATGATACATTTTATTTCACTTAGCATTATATGTCTGTTAAAGTTTTTTCTCAATAAATAACAGAATTTCAAAACAACGACATGGAAAGTTTTTTCACTGTCATTTCTTTTCGATTTTACTTCTGCGTGATAGTTGCCCTGGGTTTAGAAAACGGTCGTTTACTCGGCACTGAAGTGGTCACAATGTGTAAATATTAATAAGCCTATTTATACAACTCCGGAAACACAGTATTCATGTCAACCCAAACTCTATTGGCTTCTGATTGGTAGGGGTAACAGCCGAGATACACTTTCTCTTCAACCTTCCGTCCCTGTAATTGTAGATAAATTTGACAGCTTAAATTTCACCTTTTGGTAGACCAAATGTTTATTCTGGTTCCAAATATCAAACGAGTATTCTGTTTCACACTCATCCGAAGATTCTGTTGTATCAGCGCGATTCTTTGAATTTTTTATGAAACAAAAAAAAGTATTTCTTTTAGCCATAGCATCTTTAAACTGCAGTAATTTGAATCTCTGATCTAACGCAGTAGCCTACGCCAGAATTAAAGTGTATCAATAAATCATAAAAGTAACTGCAGTATTGTCCAAGCGCACATTCCCTTAACGAATTCTCCGTATTTTGCAAAAATTGAATTCCAATGTAATAAAGCGAATCCAAATAGAGGGTTTCGAGTTAATACCCGAAAAAGTGTGAAGTCAAATTTTTATATAAAACATCGACATAAAACATCGTTGAAAGTGCCATCGTTGAAAGTGACATCGATGCATCGATATTTTTATATTCAAGACATCGATGGCTAACATCGATGCTTTTTGACGAAAACATCGATGTTTCAAAAACATCGATACATCGTTTGCATCCCTAATCAGTATGAATGTAAAACATTAAGCGAATTTATCAAAAAACGTGTCGGTGGATTTCTCAAAAAAATTATGAAGCGATTTTGTTCAAAACTTGCACACATTTTTGGAATAACATTATTTAGTCAATGAACGAATATTTTGTTATTATTATATTGTTATTATAACTATTTTGCCAATATATTGCAAACATTTGACGAAATAAGATAGTTTTTTTTGGTTTAAATTCTGTCAAAAATTCAAATTTCAATATTTTCTCTTTTTCTTCATTCAACAACTATCGAAATATTTTTGGTTTACTGTTTTTAGATGAACCAAACATGTGTTATGATGTCCAAGGCAAGAACTTTTTTTTGAACTCGTCATTGAAGATGAGGTGCCAGCGGCTGATTTTTCAGGAATTTTTAAATAAAAATTTTTAAAATACTGTTTAAATATGTATCTTTGATACGCTGAATTGTTTAAATGAAATATATGTTTGTATATATTTAAAAAAAAGGTGCAAAAATACCCTTGTTTTTAGCCTCTGAAACCCAGCTAGGGTAAAGGTAAAGATGTAAAGATTGTTTTGATTGACAGTTGTCTGTCGACAGATGATTATCGAAATTAACTGAGTTGCATTTATAGTCACTACGTGCGAAATGTAAGTGGTCACTGGCTTACGCAACACTCCTCAAAGGAAAAAAATGAATGAAATAAATTTAGGCAAACGACATATAGCTTGTAGATGAGAACTGAACTCATTGAAAACCAAATCACTGATATTCGAAGTTAGCGCAACAAAAAGAAATAGGCTGACAGGTATACGTAAGTATGTATGTATATCACGTTTAATACAGTTTCTGCGTGGTTTTTTAAGTTTTGTGTATCTCCTAGATAGACAGCATAGTTCGCCTTAAATATCTACATCATTTCTATTTAAGTCACTATTTCAATTTGTTTAAAAACTTTTTTCACCTTCATAACAAAATACTTTCCTTTGGAAGTGCGCGGAAATCACTATTTATTGGAAGATTTCGGTTGTTTGAAGACTATATTGTATGTGCGTCACGCAAGTGCAGAAGAAAAAGGCTCGTGAGTGGCGAAAAGTTATAAAAGATTTGACCGAATTCGTAAAGACAAATAAAATGTTTTTTTCGCATGCAACAAAAACAAACAAACAGTTGTATACACATATTCAAAAAAGCTTAGCGGCGAAATTTGCGATGCAAAGCACAAACGAAATTTATTACGCTCATTGACGAAAACAAATGCCACCCTGCAATTAACTGTACAATTTCGTTGTGATACTTTCGGTAGACGTGCGAATGCTTAACGGAATTTGTAATGCGAGCAAGCGCTGCTCAGTTCAATAAACTGTTTTTATTAAGCGTCATTATCACAGCCGCGCGCCGAAGTATTACTTTCAAAAGCTTCGAAAGATGCTTAAATAATATAATATTTTTTAAAAATATTTTTTAATAAAATTATTTAGTTTTTAACTTCAAAAAGTTGCTGCACTTCCAGCGGAAGCGCACAATGCATTTCCTGCACACATGCACACGCTTCAAAAGCTGAGCTTTTTTCTTCCAGTCACAGGCGTAGAAAAAGCTCACTTCCAAGCAGCAATTTAAATATATATATTTGTATTATCTTCTGTTGTTGTGCTGGTGCGCCAACAACAGCTGCTGATTTGATTGTTTCTCCTTCCGCGCTGCATTACAGCCGTTACAATTGTTGTTTTTGCACAGCGGCACAACAAGCCACAAGTCTAGCATTCGGTATAAAAACGAAATGGAAGCGTGTGGCGTAAAGCATTTGACAAGCGAGTTTCAACGAAACGGTTATCAACAGCACCAGCCCGTTAGTTAACGCCCAGCCGCAAAGAAACTGTTTAAAAAATTTGTTGAGCTAAAGAAAGAGGTGAAAGACAAAGCAAGTGACTAAATAAAAAACTCATTACTGTGTGTGTGAGCGTGTGTTGCCAATTACTAGTGTTGGTGCGCCTGCGCATTAGAACCGGAAGTGCTTACTTTGAAGACCGATAAACGTATAATAAAAAAAAACAATAAACAGTTACGCGCGTCTCAAACCGCAAACAACCACAATAAATTATTGTAAATAACCCAAAGCGGATTTGGATTTATACTTGGCGCGCGTGCAAATATGCAAGTGCAACATTTTGTGGTAAGTTGTTTTCGTTATTGCATTACGTGTAACCATAAAAGCAGTGATTTTGCAACATTTTTAGGCCGTTAAGCGGGCCACAACAAAAAAAAAAAACATTTATTTATTTGAACCTTTTTATTTTTAATTTTTTTTGTATTTTTATATTTCTCTGATATAATTTTTTTTTTATTGTTGCTGTTGCTTTTAAACCACAACGCACGTCGTGTCGCAATCATACCAGATTTTACAGTTAGTTATAGGCGTTTGACTGACAGTGCAAAAGGCTTACAGTCCAGCTTATTGTCATTTGGTGAACCGACTGCCACATAATCGTAATGCCCGGTGGGTGTTTTTACCGATTTTATGAGCTCATTTTCGCTGTTGTTTGTTGCTCGCATTGTTTTTCGTACATAATTCAGTTGTTACTTATCTACATAAAACAGTTTATACATATTTTTATAGTTGCCGCTAATGCTATTAACGACTTAAGTCTGCTTTATAAGTCATTTCGAGTGCAACTAACCTGAATAGCTAAATTTCAGCTCAAGATTTTTATGACATAATTATTTTTTGGGGAGTTGTGTAAAACATGTGCCATATCGTGAAAATTTATTTGCATAATTCTTTTTTAATGAATTTTCCGATTAAAATGTGATGTTTAGTACTCAGTCGTTATATGCATATACATAGTATATGTATATCTCATGGTATGTTTAAAAACTGATATGTTTTAGTAACTTGATATTTTTATCTTTGATTACACAGTCATTAATTCGCATATTCAAGGTTCAACATAGAACTAAAAACAATTTATTCAGCTTCAATAGTACTTCTAATTCCTTAATCTTCACTTGTATTCATAATAAAAAATACCCTATCGTTCAATACTTCTAAAATCTCACAAAGGTCTTTAGGAAGTCTATGGTATTTTGGAAAAATCGTTAGCCACTTATAATTCGAAATCCATTCCAACTGCTTATGGTTCCTTCAGCTTACGGCTTTCCTTCTTTGATTACAGCAACATATCTTCCCTTAGTTCTCTCATACTCCTTCTTCTTTCCATAAATTTTCCACTTTCTTTATCTCTCCGCGGAAATATGAAAAAATATGAGAAAGCCTTGATCTGGCCTTGTTTATACAGCCTATAATAGTACCTTATTAAATAAATACTTAAAAATTATAGGAAAATTCATTATCATGTTTTTCATGATTACACTCCTGTCTGTAGTCTTTTGGTTTAGGCTCAATTTTACGATTTTCCTATACTTATTCCCTAATAGGGTACGTGGCTCCAAACACAAAACATAATACATAAAATGTTTCCGTAAATCAAAAAAAGATCACTTCATCACAGCCTTATTTCCTGCAATCGATAGATGACCGGACTATACCAAGTGGTAACTATGTAAAGGTGTCTGTAAATGTATTTCCCTTGAGTGCTGTACTACACTTGGCAAGGGTAATATTTAGTCCAACTTTTAGTTTGGTTGCAACGGGTTCCAATATACATAATTTCAGATACTATGAAGTCCCCAAATGATAGTGTAGATCAGTCATTGCAACCAACGTCCACTATATTCGGCCCATGTTCCCGATATTAGTATGTTCTTTTGATACATTATTAGCGTTTCCGTAATGCAGAGCTTTATCAAAAAGTAAAAAGATTAAGTTCAAGATCTGACTAGGGGGAGTATATCTATTAAAACCTTCGTCCTGAGATATTCCCTACTACATATTATCCAGACAATGGAAGTGTTCGTATTTTGAGCAAATTAAAAACGGTGTTTTCGAGCCTAAGGTTATGGAGGAATTCTAGCACTGAGCAGTTATTATATTTCTGAATTAAATATGAAGAAATAGATATATGTAGGTAAAAGTTTTCCCTAATCATCAGTAGACCTTTGCATAGATTGCAACCAATTTCGGAAACATTTTGCTTCATGAGAATGAAATAATTCCCATAAAAATGATTATTGGATGCTTCAACTATTACTTCTGGGATCTGATCGTCAAAAGGAACTAACCTCACAATTTGATTTTGAAGATAAAGCAGAAGTCTTTGAAACATCTTACGCTGGTTAATGGTATAATGCTTTGGTCGACAAAAAATGCTTTTTCACTACTTTGAGACCTCACACTGTTTTTTAAGCAAAATTTTATGTCAATTCAAGCTTTCAAGTCAAGCTTTCTTGTCGAAATACATATATAAGAGTTGCATTTATGGAAAGTATGGACTGCTGTCTGTAAAAATACAAAAATAATTATATTATATATAATATTTTTAAACCGCTTTATAATTTTATAAACTTATATTCATTTGTCTGATAAATCCCCTTTTAGTAATTGTTGATGTTTAAGCCAAGTGTCTTATTAACACGCCCAGCACTGTTATGCTTTAACTGACTCTATTAAACTATTTTTACTGCATTTTAATGACATCATCTTGCATATGTACCATATATATGACTGTAAAAATTACTTTATAAAAAGTTGTAAATGCATGAGGAAAGATATGCAACCAGAGCGAAGTAAGAAAATAAGCGCAGCAATTATGCAAACGGGCGAAAAAAAAAATTTGCAAAAATTTATCATCAAGCGATTCACTTCATCTACATATGTACATACAAACATATGTTTATAACAGCAATAGTTGGCTAATCGCCACTATTACTTTGTTGATTGACAATCGCTAAATTGCATAATTATTTCACCTGCATTGGCCTCAGCTGGAATGAGTTATGGCAAACTGCTTGAATTTATTATTTCGCAAACTAATGGCAATTGGTCACACCTTTCAAGTTTGATTTTCGGATGAGAAGAATTGTTGGAAAAAAAATTAAACTGATTATTTAATTATTTTTTTTTTTACCGCCAATTTCAATTACTGTTGCACGTAGCACTTAGTAGTACCGCGAACAATTTCACGCCTCCAAACAACAGTTAAAATATAAATCCATAACAATTCGGTGTTTTAATGATAGTAAAATGTCAGTGCTTAAATCAGCGTAAAATTAAATTAGGTTTTAACCAATGAGCTTTAAAATCTTTTGGGTGGGTCTGCGAACTCAATAAATCAAGGAATGTGGGCAAAGAAAAAATTAATTTTTTTGTTATGATTTATGGTAGCAGTTTGTGTTTAGCAGCCAAGAGAAATACAAAAACCTTTTCATATATTTGTTTTTTTTTTTAATACAAAAAGCCGCCGGCCTTTCGCCAAATTACTTTAGTATTGTCAATTTTTGAAGGTCAACCGAAAGTTGTTTACAATTTTTGTTACACTTTATGTGCGCATATGCGGAGCAATTAATTAGAAAATATTGCTAATTCATGGTAAAGTGCTTCAATATTTAAATAAAAATCACACATGTGTGTGCAGAGTATATGAATGCGCTTTATGTTGCATCGTAGACGAAATTAAACTGTGTTAACTCATTTTTGGAGGTTATAAGTTGTCTCATTAAGGGCAAGTGCAGCTATTTTGATGAAAAGCAAAAACTATAGTGCTTAAGCTGTCATTAGATAAAGGAAGAAAAGTAGATTTCTGAAAAAATTTAATATTAACTCTATTACATTCAATAATCCTTGGAGATTGGCAAATCGAACAAACAACTGGTATAAAGTAACTGGCAAATAGGTATATGCAAATGTACAAAGATAGAACCGCGATTCAATAACAAGGATTATTCAGCTTTACTTTAAACTATGTCTTTATGACATTTCTTCGAACGAAGACAGCAAAAAATTTACTTCAGTTATCAATATGTCCACAATTATTATTAGCCCAAGAATTATATCGCTTTTTTAGCATCGGTTGCTGTTAGTTCAAATATAAGTTAGAGATTTTCAGTCATATATTTAAACGAAGCTATCGATATGTTTATCGATTTTATTTTATGATCGATAATTTATGCTCCTCATCGAATTTATCGACATTTTTACGATGCTATCAACACTGCTAATGTATTTAATCAATTTAAACTCAGCTTTTGTCAAATTTATTTTACTTTACTCTCGATAGTTTATTGTTCACAACGAATTTATCGATATTTTTCTAAAGTTATCGAAATTAAAAATTTTGCTTGCCCAATTTTAACACATGTATCAACAATTTTATTTGATTTGATTACCGACAGTTGTCGACAATTTCGATAATGATAATGTGGCATTTATCGACTATCGATACGCTAGTGGAGTGTTGGAAATACATAAATATTTTCCTTAAAATGCATTTATTTCGTACAGTTGTGCACTTTACCACATTTTTAAGCCGCTTTTAGTAGCCAAACTGTAACTGATTTACCGTTATTTCATTACAGCCTTTCACTACATTTAATGCTACACATAAAGAGCTACAATCCATTTCAAATTTAGGCAGCTAATTGAGGCATAAAGCAATTCTATGAGGTCTATTTATGAGCATTTAATGCAACGATTGAGATTTCATAGCGTAAAGTGTCAGTAATAGGCACTAAACAGATTATGTATTAATTAAAACAGTTGGCAGCACAAATGGCGAGCCAGTTAGGGGCTCAACAAGCCTAACCAAAACGTGCTAAAATGCGGTATTTGCAATGAAGCAATAATAGCGAGTAATATGACAAATATCTGCTATGACAGTGGATTAAATATTATCGCATGCGATAAAAAAATTTTAATGTCAAAAGTTGATAAATCACAGGCAAATACTAAATCTTTAGCACAGCGTATCTTTTATTAATATGCAACAAGACAAATGACAGTTAACCGCTATGTAATATCGGCGCTGATCGAAGTTTGTGATCAATCAATCAAAAATAGTTGGCTACGGCGCAAATGTGTGTGTGTGTAAAATATGCAATTTTTGCATGCAACAATCGCCGCATTCCTTAAGCTGATGTCGCAAAATCGTAAAACAATTTTTTAAGAAAAAAATTTAATATTAGATAATAACGCAAATTTAATAGTCATGCATTTTTGTTTGTTGCTGTTGTTTATTAGGCCTTGCTAATTTGTTTTTATTGGCTGACAGTGTTTGGCGACACAGCAAAACTCACTTAAAAATCGACATTTCTGCACAGCCTCCGAAGAGGCCACACAAATGCGGATAAACAACAAGAGGAAAGCCTCAAGGTAAGACCTTAGAGGTAAGCAGCTACTCAGCAGCCAGCGAGGCAACGCAAGTTATGCGAGGTAAATAACCTTCAAGAATGGCGGCAATAAACAAGTGCCAACAAAACAATGGGCTGAATGAAAACTGTAGCAAAACAAGTAATAATTTAACAACAACAAAAAATAAACAGTGTTGTTGTACCAATTTTATGCACTTACTAACCTAAAAATGCATTCAAGCTTGCCGCCAGCTTTGGTCGGCTATCGTTTAGGGTACATACTACTCTGTAGACACATATAGACATACTAAAAAAATCATATGTAACTTAGGAGTACGTGCTCTTTTTTATATTCTCTATGTGTTCACTTTTATGTGGCATACAATTTATGACGTTAATCTACTCAGATCTTAAACTATAACGAGTTTGCAACAAGCACGCCAGGCGGCTAGCGCGTAGTAGTAGTACAAGTACATTAGTAAGCTGGTGAGTAGCGCATGCGCGTAGTGTGTGTAATGACTATTCAAATTGGGCGTTCACATTGCATAACCATTGCGCTGACATAAATATATAGCATGTAAGTAAATGGTACAGAAAGCGAAAGGAATGTAGAAAATTGTAGACCACACTTGATGCCATGAGCTTATAAAAAGTTAAAGGGAGGAAATTTATTCGGAGCGCAAGTTTCTCAACGGTATTCAAAGTAAAATTTAAAATCTCAGATATTAATATGTTAATAATTATAAATTTAATAATTATTAAAAAACATCTTAACATTTTTTGCTCTCAACAATTTTTAGAATAAAACAACAATCATTTCGCAAACTACCAAATATATTATGAATTCTCAAAAGAAAAAACGAAATATGTAAATTAAAATCTATAACCTAACCTAACACAGGTCAAAGGTCAGTAAAATGTGCCAACTAATCGATGCTATAATATATAAAGCAGATTTCTTCTTATAAAGTTCTCAACATTAATATACTTTGATGTTTATTTCGTTGGCTATGAACGCCTTTATTAAGAAATTAACCGTTTCATTATAACTATCTGTTCATATACGCACCTAAATTGTCAATTAATTGTATATCGATTTATAATACTAGCATGCAATTAATTAGTTAGTACTTAATTGCCCATCAATTTATGGAAAATTACTTAAGAATAATTCGAAGTTGAATGTGGATTATTGATTTCAGTAACTTCAAAATTATATTTTAAACTAATTTGTAAAAAACATCTAATTGACTTACTTAAGTAGCTATCTGAATCCAATTGAATCAATTAAATAACTTGTGGGTACTAAGTAAGATTAAATTTAAATAATTTCAGCATTTGTTTTTAAAACTTTTTATACTGTTTAATAAGTGAGGTCTGCTATTGTAAAGCTTGAACCGTCAGTTTAATCAACAGTGTAATTTTTTGTACATACATACATACATATTTATAACTGTAAAAACTAATGTACCAAAAAGTGTTTGACAACACAGATGTAACGATATGCTTTAATAAAAATGCAGGCGGCAGGCATTTTTTGCCTACGCATTCTGCGCATGCGCAACTGCATTGAAAAAGGCAGCCAATAAGAGTTTAAGCATATGCAAGCGAGTTGAAGAATCCGAAATGCAATTGTTGAAAATTGCGACTCAGAGCTTCGAATAGCAAATAATACTCACATTAGGTCATATGCTGTCGGCGGTTTTTTCACTTTTATTGCGAGTAGACAATGCAAAAATTGTACTCGCAGCAAATAATGTGCGACGGTTTAAATATGTCATGCGTCTGTATGTTTGTTTGTTTGTATTGTAAGCGCACTAAGCTATGCGCATAATAAACGACCTCAATGGGCGTGAGTTGACTTGATTTTGCTACAAAATATGTTATGACTTTTAAGCGCAAGACAACAGAGAGGCATACAAACACACATAATATACATATGTACATATGTATTACAAGCACATAGCAATAAAAGTGGTTTTTTAAGTGCGATTCCATTAAAACATACATATGTACATATAAGTGATCTCTAGCAACTAGTTTCCTGAGACCCACCTGGGTAAGTCACTAAGTCATTTAATTAGTCATTCATCGTGTCTAATTGTAGGGCGGCTGGTGTATGGCAAACCAATCGGCAATTCGCTGCACAAACTGATTTTGCGCTGGCCATCGATAATGTAACGGCTATTAGTCAGTGAGTGATTCAGTGAGATTGTAATAATACTAGTAGTGCTCTTATAGATATTTACATACATATACTCACACACATACAAGTACATATATATGTATGTAGTAATTGCCAACCGTGAAGGCGGCAACGAATTGTTTGTGATTGAAGGAGTGAATGAGTTAAGAAACCGTGTGAAAACTATAAGATCGTTTCTACAAGCGAACATATATGCATATATATATGTACAAGAGTCGGTATGTAAAATATGTGTAGCAAGTACGAAAAAAATTAAAGAAAAGTCGCAGTCAGCAGCTACGCCCAAGGCCAACTGCATGTGTAGCCGGTTATGGAGCAAAAATTCAAAACAACAACATCAATGACCACCAACAAAAGCACTAAATATGACAGCAATTGCCATGGCTTTAACTATCGATAAATACTCGCTTTAAGAAATCTGTGGCACGCATACGTGCAATCGAACACACAACCACCTGTGGTATGAATAAGTGCCCAGCAGGGAAATGTAACTGTTCTCAACTAGCATTCTAGCACACTTAGTATCACTTTAAGTTCGTATTCAAGTTCTCCATAGACAAGAAGTAGCGTTGACCATAGACCGTAGACTAGCAGTAGCGTGACACAAGGATACAGTTGAATACAGTTCAACTTCCATAACTTGAATTTCAATATCTCGAAGTTCTACATAACTCGAACTCTTGAATTGGCGATAGAAGTCAAATTTCGCACAGTTTACATTCCGTAAAGGTACAAGCTTGCCAACTGTTCTAATTTTAACTAGACAAACTGTATAGGTTAGAAAATTTATCAAAGAAAGTTTACAATTGAAAATATTTTAGGAGTAGAAATGTGAAATATTCTTAATAGTGATATTACTTTTTATTGGAGTTAAGATTTATGGCAAGTCAGGGAAGTTTATATATCTCTCGAAGTTCCTTTAGTTTTTTTCATTCGCGTTTTTTATGAGCTTTTATGTAACTGCTATAGAATAATTTAGATGCTTTTATTCTAAACATAAATCTAAGCATAAAAAACAAAATACTTTAAGCTTTCATGAATTAATTATGGTTCAAAAGAGTCTTCATAGTTCAGAAGTAAACCTTTGCCAGGCGAGTTTTCAATTTCCTGTAGGGTATGTCATTCATTTTCTTAAAATTTGCATATTGAAATATAAATATTGCAAAATATTGCTTAAAGATAGTTCTAGTTGAACGAAGATGGTGAAGAACCGACATTGCAATGAATTCAATCGAAAGAGCTGTAGGGCACTTACATTGTGCTCGTTTATATGATGATATTTCAGATTTTTAGTATAAATAATATCTGTGCACTCATGAATAGTCCCTAGTAGTTTGCATTTAGAGTTTCTTTTTATAAATATGAGTTTTCTTAAAATTAATTTCACAAGAAGTGTTCAAGGATTTAACTGAAGTGCCAAATAAATTGCAATTAAGGCAACGAGGAACTTAAATAATTTTAAGAAAAGACAAGTTCATTGTGAATAACTATTGAAACGATTACTCATGTATGCCTTATCGCGGATATTAAGGATAAGGTGGGGAATAAAAATAATTATAAGGAGGCAAGAACGAAATAAGAGAGTATATTTGTTGAATACTCCGTAAGGTTTTCTGATTAAGAAATTCGAAGTTTTACCAAACTAGCTTTATAGAAACTGTAGATCTGACTGAGAACTGAGAGCTGACTGCAACCAGCCTTCAATAACTTAACCATTCAGAAAACAGTGAATAGGAAAGGAAGTGAGAAAGATAAAAAACAGGAGAGCCAGAGGGAGTTACTATGAGAACTAGGGAGTGAGAGAGAGAGGTAATGGGAAATACATTCTGTATAGAAATATGTACCAGGTTTTTGGTTCAGTTCATGGGTGAAATGCATTTTACTTGTACATAAAATTAATTTACTAATACATAATTTGAAAAATTATGCTTTTCCGCAAATGTTAGGTTAAATATTTTCGACTCATTATGTATGATAATCAAATTGTTAAGACAAAATGTACTGACTTAATAATTATTAACCGCATATTGAATGCAAAGAGTCAATGCAATTAAAGCGGTAAAATAATCATTAACAAAAACAAAAGAAAACAAAGCATAATAACTCATTAAATCAACACGGCGCTGAGATCCGGAAAATCAAAGATCAATCATGAATTTATTAACTCACAATTATTTGAAACTGTGTAGTATATGAAACTGTATTGGCAAATCCAAAGTTGGTAACAATAAGAAACAAATAACAAAGCAGGGCAATTAATTTCCGCATAAAGCTTGCCGGCTGACCGAGCCGTGCGCGTTGAATGAATACACGAGCAGAACCTGAGAAAAACTGCCAGTTTATTCAAAAACAAAAATAACAAGTAAAGAAAGGCTAAGTTCGGGTGTAACCGAACATTTTATACTCTCGCAATTTATTGAAGAAATTTTATTAAGATAACGCACAAATTTACCCATAAATTCGGCATAAAGTTTAATAGAATACCGAAAACTGTCAATATAGATATGAGGGCTGAGGTAATCCCTGAACCGATTTCATTCAATTTCACCAGCAAGGTACTCTATATCCAATACTATACGCTCATTTAATTTAAAGCCCAACGAATTTTTGAAAAACCTATAATTAGGTATATGGGAGCTAGGGGATGATATTTTTGAAAAAACTATAATTATGTATATGGGAGCTAGGAGATGTTGTGACCCGATTTTAATAATTTTTGGAATAGAGACACACTATTGGAAGAAAACAATTTCCTCTGAATTACATTAAATTAGCTGAGAGATTTACCCATATTTTCGGTTAAAATTTAACCTTAGGCGCTGAGTTCAACATGTTCGATATCTAACTTGAAAAGTTATAGTTCGTTTTCGACAATTTTTTCACAAGTGATGCCAGAGATCTGTACTGTATTTGTGTAAAGTTTTATTTCGCTATCATCATTGGTTCCTAATGTATACATTATAAAGTGAAGGATTCAAATGGAATTCAAAATTGAGTTATAAAGAAAGTAGTCGTGGTTGTGAACCGATTTCATCCATTTTCCACACATGTTATCAGGGTGTCAATAAAATATTATATACCGAATTTCATTGAAATCTGTCGAGTAGTTCCTGAGATATGGTTTTTGACCCATAAGTGGGCGATGCCACGCCCATTTTCCATTTTGTAAAAAGATCTCAGTGCAGCTTCCTTCTGCTATCATTTCTGTGAAATGTTGTGTTTCTGACATTTCTCGTTAGAGAGTTAACGCACTTTTAGTCATTTTCAACCTAATCTTTGTATGGGAGGTGGGCGTGGTTATTATCCGATTTCTTTCATTTTTGGACTGTATAAGGAAACGGCTAAAAGAAACGACTGCAGAAAGTTTGGTTTATATAGCTTTATTGGTTTGCAAGATATATACAAAAAACATATTTGGGGGCGGGGTCACGCCCACTTTTCCAAAAAAAATACATTCAAATGTGCCCCTCCTTAATGTGATTCTATGTTCCAAATTTTATTTTCATAACTTTATTTATGGCTTAGTTATAGCTCTTTATGTGTTTTTGGTTATCGCCATTTTGTGGGCGTGGCAGTGGTCCGATCCCGCCCATCTTCGAACTTAACCTTCTTATGGTGCCAAGGAACACGTGTTCCAAGTTTCATTAATATATCTCAATTTGTACTCAAGTTACAGCATGCACGGACGGACAGACGGACAGAAGGACGGACGGACAGACAGACATCCGGATTTGAACTTTACTCGTCACCCTGATCACTTTGATATATATAACCCTATATCTAACTCGTTTAGTTTTAGGCCTTACAAACAACCGTTGTGTGGACAAAACTATAATACTCTCTTTAGCAACTTTTGTTGCGAGAGTATAATAAATACACAAATTAAAGGCGAATATGCTGCAAAGCATAGCAGGCAAAACTCAAAATATTTGACATAAATTATTTTTGAAAGAACAATCAACAAGCAACTGGTTTAAAATTGGTGCTGGTGTACTTCTCATTGGATTACTTGTATATACTGATATCCATTCGTGCACTTATTTGTAGCTTATGTGTGTCAATAACAGCCGGTTCGCTGTTGCCAAGCTGGTGCAAGGCACACCAGATCGGTGGCACAAGCCGTGTGCCACGCAACGTTGCACCTTTAGGCCGTTTCCTTTTATTATGATTATTTCTTTCGTGTTTTTTATGAATATTCAGTGGTATATAAAAACTCTAACGCAAATGCAAAGCAAAAATACTCGAAATCGGTGTTTACAAATACCAAAAAAAATCAAAAAAGACTTCAATAAAAAGCATTACAACTTTAATTTGGCAAAAATAAGTAAACTGGTATTTGGCCTTTAGGAGTTTAGGTGGTCAGTCTGGTATAGAAATATTTGTACGCATGAACATTATAAATAAAGGACTAACTGGAGCATATTTCTTGGCTTAAATTTTTGATTTTTTTGTTGACGACGGTTTAAATCAATTCTCCTAAGGATGAGGATATTTCTGTTCTATTATATTTATACAAGTGGCTAATCCTACTCGATATGCTCGAAGGTCTAACGAATTAAATTCACCTTCTATATCATTATTCCACTTGCTTGTTTAATTTGTTACTCTGGACAGTCTAGCGGTTTGAAGACATCTGTGTTATTATATCAGTTTTTTATATATATACTAGTTGCTTTTATTCGATATTCTCGGTGGTCTAACGAATTGAAGAAATTTTGATTTCATTATACCAGTTTATTGCATTTATACCAGTTACTTGTTCTAATCCATACCATCCATTGTTATAACAAAAAATATCCATACGATTTCCCAACGAAGTGAATACGCCAATATATTAGATCCCTCTAAACCCGGAATACTGAAAAGAAAAACTAATCGAAAGTGATCCAAAAATCAAATCGATAGTAATCGCACAAAAAGAAATGTAATTACATAAAAGCAACAATGTATAGTCTATGCGTGTCCTAGACAGTGAATTCGCGCAGACGCATCCGCGAAATTGATTTCCGCGAACAAATGTGCAATGCAAGATGCCAGATAATAACGAAAACGAAAAGCTGAGCAATATTTATAAAAACATTGAAAATGAAAGAAAAGCAGTAAATAAGAAATGAGAATTGAAAAAATATAGAGAAGAAGAAAAATAATAATCGATCAACACTAACCATTTAATAGACCAATATTCGCGGATTTTCCTACTTTTGGTTTCATATTTTCTTCACTTTGATTTTCTACAAGCGGCCAATATACGCTGAATTATGCAATGGCAAATTCCTTTTCACAAAGCGAGTTCAAAAGCGAGCTGGACTGTTATACACATGTACAATAATTGTAAATGTTGGTGTTGCTGTTGCTGTTGTTGTTGCTATACGGCTATTTACTCTTTCACCATTTGAATTTCGCATGATTTTGCAGTCCACTTGCATTTACAACAACACTGAGTTGCTCTAATTCGTATAAAACTCATTGCCGTTCGATTTGCTGCGGTTCGTTGTGGTGTTACATATTTCAAATATTTATTATTGTTTTTTGTATTTCTTTTTTTCGTTTTGTAAAAACTTGTTTGATTTCTACAAGGCTCTTGCAAGAAATGGAGCTGACTAATGAAATACTGGATTTATTAAACAACAACAACAACAACAAAAACGAAATAAAACAAGCTACCAACACAGCTGCAGTTGACGCTGTGCCTCGCGGCCTGCCTGCCCCTTTTTCAGCTGCTGCGAGCGGCGCTTGGACATTCAGGTGGTTGTGTATTTGAGAAAAAATCCCAGCCAAGTAGCTTTGCAAATAATTGACATTAGCGACACATACAGTTATACTTAAGCACCACACATTCTTTTAAGCATAAAACTAATCCTCAATAGCCATACCTTTACGAATCCGGCAGCCGCTGTTAGCGTCAATATGTATTTTAGAGCATTACGTTATGTCGTCGCTTAGCCAGGCTAATTACTTAGTAACCAGCCGGTTGGAATAAGCAGTTCCAGTTATGTCGTTAAGAAAAGTTGGAGACTTTGTATGTGGACACTTGTCTCTTACCGTTGTTCTTGTTGTTGTTTTGGTGTGGCGTTGAACTATTTTAGGAATTTTTACGCAAACTAGAAAAAAATAGTTGCATAAGACAAGATTTTTTAAATGTTTCATACTTTATACCGTGCGCTGGATTAGTTTTTGCGGTGGAGCAGGAGAATTCTTTCAACTTTTAAAGGCGTGCAGTTGCATGGTGTATGACAGATGTATGTGTGTGTGCATATAAATATCCGTATAATAGTGTAATATTTCTAATGTTACTTCATGAGTCGAATTTTGATTGATGATATACAAATATATAATTATTGATTGATGAATGTAACTGTTAAGATAGATGGGAATAGATTTATTGAAATTAATTTAAAATTTTGAGCTTTAGTTAAAAGTTTAAATAAAAAAAAATTAAATTCAAATATTTTCAAAGAAATAACCTATTTATCACAACGTAACCTCATTTTATACTTCTTTTATTTATTCATCATGATTGTTAGTTGGCGCTTAATAAGGCTTAGAGCGGTCAAGCGACTTTTCCCAACTCCCCTTCAACCAACCACAATTTATAATGAATAATAATATTCTTCCAAAGGAATAACGATAACGCTTTCTTGATAAAAAATTATATAAATTTTTTTTATCAAAACTAACATTTAACTAACTTTTTTGTAGAAATATTTTTATTCTTTAAATTTCTTATAATATGGCCTCCACTGTATATGTATATAAATATTAAATATTCTAACATTTGCTTTTAAATTTGAAACATGTCATACCTGATAGAACAGCAAATTGTTACTCATAAATAACCGTTAAGCTGTAAACTAGCTTGCATTAAATACAAATTAATGAACGGTTTTACCTGTGAATATATACTTATACATATGTATGTATATATTCCCTGTGTACATTCTTATCGTTAATCAAGCGGCATTGCATATTGCATTCACACCTACATATAACGAAACAAATTACGAAATAAAAGTGCACAACAACAACACGCACAAATGCACTCTCGCATGCACTTGTAGTAACCCACAAAGTTAATGAGTTATTTGACCGCTTTACGTGTGCAGCGCATAACTTCACTGTCATACCGCCAATATACATACTTACATAAGCTTTGGAGCAGGTCAGTGGTTTTAGCGACACTTTTTATGGTGTACGCCGTACAGTTAAATGCAACTAATTAGAGAAGTTCGACATTTGGCGAATTTGTCAAAGGAACAGAGGCACTTGCTACATGGGCGCCATAATAAAAGTGTGAATTGAATCGCTTGCCAGTGGCAACGAGTGCATTGCTGCGTTATTAGAGTGTAACGGCAATAAAATATTAGAGGCAATATATGAAATTATATACATGCTGCTGATAGTTATTACTACATACTTATACATTTAACTGCAAGTAACTGCTTTTACAAGTAAATTTTGCGCAATTATTGTTGGTAGCGCTTGCGCGTTGCAGCCAATTTTCGCATTAACACCTGCGAAGCGCTACTAAATCATGTGCATATGTGAAAGGTGCAGCGCAAATTAACTTATTAAGTTTTTAAATTAAACTTTCCATTACTTAACTTTAATGTGAAACCATTTAATATCTGCTTTTATTTTATAAAGCTTTATCTTTTTTTTATAAAGCACAATTCATTTCATTTATCTTTTTACTTTCTAGTTCGCCAGCTGTTTGGCCCTAACATCGCTGTTACTGGTTGTACAAGCGCAGGGGCCATTTCCGCCAAGATTAAGCATACCTGGTGCTGCACCTGTGGGTGGACAAGTGGTCGCCGGAAGGCCACAATTCCGCAATGATAAGCTGGTGCGTGTACGCCGCCCAATCGCTTTGCGCGCACAAAACTCCTACATACCGTCGGTGGCGCCACGCATACAAGAGGAGCCCAAACCTGTAACCGAGTCAACTGAAGACGAACAACCCGATGTCTTCTTGCCACAACTGTTACGCGAGCAACAATTGGTGCAGGCGCAACAAGCACAATTCCAACAACAAGCAAATGCTTTCCTCAATGGCGAAGTGAATACCATACATGATACACCCTCATTGCCACAATTGTTGCAAGAGGATGAGCATATATTGGCGCCATCACCGCAACCTGCCTTGCCATCGACGCGCTTCACCGAACGCCCCACACCCGCTGCACCTGTTGCAGCAACAACGTCTAACAATCGACCCGTCTTCAATGACTACGGCATTGGTAGCTTTGGTGCGCAACGTTTTGGTTTGGAACGTCCACAACAGAGTGCACCTGCACCAGCACCGGCGCCACAGCAGCCACAACAGCGTGTCAATGTTATACGCACACGTCCACAGTTGCGTGAACAACGCCCACAGTATGAAGCGCAATCCGCACCACAACCGGCACCAGCACCTGTACGTTCTCGTCCACGTCCAGCACCTGCACGACCGGCAATTGAATACAATCAAGTGCAACAAGAGGAGCGTGAGCAACCACAGCAACGTCGCCAACGTCCCGTCGCTCAAACAATACGCAAATGGCGTGAGGAGAATGATGATGGCAGCATTACCTGGGGTTATGAGAATGATGATGGCTCATTCAAGGAGGAAATCATAGGCACAGACTGTATTACGAAGTGAGTCCCTTCTATATTTGTCTAAAACGACGATAATATTTTGTATTTTGCTTCTAGGGGCACATATGGTTACATTGATCCCGATGGTAACAAACGTGAGTACCACTATGAGACCGGCATCAAATGCGATCCCAACACACGTGAAACGGAAGAAGAACTTCAACAAAATGGTTTCATTAATTACGAACAAAATACAGCTGTTTTGCCGAATGGTATTGAGATTGACATGACACAGATTGGCAAGAAGAAATCCAGACGGCCGAATTCCATCTACAGGAATTAGCTTTCTAATACTTATAACATATACATAAAATGTTAATATTTAAGCTATCAAAAATATCAATATTTACAACTTTAATTATAAACTATAATTTTTAATTGAGTTTTTATTAGATTTTGTTTTGTATTATCCCAATGACTTTATACCTTTTGTCTGACAGCAAATTTTCAAATCGTACGCATTCATTAAGAGCGTATACATTCTTTTTTCATATAAAATCTTAAACGGGCAAATTCATCGAAATGAAAATAACGCTAATGAAAGATACCTTAAAAGTAAAATCTTGCTAGCAATGTAGTAACGCTTGCAGCATACTTTGTCTGCTAACTAATACGGCCTTTGACGGCGTATGGGCGGTAAGCGGTTAGGTGGTGTGATGGAAATATCTAGAAAGTCACCAATGCAGAATTTAGCTTGTGCCAATGTTTTGGTATCGTCTGCGCCCTTTTGTCCAGTACAAGTGACACCGATTTCACGCATTTGGTAGTGATTATTCCGGAAATTTGGAAATACTATTGCGAAGTCGAAGTATGTTCCTTTTTTACGCGTATCAGGATTAACATCGCGCACCAGCGATGTGAGTTCATGTAGCGTAGCATCTTGCCAGGTATAAATCTGTAATTCATTGCTCGGCACATTACCATACATGTATTCAGACACGGAGTGATGACGACCAGTAGAGCAGAATACCCGTAGCAATAGTGGGCAGGTCTGTAATAAATAAAAATTATAATATCTTGGAAAGCTATAGTAGTAAACAATTTGGTTCGCTGAGAAAGAGCGCCGACTACAAACCTTTTCGCGATCAATGGGTTTTATGTGAGACTTCTCTTCAACGATCATTGATTCCACGTTAGCCATTATATTTTCACTAAAATTACTTAATTTATAAAAAAGTTTTATGTTATATTTTACTTAAAATTCAGTTTGAATTATGCACACCGAATAAAAATTCTGAACACAGAAAATGAAGCAAACACGATAAGCAAAATGAAAATTGACAACTGCAGTATTGCAGCCAACTTCACGTACAACGCAGTGTTGCATTCGGCAATAATAAAAGTTCATTTGGTAGTTTAATTTTTATATTTTTTATCATTTATAGATAAAAATCTAATTATAACGGGAAACAATATATCTATGAAGACAATAGAAATGCGTCTAAAAATACACATGTTAAGACAAGATAGGTCAACAAAAATATTTAAATGTACCATTTTTTTTTAAAGAAAAATGCCTCAATATGGATTTAAAATGTTCAGATTTTCATTAGTATGTCCTAAATGCAAATCAAGTATCGAATTACCTAAATAAAAAATTAAAAATATTTTGAATTAAATTTATTAAAATAGTGCTAAATGTGAATGTGGATCTAGTTTCTCTCTTTTATTGACTGTCCGTTTTGATAATGACTTTCATCCCCACAATTGCTATACTTACAGTTTTGGTGGTATAGTTGGCAACGCAGCTGGCAATTGTTTGGAATTTTCAGCATTTTGCAAACACAAATTATTCGGTCGTCGGTGTCAGCTGCACATTTTTACGGACTCCTAAAAGTGAAGTGTAGAAATTTCAGAATATCTCCAGCGCAAAGCAAGTGTTATATTAATGTGAAGAAAGTGCAAAAGTTGAAGTTGAGAGCATTATGATTTTAATTGATTGCTGAAGTAGTTAACAATACCAAAGTATATCTAAAGTGAAAAGTGTATCGGAAAGAACACGAATATTCTCAAAGCAAATAGAAAACTAAGGAATAAATACACAATATTACCATTTGCATTCTATTAGTGGGAGCTACCCTACATATATCTCTTTCAATTTCCTAAATTTAACACTGTTTAATTAAGTGCTGATATCAAGGTTCCGGCTTCAGCTGATTTTTGGGTGAGTTTTTGCATTCACACATATAAATCGGCGTAACTTTTAAATTCGTTTGGATCACTGCAAATCAATACTGAAGTGAATAATTAAAATTTAGCAGTACACCAAGAAGATACTACATATTATGCAATTGAAATCGTCATTCGAATATCTGTTTGAAATATGTGTACATTTCTATATTTATGCATGTAGACGTATGTGTTTATCTTGAGATTCTACTTTTGCCGTTATGTGTATCTTTTTAGGCATCACCTTATTTGTTTATGTGTTCACCTGTGTTTGCAACTACAAAGCAAAAAATTAAATTAATAAAATTTAAGAGGTGAATATCGAAACTTCTGTAGTCTAATTGGAATTTCTTATTATTCCTTTATTCTAATTAGACTTTACAATTTACCTCACTGATATTTCCGTAAATTATTTAAGTAATGTTTACGTTTGAGTGTAATTCGGTAGTTGTCATTTCGCTATTCAATAATTCTGATGACTCGCAGACTGCCTTAAATTCTTCCTAAATACAACTAATTTTTTCCGTTTTGCTTTTGACAAAAAAAAAAAAAACAATATGATAGTCCCACTGGCGTGGGTTTTGCAAAGCTTTGTTAGTCATAAAGTTTGCGTTCTTTTACTTATTTATGGCCAGATAAATTTATAATTAACTAGAAGACCCGGTCACACCTTTTTGTGGCTAAGGTATACATTAAATTAAGTTGGTCCAATCTTGGCTTCGGCGAGGATATTAATTACTCGAGGTTGATTTATGTAACGCAGCATGATGACAACTCACACTACTTTTAATTGCAAAGTGAGTGGTGATAGTACAGGCAATTTTAAATAGTTTGGGATAATTGACTACGTCATCCTGGTTTGTAGCTGTGTCAACTCTCTTGGACCGAAATTCTAAATTGTCGCATTAAGATCATCGATATCTTTGTTTTTTTACCACCAATATAGGTCATTCAATCAGTCATTTATGGTTATCATATTGAGGTTTCATGTCAGGAAAACTTCTCTTTCAAGTCAATGAAGTAACAGAAATCTGTTGGAAATGCTATTAATCCATCGAGGTGTCAACTGCGACCCTACCATTTCCAACTGCTTCTACAATCGCATTTTGATATTGTTGCAAAAACACTCACATGTTAGTTTTTAATTTAGGCATGCGATTAGCCCGTCAGTAATTGGAAGAGTCTGGCGTAAATCACCTATTAACAGAATCCTGGCTCCACCACAAACGTTTATCGACAATCAAGATCTTTTAAAGTCCTGTGCAGTACTCCAGCGACTTCTTGAATATTTGGAAAATCTTCGTTATAGCGCTATTTTTGACGAATTTGCCTACTGGTGTTTCGTTCATTTGCAATTGCCGTATGTTTGCCTACTAACAGGTGCCAAGTTGCCCCTATTCCCGTTAACCTTGGTGGTGAAAATGAGTGAAATTGGTTCTGGAATTACATCAGCCCTCATATACTATATATGATGATTTTCTATTGGACTTTATGTCGAACATATAGGTAAAATTGTGTGTTATCTTAATAAAATTACATCAATAAATTGCGAGAGTATGAAATATTCGGTTGGACCCGACCTTAGCCTTTCCTTATTAGTTACAAATTGTTTTGGGCTATCGACACAACCTTATACAATTGAACAATAACAAAAATATTTTAACAAAGCAACAATGATAACCTTCAAAATATTATTTTTTTGTTTTCTCTTTTTATATTTTTCTTGTCAACTCGAATAAAATTCTCTTATTATTATATTCCTCGCAATTTTTCCATATTTACTCACTTTCTAATCTTTTTCTGGCCTTCCACGAATATTTCAACAAATGTTGCTAAAGAGAGTATTATAGTTTTGTTCACATAACGGTTGTTTGTAACACTAAAAACTAAACGAGTTAGATATAGGGTTATATATACCAAAGTGATCAGGGTGAAGAGTGGAGTTCAAATCCGTCCTGTCCGTCCGTCTGTGCAAGCTGTAACTTGAGTAAAAATTAAGATATCTTGATGAAACTTGGCACACTTATTTCTTGGCACCATAGGAAGGTTGCTTTCGAAAATGAGCAAAATCGGACCACTGCCACGCCCACAAAATGGCGGAAACCGAAAACGCATAAAGAGCCACAACTAAGCCATAAATAAAGCTATGGAAATAAAATTTGGTATGAAAGATCCCACTATGAAGGGACATATTTGGATGTAATTTTTTTGGGGAAGTGGGCGTGGCCCCGCCCCCTACTAAGTTTTTTATACATATCTCGCAAACCAATAAAGCTATATAGACCAAACTTTCTGCAGTCGTTTTTTTTAGCCACTTCCTAATACAGTCCAAAAATGAGAAAAATCGGATCATAACCACGCCCACCTCCCATACAAAAGTTGGGTTGAAAATTACTAAAAGTGGGTTAACTCACTAACGAAAAACGTCAGAAACACTAAATTTAACATAAGAAATGGCAAATGGAAGCTGCACTCAGATTTTTTTACAAAATGGAAAATGGGCGTGGCGTCGCCCACTTATGGGTCAAAAACGATATCTCAGGAACTACTCGACCGATTTCAATGAAACTTGGTTTGTAATAGTTTCCTTACATCCCAATGATATGTTGTGAAAATAGGCCAAATCGCTTCGTTTACTTTACAATATATTAAGTAAGCAGTAGTGAAGATATCGGTGTAGAACTTTGCACAAATACTATGTTTATAGTGTGGCAGCCCCATTCTAAAAATCGCCGAAATCGGACCATAGGTTTTTAAGGCCCCATATATCGAACACGAGGACCTCGGTGCTTCTAACCTAATATTATAGTTTCCAACTTTCAATGGACTTTATACAATATATATGACGAATATGTGGGTCAAATTGTGTATTATATAATATAACAAGTAAGGAAGGGCTAAGTTCGGGTGTAACCGAACATTTTATACTCTCGCAATTTATTGATGTAATTTTATAAAGACAACACAATTCGACCCATATATTCGGCATAAAGTTCAATAGAATAACGAAAATCATCATAAATAGTATATGGGGACTGAGGTAATTCCTAAACCGATTTCACTCGTTTTCACCACCAAGATACAATGTATCGAAGACTATACGATCACTTAATTTAATATTACTTATAATTAGGTATATAGGATCTGGGGGAAGTTATGACCCGATTTTTACCATTTCAGGTACAGAGAGAAACTGTTATAAGAAAAAAATTCAGAGGGAATGAATTACATTAAAATATCTGAGGGATTTACCTATATTTTCGGTGAAAAATTAACCTTAGGCACTGAGTTCTTCATGTTTGATATCAGGATCTGGGGGAAGTTATGACCCGATTTTTAGCATTTCAGGTACAGAGAGAAACTGTTATAAGAAAAAAATTCAGAGGGAATGAATTACATTAAAATATCTGAGGGATTTACCTATATTTTCGGTGAAAAATTAACCTTAGGCACTGAGTTCTTCATGTTTGATATCAGGGGCCTTGAAAAGTCATGGTCCGATTTTGACAATTTTTCCACAAGTGATGTCACAGCTCAAATACAGTATTTGTGTAAAGTTTTATTCCGCTAGCTTCATTGGTTCCTTATGAATACATTATAAAGTGAACGAATCAGATGGAATTCAAAATTGGGTTATATGGGAAGTAGACGTAGTTGTGAACCGATTTCGCCCATATTCCACCCGTGTCATCAGGGTGTCAAGAAAGTGTTATATACCGAATTTCATTGAAATCGGTCGAATAGTTCTTGAGATATGGTTTTTGACCCATAAGTGAGCGACGCCACGCCCATTTTCCATTTTGTAAAAAAATCTCAGTGCAGCTTTCTTCTGCCATTTCTTATGTAAAATTTGGTGTTTCTGACGTTTTTAGTTAGGGAGTTAACCCACTTTTCGTAATTTTCAACCTAACCTTTGTATGGGAGGTGGGCGTGGTTATTATCCGATTTCTTTCATTTGTGGACTGTATAAGGAAATGGCTAAAAGAAACGACTGCAGAAAGTTTGGCTTATATAGCTTTATTGGTTTGCGAGTTATATACAAAAAAACTTATTTGAGGGCGGGGTCACTCCCACTTTTCCAAAAAAATTACATCCAAATGTGCCCTAATGGGATCCTATGTTCCAAATTTCATTTTCATAACTTTATTTATGGCTTAGTTATGACACTGTATAGGTTTTCGGTTTCCTCCATTTTGTGGGCGTGGCAGTGGACCGATTTTGCCCATTTTCGAAAGCAACCTCCTCAGGGTGCCAAGGAACATGTGTTCCAAGTTTCATTAAGATATCTTAATTTTTACTCAAGTTATCGCTTGCACGGACAGACGGACAGACGGACGGACAGACATCCGGATTTCAAATCTACTCGTCATCCTGATCATTTATGTATATATAACCCCATATCTAACTCTTATATTTCTTGGTGACACAAACAACCGTTATGTGAACAAAACTATGATACTCTGTGCAACAGGTTGCGAGAGTATAAAAAAAGTTAAATAAATAAATTGCGAGAGTATAAAATGTTCGGTTACACCCGAACCTAGCCCTTCCTTACTTGTTATATTATCTTATTATCAAGCGACCGCGCGAGTGATCTTAACCCCCCTCCCGTACCTCCGTGCCTGAGTGGCGCCTACAACTCTACAACGCATAGTTAGCCGCCGAAAAATTTCAAAATTTTTAACTCGTGATATCTTTTGAATGGAATGTCAGAATCTAATAATTAAAAAAGTTATATAAAGGTTTTGAAGCGATCTTAAATAATAAATCATTTATTTCGATAAGGATTAATACTAAGGTATAAATAAAGAGCCTTTTCAAGTAGTGGTATTTTAATAAATTTTTTATATAAAATCGCTTATTGTGATAAAACTATAATAGTTAGAGGTATGATGTCGCGACGTTTTTTGTAGATAATGATAAGTTCTACAAAATTGTAGTACATGACTTTGTTATATCTTCAATCGTTTTCGCAGCATTCGCGATTAAAGAAAGTTTTTTGGTATTTTTTTTACATTATCGGAGTTTTGGTAAGGAACCCTATTTTTTTTTAAAACTAAATATAGCCTATGTCACTCAGGGATAGTATAGTTTTCCAACGGTGAAAGAATTTTTCAAATCGGTTCAGTAGTTTCGGAGCCTATTCGACACAAACAAACAAAAAAACAAACCTTTCCTCTTTACAATATTAGTATAGATTATGAAAACTTAATTTATGAATATAATAATAAATATCTTGGAAATAATTAAAATAGAGCGAAGTCGTTCTCTACAAATATTATTGGCACTTTATTATTCAAATTATATTCTCAAATAAAAAACAATAGGCGAATCATGTGGAATAATTTTCTAAAATATGTATAATCATATGAAATAATCAAATAAACGTTAGAGATTGAAAATTTTCTACATCTATTTTATTTTGTAACATATAAATAAGTATAGTTTATACATTTGTTTAAAACATATTCGTATAGTCCACAGATAAAAGTGCAGGCGTTGAATTAATTTATATCAAAATCTATAAATATACTTCTGTACATATACATATGCATGAGTTTATTGTTGACAATTGAACTACAATCAGTGTTGTGGGTGTAATGGTATAAACATACTTAAAAAGACAACACTAATTGGGCGCATGGCCAACTTTATTATGAACTACAATGCTGACATAAAGATGTAGCATGCAATTGGCAGTGAAATCGTTTAAGTGATTACTTTGCTCTAAAAAATAAAAATTATGCTGATAAATTAATTGAAATTAAAATTTATATAAACAGACAACTGAAAATACAAGCACTATATATCATATTGTATATTATATACAGCTAGTTCTCAAAACCAGACAATACACAAATATATATAGCACATGGATAATATCGTACTGCACTCTACGAAACACAAATAATATTCACCTCTATTTATAAATAATTTATTTACATAAGGAGAAAATAAAATTCTGCCAAAGAATTGATTGACATTATCGCTTATGAGTGCCTGCTGTTATGTCATTGTAAACAATTTCTTAACTTTAACCATATCCCATACTGAAGTGATTTCAATATAATACACGCTTTCTTAGTAAACTTTAAGCATCCAGATTCCACTATTCATGGTGCAATTAAGTTATATACGTACCAAAGTGATTGGAAAAATCGGGAAGCATTATATTTACAAACATACCTAAAAAAAATCTAAAACGGGCACTATATGTTTGTAATTAGTAAATATTATTTAAGGATTTGTTTGGTTTGTTTTAACAATAGTATACTCTGAAAATATTCATAATACATATCATTGCATATAATATTCATTGCTGCTTAATATCGTTGAGAAATACGGAAAGAAATATATTACAAACTATATTTACCAGATGTTGATAGCGTATTTGCTAATTATCACTATTAAAAGATAATTGAATGAGTGTTCACTGAAGCTTACATACTTTCGTACACCCCTGAGTGTTTCGATGTAAACTTGCAGAGGAAAAATCAAAACCTTTTAAAGGCATTATATACATACGTATGTATATGTGTGTGTAATCGTTTTATTTTGATTCCGCACAACGTTCATGATATTGACATCAAAGGTCATAAATTTCCAGCGTTGAAATAGAAAATGCTTTCGACGAAGACGAAAAACAGAAATAGCAAACACTAATATGAAATGAAAAATAACTCGACTACAATTGCTGTGATTGTAAAGGCCAGAGAGTGTGTTGTTTTTGCTGTTTTAGCTAATATTACTGCAACTGCTGCTGAATTCCTTTGCTGTTGCTGACGTTTGGACATGAAAATCTCAACACAACGTACACTTGAAAAAAAAAGTTTCACAATTTTTCATTTCAATGCAGTAACAACAAAGCAAATAGCGAAGTAATGTACTGCTAGTACCAAACATTAGCAACAACAACGAAATGACATCTATGTCGGATGGATTAAGGACTAGAACTATTAGTATATTTCTATGTAGTATTTTAATTGAAATATTTCTCAGCTGTCACGCTTTAGAAGTCCGAATAGCCTAGAAAAGAAGTCCGGCAAAATAACAATAATAACAAAGCTAATAATTAGAAATATCAATCAACATGCTTTTAAGTTCGTTTAGAAATTTCTCGGAAGCCATAGCTGTCTGTTGTTGTTGTTGTTGTTGTAGCGATGTAGAATATTATCCTATTAATTTTTTAGGAATGCTGCCGAATTGACGGTCCTTGTCCGGATAAAAAGCTTGGCTGCTTGGGGAATAATTTTTCCCCCTACTACAACAAAAAGAGAAATAGTTACTTATTAAAATATGTTTCTTCATGTTCTTCTTAAAATAAAGTGTTGGTCCTCCCATGAAAATTTTGTGACATCGCCTTACACTTGAGACATTCACTGTTTTTGGATTTTAATTCCTCAATGATTACCTCATACTTCTCTTTTGACCACTCGTACTACTATTCTTTTCATTAGACTTTTGTACTCTGTTTGTTTTTGTTGTTTTTTTATGCACCTAATCAAGTAAATACAACTATCGTGTGTACGTACTTTCTCACTTTCTCGCGAATGTTGATTGCACTTGCCTGACACGAGCTTAGCAGACTCCAAAGGAATCGCAATAAGTTTCACTTTCACCTCATTAACGTAATCCGATTTTCGCCAGAAACCCCCACAAGATTGCCGCACAAAGGCACCAAGGGGGAAAAGCTTTATACGCCGCAAAATGATTGCGTCATAAGTTTGCGAAAAGTTTACACACTTTTTATAGGCCGCATTCACGACAAACAGCTGTCCTAGCATACTTACAGGCGTTTGGGTGCGAAATTTAAGTAGCAAAGTTGTTAGCAAATGAGTACAAATATGCAAACTTACATACATATATATGTACATATCTATATCTAACAGAAATGAAAGCCAAAAGCCGGGTGAGTATTTCGTGACAACAAACAGAAGAATAACTGTAATAAGCAGCGTGGAAAATCGATAAAACTTTTTTATTTGCTATGCCTTTCTTACACTTTCTTTGTTAACATTTTAAAATTTCAGTGAAATATTTTCGGGCCAGTAGCAAATTATCTGTCGTTGACGCCTGCCGGTGGCATGTGGTAAACAAATGAGTAGAAATGTGCTTGTTGTTGTTGACATTGCTGTTGACTGCCTGCCAGCTGCTCGAGAATTTTATTATTTCAAAGTAACTTTTGCATGCCGGCACACGAACACACATACACAAAATACTCGCTAAGCCATTGTAGCTAGCAGCAGGACGCATACAGGGTGCTTGTTGGTGAAACAATTGTCAGTATGACTGTCAGTCAACACGGCAATGCCAGGCAGCCAGCTGCAAACGACACCATCAAGAGTAGCAGCAGCTTAATTTCTGTTTTTGTTTTCTCCACAATTTAAGGTTCACAGTTACAAATGTGTCAAAGCAACAACACGTGTGTGCATGATGAATGTGTGTGTGTGTGTGTGTGTGTGCACTTGACACCTATATATCATGCCAACTTGGATGGATTTCACTAAAGTTAGTGGGATATTTATTCTGAGCGACAACCGCTGTTAGGAAATACACCAAGCACACACACATACAAATACTGGCTCATATGAAATTCAAACTTTCACACATTTGTATAACCATTACTTACATAAATCGCTAATACATACACACAGTCACAATTTCATTCTCGTTTTGCCGTATTCATACTATTTGCATACACTGTATGTGTATGTACGTGCTTTTGAAACGTGTTAACTGCTTGTGTAAACTCAAATAAATGTAATTAAATTCGCAATTAATTTCGCTTGCAATTTTCGAATGTAAATATGAAATTGCAAAAGTGCTGGTACTTGAATGCACCACTTTGTTGTTGTTGTTGTTGTTGGCAATCGTTATTTTCGTTTTGTTTTTAATTCTACAGTTGTTGCACTGTCGCTTAGCATTTTGATCGATTAATTTTCGCCGTTGCATGTGTGCCAGGGTCCTATGTATGTATGGTATGAGAGGGGGATGACATGGAGCAGACAATTCAGCCAATATTTTAGCGAAATATGTAGATAGATTTTAGAGCGTTTACTGTGATATTATTTAATTAGTAAGCTTTTTAAGCGTGTGCTTTTAAAATAGTTTATTTTTGGAGAATGTACACCCCGTATAGAAGAAACTGTTAATTAATTTAATTTCTTATAAAAATATATTTTTTTCGTTAAGTGGTTTGACAAATCTATGATATTTTACTATTTTTGTGGTTGGGGAGATAATTAGTTTATAATTAAGTAAAACTTTCGTCAGAATGCGCTGCTCTTCAAATTTTGCATTTTTTCATTATTTTTTAATTATTTCCATGTTTTTAATCAAAACTGTGTATATGATGGCAAGGACTTCCTCATTCAACTCAAATGTGGCCTTTTAAGATTTTGGGAACAAAAATAAGTCCACAGGACGTCAAACTCGACAAATTTGACCATGGCGACCGCGCAGAACTGAGCCGGTGCGTTGTTTTGTTGTAAAAACAGTTTTTTATTCGCCAAATGTGGTCATTTTGTCAACAATTCTCCATCGAATAGAACCAAAAATACTCCATAGTAGTAGTAGAGCCCTGTGAGCGTTTTGCTATTCTTCGGATATTCGCTGCAAATCAAAGCTTTGGAATACCAGGGAACGGTGGTCAAACTTTCCCGACAGAATCTCCCTTCTGGATGCATTTTCACTGGGTGAAATCGAAATATCTCCAAATTCTGCCAAAAATAGTAGAACAAATTGATGGTTACTATTAGACTAAAATAAAATAAACTATTAACTGCAATTAGATTATTAAGAACAAAAATATTTAGCATCCCGTTCTTTACAAATTGTTAAGGTAATTGAAAGAATTATTAGGTACTTGGTAAACAAAAAGTATTTACTTCAAATATCTATAGGTTTTATAGTGGTGGTTAGCTTTGTTGCACGATTATAAAGTGAATTGAAAAAATACCCGCACTCAAAAGCAAAAACACCCACAGATTTCCACAGACATGCAACGCTTTTATGTAAACTATTCAACTATTGCTACTATTCATTCGCAACAAAAGCAAATTGCAATTTTTGCTAAATAAATAAATTTGATTAGCATGTTTTTTTGCGTTCGTTCGCACACTCCAGCTGGTCGTAGAAAGATTGCTTACATAATCGAATGTATTCACTTGGAAAATTACATGTAAATCAATTTAATTTTCAATTGACGTTTGATGAGTCTCTGAATATTGTGGGAAAAGCTTTGTGCCGTGACTATTAGCGCAATAATTCATGTGAAATTTATTTGAATTTTCAATGTAACTGTTTGATTCGACTTTTATGCGTATATTGCTTATCATATTAAGAATAAAATATTTATAATTTTTAATATTTTATAGCTTTTATAGCTAATATAGGTTAATGAAAGAAAATTGTTCATAGATTTCCAATAGAAAAGTCGAGCCAAAATTGACATCGCTGACAGGGAACAATGAGACTTTCATCAGTTTGACAGTTTTTGACAAGTGACAGACGAAAGGACGAGCGAAACGTTAAATAATATGTTTTCTCAGTGATAAACTCCAGTTATGTAAGTGTTAAACCGACAGGTGTGGTGTTTTGTAAAAATATCTTTCTATTTAAACGGACAAAGAAATTATTGAAAATATTCTCAGCAAAAATGCCAACTACAGGTGTTTATTTTGACAGCTGACTTGACAGCTATCACTCTTGGAAATTATATTTAGATCTACATATTCAATATTTGAGAATTGATTTACTCTTGCAAACGCTTTGAAGTGTCTTTTAACTTAGATTTCTAAAATTGTTGTTACCTAAAATTTTCTCTATCAAAAACTGGCTAATAAGAGTCTTCGTATATTCGTTCCTCGTACTCAATGAATCAATAATAGTTTTTTTAATAAAAAATTGTGATATTAACCTTTTATAAGCATATAGTTTGTAAGTATGAATATTATTTTTTTTGTACTTAAATTAATATACACAAATGCACGTTTTTCTTATTAAAAATTAATTAATTTCTTGCTAAAAATTAAAAATACACCTGTCTAAACTTATTTCTGCACAAATACCGATATCTATTAGTAAGCAGAATGTTTATCATTAAATCATATATATAAATATGTGCACATACTTGTATTTATCTCGCGAGTAAACAAACATGTTGCTCTAACAAAAATACATACATACATACATACTAACATATGCATATGTATATATATGCAAAGCTCTGTGGTGGCTACTAATTTGTTGATGCCTCTTGCTAATTTATTTTTTTACTGTTATTATTATTTTTTTTAATTTTATCATCGTCATTGCGGCAAAGTCAATTAGTGCAACTGTCTAAAATGTGCTTATGTAGATACTTACGTACCTAGATACACTTGTATGTAAATGCTTACGTACTTGGATACAGTGTGTTATACAAATGTGTAGTATTATGCATCGGAATGGCCTGAAAATCTGTGAGATATAAATTCGAAAATCTAAAATTATTAAAACAAATTATCAAAATTAAAAAAATTACAAAATTATCAAAACAAACAAAGCGATTAAAAACTTTTAGGGCCCTCCCTCCTACTAAACTTCAAAATATGTATATAACTTTAATAGTAACAAGCTATAACACTGAATAGTCTTTTCACACAGCCAAATTAATTGATCAATTAAGATTTTGATTGAGAAACCAGTTTTTGTCCTTCACACTGCCGGCTACTCGATAATCGATCAGCTGTTACACATTGTCGTTTTTAATTTTCATAAGAAGTTGGTAAGTTTCATCAGCTGATCGCGATTATTAGCACCGACATTTACCGTCGAGTAGTATTAATGCTATTTAATAAAAAATACAGTCAATCGTTGACAAAGAACGTATATATATAATAATTTCTTTGTCGCAGAGTTGCATTTCATTTTCAATTCGATTAAAATTCAATTAATGACTAAAGTAGAAAAATTGGATTTTTATTTTGTATGGTAAATCAGTTGAAATCAGCATTTTCATCAAGTAAAGACCGGTTAATTGATCAATTAGCTCCTGTGTGAAAAGCTATGACACACTTAAAATTCTAGAAATACTTGAGCTATTCATTGCCAGCTGAGCTTAACAAATCTTCATGAGTTATTACTTTTACAGTTTAGACATTCCTTGTTGCTAACGGCGAAAAAGAAAACACCACAGACAAGCTAAAGAATTAAAAAAAAATTGAATTTTATTGTAGATATTTTTTCGCGTCTCATTTCTGGCAAATAACAAGAAATTAGCGACAATGGAGCAATTGCTGGCTGCCGCCGCTGGTATGCGGCGGGGTCTTGGTCGACACAAGTGCAGAAACGTTTGGCGTCAGCGGCCGCGCCACTTACCATCAGCTGTTCCACCCACTCGCCGATTTCCCCACCGACTTGCTGGCGTTTTTTTTTGTATTTGTAACAAGTACAACGGCTTTCATGTTCTTCAAAAATTGATTTTAATAGACAGACATATACTTCGTGTACGCATGCCAGTGACGAATGACGTAGACGTCAGTGGCTCTACCAACGGAAATTTGTAGAAGCATTCGTGTGCCGCTGCTTGGGTCAATTGCTGTTGAATTTTTTATTTTCATTTTTATTTTCTTCCTTTATTAATTTTTACTTTTATTTTGCTGCAACATTCTACATGTTCAATTGTTTTGTTTTCTTGTTATTGTTTCCTTGTTGTGATTATTGTATTTCTTTTATTTATTGGCAGATCATACCGGTATTTAGTCTGATGCTAACGTCACACGGTTTTTAAATAATTTGTTTTTTTTTTTTCACGTATTTATTTTTGTTTTTGTCCATTTACGTTTTCTCGGTAATTTCCGAAAATTAAGCCCGTGATAAACGATTACTCGTAAAAAAGTGATTTTGCTCATTTGGCGTGTGTGCCAAATTTAGTACAGCACGTAGACGCTCACTAACTGGGCAGAAATATTCAGCAATGTTGGCGTATTAGTTTATTTACATGCATATATGTATGTATTTCCTCGTAAAATATTGTGTTAACTCGCTGGCAGTTAGTGTTGCAAATTTACAGGTTTCAGCAGTTAATTAACTGTTTATTTCGCTCTATATACAAATATAACACGAAATCTTCATACCTGTGTATGTATGCATTGTTACCAGGAGCTGAAAATAACCGTTATTTATGGAAATTTAATTTGAAACAATTTTTATTGTGTGACGCAAATGTCAAGCAATTATATATGGTATACCATAATTATTGTTGCTTTTACGTGTACTCTGTTTGAAAGTCTTTTGTTGAATTAATTTTGAGAAATCGAGAAAAATTACAGTGAATTGTATCAATCGAAAAGAGATATATTTCTATATCTCGTCAAAAAATGCGATTACTCAAAACTAGATCTTATAGTTGTGACTTGGTTAATTTTATTTTTTCCCGCTCCTTTGACATTACTCTATAGTAAGGTTCGCCATTTCATCATGGAAAGATATACGACCCAACAACGATGGGTTACCATTGCATCCTAAAAAAAATCGGTTTGGTGCGGTTTATGGGTCAGCGGCGTCGTTAGACCATACTTCTTCCGCGATGATAAAGAGCGGCACGTTACTGAGAATGGGAATCTCTACCGTGCAGTGATAACCGAATATTTTTGCTTCAAATTGGATGATATGGACTTGAACAATATGTGGTTCCAGGACGGCGCCACAAGCCACACAACAGATTTCACAATCGATTTATTGAAAACCAAGTTTGGTGAACGTGTTATCTCATGAAATGGCCCAGTCAAGTGGCCGCCTCCGTTGTGAGATCTGACGCCGTTAGATTATTTCCTGCGGGGCTTCATCAAGTCTATGGTCTATGCCAACGACCCAGCGACGATTGTTGAACTTTGTATGAATATCGAACGTGAAATTGCAGCAGTGTCGGCAGATTTATGATTGAAAACTGTCGAAAATTTGCAAGCGTGCCCGTGGTGTCCATGCAAAAGAAATCAAGTTTCATACACAATGACATCGAATGTACTTCAAAATACTACAATATCGGGTTTTAACTGCCACACTAGACAACATTTTGTTTCTTCCCTGTTATAATATCTACTGCAAAACAAACGAAGCTCTCTTTACCATGTTCTTGGTAGTTAACCAGAAGAGAGTGTTATCACGGTAGAATCACAGAATTGCTCACCTGCAATATATTATATTAATAATTACACGCTGTCTTGGAAAAACATTTCTTTACTCTAAGGTATGCTAATTTCCTGCCATGACTTTCAATTAAAAACTTAAAAACAATAACTGTATAATCCAAAACAAGCAACAAAACTGTTCTATGGTATAATCTCACAATGTTAACACGCTTTGCTTTGTCTTTAGGTGGTACACAATTCTTTTTTTGTTTTTCTATTTTGATACTTTGTTGCCTCGAGTATAAACTTGTCTACTTAGCTTAAGATTATACACTTGTTTTAGCGAAGTTTTGTTTTTGTTTTTATAGTTTTTTCTTTGCGTTTTCATCTCGTCGTTGTGGGAACTTTCGCTTATGCTGATGACAGCCAACAACAAAAGGGTGTCATAAGTAGTGATAGCTGCTACAAGCTGCCAACTGCAGCTGTGGATATTAAACTAGCTAGTATGGTATAAATAATGAAACTTGGCAAGAAGTGCGGATATTAGTGCGTGGAAATCTTATGTATGTAAGGGTGTAGCAAAGGGTGGGCAATAACTAGCCTGCCTGCTGGTGTTGAATAAACGCCTACAGTTGTTTATGCTGTTTCGCGTTATAACTTTACTTGCATAAACGTTGTTGTAACGTTTTATTAGTGATTGTGTTACAGCATTTTCGGTGACTGTACAGTTATAATTTTGGAAGTGTTCTTTAATTTTATGCAACTATTTGAGAGGAGTCTCCTAGCACGAAATAGTTTCGAAATTCCTAATTTATAACTAGAGAAAAAAGTATTCGAAATTTTTCACAGAGACATACAGCCTTTCACGAAACAAATTTAAGTGAAAAATAATTAATTTCAGTTTCACCATTTTACTTAATTTTTATTTAAATGGTCACGTTTTTAAATATTATTTAAATACTGTCATATGTAACCATGGTTACGCTTTTCTATTAGCTGATTTCCCATTTGTTTTCCATTTTGACAAAGAAATGCAATTTATTGGTTTACATAAATCAGCTGTTATTCTGACTAACATCCCTACTTTTTTATTTTTTTGATGCCAATATTAATAATGGTGAAACGCAGGCATTGTATATGCCTACAAGTAGCAAAAGAATCAGCTGGATAACGGGAAATGTTTCACAGCTGAGATCACCTGTTCGATTTACTACATATTTCGTAACAGAGTTTTAAATAAACGTACTGCAAAATGGAAATATTTTTGTGGATTTGGAAAGAAAATATTAATGAAAAATTTCATTCGTAACAATAATTAATTGCGTATGTATTGCTCTTCCTCACCACCTCAGAGGTTGCAATATAGGCGCGTTACCGATTTTTTTGGGGGTTCTCGAATGGGCTATTTTCACCCATATAATATATACAATACTACACAAAACTAACTAATAATATATGAGTAAATAAAATAAATAATAAGTTTATAAAATTCAGGTACAATTCAGTCACATTTAGTTGCAAAACAATCTACTTGTAATAAACAAAACAAATATATAAATATATAATTCAAGAAAAAAACAATCTAAACAATCTACTATGCAATAACAATATATACAAAAATCACCCACAGCGAAATCCTAACTAAAAACCCTATCAAAAGAATAGTGGTGGAGGAAATGTGTCTAAATCTGGTACATGAAACGGTTAAACGGTATTTTAGATAAATTTGAAAACATTTAATAATGTCGTGATATAAAACATAAAATTGTTATGAAAACCACATAAAGTATTCTTTAAAACTTAAAAAAAAAAGAAATATATTTGAAAAATTACTAATAATTTACTAAAAGCAATACATTTTGTAGTATAACACGGCAACTCGACATTGTAGTTTTGGGTCTTTTTTAGTACCATGCAACCCGGGCATTGCATTGAGTTGTTGTTGTTCATAGAACCAAAATCTGCACGACAACCCGCGCGTAGTGTCGATTTAGTAGTATTTATCGACGTAAGTCCTCGCGAAATGTCTTGCGTTTTCCTTCATTCTATTGCATTCGTATCGCAAATTCTTTATATGTATTTTAGATTATCTACTTGTAGGTTTATACAATGAATGCAGGAAACTTATGTGCAAAGTTAGGTTAGGTTAGGTTGGTCTGGTAGGCCTGCAGGCCACGCATAGACCAGTTATGGTCATTTGCGATTCCAGAATGGAGTGCCTTTACGTATTCCCTGAGTAGTAGTCATCGTTCAGGATGCCTGCGCCTGTCGTGAATTTTAATAGTTTATGAGGCTTCACTGACGATATCTCCTCTAGCTTATCGTACTGTGGGGCCCCTAAGTACCTAAAACGCTGTCTCGCTAACGCAGGACATACGCTCAAGAGATGCTCCACTGTTTCCTTGGTGCCCCGCTCTTGACATTTTCTGCATTCCTCCCGTTCTGACAGCCCCATTTTATAGGTATGTGCCTCTACAAGGCTGTGACCGGTAAGAATGCCAACCATGGTCCTACAGCCCTTACGATCGCGCTCCAGTAGGAACTTTGTAGATTTTTGATCTACCGCTTTGCACATGACCTTAGCAGTTTTACACCCCGGTAGATCCTTCCAGCGAGATATGATTCTTCTTGCCATGCACCTGTCTATGTCATCGTATAGAATGTGCATGGGTTTAGCGATGTTGATCATGTTTCCGGGTGACAGCTGTACACCACTCTTGGCAATCCCGTCTACGATTTCGTTGCCCTCGATGCCTTTATGGCCTGGCACCCAGTAGAGGTGTAGCCTCATATATCTGGCGACCCTCACCACTGCTGCCCTGCTGCTCAGGACACTTTTGGCCGATATTCGACACGAGGTTACTGCCTTGATTGCTGCTTGGCTGTCTACGTAGATATTAATTTTAGAGTATTGGCCTTGTGCGCTGGAGGCTAGCTCTGCTGCCTTCCCAATAGCAAAGACCTCTGCTTGAAATATACTGCAGTGGTTCGGCAGTTTGAACGGTTGTCTTATGCCTAATTCTGGACAGTATATTCCTGCACCTACTCCCTCATCCATTTTAGAGCCATCCGTATAGATGTTTACGGTATTGCGTGTAGTTACGGTGCCCTTGCGCCAACCATCCTTTTCCATGTTTACCGTGAAACCTCTTTCCCAGTTGTAGAATGGGACCAGATAGTCAATACCTGTCAGACTGCTCTTAGCAATCGAGCTGTGTCCGAAGGTTCTGTATGTGAATTCACCTATTGCCATCAGTCGATTTCACCGCGCAGCTTTCGGCAAAGATATCTATAAGTGGCAGGTTTAATATTCGTTCTAGAGCAGCCGTTGGGGTGGTTCTTAGGGCCCCCGTTATACATAGCGCTGCCAGCCGCTGAACCTTTTCCATCGGCTTCCGATATGTAGATTTTCTGGTACCCGTCCACCATACCAAAACCCCATAGAGCAGAATTGGTCTCACTATTGCTGTGTAGCACCAATGCATGAGAGTGGGAGAAAGCCCCCAGGTAATGCCAAGCATCTTCCTGCATGCATACAGAGCATTACTGGCTTTCCTCACTCTCTCCTCCACATTGTACTTCCACAGAAGTTTGGTGTCCAAGACTACCCCTAGGTATTTGGTACGGTCCTTGAGCGGGAGCTCGGTCCCATTTAGCGAAGGGAGCCTCCATGCAGGTATTTTGTACCTTCTAGTAAACACCAGAAGAAAGTGCAAAGTTAAATAAAAATAAAAATTAAAATTAAATCGAACTTAATTTTCAATTAAAAGATTTCGTGAAACCGGCTGTTAGTGGTTATTAGCAAAATAGTTTTATTTCTTTAAGTATAAATTTTAAGCTGGTCTCTCACTTAAGTACATTGGTAGTTCGTACACATACTCAAATTTGTTAGAATTTCCTTTCTCTTCCTGTATTTTCTTTTATTATAGCGCCTAAATGTTGGCAGCACTTATCAGCTCTAATTTTGTTATACAGAGAATTAAATTAGAATCAGTATTCAATGGTTAATAGCCTTTTCACACAGGAGCTAATTGATTAATCAACCGGCCTCTGCTCGATTAAAACGCTGATTAAGATCGATTTACCATACAAAATAAAAACCTACATTAATTCTTCATTGAATTTTACTCGACTTGAAAATGAACTGCAACTCTGCGACAAAGACCGCATTTGTAATTATATATACGTTCTTTGTCTGCGAGTTGTTGTTCACGCTAGACGACGGTAGATGTCGCAGTTAAAAATAGCAATCAGCTGATGAAACTTACCAACTTCTTATGAGAAACAAAAACCAAAATTTGATTGGCAAAAAAGGGTTTCTCACTTAAAATTTTATTTCAACAATTCTGTTTACTAAATCTTTTGTCGTCTTATTTACAAAGATTTTACGCTTTTATAAATAAATAATTGTTTATTGTGAGTTCTCATGTTTATACGTAATTATTCCTTTTCATTTATTTATCTTTTATTTCTGATTGACACTTTATTCAATAGCTTTCGGTTGTACTTAACTGGTTTGCCAACTTTTTTATAAATATACTGTTTATTTTGCAGCAAATGTGTAATTTACAGTTAACTTCTTTTAAAATAAACGTTCAAAAATTTTTTTGGGCCTCAACTAATCTTTTATATATTTTAAGGATTGTCTATTTTATTAAGATGATTAAAATAAGTTGCTTACAGTTGAAAATTACATATTAGGTGTGTTGCCACCTGATAAAAAATTTAAATTAATTAAATAGACTGGGTACGTAGGTGCAGGGTATTCGAACTCAGATAATTTCCTTTTTGTTTTAGCACCCCACTGTAGCTGTAATGACAATAATTGCTTGTTGGCAGTTTAATATGTTCTTAGTAAATTATATTTAATTTCTGCTTCGTTTGCTGCTCACGAGTTTGCTTTAATTATAATACTTATGCACATATATATTTCTTGCACCCACTGTGAAAATTCTACGATCAGTGTTAATTACATGCAGTAAAGGCAAAAATTCAATAAAATAAACTCGTGATTATCATAGCGACAATGGCTTATTATATTTGTTAATTCGTTATTGTTTCTCCCTCTCTCATTTACGCTTAATTATATGCAAATAGCCACGTGATGTTTACGTTTCTTATATTCGAATTACAACAACAATTGTAAATGTCAATGAATTCATTCTAATTATCTACTTTAATTCTCCGTTATACCGAAGCTCCGGCAGCTCTCACACGCTGCCACCCACTATATATTATATATATATATATGCTTTGCTTGATTAACGGCAGAAAAGTATGTAAATAGAATGAATAAGTAAATCGGTGAACTTTTTTGCTTAGTTTATTTGTCTTTTTCATTACAACATTTGTAAATAGTTAGTGCGAATTTCATGTAATCATGGGAACGTGAATATTCTATTTGTGTCCCCAATGCTATTACTAAATCTGCAGAGTTGAAGTTGAAGCTATTTATATACAAGTATACAAATCTACAAAATATATATGTACATTTAATGTGAAATGATTACCAGTTTCGTCGCAATCATTGCGTGCACGTTCTCCATGGGGGGTTCCCTTCATTCCGATAAGCGTTTACGTACATATTTGTGCTTTGTGCCTAGATTTGTATTGATTAAAGACGACAGTTTGATTGAACACGCCAAATAACCTCACTTGTAAAGTGAATGCGAAAGTAACCAACGGCTCGTTGTATTTAGTGTGTGGTGTGGGTGGGCCAATCGGAGAAATGAAGCAATGAAATGTGCTATGTTCTGTCAGTTGTGTTATATATGTAAATAATGACTGTGATTCCAAATCTGAATTACTTATGCTAAAAATATGTTTTCGTAATAAATAATTTTTCGTTCATCACTTTCAGACCATCTCACGTCACTTACCGCTTCTTAGTATTTTCTTTAAAATCTCTGAAAAATTTGCTCGAGTTTTTAAAGCTGTCTAACTAACATGGCAACCCTTTGCGCTTTATATATTGAAATGTGTGAAACTTCTTCTCAAATATTTCAAATTAGTGGTAACTCTTTAAAAAAATCTAAAAAACTTACTGAAAACTGCAACAAAATTGTTCTCAAATATTTCATATTAGTGGTAACTCTTTAAAAAAAAATTCAAAAAACTTTTTGGAACTTTCAACAAAATCGGATTATAGGTTTCGGAGTGTTGCCACTTGTTTTAATTAAGGAATTATATTCATTGTTTTAATATAATTTAAGGATAATACATGCTTTATTAAAAATATTTTTTTATAGTATTGCCACCTTTATTCAAATAAAATAATTTAATGAATATTAATTTATGAAGTTGCCAGTTAGTTAATTTGCATTAAGGTAAAAGTAAACGTTTTAAAAGGTTATTCAAAGCTTGTGATAATTTAATCATTTTAATGTGGTTGCCACCCTTTTCAAATTTCTGAAAGGTATTAGTTGATAATATTATATAAAGAAATTAGTATTATTAATAATAATCTTGTTATTTATGAAAGTATCTTTTACGAAAATACATTTCTACGATGTTGCCACCTGTTTTAAAATATAAAAATTTAATTATTTGTAGAATTTGAAATAAAGGGCTAAGAGTACACATTTTAAAATATTATTCGTCGCTAATTTACAGTAAACTGACTAATTGTGTTGCCAATCTTTTAAATTTTTTTTAAACTATCAGATAATACTGCAAAAATATGGCAATAGGAACTAACATAGTGTTATTTATGAAATTATAATTACAAAAATGCATTCTTATGAAAATTCTCAAAAAATGTAATATCATCAAAATGTGATTCTTTAATATAAGTAATATTTCTTCATGCATATTGCAGTTTCCAGCAACTTGCAAAATTACCTACACAAAAGTCCTCGATATTGCAAAATACCCACATCTAATGAGGCCAACTTCAGCAAAATTTGCTCACGTGGGCTCAAACCGCAAGCGCTCTATTTTCGCCACAAATTGCATTTTGTCTTCGAACGCTCACCTGCCATTCGTTTCGAAAATAAGACACCCACAAACACTTTCATAAGCTAGCTAACACGCAAACGTAAGCAAAAGCCCAGGCTCAACCACATAATAGCAGCGCTTTCAACGACGAGCATACACACCACATAAACGTCATTCATAGTGCTGCCGGAGCGTATGAGCGATTTTTAATTGTGACTCACGTAACCCGGGTCAGCACCTCAGCAAGCTTCATTCACTAGAAGAGCTACATACGTAAATTTGTGTAGCTATATATGTATGAGCTAAAGCTGACCGAGTCGATGAATGAATGACTAAATACAGAGCAATGAGAAGGTGCTGTTGGTGGCAAGCAAATGAGTGAGTGGACGCTCGCTAGAGCAGTTAGTTGGTGGCGTGTAGGCTTTGTAGCAAAAGTAAAAATAAAATTTTATTTGCACCTACACACGTGCCACATTTTTCATTCATTTCTAACGAACAAAACTGCCGCTTCTATTTGTTGCACACACGGCACAATTTATTTATTGATTTCACGAATGTGTCGTCATTATGGCAACACACTTTTCATTATGACTTCTTGTATACATTTACATTACGTTTTGTTTTGCATACAATTCGTTTATTGTTTGATAATAAATTAGATAAATTTAGCTGTAAACACACACACACACACCCAAACAACGGGTGTTGCGCAGCGGCACATTGCACCTTAGCAAACAATCGCACACAGACACACGCCTACACATGCAAGTAGTAGTTAACTGCAATCAGGGTGATTAGGGCATTCCGCACCGTATCGCATGAAGCATCCGGAGTCATAGCGGGCATGATACCGCCCGATATAATGGCAATGGAAATTAAAAGAGCTTACGACAAATCCAGAGACATTGGAAGACGGTTAACAACAGAAGAGCGTAACGAAGAAAGGCTGAAAAGTATAAATGAATGGCAGAGCCGCTGGGACATGACGGAAAAAGGGAGATGGACGTACAAGTTAATCGGAAACGTGAAAACTTGGGTGGAAAGAAAACACGGTGAGACGGATTTTTACCTGACGCAATTTCTAACCGGACACGGTTCTTTCAGAGAATACCTCTTCAAATACGGCCACGATGACGGAACCGATTGTTCCTTCTGCGGTGACGGGAGAGAAAGTGTTCAGCATATTTTCTTTACTTGTCCAAAGTACGAAGTAGAGAGAGCGGAAATAGAGACTCTTATAAAAGAACGCGTAACTCCAGAAAATATTGTGCACCACATGATACAATGTAAAATAGTGTGGAATAAAGTAAAAACATGGTCCGCAATTGCCCTCCAGGAACTAAGGAGAAACGAAATGCAACGCAGTAGCGAAAAAAGAAGAGCTAGCGAGGAGTAGATTAAAAAATCGCTGACGAAGAGCCAATTTTGGCTGAGTCTGAACTGCAGTCGGAGTTAAGGGTTTAGTACGTAGGTGTACTGCCACGCAAGTCTAGCATAGTAAGATACTTTGTAGGCGTGGTCCCGAAAGAGGTGTACCTTAGCGCGCAGTATGAATCGTGCATGCTGTCTGCTTTTGACAGTATCTATGAAAGATTCCCCCTCCGAAACAAAAAAAAAAATAAAACATGCAAGTAGTTTCTGTAAGCCTTGCTTGTGTTCCACGTTCGTGTGGCATGGCACGTTATTTCACTTGCAAACGCCACTCGTGCCACACTGCCGTTGCTGTTGCTGCTCCCATTTGCGTCATATGGAAATTCTTATTACGTTTGCAATTCATTTCGAATTCTTCATTTCGTCGCTTTCGTACACGTTTCTTATTATATGTGTGTTGCGCTGTTTCACAACACAATCGATGCATAAAACTCATTACATTTAGTTATTTCTACGTGAATATATTCAACCCAACACATATGCGCTCACACACACACACTTATGTTTTTCTGCATAAAATCAAGTGCATTTCAATTCGGTTCGCATGTGCCTGCATATTTGATGTGATTTTCTTGGAATTTTACAAAATCCTTGCAACTGATACCGGCCGATGATTGCTTATTTGTTTGCTTATATAAATCTGCATAATATTTTTTGAGTCTCCTGTGCATCCAATCACATGGTTACGTCGATATGCCGACTTACAAGTGAATTATGTGGCCCGAATACAACACCAAAAACAAATTAGAAGTGCTACAAGTTTGATTTTGTTTCAGTCAATTTTAATTTGATAATAGAGAGAGTTTTTTTTTGGTAGTAGAACTGTATTTCAAATAAAAAACAAGTAAGGAAGGGCTAAGTTCGGGTGTAAGCGAACATTTTATACTCTCGCAATTTATTTATTTAACTTTATTAATATTATATAATACACAATTTGACTCACATATTCGTCATATATATTGTATAAAGTCCATTGAAAGTTGGAAACCCTAATATTAGGTTAGAAGGTTATATTGTATAAAGTCCATTGAAAGTTGGAAACCCTAATATTAGGTTAGAAGTACCGAGGTCCTCATGTTCGATATATGGGGCCTTGACAACCTATGGTCCGATTTCGGTGATTTTTAGAATGGGGCTGCCACACTATAAATGTAGTATTTGTGCAAAGTTCTGCATCGATATCTTCACTAGTGTTTACTTTATATATTGTAAAGTTAACGATTCAGATCGTCTTCAAAGTTCTGGTATATAGGAAGTAGGCGTGGTTGTGAAGCGATTTGGCCTATTTTCACAAAATATCATTGGGATGTAAGGAAACTATTACAAACCAAGTTTCATTTAAATCGGTTGAGTAGTTTCTGAGATATGGTTTTTGACCCATAAGTGGGCGACGCCACGCCCATTTTCCATTTTGTAAAAAAATTTGAGTGTAGCTTCTATCTGCCATGTGAAATTTAGTGTTTCTGACGTTTTTGGTTAGTGAGCTAACCCACTTTTAGTAATTTTCAACCTAACCTTTGTATGGGAGGGGGGCGTGGTTATTATCCGATTTCTGTCATTTTTGGACTGTATAAGGAAATGGCTAAAAAAACGACTGCAGAAAGTTTGGTTTATATAGCTTTGCATTGGTTTGCGAGATATATACAAAAAACCTATTTGGGGGCGGGGCCACGCCCACTTCCTCAAAAAATTAACTTCCAAATATGCCTCTTCATAGTGCGATCCTTTATACCAAATTTTATCCATAGCTTTATTTATGGCTTAGTTAGGGCACTTTATGTGTTTTCGGTTTTCGCCATTTTGTGGGCGTGTCAGTGGTCCGATTTTGCTGATTTTCGAACTTAACCTTCTTATGGTGCCAAGGAACACGTGTTCCAAGTTTCATTAAGATATCTCAATTTTTACTCAAGTTACAGCTTGCACGGACGGACGGACAGACGGACGGACAGACAGACATTCGGATTTGAACTTTTCTCGTCACCCTGATCATTTTGATATATATAACCCTATATCTAACTCGTTTAGGACGTACAACCAACCGTTATGTGGACAAAATTATAATATTCTCGTAGCAACTTTGTTGCGAGAGTATAAAAATAACATTTTGAAATTGTTAATAATTTGGCTTCAGTTCAGTACAATTTCGACCAAAGGACCACCACGACTGCGTCTTATGACGTCCTACTGTCGATTCAATTCACCAACGCGCAAGTTTTTTCAGAGTGGCCTGCCTTATCTTGGTAAAAACGTTTAGAATGTTGGACTCCCAACAAGTCAATTATAGTTCGTTTACCAGCAGCTACTAGGAACGTCAAGTATTCTTATAAAAATTAGTCCAAGTCAGTTTAGGCAAATGAATGCCTAAATCTGACTGAAAATGTAAGAACGCTTTAATCTTCGACATAACCTCGTTACCCCGATAGTTTGAAACATCTAGACCCTCCTGCGTGAAATAGCAGAGTCAGCGTAGAGGAATGTCATGAAACATTGAAAGTATTATAATTAAGGTTAGAATCCCCTTAGAGACTTTTTAGCGTGATGCATAATTCATTTTACACACCCTTTTTTATAAACTCGTTCTCCAAAAGTTCGTTCCAATGAACTGATGTTTTTACGCACTATAAGTATTCTGGAACTATACTAATGGGACTATAAAGCACTTAGAGCACTTACGTTGAAGTAGGTAAAAAGCAGTGACGTCATTTGACCGTTGTAATCACCATTGACCAATATAACTCGTAAAAATTCGCAGTAAATTTTTTTGTATGCATGGGAGTCGGGGGGAACGTCAGTAATAATCACTCTCGAAATAAAACATTTTGGTAATTACGCACCGATTAAGCCAGTAATCCAGTAATCATCGCTGTGGTGGTTTGGGTTTGAAAATATTTTTACGAAAAGTTGAAAATAGAACAAAGATCCCTTAGGGAAGTTTTGAATCTCTAAAAAACATCCTTTACAAAACCAAAACCAAAGTATAAACTTATATAAGGAATAATAAATGTGTAGAAGGCCGACCTGATCAGTATTTAGTTTACAAAATTTCAGAAAATGGCGACGTATTCCTCGGTATACTATTCTTTTAGTTCGATACACTTGACCCAGCGAATGTCTTGCTTTTTTAATCCCTCGGAATAAATCGTTTTCTGGAGGTCTGCATTTCTTCAAGTTAGAAAACAAGTCACGCAAGGTAAATTTTGTTGGATACGTTGGGCGGGGCAGGAGGTCGTAGTCTAATTTGTCCAAATTTTTTTCTTAGCCAAATGGAACCGTTTTTCATGCAAATAGGCACCCTTTCGCCAAACTTTGGATGAGTTACAAACTTGTGTGTGTTTTAAGGGTTCCATCAGCCAACAATGTGAATTCGTTCCAAAAAATACAGCACCTTAGCACCATCTACTAAAGAGATAATGTTATCGAAGGTAATTTCTCCACTAAGCGACCTTCACCACAACTTATTTCCTGCGACGCACGAGTAAAAGTATGTCTGTATCGCAATATTGCACTGCCAGATGTGATGTGATGTTGTTTATATGTTGACAACAGCTGACTGAAAATGGCAAATAATGCAATCAAATTGCTCCAATTCTGGAAATCCTCTTTATTATTATTATTTTATTGCCATTATGGGGACACACAAACAACGATTTTCCCGACATTCCGGTGCACAGGATGTGACAGCATTGAACGTCAATAAAGATACATGCACTTATTATATTATATGTAGCCTCCTCTGCACTGCATAGCCGTGTATTCTTAATGTGCAGCTGGTCTACAGTATATATTTTTTATTTATTTTAAATTGCATTGAACTTCCAAGTCAGCAGGAAGCACGCATCCTTTCGTGACATTGCACAGCAGTGATATTGTTGCTGTTATTGTATAAGACCGTTATAATCTTCATATAATTTAATTTATATACTTGTAGAAGCGCTTTTGTAGCAAACAAGCGGCTTAAGACAGCACGTGCTCACATCCTTAAGGATACGTAAGTAATACAAAAGCAAATAAACAGACTTGAGCGAATCGAGAATTTACAAAATTACATATTTGAAATATTTTTCAAGATTTTTAACACTAGTTGGTATTTAATTGTGAAATTTGCATAGTTTATTTAAGTATTAATTAGATTAGAGGTTGCCATACTTTTGTAATAATTAGATATAAAAGTACTAATTTAAATTAAAAATAATAATAAACAAAAAGGAGTACAAAATCAACGCTATCAAGAAAAGTATTTATATAAAAACTATGACTTTGTGACGTTGCCACCTAGTTTGAAAAAATATATATTTTGAAAATTTTTTAATATAATTATTCTTAGTTTTTCTTAGGTTATAAGATACAATTTTTACATCATTCTATTGCTTCGCGTCTACTGCTTAAATCTCTATAAAAATTTGAGATAACATTCTTAAGTACGTATACTTTAATAAAAAAAAATAGTTTTTTTGACCGACTTCAACATTTACATGTATGTATGTCAGCCGAAACGACGATAGTGCGCCAGTTCTGTCTCTCCTTCGCAGTTCGGCGCCAGTTGGAGATCCCAAGTGTAACCAGGTCGCTCTCCACTTGGTCCCTCGAACAGAGTGTAGGCCTACCCCTTCCTCGGTTTCCTCCGGCGGGCACTGTATCGAACACTTTCAGAGCTGGAGTGTTTTCGTCCATTCGGACAACATGACCTAGCCAGCGTAGCCGCTGTCTTTTTATTCGCTCAACTATGTCAATGTCGTCGTATAACTCGTACAGCTCATCGTTCCATCGTCTGCGGTATTCGCCGTTGCCAATGTTCTGAGGACCATAAATAGTGTCGTCTCATCTGGAATGATAAGCGGCTTGTAGAGTTTGATTTTGGTTCGTCGAGAGAGGACTTTACTTTTCAATTGCCTACTAAGTCCAAAGCAGCACCTGTTGGCAAGAGTGATTCTGCGCTGGATTTCGAGGCTGGTTCCCAGATATACGAAATTATCTACGACTTCGAAGTTATGATGTGGGAGCCAAGACGCGAATGCGCTGACTGTTTGTTTGATGACAGGAGATATTTCGTTTTGCTTCCTTATCCAGTCTAGAAAAAGCAGAACAAACGGCGCGGTTGTTGCTTCCGGTGATATCAATATCATCGGCGTACGCCAGGAGCTGTACACTCTTATAGAAGATTGTACCTTCTTTTTGCAGCTCGTATTATTTTTTCCAGCATCAAGTTAAAGAAGTCACACGATAGTGAGTCACTTTGTCTGAAACCTCGTTTGGTATCGAACAGCTCGGAGAGGTCCTTCCCAATCATGACGGAGCTTTTGATGTTGCTCAACGACAACTTACATACCCGTATTAGTTTCGCGGGGATACCAAATTCAGACATCGCGGCGTAAAGGCAGCTGCTTTTCGTGCTGCCGAAAGCAGATTTAAAATCGACAAAAGGTGGTGTGTGTCGATCCCCTTTTCACGGGTCTTCTCTAAGATTTAACGCATGGTGAATATCTGGTCAGTTGTGGATTTTCAAGGTCTAAAGTCACACTGATAAGGCCCAATCAGTTCGTTGACGGTGGGCTTTAGTCTTTCACACAGTACGCTCGATAGAACCATATAGGCGATATTTAGGTGGCTTATCCCACGGTAATTGGTACAGATTGTGGGATCTCCCTTTTTATGGATTGGGCAGAGCACACTGAGATTCCAATCGTCAGGCATACTTTCTTCCGACCATATTCTGCAAAGAAGCTGATGCATGCACCTTATCAGTTCTTCGCCGCCGTATTTGAATAGCTCGGCCGGTAATCTATCGGCCCCCGCCGCTTTGTTGTTCTTCAAGCGGGTAATTGCAATTCGAATTTCCTCCTGGTCGGGTAATGGAACATCTGTTCCATCGTAATCGATTGGGGAATCGGGTTCGCCATCTCCTGGTGTTGTACTTTCACTGCCATTCAGCAGGTCGGAGAAGTGTTCCCTCCATAATCCCAGTATGTCCTGGACATCGGTTACCACCTTGGTCTCTTCATGAGGATACGTCTTGAAACCTTCGTTAAGTAGCTTAATTTTTTCATAAAATTTTCGAGCATTACCTCTGTCTGCCAGCTATTTTATTTACATGTTAACCCAAAAAAAATTGATTTAAAGTTATTTCCATAATTGCTTGCTAGAGTGGCTGATAAAAGCAGTAAAGCTTTCCACGAAATACCAAAAATGCATGGCTGAACGGAATAATACAAGAGCAGATTGAAAAAGGCGCGTTCAAGCGGAATGTTGTGTGTAAAATGAACTTCACACCCACAGACATGCTTTTGTAGATACAAAATATAAATCACGTATACATATGTACAGCATGACTTTAAATGAGGGCTTTCCGCTATCCAACGCACGCAAAAATATGTTTCTTTGTTGCTAAAAGCTTTCCATTCGCATGGCCCTAACTTGATTATCCGCTGCGTTGCGCTGCAATGAACTTGAAAATCTAGGTGTAGCTGCTGGCATACGAAAGTGGTAATTGTTCGCATATTTATTCACGCTGGTTACAGTAACCATGGCCAAGAATGCTGCGAAAATGATACGGCTCGCTGCCCAAACTCTTATCACAAAATACAGCGTGCCGTGCCAACGAGTGTGGATTAAATACTAATACATAGTTTGCCTTTTTGTCGCCATATACTTTTTGTTGTACCCATGTAGTATGTGCCGATATTTCCTCATATGCATACTGTCCATAATAGTTCGTCGAATTCAATTCTGGCAAAATAATTGTATTCGTATTTACAATTCTTGCATAACGTATAAGGTTACTATGTTTTCATATTCAAACACAACAAAAAACAAGTAAGGAAGGGCTAAGTTCGGGTGAAACCGAACATTTTATACTCTCTCAATTTATTTATTTAACTTTATTAATATTATATAATACACAATTTGACCCACATATTCGTCATATATATTGTATAAAGTCCATTGAAAGTTGGAAACCATAATATTAGGTTAGAAGCACCGAGGTCCTCGTGTTCGATATATGGGGCCTTTAAAACCTATGATCCGATTTCGGCGATTTTTAGAATGGGGTTGCCACACTATAAACATAGTATTTGTGCAAAGTTCTGTACCGATATGTTCACTAGTGCTTACTTTATGTATTGTAATGTAAACGATTCAGATCGTCTTCAAAGTTCTGGTATATAGAAAGTAGGCGTGGTTGTGAAGCGATTTGGCCTATTTTCACAACATATCATTGGGATGTAAGGAAACTATTACATACCAAGTTTCATTGAAATCGGTCGAGTAGTTCCTGAGGTATGGTTTTTGACCCATAAGTGGGCGACGCCACGCCCATTTTCCATTTTGTAATAAAATCTGAGTGCAGCTTCTATTTGCCATTTCTTATGTGAAATTTAGTGTTTCTGACGTTTTTGGTTAGTGAGTTAACCCACTTTTAGTAATTTTCAACCTAACCTTTGTGTGGAAGGTGGGCGTGGTTATTATCCGATTTCTTTCATTTCTGGACTGTATTAAGAAGTGGCTAAAAAAAGGACTGCAGAAAGTTTGGTTTTATAGCTCTATTGGTTTGCGAGATACATATGTACAAAAAACTTATTAGGGGGCGGGGCCACGCCTACTTCACCAAAAAAATTATATCCAAATATGCCCCTTCATAGTGCGATCCTTCATACCAAATTTTATTTCCATAGCTTTATTTATGGCTTAGTTATGGAACTTTATGTGTTTTCGGTTTTCGCCATTTTGTGGCCAAAATTTTCGAAAGCAACCTTCCTATGGTGCCAAGAAATAAGTGTGCCAAGTTTCATCAAGATATATTAATTTTTACTCAAGTTACAGCTTGCACAGACGGACGGACGGACAGACAGACATTCGAACTTGAACTCCACTCTTTACCCTGATTACTTTGGTATATATAACTCAATATCTAACTCGTTTAGCTTTGGGTGTTACAAACAACCGTTATGTGAACAAAACTATAATACTCTCTAGCAACTTTGTTGCGAGAGTATAAAAATATCCGAATTGCACTGTGTTCGTCGAAAATCACAAGTTTGGAACTAATTTAGTTAAGTTAGGTTTCCATCTTAAATAATTACATTGGTGGGTCCTTACCCACCCTCGGTCCGACCAAAGTCTATTCTAACCTTTAACCCTGGATGCTTATATTTATTTTACATACACTAAGATACACAGGCGGTGCGTCTTCGATTCGACGAATGTATAACCGTATAGGTTACTTAAAAGCAACTAGAATCCATTGCTTATATCCTCCAAATTGTTCTGAGTCCAACAAAATATGCTCATGTCTGTCACAAAACTTTAAAAGTTTAAGTCTTTACATATTTTTAAAGGTGTTCGAAAGCCCACACTTTTTCTTTCCAGTGCGTGCAGTGTTCAATAAATAACGGGAATTGTAAAATTTAAAATTTAGCGGGTATGGAGAGAACGTGTCGCGTGAAAGTGGAGAGAGGTATAAAAAATTGTCAACTATATTCATTGCTTACTTTGTAACCGCTAAGTTTAGACGTATTTTATGAGCTTTGCTGCGATTTTCATTTGTTAGATCACACTTCGTTCCGTGTTCGTGAATTTTTGATCAAAAACAATACAATAACGATGCTCCCAGCATACATATTCGGAAGACATGGCTCGGTGCGACTTTTTGCTATTTACAAAAATTAAGAGCACCTTATAAGCCCGTCGTTTTACAACCATACGAGAAATCGTTGAAAGAGCCAAAGACTATTCCAAATATCGAGTTTTAGAAGTTTTTCGACACTTGGAAGAAGCGCTGGCATAAGTGCATAATATCGAATCAGCACTATTTTCAAGGCAACAATATTATTGTAGACGAATGAATATATATTTTATTCACAAACGAAAATTACCGTTATTTTTTGAACACACCTCGTATATGATATTTCAAAATAATTATCTAAATGCTCTTCTAGTCCACTGATTTTATCATTAAGTTGTAAATTAATCTATAAACTTGTCACAAATTGTTGTGAAAATAAAATGGCACAGGTTGTCATTAATTTGACTAAAACTGTCATTAAATTTGACATTATCAAAACCGCTCAGCTATAGAACCTAAAACAAAGCTACGTTCCACTTTGTCAAATTCAAAAGCTCCCGCTTTTTCAACCGTAGGATAAGACTTCATAAGGGTAACATCATTCATGTTGTCCAGGGACCCAAAAGTCGTGATGAATACTAGATATCCTGAATAGTTCGCTTTGGAAAAAATCAGACATTTTTTTTAGTTTTCATTAAATTATAGTTTTAATTGTCGCCTTAAGATATACATAGTCATATTGAAGAGTTCAGATATTGAGGCTACTACCCCGCTATATAGAACAATGAGTTGATGCCGCAGTATATTACAAAATATTATCGACAATTAAAATGCGTTGTTGTTGCAATGCAGCTGAGCCTTCGAAAGTTGTAAACTGTACTTTGCCAATAAATTGCACACAATATATACATACATATATAATATAATACGAAATATGAATAATTAAAGCGTACTTTGGCAGAAGCACAGCCCAGGCAATTTTAATTTATACGCTTGTATGAATTGAAACGTAATTATCGGGAAAGGCGGAGATCTCCTTAGTAACTATAACCAGCAGCGCGAAAGACAGCGCTTGAAGACACCAACGCACGCGCACACACATCATTAGTGCACTCTGCAGTCCACACTCACTCCACAAATTTAAGGGCGTTTTCTGCTTTGGACACTTGATAAGTGCACTGCGGGAGTGTTTGTGTGGGCCGCGGTTGTTGTTTTGTTGCGGCTTCGGCATCTCTACTGGCATTTGTGGGTTTCTGCAGTGACTCTACTTGCAACAAGAAACCCACACACCTACACATTTTCGCTGTCTCGGAATTCCTCTAGTCATTTTGATGTGTTTGTGTGTGTGTGAGTTGTTTTTGTTGTTGCTACCCCTGTTTCTATGGCGATGTGCGCGGGTACATACTCACTCGGTTCGGACTTGCAATTTGCACTAATTGGTCTAATTAGTGTTGCATTTGTGGTGCATCAAGAAGAAAACCAAACACAAACACAGTCACCACCTACACACCCCGTAAACGCTCACTAAAGCCTGCGCTGCGTGCCAAAGTATTCGACAGCAGTGTAACATTTTTGGTTTTGAGTTGCAAATACAAATACAAATAAATTGCACAATTGAAGTGTCAGTAAGTTTTCCAAAATGTCACGTATACGCAGTGTGGACTATTTCGTTAAGTGAGCATTTAAAAATTTTTTTTTTTTTTTTTCTTTCTTTTTTTTTTTTTGCATTCTTCAATAAAGTCAACGAAGTTTGTGGAATTTTTAAATATCAAATTTACACTTTTTGAATTTAATTGCACGAAAGTGTGTGTGTGTGTCGAATTTCACGCAGATTATGTATTTCATTCTAAAAATGCTAAAAAAAATTTCAAATATTTTTTGCGATAAAAATGTCTCATGATATTTTAAACTCATTAGTTTTTGGAAATATTAAAATTTTTTCAGTGCATTTAAAGTTGTTGCTTATTGTATTCCGCGCTTGTTACATATCCACATAAATTTTTACGAACGAGCTCCTTGTTTCCACTTCATTACTTGGTATGCTTGTCCACAATAAACAGTCACAACCTTTGATTTATAGACCACCATAAATACATACATACATATTTCCATTGCAAATGACAGTTAAAGTTTGGTATTCTCTTGTAATTTGAGATTGTGGTGCTTATATAACTTACACACACATACATGCATACAACAAACAAATATCGGTGTGTTATTCTTATTGTTTATTTTTTCTGTGTGTGCTTCCTTCTATGTGTAGGGCGTTTGCTGGCAAATGTTATGTTTATGTGTTATTAGTTATGATGTGTGGGCGTGTCTCAATTTGTGGTCGTCACGTTTTATGCAAACTAAAGAGCATTCTCCTTTGAGCCGTTTAACCAATACCAGCGTAATTTTATTGTGCAATACAAATAATAAATATTTATACCACAGTTGTCCGCTTACAAATGAATGAATGGCTTTAATGCTTATGCAACACAGTTTTTTGTAACTTCTTCGCTGGTAAATATATTTCTCTTCCTGTTATTTTCTTTCACTTTTTTCTCTTTCAAGTCTGTTGTTTAATGATTAGTTTCCTAGTGCGTAATTTATTGTCTATTTTTTGTGTGGAAAAAATTATTAATGTTACATTTGTATTCTCCTTTTATTCTTTCAGAAAAATTGGAAATTGCGCTGAACTTGAAAGGATATAATATACTGTAAGTATTTTTCAACTTTATTTCCTATTTAATAACAACTGTCATTAATAATGTGCTGAAAAATGTATATGCTACCGCAATGGTAAAGTTGGCGAGTTAAATTAGCTACCAGCGAGCATGCAGATATCGATGCAAATACCTTATTATTCTTCATTTTTATATTCAAATTTGTCATTAATGTTAATTAATTGATTTCGTATTGAAGATATTTGCTTTAAAAGAAAAAGCTATAAATAGATGATAAGTATTCCGAATCAATTTAGACCAAATGTGAAATTACTTTTTGTCTGAAATTTTATAATAATACACCTGCTGGAGAAAGAGTTATTACAGATTGAGTGTGATAAAACCGATGGCATATAACTCTTCACTCATTTTCAGCTGAAACAATTTTTTTATTCAACAATCTGTTCTGCAAAGTTATATCATAAATTAATGATTCTTTATCCTTCCTTTGCTCAAGAAAAGTTGGAAAACTTGCGAACGATAAATATCGCAGCATTTTATAAGCTCAAAGCTTTATCCAAATATAACGAAATACGAGGAAAAGGGTATAGTGCTCATCTCACAAAATACTAAACAGGGATCGGTCCACAACCAAACATGATAGAAATCACTTGAAAAGACTACAATACACCAAATTTAAATGTAATTGATTTATTACTTGATAAACGCTTATAATGCCCTTGGGTTCAATATCGTGTTATTTCTCTTTCTTTATTTTTTTATGAAAGTAATCGGTGTGTTGGAACATTGGTAAATGAAGAAGATATCGTTTATAATCCGCAGAGAGCTGAACCAACTGCTATAACTGCTATCGGATAAAAACAGTATCCGATATAATTAAACGCAACGTATTCCTTTTGTTCTTTATTTTATAATGTTCCATCAAAAGCACGAAATTTTTCCGAATTGGTGTTTAGCTTAGAAGTGCCACCTATCTAAGAACTAAAATTCATATCAATATGCAAATATTGAATCCTTGATAAAAGGATAAAAATGAACAAATACGCTATCAAATAAATAAACGTAAAAAACTGAAGTGCTTACTAATTTATTTTGAACTAGATCCGTGCACATAATATACAAAATTTTAAGAATAATCCATTAGGTCGAACAAATTACACGGGTCAACACAAAATTTGACCATAACTTTAAAGCAGTAAGTTTCCATTGTTTAGGTCTTAATTAGACGAAAAAAAATATATGCCATGAAAAAGTTTGCTTTTTTATTTAGGAGACCGTTTTAACGATATTTTTATACTCTCGCAACAAAGTTGCTAGAGAGTATTATAGTTTTGTTCACATAACGGTTGTTTGTAACACCCAAAGCTAAACGAGTTAGATATTGAGTTATATATACCAAAGTGATCAGGGTGAAGAGTGGAGTTCAAATCCGAATGTCTGTCTCTCCGTCCGTCCGTCCGTCCGTCTAGAGTAAAAATTAATATATCTTGATGAAACTTGGCACACATATTTCTTGGCACCATAGGAAGGTTGCTTTCGAAAATTTTGCCCACAAAATGGCGAAAACCGAAAACACATATAGTGCCATAACTAAGCCATAAATAAAGCTATGGAAATCAAATTTTGTATGAAGTATCGCACTAGGAAGGGGCATATGTGGATGTAATTTTTTTGGGGAGGTGGGCGTGGCCCTGCCCCCAAATAGGTTTTTTTGTACATATCTCGAAAACCTATAGAGCTATATAAACCAAATTTTCTGCAGTCGTTTTTTAGCCACTTCTTAATGCAGTCCAAAAATGAAAGAAATCGGATAATAACCACGCCCACCTCCCATACAAAGGTTAGGTTGAAAATTACTAAAAGTGGGTTAACTCACTAACGAGAAACTTCAGAAACACTAAATTTCACATAAGCAATGGCAGATAGAAGCTGCACTCAGATTTTTTTACAAAATGGAAAATGGGCGTGGCATCGCCCACTTATGGGTCAAAAACCATATCTCAGGAACTACTCGACCGATTTCAATGAAACTTGTTTTGTAATAGTTTCCTTACATCCCAATGATATGTTGTGAAAATAGGCCAAATTGGTTCACAACCACGTTTACTTCCTATATACCAGAACTTTGAAGACGATCTGAATCGTTTACTTTACAATATATAAAGTAAGCACTAGTGAAGATATCGGTGCAGAACTTTGTAAAAATACTACGTTTATAGTGTGGCAGCCCCATTCTAAAAATCGCCGAAATCGGACCATAGCTTTTCAAGGCCCCATATATCGAACATGAGGACCTCGGTGCTTCTAACCTAATATTAGGGTTTCTTACTTTCAATGGACTTTATACAATATATATGACGAATATGTGGGTCAAATTGTGTATTATATAATATAAATAAAGTTAAATAAATAAATTGCGAGAGTATAAAATGTTCGGTTACACCCGAACTTAGCCCTTCCTTACTTGTTTATATATATATAACACCATATTTCTGGGTGACACAAACAACCGTTATGTGAACAAAATTATTATTCTGTGTGTAACATATTGCGAGAGTATAAAAAGCATTATTGCGTATATAATAGGGTTTATTTATACGACTTTTCAGTTCCTCCTAACTTGTGTGGAAAAACATAACCTATAAAAATTACATTAAAATATTATATAATAATAAAATATGACTCGCTTCCTTACTGAGCTGATTATTAGTTTTAATAACCCCCTAAAGATAATTAAAGCCCATTAGAGAGTATTTTTAGCATTGAGAGTATTTTTTTTTTAACATGAAGATTACTAAATTCAATTTTAGTTATAATTTTTTCCAGCGGAACGCTATTATTTGCGAGTTTTTCATGTGAAAATTTACCAACTTTGCTGCTTGCGAAAGCATATTCTAGTAAATATGGGCTTTCCATTTTGAGTTTCTATTTTTAGAAATATTTCTGCGTACATACATTGCTACTTTCTAGCCGTTTAACCACTAACTGTGTACTTTATTGCCACACTTTTATGTAACTTGCTGAGAACACTCATAATCCAATAATCGCCAACCGCAGTGGTAAAGCTCGTAAAAGCGTATGTCTAGTTGGCACAGTAATAGGCGAACGAAAGCAAAAACAACTGCGAACATAACCTATAAAAACACAAGCAGCAGCGGCAGCGGTTAGAAGATAAGCATTTACTCGCCACACCAGTTTGCTGCACAAAATTAACATTTTTATTTTTATCACAAACAAACAAACACACATTCATACATACTAAGTCAAATAGTGAACAGTGGTAAGCTTAATCTACTATTATAACTGTATATACATAGTGCTATAGTAGTTAGCGCTTAGCAATCACTTATTTGCGAATTTCCTACGCAAAGTAACTTTGATTAAACTTTTTTGTTTTTCTGCTTGTGGCTTTGCTTTCGGTCTGCTGACGTGTGCACACCAACACCAGCAACAACAATAACAACTCAAGTATGCACTTGAGCAATTGGCAAGCGAAATGCAATCGTTAAAGCCGCCTCATGGCCGTAAGCTGGTTGATGTTGATGCTTCATTGAACGGCCTTACGCGAGTATGTTGCGGTTTCTTTTGGTGACTGCAACAACACGAAAATAACAAATTTTCGGCTTTTTAATGGTTTTGGCATTGCAGATGTGTGGGTGTGGGTGTGTCGTGGTACGCATACGATTTGTCGCACTCTCTTGGTCTCAGCTGCTTTGGTTTCTGTGACGTAAATACAGATAACGGGACATTATTCGATGCCGTTTGCTACCTTTGGGTATTACGTTACGGCTCAATGGGCTAGAGCAGAAATCTTTCGCCAGCGGCTTTCCTGTGTATTTACAATGCTTTGCTACGGCACGCCTACGTACTGAAGGCCAAAAAGATGCACATCGGCAATATGCTTTCTACGTGGAGGACACAATGTTTTCCTTTGCGTCGTATTTGGAAATGAGCACTTGCATGCAGGCATACATATTGAGGGGTTCGCAGAATGTTGCTGTTGTTGTAGCTGTAGCACTCGTTTGCATGTACAAATGTGGCACCACATTCCGTTTCTTCATCTCATGGCCTACATTATCAGCCTCATTAGCATGCGCATATGTTTATAGAAAATACTTTCCCTGCTGATTTGTCTGCAATTTGTTGCCAACATATGTATTCACAACTGGTTGATTTTTATGCACGCGCCAGCTGTTCACAGTACTACCGTTACATATATATATGGATATGTTAACCATGTGTAAATATGTTCATATTTCACACGCGTATTTAAAATCTGCATGTTGCTTATACGCACTGTTGCACATTGTGTTGTCAACCCATACCGGCACATAACCTAGCAATTTTGCTTATTGTGTATTTGTAACTATATCCGCTTTTTGTAAAACTTTAGTAAAGCATATGAGAGTCAAACTAATTATGAATTATTCCCGAAGTAGTGAATTTTCATAATTTTATGGAAAAACTGTATTGTGTCATAAATAATTATTCATGTTTAAAAAGAAAAATTGTAAACTAATATTACAAAAAAATATAATTATAGAAAAAAAAGAAAAAATAACATCCAAAATAAATACATACTTAAAGTAGATTTACTATAATGTTATAAATAAACAAATAAAAAGAAATCCATCTCTGCTGAATCATCATTTCTGTGGAAATAAATATGTTGTAAGCATTTATATGCGTCATGCTCATTTTCAACGCTTCGGCCATCTCAGCACACGTGTGCCTATCTTTGCCCTTTCCGTTGTACTGACAGATGTTGAAAAATAAAATCACTTAAGATCTACACAATTCAAGGTCAGTCGGCCATAGAAACAAAGTGCTAATTGTGCCACAAAACAACACAAAGAGAAATGTAAATAATTAACAGATTAATCGAAATGCATCAGTCAAGTCAGTGTATCGACACTTTTTTTTTGCAACAGCAAATTTAAATAGAAATCAATTGTGTTGCCAATGTGGTGGCTACAAACACACATTAATTTATTTTGCAGTACTTTTTGTGTAGCAATTTTTCAATTTCCAGAATATTGTTTAATGCTTTCTAGTTTACAAATTATTCGAATAATTTTTTTTCTGTTATTTTTGGTCATTTTCGTTTCGGCACGTCCCAGCTTGTTTTGTTTCAGATTTGCTCTTTTGACTAAAACCCTTCATGTAAAAGCAATGACAAAGTTAGCTAGCTAATTAAGCTTACTGCAAGAGAGAGTATGTGAAAGCCTCGTTTAAGTGGTATAAACACTCTATGTTTGTAAATTTATACCAGTTGTTTGTTCTATTCACCGCTCTCCAAGTTTTGCCGCGTCGCATACACAATTTTGTATACTCCTTTCCACGTATTTGTTATATTTTGAAACTATTTGATATGTTTCAATATCTGATAACCTCTCTACATTTTACCAGTTATACCAGTCTGCTTGATTAAGCAGTTGTGTGTTCTATTCATCACTCCAAGTTTAAGCGATTCGAATAGGTTCCTATGATGCCTCAGACGAGCTACTTCATATATGTGATACTTATTACCTTAAAATGTAAGTCTGACGAATCAAACAAACAACTGGTATAAATCCAATAGCAATAGATTATATATTTTTATCGTGGTATTCACGTATTGAACTTTAAAAACTGTTATTTTCACTCAAACATTTTTATACTCTCGCAACCTGTTGCACAGAGTATTATAGTTTTGTTCACATAACGGTTGTTTGTGTCACAAAGAAATAAAAGAGTTAGATATGGGGTTATATATATATAAATGATCAGGATGACGAGTGGATTTGAAATCCGTCCATCTGTCCGTCTGTCCTTAATGAAACTTGGAACACATATTCCTTGACACCCTGAGGAGGTTGCTTTCGAAGATGGGCAAAATCCGTCCACTGCCACACCCACAAAATGGCGAAAACCGAAAACCTATACAGTGTCATAACTAAGCCATAAATAAAGTTATGAAAATAAAATTTTTAACATAGGATCGCATTAGGGAGGGGCACCTTTGGATGTAATTTTTTTGTAAAAGTGGGCGTGACCCCGCCCCCAAATAGGTTTTTTGTATATATCTTGCAAACCAATAAAGTTATATAAACCAAACTTTCTATTATTATTTTACTATTATTATTTTACTAAATTGAAAATGGGCGTGGCGTCGCCCACTTATGGGTCAAAAACCATATCTCAAGAACTACTCAACAGATTTCAATGAAATTCGGTATATAATATTTTCTTGACTCAATTTTGAATTCTTCTGATTCGTTCACTTTATAATACATATATATATAAGGAACCAATGAAGATAGCGAAATAAAACTTTACACAAATACTGTATATGATCCGTGGGATCACTTGTGGAAAGATTGTCAAAAACGGACCATGACTTTTCAAGGGCCCTGATATCGATCATGAAGAACTCACTGCCTAAGGGTAATTTTTCATCGAAAATATAGGTAAATCTCTCAGATATTTTAATGTAATTCATTCCCCCAGAATTTTTTTCTTATAACAGTTTGTCTCTGTTCCAAAAATGGTTAAAATCGGGTCATAACTTCCTCCAGATCCCATATACCTAATTATAAGTAATATAAAATTAAGTGAGCGTATAGCCTTCGAATTGTGTTATCTTTATAAAATTACGTCAATAAATAGCGAGAGTATAAAATGTTCGGTTGCATCCGAACTTAGCCTTTACTTGCTTTTTTTTTTGACAATCTATGAATCACCGTTTAATGTTTACATTAAATTATGTCTAGGACATTATTCTTCGCTTTGGGCGCCACAAATTTTCCGCACGCTTATACTTCAATCGGAAACTTTATATACTGACATATGTACATATATTGTGTAGTATATAATCAAGCAATTATAGGTTTTGCCTTTCCCCTTCGGTCTTTTCCTCTTCATGATTTTCCTTGGAAATGTTTGTTATGAAGTTAAGTAAGCGCTATTCGAAAGTTTTCCTATCCTCGCTGCCTTCTACCCTAATACCTTTCCATCCCAGAAGCACACATTTCCAGTATCTCATTTCCGAACTATGTACTATATGGACTGTAGAGGGTTTTGTAAAGAGCGTAGCTACAGGTACTTAAGTAAACAATGTAAAACTTTTTGAATGCAATCAGTCATGCAGTATCTTCAGTTTTCTGCTTGATTGAGTCTTTTACATGTGGTGATAGGGGAGAAAGAGAAAGAGAAAACATGGAATGCAGCTAATAGGCGAAAGAGAACAATCAATTGATATTGAAATGAAATGCATTACTGAATTAAGGCATTTGTGGTCGTAATGGTAAGCAATGAAACGGTCAAAAATAAAAGTTCCAGTTTGGGGTTTTAAATATAAAATACAATTATAACGGTACATTAAGTCCATATAATAAAGCGTTGAGAGATATTTGCATCCGTTATGAATACTCTCTTTATGCTCAAGTCATTCGACCATTAATAGAATATGAGTAAGATGAGCAAAATTTAAGATATTACAGTTGATTAAATGAGGTATCTGCCAATCTATTATAGTAGAACACTCTTAGAAGTAATGTTCCACAACTTCTCATAGTAACTCATTACATATTTATTTACATTCATCATTACTTCCAATATTAATTTCCACACACTTTTATTTCATATATCCTTCGTTACACTATCGTTAAATTACGTTGCTATGCATGTGGTCCGGTGTTCGTATGAAATTTCGCGACACATCAATCATTCTAAAAATAACAAATACGAAAAAATGAACAATTCATGTAATACTAAAACTCATTCAGGGGAACACAATGGCATAAGCATTACAAAACATATCATACATTATACCATGGCATAGAAAGTGGGAGAGTAAAATAAAAACAATTGCTGAAGCACATTTGCCTGGCTTGTTTTGAGTCACTCTAAACGTTTTCGCTTTCGTTTCTGTGTATCTTTTGTTTTCATTTTTATACTTCCTCTGTCTTTACTGTAGACATTTGTATGTCTAATATTTATAAACGCAACATTTTCGCCATGATTTTTAATGCTATATTGCAATAATAAAAGCTGCCTTCGATAGGAGCTGCCTTTATGCCGCGATGTCTGAATTTGGTATCCCTGCAAAACGAAGCTATGTAAACTGACGTTGAGCAACACCAAAAGCTCCGATCAGACAGGGTGACTCACTAACGTGCGACTTCTTCAATCTATTGCTGCAAAAAATAATATGAGCTAAATAGAGAATCTTCCATAACAGTGTACAGCTGCTGGCGTACGCCGATGGTATTGATCTCATCGGAAGCAACAACCGCCCCGTTTGTTCTGCTTTTTCCAGACAAGATAAAAAAGGCGAAGCGTATGGTGAATGAGGACAAGACGAAATATCTCCTGTCATCAAGCAAACAGTCGGCGCACTCGCGTCTTGGCTCCCACGTCACTGTTGACAGTCATAACTTCGAAGTTGTAGATAATTTCGTATACCGTATACTGTATGTGTTGTTCGATGACATATACATAGTCCAGCGAATAAAAAGACAACGGCTACGCTGGCTAGGTCATGTTGTTCGAATGGACGAAAGTGTTCGATGCGGTACCCGCTGGAGGAATCCGCGGAAGAGGAGGTGGAGGTCCTTCGGTGGAAAGACCAAGGGCAAAGTGACCTGGCTTCATTTGGTGTTTCCAGTTGGCGCCAAAAAGCAAAAAGGAGGAATGAGTGACGCGCTCTGGTGGATTCGGCTATAATCGCTTAAAGCGGTTCCTACGTCAAATATATGTATATAAATATATTGCAATAATATATTTAAGGACTTTGTTTACTTCAAAACCGTAAAGGAAAGGAGATTTTGACAGTGATAATAACCTAGCACCATTTATCTAAGAAACGGAATTTTTAGACTTATTTTACAAATAAAACCTAGAAATATGCTTGATTGTCAGTCGAAGCTGATTTGTCATAAAATGTCCTTAATTTGACACAACTTATCTCTTGTCATCAAACAAACAGGCAGCGCATTCGCGTCTTGGTCTATCTGGGGACCAACATCAACAACACCAACAATGTCAGCCTCGAAATCCAGCGCAGAATCACTTTTGCCAACAGGTGCTACTTTGGACTGAGTAGGCAATTGAAAAGTAAAGTCCTCTCTCGACGAACCAAAATCAAACTCTACAAGTCGCTTATCATTCCCGTCCTTCTTTATGGTGCATAAGCTTGGACGATGTCAACTTCAGATGAGACGACACTAGGAGTTTTCGAGAGGAAAATTTTGCGCAAGATTTATGGTCCTCAGAACAATGGCAACGGCGAATACCGCAGACGATGGAACGATGAGCTGTACGAGTTATACGACGACATTGACATAGTTCAGCGAATAAAAAGACAGCGGCTACGCTGGCTAGGTCTCTGAAAGTGTTCGATGCAGTACCCGCCGGAGGAAGCCGAGGAAGGGGAAGGCCTCCACTCCGTTGGAGGGACCAGGTGGAAAGAGACCTGGTTACACTTGGGATCTCCAACTGTCGCCGAACTGCGAAGGAAAAAGAGAAGTGGCTAAACGGTTGCATCGCCAATCACATACATACATATCGCTGTTGATAGTGTCACAGTAAATAGATAAATGTCAGTTTGCCCCACGGAACACGAGTTTTGTTAAATGTTCATAATTTGAAATTGTTCCGGTAAAGTCTCTGTATGATAATATGTCAAAGTATTGTGGACACAAATGTAAAAAACATGTGTTTACTGCGTATTGTGACAGCTAACCCTACAGGAAATTTTGTATTTCTAAGAAATACACATTATAGTTCGGAAATGGTCTTTTGGTTGATGGATAGTTCCAGCTATGATTAAAATATTAAATTTGACATGAAAAATGTGCGCCAATTTCCTCAGCTGTTTGGAAACAACTTGAAACGTAATATCAGTTCGAAATGATTGAAGAGCTGGAAGTGAAAGCGAAAATACATATTTGCAGATTATTTTACCGTGTGTATTAAACCAATTTTATTTTATTAAACAATTTTAAGGTCAAATGTGAGTATCATAGACTATGAAAGGACTATCCCAGTGTTTTTTATCGGCTCATAAGCATGAGATCTAAACGCATTTAAAACAAATATTTACATATTTATGTATACAAACATACACTATATAAGGTGACAGCCAGCCACATGTCGACCAAACGTGCAATCACCTACAGGCATTACTGCGGTGCTAAAGAGAGATTAATTGAAAAATGTTTTTGCAAAGCAAAAAGCAAAGCAACATTAGCTGCCAAGTGAGTTGCTAAACAATGGGGTTTGGCTGTGAGGTAAACGAAATGTATGAAAGTAGCAAAAAGCGACACAGTGCTACACGGCGTATGAGCGATTGTGTCAAGTAAGCATCACAAGCTGTTGAATAAGCGGCACAAGTTAGCGGTCAAGGCACGCTTACACAATGCGAGCACAGATGCGGAAAGTGAATTTGACACTAACGTGTGTATATATATGTACAATGTTGCCACAAAATTGATTTTGCCGCAAAAACGTTGTTGCGTAATTTAGTATATATTAAAAGCAAGTTGTTGGCCTTAACGGCGAAAGTTTACACATTTTGCGGCAAGTTAAAACTGATTGCTTTTATTGACACATCTCTGTATGTATGTGTGTGTGTGTCGTCTTTTGCACTAAGCGACAAATCATTGATCTTTTTCAAGGACACTTGCTTTCGCAAGTTTTCTTTGCGTTAAATTTCCAAGAAACCATTCTCAATGGAAGTTTTGTCAACTTGTCGTCTTATGTTGATGTGCTGAGACTTTGAAACTCACACATTCAAGGTTGTTATGTGTACGTTACTGTTTCACATATAGAGGAAATTGGTTTATGCTTTTGAGAATGTTTCATTGTTTTCCTGACTCATCGAATTAATTACGTTTCACTGTAAGATTACAAGAACAACTACTAAATGCCAGTAATTTGTATAATCGTTGCTGCATATTTATAAGTCTATATGTATGACATTGTTGCTCAGTTTCTGCAATAATCTTCTTAGCAGCTGGTTATTTCATTTTATTTGCTCTTAGCATAATAAATTATCCAGCAAGTGTCTATTGTGATTTCCTCACATAGCTGCCAAATGGCTAGATTGATGAGTACTGCGCTTAAGTGTATGGGAAAGAAATCCATACACAAGAACATATGTATATGTATGAATGTTGTATTTTTGGTAGAAATAAAATTAAATTAAGAAAAATATATAAGTATAAAAAAATATATATATATGGTTAACTTGAAGTATTTATCAATTTAAAGATATACAGTATGTGCAATCTATAACAGTATAAACAACTTTGAATAAAAATTTGTTATATTTTTATTTCATTTAACATCTTTAAATATATTTGGACTATTAATCTTAATTAAATGATATATTTTTCCCGCCTTGATTGGTTACATTAAAATTATCTTTCAATTAGTTTTTCATATTCAACGCAAAATCACTCTTGCCAACAGGTGCTACTTTGTAGGGAATTGAAAAGTAAAGTCCTCTCTCGACGAACCAAAATCAAACTCAACAAGTCCCTCATTATTTCCGTCCTGATGTATGGTGCAGAAGCGTGGACGATGACAATATTCGATGAGACGGCACTAGGCGTTTTCGAGAGAAAGGTTCTGCGGAAGATTTATGGTCCTTTAAACATTGGCAGCGGCGAATACCGCAGTAGATGGAACGATGAGCTGCACGAGTTATACGATGACATAGACATAGTTCAGTGAATAAAGAAACAGCGGCTACGCTGGCTAGGTGAAAACACTCCAGCTTTGAAAGTGTTTGATGCAGTTCGATGAAGACCCCAATTCCTTTGGAAAAAACAGGTAGAAAGCGACCTGGTTTCACTTGGTATTTTCAGTTGGCGTCAAATAGTAAAGAGGAGAAATGAGTGACGGGTTCTAGTGGATTCGGCTATAAAAATATATTATATATGTATCTAGTTTTTCGTAACTTTTTCTGACAATGTTGGTTGGCTTGAGTTCGTCAATGCCACGAAAATCGCTGAATCTTAAAAAATATCACCAGAAATTGAGTCATAGCTATAGAGAAGATATGAGTGACCGCTCTTTGCTAGCTTTTTCAAATGTCAAACGTCCGACTAACTAATTTTTGTGTCTCACTTTGATATATGTAGCTCGCGGCTTTGTTGAAACCAGTAACCCTCCAGCTATTATCCACAAACCCGAGAGTACCTCATCCTGAACCAACATCAATCAGTATTGACTATCATCCCCTCTTTCGTTTTATGGCATGGTCAAATGATGATTTTGGAACCTTCAATGAGGTGTCATAGATCTAGAGTGGCAATTCTCAAGTCGTCTAAAGCTATTGTTGGAAATATTTGTAGCTTGTATTTATAGCCCACTATTATTTGTGGTTACCATTATTAATTGAAAAAGAACAGGGTTCGTGTCTTACAGGTCGATGTACTTTGGATTGTTTTCACTTTGAAGATATTCTTATGTCGTTGAAATATCCATGCAGAATAATCAGAATAACGTGTAAAGTATAGCTATTGCTTTAAAAGCATATCCCAATACTTTACTGAAGGGTTAAGTGGATAGAGTGGTTTAGGATTTGCTAGATTTTTGTGGAGCATAAATTTACTGGGTGATGTTTATTCAAAGTACGTTCAAGTCGGTTTTTTTAATAATTTTAATTTAGCAGGTCAACTCACTAGCACCGGTTGTTCATATATCAGCGGCTGCCAATTGCAGCAGCAGTCAGCAGCTGAAGATTTTCATTTCGAAATTCCACAAACTGTAATAAACATGGGGCTGGGGCTTCGTCGACTGAAAGGGGCCTTCAAATTTGGAAAATTGCTAGTCAAAGTCATTTATTACGAAAGTGCACACACACACAGATACCAATTATGCATATCTAGCAACAATTTAATATGTTGGCAACAACACAAATGATTGGTGTCAAGGTTAGCGTCTACTTGCTTTTCTCATTGTTTCGCCACACAAACAATGAGCAGCAAAAATTATTTTTGCACATGAAGAGCTTCCGCCAGCAAATAGTGCTGACATACATACCAAAGCATGCACATATACATACGTAAATATGTAAGCACATCCATCAGTGTAAAAACTCATATCGATGGCCAATGCATGAGCTATGCTTGATAACTTCTACTTAAATACAGAAAAGCACAAAAAAAATAAAAATTTCCTGCTCTTCAGTTTGCACTTAAAACCTCTGCTTTTACACTGAAATTGCTGGGCTAGCTGTAAGCCAGACAAAAAGAGGCACTTGATCGTGCAAAGCTTAGCGCAAATGCTGAGTACGTGACACGGCATAAGAGAACGCGAATGCGCAATCAATATATTAGTGGATAATCCACCAATAAACCAACGCTTCCGTGTCCTGCACTTTGTCTGTTGTCACACACAGTGTTTGTAAGCATTGGTGATGTCCTTATCTTTGTGGAAATGTAAAGATTTTATAATATTTTTTATTTTGATTTTAAAAGTTTTAACAATATTAAAACTGAAATCGAAAATTTAGCATTAAAACAACGAAATTTTTTTTTTGCCTAAAAGGCCTACACTTTTTTTCAAAACTGCGCCATTTTGTTAATTTTTGATATTTTTCAAAAATCGTATTATATTGGAAATACCTTCAACTTTAATAACCATTTTGAATTTTTTTGTTTCAGCTACTCATTCATTTCCGCATTCATTCATTTAAAATTAATGAATAAAAAACTATAATTAATATTATTATTTCAACATGTCAGTTCTAATAAATTTATTAATAAAAAAAAAAAAATAATAACAATAAATTAATAAAAACAATCAGTAAATTGTAAAATGGAAAGGGTTTTTCAATAAGAGCGCTACAAACGTTTTTTAAATAATACTGTAAAAGTACATTCGATGCCATTATGTATGAACGGCGGTTTTAAAGCATAAATCGTCCGATACTGCTGCGATTTCACGTTCAATATTCGTACGAAGTTCATTAATCGTCGCTGGCTTGTTGCCGTAGACCATAGATCTGACATAGCCCCACAGGAAAAAGTCGAACGGCGTTAAATCGCACGACCGGGCCGGCAATTGACTGGGCAAATTCGTTCACCAAACATGGTCTTTAATAAATCGATTGTGACATTCGCTGTGTGGCTTGTGGCGCCGCCCTATTGAAACCACCCATAAACTCATGGAGTACTTATGGGTCGCTACCTGACCAATAACGCATATTTGCTTATTGACGAAGCCATTCAGCCATAAATGAGCATATGTAGGACGTAGCGCTCTTAAAGTTGATGCCACTGACTCCGAATTTCGGTAGTAAATGTTAATAATTTCCGCTCGTTGTTGCATTGTATATCTCTCCATGATGAAATATGGCGTCATTTGCTGTCGCTCTCGGTCTACTTTTGTATCGTCCTATTGAAAACCCCTTCACATACATATAAAATGTTTTCTTTAAGGGTGTTCTACTATTTTTCATAATCTTAAAAATTAAAACTAAAAAATGTCTTTTTTCTGGGTTTATTTTTATACAAAATAAACATTCTTTGTTATGCTTGTTCGCATGTTAAAAAACCTAAACACTTCTACATTCGATTAAAATATATTCAGAACTGAAAAAAATATATCAGAATCATCTTAGTTGAGATCTCTAAAAACATTACCAATAAAATAAAATCCTATTGAAAATCTTTAGAGGTTATGTATCTGAGATGGATGCCTCCATATTCAAGATCCATAAACTACAAGTTTTCAGTGGCAATTCCATACCAAAATCCGCATTAAACCATTCCACATTTTTCCTCAAACAATCTCTTATTTTTCAAAATTTCTGAACAATGCAAACCAATAAACTCATAAATTTGTACACTCACCACTTAACACCGATGTTGTTGTAACCGTATGTATACTACCATAAAAGTTCAATTTGAGTTCAGTGTGTGTGTGGGTGTGTCTTAGATATCCTTCTGGCGCGTATTTGTGATTAATTGTGCGTCAGTCAGCGAAGCAGTCAGTCATGCAATCGTTGTTGTTGCGTCTCAATCCAAAAAAGTGGCAGAGTGTGAACTTTTTACCGCATTTCTCGCGTTGGCGCAGGTAAAAGTGTACGCTAAGTAAGATGTACTCGCTAAAAAGAGGCGGCCTCGTGACCATGACTATGGTATAAACTGGCAAAAGTGTACTTAAAGCTGTCGGTAATTTTAAATATCTTGCGCTATTCTTAGTTAGCCGTGCTTCTCTTATGCTTGTGAGTTTTACACTTAAGTAATATCTCAAATTTAATGACGGTGAAAGCACTTAGGTCAGTTTTATTATAGATAATGAGTGCAGTGATGAGTGGGTTAGTTAATACGCTTTTTCATTCTTTAAATTTTTAAATGCAAGGCTCTGCAAGTCTAAAGTTTTCTCAAAAGCTTATTAATAATTTTTATGGACTTTTGGGCGCAGAATTGTAGTTAGGAAGGCCATGAAACACATTTTAAATAGTTGCAACTTAATAATTAGTCATGTCACTTTTTTCTTTTATAGATGTTGTCTTCCAAATTCAAATTCCTACGGGTTTGAAATCTAATTGACTATTATTGCAGACTTTTTAAAGTTAGATTTACCATTAAGACCTTGAAACTCTTTTTTGTAAGTTAAGTTTTCAATATAATTGATATTTTATCGATGTTCTCTTACTATCTGTCTAATAATGGTTTTCTTGAAATGAAAATCCAATCCTTGTTGATTTTGTTTTTAACAGTTCCGTTCAAAAAAATTATAATCAATCCTTTGGACAATATTATTCAAAAAATCCTGAGCTCAAGAGCTTTTAAAAGTACAACAGTCTCGCCTAGGCTCTCTATTTATAAAATATGTTATGAAAGAAATCAGACCCCCTTACTACTTTTTGTTCTTCTCACATTACGACTTCTCATATACGCTTTTACTAATTTTTCTGCTTTTATTTTCAAAATTACTTTCCCGTATCATCAATTTCACTTTTCCAGTAATTATCCGATTGCTTTGTTATTGCACTTATTTTATTGTTTTATTCTTTTTATAGCTTTCTGGCTATTTTTATTGTGCAATTATTAGTATATGAATGATACGTATAGACTGTGGTTGACATACTTACATACATATGTACATATATTCTCTGCTGGATTTTGAGCGCTTTCGGTTGTCGGTTCGGTACATGTAAAGAAACCTGATATTTTGTATGGGTCAGCGGCCAAATGTGCTTTATGGCAAAATTAACTACAAATAAACTTATTTTATACCCAGCATACAGATAGTGCTGGGGAATAAAATTTGTAGGACAAAAAGAGTTCCAAAAAATATGGGTACTGAGGTTGAAAAAGATAGTTATTGTGTCTGGCTCTTCATTAAAAAATATTTGGTAATAAGAGAGAAGACTCAGTGAAGCGCGATATAAATTTCTTCTGCTTCCATGAATCGACGTTCAAGAACAAAAGAAAAATGCCCAGCCTGAGTTGATGGTTTAAAATAAAAAGCTACGACATTTACTGAAAAAGACTCTTAAGGAAATAACTTCAAAATAGAAGATTGGACATATTTATGAAAGTCCTTAGTAGAAGTATAGAGATGCATAAATATCTAATCTATTTCACACAACAAAGAACAAAGTATGAAATATTAAGAACTTTTAGAGGTCTTCGGTATTTTTAGCTGCCGGTTATAATATATATTTTTGAAATAAATCTTCTTGTTTGCATTATATTTCCGGGAATATTTTGCCATATTTAATTTCGATATAAATTTATTGCGTAGATAGTGTATGCTTTTGGGACACAATCCCGTTATGAAAAGATTTATTGCTATTTTCTTTTTTATTTCTTTTGCAAGTAACGAAACTGTACTTGCGATTATTGGTTAATGGTGGTAAGGCGTCTTGAGTTTAGTTTTATTATATCGTTAAATTTCGACACGAAATTCCGATGGTAGTTAGCACGTTTCATAAATGAAAATAAAATGATTCATTTACTATGATATGTGTAGAAACGTATGTGTATATATAAGGAAGTTCATAGTACCATTGCTCGAATGATTTGGGAAGAAAATCAATATAAAGCTTATTTAGTTTTAATCGTGCAAATTTGGGCCATAAATCATAAAAAGAAATAACTTTGATTAACAAGGGGACTCATTTTCGCTAACTGGTTAATGGTCGTGCTATTAATTCTCAAAGAACTTAGAAGTTAAGGCAGAAAACTTTAATTGTAAGGTATCCCCTAAAAAACAAGCCAATTGAGGATTAGGTTTGAGCCACAAGCGAAGCCCAATTAATATATTATCTCTTAGATAACACTTTTGTACTAAGAACCAGTTGTTTGTTTCATTCGCCACTCTCTAAGGTATGGTGAAATCAGTTATCTAAATATTAAACGAGTTTTCTTCGCGGCCTGCTTTTTCTTGGTAGGGTTAATATATTGTTCATCCTTATGTACATAAATTTAATAGTGTTACACTTAGACAGGTATCCTTGTTCTTCACCAACTCATAGATAACAAAATTAAACGATAAACTATGCTTACCGGATACTTTCACTGATTCGCTTACCCTTTAATGAGACACACATAACCAGATTAAGCCTCATAATGATCATAAGTGAATGTCATCAGCGGAAGGACATCTTCGTTTATACATAAAAGCGTGCCGACAAGGTTAGGAACATCGTCGACAGTGCAAACAATCTGATTGCCCGATAAAATTTCAAAATTAGCAAAAAAAGAAGAGAGGCAACAACTAAGAGATGCAAATAAAGGCACTCTCGCTTACAGCGCATGCAGGAAACGACGACAGCCGGATGTGAGCCTATTTGATTGTGTAACTAAGTGAATAGTCCGCTGAGTGATGACATTTCCCATTATACGGCATAGAAATGCATATGTAGGACGTGGGTACCGTGAGGGGAATGGTTGATTGAGTGTTTGCCAAATTTTTTGGTTGCTCATATTTGATTGAAGAGGAAATATATATTTTAAGTTCATTGACTTTCTTGCAATTTCTATTTTTATACTCTCGCAACAAAAGTTGCTAAAGAGAGTATTATAGTTTTGTTCACATAACGGTTGTTTGTAAGTCATAAAACTAAACGAGTTAGATATAGGGTTATATATATCAAAATGATCAGGGTGACGAGACGAGTCAAAATCCGAATGTCTGTCTGTCCGTCCGTCCGTCCGTCCGTGCAACGGATAACTTGAGTAAAAATTGAGATATCTTGATGAAACTTGAAACATACGTTCCTTGGGACCGTGAGAGGGTTGCTTTCGAAAATGGGCAAAATCGGACCACTGCCACGCCCACAAAATGGCGAAAACCGAAAACACATAAAGTGTCATAACTAAGCCATAAATAAAGTTATAAAAGTAAATTTTGGAATAGAGGATCGCACTAGGAAGGGGCATATTTGGATGTAATTTTTTTGGGAAAGTGGGCGTGACCCCGCCCCCAAATCGGTTATTTGTATATAACTCGCAAACCAATAAAGCTATATAAACCAAACTTTCTGCAGTCAGTTCTCTTACGTACCCCACCACATACCATGAAAATAGTTGAAATTGGATAATAACCACGCCTACCTCCCATACAATGGTTAGGTTGAAACTTACTAAAAGTGAGTTAACTCAGTAACGAAAAACGCCAGAAACACTAAATTTCACATAAGAAATGGCAGATAGAAGCTGCACTCAGATTTTTTTACAAAATGGAAAATGGGCGTGGCATCGCCCACTTATGGGTCAAAAACCATATCTCAGGAACTACTCGACCGATTTCAATGAAACTTGGTTTGTAATAGTTTTCTTACATCCCAATGATATGTTGTGAAAATAGGTCAAATCGCTTCACAACCACGCCTACTTCCTATATACCAGAACTTTGAAGACGATCTGAATCGTTAACTTTACAATATATAAAGGTAGCACTAGTGAAGATATCGATGCAGAACTTTGCACAAATACTATCTTTATAGTGTGGAAACCCCATTATAAAAATCGCCGAAATCGGACCATAGGTTTTCAAGGCCCCATGTATCGAACATGAGAACCTCGGTGCTTCTAACCTAATATTAGGGTTTCCAACTTTCAATGGACTTTATACAATATATATGACGAATATGTGGGTCAAATTGTGTATTATATAATATAAATAAAGTTAAATAAATAAATTGCGAGAGTATAAAATGTTCGGTTACACCCGAACTTAGCCCCTCCTTACTTGTTTTTTTTTTTAATTTTGAACAGTAGAAAGTTTGCGTCGCTGGCGATTATTTTTACTGTATAAATGAAATGAGATAATGGAATCTTGTTCTATAAAACTAGACCAAGCTAACTATGAGACTTTACGAATGCAGGATAAGAACTGGAGCCTTCTGCAAAAAACAACGAATTCAATATACATTTTTTCCAAGCACACTTATTTACAAAATATAATATTTCAAAGACTTTAAAAGAGTTATCTTATGAAATGAGTTTTTGTTTTTAGTTTTGTATCAAATGTAGATGATACATGTACCGTCTTTTAAACGCCAAATATCGAGTATCAAAAATAATACCTTAATTTTGGCACATTTGTTGAAATATATTTTTACTGAATCTCTTATATCCTTCCTCAAAGCAAATTTTTTAACTGAATTCTTACAAGCTAAGTGAAGTTTTGTATTTAGTTGTCAATAAGTATAAGCCATAACCTCAAATTTTGAAATTTTATTACTTTAAATATTAGTTATTAGGCCAAGAGTAATAATAGCAGTTATAAGTGAATTCATTGTTAAATTTATAATTATTTTGTAACGTGTGCAGGCGAGTCCCCGAATATTTACGGTTTACTGCGCAGTTGAATTAACCTCAAATATTTTTCTTAACAATATTTATTAAGCACTTCTGTATATTTATAGTTTCAATACTTTTTTTCTTAATTTTCAATAGACTAAAAATAATATTTTATTTATATTTCCAGATCCGTTCCCATTCAACACCTTCGCGAATTTCGCATAAATTCACCACCCCCAACCACACACACACCAGAGACACATTGACAATGTCGGCGTCACGCGCCAACACGCCACCTTCCGAGTCGGACGAGGCGACGTCACACAGCCACAACAATAGTGGTGATACAAATCACAACAAAAATTCAAAATTGAAATCAACACAAAACAGCGACGGCAGCTGCAGCGCCGATAAACTAAACTCACCGGACCAAGATATATACATAAATCAAGCCGATGGCTTGCCCAGCCAACATCCCACATTACCCGATGGCGAAGTGGACAGTGACAGCGAAAAGGAGGCCGTCGATCCGGATTCCTTCGACGACTTGCCCACATCCATAATTGTGACCAATATACACTCGGAGGTGTTTACCAATCCGGAACTGAAACAACAAATGGAGGAGCTCTTTCGCACCTTCTGCGATTCGGCGACCTTCCAGTGGTTACGTAGCTTCCGACGTTTGCGCGTCAACTATGACAATGCCATAGCAGCGGCCAATGCACGCATCAAATTGCATCAGTATGAGTTTAATAAGAAGACGACGATAACTTGCTACTTCGCGCAGCCCGTAACGCCAGTCTCGAATAAGAATCTCCAACCACCAGCGCCGGTCAAGCAATTCCTAATCTCACCACCCGCTTCACCGCCAGCCGGTTGGGAGCCACGCGAAGAGAACGAGCCGCTGGTGAATCATGATCTCCTAGCGGCCTTGGCCAGTCTAACGCCAGGCGAGTCGCATGAGCTGCATCCGCAGAGCGAAGATCAGCCGGGCATTATTGTGCACACGGCCATGTTGCCGGAGGGTGCGGTGAGCGGACCCACCATAGCGGGCGGCGCAAAACCGGCCATTGTGCAGACCAAATGTCCGGAGCGTGCGTAAAGGGTTACGACGGCGAGTTCCTGCGTTGGATGTGCTGCTGCCGTGCCGCTGTGCTGTGCGGACGCACGAATTAGTTCTAAGTACAAAGGCGAGTGCTGAGCACTTGATTGAAAGTGAAACGCAGTTAAAGCGTAACTATTTAGTTAAATGCAAATACAACTTTAGTACAGCAAAAAACTAAAAATATATTTATTTGTTTTTTTTTTTTTGTAAATGAATTGTTTTATCAATATTTAACTGGAGTTATCACTAAGGAATTTAGTTAAAACTCGTAATTGATTTGTTTGTACATACATACATATATACTATATACATACATATATGCACGTCTCGCAACTGTGCGTCTAACAGCAGTAAAGTAAAAATCTCCATTTGAATTCAACTAATTAAAAAAACTTAAACTTTAAGCCTAAATGTATAAAAGCATGCATAACGATATATTTGTCATGAAAATATGTAAATTGAAATTATCGTTTATCATAAATTTGTATCTTTATTTATGCTTTATTTTTGCCTTGCGAAGCAATTTTTTTGAACCTTATGAATCTTGTAAAATAAAATGTATTTATAATATTTTCGAAGCATTTAATTACAAAATATTGGACATTGTATTTATATACACATACAATTGCAATAAATATTAAGCAAAATGTATTTTATTAAAAATTTATGGGCAAATTATTCTTATTTATTTGTATAATTTTGAGTAATTTTTTTGAATTGTAAATTTTGTATTTATTTAAATTATTGAATTTTTCATATTTTTTAAACATTAAATTGAATTGTTTATTTTTTAAATATTAATTTCTGATCATATTTTGTCAATTAAATTATTTTCGCTCAATTTTGACATTATAATTTTTTTCGCTTCCCAAAACCTTGTTAACTTTCAATTTTTTTTTTCAAATAAATATAATAATTCATTTTTTTTAATATATATTAAAATCTCTTTTAATTTTTATTTTCAATGTTTTTCAAATTGAATTAAATATATTTTCATTTTAGTCTTTGAATTTATTTATTTTTTCGCTTTTTAAAATTTATATTTTTGGTTATTTTTCATGAATTATAATTTTTTCGAAAAAATTTTTTTATTTTTTAAATTTTTATTATTTTTTAGTAATATACATACATATATATATAATATTTATAATATTTTAATAAATTTTATTATTTACCAAATTAATGTCTCCATCTTGGATTTCTATAAAAATTTTGATCTTCATATTTAATATACATATTTCATTTTCGAAAATCAGATTAAAAAAACAATTCGTTTTTTCGTTTTTTTTTTTAATATTTTGAAACTTAGTATAAAGTTCAAGTCATTATTATCAGCGTATCCCACAGACTTCCAATTCTATTAATAAACACAAATATATGTAAAATGTTTAAACTTTGCACTTAAAATCAATTCCACCAATTACTCAATGAATATATTGCACACAGATCTTTCGACACTTATAATACTTACATAAAGCGGGCTTATATATGTACCTATGAATATATATGTGCTTGTATGAATGTTGAAAAGCACATAAGCAAAGAATTCAATTTGTATAAAATCAATAGCAAATGTACAAATGAACAAATTTAATTTATTCATTTTCTGAAGAATAATTTAAACAAAAAAGTGAAAAAAATAAAGAAAACTGAATTTTAAAATATATAAATTAATCACTGTAAATACATGAAATGCATATTAAAATAATGAAATTGTGATTAGAATGTTTAGGTACTATATATAACAGTATGTAATATTTAATTAACTTAAGCACTAAAGATGTTGCACTGTGAAAATAAAAGTAAAAAATAAAAAAAAAACAGAATTATATTAACTAGTATGGACTTTCAGGGGAAGAATATGGAATACATATAATACTTGGAACAGATACAATTGAAATGGGGCGAGAACTATAATTAAGTAGTGCAGGGTTCAACTAGCAACAATAAGCGCTTGCTTATATAGATCTTTTTTCAAGCAATGAAAAACTATGGAAAGTGAAAGTTCTGACATTAACATTATTCTCAAAAATTTAATTAGACGCTCACAGTCGATTTAAAACTAGGTCCTCAATGTGTCGCATAAAATTAAGGGGCTCACACAATAATGATAAAACACGATGAAACTTGATCAAACATGTTGTAGATAATTATACGCCAGTAATACATTTATGTCATAGTGAAACCTGATTTATAATAACAAAAATATAAATCGATTAATTGATTTTTTTTTCAATTTATATTTAAATCCAAAAGCAGAAACAAAAGAATCTTCGTGATATGACATATGTATATTTCCATTGTAGTCCAAAATTGCTGTTGAACAGTGTTGATTGCCCGACAGTTAATTTAAATATTATTAGCATAAATCAATATGTGGTTTCCAAGCATATGTATGTATGTATGGTATGTGTATATATTTTTCGTTATCAAGTTCATTACACCCACGAATTAATTATTTCGGACTACAATCGAATGTTATTTATATTTTATTAGCTTTAGCTGTATTTAGTTAGAAAACAATTCAAAATTAACAAAGGAAAAAAGAAAAAAAAAACACATACAATACACAATAAATATATAAATGCATATGATTGCATATAAATGTACCGATTAAAAACAGAAATGTTAAACTTACACAATAAAATGTATGGCAAATTAAGAAGAACAATGAAACTAATTACTAAATGTAACAAGAACAAAAACTAAAAATTTCAAAATAAACTCTGAAATCACATGTTATTTGCATATATATTCATGTATGTTGAGAAGAAAAAACTATTAATATGACTAATCTGAATACAAAGGACATTTAAGCATATGTTAACTGTAATTATATGTGTGCATGTGTTGTGGTGTGTCACCTCAAAGTTATAATAAAAAACGTTGAATGAAGAATGTGCTAAATGAGTTAAAATTGAAAGCATATATACATACTATATATATATCAGTGTAGATTGAAAAAAATAAAGCATTATCAACATGCGTATGTATATGTACATATATATACTAAAAAAAAATATGTACACATAATAACATTGTTGAATTTTACGAGAAAGGAATTAATGAAACTACTTACACATATGTACTATATGAAATAAATGAATTTAAAAAGATTATAAAATGTAAAAAAATATTAAAATTATTATTTTTGGACCAGTTTTGACAATTGTATTGTGGGTGATTTTTCATATTTAAAAGACTACTTCAAAGAATTTATACAAATTGTTTTATAGTCCTTGTAAACTTCCCAAATTAAATTAACATCCCTTTCAGTCTTTCAACGCTATTTTGAAAAAAAAAAATCCTACCGGAAATGTTCAGAAACGATGTTATGATTTTAGGATAACTAGAAATTTTAGGATAACAGTCTCTATTATTATTGTAACGGATTTACTAAATCTGTATCGGTATTTCTAATACAAACAACGCTTTATTACCCGTTATTCAACTTCTTACCTATAACTGGAACTTATGGGGGATGGGATCATGTGTAGAAGTTCACGCAAGTGAGGAAAGTTTTGATTGTCATTCACTTGGGAGTGGCCAGAAACGATTCTTCTCCACATGGTTCAAGCAGCTCACGACTTCCGGTTTTAGACGAAGTATCCTCTGGGTAGCCAACAGACATCCGTTTGAAGGCGAGCTAAAGTGAGAAGGCGAAGCCCGTTTATGCGGTTGTGCGTAGGGCTTGGGACCCACCACATAAAAACGAAGTACCAATGAAAAATCTACGAAAGCCTCGGATGAGACACCCCCCTTTTGATGACGACCCGTGCAAACGTTTTAAGGATAATGATATAAGGGCATGCACCTGGAATGTCCGGACCCTTAATTGGGAAGGTGCCTCTGCCCAGCTGGTTGATGTCCTCATACGACTCAAGGCTGACATCACCGCCATCCAAGAAGTGCGATGAACGGGACAAGGACGGAAGAAGGTGACATCTACTACAGCGGCCATATAAAGGAGCGCAAATTTGGTGTTGGATTTGTGGTGGGAGAGAGACTCCGTCGCAGAGTCCTGGCATTCACCCCGGTGGATTAACGTCTTGCCACAATCCGCATCAAAGCGAGGTTCTTCAACATATCGCTGATTTGCGCCCACGCCCCAACGGAAGAGAAGGACGATGTGACCAAAGATGCTTTCTATGAGCGCCTAGAACGCACCTATGAGCGCTGCCCCCGCCACGATGTAAAAGTCGTGCTTGGCGATTTTGACGCCAGGGTGGGTAAAGAAGGTGTCTTTGGCACAACAGTCGGAAAATTCAGCCTCCATGACGAAACATCGCCAAACGGCCTGAGGCTGATCGACTTCGGTGAGGCCCGAAATATGGTCGTCTGTAGTACCAGACGCAAGACATGTCTCCTGTGTTTTAGACGTGCGTACGCTCCGAGGACCAAATATAGACTCGGACCATTATCTGGTCGCAGCGAAGATACGCACCCGCCTCTGTGCAGCAAAGAATGCCCGTCAACAAACACAAGGAAGGTTCGACGTCGAAAAGCTGCAATCGCTACAGACAGCCACGAAATACTCTACTCGACTTGCACTCCTGCTCTCTGAGAGCACTCATCAGCATCTCGGTATAAGGGAACTGTGGAACGGCATCTCAAACTCACTGCGTACCGCTGCAGCCGAAACAATTGGATTTCGGCAACGACAAAAAACAAGCTGGTACGATGAGGAATGCCGTCTCGCAGCGGAGAGAAAACAGACTGCCTACCTCGCAACGTTGCAACGTTAGATTACCGGCAGAACTATTCAAATACGGCGGCGAAGAACTGATAAGGTGCATGCATCAGCTTCTTTGCAGAATATGGTCGGAAGAAAGCATGCCTGACGATTGGAATCTCAGTGTGCTCTGCCCAATCCATAAAAAGGGAGATCCCACAATCTGCGCCAATTACCGTGGGATCAGCCTCCTAAATATCGCATACAAGGTTTATCGAGCGTACTGTGTGAAAGACTAAAGCCCACCGTCAACAAACTGATTGGACCTTATCACTGCGGCTTTAGACCTGGAAAATCGACAACTGACCAGATATTCACCATGCGCCAAATTTTGGAGAAGACCCGTGAAAAGAGGATCGACACACACCACCTTTTTGTCGATTTTAAAGCTGCTTTCGACAGCACGAAAAGGAGCTACCTTCATGACTGGGAAGAACCTCTCCGAGGTTTCAGACAAGGTGATTCACTAACGTGCGACTTCTTTAACCTGATGCTGGAAAAAATTATAAGAGCTGCAGAGCTAAACAGAGAAGGTAGAATCTTCTACAAGAGTGTACAGCTCCTGGCGTACGCCGATGATATTGATATCATCGGAAGCAACAACCGCGCCGTTTGTTCTGCTTTTTCCCGCATGGATAGGGAGGCGAAGCGAATGGGTCTGGAGGTGAATGAGGACAAGACGAAATATCTCCTGTCATCAAGCAAACAGTCGGCGCATTCGCGTCTTGGCTCCACGTCACTGTTGACAGTCATAACTTCGAGGTCGTAGATACTTTCGTATACCTGGGAACCAGCATTAACAACACGAACAATGTCAGGCTCGAAATCCAGCGCAGAATAACTCTTGCCAACAGGTGCTACTTTGGACTGAGTAGGCAATTGAACAGTAAAGTCCTCTCTCGACGAACCAAGTCGCTTATCATTCCCGTCCTGCTTTACGGTGCAGAAGCTTGGACGATGTCAACATCAGATGAGACGACACTAGGAGTTTTCGAGAGGAAAATTTTGCGCAAGATTTATGGTCCTCAGAACATTGGCAACGGCGAATACCGCAGACGATGGAACGATGAACTGTACGAGTTATACGACGAAATTGACATAGTTCAGCGAATAAAAAGACAGCGGCTACGCTGGCTAGGTCATGTTGTCCGAATGGACGAAAACACTCCAGCCCTGAAAGTGTCCGATGCAGTACCCGCCGGAGGAAGCCGAGGAAGGGGAAGGCCTCCACTCCGTTGGAGGGACCAGGTGGAGAGCGACCTGGTTACACTTGGGATCTCCAACTGGCGCCGAACTGCGAAGGAGAGAGAGAGGTGGCGCACTATCGTCGATTCGGCTATAACCGGCTAAACGGTTGCAACGCCAATCACATACCTATAACTCATTCTGGCATCTACGAATTTCAGTGTCTATATAAATATATCAAGTTCTCGATTTCTATTGTCGATTTTGGTTTGTTTTGATGTAAATTTTCGTTATAACTGCTTAAGTTAGATTGTCCCTCTTGGCTTCGTTAGCTTCTATTGGCGACAATTCTAAAAAAAAATCACAAAATGATCTTTTAAAATTCGTGTGAATCGTTTAACATTGACATCGGACAGCTGCAAATGATTTTCGGATACCCAGCGAATTATACTGCCTCTGGCCATGACTCCTGTCGATTGTCAATTCTGGTTTGTTCTGATATTCAATGTTTTCCTATATACTTACTGTGTCTGATTGCGTAAAATTGCCCGTGGAGATAGCAAGTTATCGGTTGTCGACTAATTTTTTATCGATAATAATCGAAAACAACGGTAAGAAAATATAAAAATTAATTATTTTTTTAATTTTCTATTTATTTACCCAAAATTCAATAATTTGTAATTGCAGATATCAACAACACCACAAAGAAGAAGAAGAGAGACAAAATCGAGAAGTACGTCGTAGTGCTTACTAATGATGTTTAGAACAAGATAATGTCAGTAAAGGACTTGAAAATATTCGGAAAAGTAATGATTGGAAATATGCAATATACACTCATATGAATTAATACAGAATCTGTATATGGACAGTGGCTCATAAATTATTCGGAAATTAAATTATATATTTAGACCTTTCTTGCATTTAAATAAATTTCAAGCAAAATAGATTTTTAATGACTGTAAATAAACCCCAATGAAAGAGTGAAACAGTGAATTGATTAATGCAATTCATTTTTATTGTACTCGTATTGTCAACTTTAATTTATTCGAGTGCATTGAACTTTCTAATAAAAACATGAGCATGAATCTTCACAAATTATAAAATTAACAAAACAGGACAGACATTTTGTTAAATACAAACAAGCTCTGATTGGTTCGGTAAAAAAATATATAATAAAAATATAAAATATAAAAATATACAGTATAACGTTAATTTTGTTATAAACATATACAAGTATATAAAGTATATATAAATATAAAAATACTTATACATATATTGAGTTACCACAATGCGAATGCGAGCCCGTTTCCGTTATACGTGATCTTACACATGCAACTATATAATATTTTCTTTATACACATATGTCTTCTTCTTCTTCTTGACTGGTTCTTCTGTGGTATTCGCCGTTGCCAATGTTTAAGGGACCATAAATCTTCCACAAAACCTTTCTCTCGAAAACTCCTAGTGCCATCTCATCGGATGTTGACATCGTACACGCTTCTGCACCGTAAAGTAGGACGGGAATGATGAGAGACTTGTAGAGTTTGGTTTTTGTTCGTCGAGAGAGGACTTTACTTTGCAATTGCCTACTCAGTCCAAAGTAACACCTGTTGGCAAGAGTGATTCTGCGTTGGATTTCAAGGCTGACATTGTTGGTGTTGTTAATGCTGGTTCCCAGATAAACGAAATTATCTACAACTTCAAAGTTATGACTGCCAACAGTGACGTGGGAGCCAAGACGCGAGTGCGCTGACTGTTTGTTTGATGACAGGAGATATTTCGTCTTGTCCTCGTTCACCACCAGACCCATACGCTTCGCTTCCTTATCCAGTCTGGAAAAAGCAGAACTAACGGCGCGGGTGTTGTTTCCAATGATATCGATATCATTGGCCTACGCCAGTAGCTGTACACTCTTGTAGAAGATTGTACCTTATCTATTTAGCTCTGCAGCTCTTATAATTTTTTCCAGCATCAAGTTAAAGAAGTCGCACGATAGTGAGTCACCTTGTCTGAAACCTCGTCTGGTATCGAACGGCTCGGAGAGGTCCTTCCCGATCCTGACGGAGCTTTTGGTGTTGCTCAACGTCAGTTTACACAGCCGTATTAGTTTTGCGCGGATACCAAATTCAGACATCGCGGCATAAAGGCATTTCCTTTTCGTGCTGTCGAAAGCAGCTTTAAAGTCGACAAAGAGATGGTGTGTGTCGATCCTATTTTCAAGGGTCTTCTCCAAAATTTGGCGCATGGTGAATATCATGGTGAATATCAGTCTTTAGTCTTTAGTCTTTCACACAATACGCTCGACAGAACCTTATACGCGATGTTGAGGAGGCTTATCCAACGGTAATTGGCGCAAATTGTGGGATCTCCCTTTTTGTGTATTGGGCAGAGTACACTGAGATTCCAATCGTGAGGCATGCTTTCTTCCGACCATATTCTGCAAAGAAGCTGATGCAAGCACCTTATCAGCTCTTCGCCGCCGTATTTGAATAGCTCGGCCGGTAATCCATCGCCCCGCCGCCTTATTGTTCTTCAAGCGAGTAATTGCTATTCGAATTTCTTCACGGTCGGGCAATGGAACATCTGCTCCATCGTCGTCGATTGGGGAATCGGGTTCGCCATCTCCTGTTGTTGTACTTTCACTGCCATTCAGCAGGCTGGAGAAGTGTTCCGTTCACAAACTCAGTATACTCTGGTCAACAATAACTAGATCACCTCTGGGGGTCCTACAGGAGTGTGTTCCGGTCTTGAAACCTTCAGTTAGTCGTCGAATCTTTTCGTAAAATTTTCGAGCATTACCCATGTCGGCCAGCTTTTCAAGCTTTTCATACTCACGCATTTCGGCCTCTGTCTTTTTTTGTCTGCAAATGCGTCTCGCTTCCCTCTTCAGCTCTCGGTATCTTTCCCATCCCGCTCGTGTTGCGGTCGATCGCAACATTGCGAGGTAGGCAGTCTGTTTTCTCTCCACAGCGAGACGACAATCCTCATCGTACCAGCTGTTTTTTTGGCTTTTCCGAAAACCAATGGTTTCGGTTGCAGCTGTACGTAAGGAGTTTGATATGCCGTCCCACAGCTCCCTTATAATATGTACATTAATTAAATTAATAATGTTACATACAAGTTTCTGCACGAAGTTTCAGTAAAAGGAGTTAAATGATAACGTAGATAATGAGGTCCATCGTTCAAATAAACTGTTGTTGAGGTAACACATATTCGGTAGAATCATTAAATCTTATATTTCGACCAAACTTCTCTTGCTAATGGTGTTCCCTAATGATGTAACAAATTGCCAGACTTCTGAATGGTTTATTATTTTATTTTATCTACCGAGAGACGAAAGGCACCAAAAGTGAGCGAAACCGATTTCAGCCTATTCACCCGATTCAGCGACAGTATGACATCCAAGCGTTCTCAGCCTACCTAAAGTTGATCAGACGAGGATAAAGTGTAAGTTCTTTCCACCTCGTATCCATCCAGACAGCTTTTACATTTTCATTACCAAATAAAGCATCAATTCTATTACATTGTTTATATTAATTTTATTATATTGTTTTATCAAAATATGTAATTATAGAAAATATTTCAGTTTTGTTCGTAACTAACGGGAATGTACAATATGCTATACATATGTAAGTGCTCGGAAAGCATCGTCATAAAATATAATCGATATTATCTCTTTTTTGTAGGTAACTTGTAAGGGGTGTGAAAGGAAATTCAACGCTAAGTCGAGATAACAATTTGAAAACAATTTACTACTTATCTAAGAAGTAATAACAATAATAGTATTTGATAGAAGATACCATACATTGGTATGTATAACAATAATGCCGAATATCAGTGAATTGCGTTTAGCGAACGCGTTGTTTTAGGTACTCGTCTCTTATTTCTGAATCGTTTTCAGTGGCACCATCTGTTCAGGGTCTTCTAGATATGTACTCTCCCTTCTGGGCTTACGACCCGCGCATTGTGCGAACCACGTGTCACCCTTGCCAAAGTTTTCACCATCTTCTAACGACTCGGGCATGGGTTGGTTCATTGTCTCCGGCAGGAACATAACCCAAAAACCAGATAACAGTGAAATAATGCCGAAGACTACGGCAGGAATTTTCGGATCAAAGGAATCAAGTAGGGTGATGAGTGGTGTGAGTGCACCGGATAAACGCGCGCACATGGAACCCAAACCCATTGCCGAGTTACGCACAACCGTTGGAAACAGCTCAGCCGAGTAGTTGTAGATTACAGCAAAGGAACCGGCAATAAACAGTTTACCCATCATCACAATCCCTGTCGACAAGTTGCTACCTTGTGCAATGAATGCCGTTACAATACAACATAGACCGCCGGCAATCATAAGCGTGCTGGTGATGGGGCGACGACCCAAACGATCTAGTACAACCATAATGGTAAAGTAACTGGGGAATTCTACGAGACCCATAATGAAGAGTATCAGGAAAGGGTTACCATATAATTTGCCAGCGCTGAGTGAGAGTCCGTAATAGACAAGCGAGTTGGCAAACCAACAGAGGCACACATTAAGTGTCTTCATACGCAAATTAGGTGTGCTGAAGAGACCACCCAAACCGGCGGAGGGCTTCTCCTCTACTGCAGTCTGTTGTTTGGCTTTCTGTACGTAGTAATTCTTATCCACCGGTATGCCAGAGCCGTTAATGCGTAAACCTCTGATGACAATATCGACCGCCTCTTCAGCACGTCCCTGCATCCATAACCAACGGGGCGATTCATCTAACCACCACCAGTGGCCGAGGAAGAGCACACCGTGTAGGCCATAAATAATTTGCAGCAGCTGACGATCCTTAATGAGTGCGCCCCAACCAGCTACCAACATGATGCCGCCGGCAAAGACAGTCTGTAAATGAGATTTTAACCGTTAGTCTAAATTCAGCATTAAGTACAAACGTATGATACGCACCTGGAATGTAATACCGCACACGGTACGTTTACTAGCACCCACCAGTTCCATGGTGAGTACGAAGCCACAAATATACGCGCCAGCCGAGCCGAAAAGACCCAGGAAGAAACGCGCTGCCATAAATGAAAAATACTCCGGTATGAATGCCACAGCGACACCAATAATCAACTGCAATAGCGCCGACCAACAGAATACTGTTTTACGTCCAACTTTGTCGGCTAGACCACCCAAAGTCACGGCGCCGGTAAACACGCCCAACATTAGCACAGTTTGCGCCACAGAACCGAGCCATCGGCGATCGCATACTAAATTCCAATCGATAGCGCGTGAGTCTTGATAATATGTACGATCGTAGACGTACGAAGTACACGCGACTGTATTGTTTTGCGCATCGTACATATGACAGTTATCCAGCTCGCCTGTGGGTTTCAACGGTATCGCTGCGAGTATGGCCGATGAGTTCCAAGGTGTGAAGGAGTAACTGCTATTGTCGACGCCCTCAATGAAGCAACGATGTTCTGGCACGGCGGCAATGGTAACTAGCGAGAGCATATGCAGACCAGCCGTTAGGCCAGAGAGCACTTGGAGAAAGAATTGTATAGCCTGATAGCGTCCAAACTCGCCTGCAAAGTAGAAAGTTCAAATAACAATTGGTTGTAAAATTATTTGTCATTATTGATTTGAAATCAAATAAAAATACATGTGTATTAAAGATCAAGATAGAACACTAAACACTAAGTAATAATAAAAATTAATTATTAATTATTTCGTTCAGTATAATAATAACGATCTACATTATTCTTTGTACTATTTCGTTCACTTTCCATTATCAATATTGGCTTAGAAAAACTTTGAAGGTAAACGGAATGGGATCTATTAATTGCAAAGCGGCAATCGCCGTCATATAATACCCCATTTCGAGGACGATTTATTGACTTCATAAAAAAGCCCGACTTAAAAGTTTGAACTCTTAAAGAAAGCTAAATAAGCTGGGTCAGTGCAATAACATCGCACCAACGGTCAAAAGAGTCGTTCATTATCGAAAAATTTAAAAGAATTGTGTGTTGAAATCATTATATAAATACAAGTTCTTAACTCTCATAATGGATCGTCTCCATATAGTTTAGTGGAAGATATGACTATAACTACTCGAGATGAAATCTGAAAAAATATATAAGATTTATTCGAAGAAAATGTCGCCTTTGATCTTGTTCAGTGGCTAGTTGAAAGGCAGTTAGTAGAATTGAAATAATAGACGGATATAATAATATAACAGTTATACCACTTCAGCAATGCTCAATCACAAGTAGTGGCAAAATGAAGACAGAAAATTTAATATAAAATTTATTTCATTATGAATCTGAAATTATATTTGAAATTTAAAAAATCCAAAAAATTAGCTATCAGTCAAGGTTTATGAGTGTGAATACCAGTGCGTTTTGTTCCGTTGCCTACTTTTAGGCTTTAATGAGAGTACATATAGTATAATTTTTACTAGAGTAGTTCAACATAATGGAATCTCTTGTATTGAAATCTTGACGACAACATGAAAAAATATATTTCTTGACTAGAATCTGTAGATAAATATCACCAAAAAAATTATTGTAATAAATTTTGGTGCACCTTAGACTGAGATTTTCTAGAACACTTTTTTTTTGATAATTACTCATTATTTATTACCCTCATCTATACAAATGATTTTATTTAGTTCTGTTTCTTACATTTTCTGGCCAACTTTTTAAATATGCAATACATTTATATGTGAATATATAATAAACGTTATGTAGGCGTAATTACTAAACTGTCACTCAAATTGTTAAAGTATATGACGCGAGTAGATCTCCTTCAATATCTCGTATTTATGCATTACTCTCTGTCTTATTCCTCAATGTACATATGTAAGTATATACAGCTATTTGTCTAACCACTTACTAGTTTAACGTTCACTTAAATATACCGCCAATGTGGTTAACTTGAAATTTTATAGAAAAAAATGTATATTTGTGGTCACGGTTAGTTTGCACTATAGTAAGTTTAAACTGTTTAACTTTCAACAGTACTGGCATAATATGCAATTAAATATATGTATGTATATATTTACAAATATTATACAATTTTATCACATGAAATTCGCATATTATTATTTTTTTCTTATTTAAAATGCGAAAAATATTCATTATAAATTAATATGGTCCGCACTTTCAAATTTTTTGTATTGGCCTTTACTTTCATATGTATATACATATGCATGTATATTAGTCGAATGCCTGATAAATGAATTAAATTAAGGGAGTCAAAATTAATTTGTTTTTAGAAAATATTAAATTGTTATAGTTAATAATGAAGTAGATTTTTAAATCATTGAAGATTAGCGAATAAAACATACAACTGGTATAAATATTATAAATTGGTATAATCAAATAGAGATAGAATAGCAAGCGCTTATGTCACTTTAAATAAGTTTATTGAACTTAACAAAGTACGAGAAAAGCAGAAAAGTGGCGATTCGAAACGGTTATTCTTAAGTACGAAATGTATTGTTCAAATGAAAACAATTGCAATGGCTGGCACTTAAAATTAACAAAATTCTGTTTTGCAAATCGATTTGTCATGTTACTGTATTTATAGAAGTGTAAACAAGCTAAATAAATTTCAAATTTGTACGCAAAAGTTGTCATAGGTAAGTAAACAATTATTTGTATGTATGAAATGTATGTGTTGATTGAACTTAATTAGACCAGCAGCAGGGAAAAAAATCAATTCGTATATAAATCTATTATAACTCTAATGGCCATTATATAGGGGATTCTAAGACTTTCCGCTTTTTGTAAATATATACATATTGTATATGTATTTTTAGATACATACATACTCGACATCTATAAGGTGAAGCTCAAACAATTACTAAGGTGTGAATGTTATTTTATTATATTACAATATTATTGTTTATTTAAATTATAGTATTTATCATTTTTATTATAATTTTATTAATATATTATATGATTTTTATACTAACATTAATATACTCTATAGATTACTGAAAACCTTGAAGATAATTATATTAAAAAATTCAAGTTATTCCTCACAGTGAAGCTCTTCACCACTCACTTTACAATTCTTGTATGTAAATCATTTATGATAGCTACAGTACACATCGTTTTTTTATAGCAATATAATAAATTAATGACCCCGCGCATAATTCTAATTGCCATTACTCGTGTAAATTGAGTAAATAGCCTTGAAATTAAATTATAAAAATTTAATTACAACTTTCAACAAATTCGATTGTTACTTTGCTGACGCAGAAGCATATGTTTAGTACATATGTATGTACGTACATAGAAGAATGTATATAGATGGAATTAAAAGCTGGCTTATTTAACGTGCTAGAGAAATCTTAAGCTTCAAGGTACTAGCTACAATTCTGGCATCAATGCGATTTTATAAAACTTTGATAATACATATATACATATATATGTCTGTATATAATGTAATTATTGACCGGTTAGTACTATTCGATTAGTCGCAATGTTACGACTATTCGAATAGTCGTTCTACTACGATTATTCGAACAGTTTTTCTGCTGTCATTATCCGCTGCGAGCATTTAAATAAATGAAAGTTGTTTGAAATCCAAGCAGCCTTTGATTTTTCTTTGTTCTCATTTGTGAAAATGTCAATTGCGTGCTTTTTTCATGAGTCTCACATTTTTCAATAAACATAGAAATTTAATGAACTTTCACTATTCGAATAGTCGACAACGAACGGTTAACCGAATAGTCGAATAGTGCAAACCGAATATTATTATTCGAATAATGCCCTATTCGGTTAATTCGGTTAGTCGATTAGTCGAATACCAAGAGCTCTAGTATTAACATATGTGAAAATTTTTAAATTTAAAGAGTATAATCAACTGAGAAACTGTCAGGCAGACGCAATTTGACATTAGAATTATCTTCATAAGAATGGATTGAGATTCTTACTTTAGATGTTTTGAATAAAATTCAAAAATACCTACATATACCTCTACTTTAGAAGTATGTACTATTGGTCGCCATGAAAATAGCGACAATGTGGTCAAAATTACTTAAGATACTACGAAGTCTTTGTGTTTTCAGTAAACTCATGTTTGGCTCTATATAACCGAAACAATCTACAATTTTTATTCAACGAAGGTAAGCGATCTCAACGCTCTGACGATAGTTGTTTCTACGTAAACGGATTTTGGATTTTCATATGGCCAAAGACTGTCAATTGGTCAACATATCTGAATATCTCTGTATTTGTGTTTTTTTCGAAACAACAATAAAGCATAATTTTACTTTTCGAATAATAAATATAACAATAATAATAGAAGTCACAAACAAACTAGATGAAGTTGATTTGAAAGCCACTCTCAATTCAATTTACTAATAAATCAAAAGAGCAAATCTCTATTGTGACATATTGCATACAATTAATTTAGACTTATTACGGTAATATTTCAAAACGACAGTTTGTATGTCAACATATTAATAAAAACGCATTTTTTCAATTATTAAGTATAAATACAATATTTGTAGATTCATTAGAATTCAGTCTTCACTTTTCAATAGAAAGAACTGAAAGAAAGAATAGAAAGAAACTGATTGAACTAAAAGCAAAAAATAGAAGGAACGATAGAGTGGGGTAATAGTTGCAATGGTGCAATACCGTTATTTGACGTTGATTGCCTGTCAATGATGACTGTGGTAATTGAGTGCGTTAATTAAACAAGTTTTCTTAGAGACAATCATATATACATATGTCGATATGTATGTCCACATGTATATGGAAAAAAATACTCGATAAACTTACAACGCCCATAAATTGGGACAATCATTGTAAATTAGATGACCATTTTAGAACAATTAAAACAAGTGACACAATCCACACACACTAATTTACTCTTACATTTACACATACATTGTTTGTGTTGTAGGAACTCAAGGGCGATCATTGAATGTTGACATACTTATATGAAAATATATTTACAAGAAAACAAATTTACTTTAGGAGTCTATTTTATCCATAATTCTTGCCTTTGATACGCATAGAACAATCAGCGGGGATTTGTAATATCCGAAAAGTTTGATTCATCGAAAAGTTGAAGAAATATAGGCTCATAAAATATATCAAATAGCAAAATAATAAATAGAGAGAGGGAAAAATAGATCTCCTCATCTTAAATGTACTCCTCTTCTATATCGCCTCAACACAGTTTGATTGATGATTGAGTACGAAGCATGATCTTATCCGACCCATATCCCGCGAACTTAATAAAATAGTATTATAGAGTTTGTAAAGCACGAATAAATCGTCACTTTAAAGAGATCCGTCACTATCTTGTATTTATTCAACTGCATACATACGTTATTGTTTTCAGGTGTAAATTTTTTAACTCTCAAACATAGTGAGCAAAAAAGTGACAGATCGAAGTCGGCTATTGCGTGTTTGAAACGAACCGCCTTGACTTTAGCGACATTTTTAATTGAATATTAGCAAATTAAGCCATTTAATTGCAGTATTAATTAATTGAACACACAGTTTTACTCATATATACTCATACATATATGTATGTATATAGCCTGTTTTTGGTGTAAAAGATGTCTCGTTATATATATGGTTTTTAAACCTTAACATTAATGAATCTGTGACTCAGATATGAGCATGTGCTACCGTTCAAACAAATTCATTAATGACGTTCCTAATTGCTTTACCAGTCTCGTCTTCCGCTGATTTGTTAATTGTTATAATTAAATATTTCCTAGTTAAATGAGTGAATTGATCAGTGCGACTGTAATTAGAGAATATGTTTAGTTCTTTACTCAAACCTTTAAGTTTTTGAGATGACATTTAAAGTAGATATTTTCATTTTCTCTCAGTCTGTATGCTGTCATCAAATTAGTTAGGAGTTAAACTAGTGATTAAATTTTTCTCTACGACATCGAATACTTTCTTCTTTCAAATTATTGAAATAATTGGTAATTATTTTGGGGTAATACATTTACTATTAATTTCTAATAATTCCTTACTTTAAAAAAAATATTTAACGAAAACTTGAGGAAATTATTCTCTTGTGAATTCAGTTTTATGATTCTCAAATCAACAAGTACTTAATGAAGATTTTCCCGAAAGTAAAACAGCTCTGAAGCTCTTATATTTACTTAGTAAACTATAAATTAACCTCAGTTATTGGCAATTATTCATGCGGTCTGGAAAGGTAATTAATATCATTCGAAATTAATGAGGATATTAAATAATACACATGAGCAGATTTACATACATATGTACGTACAGGAGTTTATTTAAGCGAACAAATGGAAAGCTCTTTAATTATTTAATTTATAACAGTAATCTATTTACGAAGCAATTACGAAAGGTCAGTTACGCTCTTATAGGTATTTACTGCTTTGCTATTAGAAGCATTATCAATAAATGCCGTTTCTATCAAATCGGTTTATCCGTCTCGTTATATAATCACCATTTAAACAATATTAAATATCGACCTATTTGTCTAACGCTTCAGGTTCCTCTATTTGTCAAAGCAAAGCAATACGTTCGTTAATTAGTGTCAACAGGGGCTAACGGGTAAACCCGCTTGACTTATAATTATGGAATATATTTGTTGAATGATATCATATATATGTATCTATATACACATTTGTTTTCGCATATTTAACTTTAAGCCTATTAAAACAGTAGAATAGAGAGAGCTCAGATTTAATCCCATAATCACCTATATGATGTACATATTGATTTAGCTTAAGTACTATATATGTACATTTATTTGTGCACTTCAGTATCTGTATCACACTTAGTCGTGAAGTATTATATCGGTATTAAATACTTAGCCAGATAGTATTTACTGATACATATGCTTGTACTTCAACGCCGTGATATTTACATTACCGATTAGACAAGGGCACAGATATCGTATCTATATATGTATGTACATGTGTAAACAGCTAAATAAACCAAATAATGAAATTTTAAGTGATACGCCATCGACTGTTGTTAGCTGGAAAATTTTTTAGCTATCTGTCTCGTCTTACTACTATAAGTAACTTAGATAAGGTTAAAGGCCTCAAAGTATTTAATGCTGAACTACTTTGCCCGATTATACTAATCTCAATCTGTGATTGTAGAATAGAATTAAGACAGTTCGCCACGATCACCGACTCGTATGGAGTGCCATAATTTTTTGGTACAAGTAATCTCAATGGTAAGAACTGTACCTATAATTGAGTTTTGCAAAATATCACCAACTCAAAGCTCACCATGAGAAGGCGTTATAATACTCGTTCGTACATATGATAGGAAAAAATAATTAAATAATACTATTAGAGTCCGACCGATTAATTAGCCTCGGCATCGGCATCGACTAGTATCGGCCACAAAATTCAGCATCGACATCGGCCATATATGACCGATCCTTAGCCGATTCTTTCTACTCCTTTTGACATACACTTACATAATATTTTTTTTTTACTTTCTTGATTTCTTAAAAGCCTAAAATATTAATACTATTAATCTATTCACCTTATAAAACACAGTCACAGATTCATATTTACCCGAACCAATCTTTCCTCACGATGATAATATTTAGGTCTAGTATAAAGAACTTCATTATTTTTGTATAAAATTTATTATTACATTATTTAGAATGATTTATTTCAAATATGCACTGTTTAGTTCAACAACTTGTTGATATTTTGAAAATAATTTCATAATGTCACTCTTATAGAAACCCTTGTTGCTATTGGCAAAAAAGTGGGAGTCTATTTAAAGTTTCTCTTTAGACAAATTTCCATAATCAACATCATTCGCCACAGACAGGAACCGGTAATAATCATTGGTCCTGGTCTGGATTATGTGGTGCATGCAAAAGAACTTCCCAAAAAAATTTTTTTTCTGTTCGTAACGGAAAAATGTTATACATACATAGACGTAGCAACTTGTTTTGAGAAAATGCGAATAACTTTTTTTTATATCGATATCTTATAAAAATAATTTATTTAGTTTTGAATTTTAATTAAATTAATAAACAGCTTCATATTTACATATGAACTGATTTTTTACTTAGTATCTAAGTTTACTAAATAAATTAATTAATTAAAGAATCGGCATCGGCCGATACTTTGCCAACTGGCCGATTAATCGGCATCGGCATCGGCGGCCCGACGGATGATATAAAAGATCTGTAAAGAAACTAAGAACAGACTTGAACATTTTATATATTTACTATAGTATACAGAGTGATTATCGCCAACATCACCAGTAATGTAGACCTCCAAATTATCACAGATACCAAATGCCTTCAAATCAAATTGGCTTTTAAACATTTTGAAGCTATCTCCAATGAAGCCAGACAGTTACCGATAACTCTGGTTCTCATTAACTAATTTAGAGTATACAGCTGCTCTAATCCCTCTCAATAGATAGACATAGACAAATCAGTGAGAAACAAATTGTTTGGCCATTAATATCATAATCTCCGTAACGGATCATAAAGCTTATAGGCATTATTCAACGGTATATTTCAAAGTAAAAACGAATATGCACTAGACAATATACAAATGCAATTCAAAGTCAAATTTATATGCATAAATAATATATTCTACTTATACGGAAAATTACATTCACAACACACAGTAACATTGTATATACCATATAATACATGTACACCGTTATAGTACAACAATAATTTAAGCTCACACTTGCGCATTTTCTAAACGTGAGTGTTTTAGCAATGAGATTAGTTAATTAAAATTGCAAATCAATTAAAAAGGTTAAATAAGTGGTTCATATTCATTAGATGGCATACACGAAGCTCTACAACTACATGTATCAGTACAAGTAAGATAATGATAAGTAATTTACTATATATACAACTTGGATTAATAAGAAAATCGGCTAAGTTCAGATTTGTAAGAATTAGAACAAAGTTTTTAAGGGAGCTGAATTTAATACACGTGTCTCATACACATTTCATAAATAAGTGAAGATCGAATGTTGGATTTTTAGCATATGTCGATTTTGGAAAAGTTCCCAAGATAAATTAAAAAACGTGTGATTTAAAAAACTTACAAATTACAAAATATACATGTCTATGATATTAATTGATCATATTATTTCATATTGATATTCAATAGTTAAGAAAACTCGCAGAACATTTCTAGTATATAATATGATAATGTAAATAAATAATTATTAAATAATTTATAACTTCATTTATGATTTCAGAATGTTAACTCTGAAAGTGGTTAAACGGGTTTGTGATGGTCACGTTGTTCACTTTTCACATACATTCTAGGTAAAAGGGGATTTCATCTGTCACTCAATTAAGTATTGAGTATTTGTAAAAAAAATTAATTAAGGGAATATACGCTTTGACAGAAAAATATATTGATGAACTGATTAATGATTGTTGAGAACGAAATATGATTTCGGAACTTTGAAAAAATTTTCAGAATTTTTCAAAATGCTTGAAATATTAAAAATTGTTATATTTCAATACTGGAAATGTTTAAGGATCTTTAGTTGTTCAAAGCTTTATTTATCAGATCTGGTCTCCTGTGTGGAACTTTTAAACAAAATAATAATAATAAAAGAAGAGAGACTTTTGTTTGGTATAAGCTTAACAGCTTATGTGTTGAACACATAGAAGACGACAAGCGACGAGCGACATCTGTCAAATATTAAAATACACGCGTTCATATGGGCACAGATTTTTTGACAACAGCACGACTTCACGACAAAAGGGTTGAAGTCTTCGCTGCCGCCAAATTAGAAATGTTTCTAATTTTGCCGACGACAATGGCCGCTGTAAAGCTGCCACTAATATGTGAAATGTAAAATTATTCAAAGTTCTAACAAGTATGACGTTATTTTGTCTGCAGAAACGTAAAATAACTTTGATATATCATTTATAATAACAATCGATTATTTAAAACAAATAAATCGACCATTTTTAAATTTTTTTGCGTAAATAATTTCACTTTAAACTAAATATGTAAATTTTATTGAAGTGAAAGATGTTAGTACGGCAACAATGAAATTGCTGTTTGATATGTCGCTGCCGTCTTCAAAATGTTCAAGACGCTGGCTTCGAAGCGGCATTTGTGGTCAGCCGTCGCTACGTCGTGTCGTGTCGTCGCCTTTGTGTTCAGCACTTTACAGTTGGAATTATTTTTTGAGTTGCATATAATGTTTTCAAAGAGTTGCCATCTGTTCAAAAATAATTCGATTAAATTAATAATATAAGATAATTATTCAAATATGGGTATTAAATTGTAGTACGTTTTAAAGGCTTACATTTGAAAACAATTTTTGAGTAGAGTTGTCATATATTTAATAGTTTTATTAAAATAACTTTATAAGATAAACGAATTATAACAATATTGATATCAAATCGGATCAATTTAGGAAAGCTTAAAGTTAAAATTATTCTGGAGAAAGGTTGCCATTTGAGAACAAAATAAAAAAACTTTTGTTGGGACTTCATTACCACCTGTTTGAATAATTTAATTTTAGAATACTGTAAATAAAATTAATAATACAAAATTAAAATAAAAATTAATTATTAGAGAAAACTTTGATATACAAATGTTTTACTTGCAGGGCATGTTAATTATAAGTACATAATCGTATGTATATAATTACAAGATTGTTATGACTGGCAGTTTCTTTGCTTTTTTTACTACAGGGACCAGAAATAACTTGAAAATGTATGCGTAAATATAAGTTTTATATACCTATTTTGTACGAATATATTAATATACTTGTATATACATATGTATGTATAAATGTGATAGGCGCATATTTAAAATTTTTAATTCTAGACACATGAAAAATAAATAATGTAGCAATTCGTTCCGTAATTAAAACAATGTGGAAAACTTGAACGTTGGCATGCGTAAATGTATTGACACACATATACGAGTATATTTGCATATATTATCTACAAATATATAAAGTACAATGAACTGAGATAATTAAATAAACACAATGGAAACATGTGTAAAATTCAATACGCGGATTACAGATTTCAATTAGCATTACTAAATATTATCTCTGTATACTTATGTATGAGTATATATGTAAATTTAAGAATAAATCTTTTCTGTCTTTTCTGATTAATTCATATTTTCGTTGAAAGAAGAATTATTTAAAGTGAAAGGTGGCATATTTGAATGAATTCAAAATTTTAAACTTTTTTTTTTCAAGCAAATATCTCCAGGTAATATTTTTTAAGCTAATTTAGTTTATTGTCAATATTGGAAGAATTTAATTTGTTTCATTGATAAAAGTTTGAAAACATTTGAAACAGGTGGCAACATTCTCCAAAAATGTTTTAATTGAAAATATTAAACAAAACATAATTTAAACAAATTCAAAAATCACTTCTGTTTCTACCAAATATCGTTGTAAAATATGATTTCAGTAATTATTTTTAAATAGGTGGCAAACTACTAAATTTAAGTAGAAAATCTACGAGTACAACAAAAAATGTTTGTAGTCAGACTATACGTAATGCTGTCGGCAATACAATTTCTATAATTTCACTATAGTCAAACGGTTTTGTTGCCATGCCTAAAGAATTGAAAGAATTTTACTTTCTAAAAGAAAACTGAAAATATATATGTACATATAAACACGTATTTCATTAAAACATGCAAAACACTTGACTACACTTGACATGAGTAGTACAAGCTGTAGATATTGCTGATAGTACCGTTACTAACCTAACTTGAAGTGTTAAATTTTGATCACACAAAAAACAAAAAAAATATATTTTAATAAAAATTAATTTTTGCGGATGTAAAACATATATTAATCAAAACAAATCGGTATTTAATATGTGTTCTACATTTATTTATTACGCATTATCTCATTATAGAAAAAACACTTCAAACGAAATCATAAGGCCTCTTGGGATTTTATAATACACTCGATAGATAAGATCCAATCCTTGAACTAAAATATTAACTGTACATAGTATAGCTAATACATAGTGTATAATTAAAAAATGTGTTATCAGACTACTTGTATTTACTTATATATACAATGTATGTACTAGTTATAAGGTGGTCAATATGGTGGTTAATTTTGAAAATTTAAAAGTATTACTTTTACTATTATGGCTCGACTTCGATTATTTTTTACGAAACTAGCTTCATTGTACGAGTACTCTTTATATAATTTCCGAAGAACCTAGCTGTATGTCATGGATGATTTTTTATATATTCGTCTAAAGAAGTCAATTGATAAGCATTATTTCACTTATTCTCGGAGAGTTTTTATACCCTTTCTCTCAAAATTTCCGCCGGTTACTGTAGCTGTCATTGTCAAAATGACATGTGATTAAGTAAAAGAAAGTAATCACAATATGTACCACCCTGTATATATCTGCGAAGCATATGACGGGCAGTACACTCCCGCCAAAAGTAATATGTGTATATATATTGGCAGATCTGTTTCCATGTTCTCGCTTTGATAAGCCACAAATTAACCGCGTGGCAAACAAATACGAATTCAAGAGAAATTTGCGACTGTAGATATACCAGCAGCTACATATACAATTCAGCTGATAAGACAACTCCGTAGACACACCTTCATATATAAAGAAATATACAGAACATTAAGACATTATTTTTTGCATAAATATTTAATTAAGTCAGGCGTTTAATGTAATAAATGTTGTTTCTGAATATTTCCACTGTTTGCAAATATTTACATTTATAAGTGGATCAGTTAGAATGTGTGTTAGAAATTTATGATACTCATATAAACTTGTATATATGTATTATATATATATTTAGAATTTTAAATAAAATGCACCATTAATTTATGATAGTTGGCGAATTAAAAATAAATTTTATAGAGGCTGAGTGAACAGCTTGTGGGAGAATGAGACGGAGTGAAGCTATTATTAGGCACATGGTACAATAAACATAACTGGAATGAATAATGAGGGAATAAAATATATATGTATTTACATTCAAACGATTGTGTCTGTAAAAGTTTAGAACAGAAGTACCCAAAAAAACTAAAATGAAAAAATTTATCTGATTTATCTGTGATTTTTTCTCAAATATTTGATCTCAAAATATTTTTTCGAAAGTAAAATTTTATTCCTATAGAACATCAAGCAAATATAAATAAGCCAATCTCCGAGTTAGGAAATCTGGTACTTTGAGACAGTATTAATTTTCTTCTGATAATTTATAATAAATGATTGTAAAGTTTATTACTTTTGATAATGCCATTGTGGAATGAAATGAAAGTTTAGTTGAAACGAACAAACAACTGGTCTAAATTAGCATAATACAATATGGCAAGAATAGCAAGCGGTTATACCACTTTGTTGAGTTATCCATAAACTGTTATATGGAAGGTCAATGGTTAACTTTGTTGTGCTTATGACCACAAGTACTATCTTACGTAAATTTCATTTTATTATGAGAGCAACACTCAGACATTGCTAACAGAGAAATTACGAATCTAGCTAGTTTGATAAAAAAAAAGTTTATCCTTCTTTATATTTGTTGGTTTTCTTTACCAAATTGGGTATTTCTGAAAACGCATTCGTTTAGTTGGAATTCAATGCCAAGGGTTTTAAAGTCGAGTATATATGTATGTACATATATATTCATATTAAAATCTAATACCTTGTATTATTATTTAATCTACAAAAGTTGGGTAAAATATGTATGTTTTGATTTTTTGTCACAAGATCCAGACTTTAAATCTCTACAAAAAGTGTACCAAAAAATTTCCAATTATTTTTATATTTTTCAATTGCGTTGAATAGAAATAAACAATAATAAAATTTTTAATTTTTTGTGACAGTAATTAAGTTAAGGGAATGGGGATCGAAATAATGTAGTAAGTACGAATTTTATTATATTATATTATCAGAGAACAGAACGTGATACGTTGTTCAAAATACTACTTTCTGTTTGAGAACTAGAGAAAACTATAACACTCAACTTAAAACAAATCCTCTCTCCACTTTAGTAAACATAGAACTACAATACTTGAGAAAATTAAAATTCTCAATTGAAAAATACTTGAGAAGACTACAAATCTCAACTTGATAAAACTATAATCCTCAACCTGAAAAAATTATTGTTCCCAATTTGAACTCAAATGCAATTTTACGAATAATCGAAGAAGAATGTCACATACCAATTTGATTATTATAGAATTATATTGGACGAAAGATTATGCCATCTTTTCAAATAGCGAACTCTTCAATTAAAATTTAATTTAATTTTTCTTTTATTTTTTGAATGTAATATAAAAATTTTTATTCATTTCGCTTGCCTTCGTTTCGCATGAGCTTTTGTTACACACATACATTATATACATAATATGTATGGAAGTGTATGTATTTTTATTAAACAACGCTGATAACAAAAGTATACAACATGATTATTTATATTCACACTTCTTGTTGTTATTTTTAAATTTCAATTTTGATTTTGAAACTGTAAGTACTTTTATTAATACTGTATATACTTCGTGACGACTCTTCACTGTACTTAGAATCACTGTACATACTTACCAAGTTTAGCCATTAGGTCTTCAAGTACGTAATCCACAGCCATTTTTGAGGTTATAGTTTTGGTTCACAATAAAAAGTAAATTTTTTTTGCACTCACTTCACCTTGAACTTTAACAGCAGCAACTCTGTATTTTTGTTACAAAAATTTTGTTAAAAAGAATAAATAACAATAAACAAAAATAAATAATAATCATTAAGAAAAAGAAATTATCACTAAGAAAAAATAATAATCACTGAGAATAGTAAAATAACATTATTTTTTTATAAGCTGTTATTGAATTTTTGATGTCAGCATGACAAAACGTTTAATTATTATTTCTGGCTACACGTATATGCTTTCTCAAAATAAATCAAAACACATGAAAACAAATTAAATTAATTTTCGCTGGTAAATCAGCAAACGCGCTTTCGCAAATACAAAACTAGTCTAACCACTTTTACTAACAACGAAACATTTTGCAAACAATATTAATAAAAATAATTGTTCAAATTTTATACAACGGTAATGATGTAACATAAATGTAAAATATGTCTGCTTAATTTTTTGTATTTTATTTTACATTTTTTTCGAAATATTTTATCACAATATCCAAAATTTCAAGTTAAGTATTTTAGTATTTGACTACCGACCAGTAGAGTCAAGCGCGCGTGTGCGATCTACTGCTGCACGCGGTACACAAACAGAACACGGAGCGCCACAGGCTTCAGCACACGCCACCAGTCAGCGCCACAATGAAACTGCGTGCGCGCGGCGACACCGTCTAGAGTTATACCCAAAACAACGAGCGGCAGCATAAAGTCCATACAGCGTGGCGCGCATCGTCAACACATATTTCAACAGCTAACACAACTGCGCGCGTATGTGTGTTGGTGCGCGTTTGAATTGGAAAATAATAAAAATGCGCTGCAAAATACTCACGAGACGATAACACGCGGCGCGTTATACGACGCGCCTGCCGCTTTGGAGTGCAAAAAGCCACGACGCTCACTTCAAAACCGACAGCCAACATTATGCGCGTCGTCAGTTATCAGCTTGTCGCCGTTGACATTTACGCGCTCTCCGCGTTGCTTAGAATCCATGCAGCTCGACCGTTTGTTAACTCTTCTGGCGTACACTAGCTGATGGATGCGCTTATCTGCCGGCGCTCCATATTATGGCCGCATCAGTGGCGTCACTCACACACACATGCGCACATTATTGGCGCTGTCAATGACGTCATTCGCGGCGTTAGGCAGCGCGGTTTTATTAACTTTATCGCTCTCGAAATACTTAATTTGCTGCGCGTACTAACTGTTGGCTGTCGCTTATTGCCAATGCTGTGTGAGAAGACATACAAGATGGTTATTACAAGTACTACGTTCATGATTATTTGTTTTTGTTTATATATGTATATTGCATCACGTGGCTTCAAACAAGGCTGTTCTATATTTTGATAAGCATATAGCCTGCCGTTCCTCTATTAGCCAGAATTTACAGCACTTCAAGTAAAAAAAATTAACAAGTAAGGAAAGGCTAAGTTCGGGTGCAACCGAACATTTCATACTCTCACAATTTATTGATGTATGTAGTTTTATTCAGATAACACACGATTTGACCCATACATTTGGCATAAAGTGCAATAGAATAACAAAAATTATAATAAATATATATGATCTCAAACTCACTGCGTACCGCTGCAGCCGAAACAATTGGTTTTCGGCAACGACAAAAAACAAGCTGGTACGATGAGGAGTGCCGTCTCGCAGCGGAGAGAAAACAGACTGCCTACCTCGCAACATTGCAAACGACCACAACACGTGCGGGATGGGATAGATACCGAGAGCTGAAGAGGGAAGCGAGACGCATTTGCAGACAAAAAAAGAAAGAGGCCGAAATGCGTGAGTACGAAGAGCTTGAGAAGCTGGCAGACAGAGGGAATGCTCGAAAATTTTATGAAAAAATGAAGCGACTTAACGAAGGTTTCAAGACCGGAGCATCCTCATGTAGAGACCAAGGTGGTAATCTGGTAACCGATGTCCAGGGCATACTGGGATTATGGAGGGAACACTTCTCCGACCTGCTGAATGGCAGTGAGAGTACAACACCAGGAGATGGCGAACCCGATCCCCCAATCGATGACGATGGAACAGATGTTCCATTACCCGACCATGAAGAAATTCGAATAGCAATTACCCGATTGAAGAACAACAAAGCAGCGGGGGCCGATAGATTACCGGCAGAACTATTCAAATACGGCGGCGAAGAACTGATAAGGTGCATGCATCAGCTTCTTTGCAGAATATGGTCGGAAGAAAGCATGCCTGACGATTGGAATCTCAGTGTGCTCTGCCCAATCCATAAAAAGGGAGATCCCACAATCTGCGCCAATTACCGTGGGATCAGCCTCCTAAATATCGCATACAAGGTTCTATCGAGCGTATTGTGTGAAAGACTAAAGCCCACCGTCAACAAACTGATTGGACCTTATCAGTGTGGCTTTAGACCTGGAAAATCGACAACTGACCAGATATTCACCATGCGCCAAATCTTGGAAAAGACCCGAGAAAAGAGGATCGACACACACCACCTTTTTGTCGATTTTAAAGCTGCTTTCGACAGCACGAAAAGGAGCTGCCTTTACGCCGCGATGTCTGAATTTGGTATCCCCGCAAAACTAATACGGCTGTGTAAATTGACGTTGAGCAACACCAAAAGCTCCGTCATGATTGGGAAGGACCTCTCCGAGCCGTTCGATACCAAACGAGGTTTCAGACAAGGTGACTCACTATCGTGCGACTTCTTTAACCTGATGCTGGAAAAAATTATAAGAGCTGCAGAGCTAAACCGAGAAGGTACAATCTTCTACAAGAGTGTACAGCTCCTGGCGTACGCCGATGATATTGATATCATCGGAAGCAACAACCGCGCCGTTTGTTCTGCTTTTTCCCGCATGGATAAGGAGGCGAAGCGAATGGGTCTGGAGGTGAATGAGGACAAGACGAAATATCTCCTGTCATCAAACAAACAGTCGGCGCATTCGCGTCTTGGCTCCCACGTCACTGTTGACAGTCATAACTTCGAGGTCGTAGATAATTTCGTATACCTGGGAACCAGCATCAACAACACGAACAATGTCAGCCTCGAAATCCAGCGCAGAATAACTCTTGCCAACAGGTGCTACTTTGGACTGAGTAGGCAATTGAACAGTAAAGTCCTCTCTCGACGAACCAAAATCAAGCTCTACAAGTCGCTTATCATTCCCGTCCTGCTTTACGGTGCAGAAGCTTGGACGATGTCAACATCAGATGAGACGACACTAGGAGTTTTCGAGAGGAAAATTTTGCGCAAGATTTATGGTCCTCAGAACATTGGCAACGGCGAATACCGCAGACGATGGAACGATGAGCTGTACGAGTTATACGACGACATTGACATAGTTCAGCGAATAAAAAGACAGCGGCTACGCTGGCTAGGTCATGTTGTCCGAATGGACGAAAACACTCCAGCCCTGAAAGTGTTCGATGCAGTACCCGCCGGAGGAAGCCGAGGAAGGGGAAGGCCTCCACTCCGTTGGAGGGACCAGGTGGAGAGCGACCTGGTTACACTTGGGATCTCCAACTGGCGCCGAACTGCGAAGGAGAGAGACAGGTGGCGCACTATCGTCGATTCGGCTATAACCGGCTAAACGGTTGCAACGCCAATCACATACATACATATGAGGGCTGAGGTAATTCCTGAACTGATTTCACTGATTTTCACCATCAAGGTACACTATATCAAACACTAAACGCTCACTTAATTTAAGATATCTCACATATTAACCGATATATGCGCAATTAAGCCTACCGTATTTTTGAAAAACCTAAAAAATTAGGAATATAGGAGCTTGTGGAAGTTATGACCCAATTTTAATAATTTTTGGTACAGAGACACACTATTGGAAGAAAAAAAATTTGCTCTGAATTACATTAAAATATCTGTGACATTTACCGAAATTTTCGGTAAAAAATTACTTCATGTTCAATATTTGGGGCTTTGAAAAGTTATAGTCTGATTTCGACAATTTTTCCACTAGTAATGCCATAGCTCAAAAACAGTAAATAGTAAAGTTGTTATTCCGCTAACTTCATTGGTTCCTAATATATAATAGTATATATTATAAAGTGGAGGAATAGATGAAATTCAAAATTGACTTATATTGGAGTAGGCGTGGTTGTGGACCGATTTTGCCCATTTTCATCCGTGTTATCAGGGTGTCAAGATTATGTACCGAATTTCATTCGGCTCGAGTAGTTTTTGAGATATGGGTTTTAACCCATTAGTGCGCGAGGCCACGCCCATTTTCCATTTTTTTGAAATCTGAGTGCAGCTCTACTATGCCATTTCTTCCGTAACTTTTAGTGTTTCTGATGTTTTTCGTTAGTGAGTAATGCACGTTTATTAATTTTCAACCTAACCTTTGTATGGGAAGTGTGCGTAGTTATTTTATAGGCGTGGCAATGGTCCGATTTCGCCAATAGCAACCCTCCCAAGGAGCATATGTACCAAGCTTCGTCAAGATATCTCAATTTTTCCTCAAGTTATCCGTTGCATGGATGGACGGACGAAGAGACAGATGTCCGGATTGCAACACGTCTCGTCATCCTGATCATTTTGATTTACATATATAACTTTATATCTAACTCGTTTCGTTTTATGACTTACAAACAACCGTTATGTGAAAAAAACTATAATAATCTCTTAACTATAATAATCTCTCTATAATAATCTCTTAGTTGCGAGAGTATAAAAACATATTAATTTTGAAAAGAGGGATTCATTATGAGATAATGAGATAAATAGGACAATAGGCGCTCAACCAGAGAAATGCATTTATTTATTGCTCTTAATTTTTACCGGATTAATAAAAAGGAGTTATTTAAGTTTAATTTTTTATTTATGATTTTTTTCACGTTGTTACCGGAACAATGTTTTCTAAATTTGTCTTACCGAAAGTGGTGATTAATATTTTTTTTTTTAGAATATTTCATATTTGTGTGACTTATATAGAATTTAGCACATTTGGTTAAAGAAATATTAATTTTAAATCACAAGAAAGCTACTTCAGATTTCATACAAATTCATGCTTGCAAAAAACTCGCACAATTTAATAAGATATGTTAATAGAAGATTGTGTTGATTGTGTTTTTTTTTGTTTAACCATCAACGCCATATTTATGTAAATTAGTGTTTTATTAATTATTATTTATTATCAATTGTTATGAAAATTATTATTTTAACACTTTATTTTTCAGCATCTAACTCAAAATCAACACTCCGATAATTGTAATAATAAATTTTATTAAATGATTTACTCAAGTATTTATTACCACAATAAATATTATGAAAATATACGCTAATTGTATTTAAAAACAACTAATAAGAGCTATTTGTTAATGGCAGTGTGGTGTACAGGGCGTATAAGTTACTTATGAGTTTAAGTAAATTAGAAAAATGAGTGCTAAATGAAAAATAGGTGTGTTAAATTTAAATATTATAAATATAATATAAATATTAAATATACTGTTTTTGCATTATTAACTTTAAACCCTATGTAATATATATAATATTTAAATTATATTTAATATATGTATCTATATTAAAAAGAAAAAGAAGATTTAATAAAGTAAGTAAAACAAAATTAACGGCAATAATACCATGACCCAAATGTGTATTGTCAAGCAAATATCTAATATGAACGCATTACGAAAATGCACATTTCGAAAATATAGTTTATATGTACATATAAATGTGCATAAATTTTCTGCAAATATGAATCTACTGATGTGCGTTTATGAATACATACATATTTGTATTTTTGTGTACTATATATGTATATGCATGACGCGCGTCGATTTTTTATGGAAGTGCGATTTGCCCGTCTAGTCATACCTAATCAGTAATAAGCGCCTTACAAGTGTCCATCTAAAATGTATGTAATGTATGTAAATGTGTACTTTTAAACACATACAAACATGCAATGCATCGGTTTGAATAACAAATTAAAAGTGTTGCAATAAATTAGATTATTACACCTGATTCTAGTGGAATAATTACAATATAAATATACAGATATGTACATACTTACATATGTATTTGTATATATAAATATGATAAACTGTTGTGCATTTGATTAAATTATAATAGTGAAGGTTATTACTGTTTAAAATAAATTTATTAAAAAGTAAATATATATGCAATGTTTATTTAATTACTTCCCTGTAAGTTAGCAACAGCGACTAGATTTTCCAAAAAATTACCTGTTTGTTGTTGTTTCCCATATCACACAACTTCACCATATAACAACAGAACTGTCTACCCAAGTTATTACTGGGTTATCCCACACTTTATTATGATTGACTTTTAATTATTTATATTAAATTGTCAAACTCCAATTACTACTAAAAAAATTCTTTTATCATTAATAAAAAATAATTAAATTAAAAAAGTTGTAAAAATGTCAAAATTCTGTGGTGTAATTTCGAAACGCACAAATTCCGAACAACTGGAGCCACTGCGCTTCAGTCATTTGGAAATGCTAACTAAGTGGTTGGCGAGTGAAACTGAATCGCTGCAATCCGATTTCGCAACGAAAAGCGAGGCTGTCCACGATTTACAAAAACAAGTCATACAAAATGAGCAGAAAGTGATATTTAATACAATGAATATAAAAATAAATTAAAACACACTAAAACCATTGCAGCTTATCGAGATCAACGGTATAATGGAGGTGCTCAAAGAAAAAGTGATCGCCACCGAACATGAAGTGGCAGTGAATGAAGCGAACATAAATTTGCTTGAGCGCAATATCAAAGCGCTCGAAGACTATGCGAATCGACCATTGACTGCAGCCGGCATAACATGCGGTTGTCCAATTGTACGCGAGCAGCAGGAACAACGACGTATGCTGCAAATGTTGCAGAATACTGATCACTCCATGGCACAACTGCAACTAATTATGAATGAGTTTCAAGAATTACAACCATATGCGCAGCGTATGAGTAGTCCGTTTAACACAGTGCGTTGTGCATGAGTTTTCTCCTAACGGTTTATAGTCTAAACTTCAGTGTTTGCATATTTATACTATAGATTAGCAAAATATTGGATTGTCATGTGAGTACTTTGAAGCAAACCGAAAACAATCTGGATAGCTTAGTTGAAAAGATGTATGCGGTCGATGGCATGTTACAGCTGGCGTTGCGTGAGTGAAGTTACAGTGTTGTTATTGTATTCATAATTTTATATATTATACATTCACATATTTTTCTTATAACTGCATACATAGTACATCTCGCTGCTTCGCGTCAATCTAGATCACACTCTGCGCCGCCCACTTTATGCAAACCGATTGGTGATGGTCCAGCAAACATGCGGTCTTGAATTCAGAAGATTATTTCAAATCTATTATATAAAGATATTCTATGGTGATATGCAAATATGCAGACCAGTGTTAAATCCGCCAGTTTCGATTTTAAACAAATTTCCAGTATGACAGCCACACATAAAAAGTAAATAAATTTCGAACCGATTACAGATGGAAAATTGATTAAGTAAAAAAAAAAAAACACTCACAAATTTATTAAGTAATAAAAAGCTGGTGAATTGATGATTTCTCTTAACCATTATGGCGTGATGATATTTAATTGTGTGAACTTCTATTTACTAGAGGAAACTTTTTGAACTTTCCGACACTTTAACCATTAAAGCTTAAGCATATGTTACATTAACATAAGTAATAATGTGAATAAAGGCTTTTGCTTCGCGCGATCACGAGTCGTTACGGAAGAAGATTACATCATCAGCTATTATGCTGGTAGTGGTCTTTTGATTACCTTGTTGATCGGTAATCTCACCATATGTTATTTTTCCTTGCACCATTGTGCGTTGACCTTTCTTCAGATGTTCCATAACTGTGTCGCGCAAGTTGGGCTTAAAAACTACAACACGATGCCAGTCGGTGCGTTGAGCCCAGTCACCACTCTCATATCTGTATGAAATAATAGCATAAGTAGTTGTAAATAGTAAAATAAGAGTATAGAAACTTTTTAAGATTATAAATTATAATAATTTATAGGCAATTTGACAAGCTCTATAATATACAATAATTTAAATGTCAATAACCTGTAATTGGTATGTGTGGCCACAGAAAACATAACAACCGGGTGCTCAACGGAACCGCGCAATTGTGGATCTGCACCAACGCGTCCCAGTATGGTAACATTGTTAACAGCTGAAATTGAATGTAATTACATTTTATTTATTTTAATAATAATTTAATTTAGCAAAGCACACACTTTTTTCCACACGAGCTGGACCGGCCTCCCTGGAGCTACAACGTGCTACTTGCTTCAACGCCATGCGTAACGGCGATATTAACTAAAAGCGTGTGAAATCTTTAATTATAATTATTTAAAACAATTAAATGTATTACAACTTACCGTACGCGCACTTTGTGATAACATTTTTATATACAATAATTAATAGCTGGTAAAAAACGTATCAAAATATAAGTTGAATGAATTATAAATGCGCCGGCAATCAGCTGTTTGTACTAAGCGTTCAGGAATGGCTGACACTACAATGGCGACATCTGCCTTCCGAAATGAAGGCTAAGGAATGTACGTAAGTCAACAGATGAGGCAGCAGTCAGTAAACGCAAAGGTTGAAAGCCAAACTATAGTTATTAAGAATATATCAAAATTATAATAAATGCATATAGTATTGATTATATATGAAAATATTAAAAAAAGATATTACATTTCATATTTACAGTGAAGCCAATAATAGTTTTGCTTTATGTGCAAAATCATGAAGAAGACAATATCATGAAACCATTTATAGCAAATGTATTCAATTACGGGAATGGGATATTTATAAATTCTAATTGATACAGGGTAGCGCTGAGATACTATAATATTGCAAATGCAGATTAGCAACTTCACTCACCATTAACAAGTATTATCACACTTAGATGTCGCTCTGTGGAATTTTCTAATTTTTATTTTTATATATAAACACCACTAAATTCCTTATTGATATAGCGACAAAAAACATTTCTGAAACGGTTTTGGAGAAAGCTGTCAAACTGAAAGACTTCCGTAATTATAAATTATCCTTCGATTTACACAGGTAAGAAGTCCGATAGGATATCCTTCAAATAAAAATACCAACTCGAACCGGATAGATGATAGAAATTTTTGGCAACGCGTCGTTTATCCCCCGATGAAGAGTTTGCATTTATAGAAACCAATTAATAATGAAATTGATAATTCTGAAGTGGATAAACTTAAACTATCGGAAAACGATTAACGATTGTCAAGCTCGATTTTTATAAAAGTTTACCGAGATAGGTTGATTGAATGAAACCTCATAACTCTGATAGGAGCTACATATTTAAATACCTATAGGGCTGCGTAATATGACCGATTACAGTTATCCGTCACTGATTGGATCAGCAGTTATTAATATGTTTTCAGAAACATCCCAATTTAGGCTTCCATTAAAGCGAATTTGTCTGCTCTCTGAGAGAAACACCTCATAACCTTACCTCTAGACCGCTAATATACCGTAACCACCCTCTAATTACGTAAACTCGTATGTCGTGTGATTTGATATAATTTCCACAGCTGATCTTTAAGTTCTTGATTTTCCAAATCGATTGCCTGCCGTCCATACATATTTCCATTGCTGAATGGCTTTCCAGAATTTAATATTAACTGTCGAGAAGCAAAATTTCTTAGAAATGTTAAACAAATATAATATAATTTTGGATGTAGTTCCACAGCTTTCCACGCACTCCCACCCAATAAATAAAAAAGGAAAAAAGTTTTAAATGTTGGCGTATTACGCACAATTTCTTACCCTTGAAATCTATTTTTGTTTCTCTTTACATTTATTTTCTGCGTGCGTGTATGTAATTGTGAACACGCATCGACAGGCCCTTCTTTCTACATTGTTGTATGTGTGTTTTGCACTTTTCTCCTTAGAATTTTACCCGCATGTATTTATATAGACATGTACTGAGTTGCCGCTTTGCTTTCGCCATCAATCATCCCTGAGTTTGCCCTAGAAAACCCCACTCCAGCTTCCGTATTAGCCAGAGTGGCACAGGAGCGGTTCAGCAAATGAAATGATTGCTCTCGGGCGCTGAGTTTTTGATGTTTATATTTCACTTTTATGGTTTTATCTTTCGAAAAAGATTATAGCTGACCTAAAAGTTCTTCCCATACAAGATCAGTGCACTGGCAACATATAGAAGTTAGTACCAGTTGTATTAATAGATTAATAAATATTTTAAGCTTTGTACAACATTTCAATGCACTGAATCCGCCACCGTTTCCAAAATATAAATATCCAGCACAGACAATTTATATATATTAATGCATTCAAGTATTCAAGCCGTGAAGCAGCCACGTTTCTTTTCTTGTGGCGGCTTGTGCCTCGCATGCTGCTTTCGGGTAGAGGACAAGCTGTTTGGGCAATGACGGCGCTATGCCATCTGCTCCACAACCAGCTTCCGTTCAGTTTTTCGGCACTACACTCATTTCCACGAGAACTTAAATAGAAATAATTCTTTTCTATTCATACATATATACATATGTATGTGTGAACCTGCATGTGTGCCTTTGTACAATAGCTTTTCCAGCTTGCCACTCCAGTGTGCTTGAGGCGAATTTATACGGGAATATGTAAGTGTGTGTGTGTGTGTGTGTGGCTACATCCCATTGGGAATTGTGCTCAAGTCTCAACGCGTCGTTCAACTGGCATTACAGCTGCCACCGCAACCAAACCAACACCAACAGCGTTGAAGCTAGGCTGCACGTGTAGCAGTAAAAGTTCGCCATTTCTTACAGACGCACCATGGATCAAAAGCATGAGGAATTGGGGGAAAATATAGTTTTATTTTTATTAAATATTTAAATTTTTTAAACCCAAAAAAAAAAATAGTGTAAACCATGATTTTAGCTTATATCTTTCGAGGAAAGGTCGAGAATAATTTATAAAAACAAATTGAAACTACAGGACCTAAAAAAAATCTCCACCTATTTTTTCGCTGTATGTTACGGATATATGGTTGATCAGGTTTCATTAATGTTTCTTGATACAAATTCGGCTTTTAGTTTCCTTGTTGAATTTATACCCAAACCTCCATTGATTCTTAGTGAATTGTTTCCCGGAATTTTTTGATTTTCGGAATGATGAAAATATGAAAGAGGTCCTAAATTGAGAAAAATGAGGCTAAGCCATTGCAGGAACTCTTTTATAAGCTCTGGATGAAAAAAATAGACGAATTCAGCATATTTTTGGTATCAAATCGTTTTATGTTAAGGACCGATTTCGATTTTTCTTTCGTTAGACCAAGACAAATTTTGCAGAAATTGCTCAAATGATTTCTGAGATATTAGTTTTCAAAAGTAGGCTGTGCCACGCTCACTGATTCGTTTTGAAATTACAAAAAAATTCATTAGATAAGTGAGATCTGGAGCGGTTTAAATTAGTTCATGTGAGATGCCAAAAATCCCACTGTATAAGGCATTGGCTTCATTGTCGCTTTTTTGTGGTCATGGCTGAGCGAAAAAGCGCAAATGTATATTCACCACCATCACCAAACACGCCCTGTGCAACATTTTGGCGCGCCCTTCAACGGCATCACACGATCCCTTCGCATTTTTTCCTCTATACGTTAGTCTATTTGCCTTCGTCATTTATGTTGAAAGCTCCTGCTTTTTTCCTTCGGCGCAAGTTTCGTTGCTGCCACTACACATGCAACCGTAACGGTTTTTTAGGTCAAAGAAAAGTAAAAGTTCTCAAAAATTAAAGGAATTCCGTTAAGCAGGCGAAGCAGGAAAGCCAAGCATGCGGCGTGGAATCGAGGTGCTGATGCCGATTGCGAGCGCGAGTTCGAGCACAAGCTCCGTATACCGTTAGGGAGGCAAGACGCAGCATCACGAGCGGCTGGATATGGTCGACTGTCGGCAGCGTGAGGAGGCGAAGCTTAACGATACCAGTTTCCACACAGTCGGACTAATAGGCATCCGTTATTATGTGAGTATGAATATGCCGCTCGACATTACGCTCGTCTGGGCACGGAGCTTTCTTATCGCTGTTGGTGAAATAAATGGGCAGCCAATTTCAACTTTCCTCCTTTAGTTTCATTTTCAACTTCATGCGTTTGGCGGCACGGCGTCATGTGACTGTGATAAGAGCCAGGCATTCACTGGTGTTTCTTTGACATAACGGTACTCTTATATACATTTTTACACACACAGCGTTCCTTCAATATGAATGAGCGGGGTTGGCCGTGGCGTGCTAAATTGGAGAAATGTCGAATGGGTTACGTTGCGTGGCCTTGAAATTTCATTATAATTGCTTTCGCTGCCATGCGAAGGCCATTTAAATGTGCCGAAAATGGTAAGAGCTGCATACGAGTGAGTACGAGTGGGCATATTGTATCCATTGCTCGGCGATTTGTTATGTGTGTGCCTTTTCCACATTATTCCTTCGATATTTTTGGGTGCAATTACCGACCTTAATTTCCATTTCATTATTGTTTTCATTGCGCGTTCTTGTTTGCTATTCATACGCTTTTTTCATAACGGCATAGTGAGGAAGTGTATGTATGTATGTAGTATAAAATACAAAATATTTAAGCGCCAAAAAGTTTGACCCGGCTTTTCGCCGGCTGCCAGTTTGGGTCGATGATATGCAGGTGTGTGTACAAATATTTTAATTTTTGATGAATGACTATCATGTAAAATGAGTGTAAGTAGGTCAGTGAGGTGCTGAAATCAGTTGAATCATCAAAAGTGCCAACATATTGACGAATCAGCATGTTTATTAAATATAAGGGAGCAATTAGATTGTGGCTTTATGTAGAACCTTTATATTGAATATATTTCTGGGAGGCCTCGAAATCGTGGTTAATACCTTTTGGGTAAATAGATAATGAAAGAGAAACATATTTGATGCGAATATTTGGACATAAAGAGGATTGCTTCAGATGGATACTGGGACTACTCTTATTGAATCATATAACCGGGTTTTTGTGCAGTTTAAAAAAGTCAACCAGAGTTTAAGAGATAGCTTCTGATAAATACATTTCTCTGGTTGAATAAGATCTAAATTTTATTATTATAAAAACCGTTAGTTTTGTAGATTTTAAAATAAAGGGAAGACTTGACAGAATATTATGGATGGTCTTCTAATCGATTTAGCAATATTGTTGAAGCCATGGCTTCTCAAAAGCGACGAAAAAAAGCAGAAAGAAAGACGCTGATTATACAGCTATTTATATAATTATCGGTCGAAAAAGGACAGAAATCAGAGTTATTAACCTACACCAGAGGGTAGGAGAGCTTACGGATGAAGGAGGCCAATTTTAATAAAACATTAAAAAGTAGGTTGTCTTTAAATGAAGATATCGTGTCTCAAAAAAAGTTATACGACAGTGTACATATGTATGTATAAGGTGTTGATATCTTCCACTTATTTAGAGCTATTTTTATGAATTAAATATTCAATTGATAAAAATAGCCACAAAATATCTATATTTACAAGTGCTAAAATAAAATATTACACAAATCTAATTTTACAACAGCATCTTATACGAACATATTTACAAACATCGGCGTTTCGATGCACGTATTGCCGCACAGAGCTTTTAGAGTACCACTCTCGCTCAAAATAGGTATGTATTTCCATCACAATGGCGATTTGCATACGTGCCTGGGGGCACATTCTGTAAATACGCGCGCACAATACGCCATTCATAGCCGTCTCGTAGCTTAATAAGGTGGACCTAAAATCGTTCGGCATACCCCAAATCGCAAACTAGTAGGTCAAATATTATCAGCTACATATTTTAACATAGAAAATACTGTCAGTCTGCGGGATATAAGTAGATAAAGGCAACCGTTTACAAGCCATTACGTTTGAACATCGAGTTATTAGCTGTATCTGATTCGTGAAGCGGTAGTGAGTAATTTTTACTAATATTGTAAAGAGGAAAGGTTTGTTTTTTTGTTTGTTTGTCTCGAATAGGCTCCGAAACTACTGAACCGATTTAAAAAATTCTTTCACCGTTGGAAAGCTATACTATCCCTCAGTGACATAGGCTATATTTAGTTTAAAAAAAAAATAGGGTTCCTTACCAAAACTCCGATAATGTAAAAAAATACCAAAAAACTTTCTTTAATCGCGAATGCTGCGAAAACGATTGAAGATATAACAAAGTGATGTACTACAATTTTGTAGTACCTTATCATTATCTACAAAAAACGTCGCGACATCATATCTCTAACTATTATAGTTTTGTCACAATAAACGATTTTATATAAAAAAAATTAATTAAAATTCCACTACTTGAAAAGGCTCTTTATTTGTACCTTAGTATTAATCCTCATCGAAATAAATGATTTATTATTTAAGATCGCTTCAAAACCTTTATATAACTTTTTGAATTATTAGATTCTGACATTCCATTCAAAAGATATCACGAGTTAAAAATTTGGAAAAGCCGCTTGGCGGCTAACTATGCGTTGTAGAGTTGTAGGCGTCACTCGGGCACGGGGGTACGGGAGGGGGGTTAAGATCACTCGCGCGGTCGGCTCCCTAATGAATGGTCGTGTGCGGAATTAAAAAAAATTGTCGCTTGATAATAATAAAATATAAAAATTAATTGTTGTTCGTTTGTGCCGCAAAAAAACCAGAACGGCCAAACCGACCTGGCTAATTTTAGTCTTGAAATATTCGCGGAAAACCAGGAAAAGGTTAGAAAGTGAGTAAATATGGAAAAATTGCGAGGAAGATAATAATAAGAGAATTTAATTCGAGTTGACAAGAAAAATGTGAAAAGCGAAAACAAAAAAATAATATTTTGAAGGTTATCATTGTTGCTTTGTTAAAATATTTTTGTTATTGTTCAATTGTATAAGGTTGTGTCGATAGCCCAAAACAATTTGGAACAATTAAGGAAAGGCTAAGTTCGGGTCCAACCGAACATTTTATACTCTCGCAATTTATTGATGTAATTTTATTAAGATAACACACAATATGACCTATATATTCGGCTTAAAGTCCCATAGAAAATCATCATATATAGTATATGAGGGCTGATGTAATTCCAGAACCAATTTCACTCATTTTCACCACCAAGATTAACGGAAATAGGGGCAACTTGGCACCTGTTAGTAGGCAAACAAACGGCACATTCGGCCTTGAAATTACTCCTAAATTGCAAATGAACGAAACACCAGTCGGCAAAATCGCCAAAAATAGTGCTATAACGAAGATTTTCCAAATATTCAAGAAGTCGCTGGAAGTACTGCACAGGACTTTAAAAGATCTTGATTGTCGATAAACGTTTGTGGTGGAGCCAGGATTCTGTTAACAGGTGATTTACGCCAGACTCTTCCAATTATTCCTGGATCAACTGTTACTGACGGGCTAATCGCATGCCTAAAGTCATTTAATTTGTGGCGACACATAAAGTATCGCCAATTAACAACTAACATATGAGTGTTTTTGCAACAATATCAAATTGCGATTGTAGAAGCAGTTGAAAATGGTAGGGTCGCAGTTGACACCTCGATGGATTAATAGCATTTCCAACAAATTTCTGTCACTTCATTGACTTGAAAGAGAAGTTTTCCTGACATGAAACCTCAATATGATAACCATAAATGACTGATTGAATGACCTATATTGGTGGTAAAAAATCAAAGATATCGATGATCTTAATGCGACAATTTAGAATTTCGGTCCAGGAGAGTTGACACAGCTACCAACCAGGATGACGTAGTCAATTATCCCAAACTATTTAAAATTGCCTGTACTATCACCACTCACTTTGCAATTAAAAGTAGTGTGAGTTGTCATCATGCTGCGTTACATAAATCAACATCGAGTAATCAATATCGTTGCCGAAGCCAAGATTGGACCAACTTAATTTAATGTACATATACCTTAGCCACAAAAACGTGTGGCCGGATCTGCTAGTTAACTATATATTATGCTATCCGAGAAAACAGACGGGTAGCATTTTGGTTGTACTTTAATACATACATTACATTTTTTAACAAGAGAACAGCGCGTAAAGATAGCGAGCAGAAAATTGACGAATCGAAGACGGCTATTAAAAAATTATTTCGAAGCTATGTATATAAAGTCAAAAGATATTTTTTACCGAACAGCAGTTTCATAAGAGATCAGATTAAATCAAGATCATTATATCAGTATACATATATATGTATGTACATATTATTTTGATATTATCATATTAATGGAGAGAGGAGAAACTTTTCTAAGGACCAATCGAAGCAGAGAAGCCTTCTTAAGTATTGAAACTCAATATCTCAGACTCTAAATTATATGAACTTCATTTTATTATCTTCACATTATAAATTATATATAAGAACATTAAAGAAAGGCGGAGTTGGATCGGTGCCTTAGTGTTAAAGACAGCCTTTATGTATCATCATTTGTTGTTCGTCAAATAAATGTTTACACGTCTTCCGAAGCTCACTTACATATGTATATAAGTATTAGTTATGCTGGCTCCTTAAATATTTCATTCAAGTATCGGCAGCGTGGACTTGAGTGATCATGATCACAGACGGACGGTTAGATGAATAAATGAGCTTTGATATGTACATGTAAGAATTCTGAGCACACGTGCCAGATGACCCCTTTTCAATTTCATCATCTCAACTGAAGCTGAAGCTCTTTTCTAGAACAAAAGAAGTAGCAACACCTCGAAGCAAATCTGTCAGATGTGCAACGAAACAAACAAACGACAGCTGAGCGATCAGCCAACCAAACGAACATTCTGCAGATCGTTTGGGTGCAAGCGGGAGGTTGATGAACATCAAAGCTTTGAGTGCCGAGTGGAAAAATAACTGCCGTTGGCGCCGACGTTGAGTTGAGAACAGTACGAATGTGTGCTTAAGAATGAGTTTAGCCAACTCACGAAGCAGACGGAGTCATAAGAGCAGAAGAAGAATTATTGCCGTTGCAGCTGTGGTGCGCGAGCCAAATAGAGATCCAGAAAACTGGCGAAGAAAGCGGCAAGCCAGAACACCAAAAAAAGAAAGTATAGCTTGTGGACTGTTGCTTGTTTTCTCTATTGCTTCCACATAATATTTAGGAGTTCATAGCACGTCAAATGAAAGCCTAGACAATGTCTAATGGTCGACAGTAGTATGATACAGTTATTGGAACTTTGGCTGGATTGTTGGGCGGAAAGGCGGCTTAATGAGCAAACAGTACGCTCACTAAGCAAATGCCCGAAGCGAAGCTTATCACGGCACTAGGTGTTTAGTGTTAAGAAGGTGGCGTATAAGAGCGTTGAGAAGCGGCTGTTAGTTTTCCGTTCACCGTTCTCATGAAGAGAGGCATTCAGAGGCGATATGGCGCACGGCTAATCCAAATGCACGTGTACCGCTCAACGATAGTGGGTGAGTTCTGTACAAAAAAAAAAGTATTTTTCATGCTTGAAAAATTCCGATGATGCTGAGTGTCGTCATCATACAATCGGTCCAAGCGACTCGACCGACCAACAGCCAGTCCACCATCCACGGGATAAACGCAAACGCAATCAAAGCTAACGCAAGCCTTTTCAATCTTGTAACACATTTCTCTTTGCCTTTTTTCCTACGCATTTATACAATTTGGTTTCTCCATCAATATTGCCATATTTTTCTTTTTTTTTATAATTTTGTTTTTGCACCATCAATGCATGGCACAACAAATGGCGGCAGCTGAGACTCGGTAGACTGAGTCTAGTGTTGCTTGGTTCGTACCTCTGTACGCGTATCAGCCAACAGCCAACAGCCGTTTGTTGGTGTTGGCGAAGGTGATGCCGTTGTTGATGTGCCCATTAATTTATTGTTGTTTTTGTTATTATTATTTTTGCATTGTTATTGTTGCTCTTTGTTCGTTAAGCTGTTGATTATACCTATAGTATGTATGCATATACTGGAATATATGTATGTGTAACTTCTCTGCAGTCCGTGTACAGTGGACCGATTCAGAATCTATTATCTGCTCTTGAGAAGAAACAAATGCCACAGCTCCGGTCCATTAGAAATGAAGTAATGGAGTTTGAGGGATGTCTAAAAACATCAAAAGAGCCGTCACTCCTTGTGATTACAAATCGTTGGGGAACTCGGTTAAGTAATTACTTTCGAAATCTAGTCTAAAATACAAAATAATCTCGTCCAAGCATTTGAAAATCGTATTAGAGCCGAAGTGACTGAATATTTAGGTTCTTATTCTTAACAGTTTCATCGAATTTCCTAGATACGCAAAACGATGATTCTACACAACACAAAGTACAATGTTTCTGCTATCCAAGAGGAATATCCGTGATAACCAAAGCGGGTCTCAGTCCAACACCTAAACTAAAGTAACAAGGTTCAGGTATGGAATACCCCGACGATCACAAGAAGTGCTCAAAAGTCTAAAATGATTGTGACATTTATTAGAACTTTATCAGCCACGAAACCACTGTAGACATACACCAAAGTGCGCACATTGCCGTTTCACATCAGCCAAGCCACTTCCATCAGCCAACCCAGTCCCAGTCACACGGCATTACGGTGCTAACGAAGCAAGCATTTGCGCCAACAACAAACCAGTCAGGCTTATGGTAACAAACACTGAACATCACAGCACAACACTATTCCAAACGCCGTTGTCGAGTGCTGTTGCTCTGGCTTCCACTCAGTGCGGCTGGCATCGATTATGGCTGGCTGTTACCATCGCCGTCATGGTCGCAGTCGGTTGGTTGGATGGTTGGTGTTGCTTTTGCTATTACTGTTGTTTGCCGGAGCCATCGTTATTGCTCGATAGCTTGTTTGTTATTGTTGCCGCCGGTGCTTTGTATACGCCGAGTTTGAGTTTCGTTCGAGGACGTTCCAGCAGCGAAAAAGCGATTCCACCAACGAGAAGACACGGCCGAGAGCAAACGAATATGTGACTACGTAAATACAAGTCCACAGTTGTATAGCTGTTGGTATGTATGAGTTTACTTCTTTCTTACGTTTTTATGAGTGGCAGGTAGTAGCGTTGCCGTGATGTTGTGTACCACGCGCGCCAAAGTGAAACTCACAACGACTTAACCGCCCTTGCCGACAAGCAGCCACACCGGCAACAGCTCCACCTCTGAGCACTGGCAAAGTTTTTGTTGTCGGTCTTGGTTTCAAAAGTTTCCTAAAGCAGTAGTTGAAGTTGAAAATTGTTTAACTAAACATGGTTGATTTTGAAAACATTTATGACAGGCAGTATGTATGACCGTCCCTTCGTAACTCCAATAGAATTCGACTTGGATAGCTTTTAGCAACTAGGTTACGTTCCGGTGCAGATTCCCGATGGGGATCACGGTGATTCCAAACAAAGCTAAAAGTCTTCTTGATAGGATCAAGTGACAAACGAAGAGCGTAGCTCAAATGCTTCAATAAATAAAAAATTCCACTGAACCTTGACAGAAGTTTGTTCATATCAAGAAGTACACCACATACATATACTGATATGAAATGAAACGGAAAATCTTATCTCAAAATTAAATATCTCGAAATTTCGGTATAAACCTCAGTGCAGTTGGAATGAAGCAGATATTTGAGTGAAATAATGGTCATAAAAAGTAATACTTTTTGGGGTATAATGTTATTTATAGGACTTGAAACAGGACTCCAAATAAATCCAGGTTTTCCGAAATTCAAGTTTTGTTGGTCAAGATAGTGAAAGTTCCATATTTTTTTCCTTATGATCTAATCTAAAAGTTTTTATTTCCCACGAACTGCCAATAAGAACAGTAACCATAATATTTGCTATATGAAAATTTCAAAGTTATTCAAAGTCAACTTAAGCATTTTTTAAAGTGGTGCTTTGTGACTGGCTCTTCGCAGCCTAAAGTATATTTCGAAATTCAACTGCTAACCGATGAACGTCAAACAAAAAGTAAAGCATTCCGCATACATACAGACATACATATCGTGTGTATATTCATAAAATGAAACCAGCAACAAACAAAGAAAAAAGAAAACAACAAAAAAGTTGAGCTGAAATTACGACAAGCAACTACCACTGTACCATCTATAAGTACGACGACGACGGACGAGAAGGAAACCAAGAAACTCCGCACTAGCAAAATGTGCGTCTCATCGCCGCGCTATGAACCAAGCCGCTCCGTACCGAACCGGGCCACATCACAACGACCGACAACGACCAACCAGCAAAATGAACCAAGCTGACTTGAGTTGCAGCTGAGTTGAATGGTGTGCGCCATCGTTAGCTGGCTGACTGACTCGATGTCTGTGCTTGCTTAACTGGCTGGGCAAGCAATGAGCGAATGCGCTGAAATAGCGATAAGGGTGCGGTGTGGACTTCAGGGCGGAGTAAGCGTGCCGGCGGGTGATGGTACATAGCGTTGAAGGTGAAGCATGCTATGGCAACGACAGTGCCGACCCAAAGCACCGAACACCGAGCACCAAACAAATGCATATATTCACCGATATAAATATAGATGTGTATGTATTGTATGTATATACATACATATGTATGCACAAAACAACAAGCAGAAATGTGTAATAAAAGCAGCTATAGCAGCAATGTTGAATTAATGACAGCAAAAAACAACAACAACACCATCGCCAATGGTAAATATCAACAGCAGTTATAGTACACCAGTAAACGAGCGAATGTATGAAGAACCGAAAATACATATGTAGATATGTACTATGGGCATCGTCCACTGTTTATCGAAGAAATCAGAAACACTTCTAATAACTGTCAGTATTCGACAGTCTGATCCTCGTCGATCTCGAGTTATTGATTTTGAATCCATACACAAACCACCGAGTGTTAATTTTAGACTCAACCAACCCATCTAACCAGTTCTTCAAAGTAAGCAGGATTCGGAGCCTACTTTCGTAAATACTACATCGTCAATTGACTTACGACGGAAGGAGGTTATAAACTTTGAAAGCGTCTGTCGATCTTCAACTAAAGTTAAGTTGCATATGTTCCGTCTGAAGACTCCAGCTAAACCATCATTGGAAAGAAAAGTTAATTTCTTTAGAGTGAGTTTTTTGGGCGTTGGTGCTTCAATGCTGCACTAAAATTTTAAGTCTAGAAAAATAATCGAAATAGAGACATCTTCTAGGTGAACCTTGTATTGTAATTTCAGTTTCAGCCAGGCCCTAATTCTATAAAATATGAGATAGTGGATATCAACATAGATTCATAGATTTCAGCCAGATCCAAATTGTAAAATGGTTTTTCAAAGTCTCATGCCAAAAAGCGTCTATAAAGAGTCAAATATCATTTTGCAACGGTAGACACCGATTTAATGTTTCGCTAAATGAGGTCAATAGTTTAAGCAGAATTCACAATTGATGTGCCCACTGTGCTATTGCAACACAACATCAACGAAGCGAACGTACTGGCACTTGAGGCTTACAGTTTTGTTCGGTCCAGTCCAATTCGGGCCACACGACCCATCCCACTGCAGTGGCCATCAAGCTGGCAAGCAATCAGCCATCCGTATGCGCCAGCCAGTCCGGCCAGTTCAACACTCAGCAAGACTGGCAGGCTAGCTAGCAGCCAGGCAGGCAATCAGCCAAGCAGCACCACAAACTGCTAGCAGCCGACAGTAAAGGCGCATTAAAGTTATAGCAGTAAAGTTGAGATTCTTTTTTTTGGTTATTTCTGCTTTTTTACGTATTTTGTGCAAACAAAATAAAAGAGAACTTGCTTAAGAATACAGTGTTCACATCTCGATGAATTTATGAGTTAGTAGCTATCAGATGAACTTCGGAGAGGTGTTAAGTTGAGATGTTGGTATGAATACTAGAATTTATTCCAATTCTTTATTGATAAAAATAATAAGAACAAAAAAACTTTTCAAACTACCAAGATTAGAAAGGTATCTTCCGAGAATTTCTTTACATTTAAAACCAGAAAAAACTGTATCGTTTAAGATTTATTAAATCGTAGAGAATATATAAAGGCAAGTCATAGAGAAATCAGGCCGAAAGATATGTTTTCGATCATTCTGCAAAGTTAAAAGTCATCAGCGGACTAAAAATTATTAAAGAACCCCAAAAGCAGAAGTGGCGGTAGAATTGAAAGGTTTCTTGAACAGTAAATTGAACAAATAATAAGGAAAGGAAAAGATATTCATTCAGATTTTATTATTGGCGGAATGGAGTTCATTAATTAAAACCATTCTGTCGAAACTTGCATGGATGAATAGTCAAAGCACTAACTAGTGCTTCAAGGTACGAGTGCTCTGAGCTCATTTCTTATAACTGAATCGTTAAAAGTGCTCGATATGTCGGTAAGATACTTATTATTGATAGAAAATAATATACACAAAACTAGAAAATGGAAAGCTAATAATTTTTGAGAGATTTAGGAGCTTAAAGAAAGTTTGCGACGGTATAATCTTGCAGAATATACATTTTTACTAAGATCTATGTAATTCATTAATTTAGTCGCAGTTTGGGCACTCTTTACCCAACAAATCAACTGCATTTCCCCGAAATGGGTGTCTTCAAACCACTGTGTCACTACAGCAAAGCGCAAATGTCAAGACGAATAAGAACCGTAAAGTGAGTTGATTGTCAGAATCTACACATCCATACATATATGTATGTGTATGTGAGTGTTAGCGAATAAAGGCAAGAACCCATGAAAGAACGGACGTTGGAACATACAAGTCAGCTCAGTGCTTGGTCTGAAATATTCCCCATTTTATGTGATAAAGGAAATACCATTCTGCTATACTGATTGCTACGAAAATACATTTTATGGAGCCAGCCAGTCAGCATACCGGCACCGGCACCACTAACAGCAACACCAACAGCACCAACAACAGCGACAGCATTAGCACTAGCGCAGTGGCAACGTCGACGATGACTAAAGCGGATGATGGTGCCCAGTGCTAGAGTACACGGAGCTGCTATTGTCTCAATGCCAACGTATTGCTGTCGGTGTGCTACAGTCAAAGTAGAATTTGAACTAAGCATGGCACAGACTAGCTCGACATGGAAACGACAAGGCATACTTCTCAGGCGAATGTGCTGACTGACTGACGAGATGGTCGGTCGGTTGGCTCGTTGGCTGGTTGACTGGATGGAGCAGCTGCGCGAATGGGTCGCATCGTACGGTGGCGACGTTGAAGTGCTCGAGACACACGGTGTGGCAGGCGAAGTGAAGTATTTTCATATAGAATTTTGTTTTCGTTGTGTTCTTCTATTTTCAGACGTCTGTCGTTTTGTCTGTCCGTCGCCTAGTCGTTGGTGGCGTTGGTTTGGTGTGTTTGCAACACTTACGGTGCAGTAGAATATTAAGCGGTGTGTTGTGATGGAGTGGAGTGGCTGAAGCTGGAACTCACTCAAATAATATGGACAGTGGGTGATTTTAGGGAAAGACGTCATTTATTAAGAAAATATTTATTTTTAATAGTAGGACAAAAAGTAGAAACAAAAATAAATAACTTTATTTCATATTTTTTAGACCATCAGATTGATTTGACACTTAGCCCAATTAAGTCCTTTAAGAACAGCCTCAAAAGTCAAATGCAAGATCTGGTTAAATTTATCGGTTCCATTTTAAAACGTTTAACTTTTATTTGATTGATATGGTTGGACCAAAAGTAATGCAACTTCATGATACCATGGTAATGCAGCATATGATTTCAGGTCGTACCAAATGCTGATCGTGAGCTTTATGAGTTTCAGAGACTTCCCCCATTCTACTCGAGTTGAGAGGTTTTTCAATATATGTAGTATATATTCTTTAGAAGAACGAAGTCCTCGGAACAGCGAATTGTACCATACGAAATCAACGAATAACAAAATTGGATCTGTAAGTAAGAACTGGGTTCCACCTGATACGCAGCCGATATTGTAGCTATGAGAACTACTAAAATTTTATAAATAATTTCCTCTCAATCGAGCACTGTTTCACAATACTTATTCTTAGTGCGCTTGTTCTCGGCTCCCGTCTTTAGATTATATGAAAAAGGTCGTTGTGCGATGTCTTCTCACCATCACCAGCGCCAAAATACCAGCACTTTAGCGCTGACATTACCCTCCGAACTAGAGTTTTAGTTGTCGGTAAACAAAACTGCACAATATTTTATGCCAAAGCGACACAAAAAAAGCAAAATACAAAGAGGAAAATAGAAAATTTCATCGATCGAAAGAAGGTAGAAATGCTTCGTTATCGAGTTGTTCAGTTGCTTGGTAGCTGTTTCCTTTGCCTGACAACCAACGCCAACTCGAGCAACCGACAAACGGACGGACCGACGAAACTGACTGACTGCTAAGCTGTTACTAGCACTTGGCAACTATTAAAAGTCGGTAGTGTTGGTATGCTTCGCCGGCTTGGCCGTGTCTCTGTTGCCATGGCTCGCCAGTGCTATGGACGAAACCTCGAAGTCACAGCGCAATGGCCGCATATCTGACACGAAAATTCCACATTGGAATGGGAAAACACCAACGAGCAAGTACTGCAACAGCAACAACTGAAACAACAACAGCAATAGCAACAAATGCCATTACGTCGACAGCGTAATTTAGAATTCTGATGTTCACATGAAGTTACCATGGTCCGTCCACGGGAAAAGCACTAGTAGCAGCAACATCAGCGGCAGGAATATAGGAAAACACGGGCATTAAGCGAAGCACCAGCTCTACTCGTTGTAGCGGCAACGACACAAGAGCTGGCATCGATTCGAGCGCACAATCTCGTAATGCCAGTGCACGAGTATAGCAAAAAAAACATAAAAAGTAAGAGCTAGAAGAAGCTTGCTATGCGCATGCAACAACAATGGCAACAATTGTTGTTCGGTTCCCTTAGCTTTTTCCGTTCTTATTTTGATGATTTGAAATAATTTTCTTTCGTTTTCCTTGCTGTTGTCCGTGCGTCGGTCGCCTTTTCCATTTCGTTGATGGGATTTTATTAAAATCCACCAACAACCGACCGAACCAAATAGCTAGCGCGCACATATATATACACTCATAAATACAATTGCAGGTGTGTGTATCTGTGTGACGACATCTCGACGAACAATTTAAGTTTGAATGAATGAATAACTTGCGCATAGTAAGTGAGTGTGCGGCATTGGGGCCAAACAAAGTATTTAAATAATAAAAAGTAAAGCAATGCATTGAAATTCAAATACGATTCGATTTATGGTTGTTTTGTTTTTGCTTTTTTTCGGGGAAGGGGGGCGATTTGTACGATTTGCTGAGAAGGTGGCATTGACAAGATCGCAAGGTCGTTCATTGAGCAGCTGATAGGTGTGATTTGTGGGGAAGAGGGTAAAGTATAGAGGAAAGGAAAGGAGAGAGGAATAGAGAAGGAGTGATAAAAGTGGTAAACGAGCACGTGATAAACACAAGGATTACATATTGACATACATACATATATACAAATTTATTTACAATAGCACATCATATCATGTTTTAATATCAACAGGAATCTTTTAATAAATTTAAATTTAAGAGGTTGGTGTGAACTATGTGATATTAGCTTTAGTTTGAGAGATTGGTGAGTACAAAGATTATAAAATAATCTGATTAAATGACTCCAAAGCCTAATATTGTTAAAAAAACCGTATTATTTTTATACTCTCGCGACAAAGTTGCTAAAGAGATTATAATAGTTTTGTTCACCTAACGGTTGTTTGTAAGTCCTAAAACTAAACGAGTTAGATATAAGGTTATATATATCAAAATTATCAGGGTTACGAGTAAAGTTCAAATCCGGATATCTGTCTGTCCGTCCGTCCGTTCAAGCTGTAACTTGAATAAAAACTGAGATATTTTAATGACGCGTTTCTTGACACCATAATAAGGTTAAGTTCGAAGATGGGCGGAATCGGACCACTGCCACGCCCACACAATAGCTATAACTCAAAAAACATAAAGAGCTATAACTAAGCCATAAATTAAGCTATGAAAGTATACAAAATTTTAAATGGGCGTGGTTCCGCCCACTTATGGGTCAAAAACCATATCTCCGAAACTACTCGACCAATTTCAATGAAATTCGGTAAGTAATATTTCCCTTGCATCCCAATGATGTGTTGTGAAAATAGTCCAATTCGATTCACAACCACGCCTACTTCCTATATACCAGAACTTTGAAGACGATCTGAATCGTTTACTTCACGATATACATATAAAGTAAGCACTAATGAAGATATCGGAACAGAACTTTGTACAATTACATTTATAGTGTGGCATCGCTCCTAAAAAAAAAATCGCCAAAATCGGACCATAAGTATACATGGCCTCATATATCGAATATGAGAACCTCAGAGCTTCGAATAAACTTTTTAACGAAAGTATAGGTGAGTCTCTCAGATATTTTTAAGAAATTCAGAGGGAATATTTTACTTATAATAATATGTATGCGTGCAATGAATGAAATCGGGTCGTAACTACCCCTAGCTTCCATGTACATAATGTTAGGGGTTTGAAACTTTCAATGGACTGTATACCATATACATATGTATATGTATTAATAAAATTAAATAAATAAATTGCGAAAGTATAAAATGTTCGGTTACACCCGAACTTAGCCCTTCCTTACTTGTTTTAGATTATGATTCATAAAGTTTGTATTTATCTGAATATTTATAAAAGAACTTGCTAAGTTGGATTTAAAAGAAGCCTTCCTTTTATATGTACTAAAATCTTGAAACGGAATCGAATAAAAGGATTGTTATCAAAACTAAATTTAAAAGCGATATGTCAGAGATGATATTGTTTTGATGAAGAATGATCATCTATAAAATATTTTAGTTTAAAGAACTAGAACAAACAAACCCATAGAAATGCAAAGTTTTGTCTTTGGAAAAAAAAGACTCATAGAGATTGTTTGCCAACAAAACAAGAAAAAACGTTAACTACGGCTGTGCCGAAGCTAATATACCCTCCACAGGTGCATTTCTTTTAGTAACTATGTGTTTAAGCAAATCTAAAGAAGTAAGAAAAAGTAAGTAAAAAAAGAAAACATTTTACTAATTCTGTTTAGCCGGGTTGTTTGCTAGAAACATTAAGGTTATATAGTCAACCGATTATATTATTACCTTAAGCAGTAATCCATGTCAAATTTCGTGAAGATATCACGTCAAATGCGAAAATTTTCCATTCAAGCCATTGATTCCGATCGTTCGGTTTGTATGGCAGCTATATGCTATAGTGAACCGATCTGAACAATTTTTTCGGAGATTAAATTATTTCTATGAACAATAACTCACACCAAATTTCGTGAAGATATGTAGTAAAATGCGGAAGTTTTCCATACAAGCCATTGATTCCGATCGTTCAGTTTGTATGACAGCTTGAAGAGAAAATAACACCTGCAAAATTTCAAAACGATATCTTAAAAACTGAAGGACCAGTTTGTATATATACAGACAGACGGACGGACGGACAGACAGACGGACATAGCTAAATCGACTCAGTTCAACCTACTGATCATTTATATATATACTTTATAGGGCCTCCGACGCTTCCTTCTGGGTGTTACAAACTTCGTGACAAACTTAATATACCCTGTTCAGGGTATAAATATAATATGATAATTTGTTGAAGTAACGGCATGGAATATTAATCATTAATCCATAATTCCTTAAAACAATGGCGAGTTAAAATTGCATAATTCTTCTTCTCATCCGGTCACTGCTTGTATAAAGATCCGCTCGTTTTGGAACCGATAAATTATATTTACTTCACATTTGCTCGATTTAAATTCTTTTTGAGAATGTATAGTATGTTAGAAAAATATGTTGGATACACCAATTAGACGGTTTTATGTTAACTTGTCCATAATATTCCTTTTTTTTCAAAATCTGAAGTTTGGTAGTGGTTAGGAAATATTTTTTTTTTTTTTGGTTCATATGGATGTAATTGAAAATTATGACATTGCTTGTTAGAACTTTCAATTTACCCTTTTTATACTCTCGCAACAAAAGTTGCTAAGAGAGTATAATACTTTTGTCCACATAACGGTTGTTTGTAAGTCCTAAAACTAAACGAGCTAGATATAGGGTTATATATACCAAAGAGATCAGGGTGACGAGTAAAGTTCAAATCCGGATGTCTGTCTGTCCGTCCGTCCGTGTGCAAGCTGTAACTTGAGTAAAAATTGAGATATCTTAATGATAACCAAAAACACATAAAGAGCTATAACTAAGCCATAAATAAAGTTATGAAAAATTTTTAAAATTTGGAACATAGGATCGCATTAGGGAGGGGCACATTTGAATGTAATTTTTTTGGAAAAGCCCCCAAATAGGTTTTTTGTATATATCTTGCAAAACAATAAAGCTATATAAACCAAACTTTCTGCAGTCGTTTCTTTTAGCCGTTTCTTTATACAGTCCAAAAATTAAAGAAATCGGATAATAACCACGCCCACCTCCCATACAAAGGTTAGGTTGAAAATTACTAAAAGTGGATTAACTCACTAACGAAAAACGTCAGAAACGCTAAATTTTACACAAGAAATGACAGAAGGGAACTGCACTGATATTTTTTTACAAAATGGAAAATGGGCGTGGCGTCGCCCACTTATGGGTGAAAAACCATATCTCAAGAACTACTTGACAGATTTCAATGAAATTCGGTATATAATATTTTCTTGACACCCTGATGACACTGGTGGAATATGGGTGAAATCGGTTCACAACTACGTCTACTTCCTATATAACTCAACTTTGAATCCTTCTGATTCGTTCACTTTATAATGTATACATAAGGAACCGATAAAGATAGCGAAATAAAACTTTACACAAATACTGTATTTGAGCTGTGACATCACATGTGGAAAAATTTTCAAAATCGAACCATGACTTTTCAAGGCCCCTGATATCAAACATGAAGAACTCAGTGCCTAAGGGTAATTTTTCACCGAAAATATAGCTAAATCTTTAATAAATTGCGAGAGTATAAAATGTTCGGTTGCACCCGAACTTAGCATTTCCTTACTTGTTATTTCATAGGAATGAATGATTAAGAATTGAATAAAAACTGACTTTGTAGTATTCCATTATTTAAAATTTTGAAAAGTGCTGTGTCAAGAACTCAGGGAACATTATTAGGACGAATGCGAAACACATTATACGTAGTGTTGAATCTAATTCGCGAATGCTGCTTATAAGCGTATAGCTTCAAATACTTGTAGATTAACATCAACCAGTCACACCAAGAACCGTATCAGAGGCTTGACCAACAATATTATAGTTCAACAATATTACTATTATTTATGGCTTACTATAATTATGACAGTGGATTTTCCAGAAAATTACGAAACTAGTATCGTAGAACCGCACATGCAACAACATAAAAACGCTATAAACACACAAATACCCAAACATATCGCTTACACGAGTTTGTCGGTGTGTTAGTTGAAACGAGTCAGGCAGGAACCGGAAATAAACGCCAACTTGAACGTCATCATTTGAGATGATAATCATTCATAGCAACAGATACGTTAAGATGCAGCAATACAACAACACATACAAACAATACAAATGGCCGCAATCATATATGTGTATGTGTAATGGCAAATGGAAGCAACAGCGTTTCGCGCGCTAAAAATTTTCATTCGCAAATACTTTTGTAAATAGTGTGTGTGTGTGTGTGTGGATTTAAGAGGTTGTAGTTGTACTTGAGTTGAATTGTCTTGACATGTTTGACAAGTTAGCTGGTTGTTCTGTTGAATATTTTACTGCTTGAAAACCGAGCTTAAAAATACTTACTAGCATTTTACATTTCGAATATTAGAGATTCACAATTTTGTGTTTTCGAAAAAGAAATATAGAAAATTTAAAAATTATTAAGTGTGTAGAGTTAGATTAATGTTAATTGAAATATTTCATTGTACGTTGTAGGCAATAAAAAATAGTCCTATGTATTTGTAATAATACGACATAATCCCGATATTTATATAACCTTTCGCACTCTCCATATCTCTTTATCTCTCTCACTTTTTCAAATAGTGAATTAGTGAATATGAATATCAGCAATTTTTATTGCTTATACTCTCGCAACAATGTTGCTGAGAGAGTATAATAGTTTTGTTCACATAACGGTTGTTTGTAAGTCATAAAACTAAACGATTTAGATATAGGGCTATATATATCGAAAATATCAGGATGCCGAGACAAGTTAAAATGCGGATGTCTGTCTGTCCGTACGTCCCTCCGTGCAACGGATAACTTGAGTAAAAATTGAGATATCTTAATGAAACTTGGTACACAAGTTCCTTGGAACCGTTAGAGAGTATAGCTAAAACCGAAGACACATAAAGTGTCATAACTAATCCATAAATAAAGTTATAAAAATAAAATTTGTTAGAGAGGATAAAATGGAGGTTATATGGCGTCGCTTACTTATGGATAAAAACCATATCTCAGGAACTACTCGACCGATTTCAATGAAACTCGATGTATAATAATAATAACATCCCCTAGCTCCCATATACCTTATACTCGGATTATCAAACTTACGGTGGGCTTTATACCGCATATATCGGTTAATATTTGAGATATTTTAGAAAAATTAAGTGAGTATATATAGTATAGGAGGATGGGATCATGTGTAGAAGTTTACGCAAGTGAGGAAAGTTTTTGATTGTCATTCACTTGGGAGTGGCCAGAAACGATTCTTCTCCACATGGTTCAAGCAGCTCACGACTTCCGGTTTTAGACCAAGTATCCTCTGGGTAGCCAACAGACATCCGTTTGAAGGCGAGCTAAAGTGAGAAGGCGAAGCCCGCTTATGCGGTTGTGCGTAGGGCTTGGGACCCACCACATAAAAACGAAGTACCAATGAAAAATCTACGAAAGCCTCGGATGAGACACCCCCCTTTTGATGACGACCCCTGCAAACGTTTTAAGGATAATGATATAAGGGCATGCACCTGGAATGTCCGGACCCTTAATTGGGAAGGTGCCTCTGCCCAGCTGGTTGATGTCCTCATATGACTCAAGGCTGACATCACCGCCATCCAAGAAGTGCGATGGACGGGACAAGGGCGGAAGAAGGTGGGTCCTTGTGACATCTACTACAGCGGCCATATAAAGGAGCGCAAATTTGGTGTTGGATTTGTGGTGGGAGAGAGACTCCGTCGCAGAGTCCTGGCATTCACCCCGGTGGATGAACAATCCGCATCAAAGCGAGGTCCTTCAACATATCGCTGATTTGCGCCCACGCCTCAACGGAAGAGAAGGACGATGTGACCAAAGATGCTTTCCATGAGCGCCTAGAACGCACCTATCAGCGCTGCCCCCGCCACGATGTAAAAGTCGTGCTTGGCGATTTTAACGCCAGGGTGGGTAAAGAAGGTGTCTTTGGCACAACAGTCGAAAAATTCAGCCCCCATGACGAAACATCGCCAAACGGCCTGAGGCTGATCGACTTCGCTGGGGCCCGAAATATGGTCGTCTGTAGTACCAGATTCCAGCATAAGAAAATACATCAAGCTTCTTGGCTGTATCCTGATCGAAACACGCGGAACCAAACCAGCAGAGAATGCCCGTCAACAAACACAAGGAAGGTTCGACGTCGAAAAGCTGCAATCGCAACATATAGCCACGAAATACTCTACTCGACTTGCACTACTGCTCTTTAAGAGCACTCATCAGCATCTCGGTATAAGGGAACTGTGGAACGGCATCTCAAACTCACTGCGTACCGCTGCAGCCGAAACAATAGGTTTTCGGCAACGACAAATAACAAGCTAGTACGATGAGGAGTGCCGTCTTGCAGCGGAGAGAAAACAGACTGCCTACCTCGCAACGTTGCAAACGACCACAACACGTTCGGGATGGGATAGATACCGAGAGCTGAAGAGGGAAGCGAGACGCATCTACAGACAAAAAAAGAAAGAGGCCGAAATGCGTGAGTACGAAGAGCTTGAGAAGCTGGCAGACAGAGGGAATGCTCGAAAATTTTATGAAAAAATGAAGCGACTTAACGAAGGTTTCAAGACCGGAGCATCCTCATGTAGAGACCGAGGAGGTAATCTGGTAACCGATGTCCATGGCATACTGGGATTATGGAGGGAACACTTCTCCGCCCTGCTGAATGGCAGTGCGAGTACAACACCAGGAGATGGCGAACCCGATCCCCCAATCGATGACGATGGAACAGATGTTCCATTACCCGACCATGAAGAAATTCGAATAGCAATTACCCGCTTGATGAACAACAAAGCAGCGGGGGCCGATAGATTACCGGCAGAACTATTCAAATACGGCGGCGAAGAACTGATAAGGTGCATGCATCAGCTTCTTTGCAAAATATGGTCGGAAGAAAGCATGCCTGACGATTGGAATCTCAGTGTGCTCTGCACAATCCATAAAAAGGGAGATCCCACAATCTGCGCCAATTACCGTGGCATCAGCCTCCTAAATATCGCATACAAGGTTCTATCGAGCGTACTGTGTGAAAGACTAAAGCCCACCGTCAACAAACTGATTGGACCTTATCAGTGTGGCTTTAGACCTGGAAAATCCACAACTGACCAGATATTCACCATGCGCCAAATCGTGGAGAAGACCCGTGAAAAGAGGATCGACACACACCACCTTTTTGTCGATTTTAAAGCTGCTTTCGATAGCACGAAAAGGAGTTGCCTTTACGCCGCGATGTCTGAATTTGGTATCCCCGCAAAACTAATACGGCTGTGTAAATTGACGTTGAGCAACACCAAAAGCTCCGTCATGATTGGGAAGGACCTCTCCGAGCCGTTCGATACCAAACGAGGTTTCAGACAAGGTGACTCACTATCGTGCGACTTCTTTAACCTGATGCTGGAAAAAAATTATAAGAGCTGCAGAGCTAAACAGAGAAGGTACAATCTTCTACAAGAGTGTACAGCTCCTGGCGTACGCCGATGATAATGATATCATCGGAAGCAACAACCGCGCCGTTTGTTCGGTTTTTTCCCGCATGGATAAGGAGGCGAAGCGAATGGGTCTGGAGGTGAATGAGGACAAGACGAAATATCTCCTGTCATCAAGCAAACAGTCGGCGCATTCGCGTCTTGGCTCCCACGTCACTGTTGACAGTCATAACTTCGAGGTCGTAGATAATTTCGTATACCTGGGAACCAACATCAACAACACGAACAATGTCAGCCTCGAAATCCAGCGCAGAATAACTCTTGCCAACAGGTGTTACTTTGTACTGAGTAGGCAATTGAACGGTAAAGTCCTCTCTCGACGAACCAAAATCAAGCTCTACAAATCGCTTATCATTCCCGTCCTGCTTTACGGTGCAGAAGCTTGGACGATGTCAACATCAGATGAGACGACACTAGGAGTTTTCGAGAGGAAAATTTTGCGCAAGATTTATGGTCCTCGGAACATTGGCAACGGCGAATACCGCATTAAATTTATTTTTAATTTTTAAATTTATTTTTAATATCATAATAATTGAAAGCATCGGAGTTGTCAGTTGCAAAAACTTAATGCTAGTAATTCTAATTCGTGTTTTTTAATAATCTCTGTTTATATATGCATGACGTTAATGCCTCTCAAGCGTTATTTTTAGCTTATATACTCGTATATAAAAATTAATATTTTTTAGCTATTTCTATTTAATTTCAATTAGTCATTTAAAGCTATGCTGGAAAAAATTTAAAACAAAATTCGTCCTAAATTCACTTATACTTAACTCGATGATGCTTTCCAGCACTTTACTTGTATTAAATTTTATTAAAATACAAAGCTAAAATTTAAAACGAACTTCCTATAGGCAATAGTTTTTCCCCTTTAACTGAGGCCAATAAATATTTTCATGCAACACCTGAACGTTGGCAACCAACAGAAAATATTGCGCACGTTTTTTTTCGCGCAAAGCGAGTGCATGACAAGCGGAATTAAATATTGAACAGCAAAAAAGTGCAATCACACATAAGTGTTTTTTTCGCATCCAGCTGAGTTTTTGTTAAAGTTTAAATATAATAAAATAAAATAAAATATATAAACACGGTTGAGTGTGTAAGGTGTGTGTGTGCGATGAATGTAGGTGGCTAAAAAAATTAATGCTGAAAATTCGCAAAAGTCAAAGTGCGCGCAATACAAACGCACCAACTCACACATACATAAAAACGCAGCTCACACACAGGCACATATAAATATAGTATATGAAAAACACACTTGCGCAGCGGCAAACAAAACAACGAATGTGAGTAATGCGACAGTGAAACTCAACAAAAAAGCGAATGCAATGAAAAAACGCACACAAAAAGCACATGAGTGTACGTAGGTAAGTATATACTATATAGATATATGTACATATGTATACATAAATTATTTTTGGGTGTGGGTGGACATTGTGCGCAAACAGCGTCAACAAATGAAATAAACAACAATGACAACAACAACAACAATAGCAACAACTGGCAGAGCCGTTAACGCAAACGCAGCCGCCTTTCGAAGCTTTCAAGTCACAATCAAGGCAGCGCACAGCATGGCGCGCAGCAGCAGCAGCAGCAATTGTAAGTAAGCGTTGAATTTAGTCATTTGGCGCGACGCGACCCGATTTCATCACAGCGCGCTGACAGTGTACACTGTGCGACAGTGTTGCCATTGCGACACCAGCAGCAACAAAGGCGGCGGTGTGGTGTGCGACACACAACGACGCATTTCCAGCGAATTCATTGTGAACAAAGAATAATAATAACAAGAGGAAATAAATAAAAATATATAAAAATTTAAAAATATTAACCAAACAAATATGGAAGGACTACGTTCGGTGGATCAGCCCTATATATACATACATATATGCCTTTAATGCGATAACACTCAATCAAATCATTGCTTTGAAAGCAACAACACATGTTAAACGATCTCACATGTTCTACGACATAGAGCCAATCGAAACTGAAAATCACTAAACGGATTATATTAGTAGTAGCGGAAGGTCCGAACAACATACCTAAGGCAACTGGGAGTTCTTAAACATTATATTAGAAATATCTCTAATCTAATGAATGTACAGAACCAATTTGATATTTGATCTAAAGAAGAAGATGCCAATTAATTTCATTAAGATATCTTGGATATTGGCCGATATTCTAAGTATAAGGTCAGACATAGTACTGAAGTTCTCATATTCGGTATTTGGGGGTTTTGAGCCCGATTTTTACGATTTTCTGATGAGACTTGTAACACTTTAAAAACACCATTTGTGCTAAGTTTAGATGACAGAGTAGGGCGTAGTTATTATTCGATTTAACTGATTTTTTTACAAATTGGTCAATATAGTTTCATGAGTTTGTGAATTAAACTGAATTAGTCACAGAGTACCCTCTCTATTGTGGCTTATTTATAGCACCTTATAATTTTTCGAATAACGGCATTTTGTTGACAATTGTCAGATTTCGGCAAACATATCCTCAGAATGTTCAAGTTTATTAAAATATCAAAAATTGTTGACATATTACTGCTTTCCCGGGCGGACGGACGAACGGACGAACTGACACACGGGATCAAGCCGAGCGAGACTATAAAGGTTAGGTTAGAGTGGTAGGCCAATGAGTCGCATATAGACCAATTTTGGTCCTTTGCGATACCAGTGCCGTCACGCTGTCCGCGAGTAGTAGTCATTCTTTAAATGCCTGCGCTTGACTCGAATTTTGAAAGCTTTGTGGTTTCACTATCGATACCTCTTCCAGATTGTCATAACGTGTGTGTGTGCAGGACAAGTGTACAAGAAATGCTCCACCGTTTCTCTTGTACCTTGTTCATGACACTGCAGTCTTCTCAAACCGTTAGTCCCATCTTATAGGCGTGTGCCGCCCCAGGTAGTGGCGAATCAGTATTCCAACCAGATTTTCTAAAATATTTTTTCTAAGCAAAAACAGAAAATGCAAACACTACAAGTTGTAAATTAAAAACAAATTATTACAACAAACACGCACTTGCTCAGTCACACACTTCACGTGTTTTTTGTTGTTGCAACGCAATGCGTCATGTGCGCCGAAATAACGCAGTGCGGGTCAGAGTAGTGTGCTCATTCACAATCGTTGCCACACTGTGTAACAACAGTCTTATTCAGTACTCTATCGAGTGATTACAGCTAGTTAACGGCTCGCATGACGACTTCTTGGCTTTGTCGTTGACTGGCCCAACTATTAGCCGCTGAGTTATGGACGTTTGGCGCTTTAAAGACGCTACGAAAGTGTTCTGCATACCAGCTTAATGTCGGTGGCACAATTATTTGCTGCGCATAGCTCTACCATGTCGGCATATTACCATACATATACATATGTAAATATAAATGTATGTATGTGTGTCTGCATGAAAGCACGCAATCACGCACGGCCGCATCACGCAATCTTTACTTGCTTACAGTCGGCCATAGTTGCCACACTCAGGCATACAGTGCATTAGTCGCACTCGGTGGGCGGACGATTAAGGCCAAGTTAACGTGTGTACATATGTGAGATTTCATTGCTGGATCGATAACTGTCCTCGCCAGAAAAAACGTAAAATATGCTAAAATGATTTAAAAACAAAAAATACAGTGAAACCTCGATATTTTCAGCTCTATAAAAGCGTTGAGCTATGTACCTACGTTTTTTGTTGCTCTATTGTGAATGATTGCAACATTTGCTTATACTATGTTCAAAAAGGGCACGTAGCTGAAGCAATTAAGGTTTAAAGTGACTCAATTTGTCGCAGAATCACTCTTGCCAGCAGGTGATACTATGGACTAAGTAGGCAATTGAAAAGTAAAGTCCGCTCTCGACGAACAAAAACCAAACTCTACAAGTCTCTCATCATTCCCGTCCTACTTTACGGTGAAGAATCGTGGACGATGTCAACATCCGATGAGACGGCACTAGGAGTTTTCGAGAGAAAGGTTTTGCGGAAGATTTATGGTCCCTTAAACATTGGCAACGGCGAATATCGCAGACGATGGAACGATGAGCTGTATATATTATTCGACGACATTGACATAGTTAGCGAATAAAAAGACAGCGGCTACGCTGTCTAGGTCATGTTGTCCGAATGGACGAAAACACTCTAGCTCTGAAAGTGTTCGATGCAGTACCTGCCGGAGGAAGCCGAGGAAGGGGAAGGCCTCCACTCCGTTGGAGGGACCAGGTGGAGAGCGACCTGGTTACACTTGGAATCTCCTACTGGCGCCGAACAGCGAAGGAAAGATATAAGTAGCACGCTCTCATCGTTTCGGCTATAACCGGCTAAACGATTCAACGTCAATTACATATATATGTACATACTTTTTGTAGAGTAAAATCTATTTTTATTAGTTATTCTTTTCACACACTTAATAAACCAGATCCAAAAACCTGGTGCCTAAATAGCCACATTTTAATTATTATATTGTATAGCTTCGGGGCATTGACGCTACTCGTCGAAGATGTTCACATTAGAAAGTTGGAAGAATTCAATATTCAACCGAGATTTATTTATTCAAACATTTCTACTTGTGAATACTTATAAAATCTCAATCAAATCAATATCTTTCATTTAAGATCGGTATTTCCTATCTTTAAGTAGTCTGTTTACCGAACCTTTCCGAAGTAAAATAAGGAATTGGTCCAAATTGATAAGATAGTTATACATAGTGTCAATTTCTTATCATTCCAAGACTGATTTTCTCTCGATATATTTCCTCATCAGCGACAAACATGTTAGTATCATCAAATCATTTTAATAGTTAATGTTTCGCATACATGCTACAACTTAAATATTTCAATATGCATACCGAACACTTTCAAATTTATAACGGACGCTACTTGCCGGAATAATCAGTACAGATTAAACGCGAGCGTACGCAGAAAGACCGTTAGTTTAAATTTAAATCCAACACTACAAGGATATCCTTGGTTTGGCGCGCATTGTCCTCGATGCTTGGTCGCTTGGCTCTTAGCCTACCCTATGGATTGCCGGTCTGCATGGTAAAATACGCTTCTCTGTGTCTCTGTATGCGAGCGTGTGTTTCATTTTCTCTCTATAAATGTGCTATAAATGCGCCAAACTGTGTCTGGGTGTGTGTGCGCTGTGCTTGTATGCGATATCCTTCACCTCTAGTGCGCCGAGTTGGCTGTGAGCTGCTGAATGTCTGTGGTAATATGGCTAACGTAGTTGTTGTTGCTGTTATACCAAGTTACTGTGTTGTATGTGTGTCATCATACGTAGTCATTCTGCTGATATTGGAATTCCTCGCACACATGTATATCTATCTATCTTTATATACACTCAAACAATAATGACTAAGTCAGCGTCACCGATGTTTATAGCACTAACAACAATAATAACGCAAATTTCAGTATATTCCACCATCGCTTGTTGTATTTGTAGTTTACAGCTGCAGCAATGTGGAGGCATAACTGTGTAATCATCAACCAATGTAGAATATATATGTATGTGTGTGTTATGTACATATGTAAGTATATAGCCAGCAGAGCTGAAGGGCGGCAAGTAGAAGAGATTTACAGGGTTCAACATATTATAATAGTAACTGTCTACAACATGCCTAGTGGTGAATCGAACACAAAAACTGGTATAATTTAACAGACTGGCATAATAAAAAGTGAGAAAAAATAACAGAGCTGAAAATTAATAAGGAGAGTATCAAAACTGGTTAGTCTTATAAATCATTTTTTGGTGTAAGTAAAAAAATATAAACACCACCCAATAGAGCATAAGCTGGGCTTTTATCGCCAATATGCCTAAACGAGGACTTACGAGCTTTTGATTCCCACAATGGTTACAAGCATTCAGGCTATCTCGACTCTTGCATCATCCTTTTGTCCCTGAGCTGAGTTTGTAAAAGAGTCGACATCTACTAATATCGCTGGATCCAAGCCCTTCTAAAGTATTAAATGTTGGCTTTTTCCGGTAAAGTATGCGAATGCCAAGTAAGGTTCAGAGAAAAAGTTGAGTTGATAAGAGAGTATAATAGTTTTGTTCACATATCGGTTGTTTGTAACACCCAGAAATATGCAGAGGAAATATTTTTCTTCTACTAATATGTCTCCGTGCCAAAAATTAGTGAAATTGGGTCATAACTTCCCCTATCTCCCATATACTTAATATTAGGGATTTCAAACTTTCAATGGACTTTATAGCATATATATATATATGCCGAATATGTGAGTCAAATTGTTTGTTATATATAAAATGTTCGGTGACACCCGAACTTAGCCCTTCCTTACTTGTTTTGGATTGTATTTGTTCATAGACTCAAGACACTGAAAAAAGTTTGGTTTCTCTCATATCTAATTTATCGATAAGGAATTTTGTGAGCTTTTTTTGGGGTTCAAGTCCAAAAATGTGAACACTTTAAACTTGGTGGATCAACTTTGCAGAGTTTTCTTCGAAGAGTTGCCGTTCTCAACGAAAAATTTTGATAGTACAATCTTAGTATACATATAAAATACATATATTTCCGGTATTAACTTCTGTTCGCTAAATATTTTTAGGCTCAAGATTATACAATTCACGCATGTGCTGTCGATATCAGTGCTATAAATATCTATTTCGAGTTGTGATCTTTGAAACTATCTGAATGAATACCGGCCTTTTTTTATATTTCGAGATAGTTGTCATTGCACCCTATATGTTTATTTATGTACAACACATACATACATTGGTGGCATTTACTACAATTCTACATAATAGCACACAAACTCTCTCCGCCATATATTCATATGTATATAAAACTTAATAATGAGAAGAATACATGTACTTGTATAAAAGCTTCGTACACATTAAGGTATTCCATAATTCAAAATTATATATAATAAAATGTGAGAAAGAGAGAACAAAGCCTTCCAATTGGATACTGGATATTTTTCGTAGAGGAATAACAATATCACCACATAAATATTGTCCATATAATTTTGTGGAGTAGTCTTAGTCTTTTTCGAAATAAATATGAGTATGTTCCGATTATATAGAACCGACTGTCGTAGGAACAGAAATGCTGAGGTTACTAAAGATCGATTCTAAAAGTATTTCTAGCACTCATAATGCAAAACAGCTTCCGTAAAGTAGCGTACCACCCTTATAAAGATGTATGGTATATTTTTCATTTATTTTGTCTATTTCATGCCGCTTCTTTCTTGCACTAGGCGACTAAGTATGTATAAGACTAAAATGAAAGTATATACATTCCTATATATGCATTTACAACCCTCACCCATACAGCAAATATTAAAAACAAAAACAACAACGTAGAAAAAGATAATCCACCACTGTTATAGTGTCAACTACAAACACCCTTTATCATATGCCACCCACCAACCAGACAACCCAAAAGCTCACCCAGCGATCAATTCGACCTAGTATTCGCAAAGCAAATCTTTACAGATATGTAGTAAATATACATATATCGTATGTACTAATGTACGTACATAAGTTGATTTCATTTATATGTTCAAGTATTTTCATAACCCTATAGGAAAAAATTAGGCTATAGCGTAGAAGCTTTAAGCTATTTACGGTTATTGAAGCTTTGTGGTAAGTTAGGGTGTCAAATATAATATATATAATTAGATGTTTTCGTATGGTTGAAATTATTCTATATTTCTTCGTTAGCAAAAGATCTATAAAGAATATATATAATTGGCCTCAAATAAAAAAGAAGGGTTATACTATTTCTGACTGTCCTCTTAATAAATACGTACTTATGAGAGAAACTTTAGATTTTAGCCAAATTGTCAGAGAGATGTGACATTACAAGAAATTGGCACGAACGAGATCTAGTCGAGGTAGGTCAAAGGTTAAAACGTTTGGTAGTTCGGCATTAATATAATACTTTACCTGTTTTCAATACCAGCACAAAAACGCGGTCTGTGAGAGTCTCGACTTGAACGAATCTTCTTCTTTCCTGTTTTAGTTGAGTAGATTAGATAAACGGATTTATTTCCATCGTCGAACTTACTATAAGCTATAGATATTGTCTGAGAATCTGTCAACCTGTATACATATATTTTGGAACTATTATCACTCTAACGTTCTCGGTCTCTCTTTATCTAGCACCAAAGATCTATCTATCTCATTATTATTTGTAGTTCTAATTTGTAGATCATTCCTTAGTATAAATTGTGCCACGGAAATCAATTTTGTATTCTTCTAATAGTTTTCTACGCGGTATACGACTATAAACAAATTTTTTCTAGCACTTACACCTACACGCCCATATACATACATATATTATTCAACACATCCAACGCACTCCAAAGCAATGTGGGCGCATTTGTGAATCATTTCTACGGCCATGATAACTACGCAGTCAGTCCTGCAGGCAGAAAGACAGACACGCGGGCTGAGAGAAACAGTGTTGAGCAAGGATAACGGTTCAGCTCACCACCCGTGCCGCACAAGTGGGTTGCTAACGACATTGTGGCCCACAGAATCCCACAGCAATTGAAGGCTATGGTGGTGAGTAGCTTGCAGGCAGACGAGCAGATAGGTAGTTAGTCAGTTTTAACCCCCAATACCTTCACTCCGAATGATAGTATGATAGAAGCTGTGCTGAACCAACAAGTACTGAAATAATAAACTCACACCGAACGCACTTGGAATTAGGAAGCGAGTAGAGACTGGCAGGATGACAAAAAAGAGATGGGCTTTATTGACGCGCACACAAGCTTACAAATGTAGAAGTGGCGTAAAAGCACAAGTTTACATCAAGAATATTCTATTGAACCAAGCGGGAAATGAGACCATATTAGACAGATACGGGCTTTGAATTTCGTCATTTTAAGAATCCAAGGTTTTAGAGAGCTTTGAACGCATCTCAGCAGATGAAATTATTTTTAACACGAAAAAGCTGTTATAAAAGCTCACCAGCTTCTCTCAAATGGCTTAAAACTGACGGATTCTTCATTAATAGTTTAACATATAAATGCATGACGAAAATTCCAGCGTATTTTGGAGAATTCCTAAATATGTTTAGTCGGCTCTAAAATAAATACTATTATTTTATAGCTTTCAAAATGTATCCACAAGGTTGATGATTGACATTGCAAATTTTTCAACTTATGTATGGTATACTCGAATGTTCTCTTTGCCTGCTAAAGCTTTTAAAATTACTAGTTTTTAAACCCTCTCTAAATGCGTGCTAAATGTTTAGAGACAATTTCTCATAGCGAAAGTGATTCGGAAGGTTGATTTTGGCCGACAAGAGATAAACGCCTTTAGAAGTTTATGTAATTTTAGAGGTGGAAACCTAAAGACCTTCCCGGTGGTAGTCATGCACTTAACTGGCAAAGTTCAGGAAGCTCCAAGATGTAAATCAAGCCCATTATTAGAGTCACTCTCTGCTGTGCTTCGTTGGTTTGGACTCATCCCAAGAAGTCAGTTTCCTACTTGGTTCTTAAACAATGCTCTAATATTTTTGAGCTTTCAAATAAAAGCGGCAAGACAGATGAAAGGAAGATTGCGACGCAACGATTATACAAACATTCGCATGGGCCACTAACACACCACCAGCACCAGTCTTTATGGAACGACAAAGGGGCTGAGAAAAACCGAAGGAAGAACATACATATTCGACTATAGAAAATAGCAGAATATACAGACCCAATTGCGGAGCGTCAACGACGACGACGAGCTCTGGATATGAAACAAGGAAACAACAGAAGCAAAAAATAATGAAGCAACCGTTGAAGCAGTCTGAATTCAGGAATAACCACAACAGGCTGTGAGCAGACTGAGCGTAAAGTACCAGCCAGCTAGCTGGATGACGATAGCAACAGCAATCAGAAGGACTCAGGACTCAACGAAGAATGCGTAACAAACGACGAAGCTTCGTACATAAGTTTAGATATGTATGAATAGCATAGGGAAGTTGGCTGCTGGTTTTAATATGACGGTAGTGAAATAAGAGTACGCATTAAACTTAAGAAGGTGTAGCAGTAGCAAGAGTGTGCTGTTGGTAGAATGTTCAGAATTACGACATGAATAAAAACGAAGTGTGCTATGTGTTAGCGAACGAACGGGGAGGGTAACGTATGCGACGAGAATGAATAGTAATGCCAAAGTAAAGAGTATAAGGATGGCACAGGAAAATATTCTCGTTGCATTTGTGGCATTAAAGACGAACAAAATAACGAACAGCATGGTAAGGACGGTTGTTAGATACTCAAATGGGTGCGTTCCAGAAAAAAACCTGTGTTTATTTTACAAATAAGTGTTTTTTGTAAAAGTCTGACACAAGTGCGATGGATGAAGAAACAAGGGTGTATAAAATTTCTTAATACCCGAAATCCTACACAAAATCAATTGTTCCTATTTCTCTAACCCTTAGTCTTTACAGGGCTTGAATAACATGTTTATAAACATCTTCAAGATACCATTTCGAGTTTGAAAAGGATTTTGAACTTGATCTTTAGAATAATTTTGTAAAACTTTTTAGAGAATTTTATTCGAAACTGATTTCATTTAGACTTATGTGCCTTGCTGACCGTCCGATTATCCCTGGAAGAGATGATTCGAGTGAGATGTATTGACAGTATGTGCTAAGGAGTCGAAACTCCAAAACGAAGAGAATTCTAACGTAAATGACCATAATCGGAGAAATGTTACGCCATTAAACGGTATTGTAAGGACTTTTTTCTAGTTTTTTTAAAGAAATTGGGAATGCAATTTTTGGAAAATGCCACGCCCACTAAGAGGAAAATTGTATGAAAGGAACTATTTGAGGTATAACGGGACTGAACCCCAAAAACTTAATTAATGATAATTTTCAGACGATAAATCTCAGAAAATTCACCACCTCTTTGAAGGCAGTTTTAGACCCGTAGAACCCTAAATTTATGCAACATATTAGAGCACATGCATCGAATAAAGAGAAGTTCGCTTAACTATCTAGGGAATGGCATTAACGTCATATTTGTATTTTATATATATTTGCTATTGAATTTCTTGCGGAAAAAGTCCCGTTAACTTTGGAATGCACCCGTAGTTTGCTCGTTATACCTCGTCGTCGTACCCTGCACAACTGTCTAACCAAAAAACCAAACAAACATCCATTCGCACGCCCGAAAAGCAGTGACTTGGTATGCCCTAAGAGTTGGGACGCTGTAGATTCAGTCTTTGTCGAATGTCGGTCGGTGCACACATCCATACAAATTAGTATATTGCGAACGTTGCTGGGGTGTGTTGGCGGTGAAACCATTGCTTCAGCTGTTGCTGTTGCTGCCTGACTGGCAGGCTGCTGATGCCGGATAGTGATGCTGTCGACCTCACTTGCTGCACCATAATTTAGCTCACTACTTAAGACTCAACGTAAGCATCAGCTTGTTTGCTTTTTTTCCTTTTCTTGTTATTTCTCATTTCATTTTGTGTTTCGGTCGGCGTCTTTTTTTGCTTTCTACAACCACTACAGCCTGGCATAACCTCGAAGTGGGTGGTGATACGGTTTTGCGTAAATATGTATGAGTGTGTGTGTGTATGAGTCTCCGTATATCTTTCGCCTTTCCTACGCTTAGGGTTCAGTCGTTCGTTCGAGCGTTCTTTCGAGCCACACAACGTGGTAAATGCGTAGAAACGTTGTTGTTATAACAAGCGTGAGGGACGGGTGAAAGCAGCTCGAATATAATACCAAAAAACGGTAAAATGTACGATGGGAAAACAAAAATTAGAACTTGTACTCGTAGAGGGTGGCAATGTTGATTAAATTTCTTCTTACATCCAGTAAGGTGCTGTACAACAACAATAAAAGCAAAAAAAGAAAAAGCTAACGTTTCGAGTTGTGAGACCATGAGATCAACAAGCACTACTGCGCTTAAATGAAACGAATGAAATGGAAGTACTAGCAGCAGTAACAGCAACAACACAGATAATAACTAGAGAAATTGTGAAAGCTCGAATATGAAGAAGCATAAGAAGAAGCAGAAAACCATAGAACATGGATCCTATCAGTTGATGATAAACACTGCACATTCTCCAAGAATGAAATTTGTACAATCAAACCGCCATAGCGGGACCCGGCAACGAGTGGTATTTCTAAAGCACACAAGCACACCTAAAGCTCTCAAGCATGGTTCTACGTTCACTGGTGCGTTCGCTGAAGTACTGTAGCGGATTATTAATAGAAAATAACGTTGAAGCATTTGCAGAACTAACTCCATGTTGTAAGATAACGCACATTGGAATGCGTACTCATACACCTATCTTCACGAAACCAAGACACAAAGCATTTGCTGAACACACACGCGGTGAGTAGTCGCCGCACACATTAATTTGTGCGAAAGCTCGCAAATGGCGCGTAAATCGCAGATCGCACACGAATCCACACACACATATGTATGTACAGAGATTCTGTTGGTTTTGGGCACAAAGAAAGTGAAACTTTAATTCGATTTAAGCTGTTGTACGTCAAAGTACTGAGGATTTCAGGTGCAATATTCGGCCGTGCTTTGCACTGCAAATTGGCATAGTAATGTTCGAAAATCATAACGGCTATATTCATTGTGTAAAATTTAGTTAATTGTGACAGCTCTTAGGTTAAAGGGCTTGGACAATGATTTTATCTTTATCTTTAACCCTTTACACGATGGTATATTGCATAAGAATCCCTTTTTCTGCTCTCACAACCAACCAAATTCAAAAAGTTAGGTGTTATTTTAAAGGTGGTGACAGACCCTGCACGATTATAATAAGAATTAATTATAATCAAGAAGATTAGTTTGTCGTAATGCATTAATATTAGAGTTAATCCTTAGTTATTATGAACTCAGAGTGCTTTCTACTACGACACTATTGTGAATAGTTCCGAACTGAATTTTTAAATACAATTATCTCGCAATTTGGCGCCAATTAGAAATACCAAGATAAACTAGGGCGCTGATATTTCTAAAGGAATCTAGGTCTTCCTCTTCCTCTGCTTCCACCAGCGAGTACTGCATTGAATACTTTCTAACCTGGAGTGCTTTCGTCCATTCGAACAACATGACCAAGTCAGCGTAGCTTCTGCTTCATAAAGTAGAATGAAAATAATAAACATTATCTAGAGTTTGGTTTTGGTTCGTAGAGAGAGGACTTTACTTTTCAATTGCCTACACTGAAAAAAAACCCCGCAGTTAAATCAAATACTTTTTGCAGTTAAAGTACAGTAAAACAAAAGTATTTGTTTCAACAGCAAAACTCTTGACGGAAATACTTTGCTCTTGATTCAAATACTTTTTTTAAATGCGGCACTTTTGAATCAAAAGCGGATGTGCTTTTAAAAATCATCTTATTAAAATCTAATATAAAAATAGTTGTTTTAAAGGTTTCGTATTTAATTTTCTTTGATTACAGTTTTTTAAATGTAAAAGTATTTGTCACAACCATTTCGCATTTAATTTTACTGTTTCTCCATACGATGACAGAGAAGTTGACGCTTACATTTTTCCATCGATCATTCTAACAGAAACACGTGTTGCGTGCGCAAATACTTTAATTTGGGTTTTATAGGTAAATATATGTGCTGAAAGTATTAATTTAAGTGAAAGTGATTACTTCAAGACATTTCGCGTTTAGTGAAGCTGCGCAAAAGGAGCTTACATAGTTTGCATTTGCATTAGTGTGCCTGCCGCATCGCCCGCTGCTTACGGAGGCTGTTTAAAAGGGACTTCCACAGATTTTTTTTATATAAAAGACGACATTTGCGAAAAGTCTACTCTGCAGGTATGTTATGGTTTATATACACATTTATTTCAACAAAAATATGTGTTTAAAAACAATTTTTGTGCATTTTAGTTTACGCTATGAGTGAGGAGTTGATACCATCAACTGTGCTGTTGTTATTTGCCGAGCAATGTCCGTTGGGAGATGGGTCCCCTACAACGGAAAATGTCGACAATGAGTCCGTAGTAATTATGGATAGTGATGAACATTTAATTAATTTATTGTGTTCGTAGGATTTGTCGTCAAATGCATTGATACAGTTCAATAGATGTGGTTTAAAGAGTGTAGCAATTTTGCAGATGATCCATTCCCACGACATTGACGAAATTTTTAATGCCAGAGAACTAATTGCGGACAAAATTAAGTTCCGGTACAACTTGCAAAAATGGCGTTTAGAAAATAATGTAAGCAAATCATTTGAAAAATTTGGCGTAACTTCCGTTTAAATTTTCACATTGAGGGTTTCGCACACATTTATAACACGCTTATAAATTATTTATATTAATGTCTTTCTAGTTCGATATGCTCACGTGCTGCAGTGGTGATAGAACTATAACAAACCTTTCATCCATTCGAAGCTGGCTGAGCTCTGCAAGCACACCTTCAACATCCCCAAACAACGAACCCAACGTCGAAGAGGTTTTAAAAGAAACAGTAGCAGGTAACGACATAATAAAGAAGTACGAAAACTGTGGTTGCCTCCAAGAAAGTGACCAATCTGCAATAGTTCGCATTATTGTGGATAATTACTTAATACATGATATTAAAATAACCCCGATCACCATGAAAACTGTTGCCGAACAGATTGTCAAACTGTTTTCTAAAGAACAAGAATCGGTGTATTACGTACCCAGGACAAACAAATTACTCGAAGATTCGCAAAGTGTACGTAATAAAGATAGTTATTCAAAGGAATTGAAATGTTGTAGCAAAGAACTAAATTCGGTCAAAGAAAATTCTATTTGGAACAGCCTATCTTATTTTCATGTCACAGACAATAGGGCTTGTGATTTAATGCACGACATATTTTTAGGAGTCGCTCGATATAATATTCCAAAAGTTCTAGATTATTTCATATATCAGAAGAAATATTTTTCTTTGGAAGCGTTTAACTATAGAAAACAATTATTTGCTTTTGATCCATCTCTCGTCAAAAGTTTAAGTAATCCTTTAACGAAGGCTCAAATTAAGACTAACAATATTAAAATGAACGCTTCTGAAATGAGGGTATTTGGGCACGTTTCTAATGCAAAAAGTATTTGTGGCAAATGCAGAATACTTTGGTTTTACTAGTTTTTTTTTTCAGAGTACTCAGTCCAAATTAGCGCTTGTTGTCAAGAGTGATTCTGCGTTGATTTTCGATGCTCACATTGTTGGTGTTGTTGTTGCTGATTCTAAGTTCGACGAAATTTTCTACAACCTCAACGTTATGGCTGTAAACAGTGACATGCTGACTGTTTGTTTGATGACAGGAGATATTTCGTTTTGTCCTTGAAATTTAAATAACATTACTTTGGGTTGCTATTTCTCTTTGATATTTCGTAGCCGAAACTACAACAGAACTAAGTGGTGCAGATTATCGTTCTAAAATAAAGTCATTTTATTAAGTGGCTGTATTATTACGTTCAGCAAATTCTATGAAATAAATACAACCCTTTTTATAGAGTAATGACCATAAAATGCTTACAAAATTATTTGGTTTAAGTATTTATGTCAATTGGTGCACTTTCCATAAGTTTATAATAAATTGGGTACTTCTACTTAGTGAATCTATAGACTGCACTATAGGAAATTGTTGCAGATGAAAAATTTAAAGAATATAGATAAGTTCTTAAAAATTTTTAAAGGATTAGAACGTTTCGTAGAGAAAAGTATGTTTTATTCATAACATATACATGCTGAAGTGGGTACAAGTGAAATGCAGTAGATATTAGAGAGAAATAACATATCTATCCATTCTCTAAATCTACATATATAAAGTACCAGATATTAAGATCTCTTACGGATCTTCAATGAATAGCCTAATTTATTTCATCAAGATCTTTCGTTTCATATCAAAAGACGCCGCTTGACTTGGGCTGACAATGGATTCGTTCTTTTCGGATTCACTACAGATATTTACAACTAAGAGACTGATAGATTCAATGGTAGATATAATTTTGATAATCTTTTTTGTTAGAGCGGTTCTAACATGGATCTAATGTCGAGTTCTAATCCTTCCTGTTCATTGGTATACATAGTTTAGAGCATCAGTCTCTGCAATCTAGCTCTTTTATAATAATCACAACTGATATTTGCTTTGCTTCAAAATCCTCAAAAGCTTTTATTCAGCTATTTCCTACAGGGCTATTACTACATCGGTACACACATATGCTTGCAGTGCTTAAATATGCACAATTGTGCCTTTAATGAAATATACCAACCATAGAGCGTCGAAAAAATATGAACATGTGCACAATTTTCGGCAAATGCACAAACATGAAAGAAATTTCGGTATTCAAAAGGGAGAGTAAAATGTTATTGCGTCGCAGGGTTAACCAAAATTCAGCACTTGCATTCACGCACAGCGGTGTATCGTGTATATACATATGTATTTGTTGTTATCTGAAGATTTAAGGGTTGCATCGCAGGGAGAACGCAGTGTGACAAAGCGAAAATCTGCAGACTGCGCCCAAAAGTCGGCAACAAGTCGTTCAGCAGACAATCACGCACACATACATGCACTCGTAAGTGTGTAAAGTCCAGTTTTGGCTTTGGTGAGTCATTAATCACGAACGCCAAATATTGTAGCCAACTCAGTGGCGTTGCCAAATAAGGGACAGTTGTGCTGATGAACGTGGTGCATAGCGGTGGGCTGCAGCGATGATACTGGTGCAGAGATGAGTAGGTGGAGTGATGCATAAAATGGCACAAAGCAAAATTCGAAGTTCACGCTTGAAGACACGTGCTGGTGTACATAGTACATATATGTTGTTAGTAATATATAATAAATACACATATGTAGGTTTGTAGGTGTTTTCATAACTGACCACTTTGTGCTCACTAAATGGAATAAAATATTGGGAATTGAGGTAAATAGAGTATTCTAAGTTCTTGAAAAGTGTGCTCACGAGTGGTGGAATAGGTACAAGGTACTCTATTTTCTTCAATTAAAAAAGTTTCTTTAAATTTTTAGAGTGATAAATCGTTCCAGCTGGAAATGTCATTGGTTTAACTCCGAATAACGAAATATATATTTTCTTTGCTTGACAAATGTTGGGAAATGTTTCAAGTTTCTTTCCACAAGCAAGGCCGCAATTTGAATTTTTTTAACTCGTGAGGCACACCACTTCAAATCCAAATTTTTTCGTCTCGAAGTCCAATTCATTCATCAATTGAATGAACAAACACCGTTGTTTGCTTCTAAATTCAGGAGGTTGCAGCTCGAAGCGGTTGCTTATCTCGACTCGAAGACATTATTCGCACATTTTCATCTAAAACTCTGGTAGAGGAGTTTTTGGTAAAAAAACTAGACAGGAACGAACCACGATTTTAGAGATTGTTGTGCTCTGACACTCATATCAAGTCAAATACGATTTTTTTAAGATTCGGACTCTCAAAAAGTTTCTGCAAAAAAAAAATATTACCTAGGTCTTGGAAAACTAGGTTCTAGTGCGTAATATTGTTTTAGTTTATAACGGTAGTATCTCAACTTTAAAGCAGAACTATACAATATTAACAATTAAATTATTTTATTTATAATATTTATGAAAAATGTTTGAACTAAAAAACCTATAAGATTCACCTTGTTGGAGTATACATATGTATATATACGTATTCACTTGCTACTATTTTAAATTAATTCGGTCAATAAGCCTTCACTTTCAATGATAACCTGTGGCCTACATACATACATACATACTTAAATAAATGTGTAGAAGCTTAGTTCAAGTACGCGTGCTTACGTGCCTGACCTATTTAAATTTCTATGAAATATATGAAAAAAAAACAACTGGGTGAAAATTTGAAGAATTTTCCGCCGTCGGATTTACCAAGCTGAGCAGACAACGGCACACATTCCTTCCCTTTCTCTCGGTGTATATGCAAATATGTACACTTCTATGATTTTCAGGATGTCCTCATGCGTTACCGCATGTCCTTCAATTTCTTGCGAAAAATACATACCTACACACACACCCACGTCCACATACGTATGTGCCCACCTAAGCCTTCGCAGCCGGCGCGCCGAAAATCGTCTGGCATTTCGCGTACGCAAATGCGTTGACTTATATGAGTTCTCCCACTCTTTATTTAACTTTTTTTCGTTTATTGGCAATCGCCAACGCTCGTGACAGCCAAACGAGGCAGCCACTGTGTACGAGTTAGCGCGTATTGAACCTGTCTGGCGATGCAAATGCACCGTATGCTTGTTGCGTAGCCAAAATCTTCATCAATCCTGGCTGTTCCTTGTCTGGCCAGACAACTATGTACCATATACAAGTATACGTATATGTACATATGAGTGCCTATATCTGCGTGTTTAAATGTCGATACCTGTTGGTACCGTTGTGTCAATGTCATGCAACGAAGAATCTCACACAGTTTGCTTACTTATTTTTCTGCTTTCAAATATGAGTAACCAGGTGCATCAGTTATAGTTAAATATATTTATAGAATTAGATATGAATGTTTGTATATATAGACATTGGAAAAGCGAAAATAAAAACAAGTTAGGAAAGGCTAAGTTCGGGTGTAACCGAACATTTTATACTCTCGCAGTTTATTGAAGAAATTTTATTAAGATAACGCACAAATTTACCCATAAATTCGGCATAAAGTTTAATAGAATAACGAAAATCGTCATATATAGATATGAGGGCTGAGGTAATTCCTGAACCGATTTCATTCAATTTCACCAGCAAGGGACACTATATCCAATACTATACGCTCACTTAATTTTGCTAAGGTATATCACATATTAACCAATACATATATGCGTAATAAAGCCCAACGAATTTTTGAAAAACCTATAATTAGGTATATGGGAGCTAGGAGATGTTGTGACCCGATTTTAATAATTTTTGGAACAGAGACACACTATTGGAAGAAAACAATTTCCTCTGAATTACATTTTAGCTGAGGGATTTACCCATATTTTCGGTTAAAATTTAACCTTAGGCGCTGAGTTCAACATGATCGATATCTGGGGCCTTGAAAAGTTATAGTCCGTTTTCGACAATTTTTTCACAAGTGATGCCACTGATCATATACAGTATTTGTGTAAAGTTTTATTTCGCTATCATCATTGGTTCCTAATGTATATATTATAAAGTGAAGGATTCAGATGGAATTCAAAATTGAGTTATAAAGAAAGTAGTCGTGGTTGTGAACCGATTTCATCCATTTTCCACACATGTCATCAGGGTGTCAATAAAATATTATATTATATTATAATTTCATTGAAATCTGTCGAGTAGTTCCTGAGATATGGTTTTTGACCCATAAGTGGGCGATGCCACGCCCATTTTCCAATTAGTAAAAAATCTGAGTGCAGCTTCCTTCTGCTATCATTTCTGTGAAATTATGTGTTTCTGACGTTTCTCGTTAGAACCGTGGAGTAAGGCCGTCGTCGGCAGGTACCCACGTTAATCCCACCGGACGTTTCTCGTTAGTGAGTTAACGTACTTTTAGTCATTTTCAACCTAACTTTTGTATGGGAGGTGGGCGTGGTTATTATCCGATTTCTTTCATTTTTGGACTGTATAAGGAAACAGCTGAAAGAAACGACTGCAGAAAGTTTGGTTTACATAGCTTTATATCTTTGCAAGATATATTCAAAAAACATATTTGGGGGTGGGGTCACACCCACTTTTCTAAAAAAAATGCATTCAAATGTGCCCCTCCCTAATGTGATCATATGTTTCAACTTTTATTTTCATAACTTTATTTATGGCTTAGTTATAGCTCTTTATGGGTTTTTGGTTATCGCCATTTTGTGGGCGTGGCAGTGGTCCGAATCCGCCCATCTTCGAACTTAACCTTCTTACGGTGCCAAGGAACACGTGTTCCAAGTTTCATTAAGATATCTCAATTTTTACTCAAGTTACAGCTTGCACAGACGGACGGACGGACAGACAGACATACGGACTTGAACTTTACTCGTCACCCTGATCACTTTGGTATATATAACCCTATATCTAACTCGTTTAGTTTTAGGACTTACAAACAACCGTTATGTGAACAAAACTATAATACTCTCTTTAGCTACTTTTGTTGCGAGAGATTAATAATATTTACCAAAAATACCAGCATACCAAAGTCTTTAAACTTATTTGTAAGTATGGAAAACCACAACTTCTAAATGAAGATGATATACTCACTTAGTCTGTACACATCGTCTGATATTATTTCTTTGATTAGTAAGCGGCTTTTGAATCTATTTAGAGCCGAGAACCGAGCTCCTTAACCACAAAAGGTCTATAGGTACTAATCAGTACTTGAATTCCTAAAGCGATCATATTGATCGTATCAAAAACATTTTATTCGCGAATATAACAATATGAGCGTTGTCCTATAAATACTTAGTCTATTTGATTTCATAGTCTCCATCATGATAACCATTGACCAAACGATGTTCCAACTTTTACCATCCGTCTCGACGACGTCAAAGAAAAGATGCGTATTCGGGTTACGCGAACCGTTTCAAACACTCCCATGAGAACCTAACGATTGCACTTGTCATTTAGGGTGAGCAAAGACAGCCTATATTTCATGCAGGATATGATCCATGTAGAATTTTAAGATGTCTATTCCCTCAGCTAACTCACCCAGTTGCGATTTGTGAACTGCCAATACGAGATCGTGGTCTTGTTAAAATCTTTTGCCCATTTGAAAGTCGTTAAACAAAATTTTAGCGGTCGAGTGTATACAACAATACAGCGCTTTTTTATTTTCCTGGATCATTCCAAGAATCGAATCACTGACAGATATTCCCCTTTTTTTCTAATGTCGAACATTTTGCTCACGAGTGATGGAATAGGTAAAGGGTAGTCCATCCTCTTCAATTAGAAAATGTAATTTTCTAATTTTGAGAGCGATAAATCTTTGCAGCTGGAAACGAAATAGATACTTTTTTCTATTACCGATAGCAGTGCAGCTACGACTGATCTTTGGTAAGTTCTTCTGGTTCGAGGTAAATCGTGAGAAATTCTGTACTCATCCTCTCTGCATGGTTTCCTTTTCAATATTTACAGACATTTTAACGGTATATTGTCTAATTGGCTTCACGCGGTAAGGTTGTCGCAGTTGCTTGAAAGAAGACCAATTAAAATTGCAATATTTCCTTTTTCATTGTCCCTATTTAATAATTTGAGGTTAAAACACCTTGGACTTTGAGCCGTCCAGGTGAATGATCTTGAATCTAATAAAATCACTTCATCAGATTTATAACCTTTTAAAGCTCTTTGTCGCTATATGATATTCAAGTTTAGGAGTTTTATGGCAACATAAAACACTTATCTTTAAGCATAGAACCCAACATAACCTAATATAGCTGTCATTGAATAAACCTGGTGTATTAATGATATTACATTTCATTTAGCAGAAAGACAGTGTTCACGCTTCTATATATAAAATTCCTGACAACAGAGCAGAGTTCAAATAATTCCAACTGAGAAATGACGAATCGAGACGACTTTTGATTGAGAAGCTAACGAATACCATCTACTACCATCTACCATACTTAGAGTTTTTTCCATATTGTCATCGAAAGAACTATGTGTTCTTCAAATTGTGGGTTAAACTATTTAAGTATTGTAGGTATATTTATGTATATAACTTCTAAGTTTGAATATGCACATACACCTTAAATCGCAACGAACGTATGACAAATAACGAATTTGTTTAAATTTTTATTTATGCAGATTTCCATGACGTAGTCACCGCAGACGAGTCACGGTCGCAGGTTGCTGAGTAAAAGTGTAAAAATATACATATATACATATGTATGTATAAGCTCGATTGCATTGTTCATGCCGCATTTTAGACTAAGCGTTCGACTATGCATGCTATCGACTAAAAAAACCTAAACAATACACAACAACAGCAACAAAAATATGCACAACCGATGATAACGGAATGCATGGAGTCGGACAGAGAACGGCTAGACAACCACCCAGTTGAAGGGTATGACACAGACACAACAACAACACGCATATATACATATGTATGTACATACATAATTATATGGGACCACAGGTGATGTCTGAGGCAGTGAAGCGGCGCAGCAGACCAGGCATGCCCCATGTGATTTATGACATGCAAAAATGCTTCTATAAATACATAATAATGTACATAAGAGTAAATGGATTTTGAATATTTTGCAAACGCTTTGTTGTTATTATTATTGTAGCACTCACTGCTTTATTTGTCTTCCATGCGTGCCAGCATTTGTTGGTATGTCTTGTTTATTTACATTTTTTACGTTTATTCATAGACTAAGGGGGTACTGTAACCCCCTCAAAATGGCATGCCACAAACGCCAAGAAATGGTTGGAGACCTCGCAGTCCATAATATGCTTTGTACGAACAACAATGCTGACGACCTTGAAAATTCCTTATTTTTATTTTTAACACAGACACTTGCACTCAAACATACTCACACACATACATGCGCGTGAAGCGAGCCGTGTCCCCCATTTGCGACACTCCATCAGCGCGCACATTTTTAATGTGTTTATAAAGCGTAGTTAAAATGTGCAAAAACAAACAAGAAGGCAGAGAACACAAGAACACTAGTGAATAAGGCAGGTCCGTACCGACGACTGTGCCATCCATCATTAGTCAATGCGTCGTTTAAGTTGTGCTTTTTTTTGCTGCAAACCAAAATATCTGTGTGTGAATGAGTGAGCACACTTGTTTAAGAAAGTGTTATGGCCTTTTAACTGTTCTTGTGCCATATTGCTTGCGTCTACTACAATATTTACATAAATACATGCATACATATGTTGTTGTAGTGGCGTCAATTGAGACTTGTCGATTTGTCTGTTTGTTTGCGGTCGCAAGTGTCTAACTTCCGGTCTTAATGACAGTCTGTCTGCCTAACTTTTTATGTTAGCGAAAAATATATATAATTGTCAACAAAAGTTTCAGTGTTGCCAAATAGATGGAAATTTTTAATCGAAAATATATCTAAGATTATATGCTAACCTAATTTTGCTAACATATCTTACATATTAACCGATGTATGCGGTAAAAAGTTCAATAAAAGTTTGAAACCCCAAAATTTAGGGATATGGGAGTTAGGGAAGTTATGACCCGATTTCATTAATTTTTGACATGCAGTCATATTATTAGAAGAAAAATATTCCCTTTGATTAATTTCCAAATATCTGAGAGACTTTCCTATATTGTCGTTAAAAAATGCATTAAAAGCACTGAGGTTCTCATGTTCGATACAAGGGGCCTTGAAAACTTATGATCCGGTTTCGAAGGTTTTTAGAAGGGCGATGCCACACAATAAATGCAGTATTTGTGCAAAGTTTCTTTTCTGTTCTGTATCTTCACTAGTGCTTACTTTATATATTGTAAAGTAAACTATTCAGAAAAAGCCTCTTATAAAAGGTTTATGAGCTCTTCGGAGATCATACAAGTTATTTCTAGGTGGTAAACTCTTAAATTCACTAATTCATGGAAGAATATTTTAGGATGCTTCAGCTTCTAGAATTTTTTGCGCTTTCACGAAGAAATGGTTTGTTATTCATTTACTTACTGAATTGCCGAGTTGATTTTTAACACTTTTGGAGCAGATCCGAAAATTCGTGGAACTCATTAGAATCGATTCTTTTGATGCCAATACAATAAAACCTGAAATAGTACACAGCATTTTGAATATTCGTAAAACATAAAAATTTTATGTTTTTTCACTAACATAGCAACCCTGTTTCAGCGCTTCAACTGCTAGTCTCACTCCATTCTAATTAGCAACATACATAGCTTGTGACCTCACTTTGCTTTTTCAACTCTTCACTAACGGCGTTCGCTGCTTGCCTGCAGTCAGCTGTTTCACTCCCATAATTTTACGCTGCAGCGTGTAATCATTCCTCGTATTACGATGTGTAAACACGCTCCTTTTATTGCTCATGCAGCGTTGATTTTAATAAAGCGTGAAAGGATCTGCTGTTCAATGGCCAGGCATTCGTTCGGATTGCCACAGACGTCGCAGAGAATCGCTGCTTTCGGGTAACTTTTATGAATGACTGTCTGGCCAGACGTGCCTCCTTTTCTCAGCAAACTCTAAAACTCATATAAACATATGTACATCTGTACATACACATATATGTATGCAACCAAATGTAGATTATCCGTGACATAGAGGCTCGCCGTATTGTTATCATAACAGCTGTTGTCTTCACTACTCATGAGTATGTTGTCGACGTGTTCCCAACCGTTAACGGCATTTAAATATGGCTGTGGCTTGGAGTTTGAAAATGCACACATTAGAGCTTCATTTATGTTTGCGAGCACTTGTTGATAGGTGAGATGTCATGTGATTGGCCTGTAACTTTTACGCTACATCGGAATGTTATTTTTTCCCAAATAATTTCGAGAAATGCTGCCGAGGTGACAGTCCTAAGCTGGACGGTCGTGGAAACTGACGTTCAGAACTTTGAAGCCTTCTAAAGCTAACTACGATTTAAGAAGTATCAGAAATAGACTGATTAAAAAAACACTTTTTAGCGAATGCAAATATTATAAGTCGAACAAAGTGCGCTATCCCCGATTCGCTATCGTACTATTTCTAAATATGATAATGCATATGGTATCTCCATATCATACCCTATATATCTAGTAGACACAGCATCGTGATTCGTTCGTTCGATATGTACATACATATATTATTATGCTTACTCATGTACATATGTAGTCTATCCAAGTTGCATGCTGTAGTTTTGGAAAGGACTCTTATTACATCGCATTGATGCAAGTATTGCGCTTTGTAGTTGGTGATTACTCGGACTGACACACAACACTTCAAGTGGCAATCGCTTGCTATGCCAGCCTCGCAATTAAAATGTTGCGCCCTATTTTTAATCGCTTATCAATTAAGTTCTGTAATTACGACTAATTGATGGTTATGTAACCTGAAATAGTTTACCATACTGATTGCAGAGGAGTAAGTGGAAACTGTTTCCTTGGTGCCCCGCTCTTGACATTTTCTGCATTCCTCCCGATCTGACAGCCCCATTTTATAGGCATGTGCCGCTACAAGGCTGTGACCGATAAGAATGCCAACCATGGTCCTACAGCCCTTACGATCGAGCTCCAGTAGGAACTTTGTATATTTTTGATCTACCGCTTTGTACATGACCTTAGCAGTTTTACACCCCGGTAGATCCTTCCAGCGAGATATAATTTTTCTTGCCATGCACCCGTCTATGTCATCGTACAGAATGTGCATGGGTTTACCGATGTTGATCATGTTTCCGGGTGACAGCTGTACACCACTCTTGGCAATCCCGTCTACAAACAATTTTCATTTATTCGAATAGCGACAGTATAACTATTCGAATAACCGCAGTAGAACGACTATTCAAATAGTCGTAACATTGCGACTAATCGAATTGTACTAACCGGTTAATATTCACACGAACGGTTAAAAACCGGATATTCGAATAATTTTAAGAGCCCTAATATGTATGAATTCACAATATATTATATTTTCTCTGTACATATTTACGTATATAAATGCGCTTGTCTAATTGGTGCTGCCGTCAGTTGCATGCATGTATCGTTGCTTTTGCAAATAACAAAGTTATTTTGCATATTATTGCCTCGCGGCCACTGCAACATAAAGCATTTTAGTTGCAAGAGAAGGTTTCAAAATAAAAAAAAAACCAAGGAAGGGCTAAGTTCGGGTGTAACCGAACATTTTATATTCTCGCAATTTATTTATTTAACTTTATTTATATTATATAATACACAATTTTACCAACATATTCGTCATATATATTGTATAAAGTCCATTGAAAGTTGGAAACCATAATATTAGGTTAGAAGCACCGAGGTCCTCGTGTTCGATATGGGGCCTTAAAAACCTATGGTCCGATTTCGGCGATTTTTAGAATGGGGCTGCCACACTATAAACATAGTATTTGTGCAAAGTTCTGTTCCGATATCTTCACTAGTGCTTACTTTATATTTCGTGAAGTAAACGATTCAGATCGGCTTCAAAGTTCTGGTATATAGGAAGTAGGCGTGGTTGTGAAGCGATTTGGCCTATTTTCACAACATATCATTTGGATGTAAGGAAACTATTACAAACCAAGTTTCATTCAAATCGTTCTAGTAGTTTCGGAGATATGGTTTTTGACCCATAAGTGGGCGACGCCACACCCGTTTTCCATTTTGTAAAAAAAACTGAGTGCAGCTTCCATCTGCCATTTCTTATGTGAAATTTAGTGTTTCTAACGTTTAACGTTAGTGAGTTAACCCGATTTTAGTAATTTTCAACCTAACCTTTGTATGGGAGGTGGGCGTAGTTATTATCCGATTTCAACTATATAGAGAGATATATACAAATAACCGATTTGGGGGCGAGGCCATGCCCACTTCCCCAAAAAAATTACATCCAAATATGCCTCTTCGTAGTGCGATACTTTGTTCCAAATTTTACTTTATAACTTTATTTATGGCTTAGTTACGACACTTTATGTGTTTTCGGTTTTCGCCATTATAATGCTCTCTAGCAACTTTGTTGCGAGAGTATAAAAATGTTTGTCTTATTTATACTGCAATATGTTTAAAATATTTTCCAAAAATATGAAATAAATCTGAGTAATATTCTAAGGAATATACCCTTTGGAAGTACCGGCCATTACGATTTCTAGAAAATTTATGAAGCGATTTTGGTTTTCAATTTTTGCACACATCTTTGAAATAACATTATCTAATTAATGAAGGAAGAATTTGTTTCTATTTTTATTACAACTATTTTCAAAAATATTTAGCGAAAATTTTTATCAAAAAGTGAGATTTTTGTTTTAATGACAAATATTGCAATCATATTAAAAATAATATATAAATAAATATATAAATAAAAATATCCTTTTTTAGCCTCTGAAACCCACCTAACCCCTTAAGTTATTTTTGCACTAAAAACTTCTGTATAACGTATCATATGCCAACAAGCAAAAACCCCACCTGTTGAAATATATAAAAATATACATTGCTTAAAGGAAACATATTTTATTTATATATTTACGCTAGGAAATGAATATTCCACTTATAGCAGACTGTCGTCATATGCCTACTAAAATTAGCTAGGAAATCAGCAAAAGGAAGTAAATCATACTCATCGCTATAAATAAATTTATACATAACCGGTAGTTATGGTGAAGTCTGACGTCCATCACCGAAGTAAGGAATGTAGTGAAAATAATATATATTTAAATTGCATCATTCATCTGGCTACAAGGAAAGCAAAAAAAAGTTTGAATTGACGTGCATACTGAGGGGAAGATATGCATACTCATAAAAGAAACTCATTGCTACCTTGGACTTTGACTTGATAATAACTGTAGTTTTAAGTTGCGGGATTGATGAAATTCCATGCAGAGTTTTTTCATTTCAAGAGTTATGACGGAGCATTCTTAATCAGATGTTCCCTCTCCAGTAGGGTCTTCGTAACCCGTACGAACGTGGTTTTTTAGTCGACTTCAACATAGCAGTATTCTTTAAAAATATTTGGGAAATGTTTTATGCCACTACAACAATAATAACAGACGTTGTTAGAAAATTTTCTATCGACAATTGCAGTAAGATCAAATCTCTGTGCTTTAAACGATTGACCGAATTCGCATTTATTTAGCGAATTTTTGGTAAAATTTATGATAAAAACGTAGCATTTATTGGTGTAAACATGAGTGTATTTAGTTAATCATTTGTTGTTATGTACTGTTATTCTACTCATCATTAGGTCTCGGTTAAATTCCATCAAAACTTGTAAATTTCATCGTTCCATTGTATTTGCATTGTGCAGAGCAGAAAATTATGACTCGCATTGCAGACTGCTGTTTTAATATCACTCCATCATACCGAACCGTGCTCGATTACGATCCCAGCACACACACACATATGTATGTACATATATGCAAAGCTATACCCTGCCAGCCAGGCCTAACCACTTTCCCCTCATGTTTCTTCGATTACTAACACCAACGCACACGTTTGGGTTGTTTTGTTTTTGTAGTCGTACGTGTGAGGGGAATAGTGGTTAAAAAACTCACAAGCAGCTATGCTGGCCTATGGCAAACTCACCACTTTTTTTACCACTTTTGTGGGTTTAAAAAACTTCGGTTTAACCAGCTTTTTCACCACCTTTGGCTGGCAGGGTAAACTCGAAATAAATGCTACATAACACCAACACTACTTTCCTAGAAATAGTCGAATTCTAGTCTCTGTGTTTCACCTTTATAAACCGTTACAAAATATATATATGTATGTATGTAGTAGTGTATGTATATGTATCTATGTATGTCCATTAACGGCACAATGTACACAATGCTACAGCTACTATTGCTATATTTATTGTTGTTGTTGCTATTATAATTATTGTGTGCTGCATTGTCGTTGTAGTTGCTGTTATTATTATTATTATTTCGCTTAATGCGAGTTGTTGATATTATTGGTTGTCGTTGCCGCTGCTGAGGGTGTTTCAACCACGTTTCATTGTCATTGTATCAACAACAAAAGTAACAAAAACACACACAGAAATAAGTACAACAACAATGGCGGCAACTTAAGTCACACACACACAATCTTTGAAACCAACACAGTTATATGCACACACAAATGCATAGCTACATTGCCATTATGTAGATAGATACATATATACATACATATCTTTAAATATATATGTTTGTGTATATCAACGCCATTGTAAATATTCCATGCTAAAAACTACACTTCTGTGTGTGCAACACAACGAAATGTTGGCTGACAGACGAAACGACAATTCGGCGAAACGAACGTCGGAGCCAGAAATATTCCGAAGTCGAACATTAGTATTCGGATTTTATTCGTTTGAGGGAAAATGAAATTCTGGCTTTTACCGTTAGATATAAATACATATGTATACATGTATGTATGTATGTAGATATGTAATGACATTAGGGTGGTTATAATTTGTTATTATTATTATTTTTGTTTATTATTATTTATATCAACGCCATTGTAAATATTCCATGCCAAAAACTACACTTCTGTGTGAGCAACACAACGAAATGTTGGCTGACATACGAAACGACAATTCGGCGAAACGAACGTCGGATTTTATTCGTTTGAGGGAAAATGAAATTCTGGCTTTTACCGTTAGATATAAATACATATGTATACATGTATGTAGGTATGTAGATATGTAATGACATTAGGGTGGTTATAATTTGTTATTATTTTTTTTTTTGTTTTTATACAGTTGAAAAGAAATTTAAAACATAACCTAATTATAATATTTTGAAAATGTGTTAATAATAACCACCTAAAATGAATTGAAATAAACATATTAAGTTTTCAATGCAAATCCTGTCACACCAGTTTTTTCGTGGAATCTAACGGGAAATATATTAATTATATCAAAGTCTTAAGTCTTATTCAGATTTCGTTAAAAATGTTATCAATACTCAAAAACACAAAAAAAAGTGAATTTCATTTCAATATATCAGTTGCAGACTTTTTTCGTGAATATTATATCAGTTCATAGAGGAAAAGACTGCTGAGGAACTTATAAGTACATATAATTTAATTTTTAATATCGATGGATCTGCTGTTAATATTATTTTATCTATAATACAATAAAATTGTATATAAATTATTCGACTTCTATATATAAATATATATAATTTGTGAGTAATTATATAAAATTTCATTTCTATAGACACTCGCTAATATCGATTCATGTATGACAGTATGAGAAATATTCGCCCTACATGTCGTATACGTAATATTCAACAATCATATGCTGGGTACGCACATACCGCATACATTTATACATATAAACGCTGTCATGTAACTAGACATTTAAAGCCACTGCCCTGTAGGGAGAACTACTAGCAAATTCATATTTGAAGCGCTTTTAATAACAGTCAACTAGTCATCTAGGCAGCTCTATAGACCTGAAATCTGAATTAGTTTCGATGATTATTATCAACTATGTATCTTAATGACACTCTCATCGGTTGTGACACCTCCCTTCAATTTCTTCAAGATTCTGATGATAGAGGACTACCTCCTCTACTATCGGTCTGTATTAGATCAATGATGACACATTGAACCACAGATTTGGGCTAACTCTTAGGTTGAACTCCGTCCAGTAGAAAATCTACTATTGGAATTGTAAATTGATTAAATAATTTTGAGATAGAAGTACAGAATAATTTGTCATGAAAATTGACAGTTTCCTTCTTTAAATTGTAATATATTCACTAATATGAACGAATCTAGGACCTGTGCGGGGACTGTCTATGAAAAACAGAAGCTTTATAATTAATGGAAGGAAGAAATGCATGCGACTGAGAACCTATGTCACAGAGAAACTTAAATTTCGCAGGTTAAACTTTTTTTTTACAAATATAAAAAATGCATTATCATTCAAAGGAGTTCCAGACCAAATAAATCGTTACGCATATTTCACTATTTCCTATTTCCAACAGGGGTATACCTCTCAAAGCATATACATATCGAACTTACATTTCTATATACATAAGTACTTTCACGAAAAAACTGTCCAAGTCGATTTAAGATGTAACTGAAATTTGTTTACAACTCTATTGCTTTCCAAAACTGAGTTATTTATGTATGAAAGGTTTTGAAATCTAATCTCTTCAAAATGTTGATTTTGTTCAAAACTTCCAAATATTGACAACGGTTGTAAGATCTTACCATTACATATATGTATATGCACATGTATCGTCTAAATACTTGAGCTTTGTAGCTGTGTCTGTACATTATTGTGTTTTCGTCTAACTATCGTATGAAGAGCAAATGAATTCTATCAGTTATAACCATTCGAATTTAGCAAACCACGTGGATCTTCATTGTCAAAGAAACTTTTCTATGTAATTATTGCACGTTCCAACCATGTCAATAATTTCGAGCGAAGTTAGTTACGGTTGCTTTAGTGTATATGTGCTATCTCTAGTCTTCTTCGTTTCAAGTCGTTGATTTGTCAATAATCTCCCTGAATCTCGATAGAATAATCGAATTTGTGTTATCGACGGTTTTCAAAACCGCTCGCTATTTTAGTGTGTACGTATTCTTTTGAAACTCGCTTATAAAGTAACGTGTTAATATTTGCCCGAAGTAGTTTTTCATTCTGAAGTACACTTGGACAATTAAAAGGATAATCTTTGTAAAATCCTTTTCATCTTTGTATAATTCGATTCGATGTAGTGTCATCGGTTAGAAGTACGAGGGTGCTATATATATTTATGGCCTAGGCAACACTAAGTGTTGCCAGGTGCAATCTGACATTTCCATTGGAAAGTTTGACATTTTTTAGCATAACATCACTCAGAACGTTTTGTCATTTAATCGTGAATTTTTTTATTTACATGGAATTCATCTCGGCCAAAAAATGGAAATAACTCGTGAACATTTTCGTGCGATCATTTTCCACAACTTTCGACGTGGATTATCGCGACAGGAGTGCATTGATGAACTAAAATCTTTGTATGGCTATGAAGCACCATCCTATAGCACTGTGAAAAACTGGTACAACGAATTCAATCGTCGCCGACGCTCGCTCAAAGACGAATTCCGTGAAGATCGTCCAAAAACAGCCGTTGTGCCAGAAAACATCGATGCCGTACGTGAACTGATAATGCAAGACCGTCATGTAACATACCTTCAGATAGAGGCATGCCTATGCATTTCTCCCACCAGCATACATTCGATATTGCATGAACACCTGGTCGTAAAAAAGGTTTGTTCTCGTTGGATCCCGCACAATTTGACAATCGCTCAAAAAAGAGGCTCAAAAACGTGCTTCGAAAATTGGTTTGAGCGCATGCAAAAGTGTATAAATCTTGATGGAGAATATTTTGAAAAACAATAAAACCATTTTCGTTGATAAATATTCCAATTTTCATTATTAGGCTAGAAATATATATGTATAGCAGCCCTTGTAACATCGTTATAGATTTGTATTCGTGCTTTTATGGTTTGGTTTCAAAATTAATTTCCAAGCAACTTGATTTGTTAAATATACTGGCGTCGGTGTTTTAACGTACAGATATCTCAACGCTAACAGGTTCACGTTCTCCATAAAAAATATAGACAACAGTTATGATTATCAAATGTCACATATTTTTTAGGTGACATATGTAAATATGTATGTATGCACACAACAAGTACATTCAACTTCATTGCACAAAATATTTTGTATTGCAATAAAATTTATTTCGCTACTTATACGTATGTACATACGTCTGTTAACGACGTCAAATTAACGCAATAAGGATATGACTTTAAAGTCTTTGTTTCGTCATATATTAGTGTATAAATATATATATATATATATCTGCTTGTGTTTTTGCAGTTCGTATCTAAATACTATTTACCACACGTACTTGCAACTTAGCTCCTGCCCTTTAACAACTAAACATGCAGCCATGTATAACATACATAACATACATAATATAACAACAACAAAAACATTGACAATTTGTTCGTGTGATGACTAGTTGACTGATTTCCTGACTGTCACATTACCTGAATTGAATGTAGGCTTTTTGGTTAGAACAACAAAAACTCATTGGTCGAGGATAGAAAATGGTGGTCAATCATTTTACGAACGAGTATATAAATAGTATTGCAGTGGCTCTACTGTGGGGTATATACGATATAAATGTGTGTATATGCTAATGTCTACTATAAACACTTAAATGTTTTTAAGCATGTGCTTTTAGCTGATTTGTCTGCTTATGTGATTTTATTTGTAAATATTTATCTAAGTGAATATATACATATATTCACATTTGTACATAGGTATATAGTTACAATATATACTTTCCAATATATAAATATATATATATATATGATTCTAAAGAATTTATAGTTAAAATCTGACTCACCGAGATTCAATTGAAGGCCTCTTAAAATATTGCTGAAATTATAAAGGAAATACATTTGTAAGAACAGGTCTTTTAAAAAGAGAAGCTTTCGGCTTGTGTGAGTTTGAGTTTGGTCTTAAAAGATCATTCCAGAGCGTAAAGAAAAATTAAACATAATCAAATTCATATAAATATTCCATAATAAAGTATCGCAGGGGATTTCGAAATTTTTCTAAATGAAACTTGGTACACATATTCCTTGGAACCCTGAGGAGGTTGGTATTGAAAATGGGCGAAATCGGAATATTGCCATGCTTACAAAATCGCGAAAACAGAAAACATATAAAGTGCCATAACTAAGACACAAATAAAGTTATAATAGTAAAATGTGGTACAAAGGATCGTACTATGTAGGGACATATTTGGATGTAATTTTCAAATCTCATAAACTATCAAAGCTGTATCAATCAAACTATCTACAGTCGTTTCTTTTAGCCACTTCCTTATATATTTCAAAAATGGAAGAAATCGGATCATAACCACACCTACTTCCAATCTTAAGGTACTGTTGAAAACTACGAAAAATGCTTTAATTCACTAAGAAAAAACAGTAGAAACCTTAAATTACAGATGGTACAGAAGAGCAGCACTCAAAGTGGTAAAGAAAATTTGAAATGGGCATGGCTCCTCCCACTTATGGGTTTAAAAACCATATCTCCCAAACTGATCGACCAATTTCTATGAAATAATAAGTAATATTTTCCTTGCATCACAATGATACGTTGTGAAAATAGTCCAAATCTGAATCAATTACTTTACAATATATGAAATAAGCACTAGTGCCGTTGTCTGCATTTAAAACTTTGCATAAATACTACACTTATAGTGAGGCATCGCCCTTCTAAAAACCGTCGTATTCGGACCATAAGTTTCCAAGGCTCCATGTATCGAACATGAGGACCTGGGCTTTCTTCCGCATTGTATGTACGTATCCATGCATGTATCGGTTAATGTGTGAGATATATTAGTAAAATTAAGTGAGCGTATAGTTTTGGATATAGTGTACCTTGCTGGTGAAAATGAATGAAATCAGTTCAGGAATTACTTCAGTCCTCATATCTAGTATATATGACGATTTTCGTTATAATTTTATGCCGAAATTATGGGTAAATTTGTGTGTTATCTTAATAAAATTTCTTCAATAAATTGCGAGAGTATAAAATGTTCGGTTGCACCCGAACTTAGCCTTTCCTTACTTGTTATCCCCATTGAATTTCTTTCTAATACTTGAGAGATTTACCAATATTTTCATTAAAAAATTAGCCACAAGTACAGACGTCCTCATGTTCGATATCTAGGGACTTGAAAAGTTACAATCCGATTTCTGCGTTTTTATGCCGGCGATGTCACACTAGAAATGCAAATTTTGTGGAGTTATCTTCTCTGGTGCTTAATTTATACATTGTAAAGTGAACGAATCAGATGGACTTCTAAACTGTGATATAGTGAAAGTTGACAGTCGGTTGTGAACCGATTTGGTCTATCAAACTATAGCAATGGGATATCTGAGATATGGTTTTTAACTTATAAGTGGGCGTCAACTGTACCGTACAATTTTAGGTTTCTTTAGGTGTGATCCTCTGTACCAAATATTACTTTTATAACATTATTTATGGCATTTTATGTGTTTTCGGTTATCGCAATTTTGTGGGCGTGGCAGTGGTCTGATTTCGTCCATCTACAATACCAACCTTCTTATGGTGCTAAGAAACACGTCTACGAAGTTTCATTAAGATATCTCAATTCTGACTCTAGGTATCGCTTACACGAACGGACGGACAGACAGACAGTCGGACTTCAAATCTACCCGTCACCCTGATCACTTTGGTATGACTTACAAACAAGTATGTAGCTATGTGGATCGTTTCCATCCTTGTTATATTTAGTTAAAAACTGTTCTGTGAATGGAGGTGGGGAGCAATAAGTGTAGGTATGATACACAGAAATTCAAGGAGTATCAGCGGTATCACAAACTATGTTGCACACTTTATTTAACGAGAAATATATCTAGATTCTTGATTAATGAACGATTTTTTTTTATTTCAATATGACTCTTCCTAACAAATAATTGCACAATATGAATCAACAGAATGCAAAAGATACTGTGTAGCAGCGGGTTCAGCGCCTATGACGAATTGCAATTTCCGATTATTTCCTCCTCAGAACAGGACAGGAGAATTTACTGTCAATGTGTTTATGTATTACGTTTATGGTATGCAGTATGTAAAAGCAGATCAATATATGTATTTCTATGCCCAAATATATGCTACGTATATACATTTGTATGTACATATGTAAGACACATGCTCTATTTATGTGAAATTCACTTATTTATGTACACATACATATATATGAGTACAAATAATTGCATAGAATAATCTTAAATTTAAGTACATGTACATAAGTTACATACATTTATACATATGTATGTATATATTTATGTACATAAGTGGAAACAGTAAAATAGTTATTATTAACGCAAAATGCACAAAACCCTAATACTATATAGCACAAGTGTGCATGCCAACTAACTGCTGGTGTTAACAACAACAAAAACAATATGAATACTTTTCAACCCGCAGTTGCTTACAAACGTACACTTTCATACATAAAAGTTTACTTCTATTTATCAAGCAACAAAAAATCAATGGATAACTTTAGTTCAAAACAACAGCAAACATATAGTGTTGCCAGATTTGAAAAATAAAAATTAAATTACCTGAAAATCTCTAAGTGGCAACCCTGGTCGTGAGTGTTATAAAAAATCACAATAACAATAACAGCGATCATGACAAACCTGCAACGACAAAAGTTTGCGCCACAGCTAAAACCAGCCGAACAACTAAGTATGTACTCACGTACCATACAGCAACAAAGTTAAAAGCAACCAGGAATGTTGGTCATAAATATCTACAACCAACAACAAAAAATATCTAAGACGCTAGTTGTTGAAATCAAATTTGAAAACTCGTAAGCTGTTTTACTGCAGTGTTGATCACTTCGGACTGGTGGAACGGCTCACTAGCGTGTGCGGATGAAAATGCCATGCCCGGAACAACAACAATAAGAATGAATTACTTATAAACATAGTTTAGACATGTTAGCTGTGGAAATTATTTTTGTGAATATATTTCCAAGGATCCAAATGTTTAAATGCTCATGCTAAGAAGGTATGAAATCATCTTCGGGAGTGACACTTTTTTAATCAGAAAGATTTGATATTCCCCGACGACTATTCAAGAATTGTTCTTACACACTTTTCGGTTATAGTTAAACTACATAAGCCAATCCTATGTATAATATATATGATAATCTATTTTAATTTCATTCGGTAGAGTATTTCAAAATAAAATATTTTGATGAGAGCTTTTTAAAAACATTTTGACAGTTCCTAATTAACTGGAAAAGATACGTTAGCTGCTTAAGGGATATAAAAATTGTTCTCTGTAATCATGGTAGATTAATTGGTATATTAACTTACACACAGACAAATATAAATTTGTATTTCATCAAAATCTGCAGAAATGCACGTTTAAGGTTTAAATATGTCAGTGTTGTATTTGCATCTATGTACTTTGTACATACGAATAAATCGCTTGATATACTTACATATACGAGGATTGGTCTATAATTTATAGTTTTATCAATGACGAAATAGAAAATGCTGACAAATATAAAATGATTTAAACCACTCAATCTAGGGTTAGTGAGGTATAAAAGTTAAACCAAGTTCGATTTTAGACCATCTGTAGAATACCTTACCATCAACCCACTTAAGGGACAATTGGTAAGCCGTCTTAACATAATTGTATTATTGGATGATCAGTTAATGAAATTGAGCTGAGGCAGTACATAGAGTTCACGAGTAAAATATTCATAATTTCTTACGATCTTAAGAGTACTTAGAATCTTTAACTTCTAATCGAGGTGCACTTCTGTGCATTCAAGTAGTACCGAACAGTTCATAAATCGATTACAAGTTTCTAGGAAACGAAACGAACTGTGAAAAAGCGATGTCCAACTTATTCCAGCGTGAGAACGACTCAAAATTAGCATTTCTTTATAACAATTTGACTTGTTGCCAGATCAGACAAAATATTCACTTTTGGGAATTTAAATTAAAATACCCAGCATTTATTACAGTTAAAAATGTTTAATTCAAAAAGTACCTATTTAAATTTAATTTAGCGATATAATGATATATTAAGTAATCATTTCTTTTATAATTTTCTATGAACAATTAATTTGTCGATGCTGCGAATCACAAAAAAATTTTTAACCACTTTCAAATTTCGCGTTTTCATTTATATTTATGTATTTTATTTAATTTGTATTTGTGATCTTGCACGGCGGTTATAAATGTCTCTGTTGTAATATTTATTTAGCAACATTTCAATCTGCTCGTTCCAGTTTCCCAATTGCGAAACGTCAAAACCTACCAATCAATGTATTCCAACTGTCAAATGTTGGTAGGTTTTGATGTTTGATATTGCGCTCTCACTTCCAATGAGATGGGAGCTGTACATATGTTTATCTCTTAAACGAACAGGCAAAGGAGCTAGAGACCTGGGTAAACATATGTAAATGTGGCGGTATGATATAGTTATGGTAATGATATGATGATAAGAGATTACACTCTAAATTGACTGAATACACTTGTCTCCAAGCATAAGAAATTCCTTCACACTTTTCTATCAAACCCTTCTTGTACTAATTTAACTATTAAAGTATGTTTTTTGTTCAATGGCCGATGTAAGTATGCCCCAGGTATGTACGAGTACATATGCATTTATGTATGTACATACATTGATAGGCATCAATAGTGTTGTATATGTATTGTTACGAAAGAGATAAATAACATAGAATATTATACAAGCCCGTATGCATGCATATAAGAGTACATATGTAAATACATATATAGGGATCTATCAATGCTGGTATTTAGGGTTCTGAATCCCGAATACAGAAATATTACTTATATATTTTCTGAGATAATATCGATAAATGACATGGGACTCTAATATTAGACTCGACTGCGCTCCGCTGAATTTTAGACCTATTATAAAACCTCATAATTGTCGACTAAATACCACAGGCATAGTTCTATCCATGTTATGCTCTCCAACGCTAGTTTGGATTATATGTATATTGCTGTCAATTGCGCGGCGTTGAAGGTTGTTAGTAGACTCCGAAAATACTAGATGCTCTGAATACTCTAGATTTAAAAATTATGAAATTCTTGGGTTACTTCTATTTCCATCTGAGTAATTATATTACAACCTCGCCGAGGTAGCTTCAGACAATATATTATCTGTTTTCATAGATAGCACCTGGAATGAGTAGATAGAACCATGCTGAAGTATAGGACTCTTTCAAGGATAATTCGAAGCTCTGATCCACAATAAACTTAGAGAGCTTCTGAAAAGCGGCATTCCTCTCCCTCTGTAGTAAAAGCGAGTCCGACTGATTTTACCTTATATATTATTTGGATTCTCAAAGATATTCGGGATTCTCAAAATGTTTCGGGATTGAAAGTATTATTATTAAAGAAGAATTCATATGGATTTAAATGTATATAATATGCACATATGTATGTATATATGTAGTTGTATGCACTTTCGCACATAGTATGAGTTATGCAACAAAAGCGCTGAAGCACAGCAGGTGATTTTAAAATTTAAATCTTTAATACTCACAGCACACAAACATGTTTTATTGAAACTTTGATGTGTGAATACGGAATTTCTTACAATTACTAACTGCATTTAAGACCGAAGCAAAAAGTTCTTATGCGATTACTTATATACATACATATGTGGAAAATAAATAATATTTGTAAATCTTCTCAGCTTAAGTTTGAGAGTTTTATTTTTAGTATTTTGTCGTATTTGTATGAAATATTAATTTATTTGCCTTTCAAAAAAATGTTCGTATTCATGAATTATTGGAATAACGGAGAAAATACGAAAATTAATTGAAATTGTTGCGACAAATATTTGTAGGTTATGGCTAAATGAGCATTGTCGATAACGAAACTGACGCTGGGGCAGACTCATCTTTCCTGCTAATTGAGAATTGTTGACATGTAAAGAATTGAAGTATTTGAGAATTCTGGGAGCCATTCTTGGAATTTGCTCAATTAATGATTTTGTTGTGTGCGACTCCATAGTGCTTGATTGGAGCTAATATTCAGGCAGGAAATACGTATGTACATAGTATTCTGTGAAGACATAGTTTGGTGATCAGGTTCCTAAGATAATATTACTCTTACAATTGTAGCAAACGTTTTATATAGGAATACGTTAGGTTAGGAAATGCCGTTGAGTATAACCAGCAGCTATCTCCGGAGATACTTTGAACTGAGTAATCCTAAAATGATAATAAGATAATCTAGGAGAGGGGGACTTATATTGTTTTTGACGTTTGAAGAAGGTTTTCCCATTTCGTGATAGCTTGATGAGTGTTACAAACGCTAAATTTTCCAAATCCCATACAAACCATATGAAAATCGGGGAAAGAATGAGTACAACATTCAAGTAGGAGCAACACGTGTTCATATTCTATAAAAATAATAACTACGAATTAAAAATTGTTAGAGTTCTTAAGCCGTAATATACCTGATTTTTTGCATAGATTTGAGGCAAATAATGAACATAACTCCACAGTTTCACATCGGACATTAACCAGGATTACTATGTAGCGTTATCGAATTTTTGAAAAAAAAAAGTTTCGATTCTATTGCATATCTTTCTATATTTATTATGTCTGCTATGTCCAATTTACTAAATTTTAGAGGGTAGCGAACCGGATAAGTGGCTGGTATATATCCACTGAAATCAGACTAGCAAGCGGTTATATACCTTAAATGCGGTATCCACATTGTACAAACATACAAAAGCTATTATTAGTATCACAATAAAACAATTAAGGAAGTTCGGGTGTAACCGAACATTTTATACTCTCGCAATTTATTTTTTTAAATCTATTAATATAACAAACGATTTGACCCACATATTCGGCATAAAGTTCAATAGAATAACGAAAATCATCATAAATAGTATATGGGGACTGAGGTAATTCCTAAACCGATTTCACTCGTTTTCACCACCAAGATACAATGTATCGAAGACTATACGCTCACTTAATTTAATATTACTTATAATTAGGTATATGGGATCTGGGGTAAGTTATGACCCGATTTTTACCATTTCAGGTACAGAGAGAAACTGTTATAAGTAAAAATTCAGAGGGAATGAATTACATTAAAATATCTGAGGGATTTACCTATATTTTCGGTGAAAAATTACCCTTAGGCACTGAGTTCTTCATGTTCGATATCAGGGGCCTTGAAAAGTCATGGTCCGATTTTGACAATTTTTCCACAAGTGATGTCACAGATCAAATACAGTATTTGTGTAAAGTTTTATTCCGCTATCTTCATTTGTTCCTAATGTATATATGTACATATGTATTATAAAGTGAACGAATCAAAAGAATTCAAAATTGAGTTATATGGGACGTAGACGTAGTTGTGAACCGATTTCGACCATACTCCACCCGTGTCATCAGGGTGTCAAGAAAGTGTTATATACCGAATTTCATTGAAATCGGTCGAATAGTTCTTGAGATATGGTTTTTGACCCATAAGTGGGCGACGCCACGCCCATTTTCCATTTTGTAAAAAAATCTCAGTGCAGCTCCCTTCTGCCATTTCTTATGTAAAATTTCTGACGTTTTTCGTTAGTGAGTTAACCCACTTTTAGTAATTTTCAACCTAACCTTTGTATGGGAGGTGGGCGTGGTTATTATCCGATTTCTTTCATTTTTGGACTGTATAAGGAAATAGCTAAAATAAACGACTGCAGAAAGTTTGGTTTATATAGCTTTATTGGTTTGCAAGTTATATAAAAAAAACCTATTTGGGGGCGGGGTCACGCCCACTTTTCAAAAACAATGACATCCAAATGTGCCCCTCCGATCTTATGTTCCAAATTTCATTTTCATAACAGTGGACCGATTTTGCCCATTTTCGAAAGCAACCTCCTCAGGGTGCCAAGGAACATGTGTTCCAAGTTTCATTAAGATATCTTAATTTTTACTCAAGTTATCGCTTGCACGGACAGACGGACAGACAGACATCCGGATTTCAAATCCACTCGTCATCCTGATCATTTATATATATATAACCCCATATCTAACTCTTATATTTCTTAGTGACAAACAACCGTTATGTGAACAAAACTATTATACTCTGTGCAACTGTTTGCGAGAGTATAACAAGTGCACTTAGACTTCACCCGAAACCCCATGCAGTGGACAACTGAGATGGATGATGTTTTCCGTTGAAAAAATATTAAATTTAGATGGTCCAGACTCTTAAGTTGTTGCTGATTTGTCAAAAAAAAACTTTGGTGGTGGCAGCGTTATGGTTTGGGAGGCATTTTAACCGAGAGGAAAAGCAAAATTATGCTTTTTGCCGCCGAAAATGGACTCAAAGTCATCGAGATGTTGTCATTTAATTTTTGAATGAATGGTAAATAGTCCATTGAAAGTTTGAAAACCCTAATATTAGGTATATGGAAGCTAGGGGAAGTATGACCCGATTTCACTCACTTTTGTCACGGAGGCATATCATTAGAAGGAACATATTCCCCCTGAATTTGTTCAAAATATCTGAGAGACTTACCTATATTTTCGGTAAAAAATTTCTTAGAAGCACTAAGGTCCTCGTATTCGATATATAGCGTCTTGAAAACTAAGTTTCTCGTATTCGATATATAGGGTCTTAAAAACTTATTGACCGATTTCGAGGATTTTTAGAAGGGCGATGTCACTCTTTAAATGCATTATTTTTTGCATAGTTCTGTTCCGATATCTTTACTAGTGCTTCCTTTATATATTGTAAAGTAAACTACTCAGACAGACTTCAAAGTTCTGGTATATTGGAAATAGGCGTGGTTGTGAACCGATTTGGACTATTTTCATAACATATCATTAGGAAACTATGAAGTTATTATGAACCGAATTTCATTAAAATTAGTCGAGTAGTTTCGGAGATATGGATTTTGGAACCACGCCCATGCAATTTAAAGCTTCTGGTGGTTTTCCTTACTGAATTAAAGCATTTTTAGCAGTTTTCAACATAACCTTTGTATGGGAGGTGGGCATGGTTTTAATCCGATTACCTCCATTTTTGGACTGTATAAGGTAGTACCTAAAAGAAACGACTCTAAAAAGTTTCCTTGATATAGCAGTTTGCGAGATATGAACAAAAAAACTTAGTAGGGGCGGGACAACGCCAAAACAATTACATCCTTCATACCAAATTTTACTTAAATAGTTTAATTTATGGCTTAGTTATAGCTCTTATAAGTTTTCGGTTACTGCCATTTTGTGGGCGGATCAGTGGTCCGATTACGTCCATCTTCGAACTTAACCTTCGTTATGTAACCCGTTATGTGAACAAAACTATAATACTTTGTTGCAAGAGTATAAATATATACACTATATGATTCCGCACACTTAGCGTTGATTTATTTGTATTGTGCTATTTCACTCACAGAATGAAGCAGCAATTCATTAACAACAAGTAAAACTTTAAACTAATCAAGATAGTTTATATGTATGTACATCAAAATAAGCATAATGACGAAACAAGTTGAATTTTATTGAAAACCATCAAATTTGTTTTATTATTTCTTTATTACATAAATAATTAAAACCAATAGATCTCTAACATTAGAAATATTCGTCGTCCAGTTCTTGACATGTTACATTTTTTTTTGAAGTTCGGCTATTCGTCTACTAAATATTTGGTATTAATGCACCTCCAGCGTGATTTCTTGGGCAGTTTGACTTTGTGACAATATGGATATTGAAGTTCTCAGCAACAATTCCAGTATATAAAATTAATACTATAAATAAGTACACTGGTTTCATTTTGAGAGTATTTTTGCTTTAGTTTATATTTTAGAGAAAAAATGTGGTTAAACTTCACCAATATATGTACGAATCCTTACTAAATTTCTTTTGCTGTTGCATATTTTTCAAAAAAGAAAACATATATATACATGAGAGATCTTCAAAAGCGAAATTCGTAAATTGTGGTATATATTTTATTTCAAAAATTTTATAAAAACAAATATTTCTTAAATTGTAAACACTCATTTGGTGGTTTTGATGGATCTTTTCGATATACATACATACATATTTGCCATTTACTGTATTGTCTACTTAAATTATATAACTTTTCGATGTGATCTCTTGATGAGTTTGACCTTGTCCTTAAAATTGGCTAATACTATTATGAAAGCATTTTAGATTGGATGGTCATAGCTACAATTCCAATATATACGATTACCACCACTAATGTTGCTTATAGTATTATAGTTTTGTTCACATTTTGAGTGTAACACCTAAAACTAAGCAAGATAGTGAAATATAGAATCATAAATATCAAATTGATCAGCAGTAGAGCTATAGCTATATCAACCGAACTACCTGGAAACATTCCCCTTTGACACTTCAATTTGAAAATGGGTGAAACTAATTGGCAATGGGTTAATTGTTAAAATCGGGTCATAAACTTCAAGGCAAGATAGAGAACATGAGGTCTTAGTGCTTAGGGAATCCTTTTTTTCCGAATATATACATATGTATATAAATTTCACAAATATCATAATTCACACAGGATACTTTTCATAATAATGTGCCTCGAAAACAAAATAGAGTAAATAATGTCCTGTTTTATTCTTATTTGACTTCGAGGCACATTATTATAAAAATCTTTTAGCTCCCACATACATACATATATATATATATGTACCTAATATAACGATACCATATGTATGTATGTAATTGTCGTAGAAACCGTTTATCCGATTTTGGCCGAATCGATAATAGCGCGCCATTCTTCTCTTCCCCTCGCAATTCGGCGCCAGTTGGAAACCCCAAGTGTAATCAGGTCGCTCTCCACCTGGTACTTCCAACGGAGTGGAAGCCTTCCTCTACCTCTGCTTCCACCACTTTCAAAGCTGGAGTGTTTTCGACCATTCGGACAACAAGACCTAGCCAGCGTAGCCGCTGTCTTTTTAATCGCTGAACTAAGTCACGTTGTCATCGTCCACGCTTCTGCACTATAAATCAGGGCGGGAATTTGATTTTGGTTCGTCGAGAGAGGACTTTGCTTTTCAATTGCCTACTTAGACCAAAGAAGCATGTGTTGGCAAAAGTGATTCTGCGTTGGATTTCGAAGCTGACATTGTTGATGCTATTAATACTGGTTCTCAGATAAACGAAATTATCTACAACTTCAAAGTTATGACTGTCAACAGTGGTGTGGGAGCCAAGACGCGAATGCGCTGACTGTTTGATGAGTAGATATTTCGTCATGGCCTCGTTCACCACCAGACTCATAAGCTTTGCTTCCTTATCCAGTCTGGAAAGAGCAGAACTAACGGCGCGGGTGTTGTTTCCAATGATATCAATATCATCGGCGTACGCCAGGAGCTGTACACTCTTGTAGAAAATTATACCTTCTCTATTTAGCTTTGCGGCTCGTATTATTTTTGCAGCATCAGGTTAAAGAAGTCACGCGATAGTGAGGCACCCTGTCTGAAAGTTCATTTGATATCGAACGCCTCGGAGAGGTCATTTCCAATCCTAACGGAGCTTTTGGATTTGCTCAATGTCAGCTTACACAGCCGTATTAATTTTGCATGTATACCAAATTCAGACATAGCGGCATAGAGGCAACTCCTTTTCGTGCTGTCGAAATCAGCTTTAAAACCGACAAAAAGGTGGTGTGTGTCGATCCGGGTCTTCTCCAAGATTTGTCGGATGGTGAATATATGGTCAATTGTAGATTTTCCAGGTCTAAAGCCACACTGATAATGTCCAATCAGTTTGTTGATTTTGGGCTTTAGTCTTTCACACACTACGCTCGATTGAACCAGATTGTGGGGTCTCCCTTTTTATGGATTGGGCAGATATATATACAAACAGATCATATATACATACATACATGTAGCATATATCGGTTAATAAGAGAGATATCTCGCAGAATTATTATATGATCAGTTTATTACACATAAATATCTCGGAGATGGAGCAATGAAACTAATATATGGCTTATAAATATCAAGGTTTGCCAAAAACTGAACAAATTTCACCACCTTACAATTAATAGAGTATAATACGTTCGGTTGCACCCGAACAGAAACCTTTCTTACATGTTTCAATTGATTTTTAATACACTTATTTTTTTCTTGTATGGTAATACCCATTCACACTAACAAATACAATTATACCGGAAAATGCTTAAAAAAAACAAATCGAGCAAGAAGTGTGGGAAACGAACTAAACAAATGGAAAATTTAATGAAAGTAAATAAATAAAACTAAAATTGCGACGACGACGACGCAGCACCAATCAAATTTACAAAAACAACAACAACAGCGCCAGCCAGAAAAAGCTTAAAGAGAAAATTTGCTTTGAAAAATTATACGGCGACGAGCGTAAAGCAATTAAAATGCCATACAAATTTTGCCAACAGTAACAATAATAACAACAACAATATGAATATTAACGCAGCTAAAAATCGCGATAAAAAGCAACAATTGTTGAAGTATTTGAGAGCAATATCTGGCGCGCGGCGACAGCACAGCAGGTTGCCCACTTGTGTGTTTTCATATGTATGCGTGTTTGTATTTAGGTGACTCTTTGACTGTGGTGGAGTGGGAGGGGTAGAGATTTGCTTGCCGCATAACGAAGCGGTGGCCAAAACAAAAGCCGATGATAACGGCTCTAGTGGTAGCAGCAGCAACAACACCAACAACAACAGGAAGGCAATTAATAACACACTTAAAAATTAAAGTAATTAAAATAAAATATCAACAATGCCAAACGTCATCGATATGAATACGCCAGACAAGTAGTAGCCATAACAGATACATATAGGGGTATAAACAGTATATGTCAATTGTACAAACATACATACATATGTATGTACATATTGATATTGAATAAACATAAACAATATTGTGCTAAAATTAAAAAATTAATTATGCATACATTAATATATATATTTGATAAAAAACAGCATATTGAGACAACAAAAAAGTACTAGGCATAAACAAAGCGGTATTATCAACAACAGCATATGAGAATACACAAAAAAAGCAGAATTTTAAAATGCCGACGGCAACTAGATGGTAAATATATTTAAACATTTTTCACAAAATTGTTCAAAACTAAAAAAAAATAAAAGTTTACTTACAACAAGTAATGTCGAGAGGTATGGTTTTTGATCCATAAGTAATAGGCACCACGCCCACCGTTCGGTTTATACCAATCTTAGTACAGTGCAGTATCATCTTTACCATAAAATTTGGCGTTGCTGGTGTTTTTTCTTACTGAAATGAAACACTTTATACTACGTTCGGACCGCCATTGAAAACATCTTGAAAACACAATTTGCGGATTGTGGAACCAAAATCGTTCCACATTTTGATCAACTAGAATGGTATGTTTTAGAATTAGTATTTGCTTATAATTATTATTAATGTGGCCATGCTAAAGAAATCGATTTTCATACATAATGGCATCGAATGTATTTTTACAGGACTTTTATGGCGATCTTATTGAAACACCCTTTATAACCCTATATTTTAAGAGAGTATAAAATGCGAAGTCTCTAAAGTAGAGCTCTAAAATCGGACACTTTTTCTATTTATTTCATCGTAGTTCATTTAATGGTAGGCAATGTTGAGTTCCTGGAACAGAGGACACTATTGTGTCGAATGTGGCTAATAATTTTACAAGCCAATGACATTTATTTGCGTTTCTCCCGAAATCATTTTATTTGTGGTCTCTATTTAACGTAAGGTTTTAAAAATCTACCGTTCGTTGATCGTACTAGTATGACGGCCGGAGAATCAGAAAATCTATCTGAATTGTAAACTCCGCATTTGGGTCGCAGTGACTTTTTCATCGCTCGGACTTGAAGGAACAGATCGCTGAATAGAAATTTCGCGAGAATGAAAGATTATATGTCGAGACTAAGACTTATTGTACCGTAAATTATCGTTATCGACATCAGTTATAATAAATAACGAATAATACCAACCGATACTGGTAATTCTAAGATCTGCTAAGACTACAATTTTTCCAGCATTTAAATATAAAAAATTTCAGAAGTTTGAGGTTAGCTTCATGTTTACTTAGTATAAAGTCTTTACCTTAGGAGCTTATCGCAGTTAACTTGATAACTTTTTGAAACTAACATTAAAAATTATTTTACACCTGTTACATTATTTTGAAGAGGAAAATCATATTCTCAGCCTTCAAATGCAAAAAGATTGTCGTGGTAATAAATTTAATGAAATTATTTGTTTATTTTCTTAATGCATTCCGCATTATTTCGCTGTTGCTCTCGCTGTGCGCTTATCAGTAAAGTTAACATCTCCACAGAGAGTATTCGCTCTCATATATGTATGAATGCTTGTTTGTAAGTATGAATGTATGCGATGTTGTCATTGATGCTAATGTTAGCTTTTTACTGCTGCAATTTTACTTGCCTTTGTTCATGCGATGACTGATGTTGTAAATTCTTATTAAACTGCGTCAGTCGAACGGTTTCCATAGAAATTAATGTATTTATGGATGTGTGCGTTTGTTGTCAGTGCATCACCATGCGCCACCTTCATGGTGTCGGTCGCATTTGCCTTTACGCAACCAACACTCATCGTAATACCACTCAACAGCGTGCGAGTCAGTTTATTAGCTGTCCCAGTTGGAAAGAGCGATTGTTAACATAAAGGTAAACTATATTTATAATAGCTGTCATCGATTGGCTAAGCGTTACAGAGAAGCCAATAGAAGCCACTTGCTGCCTGCGCTAATCTATTTTCTTTGGTGGAGAAATACTTAAATCTGAGCAAAACAAAAGTTTTAACTTTTGATCCGAGCTGCGTCTATGCCTGACGTTTTATTTAATCAATTAAAATGTATTTCAAAGTAAAAACAACAAAAATATATGTTATTTTTGTCAATAATTTGTCCTATTAATAGCTGTTACCATTGAGAATAGTCTACATGTGGAAAACAAAATTTGGTAGCACTAACACAAGCGGCGATAGAATTTTTAATGAGGTATATGCATACACCCTTATACGAATTCAACTGGATAACTTTTTTGTTGCTTTCACATGTAAAATTTATGACAAACTAGCAGCGCCCAAAGATAGCGAGCAGAGAAGTGACCAATCGAATACAGTTAATCTTTCATTACCTCGACGCAAAGTTAACACAAACTGATGTTATCAAACTACATTTCCCCATGTTCGTTAGGAAACTTGTACTTTCAATATTTTTATAATAGGGATAATGAAGAACATTGAATATTTTATTGAATTCCAAGGCTTGAACTATTCGTGAAATGGGTGTAGCTCTATGAAGAAGTGTCTTACATCCATATTACAAGATTCAACATTTTCTGAGGCTTTTGTTTAAGTACTGCGAAAGATCTAAAAAGCAGACTCCAATTGAGAAAAACACAAAAAAACGAAGAAGATTCACAAGGAATCGTATGGGCTATACACATCTTGCTTATAAGGTCTGCAGTATATATTTTACAGTTTTTTCTTCAACCATAGGTCATTAACCAGAGATGGCTTAGGTATGTTATAACTCTATGTTTGCCAAACATTTTAGTAGAATAAACTCCATTGATAAATTATTAAATTATTTATCTTTTAGATTTACTATATTTTCATAATCTTAACATAAGGTAAACTTAGTGTAAACTCAGGTTAGGTAAGATTTCATAGGTATATTGTATAACTCGAACTCTTGAATTGACAATAGAAGTCAAATTTCTTACAACTAACATTCCGTAACTCGGAAGTTTCTCTAACTTGAAGTTTTTTGGTGGATTATGGTGATCGAGTTAGGAATGTTCAACTATGTTTATAAATACATTTTTTTTTTCTACAAATGTATGGATCCGCTTATGCACTTACCTTTGGTTCCTTATTTTACAACGCATCACTCGAATTTTCTGACTGGGGTGCCATGCTGATTTCAATCAAGTACACACACACATCAACAAATGCGCTCTTCATCGTTTATTAGCATTCCGTGTAATTCGCCTACATCAACTGATTACGTCAACTTCAGTAAGACAGCTTTATTTGTTTCAGTGCTGAAGGGTGAAAAGCTTGGATTTCCATACCGCATAATCCAAAAACAAATGCACTTGATTTCTAAGAAGATGAAAATGTAGGTATTATTAGAATGTAATCACTTAATTTTCTTTTTCGTTGGTAAAACGTTCTGGTATTTAATACTTTGAAAAAATAGTTCAACATTTTTAGATACTAATTTCAAGAATCTAGGGAAGCGAGCACAATAATATATAGTTTTTGGAATTGATAACCTGCCACTAAAAGAATAACTGAATTCCATATTCATGTTGGCGCGTTAAAAAGTTCTTCGCCATATCTAAGAAAAGAACCTCTATAATTGAACTAACATATTTTGAAGTTAGACCAAACCTATAAAAGCAAAAAAAAAAAAATATTTGTATAGCCGTAAAATGACGTTGAATATCTGTTGTTCAAAACAATGTGTTGGGGAAAATCGTACATGAATAGTGGATACCGCGTGAGCTCACAATTGGCCGACTCAACGTGTCAAAATCGATCGTCTTGAGTTTGGTGTTTTATTGCACTTTCCCAGGATATCTCAATCTGGTGTGGTGGAGTTTCCCCCCCATTTATGACACAACGACCTTGAATTGCTGTGCGTATTTCTTCAACAACTTTTGAGAGATATCGTTGACACATTATTAAATTACACTAAAATTTCATGAGAATTTTGACAACATATCTCTCTTGAAGTCAAGCGCATACTCATTTGCGCTACCAACATAACCCATTCAAACTAATCTCCCAAATAGTACCGTTATCCTAAATAACCGCTGCAAAAAGAAGGCAACACGATATGTAATTCCCAGACACATACTATTTATTTTGTATGTATTTGTATGAATAAGTTATCAACATGCTACAACAACAATGGCAGCACCCACTTTTCAACGCTCAAAAACTTTGTGTGTCCTTGACCGACAAAAATTCCAAATTGAATTCCTGATTAATGATCGAAGTCGAGCAGCAATTGGCGCACAGCGCGCGAGCACCGGCACCGACTTACATAACACAATACATACACACATATGTACGCTGAATCGTGCTCTTTCCCAATACAAGGGAAAACAAAAACAAAAAAAACATAAAATTACTATAAATACTTAGAATAGCAATTGAGTTGAGAAAAGTTGCCAACGAATGCGTTGCAATGAATGGTTGGTTGTTGCAAGCGAGCGCTAAACACCAATAATATTAAATATAGGTCAGTTTCCAGTTTGCCGGCCAGAGGTATTAATGGTACATACTTTTATATACAAAATGGCAAATGAATTTGGATGTGTGTGTGTGTTGGACTTTTCAGTTTTGTGTATCCTAGACCCTAAAGACCTAGTATGTATGTAAATGAGTTGATTTATGCACATAAATATTTAACCCTCTAGCGCCCTAATGCAAATAAATATAATTCAAGTATGCTTTCCATTGCTACCCAACTACAGGCACACCTGAGTAATGGAATCTATTAAAAAGGGAAAATTTAAGTTATTTTAATTTTGAAACTTGAAACTACTCGAAGGAATTTAGAAAAAAATACGAGTCCTAGACTTTTTCTCTTCAATAAATAATAGTAGAACAGAGCTACTAACTAATAGACACTAATAAGTAGTGATAAAATTAAAATCTGTCTCTTTGAACCTGAAACCATTCACAGGAAAAGAGACACATAGATTTTTTATTTTCAATAATAAATGGTATAACCGAGATACCATCTCTGCAACTCAAAGTCCTTCACTTCATTTCCTTTTATTTCTCTGAATTCGAACAGTATTCTTTATTTACTAAACATTAAAATAAAACGACATAAAACGAAAAGGTCTTATCATAAAAGGAAGAGCTCAGAACCACAAAGTATTTATAACCAAAGTTCTTCTACACTTCGCATCTCAATTCCAGCTTCATTCTGAGGACCCCCACTCTTTACTTTTTCTCTAAAAAGTACAACAAGTTGGTACCACAGTGAATACTGTCAAGATACTTGCGGTATCTGTATTTAATCTGCGAACCATCCTACCCAATTTATTTATATTTTTAACGGGTAAAGGTGCATACATTTTTATCCGCTTCTTTCATCCATTGTCCTCGTTACTAGTTATACACAATTTTACTGTCCAAGTTCCAAGTATCTAAAATTCCAGTTTTTCTTCATTTAAAGTTGGGGTGTCTGCCCTCAATTTAGAGAGCCAACGGGTTCATCCAACTAGCGCGTAAAGATCATTCCATGTAGTAGAGTAAAATACTTTCCTGTGTGGGCGTTCAACATTGGGTCGTATCAAAACTAGATACTTTCAACATTAGATTTTCCAAAAAATACCTTGGACACCAGTAGGTTAACGCACAACTCAATTGAACTCCTCACGTGCTACTATCCAGATTTACTAATTGGTTTCATGTGGAACGTCCGTTAGATGTGTTTATATAGAAGTATTTGTATAGAGATAATTACACAATATAATCTCAATCTGCCACAAGCGAGCAACACAAATACGGGTACGACATTAGCGAGTAGCTCAGCAGCTCGATGACCGGCCCCCAAATACAAAAATCGCGTCGTCGAAGCAATAAAACGTGCGAACCAGCGTTGGGTAAGTGGGGAAGTAGCAGGGAGTATTAAGGAATGCAGATGCTAAAAGCGCGGCCAGACAGTGTGAAATATGTGAAATGCCGTCGGGCGTTCATGAAGCCAATTGAGTGGTCAGTGCTGACACAATACCATAAGCGTTGGGCAGACGCGTGCCGAAGTGATTAGCATGAAAAACACTACACAAAGCGTAAACCTATTAAATACAAGAAGAACATAACATACTGATGGACAGCGGTGGACATTCGCGCGATGAGGGTACAAATACAAATTTTCATGTCAAACAATAAAACAAAAACTTAAACTTTTAATTTGAAGCACTTTTACTTTAGAAATGTATTATTTCCTATGTTTGTTATTAGTTTCCGCTGGACTATTTCCACTATAATAAACTTGTCTAGTTATTTAAAGAGTTTGAGTCCTCCAGCTAAGTTTTTCACTTTAATTCCACGATGCTCCGTAAGGTTATTTTACCGAACTCATTTATAAGGGAAAATCGTGAAATTGTGTGAACTTTTCTATATACCTCGTACTAACTTCAGATGCAGTAATATTTCTAAGACGTCTTCGCTTTATTTTTTTTTCGACTTCCCTGTCAGTCTTGCAATATTGTCTGTTGTTTTATCAACCTTGTACCGGAAAGTGGTTTGCAGCTTACGTTACTATATTGCGATTCCCTCTTCAGACGAGTTCTTATAACAACAACAGGAAATGGAGGAACATAATAGAGACTACTGAATATTCAAACAAATAAAACTCTTTTGGTGAGAAGTCTAAGTAAGCCATTCTCCCCATAAGATCGGAATTCGATCATTTTTGGAATTCATTCACATTGATCTACTTGAGAGTTAACGAATCCACCGATAAACAGTTTCGTGTATCAGAAAACGGACATCACTGAAATCATTGACTATTTTTGTGACCTTTATGAATACAATTAGACCTAATTTTTTTTTTAAATAACTTAGTTCTTATACATTTAAGTAGGAGCTTAGCGTTTTAGGAAGCATTAGATATGTTATCGGTTAATGAGGAGTGTCACTCAGGGTTTAAGTTTCAACAAAAAGTGATACTAGATATTATCCAGCGCCAGAAACTCTATTTACTTATATAAAAATCATGCACTGAAATGTTTGTTGTGCCTCGACTACGACAAATTTACGGGACACACTTTTCTTGAGCATAAGTTAATGTAGTAGTACATTGTACATATTATCCGGCCAAAATACATCCTTTTCCCTAGTTCTCGAAACAAAGACTTTGCACAACTTCTAAAACACACTCCCAAACGTTTAAAGAAAATTTCGGTAGACACCATTAATGTGTCTTAAATCGAAATTAATGAGTTGTAAATACAGATTGACGAAAGTCTCAGACATAAAACTTGTCATAACCTATTTCCTAATCAAAAGGAACACAAGTGCAATTATGACTTAAAATTGTTGTTGTTGTTTTTTTTGTTGACGTCGTAAACATAAATCATTGCTGTGCTAGCGCCGCCTATTAAAAAATAAATAAATAAATAAGCGAGCTCTTTTGAGCTTAAACAATAACAATGGAACCATTTACTTATACATTTGTAAGTTTGTGTGCACATATGTATGTTTTATTTACTGGCAAATTGATGCAACAAGCTGTGGAACATGTTTCGCGGCAACGGCGAAAGTTTGCCTGTCGAATTACCTCCACCGCCAGCGAAGTGGGTTGACGCCGTCGATGTGTGCGTCGCTAATGTTTAGAATGTTGAAAATGGCACATGGCCCAAATGGCAGTGAACCCTTTTTTCCGTTTTTGTTTTGCTTTGCATTTTCTAATCAAAAACAAATAATAAAAAAATATATATAAATAAAAAAGACATTAAAATAGCGAGTGTTGATAGCAGTTTAGCGTCGACATGTGACAAGCGACAATAAAAATTTGATTTATATACTTACTTACATATGTACATGTTATGTAATATTTACGTACATACACTTATGTAATAAATGGTTTGGCGCTACGTTCAGCTCATTGCCTTTACACGTGTTGTCATTTCGAGGGGAAGTAAATTCAGAATTATAATATCAGGCGTAAGTAATAGGGTGATTCTTATTCGGTGGTAAAATATATTACATCCCGATCTTTAAAATACTTCGTCAGTACACATACAAAGAAATCGATGAACGAAGAAAGTTTAGTCTGTATATTTAGTATTTTTTTAATTCCGTATTACATCCGTCTAACTGTTTAGAATCATGCTTAAATTTTAATAACTATCATTTTATAAATTTCTAATGATTTCGAATTTAGAAGGAAAAATACGAAAGTTTTTAGGAATCCCCTAGAGCACTCTTTGAAGTGCTCATAAACATTATCGCCGTATGTATGTATATAACTATGCACTTAGAAAAATTTGCAATTTCAATGAATTTCATTATCAATTACGAATATTCGCGATAATCAGAGGAAGAACACAAGTTTCTTTCTTATCTTATCGGGCATATTGAGTCACCTAAAGTATATAAACACATACGAGTAGGTATACGGTGCATAATAAATTCAAGTTTAAAAGTTCTGAGAGATTCCTTTCTTGCGAAATTTTGAAATTAATTGTTTTTAAATATTTTTTCTTTCCTTGCAACATTCCCTACTATTTTGAAGAACACAGAAAATTTCCAAATTGTATTATAACAACCTGCGATAGAAACCCCGCTATTATTCATATCATTTATCTCAATAAAATAAAAAAGAAATGGCAACACTGCCTAAATACATTTTCAGTGTGAGTCTTCATAAGTCTTTTTCATAGTCCATATTCATTCTATTACAAAGCATTTATCTCAAATTTTTGTATATATCAGGTGGTCTTAGTGCTGTTAACTTTTAGTGCTGTTCTGTATTATTATTTTTACTCAAACTGTTCGCAACTTTCTGCATTTTTTCGATTATTAACGATTCACTAAAACTCAATTTAAAAGTAGTCAGGAGTAGAAGCCTTGTAAGGAGTTTGAAGATAGCGCCTAATCGTTTTCTAATAATTAACTCTGTGTTAACCTAATTTGCTATTTCCAAGTCGATTAAATTTCGATCGAATTTTAACGGAAATATCAAGTGTACAAAAAACCTCCAGTTTACCATCCCTTATTCCTTAAGAGTTTTTAATTTATACCAATTGAGAATTCAATATTGGATTGTTTAAGTAAAAAAAAGTAATAACTGTTGATAGATCTTTGGTTCAAAGTGTGCACTTAATTAATTAATTGTTGTTGATGTAGTAGTATAAAACCGTTCCCAAATTATTTCAAGGAATTACATGTGACCTTTTATCCATTATCCTGTCCCAGATTTGAAATCCTGTCCTGCACAATATGAAAAGTCCTTATAGCAATCGATTATTGGCAGGCAAAGACCATCTTTGATAGGGTCAGGCATCTGACACACCGGAATTGTGTCCGTCTTTGAATTGAACTCGTTGTTTCTACAAAGATTCGACTAATTTGGATAGAATCGCATATAATAATGGATGGAGCTAAAGTGTAGGGTATTCTACTAGTCATTTGAAAAAAGAACCCACTTGATTATATAACATAATATAAATATTTATGTACATAACTGTATTGTGTATTTGTGTCTGTTGACGTCGGCAATTTATCAATTAGTGTATGACTGCATCGAAAATAGTTGTTATGGCATTAGTGGAGGCAATGGTGGTGGATTACTGATTACAATGTGACCGGCGCGAGTATTATTCTACAACTTATCAAGCATCAGCTGTTTTCACGTTGCGTCACCAGCTGTGCGTTACCTACCACAATGCAAATATGTATGTATGTAAATTTATATAAAAGAACTCATAAATTGAGCAGTAGCCAATAAAAATTTTTCAAATGTTTGCTTTAAGAGCGTCAATGGTATTTTGGTTTAAAAATGCCAACACACAAGTGATTTTTTTACAATTTATGGCTGATATGCAAAAGTATATACATATATTAGTAGATATGTATGTATGTAATTGTAATGTTAATTTGTCGAGGTCGTTTGGGGTCGTTTAAATTTTATTGTTGTTGCTGTTTGTGTTTTTTATTAATTTATTTGCGTTCAGCGACACGCCCCTCCGCATGCCGGTCGGGCAGCGCAGTCCGCTGGTTGGGTTGTGTAGACGCGCACGGACTTTGCGGTCTTCGCGGTCGGCATTATTTGACGTTACGCTACATATTAATATTTTAATGATCGTTGGTTTTGTATATATTATTAGATGACTGCTGTTGTTGTTGCTGTTGACGTTATATTTATAATGGCATGGCAGCCGAAAGAGTTGATCTATTAGCATTTGCGAGCAACATTAGCATATGCATATGTACAAATGTGTGTTCATATGTATATGTCTGTAACTGTGTTTGTTTTTGTAATGCATGTGTATGCGTAGCGCCGCCACCTATTAAAACGCTGGCACGCGACTTTTCGATAATTCAATTTTATTAATTGCTTCACGTTTGTTTACATTTTATTGTTGTTTTCGCTGCTTCCTGCTAAGCTTTGTTGTTGTTTATGAGATTTTTGCACTCGCATATATGTATATGTACATAGGTGCGTACATATGTCAGACACTCAGCTCAGCTGTTGCTTCAATTGCTCGTTTCATTCACACACACACGCACAGGTCTGTTTGTATGTATGTCCGTATGTCTAGAAACATTAATAAATATGTCTATCGTCTGCTCTTAACATTGTTGTGCTAATTGTTTATTTTGTTTTCCCCCATTTGTTATTGTTCTCTATGTACTGCCTCCTCGGTGTCTCGGTAGTTGTGTCATTTAATTCTTTGTCACGGCGCTTAATGAATGGCATTAGTCATTAGTTGTGGTTGTTGTTGTTGTTATCGTTGTGGTTGCACTTGTCCACACATACTTTTATTGTCGCGAGTAAGTCACACACGCACGCACCTACCTATAAATGTACATTTGTCCATATGTTTGCATGATAAATACATCATCATCATTGTTGTTGTTGTTTGATATTTTATTACCATTTTATGGCTCACGTTCGACCTTCGAGAGCAGCGCTGCAGGCAGCGTGACTTTCACCGTCGGCGCACAGCTGTCAGCGTTTTTGCCTTTTTGTCAGTTCATTGAGACGTTGTCGGCGTTTAATTGTCTCGCTGCACGAACTATTATACTTGTGGCACAATTATTTCCGTTTCTTCATTGAATGCATTTCATTTGGAGCGAAGCAACTTCCCAAAAGGAGTTTGCCAAGTGGAAGTGGAAACTAAGGAATTATTTATATAAAACAAAGAAGCTTTAAAGCGAGCTTTAAGTGGGTCGTTTCCAATTTATTTTAAGTGAACTTTAGACAATTTTTAACAAATTCATAAAATAGAACCTGTAATTTTATTGCTTAAGACTTAATATCTAAGCGACAAAGCTGATGACTCCTTCTATACCCACTCCGAATTCTATATATCCATGGATGATTTGATCTGAGCAGTATAGCATTGTGGCCATTAAACGAATAAGAGCAAAAATAAAAAGTGTTAATATATACATATATGTATATCTATATTAGGCGTAGGAACCGCTTAGGCCATTATAGTCAAAACCACCAGAGCGCGCCACTCATTAATCCTTCTTGCATATTGGCCCCATTTTGAAATTCCAAGTGCAAACAGGTCACTTTCAAAACTTGTTTTCATCCATTCGAGAAACATGACGTAGCCAGCGTAGCCGCTGTCCTTTTATTCGCTGAACTATGTCAATGTCGTCGTATAAATCGTACAGCTCATCATACTATCGTCTGCGATATTTCCCGTTACCAATGTTCAATGGATCATAAATCTTTCACAAAACCGTTTCATCGGATGTCGACATCGTCCACACCATAAAGCAGGACGCGAATGATAAGCGACCTGAAGAGATTGATGTTGGTTCGTCGTGAGAGGACTTTACTTTTCAATTGCCTACTCAGTCCAGTCTTGCACCTGTTGGCAATAGTTATCCTGCGTTGGATTTCGAAGCTGACAATTTTGGTGTTGTTGATGCTGGTTCCCAGGTATACGAAATTATCCACGACATCAAAGTTACGACTGTCAACAGTGTCGTGTGTCCGCTGGCTGTATGTCGGATGACAGGAGATATTTCGTCTTGTTCTCATTTACCACAAGGCCCATTGGCTTCGCCGTCGGGTCCGTCGCCAGATCGCGATAAACTTCTGTGTCATGAGAAAGATTTTTATAAGATACCTCAGCTGAGGAGCTTTAAAGCTTTTAGATCCATAATTTTATCGAAGGAGACGCCTAACAAAAATAAGTAAGTACACTCATAGTTGTATTATTGGTTTTCTCAAGATCCATCCAGGAGAAGACACCGCCGATGTCATCAGTAAATGCTTGAAGTTTTACTTTTAGACTTCCTTAACTCAGGGGAGTGATCCAAATTTTAATCACCGAATAGCTTGCTTGTAAAAAATGGTTTCGCGGATCCCGAAATCTTACTCAACTTTCATTCATAACCAACTAGAAACCAGTCAGTTACCTTAAAAAATAGCTGTTCTTCTACAACACATTCCGTCGCATAACTGCATGGCTAACAACGGCGTCAAATTGTCTGTCATTTCAGCGCTTCATTGTCTTCCGCTCAAAATTCAGTTTTGGCACGCGCATTGAAATATGAATGACCTTACCAACAGACATACATACATACAACACTTTTCGTATTCTTCGGTGAAGGCTCTATTAAGAAAGAAACACCACGAGTACGCACAGACTAAACGCTACAACAACAAATAATTACAAAGTCGATCAACAGTTTAAAATGCAACCCCACGCCGAGCACTTGCTCACAAACAACTTGCACAAACTTACTCAATGAAAATTACAAAAATAATAAAAAAGAACGCACGATTAAATAAATAAATAAAATGCAAAAAAGAACAAAAACAAAGCAAAATCTGCCGTTATGATGTGATTATCGATTATGATTATCGACGGCGAAGACCAAGTTAGCGAGCGAGTGAGGAGGGCACGTCCATCGATGAGGGCTTGACGTCATAATGAATAAAGGTGGCGACAGCATGAGGACGATTGCGGCAGCCGAAGTGTAGAGAGAGCGTGACATACATACAAGCCTACAAATATTAATTGAGGTAATAAAATAATGTGAAATAAAAAGAAAATAAAACAACAACAACAACAATAAATTTAAAACGAAAGCAAAAGTCAGCCGCTGCGAGCAATCAAAGAGCGCAGACACACTCACTCACATTCATACTCTCACTTACGAGTACACACATAGAAAAGCAAGAACCGGCAAAGGTATTGTGGCAGAGGACAAGTATGCGGCAAAAACAAATACAACAACAATGTTATAATGGCAATAATTGTGTGGCGAAGAAAATTTATGAAAAAAGCTGCGAGACATGAAAATCGTATCGAATGTGAATGACAGACAGACAGACTGGTTGACTGCACGTTGCCTGGGCGGTGAAGCGGTTCTCTGTATGTGTGTATGAGAGAGTAAAATGGCAGAAACCGAGTCAAAACAATGGCTTACAATAACAACAACGAAAATGTAAACAAATTGTAAATCATCATTTGTAACGGCACAATAAAAATAAACCGCAGCAGAAACGTCGGAAGCAGCAGCAACAACAATAATGATTGCCATCACAAGCGCCGCACCGCAAGAACAACAAGGGAGCTAGCGCCAACAGCAACTTAATCCAGGCAACAAAAAAAAAATATTGAGTTATCAACAACAACAACCCAGTTCGATTAGCAGCGGCACAAGGTGCTACAACAACAGCACGGGTAATTTTTATTGGCATGTGGCAACGTCATGACCCACAATAACGTCAACGACATCGATTGCAATGACAGCGTCGGCGACGGCGACATCAACGGCTTTTGGGCATTAAACAACATCATCAGCTAACAGCGGTTAAATGACGGCGGACAGTGTGGAGAAGCAGCAATTGCTACAACAGTTATGGCGCTCCATTAGCCCAGTGAGCGTCGAACTGTTAGCTTTTGAAACTCGGAAATTCCTATGAAGCTTATATCAAGTTATAGAAACTCAGTTATTATGTGGAGCCATTTGATTGTCTACAGGATGATTACTTTATGAAGAGATCTTTGCATAAAGATCTTTATCTGAAATTATTCTCCGGTGTTTTTCATGCTCCTCATATATTCTGACAAATGGAGATATCTACGGTTTTCTACGGTTAACTCTACTCTGAACGGTTAAAGGCTTTTTAAGAAAAACCGAACCTCCGGGGGTATGTTTTGCCATACCCAGGCCAATATCAAATTTTTGATATTCTACGGAACAGGGACTGATCCCAAGTCGTAGTGTTAGACCCTATATCGTGGTGACCGATTTTATATCAACGATATTATTTTGAGATGAATATCGTCAATTTCAGGAAGGAAACGACAAGTGGACTTTTAAAGACGGCTCTATGTAGTTTACCATTGGTATATGTATGACATATACTCCAACCTTTGCTTCTTCAAATCAGGCAAAAAATAGTATAAATTATATACTTAAAAACTTCATACGGTATAACTCATTTAATCCTAGACATTTCTTCTAGGAAAACGAAAAATCGCCCGAATGCGAATATCATTTGTTCAATGACAAGATATTTCGACGAATCGATTCATATAATAATAACTTAACTTCAGAAGGTTCTTCATGGATCTACATATCTGTATAGATCTATGAAAAGTCAGAAAATTTTCGCTTCAGTCATGCAGAAGGCATAGTAATAGAATCGGCGATTTTAGAAAATCAACTTCAAATGCAAGTTCATTGGGTTATGGGATAACATTCGCGCATGTAGACAATACAACCATAACAATAACCGTAAGTTGTTGGTAATGTACCCCCATAGATGTTGCACAATAAATTTGTCTTTCGCAACATTATCCATACATAATATCAGCTTTGTTGTGGCAGCAACAACGAAAATTTATAAAAACATGAATAAAAGCAAAAACAAAAACACAAACAAAGAAGGGACTGCGACGTCAACGCTTGATGTACGTCATTATAATCATTGTTAATGGCCGTATTGTTGTTTTTGGTTTAATAATTTGTCAACGCTTAGGCTTGGGATTGCCGTGCAGCGATTTTTTTATACCTTGTATGTATGTATATGTGTGTGTGAGACGGCGCACTGAAATGGTTTTGGTGGTTGACACACTTGTTGTACTTCGCGATGTCCTTGACAGTTTCGATTTCTTATTACAATTTATTTACCCCTTTTTTGTAAATCGTATCAGTTGTTTGAGTTGTTGTAGGTTGTCATCAGGTGTTTGTCGCAATCACTGAGAATACATTAACCCCTTATCTAGTTGTACATGGCAGCGCGTGTCATGTTTACATATTTATTTTGATATTTGCTCATACATTAGGGTGTCGCGTTTCCATTGATGTATGGCTTTGATAAAGAAGAAAATATATATAGAGAGCGCAACGAGAGCAAAGTTTAAAGCAAGAACAATCTGCTGATATAGAATATATTCTGTGTAAAAATTTGGCAAACAAAAGCTGTCATCGATTGGCTAACTGCTATAGACAAACCAATCGAACAAACTTTTCAAATTTCCATACAAAGTGCTGCCAGACTGAAATCGAATTGTATATACTTGGTCGCACTGAACTCTTCAACCACCGTCTATGTCTAACGTTTTCTGCAACAAATTTAATATTTATTCAATAAATTCAATACAAAAATACTGACGATTTATCTTCGCCTGCCCTTTTCAATTTCAAATTTGTATATAACAATTTTTATAAAATGAGCTTAAGACCCTTATTATTTTTGTTTCTTAAGCCCACTTGCACTTTCAGAGAAGCAACAAAGCCTGCAACCTCAGTTATAATATTTTCTGAAAGTCGAATTCTTTACGTACTATTGACACCCTAATGTGCAGGAACTTTTCGTACCCATATGTACTCGTTAATTCTACATCTCATACATAACGTTCCTGTTAGCATAGCACAAAATTTATTCGGTGCCTTTATTATTGTGGGCAATCGATTTGAATCCTAACTTTGTTGTTGTTGATTTGCATTCTTTGTTTCTTTGGATTGAATTGTAGGTCATTGGTGAAGTCAGAATTATAAATCAGTACAAATTGAATAGACAGGTAATTCAGAGGATTATTTATACACTTTTCATATAAGAAAGAGGAGATATACATACATATGTATGTAGTTAGTCATTTCCTTAAAGACAACATGGTTCATATACAAATAAGTTTTCGGTTTTCTATATCCTGTTGCAAGAGAGGAAATTCTGGTGTTGTGTTATCTCCGAAAAAATCGATGGAATATATTAATAGTTGTAGTGAAATTATATTATAACGGATTGATTGATTGCTAGAGGCTACAGAATATTTTCATGCCTTTAGAAAACTTTTCATCGTTGAGGCTTCAACGTCTTTAACGAAGAAAAAAGAAGAAACATATTTTTATTTATACAAGTTTGAAAATATTTATATGTTTCAACTGATACTATTCTTGGTAATTAAGGATGTTCTGTTATAGTACCACAGTGCCCTCACCATTTTTCTCTCAGATGTTGTTTATTTGATTTATGGTATTGAAACTTTGTTTTAAAATGAATCCAATTCAGGATTGCAATTTTTTCTTCCTTCCTTCGTTTCAATTAAAATTCATTATTTTTCGTACTTCATTAATTCCGTTCTGATACCTTTGTTTCTTCGCTGTTTTATACCATATATATTATCTATAAATATTTAATTGTTTTCGTGTGTGAATTCCACGAATACACTTATCAGTTATATACTTGGCGTTCCCAACACGGTCGTTCGAAGATAGTGCTTATCTCTAGAATGTACGTTTATGATTATTCGCAAACGCTATAGTCTACAAACGCTTCATATAACCTTTGTGAATAATTTTGAATAAAATATTAGAAGTACATCTAGAAGGAAGGAAGCGACTGTTGGAAATATATAAATTCATATTTCTGAGCTGTTTCAAAAAATCAGTGCTCGGAAACTTTATTTTAACGAATGCAAAATTTATGCTAATCATTGGTGTGAATATTTAGAAATACAACAAGACCATTAATAATAATTTTTGCAATTTGGCTTGGCTCGAAATGTATGAAGCAAATCTAGTATTACTTATTTACTTTAATTTAGTTCTAAAATTCAACCTGTAAATGAAAAAAAGTTTAAGTTTTGTAACACATCTTTCATCCAAAATCAAAATATTTTAAGGTTAAGCTGGGAGCACATGTATCTTCTATGTCTACATTTGTATGTACATAAATAATTCATGTTTTATCTGACTTACAAATTAACTGCTTGCACTTGCTTTGCTAAATGCCTTAGCAACAACACAAGACTAAGGCAAGAGATGACACATAAGTACATATGTATGTGCTCAGCTACTATATATAGGTACATAATGAAATGCACATTTGTACATACAGATATTCGAAAATAGGAGTTTAAAAATAGATTATAAACTATTTTTAGATCAACACAAGTAAACTCAAAACAGCTAATGAGAAATATATATATCAATGGCTATGCCTACATGTCTACTCTATGTGTCTACAAAAAATTAGCATAAAAATAAAAAGTAATAAATGCGAACGAACGACCTTTAGGAAACACAAACACACATATGCATAAGCCTCGTCTGTATGTAAGCGAGGAGCGCACACATAACTTTTGGGTATTGACAATTTTTATTGCTTAATTAAATTATATTTGCTCTCATGTGTTCATAATGATGTCGCTGTTCATGTTAATGAAGTTCATGGCGCGTGGACATTGACACCAGCGTTGTTGGCTGTGACGTTCGCATTTTCATTAATAAATATTTAATAGCCAGAGCCGGTAAAGTGACGAAGGAATTTTGCGTATTGGACTTTGTATTTGCCGGCGGTAAAAAGTATTTTCTTCTGATCAAAGGGTGATTCAATATAGACTATAGTGTGAACCCGAAGAGATATACATACTTCCGAATACGAATTTTCTCAAGTTCGTCCAAATTATATGGCGTAGTTATGTTGAGTTATGGGAGGATGGGATCATGTGTAGAAGTTCACGTAAGTGAGGAAAGTTTTTGATTGTCATTCACTTGGGAGTGACCAGAAACGATTCTTTTCCACATGATTCAAGCAGCTCACGACTTCCGGTTTTAGACCAAGTATCCTCTGGGTAGCTAACAAACTTCCGTTTGAAGGCGAGCTAAAGTGAGAAGGCGAACCCGCTCCTGTGGTTGTGCGTAGGGTTTGGGACCCACCACATAAAAACGAAGTACCAATGAAAAATCGAAAGCCTCGGATGATACACCCCCCTTTTGATGACGACCCCTGCACACGTTTTAAGGATAATGATTTAAGGGCATGCACCTGGAATGTCCCGACCCTTAATTGGGAAGGTGCCTCTGCCCAGCTGGTTGATGTCCTCATAAGACTAAAGGCTGACATCACCGCCATCCAAGAAGTGCGATGGACGGGACAAGGACGGAAGAAGGTGGGTCCTTGTGACTACTACAGCGGCCATATAAAGGAGCGCAAATTTGGTGTTGGATTTGTGGTGGAAGAGAGACTCCGTCGCCGAGTCCTGGCATTCACCCCGGTGGATGAACGTCTAGCCACAATCCGCATAAAAGCGAGGTTCTTCAACATATCGCTTATTTGCGCCCACGCCACAACGGAAGAGAAGATGAGGAATGCCGTCTCGCAGCGGAGAGAAAACAGACTGCCTACCTCGCAACGTTGCAAACAACCACAACACGTACGGGATGGGATAGATACCGAGAGCTGAAGAGGGAAGCGAGACGCATCTGCAGACAAAAAAAGAAAGAGGCCGAAATGCGTGAGTACGAAGAGCTTGAGAAGCTGGCAGACAGAGGTAATGCTCGAAAATTTTAGAAAAAAAATGAAGCGACTTAACGAAGGTTTCAAGACCGGAGCATCCTCATGTAGAGACCAAGATGGTAATGTGGTATCCGATGTCCAAGGCATACTGGGATTATGGAGGGAACACTTCCCCGACCAGCTGAATGGCAGTGAAAGTACAACACCAGGAGATGGCGAACCCGATTTCCCAATCGATGACGATGGAATAGATATTCCATTACCCGACCATGAAGAAATTCGAATAGCAATTACCCGCTTTAAGAACAACAAAACGGCAGGGGCCGATAGATTACCGGCTGAGCTATTCAAATACGGCGGCGAAGAACTGATAAGGTGCATGTATTAGCTTCTTTGCAAAATATGGTCGGAAGAAAGCATTCCTGACGATTGGAATCTCAGTATACTCTGCCCAATCCATAAAAAGGGAGATCCCACAAACTGTGCCAATTACCATGGGATAAGCCTCCTAAATATCGCCTATAAGGTTCTATCGAGCGTACTGTGTGAAAGACTTAAGCCCACCGTCAACAAACTGATTGGACCTTATCAGTTTGGCTTTAGACCTGGAAAGTCCACCATGGACCAGATATTCACCATGCGCCAAATCTTGGAGAAGACCCGTGAAAAGAGGATCGACATACACCACCTTTTTGTCGATTTTAAAGCTGCTTTCGACAGCACGAAAAGAAGCTGCCTTTATGCCGCGATGTCTGAATTTGGTATCCCCGCAAAACTAATACGGCTGTGTAAGTTGACGTTGAGCAACACTAAAAGCTCCGTCATGATTGGGAAGGACCTCTCCGAGCCGTTCGATACCAAACGAAGTTTCAGACAAGGTGACTCACTATCGTGCGACTTCTTCAACTTGATCTTGGAAAAAATAATACGAGCTGCAGAGCTAAATAGATAAGGTACAATCATCTACAAGAGTGTACAGCTCCTGTCGTACGCCGATGATATTGGTATCATCGGAAGCAACAACCGCGCCGTTTGTTCTGCTTTTTCCCGCATGGATAAGAAGGCGAAGCGAATGGGTCTGGAGGTGAATGAGGACAAGACGTCATCAAGCAACAGCGCACTCGTGTCTTGGCTCCCACGTCACTGTTGACAGTCATAACTTCGAGGTCGTAGATAATTTCGTATACCTGGGAACCAGTATCAACAACACCAACAATGTCAGCCTCGAAATCCAGCGCAGAATCACTTTTGCCAACAGGTGCTACTTTGGACTGAGTAGGCAATTGAACAGTAAAGTCCTCTCTCGACGAACCAAAATCAAACTCTACAAGTCGCTTATCATTCCCGTCCTGCTTTATGGTGCAGAAGCTTGGACGATGTCAACATCAGGTGAGACGACACTAGGAGTTTTCGAGAGGAAAATTTTGCGCAAGATTTATGGTCCTCAGAACATTGGCAACGGCGAATACCGCAGACGATGGAACGATGAGCTGTACGAGTTATACGACGACATTGACATAGTTCAGCGAATAAAAAGACAGCGGCTACGCTGGCTAGGTCATGTTGTCCGAAGGGACGAAAACACTCCAGCCCTGAAAGTGTTTGATGCAGTACCCACCGGAGGAAGCTGAAGGCCTCCACTTCGTTGGAGGGACCAGGTGGAGAGCGACTTGGTTACACTTGAAATCTCCAACTGGCGCCGAACTGCGAAGGAAAGACAAGAGTGGCGCGCTCTCATCGATTCGGCTATAACCGGCTAAACGGTTCAACGCCAATTACATACATACATACATACAGTTATGTTGATTATAATATAACGAAAGCTATTATTTATTCAGACCTTTTCATGTCACTTAGAGTGGTGCAGTTGCTAATTGGTTGATCATGATTAATAATCAGTATTTCTAATTTTTTCAGTTTTTTCTCCCTTACTCTAAACAATCAAAAGAGCAAAAATGGAAGTAAAAGGTGTTCGTAAATTCAAAAGAGCCTAAGCAAACTCTGACAAATCAGAAAATAAGATATGTACTCGAAATAATCCAGAAATAAACCATTTTTAACTCAATGCGGATAAAGAACAGCTGATAATTTAAGTAGGTCATATTTACTATTCGTAATCAGTGGCCTCAATTTTAATAGCGGTACGTCCTACGGAGCGATGAGGCTCATCTCTGACTGAATGGTTTGGTGCGGTTTATGTGCCGGCGGCGAACGTGAAATTGCAGCAGTATCGGCCGATTAATGCTTGAAAACCGTCTAAAATTAGATTCAGCGTCTGGACTTCTCCAAGCGTGCCCGTGGTGGCCATGCAAAAGAAATCGAGTTCCATATACAATGGCATTGAATGTACTGTCACAGGAATATAGCATTTCATTGGCATCCCAAACGGTTTTTGCTTTATTTAAAATTTATAGCGTTCTATTTATGTATATGTATATAAAGTATACTTCTTGAACCTTAGTAAATATTCTGCGAAGGATTAAAGTTATAATCTGTATACGTGTTATATCTTATTAAACATTTAACCGATATATTCATTCCAAGCTTCTCAGGCCCTTGAGCACTTATTCAGCTTCAGCTTAAGACAAAAGCAGTGAATGCTACACTGTTTAAAAATCCTAGGGTAGAGTTAAAGAGTAAACTATGTATTTAAGCCAATCAGGTGACAGCTTACATTTGGATTCATCGTAATACAAAATTATTTCGATTGACAGCACAAAGGGCCTTTCTTATTCTTGAATTCAATAAGCTCCCGAACGTTTGACTGATGTGGCTAATTTTTGAATAAGGAATATTTTTTATTGTCCTCGTCAAATATAAGATCCAATTATTATTTGCGGTAAGTTCGTTTAAAATATTAGATCAGTTCAGTTGTCCTGTTCGATTTTTATTCATACATAAATTGATACCATTCTGGCTTCTTACAATCGGATTACTAATTAGCGGTTAGTTCGTTACGACGGTAGTGCAGGTTAGATTACTTCTTTCAGCGACATGTAACAAGTGCCATTATATTTTCAGGATCGCATCCTAGAGAACTAGTGCTCTTACTTATATGTTGTCGTTATCAATAATGATATTGGATTTTTTAGCTTCTTAGTCTATAGATTTTAGCGCCAAGTCAAAAATATCATACCTCTGTCAGAATATGTAAAGCAGCGAGACCAAAGTTTTATTTTAATATTTTTGTGGAACAAAGGAAAGTGGGGTGAGCAATACGGCTCCATAAGTATAAGTACGAAATTAGCATTCTGCTCCACTCAGCCAATCAAATACTTTGACAGATCCACACGCCATAAAATACTTATATAAAACAACAAAAATCCAACAGCAACATTAACCAATAAAATTTAGGCAATAATATTGATGTTATCATTACTTCATTGTATTTTTTTCCTCTCCACGCACACACATTCGTTGAATAAATTGAAGTTTATTGGCACAAAATGTAAACAAATTGAAAGTGAATTAAATCGCACGTGATTGACATTTAATACCTTGCCGGTGCTCACGTTTTGCTAATTATTATGAAACGTTATAAATGCCAGCACACACAAGCATACCTTTACAGAGAAGTGTGTGTAAAAGAAAAAGCGAAAAATTAACTATAAAATATTTATGACTTGTTTAATTGAAACTGGTTTTTTGCCGGCAATTGTGGGACTTATTAGTCAATGTAAGTTATATGCGATTATTATTGATATTTTTAGCAATAACGGTGTATAGTTTCACTGGTTCATTCTATTTATGCGTATATGTATGTGTAGGTGTTTATTTGTGGTTAAAATTTGCATTAATTTTACATTAGCAATTGTTGTTATTGTGATTAATATTTTTCCATGCATAAGATTGATTTTCAATTAATTAACCTTAGAAGAGGTCAAATACCAAAAATTAAAAATTAACAATTACCGGTTTTATGTTCTCCATGAGATCCTCTGACATTTTCAGCTTCTCATAAAAATTTAAATATCACTTTCAAATAGACGACCTGTGGCTAAATTAATAATAATAATAACAACCATATCACATTATAGTTGATATCAGGGCAGCTGTTACATATTCGCTCTGATTTTGTTGTAGTGTTAAGTCAAGTCTAGTCCGAAGTAAATAGTAGGAGGTCTAATGAGCTCTTTGTTCTCAAAAGTTCGGTTCCCCTTAGTTGTAGAGGTTTTAAGTGATAATACCCTCATATCATATCGTATGTAGAAACTGCATGGAAGAATACAAAAAATCTCTTTATGCTTCTTTCTTGGCGCTCTTTTTGTCTCTTAGGATGTTACAACACCAGCAATCCAGTTGAAGCAGGAAGAATATTTGTATTGAGTTCAAGGCGTGTTGTCGATATATGACATCCAATTACAGAGGAACCTAACGTAACTAACTTTTTCTTCTACTTTACTGGCGTGAACATCGCTTCTGCGATTAAAGCCGAGTTAATAATTGCGTGCCATTCTTTTTTTATTTTTATTTGGTAATACCAAGCGGAACCAGGTCGTTCTCCAATTGGTCTTTCCAACGGAGTGAAGGTGTTGCTCTGATTCCTCCGGCGGTGACCTATCCAGCGTAGCTACAGTTTCTCGGTTATCTGTACTATGTCAATGTCGTCGTATATCTACTACAGGTCATCGTTCTATCGTGCGGTATTCGCCATCGCATAAATACTCCGCAAAACCTCACCTCTCTTACCTAGCTCACATAGCTAATTCATATTCGGGAAGACTTAATTTGGTATTATCACCAGATAAGACTTTGGGACTTGAGGAAGAAATGGTATTAAAAGCATCATGTGAATTCCTTGCAGATATATGTTTTGGGCGTAAGACTTCAATTTCCTGTGATTTGCGGTTGGACATTCTTTAGTTCGAAATTCGAAAACTCAGTATCGAATATAGCCCTTAACTTGACGCTGTCAACAAAAGGGACCGAATGGTTCGTTGACACGATCTGTTGGCTTTGAAAATGTAATCCAATCATTTTTAGAAAGCTCATTTGTTAAAGTATTAAGTGTTCTGGAAGGGCTTTTATCGGACGAAACAAACTCTAGAAGCTCAAAGGTATGATATTAAAAGTTGTGAAGGGAGAATACTAACCAACGGAACACAGCTAAATCAAGAACGTTCATTGGTATCATCAAGGCATTCTTCGTGTTTTGACTGATTAACCCGGCTCTTCTGGAGAACAGAGTAAACTAATAACACAAATGAAAAAATAACCACGTTTAATTAGCAACTCGCACATAAGCTGGCTAACAATTTTTAATAAAGCGCTGTTCTTCCACGGCCACTTAATGACGTTCTTAACGATGTTTGTTGCCACTGCTAATTGCAGATGCTCCTGTTATTGCCGACACTGTTTGTGGAACAGCAGCAGCCAACGATCTGGTCAGGCCGGTTGTGTCGGACGGCGCTGAGCACTACAGGTTTTTGTCGCGCGTCGCTGTCTTCAACATCATCTGGCTGTGCAACAAATTGCCTGATGTTGCAATAAAGCAGCAACAAAAACAACAACAAAAAGCAGTCAACGAAATGCCAACTCCAAAGCAGCTGCATGGGAAGACATATTTGCCGGTCTGCATTAAACGGTTGCAACAACACTTGCTGTTGTTGTTGTTATGACTGCTGCAGCGTTCTTTTGAACGCCACAGTCATGTAGTAAGTTCTAAAATAACAAGTTGCAACAGCACAGAACAGAACAGAACAACGGAAGTTGTTTAGCCAAAGTGCAGCGAACAGCAACAAAATGTATATTGTTTTTGCAGTTGTTGTAGCGCCATTGGCCTAAAAGTCAAGCGTATCGCCTTCCGAACACATTCTACTTAGTTGTAAAAGAGTCTGCGCCAAAGCTAGCTGTCCATGGCGCGCGAGCAGCTGTGCAACATTTCGAATGCAACCCGACCGCCGAGTTGGCTGTTTATGAGTGCGCAAATCTTGAAAGCATGTTGCACTCACCACTCTAACAGTCTGGCTGCATGTTGCAACCTGTCGTTGTAGCGGCAACCGCACTGCATTTGCTGTTCGGTCGCAATAAATAGCGCAACAACAATAAGAAATCAAAGATTCTGAAAAATTAAGTGCAAAAGTGACAGCACGTCACCGACGAAAACCTGACACTCTCTGTCTTCATGTGGCAATGTTGACGGTGTCAATTTTGCGGTGCATGCCGCAACAGCGCAGTCTGCAAACCCACTTGCAACTTGTGGGCGGCCGTTTGGAGTATTAGATGGTCTTTTGTATTTTATTATTTCATATTACTCTATTGTTTATTTATATTTTTTTTCGTTTTATTTAACAGTTCTTTTACTTCTTTAATTTTCTAATTCGGTTTAATGTTTTTACATCGCACTTTCTTTCGGTCTTTTTTCGTCGACTTGTCTCCTCAGCTGGTTTCGCTGATTGCTATTGCTCTGAATTTCTCTGCTCCGCCCCTACTGACATTTTACTTAAAGCACATATTCGGGCATCTTTGTTTTCCCCTTTCTTTATTTTATAACTTATTTCTTTTATTTCTGTTAACATTTACAAAGTTGTTGTTTTTGTTTTAAGCTGTGAAATATGTCAGCGCCACACACATTCCAACGCACTTAACGATTGGCATACCCAGTAAGAAATTTTCACGAAGCTTTTGCACTGTAAGCTTTAAATAGAGTAGATTTGATTTTGTAGACCAAAATATTGCTGAAACTATGTACTTGAATGCAACCTCACCCTTTTTGCGGTATGTTATATTTGATATAGGCACCGTCTTTCCTAATCTAGGTATATCTCTAAAGGACTTTATTCGGAAATATGTGAAAAATAATGTTTAAGATTAGGAAAAGTACTCGAAGTTGAAGTATGAAAACTCCAGAACCACTTTTTATAGTCAAATCTTTAGACTTATTCTTTTTTACTTCTTGAGGAAATAATATACCTCGGAAGAAAATCGATATACAAATCTATAATATATAATATATCTGTAATCACCCCTTATTTATCCAATTTCTTACAACAATTGCGAAAAAAGCCGAGAAAGTGTATTTGTGGGTATTATTATTTAAACTCTAGTAGAGTTGGAAAACTATCAATACAGTTTTTCACCATGTACTCTCGATGACCAAATCAAATAAATACTTGTTTGTATTTAAAAATAATTTTTAAGAATTGTTCCAGGAAGTCACAAATAACCATATCATCAAAATAATATGTATGTATGTATTTTTGGTCCATGAATCGAAAAAGCCTCAATTGTTTTTGAAGAAATTTTATTTGGCTCCTATATATATTTCTGGCCTAATAATGAAAATATGAATATTTATCAACGAAATTGGTTTTATTGTTTTTCAAAATATTCTCCATCAAGATTTATACACTTTTGCATGCGCTCCAACCAATTTTCGAAGCACTTTTTTTGAGCGAATGTCAAATTGTGCGGGATCCAACGAGAACAAACCTTTTTTACGGCCAAGTGTTCATGCAATATCGAATGTATGTTGGTGGGAGAAATGCATAGGCATGCCTCTATCTGAAGATATGTTACATGACGGTCTTGCATTATCAGTTCACGTACGGCATCGATATTTTCTGACACAACGGCTATTTTTGGACGACCTTCAAGGAATTCGTCTTTGAGCGAGCGTCGGCCACGATTGAATTCATTTTTCACAGTGCTATAGGATCGTGCTTCATAGCCATACAAAGATTTTAGTTCATCGATGCATCCACGTCGAAAGTTGTGAAAAATGATCGCACGAAAATGTTCACGAGTTATTTCCATTTTTTGGCCGAGATGAATTTTTTAATTCCCTGTAAATAAAACAATTCACGATTAAATGACAAAACATTCTGAGTGATGTTATGCTAAAAAATGTCAAACTTTCGAATGGAAATGTCAGATTGCACCTGGCAACACTTAGTGTTGCCTAGGCCAGAAATATATATAGCAGCCCTCGTATCAGATGATAACGACTTGAAAATATTTTATTTATGAATTTATTTAATTTAACACAATGGGCCTAATGATGGTCTAAGTTTGGCCGCTTGCTGTCAGGCTCTCTTCGCATCCCTTTCAACCAATTTAATTATAGTTATGTCTCAAAACGTGTTCGATTGTTTTCGAAATAAAGAATATACATATGAGTATATTCTGATGGGTACAAATTTTCTATATATCTGCGAATTATCTTAACTAATACTAAGTTTGTTTTAAATTTATTTAATATTTTTTTCGAAAATTCATGCTTTAATAATTTGTCAATATATTAAAAGGTTAATATTTTCCACAATAATTTTTTTCGTACTCCAACATTTTTTACAGTACAAAACTTCGAAAAAGCTATATACGAAAACTTAAGAAAAAAAGGTAAAATCTTCGAAACCTAAGTTCATTATAACTAATTTGATATAATCAGTTTTTTTTCGATTTTGAACTCTTTTAACATTTCTTAAGTTTAAATTTTAAAAACAAATTATGTTGAAAAATATTTAAAATTAAAGATTATAATTCAAGTAAAATATATGAAATTGTACGTGTCGGTGTTTGGAAAAATTTATTAAGACAATTTATTCGAAAGTTCGAACGATTTGCAAAATCTCAAAAATTTATATGACAAGTATTTAAGTTAAAGAAAATGCCGCAAATTACATATGGTGGTATTGAAAACTAATACTAATTACAAATAAAATGCTACCTTCCGATTATATCTATAAATATTGTCTATTTATCAGCATTTATGAACCTTCTCTGTGACTCTTACATGATAGTTCAATATGTTGCGAAATGACGCTATCACTCGATGATTACGCCGACGCTTGATAAAGAAGTGAAGTTGAAATTTATTTCAACAAAAATTTCCACAAAGGCCTGCCGTGAAAATCACAAACGAATCGTTGCACACGAACCTACTTTACAAAGCCAGCCAAGCGGCACAGACTAACAAACACACATGCATACGAGCGCACTGTGGCACAGACAAAAAGCCAGCAACCTACACAGCAGCGATAAAAGCGCTTTTCGCTTGGACACACACACACACAAACACACGCTGACAGCGCGGCAACGAGTCGAGTCAGAGATACACACGTTGCTATGTACAAGTGCATGAACGCAAACTTTTTTTTGTACTTATATAAATTTGTTTGTATGTATTAATAAACGCGTGTGTATGTGTGTTTGTGCTGTGGCTTGTACGCGTGTAGCCTTCAGTTGTGCTGTCGCTGGTATTGCGGCTGTCGCAGTCACTGCCATCAGCGTCGCCGCCGCCGTCGCCATCATTGCTGTCGCTCGTTCGTCGCCATTGCGTTGTTGCTCTTGTCGTTTTTGTCGTGTTATTGCCGACACCGTTTCCTGCCAAAGTCGTATCTGTTAAGCGCGCACACATCCATACACGCAGCCATGCATTCTGTATAGTATGCTTTTAAGTGTGCGCCAACAAGCGACAGCGCGCAGTCGAGCGGGTGGCAGTGGGGATTTATTAGTATTTTTTCGTATTTACTTCATTTTCGCTCAAGCGTCGCCACCGCCACCGCCGACTTCAGCCGCCAGCAGCTGTATATAGTGCGTTTTAACACATTTATATGTATGTGTTTGTTGTTGGTATCTGTGCAGTCATTGCTTTACGCTTTTGCTGGGCTTTACTTTGCTTTTGTTGACGTTGTACGCCCGTCTCCACTGTAGTCGCCTGTCCGGCGTACGAACTCATTTCATTTCATTATATTTTCGTTGTTGTTGTTGTTGCTGGTGACATTCGTTGTTGGCTTTATCTTTTTTGCTGGCATTTTCCATTTTATTTCGCTTTTTTGTTACTTATTTATTTATTTTTCATTACATTATAGGGTTGTTGTTGTTGTTGTACTTTTCTTTATTGTTGTATGCAAGTACACACAAATGTGTACTTGTGGGTGGCAGCGTTGCGGCGAAAAGGGAAGGAAAATCAAATAATCGCACGTGAAGCAAATAACTGAATGTCGAAACGTTGACGACAGCAACAGCAACAACAGCAAGCAGACAGTGAGACGGTCAAATGGTCAGTGTATGCCCACATACACATACACATACTAAGAAAAATGTGATGTTGCAACAACAATACACTGTCAGTTGGTATGCGCCAAAAGCAACATCAGCAACAACAAGCATTTGTTGCACTCACATGCATTGGTGGCAAGTACTTAACAACATTTTCGAGCTTTCCCCACTGACGGCACTGGCGGCGGCGACTGCTGCTCTTGCCTGCTGCTGATGGCTGTTGGCTGATGTCTGTTGGCGGCAACTTGTTATTTGTGCAGTCCAATGCTTCGACGAGTGCATCGATAGTAATTGAATGCTGTGGCGCGCTCAGTGCTCTCTATCGATTCACAGTCGTTTGGTTGGCGACAATTGCCGGCAAATGCAAAGATGACGGCGGCGCTTCAGTTGTTGTGCCAGCTGGCGTTATGGGAACCGAAACTATGGCTAAGTAATTTTAATGTGCCGTACTTGTGATAACGGTAATTTGAGAGAATTCGTTGCGGACGAAATAATGATTTCTCAGCAACAAGCGAGTGACATAAAGCAGTATTTGCACGTGGAAATAATTGTATTTAGCGAGGAATATATATATATATATTTGACATAAAGCAGTATTTGCACGTGGAAATAATTGTATTTAGCGAGGAATATATATATATATATTTGGCGTAGGAACCGCTTTAAGCGATTATAGCCGAATCCACCAGAGCGCGCCACTCATTCCTCCTTTTTGCTTTTTGGCGCCAATTGGAAACACCAAGTGAAGCCAGGTCACTTTGCACTTGGTCTTTCCACCGGAGTGGAGGTCGTCCTCTTCCGCGGCTTCCTCCAGCGGGTACTGCATCGAATACTTTCAGAGCTGGAGTGTTTTCTTCCATCCGTACAACATGACCTAGCCAGCGTAGCCGCTGTCTTTTTATTCGCTGAACTATGTCAATGTCGTCGTATAAATCGTACAGCTCATCGTTCCATCGCCTGCGGTATTCGCCGTTGCCAATGTTTAGAGGACCAAAAATCTTGCGCAAAACCTTTCTCTCGAAAACCCCAAGAGTCGTCTCATCGGATGTTGTCATCGTCCACGCTTCAGCGCCATACATCAGGACGGGAATAATGAGCGACTTATAGAGTTTGATTTTGGTTCGTCGAGAGAGGACTTTACTTTTCAATTGCCTACTCAGTCCAAAGTAGCACCTGTTGGCAAGAGTGATTCTGCGTTGGATTTCAAGGCTGACATTGTTGGTGTTGTTAATGCTGGTTCCCAGATAAACGAAATTATCTACAACTTCAAAGTTATGACTGTCAACAGTGACGTGGGAGCCAAGACGCGAGTGCGCCGACTGTTTGTTTGATGACAGGAGATATTTCGTCTTGTCCTCATTCACCACCAGACCCATACGCTTCGCTTCTTTATCTAGTCTGGAAAACGCAGAACAAACGGCGCGGTTGTTGCTTCCGATGATATCAATATCATCGGCATACGCCAGGAGCTGTACACTCTTGTAGAAGATTGTACCCTCTCTATTTAGTTCTGCAGCTCGTATTATTTTTTCCAGCAATAGATTGAAGAAGTCGCACGATAGTGAGTCACCCTGTCTGAAGCCTCGTTTGGTATCGAACGGCTCGGAGAGGTCCTTCCCGATCCTGACGGAGCTTTTGGTGTTGCTCAACGTCAGCTTACATAGCCGTATTAGTTTTGCAGGGATACCAAATTCAGACATCGCGGCATAAAGGCAGCTCCTTTTCGTGCTATCGAAGGCAGCTTTAAAATCGATAAAAAGATGGTGAGTATCGATTCTTCTCTCTCGGGTCTTTTCCAAGATTTGGCGCATGGTGAATATCTGGTCCATTGTGGATTTTCCAGGTCTAAAGCCACACTGATAAGGTCCAATCAGTTCGTTGACGGTGGGCTTTAGTCTTTCACACAATACGCTCGACAAAACCTTATATGCGATATTGAGGAGACTTATACCACGGTAGTTGGCGCAGATTGTGGGGTCTCCCTTCTTATGGATTGGGCAGAGCACACTAAGATTCCAATCGTCAGGCATGCTTTCTTCCGACCATATTCTACAAAGAAGCTGATGCATGCACCTTATCAGTTCTTCGCCGCCGTATTTGAATAGCTCGGCCGGTAATCCATCGGCCCCCGCCGCTTTGTTGTTCTTCAAGCGGGTAATTGCTATTCGAATTTCTTCATGGTCGGGTAATGGAACATCTATTCCATCGTCATCGATTGGGGAATCGGGTTCGCCATCTCCTGGTGTTGTACTTTCACTGCCATTGAGCAGGTCGGAGAAGTGTTCCCTCCATAATCCCAGTGTGCTCTGGACATCCGCTACCAGATTACCTTCTCGGTCCCTACATGATAATGCTCCGGTCTTGAAACCTTCTGTTAATCGCCTCATCTTTTCATAAAATTTTCGAGCATTACCCATGTCGGCCAGCTTTTCAAGCTTTTCATACTCACGCATTTCGGCCTCTTTCTTTTTACGTCTGCAAATGCGTCTCGCTTCCCTCTTCAGTTCTCGATATCTATCCCACCCCGAACGTGTTGTGGTCGATCGCAACGTTGCGAGGTAGGCAGTCTGTTTTCTCTCCACTGCGGAACGACAATTCTCATCGTACCAACTGGTTTTTTGGCGTTGCCGTAGACCAATTGTTTCGGCTGCAGCGGTATGCAATGAGTTTGAGATGCCGTTCCACAGCTCCCTTATATCGAGATGCTGATGAGTGCTCTCAGAGAGCAGGAGTGCAAGTCGAGTAGAAAATCGTTCGGCTGTCGGTTGTGATTGCAGCTTTTCGACGGCGAACCTTCCTTGTGTTTGTTGACGGGCGTTCTTTGCTGCACAGAGGCGAGTGCGTATCTTTGCTGCTACTAGATAATGGTCCGAGTCAATGTTTGGTCCTCGGAGCGTACGCACGTCTAAAACACTGGAGACATGTCTTCCGTCTATCACAACGTGATCGATTTGGTTGCGCGTGTTTCGATCAGGGGACAGCCACGTTGCTTGATGAATTTTTTTATGCTGGAATCTGGTACTACAGACAACCATATTTCGGGCCCCAGCGAAGTCGATCAGCCTCAGGCCGTTTGGCGATGTTTCGTCATGGAGGCTGAATTTTCCGACTGTTGTGCCAAAGACACCTTCTTTACCCACCCTGGCGTTAAAATCGCCAAGCACGATTTTGACATCGTGGCGGGGGCAGCGCTCATAGGTGCGTTCTAGGCGCTCATAGAAAGCGTCTTTGGTCACATCGTCCTTCTCTTCCGTTGGGGCGTGGGCGCAAATCAGCGATATGTTGAAGAACCTCGCTTTTATGCGGATTGTGGCTAGACGTTCATCCACCGGGGTGAATGCCAGGACTCGGCGACGGAGTCTCTCTCCCACCACAAATCCAACACCAAATTTGCGCTCCTTTATATGGCCGCTGTAGTAGATGTCACAAGGACCCACCTTCTTCCGTCCTTGTCCCGTCCATCGCACTTCTTGGACGGCGGTGATGTCAGCCTTTAGTTGTATGAGGACATCAACCAGCTGGGCAGAGGCACCTTCCCAATTAAGAGTCCGGACATTCCAGGTGCATGCCCTCAAATCATGATCCTTAGTACGTTTGCAGGGGTCGTCATCAAAAGGGGAGTTTCTCATCCGAGGCTCGGTGTTTGTTTTCATTGGGGAGATTTTTTTATGTGGTGGGTCCCAAGCCCTACGCACAACCGCACAAGCGGGCTTCGCCTTCTCACTTTAGCTCGCCTCCAAACGGATGTCTGTTAGCTACCCAGGGGATACTTGGTCTAAAACCGGAAGTCGTGAGCTGCTTGAGTCATATGCAAAAGAATCGTTCCTGGCCACTCCCAAGTGAATGGCAATCAGAAACTTTCCTCACTTGCGTGAACTTCTACATATGACCCCATCCCGAGGAATATAACAAATATTAATAGATTAGGGAACATCTCTAGAAACATTTCTTGAATAAATTATTTCATTAATAAATATTTTTACATATTTATAGAATGCCGCAGCATATGAGCAAAGGCGAAGCGTTCACACGACAGTCGGATCTACGCAATGACGCGGAACCGGATTATGATCCTCAAAAAATTTGGGCAACGTTTGCTGTTTCCAAGACACTCTTGGCGCTCATAACCTTAAAATATTGGTATTAACAAATTCATCCAAGAAATAGCAATGAAAAAATTAGACATTTGTGGCTTCGAACTCTTTCCGATTTTCTCATAAGCACTGCATAAACGCTACTTGTATAGTTCAACAGAATATTAAAATGGGAATTTATGACTTTCAGCAAATATTCAGCTTCAGAGAATGTTAGTTGAATAGCGATAATAGAGCTGAAATTATCGAAAAGGTTGGGGTGAAGTTGTACTCAAAGGTTAATTTTCTTCAATTGTTCATTCAGCCTCACCATCATAAGCTGAATTGACGCTAAAGCCAAAAGTCCTATAAAAGCTCTAAGTACTCTAAGCCTAAAGCCAAGGTTTCAATATATACATACATAAATAGAGTGATCCAAGTAGAGGTACTTTTTTCAATAGCCTTTTTTGATAGATCATGCGTGAGTCGTGTAAAGTTGTCTTTTTATTTTTGTTCAGTATTGTTTGGCATTACATCATGGAAATACTTTAGCCTGAACAATGTCTACAAATTGTTAAATTTTATTTCGAAAATTATCGATCTGTAAAGAATGTGTTTCGCGCTTAACTTATGGTCAACACAATCGGCCTACTGTGGGTACTATTCGCAACACCATCACCCATCTTGCGACCCAGTATTCATTATTGGATAATATTCGAACGAATAGACCATGTCCAGCACACAGTGAAGAAAATATAGCAATCATATCTGAGAGTGTATCGAACAAGGTGGAATACCGTTAGCAGTAACTCGGTCTGTTCGAATTTCCAAGTTCCAAGAAGATCCAACGTTTTCGAGCCAAATTTTGTTCAACGATGAGACCCATTCATTCTAGCTCAATGGGTACATAAACAAGCAAAATTGCCGTATTTGGCACAAAAAGGAAGCTTTAGAGTTTCAAGAGCTGTCATTTTATCCAGAAGAAATAACGGTTTGTTGTGGTTTGTGGGCCGGTGGCATCATCGTTCCATATTTCTTCAAAAATTATGTCGGTGACAACGTAACCGTCAATGATGACCGTTATCGTGCCATGATAACTGACTATTCGAAATTGAAGCTCGTGATCTCGGCGATATTTGGTTTCAACAAGACAGCGCCACTTCCCATAATCGCATCAATCAATGGATTTATTGAGATAACACTTCGGTGAGCAGATTATTTCACGTTTTGGGTCGGTCGATTGTCCACCAAGATCGTGTAATATCACGCCGTTGCACTTTTTCCTGTGAGGATAGGTAGTGTCGAAAGTCTATGCGGACAATCCCGCATTCAGCCTTGTTAAAATAATCGATTTGAAGGCATATTTTTAATGAAATGTCGCATTCAACCGATTACAAATTAAAAAACAAAAGCAACAACATTTTGGAGCGGTAAGTGGAGAAGACCAGACCTTCGACCTTCTTTTCAATAAAATTTTAAATCGAAAAAAAATAAACTAATTTAAATTTATAAGTGACTTCGGGGTCTTTCAAATGAGCAATAAATGAAAGAATTAGTGAATATGTATAATTTTTATAGAAATGTGTAATATGTAGAATTTATGTAATCTATATATAAAAAAAGGAATATTTCCGTGTTTTTCTGTTTCCTTGTCAAAATATATACAAATTTATGTGACTAATAACTATGTACATATGTATATAAATTTATGATTACTTTCGTTCAATTTTATTTTCCGAAATTTTCTGTACTTTCACTATATATTTCCAGATATTTCCTTGTAAAATGTTCATATAAAATTTATTTTTTTAATTTTCCTCACAATCTCAGGGAAGTGTATTAAAACTAACGCTACAGAAAATCAAAATGTAATGAAAAAAGAATTGAATAAACTTTAGCCCACCGCCAACCAAGGCCAACCTGCTCGCGGTGGTGTCAGCTATAGTGTAGTGTAGCTGGTATCAGCATTGTCTGAATCGCCTTCACCTGTGTTGCGCCGTTATTTGTGCGCGCCAAGCAAATATTCTGACAGCAAAAAAATAGAAATAAGAAAATGAAGCAAAAATGAAAATAATTGCAGAGCGAGCGCACTATCGTTTATAGAAATATGTATGGAAGTGGATGCAAACGAGGTAACAACAATTGTTGCCGTTGCCAATGCTTTAGTCACTGTTACGGCGACTTGTTCGTATTCGTGTCGCTACCAAAGAGTTTCGTGTGCACAACAGCACTAGTTAGGCGAGACTAGGCAACGGCAACGGACGACGACAGCTAGCGTTCGTCGTTGGCTCGTTCGATGCTAAAAATACACACGTTTCAAGTGTAGTACCTACGTAAGAGCGGCAGATAATACACCTTGGAACGAGGCGCTGGCGAGCGGGTGCGAGGTAAAATTGTAAAAATTCCTCTTTCACAATACCAGAGCTACAAACGGCATTTTTATAGTACATTATGAGGGTGAGATGAAATCAAAATCGGAGAAATTAAATGAAATTGTACTGGAGCTTGATATGACTATGGAGCCCTAATTTAATAATTGGTGGGATGTTAAGACACTGACTCAAAGTATCAAATCTGGTCTACTAAACGATTCAGATAGAACTTAATTAATGGTTAACGAATACTGATGGATGATATTTGAGACAGTAGAACTTCTTTCTTGAGTTCGGTGTTTGCCAGAACAAATAGTCTAGAAATTCATGACCTCGCCCTCAACCAATATTAACGAGCTTCGGAAAGTGTGGGAATAAAAAAAGAAATATACTGGTTGAAAACTATTAGCAAAGTCATTGTATTATAGGGAGATTGTAGCTTTAAAATGTTTAAGACATTTAAATCTGCTGCAAATTCCCAAATCAGTCTCTATGCTGTCTTCTTCTCTCAATTTTTACTAGTTTATAACAACCAAATATTAAAAGGTTTTAAATGGACTATCTGCTGGACGTAGACTCAACTATACTTCTTTTTTTTACTTCGTCTACTCCTTCCGATTGGCAATTTTTATTCCTAAACGAAGTCATAATTCTTCTCCGCCATGATCTCTCAAAAATGCCTTTAGTAATAATACCAATCGCTCTCTAAAAATGAAAATACAACTGACGAAATTAGCGCACCAACAAAGTCCACATTGCCTCATCGTGTTGTTGTTGCCTTAAAATATCTGCCACACTACACTTTGGGTCGATGCTGTAAATTCTCCCATTACTTGTCAATTTACCATGCCTTATAACACAACTACTATGTATTTCTATGCTTTCCATTTAACAATTCTTTTCCGTATTTCGTGTGCTCTTCAATTTCATCAGCTGAGTACAGCAAGTAGTCGCTGTAGAACTAACGGCACAATGTACGCTCTCACCTTGTATGAACGAAGAAAAAATTTCCAAAAGTCGACGGCACAACATTAATGGTAGTTTGCGAGCAAGAGCAACCCTGATTGCAGTCTACAGCTGCAATCAACAGTCGCACAAGCCTTCGCCAGCTGCAGTTGCCATCCATCGCTTGCTTATCTACCATAAGAACACTGCTGCACCCCAAGTTAGTGTGTATATGTATGCCGGCAAATGCAGCAAAGTATGCTAAGTATTTGACATTTCTCGTACACTTTTTTCTCATTTCTCATTCTCCGTTCTTTCTCGGGTAATTCTACTTTCCTTTGGTATAATCTTTCGTGAACGTATTTTTTTTCTTCTTTTTCGCTTTTCAATTTATGCGCTCATTTATAATTTTGTTATTATTTTCATGGATTCAACTCTTCTATGGTTTTATGGAGATATGTACGGTTGGTTGATTCGTTCGTTGGATATTGTGTGCGCACTCGTTTACTTTCTACGTTGCAACAAATAATACTCAACGTTCAACATCAGTAGTATGTATGTGCTTATATAGAACATCAGACTTTCGACAGTGGGCCGCACTGTGGTCAATAGACCGTATTTATTTTAGCAGATATAGTAGCATTTCTCTTTTTGATACATAAAAGATCGAACTATTTTTTGGACTAAAGCATTTGGACGATAAGATCTACGAGATTGCCTCATTCTCAATAATCTACTTACTCTGAAGTAGGTCTTTTTCGTATATGGTGGCCCCTCGCAAATTAATTTAATGGACATTTTAATCTATTCTTCTTAGCACTGAGTTTCGAACCCGTAGAATGATTTTATAGACAGTCTTATTTGAAACTGTGTGAGGAATATTTTATACATATTTGTTAAGTATTGACATCAATCACTTTAGAAACTGCTGCCATATGATTCCGTTGTAGATCTTAGTATATAAAACCAAAACCAATTTTATCCCACTCCCCAAAACTCTCTATTTTTTAATACGAGCACATATGTATATAGGTCACCAAGGTAAAAGGATGAGCCAGAAGAGACGAACGAATCAACTGATTTTACTACTATTATGATATAGCCATTAGGAATTTGTTTCTATAACTGTAATGATGGAGGTACTCTAATTTCATAGCGCGCTAACAGTTATCAATGAGCTTTTTGGGGAAACTCTCGCAGTCTTGGTATTATTGAACATGGTCATATAATAAGTGATATTATCAAGCTTCTCATGATAGATCGATCGACAGTATTTCTAAAATAACCGATCCATCAAATTGTTAATTGTCGTCGAGAATAAACATAAAATAACATGAAAAAAGGGTCGGTAGATTATTAGAAAGAAGTGACGATTGAATTTAAATTGTTATCTTTACAATTTTTTATCTGAATCTTCTTAAAGCCAATTATAATTGGGGAACACATTTTGAGTGACACATTTTTACGCTCAAGAGTGACTAATCTTGCTGGGTCTTGAGCTGTACACTTATCAGACCATACAGGAACATGTGTCGCTGGCAGCGTACGTACATATGTAGATGAACAGACAACCCATCGTTACTATTTATAGAACCAACATTTAAAGAGATACAGGGCTCTAGCTAATCTTAAATTTAGTTGCAGCCGACTTGCTGATAATAAGTACAAATGCATCTTTAGATTTACACCACTGTGCTAAGGCGCTCGGGGCTTGCCGCTATTAACCCTCGTTACGAACAAAACGCACACAACACACATTTCGCAGCTGTAAGACCCGTACTCGATACTTACGATTTTTTCGTAATTGAACGAAATGTATGTACATATGTAAAATCCCAACAGCATGAACAAAATAAAAATAATTTTATATTCCAACCAGAAAGAAGGAAAAATTTCAAGACCCAACAACAATAAAAGTTTCTTGCTTGATTTTTTCGTTTTCATTTCCACTATTTGTTGCCGCCGAGTGCCGTGGGTTTCGCCTTGGTTTCAAATGCTATGCTGCCGGCACTGCTACCCGCCCTTGTCGATTTGCCGCCTTTCCCCCTTAGTCTATTTGCCAAGCAAAGTACGCGCGCATTGTTGCTGAGTTTCATTCCCACATTGAAATGAATTTACGTACACACAAAACTTTGCCGACCGCACCACCGCAGCTCCCCGACGCAGCGCTTGCCGCTCCGGAGTTCCATCAACAACCCCAGTATAATGGTGGAAATACATATAGCTATAGCTGTGAGTGTGTTTGTATCTTATAAACTGAATGAGCGCGGCAGTCAAGTGAGTTAGTCAGTCAGCCGACGTGCTAGTGGTACACTCGGCGAACGAACGACCAGCTGAACGAACGTGCGACCGTAAGAGCGAACGTACATAACACAGTCAGAGTCCACAAAACAGCCCAACGAACCCGTCGCACAACCAACCGGCCTCACCACAACCACCGCCGTCAGCCGTCGAGCATTTGTGCTGCACAAAAACTCTCAACAGCTTTACGTTTCCTCTTTCGTTTTGTCGTTTTTGTATGAAATGCTTTTTGTTCGATTTTAGTTGGCAGCGTTGCTGCTTTTATGAGTATGTATTTAATATGTGTACGAGTATGTAGTGGTGCTGTTGCTGTTAGGTTCACCAGTGCACGAGTATATAAACATTTTTGTAGGTTATGTGTATATAACAGCGCTGAGTGCACGCGCACACACATTCAAGCATAGTTGTTTACATACACTGTAAATAAGCGTCATATGACGAACAGAAATTCAGTCGATCGTTTGTTGGTTTGCAGTTACACTATGCAACAAAGTTCATGTTCATGTATGTAAGCTGAATATGTATGTTAGAAGTATAACATGATATAGAAGAAGGAAGTCGAAATAAGTAGTATAGAGATATTCCTTTGGAGAAGTTTTTTGATAACTTAAGGGGCACACCTAGTGTGAAATTTCAAAATAATCAATCACTCAATCACGAAATCACTCCAGCAGTGAAGGAACTTTTTTTTCGCGCCGGTGGAGATCGACTATAACTTAAAAAATATTTATTTTTTTTTCAAAATTTCACTGTATATTTTTGAAACATGTATTAATATATTCTTAAAATTTTGAAATAATTGATAAAGTAGTTTTTTTAATAAAATTTCCAAAAATCACCTTTTTTTAGGCCATTACACTAGATGTGCCTCTTAACTTTTCAATGTCCCGGATGTCGAAGAACTCAGTGCTTAGAAGCAATTTTTTTACAGAAAATATCGGGAAATCTCTCAGATAATTTAATCTAATTCAGAGGGAATCTTTTTCTACTAATAGTATGTTTCTGTACCAAAAAGGGTTAAATCGGGTCATAACTTTCCTTAGCTCCTATATACCAAATTATAGTGTTTTTTTAAAGTACGGTGGGCTTTATACCTTATAAATCGGTTAAGATGTGTGATATCTTAGCAGAATTAAGTAAGCGTATAGTCTTGGTGAGTGAGCGTATTTAATGTACCCTTGCCCTCATATACTATTTATGATGATTTTTGTTATTCTATTGGACTTTATGCCGAATATATGGTTCAAATTATAGTGTTTTTTAAAAGTACGGTGGGCTTTATACCTTATAAATCGGTTAAGATGTGTGATATCTTAGCAGAATTAAGTAAGCGTATAGTCTTGGTGAGTGAGCGTATTTAATGTACCCTTGCCCTCATATACTATTTATGATGATTTTTGTTATTCTATTGGACTTTATGCCGAATATATGGTTCAAATTGTGTTATTTTAATAAAATTACATAAGCTGCGAGGGTATAAAATGTTCGGTTAGACCCGAACTTAGCCTTTCTTTACTTGTTTCTATTACTTTTAGGCAAGCGCTAAACTTTCCACTATATACTATTTTATGTGACTTGGATTTGATTTAGCATTTCCTTTTTTAAGAAAGCAGAATATAAGCTCAGAATCTTGGGTTAGTGTAAAAATGGAAGAATTTAGAATATTCCTAGCTTCTTTTCTATCATCTTTGTTAACATATTTTTTTTCTTTCCATGCAGTTTGCAAAAAAAGAGGAAATATCTAGTTCGAAACCCAAAACTTTTCCAATAAATGATCACCTTCCTTCGACATGATTGTAATGATAATTGTTTTTGCTTGTTTCCCAGGTGATTGACCCAGCAAATGAAACAATTTCAAAAAACTATGATGCACATTTTAGGAGATGTTTCAAACATAGCTAAGGGATACAATACGAAACCATTCCGAATCCAAAATATACTGGTTTCGACTTGGCAAAATGGAAACGGAAAAAATAATTCAGTAGTTAGTTCGAAAAATGTGATTCCAAATATTTAAAAATTCAATAGAATGACCTCAATGACCTTTATAATATTTTGTTACATAGTGTTTATTATTTTCAGCTACAGTTTGTGTGCAACTTGCCATACTATGCCGCAGAGTGCACGTACATGAATACAGTGACTCGCCAAGCAGTTGTTTAAAAATATTTTTTAGGACTAATAAGATTTTATTTAAAAATTTTTTATAATATTGTTTTGAAAAGTTTTAAAGTATTATTTAGTCTTTAGTACAAAGAATACATATATATTACAAAGATTTTGATAATAAAATTTTTAATTTTATTTTAAATTTAGTAATCCTAGTTATTTATTACTATTAATTTTATTTTTAATAATAATGCGTTATTTATAGTAAGATTTGTGAATTTTATGAATTGAAATTATATTAATAGCATCAATCAGTTATACTCGTAAGACTGAGCTTTCACCTGATAACATCAAAAGCTTGACTACAACCTACTGCACAAATCAATGATACTTTTGTTATAAGTAGTTTCTTTTTTATCACTCTTCTAGACCTTGTACTATTTAGAATTTTCGTCAATCAGTTCGTTGAGCTTTCACCCGACCAATTTCGAAAATTTTGTTGCTGAATATGCTAATAATCTTAAGAGCGTAACCTATTTAAAGGCACCAAAGCAAGCATCTACTGCTCTAGATTTAAACACCAATTTATTCTGTTAACTCAAAAATAATAATATTCGTCAAAATAGTTTGATATAAATATTTCAGTGAAGTAAAATTATAGCAATATGACAAATCATTTTTGCAGAATGCTTTTAGCAATCACTGTATGTACGAGTACATGCAACATAAACAAAATTACAACGTTGATATACATACATAGATATACATATATGTACGAGTATATATGTATAAGAAAATGTACACATTTTTGGCGATAGTGAGTGTGTGAGAGAAAGTTTTTAGTGGGCTGATAATGGTATGAGACCAACCTCTGCCGTAATATGCATCGCTAAGGTTTTACAACCGACCAAAAAAGGTTGGATGAATGACACCAATCTCCAGAGTGTGAGAGCGTACGTGCAGAAATACCATACTTACGAGCACATAGATAGGTCACAAAAGCAAAGGGACGAGTAAGAAGAGACGAACGAATCAACTAATTTTACTACTACTATGATATATGCAGCCATTAGGAAATGTTTCAATAACGGTAATGACAGAGGAACTCTAATTTCATAGAGCGCTAACAGTTATCAATGAGCTTTTTGAGGATGGGTTTTGATATCATCGAACATGAACATCTATAAAGAGATATTATCAAGTTTCTAAGGATAGTTTATTCAATCCAAATCGATCTCTAAAAAACCGATTCATCAATTTTTTATTTGTCGTCAAGAATAAACAAAATAAAATAAAAGGACATGCGAAAAAGCTCGGTAGATTGGTTCCTTTTGAATTTTCATTACTATCTTTTTATTAATTTTGCTCCAAATTCTCCCGAAAGTAGCCGTCTTTGCAGATTTATTTAAAATACGTGTACATGGCGTGAAGAGAAGCAAACTTTTAAGTTGGTTATTACCAGATATTTTGAACTGATTCTGAGAAAGTAAACTATTCAACCTGCTAAGACTGATCTAAAGCTATTTTAACTTATGTTTAGAATCATGGGTTTAAGCTGTGATATTAGACTATTCACAAAATGCAAAAACGGAATCTAGATGACCTATAGAAAACGTTATAGATTCTTAGTTATTTCAATCTCGAAGGAAGTCGAGATAGCATACTTCACTTGATTCACCCATACAGTGCGTTGATATAGTCTACAAAATTAATTCTTATCGGGTACTGAATTTTTCTACAAACGGCACTGCTTCAAACTAGTCAACCAATGATTTGAAACGAAATGATAACCAAAAGTTCCTTCTGAAATCAAAAAACAAATTCATTGACTTTGCTGTTGGTTCTCTGACCAGGCCAACTTGTAGTTTCAGGCTTAACGGCACTGAATTTTCTATGCGAAGCGCACTATTTCAAATTAGTCAACCAATGACTTGAATAGGACTGACAACCAAAAGTTCCTTCTAAAATCAAAAAAAAAAAAAAAAATATTGACTTTGCTGTTGGTTCTCTGACCAGGCCAACTTGTAGTTTCAGGCTTAACGGCACTGAATTTTCTATGCGAAGCGCACTATTTCAAATTAGTCAACCAATGACTTGAATAGGACTGACAACCAAAAGTTCCTTCTAAAATCAAAAAAAAAAGAAAATATTGACTTTGCTGTTGGTTCTCTGACCAGGCCAACTTGTAGTTTCAGGCTTAACGGCACTGAATTTTCTATGCGAAGCGCACTATTTCAAATTAGTCAACCAATGACTTGAATAGGACTGACAACCAAAAGTTCCTTCTAAAATCAAAAAAAAAAAAAAAAATATTGACTTTGCTGTTGGTTCTCTGACCAGGCCAACTTGTAGTTTCAGGCTTAACGGCACTGAATTTTCTATGCGAAGCGCACTATTTCAAACTAGTCAACCAATGACTTGAATAGGACTGACAACCAAAAGTTCCTTCTAAAATCAAAAAAAAAAGAAAATATTGACTTTGCTGTTGGTTCTCTGACCAGGCCAACTTGTAGTTTCAGGCTTAACGGCACTGAATTTTCTATGCGAAGCGCACTATTTCAAATTAGTCAACCAATGACTTGAATAGGACTGACAACCAAAAGTTCCTTCTAAAATCAAAAAAAAAAGAAAATATTGACTTTGCTGTTGGTTCTCTGACCAGGTCAACTTGTAGTTTCAGGCTTATCGCCACTGAGTTTTCTATGCGAAGCGCACTGTTTCAAACTAGTCAACCAATGACTTGAATAGAACTGACAACCAAAAGTTCCTACTAAAATCAAAAAAAAAAAATATTGACTTTGCTGTTGGTTCTCTGACCAGGCCAACTTTTAGTTTCAGGCTTAACGCCACTGAATTTTCTATGCGAAGCGCACTATTTCAAACTAGTCAACCAATGACTTGAATAGGACTGACAACCAAAAGTTCCTTCTAAAATCAAAAAAAAAAAAAAAAATATTGACTTTGCTGTTGGTTCTCTGACCAGGCCAACTTGTAGTTTCAGGCTTAACGGCACTGAATTTTCTATGCGAAGCGCACTATTTCAAATTAGTCAACCAATGACTTGAATAGGACTGACAACCAAAAGTTCCTTCTAAAATCAAAAAAAAAAAATATTGACTTTGCTGTTGGTTCTCTGACCAGGCCAACTTGTAGTTTCAGGCTTAACGGCACTGAATTTTCTATGCGAAGCGCACTATTTCAAACTAGTCAACCAATGACTAGAATAGGACTGACAACCAAAAGTTCTTTCTAAAATCAAAAAAAAAATAATATTGACTTTGCTGTTGGTTCTCTGACCAGGCCAACTTGTAGTTTCAGGCTTAACGCCACTGAATTTTCTATGCGAAGCGCACTATTTCAAACTAGTCAACCAATGACTTGAATAGGACTGACAACCAAAAGTTCCTTCTAAAATAAAAAAAAAAAAAATATTGACTTTGCTGTTGGTTCTCTGACCAGGCCAACTTGTAGTTTCAGGCTTAACGCCACTGAATTTTCTATGCGAAGCGCACTATTTCATACTAGTCAACCAATGATTTGAAAGGAACTGATAACCAAAAGTTCCTTCTAAAATCAAACAACAAATTCATTGACTTTGCTGTTGGTTCTCTGACCAGGCCAACTCATAGTTTCAGGCTTATCGCCACTGAGTTTTCTATGCGAAGCGCACTATTTCAAACTAGTCAACCAATGACTTGAATAGGACTGACAACCAAAAGTTCTTTCTAAAATCAAAAAAAAAAAAAAAAAATTATTGACTTTGCTGTTGGTTCTCTGACCAGGCCAACTTGTAGTTTCAGGCTTAACGCCACTGAATTTTCTATGCGAAGCGCACTATTTCAAACTAGTCAACCAATGACTTGAATAGGACTGACAACCAAAAGTTCTTTCTAAAATAAAAAAAAAAAATATTGACTTTGCTGTTGGTTCTCTGACCAGGTCAACTTGTAGTTTCAGGCTTATCGCCACTGAGTTTTCTATGCGAAGCGCACTGTTTCAAACTAGTCAACCAATGACTTGAATAGGACTGACAACCAAAAGTTCCTTCTAGAATCAAAAAAAAAAATTATTGACTTTGCTGTTGGTTCTCTGACTAAGCCAACTTAAAGTTCGGGCACATCGCCACCGTTGCAGACATAGTGAAACACTTTTAGAAAAAGCGAGGATTTCGTGAGAGCTTTCGAACGAGCTTTCAGCATTCCTAATGGGATCGAATTTGCACATGGAAATATCCATAAATATAGCAAACTATGTACACATATACTAACACTTTCACAAGGATCTATGGTACATATGTATATACTATGTATAAATATATATGTACATAGTATGTACAAAGTTTAACATACATAGGGTATTTGTATAACTCAGTTTATACTTGTTCGGAAATACTCTTCTCTATGTGGCATGGCATTTTTCATTTACGAATGCCTGAGTGTGTGTGGGAGCTTTGCAATGGTAGGTGGCGTTAACCAGCGCTCAAGGATGCTGCTGCGGCCTTAAATTGAAGTGATAAAATTTATTTCAGTTGCAAACGTAGCTTAGAACGGATAATAAGACAAAAGCAGCCGAAGGTAGCGCCAATGAGTGCAAACACTTCACGGTACACGCACACAAATACTCGGCTATAGTATAGGTTGGATGTCCGTAAGTATGGTTGGTATGTAAGTATATGATGAACTTTCATAATGGCAATATGATTGCTGATGCATAAAGGCGTGTAGGTACGCACGTAAAACGTACGTAAAAGCACATTTGATTTCCAACATCAATTCCAAGAATCGACCTACTATCAGTCAGCAAATATGGATGCATAAGGATGGACTGTAAATTGGATGCAAACAGTATGTTAGTAATGGTTTTTTTGTGGAGAGATTTAATGCGCTTCAATATTTAGAGATTGGTATTGTTAAGTGTTCCACATGTTCATTTTACATGTAACGCAGGTTAAGAGTTGTGATCGGGATTCATACAATTAATACTGGACATCTAACTAAGCTTTATAAAGCTCATTGAGCGGTGATCACTGCACTACTTAATGACGTATTCCACAAGTTTCGAAATACCATTTAGAGATTTGCTAATAATTTATATGAAGATCGTCGAATCGCGATCGCTAAATCATCATAACGAGTTTTCGAACCTACGACTAGTCTCGTTTTTCAAGTTCACCTTTTTATGAAAGCTCAATTTAAATCGACTGAGTTCAAACAATGCGAACTGCCAAGACAAGAACCGGTGAAGATCGAATTTGGTTTAGACAAAGTATCTTGTAACTATTTGCTTGATGTCCCACTTTTGGCTTGAAGGTTTGAACTTTGGTATTTACCTATAATCAAAATGATCATCTTTTTTGTAGATCAGATATTTTTTTCCATATTTAATGACTATATTTTAATAAAAAGTTGTAATACCTTTTTCAAATCAAATCAAAAATGTGACCCTTCGTTTTTTTGATCTTCTGAACCTTAGTTTGGGGAGAGACAAATCTCATATTCTTTCCTCTAACTGACTAATCAGAGTTTAAAAAAAAATCTCAAAATGTTTGAATTTGAACCTCTTTTCAACTCGTTTACCCTATGATTCCAATAAATCAAACTTCGTGAGAGCGTACACAACCAATTGCGCTCACACGGTGAATACTAATGTCTTTATAATCAACTAATCAAATCAGTTCAGAGTTCAAGTTGTCAAGTCCAAAATGTATTCGGCTCGTGCATACGCTTTCCTCCGGCCGAACTTTGACAACTCGAAGTGCAACACTGTTGGAATTTAAGCAATATAGTGAAATTGCGCAGCGAGTAAACTGTTAAACTCGATTGTAGTCGTCGAAGTAGAGTCGGCGCAAAAGAGAATTCACATGAACGAAGTATCTAAGTACTCGTATCCAGTAATGAAAAGCATGCCTTAGCGAAACTTAGAAATTATAAAGTGTATAAGAAGAAGATGAAGAAGCATCAACAGCAGTAGAGACATTAGAAGCAGCAACTATGTGTACAACAACTGACATGCCAACAATGCTATGCAATGCAATGTAATGCAATTTTTTACGATGATACCGGGTAATGAGAAAAAATATTTGTTTATTCGTTATACTTTACGTACTCGTTTGTACCCACATTCAAAGTCATCATCTAACGTCAAGACGTTCGGTCGTTTGCTTGTTTTGCAGTTTCTTCTATTGTTGTTGTTGCTTTCGGTTTTTGTTGTATTTTGCCGTCAGTCATAGCACAATACGTGCAACGCGAACGCTTTAGCTAGCTTACTGGCATGCTAGAGCTGGCATGTAAAAGTTTCAAATCAAAATTTCGTATTAATGAACGAGAAAACGTCGAGCAGCAACGGCAGCGGCAGCAGCAAACAACATAAAAATATAACATAGCAACGCAGTAGACGTACAGCTCTACACGTTCGATGTGGTGAGCCAGTAACAAAAGTAACCAAGCCAGGCAAAACTCGACTCAACGAGTCGACCGACGTTGAGGCAGCTCACAACTTGATTCCAACTATGGCAGTATTCGGTGCGCTGCATGGTGGGACGTTTCGGAGGGACTTACCGTCGAATCCCTGAGATTTAAATCACAGAATTTTCAAATGAACTAATATAAAGTCAGGCTGAGATGACTTAAAACGAAAAGCATTTAAGATACCGCAAAAACCGATCACTTTTTATATCAATATCCCATAGAAGTGAATCATAAATGAACGGACTTGAGTGTAAATTTTAAATAGGATCGTTGTCTTGGATATCAACGTTAAATGGCACTTCGTTACAAATTTGATTTCTCGAAGCTGTGATCTATGATGAGTTTTTCTATCTGATTTAGAATAAAATAGCCGGAACATGGATTAGGTGAACATTATTCCCATCAAACTCTTAAATTCAAAGGGCTATTGATCTTTTCAGTTTCCAGCCTTTCCAAAAATGTAATGGTTGATTGATCATCGACCCTTTCCAGCTGGAGATGTATACAGTTTTCCAGTTTCCGAAATATTATCGACAAAATTCTCTTCGATCATCCTTGTTTAAACAGATTTCCAAGTGTATCCAGGAACTTATCACTTGAAGTTGACCAATCTTCGAAAAGTCGAAGGTAGCCTGTAGGTATTTTATCGAACTTGTCCAATATTCCATCCAACTTCTTGGCAATCTGACTTCATCTCGTTCCACCCTTTCTGATTCAACAACAACAAGTGGATCATCTCCGTCACCGAAGTGTGGTAGCCTGTTGAGATTCTTTGGCGAATTCTCACTTCTTCTTTTTGGATATAATAATCCAGTTTTCTATTGGTCTCAATTGCGCCTTAGGTCGTCGTACACTACATTGATTATTGAGGAGCTCTTGCTCGAGTATTGAGGTACATTAAGTCCATTGACTCTTCACCCATTAGGAAGGTTGCAGGGAAACCCAATATGGGTTTGTACGAAGATCAAACACATTCCTTGCAATAACGAGGCATGAGAGTAAAACTAATTTCCTGAACCAGCTCTCCCGAGTTTTAAAAAAATTACACTTCAACTACGAAAAAATATATATTTCAGTACAGTTAAGGCTCACGAACACACCACTGTGCAAACCAAATCGACTTCGAATCCAGTTGAGCTCATCTGAACCGGGCTCATTGCTTGAGTAACGAAGCGCACAAGCAACAAACTGCATAGTAAAACTGGTTTTCACCATACAACAGCAACAACAACAGCTATTATTGCTTCAATGTACATGTATGTATATATAAATATATATGCAATACATACATACAAATAAAATAGTTTTTGTTATTTTGCCAACTACGCTGTGTCGTTCATTTGTTCGTAGCTGCTGGCAACTAACTTTTTGCCATCGTCGAGTAGTGTAGTTTTGTTGTTCGTTGCTATCCATTAAGCCACAACGCGCACACATGCAGACATACACACTACATATACATATAGATACATACACTTATACATATACATATAGATACATACGAACATTTGTACAATATAAAATAAAATGTTGTTGTTGTTGGTTAATGGGTATTGTTGTTGCTGCGCTTGTTGGTGGCTTAAATTCGATAGAATGTATGCATGTGTTTTTGTTTCTGTGCTTGGAAAAATGTATGGGAGTTTAGCCAGAGTATCGACTGTGTATTTACCCATACATACATACATACATACATACACATATGTATTTGTAGATATATCTCTGTAATGCACATGTTATGGAGTATTTTTCGACCAATATGCATATATACATATGTATCTACATACAAATACACATACATTTATTCCCTCATCTATTTCACTATATATGTACATATGTCAGTATATATGCATGTAAATACAAACCTAGAACTGCGCTCTTGCATGCATATGCATAAACATACATACATACACACAAATCCATATGCATGAGTATTTCAGACCAAGCAGGAACCTAATTAAGTCAAAGGAATTTCATTTTAGTTCTGGCGCATAGGACAGATGATTGAGGGCTTTTTTCCCCAAGCTCAATATTTTTGTTGTAATTGTTATCGTTGTTGTTCTTCTTACTGTTGCTGTTGTGTTATCTACCAATTTACTCTTAGCTATGTTAGAGCCAACAACGAACTCATAAAAACGTTGCACTCATTCAGCTGTTAGACACTCACTCACACACACATACATTGTAGTTTCGAAAGTGCCTTGTTGTTGTAAAATAATAAAAATCTGTATGTTTTACAGTCAATTTTCCGGCTTGTCCAATGTATGGCAGTATAGCGCCGTGTGAGAGCAACAGAATTTCTGTTTTCGCAATTCAAAAACTAAATGAATTGAATTTCGGCACTCGGCGAGTTATACTTAGAAGCCGAGTGGAGTCGAAGAAATTAACAGCGCAAATCAAATACCAGCGCTATGTTGTCAGCTTCTGTCGACAGTGGCAACAAAAGCAATAACAGCACTCGGCGGCTAGAATGGAGGCGATACTGGGCACATATTTATTTTTTATTTCATGATTATTTGTTGTTGTTGTTTGATTTTTGTGGCGTTCAAGGCGATCAGCATCGTTATTGCGCGATCAGCGACGAAGCGTGTGCAAGTAACAAGCCCATACAAACACATATGTAGGTATATACATATGTAAATGTGTATTTTCGTATATTGAACGATGAACATACGATTGCTCGATTCTGTTTGATTCAATGTCTTCAGAAATGCTTTTTGTCTTCTGATTGTGCGTCTGTATTTATTGTAATTCTGTTGAGTCGAAAGCGGAAGTAGCACACGCATTAACGAACTAATACCAACGTAAGTTATTAAAAGAGATGATCGTGCGCCGTGAAGTAGATACTGTTATGCGAGTAGCTATTACTTTTGTAAATTATTCGTATAAATTTAATGCTAGTCGACAGGAGCGGAAATATATTCGCTAGTTCCGCCAAATTTAAGGTGTTAAGAGGATAAAAAATCAAGCAATTCGTGGACTTTTTCGATAATATAATTTCGAAAGATATGTTGACATTCATCGGCACAACATTTCGGAGAAGATATATTTTATATATATTATAATTATTTAAGTAAATAATTTCATTAAATAAATATATAAGATACATATATGTATATATATACAATTTGATTTTATAAGTGATCTTATTTTAGGAAAAAAATATGAATGTTTAATGTCTAAGTTTATAGAGAAGAAAACAATAACTGAAAACTTCGATCTTTTTGAAATTAATTTAGATCGATTAGATTAGATCGATTTTAGAAGTGTTGGGCAAAATGTAGTTCACAATTCTTGCCTATAGCATTATTTGAAGAAAAATATTGGAATTTGGATATGTAATTTCATTCGAACATATGGGCATTTCCGCCATGTCGAACGGGACAATCGTACACCTTTCAACTAAAATATAATATGAACTAAAACGTTTCTTAATTTTGACAGTAGGATTTTTTAATAGCTCTTCATTAGCTCTACATTTAGTGTTAAGGTTGATTTTGGAACGGTTTTCATTTTCAAGATAATTGCAAAAAACCAAGGCATTCGCACGGGACAAAAAGTGGAAGTCGTTTTTGGGGACAACGATTCAAACGGCGATTTCAGCGAATTGTGAGGCAATATTCAAATGTTTTTGATTGTAAAATGTTGCGCATTGATGGCCTTTAAAGATGGTATGAATTTCATCCAAAAATAATTTATAGTGTTTTTTTTAATTAATTATTAACCACATTCGCACGGGACATTTTTTTCCATCATAATATTTATGTTGATTTTGTTGTTATAATACGTAATTATTTAACAACAAGTCCAATAAAATGGCTTAAAAAAGTAGTAAATGTATTTATTTATTTATTTTAACTAATATCCAACGAGAAACACAACAAAAATTCTATAGTATGAAATGAAAATAGTATTATGAATGTGAAATACAGTTTTTTAAGAAAATGTTGTCCTCGGGAATAAACATTTTTGGATTTCGTTATCTGCTAGACTTTTCGTTTGATAACTGCTCCCACTCCTTCGACGGCTCCTTGCAAAAAAATTATATTCTAATAAAGACTATTTTAATTATTTTATAAAATCAATCAGGCTTGATAATATAAATTTGATTTTAAACTGAGAGCAGTTACATTAAAAAAAAATAAATATTTTAGAAAAATAACTAAATGATTTCTTAATTTTAGTTAAGAGATTTATCAAGAAAATAATATGTCGTGTGTTAACTTGTCACTTTTAAAGGCTAACGATTTTCTTCTGACAACATTGTTAAAATGAGCACACTTATTTTGATTTGTAAGCATATAATTTTCACCAAAATCTATTTAAATAGCTAACGGGTGATTTTTTTGAGGTTAGGATTTTCATGCATTAGTATTTGACAGATCACGTGGGATTTCAGACATGGTGTCAAAGAGAAAGATGCTCAGTATGCTTTGACATTTCATCATGAATAGACTTACTAACGAGCAACGCTTGCAAATCATTGAATTTTATTACCAAAATCAGTGTTCGGTTCGAAATGTGTTTCGCGCTTTACGTCCGATTTATGGTCTACATAATCGACCAAGTGAGCAAACAATTAATGCGATTGTGACCAAGTTTCGCACTCAGTTTACTTTATTGGACATTAAACCAACCACACGAATGCGTACAGTGCGTACAGAAGAGAATATTGCGTCTGTTTCTGAGAGTGTGGCTGAAGACCGTGAAATGTCGATTCGTCGCCGTTCGCAGCAATTGGGTTTGTGTTATTCGACCACATGGAAGATTTTACGCAAAGATCTTGGTGTAAAACCGTATAAAATACAGCTCGTGCAAGAACTGAAGCCGAACGATCTGCCACAACGTCGAATTTTCAGTGAATGGGCCCTAGAAAAGTTGGCAGAAAATCCGCTTTTTTATCGACAAATTTTGTTCAGCGATGAGGCTCATTTCTGGTTGAATGGCTACGTAAATAAGCAAAATTGCCGCATTTGGGGTGAAGAGCAACCAGAAGCCGTTCAAGAACTGCCCATGCATCCCGAAAAATGCACTGTTTGGTGTGGTTTGTACGCTGGTGGAATCATTGGACCGTATTTTTTCAAAGATGCTGTTGGACGCAACGTTACGGTGAATGGCGATCGCTATCGTTCGATGCTAACAAACTTTTTGTTGCCAAAAATGGAAGAACTGAACTTGGTTGACATGTGGTTTCAACAAGATGGCGCTACATGCCACACAGCTCGCGATTCTATGGCCATTTTGAGGGAAAACTTCGGAGAACAATTCATCTCAAGAAATAGACCCGTAAGTTGGCCACCAAGATCATGCGATTTAACGCCTTTAGACTATTTTTTGTGGGGCTACGTCAAGTCTAAAGTCTACAGAAATAAGCCAGCAACTATTCCAGCTTTGGAAGACAACATTTCCGAAGAAATTCGGGCTATTCCGGCCGAAATGCTCGAAAAAGTTGCCCAAAATTGGACTTTCCGAATGGACCACCTAAGACGCAGCCGCGGTCAACATTTAAATGAAATTATCTTCAAAAAGTAAATGTCATGAACCAATCTAACGTTTCAAATAAAGAACCGATGAGATTTTGCAAATTTTATGCGTTTTTTTTTTTTTAAAAAGTTATCAAGCTCTTAAAAAATCACCCTTTAGTTAGTGGAATTTAAAGTGCGGTTTTTGCTCATATGTAAATAATTAATGTACATGTATATATTTACATACTTAAGTCAATTTTATAAAGCAAAAAAAAATTTAAATTTTTAAATTCCACACCTACGATGTCGCACGGGACCAATTTTCAGTAGTTTCCAAAACCACAAATCTTCTGATTTTTGAACAAGGTTTTTTTATTTTAATTGTATAAAAATTTACTGTTTATACCCAAAATTTGGCGAGCTTGCTGCTTTTATTTGCGATGCAGTGGGAACAAGTGTTGTTTTTTGGTATCGCACGGGACATTAAAATATAGGATTATAAGAGAGCAAAAACTTACAGTTATTTACAATCGCATGGTTTCTTATGCATTTTATTTTGCTCTTTGTACCCTTATAAAGGTTTTACACAAAGCAAAAATTAATACATGATATGTTTTTTTAACAATTTTGACGAAAAACAAATGCAGTAGAAAAATCGAAATGAGAAAAGTAGCTCCTATGCGACTTGGCTTTCGTATATCTCGTAATTGGTTATTAATTAATTTAAAATTAATTAAATATAAATAAATTTAAATATTTTCCTATGATAATATGCAAAAACTTTGTAATTATAATAATGTTTAATATTTTGCCTGTGGTGGACCTTCTGGCGGAAATGCCCATATGTAGAAACTGGGACTTCGACTAGACTGTAACATATATGTATATAAATGAAACTGAACGTTAATTCTGAAAAATGAAAAGTAATTATTTTGATTCATTGTCATCTAGAGGTGGCACTAAGAGTTCCAGTAACCCGAAACCTGTTTCCTAAGAGAACATTTTAAATAAAAGCTGAAAATGAGTCAAAAAACCAGGGACAACTAAGGAATGCACCTTTATTAAGAACATTTACACTGAAAATGTTGGCGGGTGTATGAAAAAGTTGATTTTCATGGGGATTTATTATAATATCCATATGGATAATATACGATATAATATTTCGGCAATTTATTCAATAATTTTTTTTTTTTATTTTATAGGCTGTTACCGCAGCAAAAATTCTTCTAATGGCAAATAAGAAGAAACCTTGTTGTTCACTTTTATAAGACGCCACTTCAAACTAAAGAACTCACTAACTCGAAACATGACTTTGATCTTAAAATGAATTGAACTCTGATCTTAAATTAAATATATTTTTATATTTAAATTATATTGGCAAACTGAGAACTGAGCTACGTGTATGATGAAAATAAAAGATATTGCATCCTTTGCATAATCGGTGTTTCTGATCAGTTCTGCTTAGTTTCGGTTGGGATTGCGACATTGTTAGCCTTCTGTAGTCGTCGTAACAAGTGGAAATTGTACTTACGAAATTGTACTCTCAGTAAACAATCGGGTCATTATCCCTCAACCAACACAACATAAAGGAGCACCATTTCTCACAAGTTGCCTAGATTTCCCAGCTGTCGGACTCATTTCATTTAAGCATCCTGTATTTCTTGTAGCATAACTCTCACGAGCTCTCTCCGAACTTAACAGCTGGCGAGGTAATCATGTAGAGAAAACAAAATTGAAAGGAAACTATTTTTGCCGAGTACAGTTTTCTCTGCAGTTTGAGTTGAGTGTGAGAAGACAAGGAAAGAGTTTCTCCATTTCTGATTGAAGATCATTGTACTGATATCAAGCATGTAGCTTATGCAAACGTACATACAATCAAAGATTCGACAAGTGACGACCGAGCATGACTCTTCGTTTAAGTAACGCTGTAAAAAGAGACACAATTGCCATTAAGCAGTGTGTCTTTTGTTTTTGCTACTCAGCGCAGCGTCTGTTATTACTGTAAATTTTGGTAACAACGCTGGCTCTCGCTCATTTTCGGCCAATACACTAGCATTGCAATGAGTAATGTTCTATTTGGCGCTGGTATGCCAAGAATTCAATTTTGCAAAACGAGGAAGTGTTTACCGCTGCTCAGATTACACTCGCAGGTGTGTATGTGTGTGTGAGTAATGATGCTGCGTCAGCGCAGTACAATTTTTTAATCTTCGCAACAAAAACAAAGAATTATTTGTATGATTCGACTGCAGCATGCCAGGTAAAATTATGCAGTGCAGTGCAATGCTGTTGTTGTTGGCGCTGTGAATCATGCACTCCTCATACTTGGGTGCTAAAATAATATCGAATTCGATTGTTCATTTCAAATTTCATACAAATTTGCTTTCTACCTGCTCGATCGTTCGATCATAGTCAACTTGTTTGCTTTGTTTTTTTCTTTCTACTGTTGTTGTTGTTGTTGCTTCTAACGACGCACTTGTTCTTTCAATTGTTGTTCTGCCATTTATTCGATTTCATTTCATTTCGCATCACTTTGTTTTACTCAACATTTCTTTATAAATATGTATTGCTCATTTTGCACTTCTAACACTGTTGTGGTTCAATGCGCACACACACACCTACACATCTACACACCTTCACATATACATACAAATGCATTTAATACGTTTATTTCGTTGCCTTTTGCCTTTGGCTTTGGCTTTGTTGATGTTTTGACGTTTCGCATTGTTAACGCCGATCGCTTTGCGGTGTGTTGATCTTACGTGAGCGCAACACTACTCGAGATCCAACAAAAATAACTCTACTCAATGCATACTAGCGGCACGTAAGCAAAAATTAAATCCAGAAAATAAAAATAAAAATATAAATAATACTGAATAGGGAAAAACAACACACTTTTGAATTTGTTTACTTTTGCGTTTACCTTGAGCGCGTTCGTTTGTTGCGGCGCATTTGGCGTTTGACGCTTTGCGTGTTTATCTAAAAACGCTGAGGCAAAGCGATTCCAATAGGAAAAAAATACGGTTATGAGAAAAAGCATATCAATAAAAATGTTTGTATGTAAATATAAATACACAGATGCAAGCGCATAAAATTATAAGCATATAATGATTGAAAATGCTTGAAATTTTTGTAAAAAAAAAGAAGATTTTTATTCGAGATTAAAAAAAAAATTAAATAAAAAAACTAAATAAAAATTATTAAAAATATTTAACTTAACTATCATATTGTATGCTTTAGTTGATTTTCTTTAATGTCTCTATAACTGACTTTGGACCAAACCTGATCTTCGTAGAGAATTTTGAAGAAAAAAATATTTTCTTGGATAATATGAGTAGGATAATTATTTCATCAAATTCCATGAGATTGATTTATATTTAGCTATTCGAAACAAATATTTGAACAACCGCAGCCAGCTGCGCTGAAAGTGTCAAAATGGAACCAACCTGGTATAACCATGAAAGCTTTACATTAAAAAATAAGGCGTTGAAAAATTAGGAATATATGTATACCAACCATAAACCATATGAAATTAAAGATATTGACTCTCTGCTAGATGATCGACCAACTTTCTCTCCCTATCTCAGGTATACATCCGAGTTTTTCCAGAACAGAATAGAGAGATTAGTTTTATGATATAGTTCAATGTTATTCTTTGCTGGTTTCAATATTTACAGGGATGTCGCCTGAGTAAAAAATCTTCACTAAATGGGCGGGTTGGACAATCGTACGGTTGAATATATTTGTTACAGATTTATAACTTGTATAAAAAAGACATAAAATACACATACATAGATAGATATTAATTTATTTATAGAATTGATATTATTTATTGACAGTATGGGACGAAACTTGCAAATTTACACTTCGAGCGTTTAAACGACTCTACAATGCTCCCCTTTTTGCTTTACTTTACTTAAGATTCTATTAATACGTCGACGCGTTAGGTTTGGTTAAAAGGAGTACTCTCACAACAGGTGTCGCGATAGATCCCACTTGGATAGGTAAAGAGCCGGTCCATTGTGAAGCCAAAAGACTCACAAAAACGCCCTTACTTATCGCCGCAGCGGTTTGTGTCTATCACAAATTTTATGAGGCGTCTAATGTGTATTCCAGCAAGTTCGCATGGTTCGCACAAGTATAACTAGCGAGAAGTTTTAATCTCAGTCTTACAAACTCTGAGCAATGGAAATGACTTGGTGTTTTCACCTCGCCTTCCTCCAAACAACAGTTCGTGCCCGGCAGCATTCCTAGCCTCATCGCATGGTTGCCTATTTCGCAGTGTCCAGTGAGTACTCCCACTATAGCGGCAAGGTGAACCTTTTTGAGTGCTCGTAGTTCCGCCAACCTCTTGTATTCCACTTTGGGTTAACGGAGCAGGCGTTTGCCAAGCTCGCGAGAGGTCCGTTGATACAGTGTTAGAGGACAACAGGACAGCGGAGCCCCAGCTCGTTTCCCGCTCGTTCGACGGGTATATCCTATTAAAAAATATTATTTCTTAAAAAATTATATTTTCACTTCTAAACTAGAAAAGCTCTAACACTCCCACTTGAATTACAACACACAATTCACATAGCAGCAAGAGGTCAATCACTACATGCAGACCTTTTGCGATTTTTGCAAACCTTGAAAGCATAACAAAAATTCTAATAAATTTAATGTCTAACATACAGAATTCGATGTTATATTTTTGTATATATGTATTACTTATGTATGTATGTATCTAACGAATATAGAAAATCGCCAATCTATTTTCAGAATGCTTTGCCTTGAAGGTGTGATTTAAATAGAGACATATTTTATTCATATCTACACACTCACAAATATACATACATATATAGGTATATGTGTACGCTTACACGTGAAGCACTGATAAGACCAATAGCTGCAACAACAATCACAGCAACAACATATATTGGCATTAGTGCACTTATCAGTGATAAGTAGCCGAGTCATTGATTCGTTTCAAGGGCTGTCAATAGGCGAGTAAACGCCACAGCGCACATACATACATGCATTCATTCGTACTAATATAAGTATGCATGTTGTCAGAGTTGATAGTTCCAGACTATCTGTTGACAAGACACTTACTTATGTACGTGTTACGTATGAGTCGGCGGTAATCGTGAGCGATTACAAAAATTATATTTAGTATGTGTGTGTAAATCGCAATTTATTTGCATTTGTTTGTATAAGACTGAATCAGCTGACTGCAACATCTGATTAACTAACGATTAATGCACCTGAACTTGAGCGTATACATATATGTCTGCGGTATTAACGGTTCTCATGATCTCACGCGATTTGATTAGGGAAATTTCTGGTGACCATAGAATAAACCATGCTGAGTTGAAAGTTTCATATCTTTAATATGCGATTACACAGTATAACAGTATATCATCGATAAAAGTTATGGAGTTAATCTCTTTTACTACGTAGTAAATAATATTAATTCATTTCCATGGATGAGACCCGCATATTCGGAATATGAAGGCTAATGAAAAATGCGAATTGATAAATAGGGTGAGAATCTTATATTTTACAACTTAAATCGATATCTTATCGTTGAGGCTCAGTTGAAACTGTGATCTCAGCTCAACAGCCGATACTTTGTATAAAATTGATAATATAAATATTTTCCATGCAACAAAATCCGAAAAATAAAAACTATATTTATTTCTTCTTAATCCCAAACAAATTGTCAATAAAAGCATTTCTTTAGGGCTTTAGGCTTGCCTATTTTCCCTTAATTTACGAGAAAGTGATATAGACTGATGGAACTCAAAATGGGCTTCGAAGGGAAATAGACGTCGTTGTGATATATAAAAAAATATGTAATTATCGATTTGTGCGTCAAGTTCAGTCTTCAGAACATTCAAATCCACAAACTTCCTTCGCCGCCTGAGTTAAATGTCAAATTTTTCTTTAGAGACTTATACTTAAAATAAATAAAAAGTACCGGTTTTTTGGCGTGACCCAATCTTTCGATTCTGCTTAAACAAATTAAGGCAGCTCGACTCTTCTGGATATTGGATCATGGAGATACATATCTCATTATTCACTCAACTTATCCGTTAGTCGATTAGAAGAATGGATTGATTATCAACTGTTGAGTTAATAAAAATTTTATAGGCTGTGCAACATGTTGCAAAAGTATGAAGAGTTTGCTACAGGTTACCAACACAGGTTACATGCCTATTCAATTGTTAAAACATATATTAATATATGTACATATGTATACGATATACACTATACATATCTACGTATGTTTTGTAGTATGCACGCAATTACGTGACCAATTATGTTATTATAACAGATACGTGCGACAGGACGAGTTCAATGGCTTGCTCGGGTAGGTATGGCTGGTCAATTTCATTCATAGATTGGCGGTGAACACTCAAATCTTTTTGACTCACACCAAGTATTTATAGTACGCATTCGACGACGATTTGTTGCAAGCAAACAAGTGCCTAACATGTACCTAACAGTACATGCATACATACACAGTCATATACAAAAATATGTACATGTTCACTTATCTGATTTTTTGGTATGCACAGACAATGGAATTTCATTCATGAGACGCCGGCACAAAGTGCATGAGACACAATGTGAACAACGACACAAACAATGACAACAACAACAGCAATAAGAGCAACGAAAACCTCCCAGACGCACGATAAGAGCAACTTGTGGAAGTGACGCAAACGCATAAATAAATAGAAAATCGTTCGGAATTCGTGCAAATGCAGGCAGTTGTTAGCATGGCAACAACAACAACAGCCACTTAACTTAAAAGCAGTAACATTGAAAAGTTGCACTACGCTATGGCGAATGGATGGCTGAGCAGTGTGCCGCTATGCCAACAGCCGAAAATCGGGGAATCACCCTTATCAGCGCGCAAACATCCACATTTCCAAACAGCGACGGCAGCCACAACTAATCGTATCAGAGCAACTTGCGACTCGCCGCGCTTTAACAACAACTTTCATCTATTACCGCTGCCGCTGTGTACCTTCGTACCGGCAAACATTATAATTTGGCGACCGAAAACGATTGCGTCGCTCATAAATTGCTTGCGCTGCGAATTGCTCTCTCCTTCGTTACTCTATAGCACCAATCCGTAACAAAGTAACACAAAACAAAATCTGCATCGAGCTACGTTGTTAACCCGTTATTAATAAGCTTCTAATGACACTCCCTTGTATTCGATACGATTTGTTATTGTTTCTTTTCAGTTAGTTAACCAATCAACAAGTCGTGCGATTTGGAAATGAAGTATTATCATTAGATAAGCTGGAAACCCGCTCATTTTATCTAATACAACTTTTCGACTCATATCGGTTCATTTACCTTTGTGTTATCGAGAAGAAAATTAACGCGCTTATTTTGAGGGAGTTGCGAATTTATGTATGACCTAGTTTACTGGTTTGGGACGCCACATAATGTGAAAAACAGAATATATGTGCATATATCATATGTTGAGCGAATCTCAATCGAAAGAATTTGAGGATTTTATCCTTTGTATATGGAACTGAGTACTGTTACAAGGCATATGATGTCTAGAAGTGATTATATGTATTAAGGTTTGTCCAATCGTTTTATTTATTGAATTTTGATTGTATCAGACATATGTATATAGAACCATAGAAGTAGAATTCAATTTCTGTTTTATATTTACACAGATTTGATTCAGCGAACCGTAAAATGCTGATCACATATCTGATAAGGATTGTCATATTTCAATCTTCCCAGATAGTACACATGGATCCCATATACATATGCAATATGTTTGTACCATACGATGACAGTAGTCCTTGCAAAAGCGCGTAGAAAACTTCCGTGTCTCCAGATGATATGGCTTCTATTAAAAATGTTCCAACTTGAAGAATTTTCCAACGAAATTGGTTCCAACACTTTACGGAAAAAGCTCACGATCATAGAGAGCATTTATTTAAAAGTATTTGCCAAGTCGAGCTGTGATAATAGAGATGTTCATCGTACCCTCGAAATAATGTGATATTTTCGAAAAAATGTACCGTCCAAAACACAGGGATGTAACCTTTGAAACATTTTCCGTTTTATTTCTGAAATAAATTGTAGTGCTCACGACACGTTCCTTCGGAAAGCAAAATGCAAGAGAGCACTAAGTAATTGAAGTTTCACCTTCGTAACTCTCCAAATACTTATCCGAGGAAAGAGAGCAGTGCAGAAATTCTTGGGTAACTCTAATAGAAAATTAAAACTGGCGTCTCACAAACCAATTTCTGTTTTTAAAGAGCCCAGTTGACAAATGGATTCTTCTCCTCACTTCCAATGATATTGCAGTTTAAAACACGATCACTTAACCTGACGAGGAATTGATTGCCTTTTAGCAATTATTAGAAATTCAGCTAAAAAAATGTTCAATAAAGACTGCACTAAAACCGAGAAGAACAGTTTCGAGTGAATTTCTACTAACTGCATCTCGTCCGGAAGTGAATTCCAGAACCTATCCAAATATTCCGCTACGCAAATAGTTTAGGTGGTGAGTAATGCTGCGTTTACACTGGAAAATTATGGAATACATTTCACTCAAATACAAAAAGTGTAGACACTCAATAAGAATCACTTAAAATAATTTAATTTCTTCATTTGGAATGCGCGCGTAGTCAGCTGACAAACGAAAGCGAAACAGCATGCGTGCCAGAAAAAGAACCTTTTAAGTAATGACATCATGAGTACAATTGTGGCAATGGCAATCAGTATTGCGCAGCAACAACAAAAAGCTCGGACAACCACCGGCACAACGGTATGGTGATGCCGAGTCGAAGTCAGTGACGACGAAGTCAATAACGAAAGACGTTGAAGACAATGAATAGAGGAAAATGTATATGTAGCCAAACAACGTCATGCGAAAATAGTATAAAGAATTTAGTCGCTACTGTTTGAAACAGTGGAACGTAATGCTAGTTACGTATGTACGTAAAGTACTCGTAGTAATAACTAGTACAAAGAAGAAACACATTGCATTTAACAGCATCATTAGCAACAATTGTAGACTTGTTACACACAATAATCGGCAATAACGTCCTCATAACCTCGACATCAGTTTATTTTGCAACAAAAATGCTGCTTTGTTTTTGTTTTTCTTTCTTTTATGACAAACAAACAGTTTGCATCAAAATTACCGAGTAATCCTACACTGCTGCACACGCCTCCCTTCAATGGATATGTGTGTGTGTGTGTGTACAAAAGCAATTTTACCAGTTGCTGCAGCACAATTACGTCAACGTATACTTCAAGCTTTAACTATTTTGATAACTAACGGTTAACAACGAGTCGGCAACTGTACGGCGCACTAGTATTGGTTGTGCAAATCGTATAGTCAGGCAGGTGAAATTCTTTGTTGAAACTGCAATGCAGTGCAAGATGTTGCCACTCTGGTTGGTTTCGTGTAACCGACGAGCAAGTCGATATGGAGAAGATAGAAGATATGTTAGACTACTTGAACTTAACTTTATTACTCGAACATGCTTTATATATATTAAAAATAACGGTTGATCCAAATAGAGGTATTTTTTTCAATAACTTTTCTTTTTGACAGCTCACGCTCGACCTCCCCAAGCGACATCGCTTTGCTCTACGACATCTTGAAAAGTTCCAAGAACATTCGACGTTTTCGAGCCAAATTCTGTTCACCGATGAGTCCAATTTCTGGCTCAATGGGTATGTAAACAAGCGAAATTGCCGGATTTGGGACGAAAAGCAACCTGAGAGCTGCAATTTCATCCAGAAAAAATAACGATTTGGTGTGGTTTGTGGGCCGATGGAACCATCGGTCCATATTTCTTCAAAAATGTTGCCGGTGAGAACGTAACCATCAATTGCGACCGTTGTCGTGCCAAGATAACCGACTATTTTATGTCTGAAATTGAAGCTCATGATCTCGGCGACATTTGGTTTCATCAAGACTGCGCCACTTCCCACACATCGCATCAATTAATGGATTTATTGAGAAAACACTTCGGTGAGCAGATAATTTCACGTTTTGGGTCGGTCGATTGGCCACCAAGATCGTGTGATATCACACCGTTAGTCTTTTTCCTGTGGGAATATGTAAAGTCTAAAGTCTATGCGGACAATTCTGCTTCGATTCAGGCATTGGAAATATCACTCGTTATGCGCATTGTTTAAATAGTTAAAGGAAAGACCAATTCCGTCTCTGTCTAAATTGATAAGGCTAAAGAAAAGAGAGTCTGGAGGAAATAATGTCCCAACATTTATGTTGCAAAAACACAACAAGACTAAAAGAAATTGCTACCTCCTCAGCTCCCAGACGGGTTTCCTATAAGTGCACTGATTTCTAAGAAGTAAGGTTCATTCAGTATCTAATCTAGGTGAATTTGATAATATTTTAGTTCTACGTCGATACTCCATCACCGTTAATTATCACATGAAAAATATTCTAAATGAACCGAAAAGATGGTTACACCTTCTTAAAAAATCTTAATGCAACATTTTTCCACGAAAGCAGCCTGGCAACGCATTAACGGCTTATCACTGGTCGAAACTATAAGTGGTACACCGTTAGCGACCAACTCAACACCCATCAACGAATTTTACTTCCTTCCTTCCTTCTTTTGAATAATTTATTATCCAAACACTGTTGAACTGCTTTAATAGATCGTTAACACAGAGATGGCATATGTAGTAGATTCAATATTTTCAAACTGTAAACGCAGTAACGATAATTGTCATTGCCACAGCAACCCTATGTTGTCGATTGGAATGGGCGCGTTTTATAAAGTAAAAATAAAATAAATATTTTTTAGCTTTTTGCTATTTTTTCGTAGTTTTTTCTCTCCACTTCGTACATTCATTTTATTCGCTATTCGCTGTGTACTAGTCACAGTGCCGAGAAAAAAAATGTTTCAAGGCAAAATGAGCGCTATGAGGCGCTGTGTCATCATCATCAACAACTACAACAATAATAACAAAACAGCAACAGTCAACAATGAAAAAACTAAAAGAAAAAAAAAACAACAAAAAAGAATAGTAATCAACAAAAAATAAAAGTAACAACAATAACAATAGCAGCGAATGGCAAATGAAAGCACGACACTGCAAAGCGGCCACAGAAGAGCTCACTTGTGCGCTTGGGAAACAGAAAACGCAAACGCCGCCAAATGCCAAACGAGCAATGTTGGGTTGAGTGGCTGGCTGCCCGACTGGCGCGACTACTGCTATGAGTCGCCAGGTACAAGTTAGCCAGCTAAAAACACTACAATTTCATAGCGACCAACAGCCAACAACTGTGTGGCGGTCGGCAGTCGGCAGCACGGGCGCACAACGAACGAACAACAAATGGCAACAACCAACCGAATCAGCGACCAGCGAGCCACCGAGCCAACACAACAGCAACGTCAATCGTAGCCAAAGGCACCAGCAGTTGGCAATAATTTTATTTTAGCCAAACACGCTGACATACGGACCCAGCCACAGATACCGATATACAACATACCGTACAACAATAACAGCAACAACCACAACAATTGATATGGTCATGTGTGAGTACAATAACAGTACAACAACAAGCAGTCACACTGCAAACGCGCAGAGACAACAAAATTCGAAAACAACAGCAGCAATGGAAACGTCTCGGCACCGATTGTGGCGGCGAATGCCAACGCGCTTGAAACGACAACAACGAACGGCGAAAAATATCGAACGATATATATACCCGTATGCATAAGCGAACTGTGCGAACGAACTACGTAATATCAAAACTTGTCTATATGTTGTCTTTATTATTATCGTATTCGTTGTTCAAATGCTGCTGCTTATAAAACTTTTATACTCAACCTAATGAAAAATATATGTATGTATGTACGAAAAAATAAGCAACACGAACGGCAGCACACAATTGAAACGATGGAACGACAGCGCGGATTCGTCGTTTGCTCGCTCGTTGGCTGGTTCGGTCGTTCGTTCGTTCACTGTTATTGAACATACTTAGCCGTTGGGCGAGAGCAGGGCGCCGGCGTGAGGTGGTTACACAATACAGCAACAACAGAAATATTTTGTGGCGCTCATGTGATCCAACAAACAATTGAGTGGGGAATGGCACAGTGTCCGAAGTGTAGCGACTCACATGTGTATGTATGGGTATGTAGAACCTATTCCGGGTAAATAAATATTCCGATTCACGGAAAACACTCGTAAGCGGCATCTTTCGAGCCACTCATCACAGCTTTATCAGCGTTCTCATTAAATGAGCAATCAAGAATAAATATGACATAAACCCCCGGAGTACATGGTAGACATGTCGCGATCCAAAAGTGAGCGCAATAACGACAATTCCTACGCGGAGAGGTGCTGCAATAACCCGGTTAACTTACTTTATTTTGATACGGTTCCAACCCCTATACGAACTTCAACCGAGGTCCCAATACATTGGTGCAAAAAACATTGCCCATAATACCGGTAGACTCCATTGTGCATAGGTCACTAGCATAACCTGTACCAATCGGGCGTGATCAAGGTCAACTTTTTACCTTGCGAACCACATTCAAAATATGCTAGTCTCGACTTAATACTGAATAGCTACGTGATCTCGATTTACGACATGTCCTCAGCTGGAAATACGGAACTCACATCACAGCAAACACGAAAACCTCAATTCCCATGGCTACCCACGCCTTTCATTAACTTCAACAAATCAGACCTAATTCAAGAATTTATAAGAAACTTGTCCATTCGCGACTCTCAGATAGCATCAGTAGATCTAATCAAAAAACGTAAGAATCAAATCCGTGTGAATAATACCTCTCGAAGTATCGGGGTTTGGAGGTTCTATATGTCTAACCTCTATAACTTTAAGACTCCATTGTTAGCGGAGCCATTTTCGTTCGATGAAACTAAATTTTTCGGAACAAATTCAAATTGGAAATCAAGTTTTTCAGAGCTCTTTCTTAGTCTAAAGTTGGATGCTGAATTAACGGAGCGGTCCGAGGCCAGCCAGCTAGTGGAAGAAATAGATTCGACAAGCAAACTACATATATTCATCGTCCCTTAAATCAAAAGCTGTTTTAGAAGGAAGGTCGTGAGAATGTCTGTCACCTCACCGAGAAGGTGAATCTCCTTGCCCTGTGACGGCCCCTCCGATGTTACTTAAAACAAAATTTCTGAAATACAGAAACTTGTTGGTGGATATACTATTCATACAACCCCACAGTCTCTACCAACTACCGTTAGCTGAACTCAATTGTAATGCCCTGTGCCACAATTTTCGTGCGGGTAAGAGACCTAACAAACGAGACAATTTTAATAATTAAAAACTATCTGGTAACTTTCACCGTACATTTGTATGCAATAGTATAAAGAGAAACCACTATACTACTCGTACAAATGTACTCAACTGTCGGTGCTGCCAGATTGCGCAGCCGACGAATCGTAGATTTTTTGTTACTAAATAAATATAAATACATTAGCGCATACGAATATACCCATACAGAAAGCCAACAATGGAACGAGCGTAGAAAAAATTCACAACTGACAGGCTGGCGAAACGGCAACACAGCAAAAGCTTTTCAGGTCCATACTGCGAGTAAGTGAATGCCTCGCGTGGCCTCGCTTCGTCGTTGTGCCCTTTAATGCTCGCACCAACTGACTGACTGTACGCGCCCCAGCCCAGCGCAGTGGCCAGACTATGAGCGCAATGCTCGCGACCGAGTTGTGCCACCAGCACGCGAACTGACGGACGTACGTATAGACGGGCGCACTGACTGACGGACAAGTTGTTCGACGATTTGCTGTTTTTCTCTTATATATTCATTATTTGCTCGGTTCGTTGTTGCGACACTGCAGTTCGGTCGCGCGCATTTCAAGCGACGACCGTAATAGCAACGACAACGGCGGCTATGGCTTTACTGCAATGCGAAGCAGCCAGTCAGGCAGCCAGCCAGCCGGGGCAGGCAGAGCCAAATAACCCAACCGAATGGGCTCGGGTCGTTCATCGTCGTCGTGGTGTCGGTTGTTTGCGTTTTGCACCAATGCAGCGTTATTCGCTTATCGTTCGAGTGGCGGCCACAGCTTAATCTCACGATTGCAACGACTATGCAATTGTAAACTTTTGCCCAGCACACACAACCAAACACACATTCATAGGCGCGCATATGCATGTATTCAACTTGTTGTTGGTATTTTACATTTGGCATTTCTCTCATCAACCATGCAACCATGCAGCCAAGCATTCGCGTTCATTTTTTCCTATGCACAATGACAGCAAATAGCAAATGCACCAACAGCAATGCAACTTGCTCGGCTGGCTGGCTGCACATTACTAGCAAAAGCAAAGTGGCAGTAAAAATCCATCAAGGACATTGCTGTTTGGTTTGCGAGAATTGCAGCGCAGCAGCGGCGATATAAAGAATTCGACTCAACGCGGTCGCGGCGTTCGAGCCAATAGTGGGTTGTTCGCAAACCGCCATCATCGGTAGCATATTCGTGGTGATTTCCATGCCATCTGGCAACGTTGCGGCGTACAGGTGTACAAGAAATTCAAATTAAATTGACTAAGCAATTGAAATTGTTATCGATTAATGACAGTTGCGTTTCAAATATTCACATTTTGCGAGAAACTGGCAAAACTGGCGGGTTTTTCATGAAGTTGAGTTATATAAAGTTCAGTATGTACTTAGTTACATTGAAAAGTATTTAATTCTCGTAAATGTAAAGTTGTGTGGTTATCGTTATTGAGAATCGACACATTCTAATAGAAAAAAAAAAAACAAAAGATATCTATTTCAAAAAATTCACTCTCGAACCGCAATATAAAAATATCTCTATCTCTAGTAACAACTTTTTAAATAATCGCTTTTTGAACTCTCCTTAGGACTGTTGTGATAAACTTAACTCCCTACAGAACGATTTATCGGGCATAAAACAAATAGCTTAACAGAAGTAACACTAAAACATAAATACGTCCATACCTAATATTGTATTCAAGGCTGCTTCGAATATAAGCGACTCTATAGTATTTGAAACTTAAAAATAAATACTTCTCCCAGATCACACATAAACTTTCACCAAATTGCAAGAGTTCACATCATTTTAATGATCTATCCCAGTATTTCATATTACTGAATTCAGCTGGAAATTTTTGTTGTTAATTCCAGACACATTTTACAAGAGTACAGTCGATCATAGCCCAAATAGAATGGATTATACTAAGACTTTACACATTCATTAAATTCCTGAATGTTAACCCTCTATGATTATTATAAATATTTACGAAAACACTAAATTGCACTCAGTGCCTTATCGAAAATCTTCAAAAAAAAATATTATTTATGTTACTCATTGGCTATTTGTGTTTTTACTTTATTATACTTTATTTAATTTTTATTTTAAGACATTTTATATTTTAGTTTTTCTATTTAATTTAATTAATTTTAATTAATTTAATTCAAATTCTTTATATATTATTATTTTTTACTTTAATCATTTTATGTTTATCATTATTAAAACTTCCATATTATTTTAAATTTATTATTAATATTAGTTTATTTAGTAATTTTATTTGGTTTTATTTTAATTTACTTCATTTTTATACTCTCGCAACATGTTGCAAAGAGAGTTATGGATACTTAGTTAAACAGTGGAACTTCGATAACTCTAACTTCCGTAAGTCAAGCGTTTAGGTATCAAATTTCATACAAATTTGCTCCCATAACTCAAACTTCTATAACTCGAAGTTTTCCATAACACGAACTTTTAAATTGACAATAAAAATCAAATTTCGCACAAATTTCCTTCCATAAATTTGAAATTTTACTGTCAAGGAACAATTTTAAAGGAGTCCCTATATTCGTATGGAGGCGAACAAAAAATATAATATTACACTTATATACATATTTCATAAATCGTGTAACAAAGGCATAAGATACAGACGTCGAGAGCCAAACAATAGCAAAGTGCAACAAACAAAACTACAGAAATCATGTTTTAATGTATTTAAATAAAACTTTTTGCGAAGTAAATAAGTAAAACTGGGTAAATCTACATTGTACAGGCTTTTGAAAAATGGTATGTTTTAATAAAAATTCTATAACCCGATGTTTTTTTGTGGATTATGGTGATTCGAGATAGAGAAGTTCCACTGTATTTTTAACCAATTTTCATCGTTAATTAATTTTTTTGAATTTTGTAATTTACTTGAGTTTTGTTTTTAATTAATTGAAGTTTTGAATTTTCTCATTTAGTATTTTCTGTTTTAGTTTTATGTAATATGTATACCATTAGATTTTTATCAACATTAATTTGTTAATATTATTTTATATTTGGATAGTTCATTTAACGTATTTATGTTTTCAGTTTTAATTATTTTATTTATATATTAATTCTTACTTTTTACTATGTTTTTTTTAATTCGTTTTAACTGGTATTTTAGTTTTTAATATATAATTTAATATAAGTATTAACGATACTATTTTTATTAAATTATTACTATAATTTCATATCAGGTTTCCCGTTTTTTATTTGATGATCTAAATGTATTTGCACCCATTTTTATATACATATCTTTATTATCATAAACTGAATTAAACGTTTGTGTGCTTGTACTAGCCTGATATAGCCCCATGAATATTTATTCAGGTATTTAATATTTTCTAATACTAATTTTTGTTTAACTATTTGTGTTTTCTATTATTTTATTTCATAATTTGTGAAGAATCACCACTATCTAGATATTGATCGACTGCAACGAAATTATGTACATACATATGTATGTATGTGCCAATTCCAATTTTACCACAATCGCAGTATATCAAGCACCACCGATGACCGATTTTCATTTTTTTTTGATTGAGAGATTAATTGAACAAATACATATATGATACAGCAGTCATATTGTAAGGATCAAAGATGAAAAAAATGTAATAAAAATTTCAACTGAAAATATTTTACAAGAAAAAATTAAATATAAACATTACACCTAAATCTGTTATGAAGCCTTACAGTTAAATCTTTCTTAAGATTATTTAGTCAATTTGATTAAATTTTTTCCACCTGTTAGAAATTCTATACAATTAAATTCCTCAAACAAATATAATTATTAATTAATATTGGCATTAACTCTATATATAAATAGTGTTGCCAACCACTTAAAAATGTATCAAATTACCTAAACGGATTTTTTGGAGATACATCTGAGAAGGTTTTGCGACCTTTTTGAAAGTTTAAATTAAAAAGAATATACTATAATTAATTCAATATTGTCATATATAAAAGTTTAAATAACCAAATAGTTTAAATAGCCTAACGTACCATTTCTGCTTTTGAATATGAATTTAATCGAAATAAATTTTTTTTTATTCCTTAAAAAGTTAAATTGAGAAAACTTCTTAATCAAACTTTTTATTGCATTCGATAATTCCAGGTAATTTTTTTAAAACCTAATTTTAAATTATTTTTATGAAATAGGTATTATTAATATTGAGATTTTGATAATAAAAATATTTAATAATAGTCTTTAATGGAAAAAATTATTCCTACTTATTTATTACTGTTTTAAACTTTCAACAACATTAAGTTTCCAAATATCTCCTTATATTCAATTATTTCGAAGTATTTTCGATTAAAAAGTACATGGTTGAACTCTTCAAAACTCAAATGTTGTATCTATTTTAATATTATTTTAAATTCCCCCCTCAACTAAAGGGTAAGTTTTTAATTTTCAGATGAAATTACCGCTAACTTTGAATCGCAACAGCAGTAACGAACTATTTCTAAATTTCATCATGCCACCAATACAGGCGCACCCACACACAACACACTCCAACAAACACATATTAACCGCACAGCCACCACACACCCACAGGTAATCGGCTTGAAGGACACAGAATTTTTTGACAATTGCATTGAACTGTCAATGCGGGATCAGTGCTGCCACATAAAGTAAAACTCAAAAGTGGAAATTTCGTTTTTAAAAATCTATGAATTTGTGAGTACATATGCACGCGATTACCAAAGTGCGCTGTAAAATGAACAAATACGCCGTAACGAAGCAGGCAAATTTACGTTGTGTAGAACTGACGGCAACGGCAAACAACCCCACAAAATACATACAAGTATACATATTGATACATAAAGCGTATTATGTGGCAGTGTGTGGGTATGTGTACAAAATATCGGTTTATATATATTCACTCGTACTGCTAACACTGCTGACTTGGGTTACGAGTTTTCCTTTTCGCTTGTACGAGAATATTTCGTCGGTCGCTTTGCAGCAGTGAAACAACCACCAACAAAAAACGATTTCACAAAACGAACGAACTGCCGACGAATGGTGTTCGTGCCGAAACGCAACAAAACATACACACATTCAAACCGGACCCAGCACCATCCATGCACTCACCACCGCCGACCAAGTCACTTACACACGAATGCACACCGAGATACATATGTATATGTACGTACGCACACTTATGCATTTTAATTTAGTTATTTACGTCGTTGCTGTGCTCGTATGAAATACGTTTTCCTCATGTTTGACTTTATTCTAGTTACCAACCTTGTCGTAGCAGCAAAAGCAAAGCTAAGTATTCACAATTTACTTAATATATGGTTGCGCACAATCTGGCAACGCTCGTTGTTGGAAATTTCAAATAACGGTAAATGTACGTTGCATACATCTGGCAACCCTGCACACTCATAACTTAATGCCGCTCGACCACTCTGCCGCAACTTCTGTTGTTTTACTTCGTTAATATACTTATGCTTGGTGTATTCTTACTTTCCTGCCACATTTGACCACTCAACGGAATTGGTAATGTAGCACAAGGCAGTAAGCGGCAAAAAAGACTTCGCTCAGCGTTGCCATTCGTCGACTGCCATTCGCCGTTGTAACACACTCGGTTTAGCCTTCACAGACTTGATACGATGAAAGGGTCGTTCCACAAGGCGTCAGGATGTGTACAGTGGTGCGAGCGCACAAAATGCGAACAAAATAGACGCTTAAATGCAGCCAACAGATCGACCGACCGAGGTAAAAAGTTGTGCGAATAACCAGCCCACTGTTCAGGAGCATGAATGCTAGTCCTTATATTCATAAGCGCATAGAGGTGGTGCATAAATAGCAGTGTATACCCAGCTACCCAAACCTCAGATGTTCTCGTAAATACTTTGTCCCAGATTCAATCGATTTAATATTAAATGTGTTATATGTTCTAGCGCATAAATTGATTGGTGGCTTGTATGGCTGACCGGGGTCAAAGTGACAGAATGAGTTTAAACAAAATGTATTTAACATTTTTTGAAAATATATATTTGTAAGCCATATATCACTTTCTCAGGTCTGAAAAATAAATCTGCACTTTCAATTTAACTCGATTTGAAAGCTTTAGTTAAAAACTAAAATATCTCAACAACTGTAAATAATAAGTATTAATCCAAACAATTTCTTACGCAAAATAAATATTAAACACAATTTAGACTAAATTTTTATTTTACCAATGGTCAACATATTCCTAGAATTGTTGGCCGGTGTTGGACTCTAGTCTAGACAAATTTTTCTGAGGTTAAAATTCTCGGCCAGATATAAATTCAAGTTTTTGGTTATTTATATTTGATTGGCGTGATGAATGATAGATGACTTTTCAAAAGTGGAGGTACTGCCCTTTTGATCATGTTGGTTACGGTTGTATCTATTTTTATAATAAAATGATTTTCGAAGAAGTCAACATTTCTGAAAATAAATAGAGTTTATTTCTATCTTCCTAGAATCCATCGTTATATACATACTATTAATATCTATATGCGCCAAACCAGCATCAAAAGCAGACACAATGTCAGCCTCGAAATCCAACGCTGGATCATCATTCTTGCGAACAGAAGCGTGGACGATGTCAACATCCGATGAAATAACATTGGGAGTTTTCGAGAGAACGGTTTTGCGAAAGATTTATGATATTTCCAGTTGGTGCCAAATAGCAAGAAAGAGGAATGAGTGCCGCGCCCTGGAGGATTGGGTTACAATCGCGGAAGCGGTCCCTACGCCCAGTACGTATAGATAAATATTCGTCAAATTGGAAATATATGACGCACTAATAGGCACATATCAAAATAGTGAATATATTAAATAACAATCTTATTTACGAAATGAAAATTTAAAAATAATAAAAAAAAAATTAACAAAAAAACAAAACAATTTCTGAGAACACTTTTCGTGTAAACAACAAATTGAGTAATCAAGATTACTTGAGATCTCAAGAGCAAAGATATCGTTTACTTTTTCGTAAGTAATCTGCATCAAATACAGAAGGAAGTACAGTTGAACTTCCATAATTCGAAGTCTCTATAACTCGAAATTTTTTTGTGGATTATGATGTTTCAAGTTAATAAAGTTGATTGATATTATCGGAAGCAACAACCGCGCCGTTTGTTCTGCTTTTTCCCGGATGGATAACGAGGCGAAGCGAATGGATCTGGAGGTGAATGAGGACAAGACGAAATATCTTCTGTCATCTAGCAAACAGTCGGCGCATTCGCGTCTTGGCTTTCACGTCACTGTTGACAGTCATAACTTTGAAGACGTAGATAATTTCGTATACCTTCCCAGGTATCAACAACACCAACAATGTCAGCCTCGAAATCCAGCGCAGAATCACTCTTTCCAACAGGTGCTACTTTGGACTGAGTAGGCAATTGAAAAGTAAAGTCCACTCTCGGCGAACCAAAATCAAACTCTACAAGTCGCTTATCATTCCCGTCCTGTTTTATGGTGCAGAAGATTGGACGATGTCAACATCAGATGAGACGACACTAGGAGTTTTCGAGAGGAAAATTTTGCGCAAGATTTATGGTCCTCAGAACATTGGCAACGGCGAATACCGCAGACGATGAGCTGTACGAGTTATACGACGACATTAACATAGTTCAGCGAATAAAGAGACAGCGGCTACGCTGGCTAGGTCATGTTGTCCGAATGGACGAAAACACTCCAACTCTGAAAGTGTTCGATGCAGTACCCGCCGGAGGAAGCCGAGGAAGGGGAAGGCCTCCACTCCGTTGGAGGGACCAGGTGGAGAGCGACCTGGTTACACTTGGAATCTCCAACTGGCGCCGAACTGCGAAGGAAAGAGAGGAGTGGCGCGCTCTCATCGATTCGGCTATAACCGGCTAAACGGTTCAACGCCAATTAGATACATACATACATACATAATGTTCAATACATTTTTAAATATACTTTTATAAGAATATATTGTAAACCAAAGAATTTCAGTTTTTCGAATCAACAAATAAACGTTGATTTCAGTATTAAATATAACCGAGAAGCGCTGAAGTATTATTTTAAAATTTAAATAAATATTTGAAACCGCCTACATTTGAACATTTTTTAAACGCCCAACCTGCCATGCCGGCACACGAAACTCATCTGACGGCAGATCCTGACGCAGGCCATAAACTTATCGATCGGTTGCGCGGCGGCTTTTTGACGCATATCCGTGCAGAAGCTTTACGACTATGCCCACACAGGCATGCATGTAGAACTGTGCGCGTATGTGTGGCATATCCGTTTCGCGGAGCCTTCGAAAAAGTATGTGTGTGTGAGTTGGACTCCGCAAGCACGGTATAAGCGCGTTGATTATTGATATTTATGCATGTGTGCGTAAATGAGGTCTTCCAGCACCAACTTGCTTGCTAGCAAGCGCTAGTATTGTAGATGGCTGGTTGGCTGATTTGCTGTTAAATTATTATTTTTGCTTTTCTACTTCTGCAGCGCGCTAACATTTAGCAAAAGTACGACCAGCCAGCCAACCCCAGCTAGAAATTCAGCATGCACAAAGTTCGTTTCAAGTCGCTGGTGTTGAGGGAAAAACATCCACAAAGCGTAAAATGTATTTTTCGTTTTGTTGCTGTTTTTTTCGTATAAAAACCCAACTGGCAATAGTATTATTATTTTATTTAGCGCTATCTTGCTCTCGCCCGCCACAGCAGTACACAGCACAACCAGCAGTTTAGGGCGCAGCGCGGCGGAGCGGAGTAGAGCGCTGAAATGAGTCGCGTTGAGTTGGATGGGTATTTGGTAGATACAAATGTGCACATGTGTTAGTTTGAATGTATCTTATGTATATAGATGTGTTTGTATATATGCTCCACGCGTACCTAAATACCAGCGACGTTTGTCTGCACATATTTCTGTAGATATGTATGTGTATTGTTGTTGCTGTATGTATGCATTCGCATTTATATTTTTGTGTGTGTATATACTTCCTCAGTATTGTTAAATATGTATATTTGTGTATGAGTGTGCTTCTATACATTGAAGTACGTTCGAAGTACGGGCACGAACGTGGTGAATGGAGGAATGAAAAAGTGTACATTCACATACACACACACACTCAAACTCATTGTATGCACGAAGCGCTAGAGAATGACAGCACAATATAACAATAGCAACAACAGCCGTACGACGGTCGATTCCATGCCCGACACACAAACACAGACGCAACAATGCACAACGCTACACACCTCATGTTGCTATATACACTTTGGCAGTCAGTCGCTCTGTTTGCTGCTTTCGCCGCTGCCATTGCTGTCAATTTTCGTTCGTTCGCTCGTTCAATTGCTTGCCTGCTTCGCTTCGTGTGCTCAATTTTCCTCTGCTACAGCACCGCCGTACCGTCGTCGTGATCGTAACTGCCGACAGTGGTGTATAGGTAGTTTGGTGTTTGAGAGGGTCACCACTTCAAGGTATCTCAACGATACAAAGAAAAACGATTATTTTCGAAATTTTTCAAGCCAATGACGAGATCGTTTTGAGGTGGTACTCTCTTTACTGCGTTAGTAATAACCGTATGAAAGAATTTTGCATTAAAAGAGTGTAACATCATTTTACTCATTTATTGTGCGAAGAAATTTCGAATTTACAACGAAGTATAGCTTTTGTTACTGTTCGTCTTTTTTCGGTTTATAGTGCAGCTATATAACTCTCTCTGCATCTCTCTAAACAGGAACATTTCTCAAATCTCAAGCTGCCGCTCTAAACTTCAAGTAGAATCCTTCATCATCTTCTCTCGAATTTTTAGTTTTCTGATCGGTTACTCTATATTGCCAGATTAGCTAAACGCTCTCAATGAGCGCTAATGCATAACAGTGTACAAATTTTGTATTTTCCATTATTTCATATAACTTTCATAATTTTCCAATAGTTTAGCCAGGTTCTTTAATATTTTCAAACCCTCAACTCACGCACGCACCTGACTTATTTTGCCACTCTACACATAGCCGTTGTTGCTGACTCTGCTATGCTATTTGTGCTGGCGAACGAACTCGTAACAAGCAACCATAACAGCAACAACACCAACAACGCCTAATATATAATGCAGACAAGTTGCGACCGACAGCGACGAGACACAGTGATCCATACTTTGGTTATATGGACAAATAGTATTCCCAAAATACAGTTAAAACTATCTTTACCGAGATGTTTTTGTTAACATCTCGATTTAGATTAAACAACTTATTTGAATATATTTTATAAAGGACCACTTTTTGTTGGGAGAAGTAGTACTTGTAGTCCTAAGTGAAGTTAGAGTTTAACTATTCAAAATGGTTGTTCGGGTACCTTGAAGAAATTAGCTGATAACTCCGAAAAAATTATAAACCTGTTGTTTAGAGATGAGTGTTAATGTATGGTCTAGAATATTTTAGTACGTCAGTGATTGATTTTTTCATAGCACTCGGAACGAAAATTTTGAAACATCGCATACATGATGAATTTTTAAACGTTTATACTGTCTCCGGAATGTAATAAGTTTCCCTAAAATAAATGTTTCTGGCCAGCAATTCATCTGAAAGTTTCATATTTTCGATCTCCATTGTAGAATGACATGCAGTCATATTTTTATTTTGTATAGACATCGCTTACCAATACATCTCAGGCTAAGAAAGCTATTAATTGAGGTTAAGTGTAGAAGGCATTATTTAAAATACAATTTAACTTCCCTAACTCGAATCGCCATAATCCACAAAAATCTTCGAGTTAGAGTGTTATGGAAGTTAAATTGTATGAAATTTGATTTCTGTTGCCAAATCAAGAGTTCGAGTTATGGATTTCGAGTTATAGAAGTTCGAAATATGGAAGTTGCTCTACAAAATCCAAACCAGGTCAAATTTTAGTACTATATGAATACTGTCATATTAGTATCCGTGAATCAACAATTTATCTCTATTTTACTAAAAAAATGTGTTAAATAAATAATTGTGAAAATTTATAGATAGAAATTTATACACACCAAACAACTTCAGATTTCGACAATATTTTAATAGAAGACCTCACAAGCGGAAAATCATTGAAAGATTAGAAGAGCTGAGAGAGAAAATTTAAATTTACTTTAAATTCCACTATTGACCTTTTGCAAAAAATAGGTCGAATTACTTTCGAGAAAACACCGAGAAGAATACAACCAACTGAAAGACGAAAAGCCCACTGTGCCGTGCCGACATTTACGACTATGCCGACAACTGGGTAGGTACGTACACAAAACGTTCGCCTCGATGCCAGCCCGTCCGTCAAACTGTCGGACTGTTGGACGAAACGTTAGCGCAACGCTTGCTTACTTGCTTGATTATTGGGTATACAGCCAGCTATGTACACATGTATATACCTATATGTATACATACAATATGTATGAGACGAGGTAGATAGCGAGCGAACGCTACACACGATGAAGATTACCACAACGAAGTTGGGCAAAGCGAAGCGAAGTGAGGAAACGAAGCACACAAACGCAGCAATTCGTCGTTTATGTGTATGTACATATCCGAATGCTTGTATGTGTGTGTGTCGTTATCGAGTGCGCTGTGTGGCTTAAGCAACAACATATAGTTCACACACACACGTACCCTCATTGTTGATGACGACGACGACGAAGCGTCGTTATATGTACAATGGCAGTCGGCAGCGCAGTCGACGCAGCCAACACATTTTCGAACGTTTCTACTGTGTGCCTCTGGTGAACGTATCTTTCGGTTTGCCAGATTATTTGTGATTTTAGCATGGTAGACTAAGGTACAACGTCGCTCGCACGCACGTTCGTTCGTTCGCTAGCTCGTTTCGTCGTAGTCTCGTCGAACAGAAAAATAAATTTTGTGTAAAGCACTAAACACTATAGTAGCGCCGCCGACACATTAGCCAAGCTAGTAGTTGTCAATAGAGTGATGTGACAACGCGCGTATAATTCTCATTCCAATAAAAAACGCGCGTACGTGATTAAATAATTTTACAAACAAATATTACTAATAAGCTATACAACAAATAAACGTAAAATATTTTGCCGAAAAATCATTTGTTTCAAGCAAGTAAGCAAAGCATAAAAGTGTATAGCCAAAGGTGCAACAAAAATTCGAATAAGTATTTCGAAAAATTACAATAAAAAATTAACAGTTTGAAAAGTGACATTTTTGGAATTTCCTAAGCAAAGTGACAGGAGTTTTGCAGAAGACAAGTAAATTTCCAAATAAGAAAGAACGAATAAATTTCAAAACAAAAAGTTGCCGCACAAAATACAACACAGCAAACCAGTGACAACAAGGAACTGTGCAAATATAAAATTAATAAAAATTTAAAGTAAATTCCATTAAAGTATTACTATAAGCAACATCGTGCATTTTGTACACAACAACAATTGCAGAAAAAAACGCGCGCTCTACCACAAACAGCGCCGAATTATCGAGTCAAAACCAAAGTCAAGTGTAACTAACTGTAGCAATAAAGCAACACCAACAACACATTGACATTTGCCGAAATAGCAGCAGCAACAACAAGAACAACTAGCGAAGAAACAGTGCAAATTCCAGAGTTGTTGCAGCATCTTAACGACTGTGTGTGTATATGTATGCATGTATGTGTGACAGCAGATTTCCTTCCGCATTGAGAGGTGTAAACAAAGCGGCAACACAACAAGAAGCAGCAAGCAGCAGCACTTCTTGTGGCAAATACAATAAGCGCGCAAAACCACGCACAAGTGCAGCAGTAGCAGCAACAACAACAACAGCTAACACTATCTAGTGACAAGTGGAACACAGAAAGTGTTTAAAAGCGGCTAACAATTAGAACTAGCAGCAGCAACAAATATTAGTAACAAAATATCTGCAACAGCAACAAAAAGTATTACAACAAAGCACTTAAAGCTTAAGAAAAACGCAATTATTTTGGCATAAACTACTAAACTAAGAAAAATCATAACTTCAAATTCCCTGTTTATGATTTGTGCCCAATAAGAGCAACAAGCGCTGAACGTATTTAAAGGACAGCAGCTAATTGGAGTATACGCTAAGAAGACACAGTGGCAACTGTATATTTTATTAACTTCAAACAATAATGTGCACTGAGGTAAGTTTTTCTAAAATAAAATTACTTTTATAATTTTCAAACTAACATTGTAATTACATATATTGACAGCAACTTGGGGGGATAGCGCTTGCTGTTTGGAAGCAGCGAAATAGTGAGCGCTAGTGAGGATTATGATTGGGATTATTTGTAATGGTTTAAGAATGTTATAAAATATTATTTTTTTAGTTATAAAATAGCTTCTTGTTTGGAAAAGATAATATTGAAATACAATTGAAAATGATAATATATGTATGTCAAAGTGATCTTATATTCCTAATTTCAGGATTAATCAGAAAGCACAATAACAATCAAAATAAAACAAAGTTTTTGTAATATCATCACAGATGGTTAAATCATTATTTAAAATAGAAGTAATCGGACTTAAAAATTATATTAAATATATTAAAAGTTAAAATAGCGTCACATTACAAAATTCATGTACGAAACAGCACCAATTTCAAAAATAATAATAGACATTGCTAGACATTAGTCTTAAACGAAATTTATTTCAGTTGTTTTTTAAGAATAGATCATTTCTAAAATAGTTCGAAATTAAAATATACTATGTTCAAAGCTACAAGATCATCATTATCATATGCAATCATATTTTTCGGAATCTAAATGTATTACTTGTCACTTGAAAGTCTGTTCTATATTCCAATTCGGCCAGATGAAAAGTAGTGTTAAAAATTTCATAGTATTTTTGATTTCGAAAACAATTTCAAAAACACATAAATAAAAGTTGATAATTATTATGATTTCAACAAATTCGATGCAGTCTAACTTCAGCATATATCTTCATTACAACTTTTATATATCGATGGCTTATCACGTTTTCTACTATTCTTGACGACAAATATCATTTCATGAGTTAATATTCAGAATTATTTTACACTTAAGCCTAATCTTTACTAGCACTACATAAATGGATAAAACGATATTCATTCAACAATATTCATCGATAATCGATTTTTCATTAAAATTCTCTACCAAAACTCAGCGCTATTTTTCCATGATGAGTCAAGTGCTAAAAACATTTTTAAATTCCCAGCTACACCCTGTATTCAGAGACTATGCAAAGCGAAAAAACCATGAATAATACTAGAAAATCATGACACACGCTAGCGTAAATAAATATCGAAAGTCGCTGAGTGCAGATCTGTACAGCGTTGACTGAATAAATGAGTAATTTGTGGGTTAGAGGCAGAGTTTCTAAAGAATAAATAAATAAGAATACTATATGAACAAGGATAATGCAATGTATTGAATTGAAAGGAAAATTATCAAATTGTATTAAATTTTTATGAAGAGATGATGGCTTAGGTAAAGAAAATAGTAGGCAAAGTCAACAGAAAATATATTAGAAATAACTACTACACGGCTTATAATTTCTATATCTTAATACATTTAGATATAACCTCACAAATCGAAACGGGCAAAGCCAAAAAATTGTGATTTGAGAAAGTAACCCATTTCAAAAACTAAACTCTTACGAGTACTGCAACTTCTACTTTTAATGCTATTTCTTCCCCATAAACAGTTATATAGCACATGTGCAACACACATAAGTATCATTAACACTTGCATTTCCGAGCAATTATAAATTGATAATTCGCTTATAATCAATATCCTAGAGTATCCTTAACGCATATAAACACATATCTATATTAGACCAATAACAAAGGAAGTGTAGCAAATGCATAGTAAAATAACAACAACAAAACTAAGGTAATATTGTAACATAACAGTCTATCTGACCGGCAGGGAAAGCCCAATCGACCAATTTCAAATCCAACATGTGGTTACGCCAATTTGTGAACCTTATCACCAAAGCAACACAACAACAACCACAAACATACATACATGACAGCAAACATATGTCTACAATTTAAATTTTTGCCATGTTGTTATTGTTATTGTTATAAGCGCAACAGCATCCTAGCTGTGAAGTGAATCGATTAGTGTGTAAAGTGGCGCTTTACGCAGCCACAAGTCGTTGCTGCATACAGGCAGAGGCAACGATAACCGCACTTTGCGAATTTCATGCTGCTGCAACGAAGTCTGCGCTGTGCCTCCACGCAATTGGTAGGGGTGAGTGTGTGCCGTTAGAATGCATGTGCAATACATATGTATGTACATTTGTTTGGCACAGTTGTAGAGCAATGCATGCGCTTAGTTTAAAACAGCGGCACGTGTGTGTTGCAAGCAAAGGCTGCAACTAGAGTGGCGCTTGTGATAAAAACGCGAGAAACACTTGATCGATTTATATAATGTGCAGTGCACTTGTCAGGGACTCCCTATATGCCGACCAATACAGTTGTCGAGGTGCAACAGCTTTTTGCTGGCTGCACGTGTTGCAAGGTTGCATGCTGCATTCTTTATGAACATATAAATCAACTAAACATATTATTTGTTGTTGTTGTCCTTATGTTATTTGTGCGTAGCAAATAATGTACGTCAGCAGCGACTGCATGACAAGTTGTTTAGGGAAATAGTGGAAAAATACAAACAACTCAGCGAGTTTGCAAGCGTAAATGTGTTTGTATGTGTGCACACAATGCGGAAAAGTTGGCGAAACTTGCATTGTTGTGTGGCAAACTTCCTTCCTTTCTTGGCTGCTGCGGGCAACAAACAAAACTGAAAAGCCGATTGACGTGCGTGCAACATTACGTTGCGGCACATATGTATACTATAGATACTATAATGTTAGAAAAGTTGGCGAAAACTGTTTATTTGCTTTAAGCGCGTTCTCTGTCTCTCTTTTGCTTAATTTTGTGATTTTAATTTTTTTTCCAAATTTTTTATCTTTTCTTGAACTTCTAAGTATTCGTTTCACAAACAAAAACCAAAAAAACAAAATGCAACATTAGTGTGTTGTTAGCGCAACATATGTAAATCAGATTTTGCCTGAATGCAACATGTGTAACACAAAAATAACTATAGCACAGGTGTTGCATGCACATCCTTTTCATTCGCAAAGTAACGGTATCACAAGTCACCAATAATGCTCAAGATACTGAAATTGATATTCCACAGCGCACGTGCTCGCCGTTGTTATAATTTTTGTTTTCATCCATTTTTTCTGTCTCACTTGGCATTCATGCCATCGGTTGCACTCTGGCAACATAGCAAAAGCCGCTGCCGACGCCTTGCAGCAGCAGACAGAGCGCGTTGTCAATTTATTGCTTGTAGACGTTGCAATTCTTTATTCGCTATTATTTACATATGTACATAAAAATAAACAGCTAATTCTGCTCATTGTTTTTAGCGGCCTTTGTGTGGCATGCAACAATGCACGCTACACTTTTCACCACATTCATACATATCTACATATTTAAAAGCGCTCACTTATTTCGGTAATTGCGACATGACCTTTACTTTTATTATAATCATTGTTGTTGTTGTTGCTTCAAAAGTTGGATGTCTTCAAATGTATTCTCATTCTTTGTTTTGCTCTGCAAATTTTCAACAAACGCCACTTGTTTATCTTTTGCCAATTCTTTCACTCACACGTCCAAGAAAAACCAAACAAAACAGGTACAAAAACAAAGCCAACAAGCAACTAATAATTTCCTCCACCATTCAAGCAATAAACAAATGCCAAACATTTTCAACGACATTAATTACTTCTGCTCAAAAACACACGCTCGCTCGCTTTTTATGTGTGTGAGCGCTTAGCGCTTTTTTTATGCCTGTCAGCATGTGTGTGTGCGCCTTTTAATCATGCACCTTTATGACCACTAAACGCTAACAGCGCAGCGCATTGACGCGCCGCAACGCGTTAACAGCGGCGACGGCGTCATCATCCGCATCGGTATGATTGCCTTAGTGCGGCGCTTAACATCCGCCAAGTTAAAACTCGGCCACATTTGCGACGTCTCTTGTCCAATAGCAAACGCGAACAACTGCTTCTGCCAGCCGCCGCGTCACGCATTAAAACTGCTTCCGTTCGTCGTTCATTGCGTTGGCCGCGGCTATTTGGTTTAGTTGTTGTGTGTCAGCGTCATAATAATTACAAAATCAAATTGTGACTTGCTGAACATTAAGAAATGTTTGTATATACATTCATATGTATATGACAGACAGACAGATACACTTTTTGGTTTGTCATCATTCGCATTGTTAATTGTTTGGCTTTCGCTTTCATTGCGGCGCAGCTGTTGAGGAAGTTCAACTAAAATGCGAAAGAAGTCAAAATGAAATGTTCTGAAATAAAAACAAAATATATATTTTTTACACTTTCGCATCACTTTAATGCCACAAAAACTGAGGCGCCACATAATATCAATAACAACAAACACGTGTGTATAACTACAAACAACAATGACACAGTTAATTTGCATCCTTTAATGTGCGGCGCGTAGTGATAAGCGCGCAAAAACAATAAGAAACACACTCCAAACAGCGGCGCTAGCAATCAGGTGGTCAGCCAACGATAAACAAAAAATGCAAGCAAATGGAAAAGCGTAACCCGAAAAATGAAAAATAAAGCGCAGACGGGCATTCCCGTAATGTTCCAAAAAAAAAAAAAAAAAAACTGGAAGGAGACACAACAACAACGAAAAAAAAACAACAAACAACGGCATGCTGCGACCGCTGTTATCCTTACCCCTACATTACATGCCACAATAAACGTGCTCATTTTCATTTGTGGCAACAACAAAATACGAGTACATATGTACATACCCACGAAGTGCCTAAAGGCAGTCAGCGTCGCTGCTATTTTGCATGCTGCCTATAATGGCATAAACCCCAAAAAGCTGCATTCAGTAAGCACAGCACCTTTTAATGTTGCCGCGGCCTGCCAATACAGCACCACCACCAACAACAACACCAACCCATTAACCAACAGCGCTAACTATCGTAACGACAGCGTTTGCCGCTGCCGCCGCTGTTATGGCAATTACTCTGAGCTGAGTGTGCGAGTACTTTTGCAACATCTTGTGAGAGGCGATGACGATGACGACGACGATAGCGTTGGCTGCTGCTGTTGCCGCTGGTGTATGGGATGCTGCGCGATATTTATTCATAAATAGCGTTAAATGTTGGCGCGCCGGTTCAGTTGTTAGCCAACCAACGACCAAGCAAGACGACAGCCAAAGAACCACCAAACGGCTAGCGAATGAACAAATGCATACGCGTACGTATGAATGGGTTGAACAAGAACAACAACAAGAAACGCTACGACAGCAATTATAACGAAATTTTCTATGTATGGGCACATGCAACCCAACGAAAACTGTGTCTACGTACAGATGTGTGTCTGCGTGGCCAAATCGTAATCAACGAGCATGTTGCACGCACTACAACCACGCTGTTGCAAGTTGCCATTGCTGTTGTTTTTGTTGCTTGTTGGGCATATATTTCAGCGAGACGCGAGCACGACCACTCGAACATCGAGGGAACAGCAGCAGCAGCAACGCCACTGTCCCAGCATAACTACATACGTGCAACATGGAGTGGGTGGTTGGGTGTTTAGTTGGTTGGTGCACTTCTATTTTAACAACAATGGCAGCACAAATATGCATATGTGTTTTCATGCGTCGGCATTTCGTCGTCGTCGTTTAGCGACAGAAAAGAGTTGAAAGTTTGCGCGTGTCGTCGTCCGAAATTTTGGCGCTCCACGGCGCAAGTAACATCACATAAGTGCAGGCATGCCGCCACAGCATACAGACATACCTGCATACTAATAAGCGGGAATATCCATGCTAGGCTTTAACCTGTTGTTTGCTCGGCTCGGTTGTTAATATGCTGTTATTATATCTATTTATGATACTCAACATGCAATTGTAGTGCCTTTTGTCCATCGAGCGCCTACTTGCATGCATTTCTACACTTTGTGGCATGTTCACTGCTGTTTTTTCGTGCCACATAAGCAACACTGAATGTATATAATAATCTTATATTGGCTTTTTTACTTACCCCGTTCAATTTGCATGCTAGCAACACACATTTTCCTTGCAACGTGTACTCGAACCTTGCTTAAAATGTCCAGCAACTCGCTGCATGTGTCCATGGCTGCTTGTTGCCACACTCGGCATTGTTTCAGCATGCCTGGTCTGCAATATTTACCCTTATTATATCACTTCTTAATTACTAATACATGCCACACAGCTTACGTACTTACTTTTTACAAACTCTTTTGCACTTCCTTCTCTGTTCAATTGTTCCTCTCATGTGCGCCACTTATTTTAAACCCACGCCGTTGTTGCCGCAAGCAAACAGCTGATTTTAAATTTCGCCACTTTTTCACGTTTACCTTGTAAACAGCGTTGCCACTTACACCTTACACCCCTTTACAACGGTATATATGTATGTATGTGCGCGCAGACAGTTATTCTCACATTTGCCTTTCATCCTTTCCGCAGCTTTTCTTGCTGCCCATTTCACTTGTCAAAAAAGTAATCGTGTACACATTGCTTGCCTCTTATTAATGGTTTTCGTCTGCGCTTCATTGATACGTTGCGCGGTTGCGGGCGGTGAGCCGCGCCTCTTCTGCCAATTCGTCGCTTTTATGTGGATCCTTGCTTTGGCTGTCGACTGGCAGTACTTACGCGCTTGTCGATTATGCGGTTGGTGGTGGCGATTTCCGCTATAAATGCGGTTAAAATTTATAACTTGTTGCTTTAATGAATGGTGCTCGTATTTTTTGGGAGCTTTATGAGTTACATATGCGCAAGAGGGTAGGTTTTTTGAAGCGGAAGCTTGCATTTTTTACCCAAATATCTGCTAATGTCAAGCGAAAGTCATATTTTTTTGCTGTTATATTGAGATTTTAATACTTCTTTTTGGGTTAAATGCACTGAAAATATAAAAACAATTATAAAATCCAATATTTTATCGTATTTTATAAAAATACAAAAATTCAAATTCAAAACAAAAATAAATTTTATTATTTTTTTTTTTAAATTTAATTTTCTTTTTTTATTTAAATTTTTTTTATATTTTTATGTTACTAAATATATTGTTATTTATACAAATTTTTGCAATTAATTGTGACTGAAACAATTTTTCGCACTATTTACACTATTGAAGCACTAATTTCCACGCCAAATAAGCAAATTTTGAAAGTCATCTAAACAAATAAGCGAACTCTTTACGTAAATTCGACATAACTCAGTATCAATTTACTCAGCGAAAAATACAAACTCACTACGTAAATGGTGACGAATTTGCATACAGTCAAGAATCTCTAAATTTTGTTGTTGTGCTACATTCAACAGATTTTTATAGAAAGCCAGCTTATTTATATTTTTTATGCGGAAGTGGTCACAGGCTTAATTTAGAAAGCTATTTTTTAAATATAACTGACTCATTACTGAAATTTAGTTTGAGAAAAAATAATTCAATATATTGGAAAAGTGTTGGCAGTATTAAAAATATGATGAAATATATGAAATGTGTGTTATACAATGCAAAAATAATAAATATTTTGCATTTAATAGAAAAAGCTTTGCAGAAAATGCAAAAAATAATTATGCAAATTTTAAAGCATATTTGCTTTAATATATAACACATATCTATATACTTACATATATAAATACATATATACGTGAGACAAACAATTCAAACGCAAATATATAGCACAAAGCCGGCGTAAAAAACTATGCAATTAAAATAATGAATAACGCCGAAAAAAATTGGCGCTTTAAAAGCGTACAGCTGATAATACATACAGCCACCCACCCACCACCCAAACCGCACAGCGCACGCACACACAGAAAGGTGCGGCTGGACTACGGCTGACCACCAACGGCCCACACACACACAGTCACACAAAAATACATACAAACATACTTATAAGCATAAAAACACTGATGCGCTGACCAGCATTGCTGGCGACCAGCAGTAGGAACAGCAATACACCCGCACCATCAACGACCGCCACTGCGTATGAGTAACATACATTTCATTACATTAAAGTAAATTAAATTCATCATACGCACTGTACAACCCACTAGAAATTTCTTTTCGGTATTTCGTTGCTGTTTTACTACTGTTGCTGCCGCTGATTATGATGACTATGACAACAACAACTAAAATATGCCGCCCACAGTTGTCTTGAAAAAAGTCGTTGCTGTTGTTGTTATTATTTTATTTATTTTTTACTAACAGCAGCAAAAAAAAATTAACCATGATAACTTTGCTGTTAAGTGGCAGCTTCGTATTGAGTTGAGTTCGAAATTTCTTTGCTGCCGCCTTGCGCTGCTAACAGTTGCCGGCATGACTTAACTACGCCATCCAAACATCTAACACGGCGGTTGTTGTGTGGCGTATTGTGGGCGCCATTGGTGAGTTTTTATTATGTCAGCATTCATTGCGGTTGTCGTTACAGATTTGTTTCTCGTTTTGCTATTTTCCCTTTATTTTACTTGTTTTATTTTATTCATTTTTTCCTTTCGTTTTGTTGCCACATATTTCACCCAATTTCATTATGCGCTCGCCAATATACACACATAAACATCTAAATGCGGCGCTTTTATTTTATACTCTACTTTATTTTCGGTTTTACGTTCTACACTTTTGTTTTTGTTGTTGCTACTTGCTTGTATGTCCTGACCATTTTCATTACGCACAACCAACAACAAAGACACTTTATATACTTTATGCATATCACATTATATACTATATGCTATGTAATATATATGTATTTTGAGCATACAGTTGCCAACTTTAGTGCCACCCACTCGCTTCATGCGTATAATACACTAGCACCACACCGCCACTTTGTTATACTTATATACATAGTATGTAAGTATATATGTTCATATGTATGTATTGTATATACCATACCTATTAACAATATCCCTGAACCGTGCACCACCACCACCACCACCACCAACATCATCAACATCGTCCTCGTCGGCAAAGTGCTCATGTGATGTTGGTGATTTTGAGCTTTTAGGCTGCCACGAGGCGTTCACTTTATATTTTGTATGGACTTATGGAGCATTTTTAGTACAAAGTTTTAATTTTTTAGTCAATAAATTATACTTTATGCTTAATATGAATACTATTTTTTAGTACTAATTTTAATTTTTAGTACAATTTTTATTTTAGTACTCAATTGAATTTTTAGTACTATGATTTTAGAACTTATTTAATATTGTCTAATTTAATTGCGTCTTGAAGCTAGTTCGCTTTTAGTACTAATTTTAAAATTTAGTACAAACAAGTTTGGTTTTAGTACTATTTAATTTCGACTTTATATGCATTCAGATCAACTTTATAATATTTTTAGCATAAAAGTACTTTTTTTAATCATTGCGGAGTACTAAGATTATTTCTTCAAATCATTTTGTTTATTAAAAATATTCTTAAAAATCATAAGAAAGAAAAGTTCCACAAAAGCCTCACAAGTCCTACATAGCATCCAAAAACAAATATACGAACACATAAAATATCTACTTATGTAACAGTAAACGAACGAAAGGACGGAGAGCAGGATTTGTAGATACGGGCAAACTAAGAAATTACCGACAGACTGACGACGAGCAGCAGTTACGAGTGAGTTCAACGAAACGTCAAAAAGCAACTGACATTTACATAAACATACAAACGAAGTGTAGCCTTCGTATGCAACGAAGGCGTGCTCGTTTGAGCGGTAAGTGGGTTCGTGTTTTAATTCAGATATCCTTGCAAATGTTATATGTACATATGTATGTATGGGACATAGTATGTTATATATATACAGCTATACTTATATACAAACAGCAAACAATTGATTGCGAGCATGGCGAGGGCAGCAACCTTCGTTGCCTTTCTACCAACGCCGCCATGGCCTACACAATTGCACACACACACATACGAATATCGGTTTGGCAACCCACTTGCAACGCCATACCCTTTTTATAACACACACCACCGCCCCGCTCATGTCATGCCTTGCCGTCGACGCCGCCGCAATGTGGTTCTATTTTATAACAACAACAACAAAAGTGCTGGCAAAAAGTACGCTACAACAACAACTGTAGCATAGTGAATGAGTGTAACAAAAGCGTGGCAAAGCATGAAACGCAAAGGGGAGGAAGCGTAGAATATAATGAAATAAGGCAACAACAGCAATAACAGTAGCAATCGATGTGTGTGTGGCGCCTGCAGCAAGGGTAGCAGGCGTTGGTGGCATGTGGGTGGTAAGCGCTTTTTATAACAAAATTACACAACTACAAACACACACACACATATATATATAGAAACAAACAAAAAGCGACGATATGGCAACCCATTATTATAAATTACAAACACACACAAGCACAAAAGCTGGCATACTTTCCTGCGCAGGATATACACTCACACTTCAACACATAAAAGAGAATAAATGCACATGTATTTGTGTGTGTGTGTGTGTTTGTGCTTTTATATACATTTGCATAAAGTTATAATATTATAATAATGCCAGCTTCATAAAATTTATAAAAGTGGCAAGAGTGTACGGACTGACGTTAGCAGGCGTTGGCCATTGAATGACGACGACGACGGCATGGCAAAGCGGTAGGGATGTTGTTGGCGCAGTTGAATAGTGGGCGAATGTGGCATGAAAACATAACTTTTCACCATGGCAACGCAGAGGCATACATGTATACAAAAACATTTAGACCAAAATACATACAGTTAAATGTCTGCCACTTGCGCTGGCTGCTTGGGATAACGGTTAAACAGCAACGACGTGCACGGAATTACCAACATAATACAATTGCACACCCACACACACGCACGCACAAATGCATTTGCAGAATATAGCAATAAACACTTTTTATACAATGCCATCTGTATGTATTGGTATGCCGGAGCAGAGCAGTCAGTTTAATAGACAAAAACACGCGCTGAGGTGAACTGTGTGGTGAGGTGAAAATGTCACGTCGCTGCGAGGCGCAACAAACGCTTGTGGGCGGATTTTGAAATGAGATTTTTCTTACGCTTTAATACAAAAAAAATTACCGTTTTTCATGCAACTGCTATTATGTGAGCATGGCATGTTTAAAAATCGCACGCTAAATCGAAGTTTAGTCATTGCGGCGCTGTTGTGTGGTGCAGTAACCACGACTGCGAGCCATTGCTTGATTGCATGTTGGTTAGATTGTGCTTGGCGGCGTTTAAAGCGCGTTGGGTACATGGAATTAACAGCGTGGAGGCATATGATATGTTGTGTTAGAGTGCCACAGCTGTTCTAAAGCGTTTGCCAAGACTGTAATTTTGAGGGAAACCAGTTAAGATATTAAAAAAAATCATTGAAATTTCTAAAAAAATATTGTTAGTATCTGGCACTAGTTTTTGTTACTAGAAATTTATAAAATTAAATTTATTTTAAAATTTTAGTACTTAGTACTAAAAATATATTTCCACTGAAATGCAGCTTTCAGCACGAAATTTGTAGCTTTGCTATTTTTATTAACAAAAGTTGTCAAAAACAAGTATTTAGTACACATTTTCGAGTACTAAAATTAGTACCAAAAATTTTAGAACATTTTATATCAAATATGTGGCGTTTTTTTAGATTTTGGATTTTTTTAATTCTAACTAACAATTTTTTCCTAATTTTTTATAATTTTTATGCAGACTTTTATTTACTATTCTATATACATTAAATCATAATACAAAACTTTAAAATGAAATTAAATTTAAGCAACTAGAAATTCGTAAAACGTTACAAAGGTTGCCATACAAATTATATTTGATTTTCCACACGAAATGCGCTAGCAAAGCATGGAAAGTTTTCACATGCTTCTTTCTATATCATTAAGACAAATATTTTTTACACTACTCAGTTGGTGTCAGTGAAATGCAATAACAACAACAGTTACAGTGACATCGTTGACTGACAAATGTTAACGGACAGCATAAAAATGGTGTTGCCATTATTATTTTGTACCACAATTTCGTTGGAACATGCCAAATTGAGCGCGCTCTGGACGATTGGTTTGGTTACAGCAACAACAACAACCGACACAACGTTGAAAATATGCTGGCGAATAGTTTGTGTGCTGCATTTTTGGTTTTCATTTCATATTTGCGATTTTCAACAACTTTTAATTTTTCACATTTTTTTTTGCAGCTCGAAAAAAAGTTGCTTACGGGAAAGAAAAATTGTTTAAGCCCGGTTGAAGGTCTCGCATTTAGCCAATGCGGTGGCGGGGATGTACATATTTGATATGTGCTACTAAAAATGCAGGGTGTTTGCAAGTGCAAAAATAATTTAATTTTAGCGTTGAAGTTGAGTTTTAATAAATACAATTTTAATGAATTTCATTTCAAAATAATCTTTTGATATTTTTTATGAAAAAATAATATAAATTTTATAATTTTAAACTCTTGCACAGTCAATTTCCTTGCACTCACAACACCCTGTAGTTAGTGTAGCGCTCTGCAGCACAACACAGGCATCGCCTGAGTTTAATTTTTTCATTTCCCTTCACTCATCACACACCAACAACAACGAAAATTTTATTCAGCTACAACACACTGTCATTTTTGCCAACACCATTGCCAGTGCGACTTGCATATTTTTCCCCCAACACACATAAAAATCTTTCTTTCTTTCGATGGCAACTACGTAGCCAGTCAGCCAGCCAGTCAACAAAATATAGCTTCGTTGTACAGATATACAGAGATATGTATGCCATACAATCAAGTTGAGTACTCTAAACCCTCGTCGCATTTGCCTTGTCAGATACAATATACAAGTATATGTATCTATGTGTGTGACGGTATATATATTATACTGCAATACACCACACCCGACCGCACCACTACATAACCCAAAAGCAGTCACTCTTTCCTCATCATTTCAATCCATCGGTATTGTGGCTGAATACCTCACCACCGCGCCCCGCTTTGCCATTCCAACCCTGCACTGCTTGCTTGCTTGGCATTTTATTTTTATCTCCACTGCGACGACTGTACTTCGTATGTATTCGGCACACTGCTGTTCTTTGTACGTATACGTAGCTCGCTGTGTGCATTGTTATTGCTACATATAACATATAGTTGTTGTTGTTGGCTGGTTGGTTGCTTGCCTGCCTTGCTTGGTTTGGTTGACTGGCTGTTGGTGTGGTGTTGCTGCAGTTTGTGCTCGTTTTGTTTTGTTGTTTTGCTTGCTTGCTGGCTGCCTGATTGCCGCCACAGATCGACTCGTTCGCCAACTTATTGGACGGCCTGACTGGCAGTGTTTATACGTATGAAGGTGTGTGTGTTGTTGATCATGATGTCGGTGATATCGTTGTTTATGTAGTTGTTTTTTTTATTGTTGCTGCTTTTGATGGCATTCCATTTGGTTGCTGCTGCCGTCGTCGCCAGTATACACAGCGTAACGTCGAAACGCAACAACAATTCACATATAGTACATACTGACTGCTGGCTATATAAGTTTTATTTTTCGTTGTTTCTGCTGTTGTTGCCTGTTTCCATTCGATTTTAACGCGAGTCAGCAACATTGGATGTGGAAATACTCCGTAAATTTAAGCTGTATTTCGAAGTTTAATATTTTTGCTGGCATATACAGCGTGCTTATAGGATGATTTTTTATGTATGCAACTTGTTTTGAGGTTAGAAAATTTAAAAATTGCTTTTTTTGAATTCTTTTTTAATATAAAAATTTTAAAATAAATATTTTTAAATGCAGAAAAAATATTTATTATAATATTTAATTTTTTGAAAGAATTCTAAAAATAAAATTTCAAAAAAAAAGAAATACTTGAAATTAAATAAAATAAAAATAATTTTAAAATAAATTAGTCATAAATCTATACTCACACAAATTTATAATCATAATATAATAGAAATAATAATTATTAAAGCAATAAAATTTTTAAAATACTTAAATATTTTTGTATTTGTGCAAATTATAAAAATTTAATTATTTATTTTGAAATATTAAAATATTTCAATATTTGTACTAATAATAATTATTTTTTATTTCTATTTTTTATAAACTATTTTTTTTTAAACTTGTTTGATAATTTTAAATATTAATATTATTCTAAGAATATTTAGAATATTTAGAAGAATATTTAGTGTTGAAAATATTAAAATGTAAATTATTTAAAAATACTTTTAAATACGTAAAATTTTTTCTAAAAATATTTTTACTATTAAAAATATTAAATTATTTGATACTTAAAATTATTTTTCTATAATCTTTACTAATAATCATATTTTCTTCTTTTCTTTGCAGGTACGTATTTTGAAACGAAAATGCTAAATTTGCCAGTTCTAAAACTGAAATTTGAGGTTAGTTTTTAAAAATAATATTAATCTTAGAAATATTAATCAATATTAATACCCAAAAATACTTTTGCGAATTCAAATTAAATAATTCTCATTTTGATACAACTAACGGTAATAACGAATAACGAAATGAGAGCGTCATAAACTATAAATTACAATCAGCTTCGGCTTTGAAACATAATCTTTCACGACATAGACAATTATCGATTTCGAAACTCCAATAGTGAAACGATCACACAATTTCCGCTACACCAAAATATTACCTCAAAGCGACTTTCAAACTGCATACCCTGTATAATATGGCCGTATGATACATACTTAAATATGTATGTACGTATTTTTATTGTTATTTTTGTATGTGAGTAATTTTCTGTTTGCCATGAGACAAAGCAGAAACGGCCGACCGACTGACTTGCCAACAGTCAGGCAAGCAGACCGAGTCGTCAGGCAACATGAAACGTAGCGAACAGCAGACACACATACAAACATATGAACATTTTGGTATTTCGAACACTGCTAATGCTAATGGTCGTGGTGGTGGCAGTAATGTTGAATCGACCGGCCGACAAACGAATCGAGGGAATGGAGGAATACATATTGTATGAACAATATAGCAAACACATATACATACAAACAAACATGTGTGAGTATATGTGTGTATGCACGGGTCTGAACGAGGAGGGTTCAAAAACACGACAGCGCGCTGCGGAGAGATCGAACGAACGAACGATGAATGTAGCGAAGCGAACGACGAGGGCAAATATAAAATGTACATATGTATGTGTGTGTGTGTGTGTGCGACATAATAAATGTAGGTGATGGTATGCCGAGGCGATGGCGGCCAGCAGGGAATGCAATGATGGATGGAGCGCAAAAGCAAGGCGAAATGGGAATGTGAATGCGAGCGTATGTGTGCTTGTGTGTATCTACGTGCATACGTGCAAGCGTGTGTTGGTGCGCTTGTGAGAAGTGAATGCCTTGATAAAGCTGACATGACGGCGGCAACAAAAACATGAAATAACAAAAAATCATTGTAGCAACAGTAACAACAATAACGCGATGCGAGCAACGAACGTAATGAATCCACACATACACATATACGAGTGTATGTGTGCACATTAAATCGGTCGTTTTGAACGATGGGACAACCGCTCCAACGGCCATCAAAAACGCCAAGCAGCCACAGCAACTGTTAGGCAGTCAGCCAGCCAGCCGTACGTACGAATTTCTGTTGGCTGGTGCTGTTGCTGGTGCGATCGATGCCACCAAAGCTTGTGGTGGAGGCGAATGGTGGCTGGTGTTACTGCAGCTGTAGGGGAAAATTACAAACGAACTCAATGTTGTGTTGTATCCACTAGCTGTTTGGCAAGGCATGTGACTGACGGTTTCTTTTTTATTTTATTTGAAAAAAAAAAATGTTTTGAGTCCACACCAATTGCTGTGTTGCATGCCACACTGAATACATATCTGTATATCAAACATTTTCTCGCAGTGCACTCGCATTGTAGCTAAGCTGTGAGAAAACGCCGTGCTGTGCTTGCTGTTGGAGCTTTAATGTGCGGCTCAGCAGCCAGCAGTCCGGCTAATGGCGCTTCATTACACTTGGCTAGCGCTGTTTGGGTGAAATTATTGCTAAACGCAGTCGAAAAAGAAAATCTTCAAAATATGTGAAAATTCGAGTGATCAAGCTCGAAGCTAATTGTTAGCAGCGCATGCTGTTCGAGAGCGGGAGCGCGCAAAATATGCGATCGTGCTGTTAATTAGCAACGTTCTATGCTTACGCAGTTTAGACTTTGTAAGCTAGCTGACATTGTTTTGTTTGAGGAAGTCAAAAGCGAGCTAGAACGGTTTTATAAATGCGAATTAATTATTTTTTTTTAATTTAATTTATTAATTATATAATAATTTATATACTTATTTAAATTGCCTACAGGCATTCCAGATAGCTTCAAAAATTAATTCGAAAAACACTCAACCTCAAAATTTCAAAATTTTTTATTTGTTTTTTAGTCAAATGTGATATTTTTGAAATAAAATATACATACAAAAAATACACAAAACTTAAAATTTTCAATTTTTTATGTAAAAAAATAAAGGCGATAAAATGTGATATGATAATATTCTATGTAATTTTTCTAAGCGTGTTCTAATATTTTCTTATAAATTATAGAAAAAATTAAATTCTCAAACGTCTTTAAAAAGTAACAAAACAGCTAAAGTAAACCTCAAACCAACCGCAAAATTTTCTAGAAAAAATTAACGTTTCTAATATATTACGGTCTATAGTCTGTATAATGCTTTATATACTTCAAATAAATTTTAACTAATTCTTCTATGTCATGCACAACGGCGAATTCGCGTGAAATTTTGTTTATTTTTGCTTTTTAAATTTAACGTTTAAAATGTTTAAAACGCTGCTTTTTGCGCACAACCAATCAGCAGTATAAAGTATATATGTACATATGTATATATGTATAAATAACGTAAAGCTGTTGTGTGGCATATGAAAAGAAGCGATTGACGTCATCGAACGCAATGCAAACACTTGTTTCGTCTGTATGTCCACGAATTTTGTGTGGGTACAAAAATATGTCTACAATACATACATAGAAAAATACAAAAATCACATAGATATACATGTGTCTATACGTAGCTACATATATAAGTAAGCACATGTTGTTTTTGTAATACTGATTTTTAGACGCTTATCACAACTGACTGTGCTGTATGGCGGCGCATACGAGTGATAAGCGCATCTGCTTGGCAGCGTTGGCGTCGGTGAAGAGTACTAAAATAATGTAGTATAATGCCGCAATGACGATGGTAAATAATAATATAGCATTACAAAAGAAAGTACCAATGAGAGAGAGATACATATATATTTAGGGGCAAAATTATAGACTCATCAAATCATATATATTTGTAGGTACATATATATATATATTTAGTTAGACTCTAGTCAGCAGTTAAGCACTGCAGTTCGCCTAAAACTGCTAATTGCTGATAGCTAGTAATTATCTTATCACTAAATAGTCGCAACTAAGCTTTTGTACCTTTGCTCGTTGGCAAAAGCAGACACAAAATACAATATTTTCTGCTTTCTTTAAAATTCAAGCAAATATCACACATAAGTATCTTTTTACCTGCGACGCCTTAGAAAATAGCAAAATGCTAACGGTTTTGTTTATCATGGAAATGTACACGCATCCCATAATTCGCACCTTTGTTGGCGAAATGTACAAAAACGAAAAAGAAAAAATGTTGAAAATGTTGAAAATGCACGTCTTAAGCAACAAATATGCTCTCTAGACACAGAAAAGTGATATTGCCTCGTAACGAAAATAGCTATTACTTTGCTACGAAGAAACAAATAAAATCACATTTACATTAATGCGTATGTCCTTTTGCAGAAATTCAATTACAATACCTTTTTCCTGCAAAGAACACACACTCTACCCGAACTATAAACACACACACATGGGTATCTTACCTTTGCCTCATCACATAGCTCGCACTATGTGTGTATATATATATCAGTCACTCGGTCAAACGGCCTTTATGCACCGCTGCCCTTGTTAGACACACACACACACAGCATTCTTTCTGCCGCCTCATTTGTGTGCAGGTACTTAGGTAGATCGCCTGCCAGTAGATCCTGGCATGTCCTTCATTCGTCGCTGTGCACATTTACAGCCATTTCGTAAATGAGTTTCCAACAATGATTCCTCGATTTTTATCCGTAATTACGCTGTTTGCTTACGACAATACGTTAATGTATGCAACGAGGAACATTTTTCTCAAAAATTTTCAAGTAAAAATTTTCGAAACTCAATACAAATACATATATGTGTTGTGTGTACGAAAATTGCTATGTTAATGTTTTCGGGGATTGTGAATTTACGGTCTGTGCTATTTTGGTGCGCTTCCTTTGCCCATGCTCTGATATGCAGTCTGTATTTTTAGTCGTTTGCAATGAATCTTTCCAAAAATATCAACCTTACAAACTGTGTTGTGTGCTACGAAATTTTTCAAAAATAATATATGTATTTATGTGGGTAGTTCTTAGACATTGCTAGTTGACAAGGATTTAAGTATTTTATGGACGGAAATTGTGGAAATGCTATTTTTAAATATTTTTCTAGAAAAGGATAACAATATTTCCGACTATTTAAATTAGTTTATATTGCTTAAGAGAAGGTCACCATTTAGCTACAAATTAAAGGAGAATTTGACACTACTCGAAAGTAATAGTTAATAAAAAATTATATGTTCAAGGTTTTAGAGAGTTCGGCGGCGTATGAAAAGTAAATTTTAGACCATACTTGGAGTTTGACGAATCGAACAAATAACTGGTATAACTCGCTTAAACTGGTATAAACAAAATATTTATAATTACAACTATTAAATATCTTTATGCATACAAGCAAATTAGGTCACCAAGCAGATATATACATATTATACCTGCGCAAAGTGACGTCATCCCGCTATCTCACATACACAAATCAACATCATCGCCTTTTATTGCTTTAAACACATTAATTTAATAGCACCAAAGGTTGCAAGGGAATTCCCAACTATTTGCCGCTGACCCATAGACGCACTTGTATGTCAACAAACGTGTAATGTGGCAAAAGCGTTTAAGGTACATGTGTACATTGCAATTATGGGCGTGAGTGCAATATACTCTTGCGCATGTAAACAAACACATACAAACACATACAAACATACATATGTAAGTGCATGCCACGAACCCATTCTTAAGCGTAGCGTTTTAACGCTACTTGCAACACAATTTGCGGTTACCAGTTCAGTGACCACAATAATGCAAGCACAACAAAAACTACAACAGCAAGAAGCATCGCCAGACAGACAAACATACATACTGACATTAATTATATGATGGTAGCGAGTGAGGGGTGCTGTCAAAAAATCATAAAGGCGCCTTGCCACTAAGCATCACAGCGCTAATGTCACACGGTTATGCATACATACAAACATACATACTTTCATATAATCATCTAAGAATATACGTATGTTATGTGCGCTGAAGTGGCAACATGCCGCTATTACCTATTGTTGCATGCGCATTCATAGCTAACAATTAAGACAAACAAAAGTCTGAAATTTACCCAATCAACGACACCAAAACAACAACAACAAACAAGTTATAAAAGCAAATACTTGCTAAGTGCATACATTTGTTGGAATTTCAATGTCAACCAGCTGTGCAACGCTGCCGCGCAATATGGACGCTAGTCCGTCTAACGCGCGATTTACTCAGCTCATTAAGTGCAACATCATCAGTGGGTATGCTTCGTTTTTAATGTCTTTTGTGCGCCAAAGAATGCACTACTTGCCACACGCACTCACACATTTAGCGCATTTATAGCCTTGAAACATGTGATGCAAATTGCCAACAACTACAACAACAACATTGATAACCCAATTAATTGCAAAAGCAATCAAAACAAAAATATTTGCAGTGTTGCAAGCTCACATTTGTTGCATTTAACTTTGCTCTGCAAGCTTATTGCAGCATCACCGATAACTGCTGCACTCGAGAGACTTTATTGTGTAAATTTGTTCAACAAAGTTGACGCATAGCTTTTTGTCAGTGACTTGCTTGCAACAGCATTACTCTCAAAAGTAGCAGCAACAAATAACGCATATCTGTTTATATAGTGCGCCACATTGCATGTTTGCGCCTAGTACTCGTAGTAGTACTGGGATGTCATGTCAATGGAACAGCAAAAATCTTAAATGCAGCATTTCCTATTGTTTACTTTCGTGTCTTGTCCATTTCTTAACGCAGCTGTAACAACAAAAGCTCATCGGAAATATTTCTTTGTACTTTCCATTTTTAATGCTAACAAATTGTTGCGCCTCCGAAGTTGTTGCAAAGCTACTTAGCTTAGTCGTTGTTGCAGCTGTTGAATCGCTGTTGCATGATTTGTTGTTTTAGCTATTTTAGTCAGACGTTTAGCATTTTAGAAACATTAGACACTTCAGTTCTTTCGAAATCAGCCAACCGCTCAAATGTGGCAGAGGCAGTACCAAAAGCTCTCCACCAACATCAGATACTGTTTATAGTAAGAAAATTTGTTAGTTGTTATACAAAAACAAAAATAAAGTCATCGATCTTAGTTTAACTCAAAAATCTCATAGAACTTACACCATTCATTCATTTAATCGAGCGTCCCACATTAGCCAAGTAGCTTCCGCACCAAAACCAACTTTCTAGTGCCAGAATCTCAGTTTGAATTTCGCGCCAACAATATCATAGCAATCACAAGCAAGGCTTTTGCCTCTGTGTAATTTCAACCGCTTTGACAATTACAGCTGCTGCTGCTAATCGAGAAAAAAGTAGCAAACATTTTCTGTTGCGCGTGTTGCATATATGTATAACTATTATTATTATTATGGTAGCTTTCGCCGCCTAATTCTTCACATTGTTTTCATTCAGCTTTTCTTTCATTTTTGTTGTTTTTTCTTGGCTTTTCGATTGTGTCGAGTGAAGTGGGACTTCATGGCCGTCGCGCGAATGTACATATGTATGTGTGTTGGCGGCACAAATGAAGTGAAGCGCGTGTTGGAACGGCATTTGAAAAGATCCAATCAAAAGCGTAGAGCAGCGGGCCAGCAACCAAAGCGGCGAAACGGTGAAATAGCCAACCAAGCGATTACTTTTCACAGCCAGTCAGTCAGTCCATCAGTCAACAGTAAAGTTGAGTTGACAGCAACGAAAACCAGTGCTTGACTTGAGTTGGCTTGGCTTGGCTTGGCATCGCCTTCGAATGCGTTTTCGAAGCGCACGAAAGCAAAGACGAAAAGCTAACTGGCTAAGCAGGTTTGCGTCGATGTTGTTGACTATGTATGTTTCCGTTGTTGGCTTTTGGTTTTCTTTCTGCTTGCATATGAGAGCAAGTTGCGGCTGAACAAAGTAGAAGTAGTTTTGCTCAAGCGCTTGCTTGATGGTACGTAAGCCAGCTAGCCGTTGGCATAAAAACGTAGAGGCTGTAAAAGCATAAAGCAATAATAATAATAAAAACAACAACAGCTAAATAATAATAAAAAATGATTTTATACAAGTGATGACGACGGCACTGGCACAGCTCGAGCAACAACTTGCTGCTGCTGCGTGGCTTTCAAGTGTTTCGTGTTATAACTGTAGAGTTGAGCCGTGTCTACGCCACTTGGTGCTACGCCGAGCTTGGTTTTTTGCTGGCAATGTTAGCTTTAAAAGCTGGGTATTGCTGTTGTTTGTTTTATATGTTGTTCGTTCCTTTCTTTTTTGTGATATCACTTCACTTTGTTTCGTTTTTTTGAGCGCATGTCGGAATTTGAAGGTAAAGTCAACAGCACACAGTAGACACTAACGTAGCGCGCGTATGTAGAAATAGCATTTTATTGCGTATACACAGCGGTCGGTCGGTCGCATAGTGGATTCGAGATCTTGACTAGCGCTCCGAACGAAATGCGTTGCGTAGATTCAACACTATGGTATCATGGCAGTTATGATTTTTTGGACCGATCGTTGGGTTGTTATGCTTGGCTGCGTCTTGGAGCTTTTAACTCAACTTTTTATTGCTGCTTTCTGGTACACCAGCTGCAGGCAGACAATTCTTAGCGGCACCATGGTGCCACCAACACAAAGCTTATATGCTATTGTTGTTTGATTTTTTTATGACCGGCAATAATGCTCTTGGGAGCAAGCAAACAACAACGTCTCGCCCTCAATTATGCCAAAGCCACCGCCGCCAGCGGCACTTTGCCAGCCAGGAATAGTTATAGACAGCTTTAATGGTAATTTTAAGATTTTTTTCGGGCGCTTGCTCCAATTCATGGGAGTTACTATAAATAAAATGCGGAAAAAACACCTCTCATTCTTCAACTTTCTGCTTGTTCCTTTAATTATACTACGGCATTTTAATACGATTTTATTAGCTACACTTGTTTCATATAATATTATGTCACTTTTAACGCTCCAACTGTTTACCGGCCCCGATTTGTATTATTTTAATTGTTTACCATTTTGCTTGTTACCACTATTTACTTGAAACGTAAACAAACACTCTGCTCTTAACAATTAACAATCAGTCCAAATCGTTCAATGATGTGCGCCAGTGATTGGCGATAATCATTTTTTTCATACACACATACACACAATCGCGCATACATATTTACATTCCATTGCGGAATTCATTCACTTTGTCATTCCGAACGCATAAGTCACCGGCGGCATTTCACTGCACAACAACAATAACAACAAGTGCGTCTGTATGTTTGTGCAAATGTGTGTCTTGCAGCAAACACTTCTATGTATGAGCTGTTGGGATTTTCTTAATTGCCTGCCACCTGTTTCGTCATCGCCATTTGTCTATGCGCGCTCTCGGTTTCGTTTTCAACAATGCTCATAAATTTAATCAGCTGTCAGAGCTGCGCTGCCTTGTCGTAGTGTTTGTTGGCTTTCCTGTTAAACAGACAGACATTTGTACACTTAAATACATATATTAATGCCGTTATTGAATTCATAATGTGATGCGTAACAATGACAATGTCATTAACAATCAGAAAACAACAAAAACTATACACGAGTATATGACAATATAAACAAACTATGACGTTTTTATTTTCTTAAACGTCCCACAGCTGTTCTCTTGTTGTGTATGTCTTGAGTCGCTTAAAATATAGAAAATTTTATTGCTATATAATTAATGTGTGATTAATTAAGAGATTGTAGGCAAACGCTAAGCGAAGTGCCAGCGATTTGAATTATGATTTGCTTTTAATATTCGCAAAGCAGAAATGCCCGCATTTAAATGGTGTGTACGCACGTGCTTCAAGGCATTTGTGTGGCCGCGCGCTTTTCAGGTTTATTTGACGGCGAGAATCACTTGTATTTTATTTGTTTGTAAACTTTTTGCTTAACAATAAGATTTTATGCACTTTTTTGCCGTTTAATTGAAATTAAATGTTTGCCTTTTAATTTTCTGCTGTCAAATTTTTATTCGCTAGTGATGTGCACTCGTCAGCGATTAGCAGTTATTGTGTATTAAGTGGGGATTCAACTAACGAATTTCACCTCACACACATAAATATGTATTTCCCCTGCCACGTGTGATGTGCTACTTAGAAGTATAAGCATGCAAATTTTGCATTCTCCGCTTTGCTTTCGTGCGCTCTTTGCAGAATCTTACATACAGCAATACGTAATGACGTATATGTATAAATATTACAACGCGCGCTCTCATTTCTTTACACGATGCCGTCACGACTCCTTTACATTTCAATGATTTGCCCTTTTATTTACTTTTATTTTATTGCTCTTGAATTTACAACAGCGCGCTTACTTGCGACGTCGCGGCAACAACAACAGCAAACCCTTTCAATACATCATTTATTTGTTTTGCTTTGTTTGTTTCAATCATTTTTTTATTGCTGCTTTGATATGACAAATTTATGCAACGACCTTCAAAATATTTATTGTCTGCGCCGGTATGGCTCTCTCTGGCACAAAACTTAAAAGGTTCATGTAATCAGTGTGAGTTTCTTTTTTTATTTTTAAAAAGTATGCCTCTCTATCATTCATCTTTGTATTGCTGGCGTCATCCTCACTGCTGCAGTTTGTAGCGTGCGCACTTCCTTCCTTTTTCGCATAGTTTTCCAACTAGTCATGTTGTTGTTGCGCTGTTCATTGTTTTTGTCTTGCGGCTACATTCGCTTTTTTTCTCAAAATAAAAACAACAAAAGAACGAGCAGCAAACACCAAACACTTACATATTTATATACTATATAAAGTGTAGTGAACGTGCTTAAGTGCTCTATTTGAGAGTGGGAGCGCATGCAATCGATGCTTGTGTAGGTGTTTGAGTATGTGTGTGTATGTGCGCCAATGAAGACCGAGATTTTGTTTCCTTTAATTACAATTTTCTTTCCGGGTTATTGACTTGACTAGCGCCCACACACACACACACAGAAACTCACAACTTCATTGACAAAAATGAAAGTGTTGCAAACTATGTTTGGCAACAGCAACAACAACTACAAACGAACTAGATTTGAGTGTTATTTGGTAAACATGACAAACTGTTATAAATAAAATCGTGCGGTAAAGTGCGACCTTTTTTTTTGCAAAAACAGCTGATAAATACAAAGAATATATATGTATACAGTTAGCAAAAAAGTCATAAAATTATTAATTTATAATCAAGTGACGCGCAGCTTTTTAACTTTTTTCAGTTGATTCACGGTGTGTGAACGCGTGGGGAAGTGTAGTAAACATTGCTTTGATATTTGAGTAACAGTTGTTAATGAAGCTGCTTGTTGGTTTATATGTTTTTCTTGCGTTAAATGACGATTAGGCAGCATTTGACTACCTTATGTATAAACCATTCATAAATTTGGCGTTGCAAATTTTTTTATATTTTTTTTTCGTTTTCTTATTATTTTCTTTACTTGTTTTGCGATCGCACACAATATTTAATAAATACATATTCATGCAGACAAACATACATACATATGTATGTATATTTTTTTATTTTTCTTTAAATATTTTTAACAATTTTTATATGATTTTTTTTTAATTATTTACTAATATTTTTGCTTGAATTTGCATTGTTTACTTTTGTGAAGATTTGTCATGCCACAGCGGCGGGGAACTTGTCGGTAAGTGAAGGAAATTCATTCACCCGCGCAGAATATTTGTTTTCAATACAACAAAAGCAATTGAAGTTTTAGAAATAAAAAAAATATATTTTACGATATATTTACTTCAAATGTATGTATGTATATTTGTATGCGTGTGTGTGACAGCGCGTAAAGCTACCCTTGAAAAATCGTACAATTTTCGTTTTGCTGTTGTTGCACTTTATGGAACGGGATGCATGCCGAGATGCTTGCAAAGATAAATTGCTGAATGACAGTGTGAGGGTGGGTGGTGGTGTACAGGACGTAAGTATATCTGGCGGCACCTGGGTGCTGTGTTGTGTGTGTCGAAGTGAAGAACACGTGCGCCAAAAATTGCTTTTTATTACGCTCTTCCACGCTGCTTGATGGCTTCGTTTGCTGCCTACGCTTTCGACAGCCGCTTGCACCCTCATATAAGCTATTATTATAGCTTTTTTCTTTTGAATTGAATTGAAGTCGCGTGAATGTGCGAGTCGTTGATGTCTGGCAGTGCAGTAATAAATCAGCGTGAATCAGGGGGACAGGCACATGCATACATACATACATATATGATGCAGGCTATTACGTAGGCCCATTTGTTGCATGCATATGTATATAGAGTACATTGCGCGTCTTCAACCGTATTTCTTATTTCATTCTTATTCTATTTTTCGCAAGACTTACTCATGCCACAAACATATAGCAGGAATTAAGAATTTCATTGAGCTGACGCGACCGTAGCTGCTCTGGAAAATGCACTGTGGCCGCTACAAGCCGTGGGTAAACCCTTATTACAAAATCACTTAGCAGTCTATAGCCGCGTTATAGCGAGCAAAAAGTCGCCAGTGATTCGCAATAAAGCGCTGTGACTCAGCAATGACGCATATCAGACGGTTGGCGAAGAAATAAATAAAAATAAAAATAAAAACAAAAACAGCGTAACAAAGAACACAAATATTGAGAAATAAAATGAGCAAGAATTTCAAGTAAAGCAAATAAACGAGATACATATATGTATGTACATATTGAGGGTAGAGTAGATGTGAAGGTGTGCGCAAGAATGTTGAAACGGATGAGAAGTTGTGTGGATAAATAATCGAATGTGTAGAGAATAAATAAAACAAAACAAAAACAGACAATAAAGTACAAAACATAAAAAATATGAATATAAAAATTAAATTTAAAATTAAAAACATTAAACATAAAAATAAAAAAATTAACTAATAATAATTTAAATAAAAATTTCGAAATATTTGAAGTAAAACTATAAGACAATTAAAAATTTAATACTAAAATTATTTCTTTGATTAACAATAATAATATCCAACTGTATAAAATATAAAAATTAAAATTAAATATTAATTTTTCAGAAATAAAAAAATAGCATTTACAAAACAAAACAACCATTAATAGCAAAAAATAACATAAATAATAAAAATATTTTTAAATTAATTAATAATAGCAATAATAATAAATATAAATTTAATTAATAAATTTAATTAATCAAACTGATGTTGAATTTCATATAAACGGGAGACTCTACATTTTCTATTAGCAACCTAAATCAGCAACAAATACTTGTATAATGCCACACTAATCACTTCCCACTGGTAACAACACTAAAACTAAATACAGCAATTGCTTTAATGCACTCTGTGGTGACATCGAAACGAACCTCGACCCAAAAGTCGCAAAGGCACCTACGAAAAAAGTCAACGAATGACGATAAGCAGAATGTATGTATGTATGTTAGTTAGCCAACAAACTAAGAGCTGGCAACAACAATGAGTTCAAACGCTAAAGAACGCTTAGCCGCACCCACCCACTAGCGAACCTAAATGTACATACAAACTTGAATTTGGTGGTTTGTATGTATGCATGCAACCACACCTCAGCAATGCTTGGCTTTAATTTGCTGTTTGTATGTATATTTTTGGGGAACGACGCAACACAGTAAACACACTGTAGCCGCGTACAAATGGAAAGACAAAAATGTAGATATGTAATACGTGTGTAAGTCCCAAAAGCTAAAATTTACTACACACACATTTAACTACAAGAACGTCGCCACCGTCACTGCTATCGTCTTCGCCATCGAAAATACGCCAAGAAAACAAGAAATGCTTCAATAAAAAAAACTCAAGCACGCACATATGAACACATACAGTATATATATGCATGTGCATGAAATGTAGCATTCTAAAAAGCAAGAAATGGAAAAAATGAAAATAAATTCGAGTAAATTTCGAATAGCAACAAGACAAAGTAAAGCAAAGCAAACGAAAATGGAGCGTGGGCACCGCACCAACAGCAGCTATGTAGCTGGCGTTGGCGCTGCAAATTGAACCTGAAAATAAAGCAAGAAACGACTGTTGGCGAGTGAAATTTTTCTATGTCAGCAGCAATGGCTGTATGCTTGAGTCATATGTATGTTTGTATAAATATGCATACTGTTGCTGTGCGATCATGCCACTTATGGCCCGCTGTTGCTTTTGCTCGACAGGCATTAGTATAGCCTACATATGTGCGCTTGAGATTGCTGAGAAAGCATTAGTGCGTCGAAGAAACAGAATTATCAGATCAACACTTTCGAAAATACGGGATTGAGAATATAGAAGGTGAAGAAATATTTAGATATTTGCTATATAATACTATGGAAGCTGATTAGCTCGAGGAAACATACTTGAAATTTTTGAAACCGATATTTAATTTAATTTAAAATATTACAAAAGCTCACCGCAAAAAGCTTCTAAATTGCTTTCGTTTACTGCTACGTTCTAAAAGCTTATAAGACTGTTTAGAATTCCCAATTACTTCCCCTCCCAAAAATACGCTATAAAATTACAGCTGAGCATTGAAGAACACACTCCAGCTGTTCACAACAACATATTGTCGAGCAAAAGCAAGCCTACAAATACATTTCGTATCTTATAAGTAATATCGACATATGGAGTAGACGCACTTCAGCTGCACAATACCAAACTGGCGCACAAACATACATATGTACATACAGAGGAATATACAACGACTTAAGCAATGACAGGGCAAATGCTTTCTTCTGTAATCCATAGCAGCGACAACGATGAGGGCGGCAAGAACGTCATACTACATGTCGTTGTGTACCCTCTTCAATATTTCCAGAATGCATGCTTAAGTACAGCGCCGTACCACAGTACGGAACGACGAACGACCGGGTCGTTCGCTCCATAAACACACACACACACACATATACAGACCTTTGTACACATTTGTTTGCTTCTGTCAGTCTTCCTTATTTTGGGTTTCATTCATTTCATTTCGGTTTTCATGGAAGCGCACAAGCAACCAACCAACCAACCAACCGTTCAACGTGCAACATCAACGCTGCCACCACCACCAACACTACGTTTACCAAAAAGGGAACGTACCGACCGACCGAGCGCACCGTACGAAAAACACATTTATAAATATCAGATGCCAGCCGCCGCCAGTGCGTCGCATTTCGTCTGAATGCAACCAGACGCGCATTCATTTGTGCGCCGGCAGGACGGACGAACGCACGAACGGAGGGAGCGGCGCGAACGAGTATACGGCGAGCGATGGTTGTGAGTCGCGGCGACGTTAAAATTATTTTCTAAAAATATACGAAGTGTATGCATGCCAACCAACAGGCAGGCAGGCAAGCAGACCGGCAACCAACAGCAGACGGAATAAGGTAGGGAGCGTAAGCTGCAAGGCAGGCAGGCAAGCAGATACGACAGTAGACGTTGCACAGCATACGGCAAAAGGGTCGTCGTACATTGCAACGGCAGTTGTTTTTCTTATTTTTTATTGTTGTTGTTGGTATTTGTCTTCATTGTTTTGCTACGTAGCGGCTTGCAGAGAATCGAGTCGAATCGTCGCATAGAGGGTACGGCGGCACCGGCGCACATTTCGAATGCGTTGTATTGAAGGGATGAAATGGCCACATCCACCACCATTAGAGCTATTGTCGTCCTGTGCGCTAGGCAGCAATGCCTTACGTTAGCACCACCATCAACGTCACTTTCACAGACGAAATGCACGTGCACATCAGCGGCACACAACCGGAGTGTATTTGTATTTACAGATGTGCGCTGAAGCAAGCACTGAGTCTGAGTTTTAAGAGCAACACACGAAAGCAAAAAAACACGACACATAAGAGCAGGAACCGGGGTGCACCCCTATACGAGTATACTGGAGTATTTGATGCGTCGATTTTGGGTCCGGCTTGGAGTTGTGCGCGCATACGGCAGATAGGACAGCATCAACGACGACGACAACAAATGTCTGGCTAAGTGTCTGCAAGCGACCGGTTGACAGTTGGCTGTTGTTTCCGGTGCCTCACTTTGCATTTAGCAGAATAGCACTAGCAAGCAGATTAAAAAACCAAATGTGGACTTACCACACCCACATTGATAATATGCGAAGCTGATTCTTCCTGACAAGAAAAGCTTGGTAGCGATTTCACTTTTTTGGAGTTTTTAAAACTTTTTACGAAGTTCGACGGGCTTTCGTTACTTCAAACGATCGGTCATATTAATTCATCACTTCGATGAAATAGTACCGATAAAGCCACTCTCCGCGATACACTTAACGGTAATTCTGCACCACAAGTTGGTGCTCGGCTTTTTTTCTTGCGACAATGTAATCCTTTTAAGCTTTCTCTGTCCTTTCTCTATCGATCAAACCCGAGAAGTTGGTCTGCTCCTCATACATACTTTATGAGTTGTTTGGCGTTTTAATTTACACTTCAAATTTTTTTAAATGAGATTAATTACAACAAAAAAAACATTTTGAACTATTTTTTATTAAAATTTTAAATTTAGTAAAACGATTTATTAACGAATCTAACTAATATTCAACCATCTTCTTCTGCTTACAGGTTAATTCAGCAATGGGTCTACAAGCTACAGCCGCTACCAAGCGGAAACATGAGATTACATTCGATGGCAAGGATGCTAATACATATACAAACAGTCCGCCACCATTGAAGACAGGCAAATGGTCAATTAATAATAACAACTACATCGAAGCCATTGAGGAGCAACAATTGAATGGCAACAATATTAAAGACACAAACGCCAGTTTGCGTGCACTAACGAATGGCGCAACAGAGAGCACGAAAAGCACAACAAATGTGAATAATAACAACGGCATAAATAGCAATAGTAATAGTATTAATAGCAATGGCCTCCACAATAGTATTAGCAATGGTAAAGAAGTTACTAAAAACGCTGAGCACACAAGCGGCACAGCCGCTTCCAACACTATAGCGTTACCATCAATGGTCGCCTCGCTGTTGCCTATGTCCAGCGAAATGGCTGCCACAACGCCATTGCCACCCACCTCCACCACACCCGTACCAGAAGACAGTATTGCCAAGTTGGAGGAGGTCGCTGCCGTGCCCTGTTGCGAGCCCTGGACTAATGCTGCGACAGAACCAGTCGACTGCATTTCCAAATTGCAGGCTGTCGCCATGCCGAGTGATCCGTGGGGCAGCATTGCGACACGCTCCACTTTGGCGACAACACTGCTCAGCGCCGATGAGTTAGACGATGATGATGATGATTTCGAGGATGACTATGAAGAGGAGGAAAGCATAATACCAACATATTGTCCACTGCGTTATCATACTTTTCCACCGCCACCAGCAGCGAATACGGCGACGCATCAGCAACAGCGTCTGGGCAGTTATGCGCCCGCGACGCATGGTTATGGCTCTCGTCCCAACTACTACTCCGAGCCATACCCACAACAGAATTGTTCACGTACCGGCAGTCCGCAGCATATGCGTATGGCTGGCAGCAATGGTTTCACGCAATGGCAGAGCACGTCCGGACCCACTAGTGGCGGTCAGCAGTTTTATGTGCCACCCGAAGCGGCATACCCGCCGCCACAGCAACAGACACCGCAACCGCCACAACAACAGCAGACAATACGTTGCGCTGAGAATGGTAAATCATATTTGGAGTTGGGCTGCAGCAGTCCGCCGCCCAATGTGAATAATACGCCTGTTGTGCCACCACCGCCTTTCGGAAATCTACATGTAGCAGCCGCGAATCTTGACGCCCGTCATCCTTTGAAACGCTGCTGTGATGGCCGTGGTACATGGTGTAATACGAATAAGAATTGTTACAAGGATCTGCGTTTGAAGATACGCAATCTCTCCATGTTCAAGTTATCGCGTTTCCGACAAGTATCCGAACAGTCCCTCTACCGCTCGGTGCTCATCTGCAATACCCTTAAACGCATCGATCGCGAAATCGAAACCGAAGCGAAGGAGATGCATCAAGCAGCTGCACAGGCCGCAGCCGCACAACATCAATACCATCAGCATCTGCACCCGCCGCATCATTTGCAACATCACTTGAGTCCACAACAGCCACCGCAACAACTCTTGGTGCCCCAGCAGCCACATACCATGCTGCATCAACAGCACCAGGACTATGCGCCGCCTGTGATGAACTGTGCGCGTCTCTCCAACATGGACTATCAGGTGCAACATCAACCGCCAACGCTACTACAACAACAACCGCCACAGCACTTCACGCAACATGTACCACACTATCAGAGTCAACAACCCGAACGGCTCGACACGCCGCCGCCTTATTTGAGCGGACCTACACAGCACCTACAGAAGCCAGTCACCGGCGGTTTTGCACTCAACAGTAGCGTTGGTAGTATTAATGTAAATAACTGTGATTCTACGAATGGCGCAGCGGCAATACATCCTTACGACCACTATCCTTTCCGGGAGTCGCAATCTGGACGCGCAACTCCATTTCCCTGCCAACCAGTAATGTCGCCCGCGCCGTCTTCAACAACACCAACACCGGCAACGACGCAAACACAACTGCACACAGTTTCAACGACAATGAGTGCGTCAAATATAACAACAGCAGCGCCAATGCAGAACATAAGCTCCACAGCGGCGTTAACAAGCGCAACCAGTAGCGTAGGTACGGCATCACAAGTAACTACCGCCGCGACGTCTGTTGCCACCGCCGATAATAGTGATTCTGGTTACGCGGACGACGATTCAACACGTTCCATCAACTGGAGTTCGGTGCTTAGTTTGTCATCACAATCTGCGTTGGATCCGCTCAACAACAACGACCTATTTGCCATATTGCCACCCGCGTTATCGATAGCCAGCCCAGCCACCGCAACACCGGTGCCCGTATCAGCTGCTTTAGCAACGAACGCCAGCGCGTCGGACAGCACAACACAAGCATCGGCTGTTGCTATCAGTGGCACCTTCACCACCGTGCAATCAACATCTGCCTCCAGCACCAGCGCCAGTGCAACAACCACGAGCAGTAGCAGCAGCAGTGCAGCATACAACACATGTACCTCTTCATCGACGGCCACATTCACCACGCTTTCGACCATCTCCTCAGCGACGCATTCGCTCACCTCATCGTATGTGAGCAGCATGAGCGCTAATGCAGCGGCCGCCTCAGCGTCCTCGACGTGGGAGTACGGTTTTCTTGATATGGAATTCGGTTTGGGCTCAGAATTCACCGAATTAGTGCCCAGCTGTAAATTGAATTCGGATGAGCTCTTCAAGAGCAGTCTAACGCCAGTGGTCGCGGCGTCACGTTATTCCTCCGTGCACGACAATGAGCTGGAACAACCGGCGCACATTATGGTCGGCAGTTAGTATCAATTGTAAAGCAGCGAAACAATGCAGGAGACGTGGTGCCGAGCTTTATACTACTGTGACGGCGGTACGTACTGCAACGCCAACAGGTGGCCTTGCTGGTGTTTATGACCGCTAATGGCGCCGGACGCCTGGTGTCCATGGAGAACATGGCATACGTTGTGGCGAGTAGCGGGTGCGCTAAGCCACTGAGCAGCAAGCAGCGGAAACACTTAACAGCCGAAAATATGTTAAGATACATTGTATATGTACATAACTTCCATGTGGGAGTGAGCGCAGCGCTCTGACGCTCTTTCACTAGCATACATGCATATGTATTTGTTAGATTTGTACAACCATATATGCTACTTTGTATTAAAAATTTGACTGCAAGTTAAATTAATTCTCTTAAGTGTATAATGGTCAGGTTGTGAACTTTTTGTTTCGAAACTGTATAAAAACTGTATGTGCAGCAAGTAGCACACAAAGCAGCAGCTAAGGCGCATAGTTTGAATAGAAATTATCTTCTTTTGTCATAAAATGTACTTATTTGTGAATTTAAAATACTTAATACAGAAGCAGAATTGTACTTAATTTACTATGTTTTTACAATTTGCAATATTATGCAGACAAAATTTACTTCTGTAAAATATTGCAGATATGTAAAAAATATCTATAATTGATTTTTTTTTTGCTTTTAGTTGTGAAATGCTTTAAGAACAAATGTTATTTTTAATAGGAAAATCTTAAATTAGTTATTTTTCTTTTAAAACCCTATTTCTTATTAAATTATTATTAAATTAAATTAATAAAAATTTCTTTCCAATTATGCGCCTAACAACTGCGGCTCTCCTTGCTAGAACAGATTGCAAAGATATAAAATTTGTTGACATATTATTTTTTATAATTGTTTCAAATAAATACACCTATTTATTGGCTATTTTGTGCAACCATAAGCTACAAAAAGCGGTTGCATTTAAAACTCAATATTATTTTTGAAGAAAAGGCTTTTGTTTTTTTTTTTTAACATTTCAGAAACTCAATTCTGTCAAATGCTTTTAGTATTGTATGTTAAAAAGTTATTCTGTTGTATGCGCCTGTACACAAAAGACACATACAACATTAGAACTTTTTACTTTAAAACTTTTGCATAAATTTAATTTAAACATTTATTGCCAATATTTTCACTCAAAACTGTAATTCATACTCGTTAGACACTATAGTAAAACTAGCAGAATTCTAAAATGTATATAATAAATACATAAATTATATATGTAGCAAATTTTATAGCTATGTAAATACATAACTTACACTGTATATAATAAGATTTTGGCATAATTAATAATAATATATAATTGAAACTGATGTAAATAATATAGCTTTTAAAAGTCAAGCTAACGATCAAGAATCAAGTGTGAAATTAACTAGATAAAATATACATATATTATCTCGTATATATTATTCAAAATCATTTGTGAGAGTTATATATAATTAAAATAAGTTCATATGTACAAACATATATATGGAACTATGTATATTTAAAGACAATTTCCTTACGCTATACATAAATAAACAGTTATGTTTTGGCATTAACTATGTCACTGCAAGTGCGTATTTCAAAATAATGAAGGATTCATGTATTTCTATAGAGTAGTGGTAAATATAATTAATGTAATTCATAGTTCAGGCATAAGTATTAGTATTTTTTATTTTATTTATAAATGGAACAAATATTAAGAAATTATAATAATGTTTTATAAAAAGAAAACATAAAAATATGGTGAAAACCCAAGCAAGAGAAAATATATGACAGATTTGTTTTTAAAATTTAACCGTTTGGCTTTCATTTAAAAGGGTTTACTTATTGGCGCCTGCTACACGTTCAGTATTTATCGTGATATTTCCTGTATCGCGATATTTATTGAACGTTTAGCATGCAATATTGATAGATCACGATCCATATCACAAAATATTTAAATATTTTGAAATCCAGATCGCGGATCGTGGATCGCGAGATAAAAATTGAATGTGTAGCATATTTTGTGATTTACAAGTCCGAATTGGTGAAATACAACAGTGCCAAAATTTTAAAATAAACTTTATTCTAATAAATGAACATGAATTATACTGTTTAAAATAGAATCTTTCCCAGAGCTATGCAACTCATCTGCCAAAGGTTTTTTGATAACGTCCAAATATTGGATACAGTAATAATGAATTGCTGTGGGAGCAAAAACAATAGCCAAACATGATTTTCTTAGGTTTTCTTCCGAAATTTTATGAAAAAATTTACGAAAAAATAAACAAATAAATTCTTTAAATATTTTTTCTTATGAAAACACTAACAACATCGTATAAATATTGACGTAATATATATTGAACGTCTAGCAGTCGCGAAGTAATCCATCAATATTCAAAATAGATCGCGATCCAAATATCACGATACATATTGAAGGTGTAGCAGGCCCCATTCAGAGAATGGAATAATGTAAGTTTCAGGCAGAGGTTTTTATGTCTGATAAGATTTTTATCTTATAAGACGAGCGATGGGAAATCGGAATGGGATATTGTGGTAATTGGGACAAGATTATACTAATTTGAAGAATATGTAATTTATGAGTAACAAAACCTCAATGAAATTATTTCCAAATTTTTGACGCAGGCGAGTTTTCGACACACACTATTTGGCATCGGCTTTTATTCCGCAACTGCTATCATCAATCGTGCTTGTCATTATGTTATTGATTATTCGCGTTGTTGGAATTCACTTGTTGTCGCAGTTTTTCCCGCATATTTTCGGTTACGGCAAATCCTTGACCATGACCAGGTATGATGTAATTGCATAAATCCACCATTCGCAAACGTTGACTCCGCTGAGATTCCGCATTTTCACTGCCTGCTTCCAGCCAAATGGTGGGATCTGCTATATCCTCGACACGTTCAAATAAATCTCCACAAACTCCAACAACTTCTCCCAGATTAGTGTCTCGTACCAACACGGATACACAGTTGAGGGTATGACCCGGGGTTCGTACTACAACCACATCATCACCACACAATTGAAAAGGTTCCGAGTCACCACGGGTTAGTGGACAATCTAAATATTTGTCACGATTGGAAACACATGCGCCCATAAAGTGCCATTGTGCCGCACGAAAGAGGTAGTTACAACCTGTATGATCAGAATGACCATGTGTACAAACAACTACATGTATATCTTGTGTCTTAAGTCCATGTACGTTTTGAAGAGCTTCTGACAGACGATCTCCGTCCCAAGCGGTGAGGGTATCAACGATGATGTTGCGTCCATTGCGTGTGCGTATCAGAGTACAGGTACAATTTGCGCGCATGGCGTTGGAATCATTACTATCTGGTCTGGAATATCCCGTGAATAAAATATGTACTTCATTTTGTTTAGTACTCATCCTAGTTGGAAGTGGTTTTAAAATTTTTATAAATTTTATTAGGGTAAGACGCAATCAGACGTTTGATAAAGGCGGTAAATGTTGATTTACAGATGATGTGCAGCTGAATAACCAAATATATCGGAAATTATTTTATCGAATCGAATTCACTTCTGAAATTTCGTAAATTTATATAATACATGAAAAAAGTTGATTCTAATTGTAATATTACTTTGTAAAAATGCAAATGAATATATTTTATTAAGCACTTTTTGTTGATATGTTTATTAAATTTCTGTGAAATGTTTGTTATCGATATTTAATCGATATGAATAGTTTCTCTCTCATGAGATCCATCAGCTGTAAGTTTCATTGACATTTCACCAAAATAAACATTCTCTCGAACTTGCATTTTAATTAAAAACAAAACAGGATAAATAAACAATATTATTGTGAGTATTTACATTTTTAATAATTTTAACTCTAATAAATTTACCAAATATTTTCTTGAAAAATGCATTATATATAAAAGAAGTATTATAAAAGTATAATTTTGTGAAAATATGTGATTATACTAAAAAACATATCCAATTTAATTCTGCACAAAGTGAATTGGTAAGCCTATATGTACCTTTTATCTACAATTTTTAATTCTAAATTTATTTTTTAGAATTCAAATAATGGAGTACCACAAGCGAACGAATGAATTACCGGTGGACAGTACCACAAAAAGTAAGCGACAGCGACGTTGTCTTACAATAGAAGATAAAATAAAACTATTGGATCGTTTAAAAGCTGGAGAACGTACAATGGATTTGAGTCGAGAATACGAAATCAGCGATAGTACAATACGTTCGCTTATAAGTAGCGAAAGCCAAATCCGTAAATACGCTAGGCAGTGTACAAAATATACATATCGATCTGTGGCATATATCCCACGGGATGAAGTGCAAGCAAAAATGGAACACGAATTGTATGTGTGGTATGAGGATCAACTCCATCACGGTGGTACGCAAAGCGTTAGCAGCATATGTGCCAAGGCAAGAGAAATATATAGATCACTTAAGGGTAAAAAAGAAGTATTCAACTGTGGTAAAAGCAATCGAAAAAGTGACGAAGAATTGCAATTGGATAGCCGTGATTTTAAAGCTAGCAAAAGTTGGTTTGTGAAATTTCGCAAACGTTATAATTTAGAGTTTAACACTCCCCACATAGCTCAATCCGTTGATCAATCTATATGCAATTTATACGCAGCAAAATTTAGTAAGTTAATGCAGACAGAAAACTATCAGCCATGTCAAGTATTTAGCGCTTTTGAGTTGTCATTTGCCTGGAAAAGCTTGCCAAGTCATACATTCATTGCAAAAGAAGACAAATCACGAGACAAAATGGGTTATGATCACATTAGCTTACTTATATGTAATAACGCGCAAGGAAATTTCTGCGTCAAACCAATGTTGATACATCGTACACGCATGCCGCATTGCCTACGTAACACAAAAATAAGCGATTTACCCGTATTTTGGCGTTGCCGTGGACGTCAAACACAAAGTTCACCCAAAGTGACGCCATCACATTTCCATGATTGGCTCATACAATGTTTCACACCACGCGTTCGAAATTATTTGCAAATTATGGAAATGCCAGAACGTTGCGTACTTCTTTTAAGTAGTGAGCTGCAGCAAATGGTGCTTCCAACATACGATGAATCATTTTTACGCGTTGAATTCCTACCAGAAAACACCGCACAATTGCTGCACCCAATTGCGCAAAGTGTGTTGCCAATTTTCCATTGCAAATATTTGCGCAGATTCTTCGAACATTTGGTGCAAAGTCTCGAAGTGAAAACGGAATCTGATTTGTATAAAGTCTGGCAGAAATACTCAATCGCCCATGCCATTGATAACATACATGAGTCATTGGAAGATATCAATGTAGAAAGCTGGAAAAGTGGCTGGTATCAACTTTGGTCAAAAGCAAGTATCTGCTGATATTAAGTAAACAATTTTAATCCTAAAATTACTTTTTTCAGATTGGAATCGAACCTTCGCACAATTCTCTCCTCGCTGATGAAATAACACATATTACAATTAATGGCAGACAACTACCCGGAGATGATTTTGCTGATATGACTATTGAGGATATAAAGCAGCATTTGAAACTCGGCGAGAGTATAACAAATAACGAACCTGAGACACAAACAGAGTCCACTCAACAAATAAAGTACGAAAAATCTGCGGAACGGCCTGTTCAAATAGAAAATGAGGAGCTTATCAGCTTATGCTCAGATACGCAATCAGAGGACGCTGACATTATCATAAATCAGGGCATAAAAGAAGTTAGTGAAAATGAAATATACATTCAATTTGCCGACAGTGATGATGAAGTGCATGAATTTGAGCAATCTGACGAAGAAGCCTTCATACAATTTCATCAAACTGAAGATTCCAATGAATATGGCTCTAAATTGCGAATGCCTACACGAAGCAATAACACAACTCTTGCGAAAAAGAATACCGAAGCGCGTGAACAAATACAAATAATAAACAAAGCATTTGATTTAACACATGATCTATTGGAAACTTTAGGTCAACTCGAAGCACAGACAAACTTAACACATTTCGAAAGTGGTTTAAATAACTTGATGCAACCTTATGTAGAATTAAAGAAAAAACTCCTGCAACCTAGTATAAAAGACTACTTTAGTTAAGATAGCTGTGATGGCGATCGTTGCAATTTGAAGTCTTATTTTGCTAACTTCCAGATTGGTTGAATATGCAGTAAAGCTAAACAGATGCAGTTTTTGTTGTTGTTGTTAGTGTCGCGGCAGAAACATTATCCGAATAATTTTCGGATTTGCCTCCGTGTTGACAGTTCCTAATCGGTGATTGCACTAATTGGAAATACGTAGATAGTAGACAGTTTTTGTTGTTGTTGTTAGTGTCGCGGCAGAAACATTATCCGAATAATTTTCGGATTTGCCTCCGTGTTGACAGTTCCTAATCGGTGATTGCACTAATTGGAAATACGTAGATAGGCAACTTCTATTTCATCAAAGCGTGTCCAATCTTCCAAGCTGATTGCTGTTAATGAAGAAACTATTTGAATTACTAAAGTATAAAGTTTTTCGGATTATCAATATAATTTCTGTTAAGAATCCCTCTCATAAGTTATATGACCGTTTATTGAAGTCAATATTAATTGGAAAATATCTTATAGGCACCATACCTAATGTTTTAAATTAATAAACAGTTTAAAAAACGAAAAATTATAAATTTATAACCGATTTTGTCGAATTTACTTCATTTAAAAGTTAGTTTATTGGCAATTTGGGCACAGGTTTTTGCGTTTTATCAACTTTGATCAGTTTACGTAAACATTAATTCCACGAATAAAAGTTGAAAATCCCCCAAGAACCCTCTGTTTATAACTTCTTCACACAATTGTTGCGTCTGCGGAGCAGTAAGGAATTTAAAATTCAAATGCAACTAACAACATCTGCACGAATAACTATTTAAAGCGCTTGAACAAGTTAAAAATAAAGCAAAATACGCAAAATACGCAAAATACAAAACGATGTACAAAGAGATGTTGTCATCAACGTGATACTGAAATGCAATGCAAATGAATTTAGCGGTCTTCTTCGATACGCGACGAGCCAGCCGACCTTGACCGCCAACCGATATATATGTATATTTTTTTTCATCGAAATAAAAGTAAGACAAATGCTTTTGGCACGCGCAATACATGTGAAAACTACATTTTTATGGACAGTTGTGAGTGATTGTGGTGAAAGTGAGAAATTCAGCGTATTTACTGTCAATCAATGCGATTGTTAACTTGCTAAACACTCAACTATACATTTTATATTATTATTAAGAGTAGTGTGCGGTAAATGAAAATATTGTTTTTCTGTTGTTGCTTTTCTGTATTTGTGTTCGACTTTACCCAATTCACGTCTATAACAAGAATACCGATCACTTTGAATTCTAACGGGAACGTGCATAAATGTTTTAGGTTTTTAACTTTATTTTTACATATGTATGTATGTATGTATGTATGTATGTATGTTTCTTGCAATACCCTAGAAAATAATTGTTACGATTTGAAGCTTTTGAGAAAATAGAATCATCAAGTCAACGACTCAAATGCGCAGAACTAGAGTTTATACGCTTCAATGCACATTTATTTATGTTTGTATATATGTAAGTATATTATTCTGTTTTTCATTGAACTTTCTTTTTATCAGCAAATCGAAATAATATCTTCTATATAAATTGCTTACTTCGTATATAAGTATCTTGTACACGCTTGGCAAATCATAAGACTTTTTTGCAGTTACATGCCCTAATACTGTCATAAAAAATGTAAATCGTACAATAAAATGGCATTACTCCCTTTCTTAAAAGCATATAACATATGTATGTATGTATGTAGGAATGTAAGCATATATTTTGCCGCTATGCCACTGTATCGCATAGTTATGCTTTAATTAGACATATTTATTTATGTTAAATGTCTTAGTTTATTGCAAAGTGTTGCCCAGAACTCTGGCCATACCCCAAGCCTCACATAAAGCAGTCATTAAAGCGGTAACCGCGCTCAATCACCGCATCTAAGTGCTGATTATTCGCTGCACGCTGTCAAACCAGTAATCTAACTATGCAGAGAATAATGATTTCAATTAAACTACAGTTGTGTGCAAAAATTATGATTGGTGTAAAAAAATTTATATATGTATGTATGTAGTGTAAAAAATATTTGCGATAAATTTAAATATCTGTATGTTTAAAATAATGAGACGAAGCGGTTTCACAAAATCGTATTGTTCCTTCCTTAGTATATATTACAAATAAATTTTGCTATATACCTCTGCTAGAACTAACAAAGTCCAAATCGATTAATTTTCTGTGCATCTGCACTTAAATTACATAAATTAAGCCCGCTCTCATTTAACGGGTTTCTCTAAAACTACTTTTAGTACGATAAAAAAGATAACGCTACGCTTTTTTTGTTGCGTGAAGTTGACTTAAGTTTTATACTCCCTTTATGGCCCAAGATCCATAGCCGATCCTACAATATCCAGTTAGACTCTCTCTCTCTCTCTCTCTGCCTTTGTTATTTCAGCGACAGAAAACATTACCCAAGTAATTTGTTGTATGTAGTTGAGCTTGTAATAGTGGTTGGCTGGATAAAATTTTGGATCTATTACGGTTAAGCAAACAACTAAGTAACAAATCAGGCTTTTTTAACTTTTCTTCTTAAAATCCTAAGTGCAACCAGATCCTTCTCCACCTGATCCTTGCAGCGGAGTGGAGGTCTGCATCGAAAATTTTCAAAGCTGGAGCGTTTTCTTCCATTCGAACAACATGAACTAGTCAGCGCAGCCGCTGTCTTTTTATTCGCTAAACTATGTCGTCGAATAACCCACACAGCTCATCGTTCCATCGTCTGCACTATTCGCCGTTGCCAAGGTTTAAAAGATCATAAATCTTCCGCAAATCCTTTCTCTCGAAAACTCCTCCTAAACATACGCTTCGCTTCCGTAAAAAAAACAAAACTAACGTCGCGGTTGTTGTTTCCAATGACATCGATATCATCGGCGTACGCCAACAGCTGTACACACTTACAGAAGATTGTATCTTCTTTATTTAGCTCTGCGCCTCATATTATTTTATTCAGCATCAGGCTAATGAAGTCAATCGATAGTGAGTCACCTTGTCTGAAACCTCGATTGGTATCCCGATTCTGACTGAGCTTTTGGTGTTGCCCAACGTCAGTTTACACAGCTGTATTAGTTTTGCATGCTTTCAAAAGCAGCTTTAAAATAGACAAAGAGATGGTGTGTATCGATCATCTTTTCACGGGGCTTGCGTGAGCACTTTAACACCCTCTAATTTACTTCGATAAAGAGTCAAGAAGACTCTCAACTTAAAAATAATATAAAATATATTACTTTCAATGATAAAATATATCAAGTTTTTTATCCGTTGTAGAGGCTCAAACGATCGGAGTTCGATTAAAATTTGTAGAACCCTTCTATTTATATAACAAAGCTTAATTTTCTTTTAATGCTTTCTTTAAATTCCGAAATAAGAAAGATTCTTCGCACGTTTGTACTTAATATTTATCTATCCAATAGAGAAAGGCAATCAAATTAACAGGTGTTATAAAAACGAACCTACATAAACTATGAAATTTAAGAAAAGAATTCCAACAAAAAGGTAACGCATACCTTCTCTTTAATCCCTACCATCGACGTTAGCCGACATTCCAAGCTGTCAGTCACATTCTCAGTTCTCTTCTTATTCATTTGTTATGGGTTTTGGCTTAAACACACATAAACTCCCACGACATACATACATACTCGTATATGTACAGATCAAAACAAACTGTAAACTTGTTACCGAAGCGCTGCAAGTATTTACATATTTACATTCATTTGTTGTTCACAACTAGATACTCTAGTAACAAACCAAATAACCTGCTAGTCTGTGATACTTTATACTCCCTTGCATTGAAGTTTATTCGCTTACAACTATTGACTGTTTACCGAACACAATTGTGGTGGCTGCAACGAGCATAAGTAAGTCAAGTGTGTATACGGTGACTTCTGATAAATTGGTTTGTCTGAGGTTTTCATCTTTTCATATTTTTCTATTATATTTTAGTCTCCACCATTCGATGTAAAATCTCGCCCAATTTTTGTAACACCTATAGTGCGTTCCACGGAGCATATATTTGACTTTCGTGAATAGAAAGAGATCACATAGAGGAAAGGTGCTTTAGCAATGAAATTGCCAAACATTTCTTTTTCGTACCGTACTCCATTTTCTTCGCGCAAAAATTATTGTCTTCTGTTGTAAGTCCATAGTCGAATCATCTACAGATCCAAACTAGCTTGAGGCTAGCTTTCTGCAATTCATCGGATATTGGAAATGATCTTCCTCCTGTTTGAATTACCACAATTAATAACCACCAGAAGTATAAAATATTAAAAATATATATACAATTTGGGATTATCTTAAAAATTAAAACTCAAATTTCATTGTAAGAACGTGATGAGAGTTATGTGGGGCTTGTGAAAAATGTTAAAACAATTAACAGAAATTGTCACTTTCCTTGATAAACTCTAATGGTATCAGCATTGTGATTAAGAAAAACAAATTAAAAGCTTTGTTATCGGCTCAAGAAAGAGATGAAACAAGTTATTTTGAGAGATTGTCAAAGTGGTGAGAGTTATCAAATATGACGTCACGCTAGCATTATGCTCTCAGAGAGAAGATAACAAATTTTGAAGCGGTATAATGGAATAAGAAATCATTAAAATATGTAAACGAAGCGCAGCTTATAAAGCTTCTTCAATTTCTTCACAAGACAATTTCATAGCGAATTACAACCGGTATTTTACACTGCTACCCTATGCCAACAGCGCTCGGTGAAGAAGCAAACAAACCGCATAAACAATTGGGAAACAGTCACGATTCAACATTGTACCGTGTCTCGCGCATGCGCGCACCGCAGTGAATCAATAATACCAGCATAGATAACCAAACTTCGAAAACGACAAAAGAAGAAGGAATTATTAAAAAGTCAACTAGAAAAAAATAATAAGGAAAGAATTTATAAAAAACAAAAATAAAAAGAAATTGTGCTACAAACATAGCAAGAACAACAGCTAAAGCGGTGTGTCCACATAGTAAGTGATTGTTGTGTGTGCATTGTTAGCAAGCAACATGTAAAGGAAACAACAAAAACAAAAGATCTAAGCAACGAACGCGAGGCATACCAACGAGTTCGAGTTATTGTTTTGGTGCGATGTTTTTTGAAGTTTGCATAAGAAATACCAAACATTCTACAACAAATTGTCTCTGTGTGTGTGTGTTTGTGTACAACATTCTTGAGTTTCAGCTTATCTGTGTAGAAAAGTATGTCTGAGCTGACATATGTAATTTTGGAATTTTTGGCAAGCAATTGTTGGTGCTGTTGTCATTAGAAAAAGTTTGCTGAATTTTCATTAAAGCGTGAAAATGTTTGAGAGAAATTACCGGCCACTTTCACATAACAACATAGAGTCGAGGTGAAAATTGTCGCAATCACATCCTAACGACAGACACATTGTAGTCGTCTACTGACTTTCTTTTTTCACTGCGCAGGCGCACGTACGCGGGACGCGCTATTCTAACTTATTTCTCTTTTTTCATTTATATTTTTTTTTCTTTATTTTTTGCAATTTTTTTTATTTTCTTTTTGGTTTTGTATTTTTTTTTCTTTAGTTTGAATTTCTTCGTATTTTATGCATTTTTTTCTTTTTTGTATATATTTTTTGGTTTGCTTAAGTCACGCGTCAACGTGCTGCCACAACAACCGCAACAGCTTGCGGCAAGTGATTACAAAAGATCTGTCATTCAGGCCGCTGACTGCTTTATTTACCGCTTGTAGCGACCATTCACATTACAACTGCATCCGCTTGCAATAGTCTTGGCTAAATCACTAACACCGTAATTATCGTTAAAGCCACAAATAGACACGCTAAACGCGTCTCAGTCTCCCATTTATTTGTTGCACGCACGCAGCTTTCAGTTACAACTCCTGCCTTAACCTGCCACTGTCAGCCGCCACATGCTTAGCTGTAGCTCACAACTCACCTTTTTGCCCGCCCTCTCCCCTCGGCGCATTTGTGATTTCTCAAGCTTCGATTGCATGCGCATCAATGTCTGTCAGTGTCACTGCTGTGTCACTTCGTTGTTAATGGCAGTTTTCTTCGCCTAACTGTTGTTGATCTCTGCTCACTTTATTGTGCTCATCACTTTTATCTTTCTTCACATCAAATTAGTATGTGCACTCATCACTTGTTTACAACTATTTAGTTATTAGAAATATTTCTAAGTTTTATACTACAGCATTTAAACTACTTCACTTCTTGTAATCATTACTGCCATAATGACCGCTTATTCTACTATACCATGCAACTCCCATTCGCTATTTGTTGTTTTTCTCCATATTCTCTTAGTTAGGTGTGTTGCTTACGGCCCGTAGCACTGGCAAATATGGCAAAGTGTGTCATCTGCGTTGCTTTTTTTTAAATTACATACTGCGTTTATATTTTAGTGTGTTAATGTCATCTCCAGTACGAAAAGCAAAACACAAAGCGCAAAAAATAACTCATCATTATATTTGTATTATGTAAATTATAAATTAGTATGCTAATTAGTTTCAGACTAGTTTCAGTCTGCTAAAGAGACGCTTAACACGCTATGGAAATTTTTATTTCATTTAAAATGGACAGCGTTGATTCGTTAAAATTGATTAAACGCCTTTTTGTAATCTGTGGACTAACAACTTACCTGAATATATTCATATTACACCTCTACTAGATGCTAGCCGAAGCTTCTACTGAAATTTGTATAGTGCCCTTTGAGATTATCCGACAAATGTTTTAAGTTGGTGTAGAACAGCTGATGATTCGTTTATTGGAACATTTTTCATGACAGTGGTTTGCTGTTAGAAAAACTATTCAATATGAATCGGAACTGAGATTTACTCTACTTTCTGCGTAACCGTGTTGACACCCGTGGTTATCGTTAATCAGAGTTACCTTAGTTAAAGTCAACGATAATACCAGCTAAGGGGCTCTCAGAACTTAAGAATGGTAGATGACTTTTAAATCAGGTATATCTCTCCACATCATCACAATATTTGTATATTAGCTTATTTTGGGTACTAGGACTCTCTGGTGAACGTGGCAAATGTAAATCTGTGGATCTGGGTAGACGAATTAATATCCCAGATAACAATGACTACGTACCGCCTCCTACTGGTCAGCTAGACCGCTAAGTTTGCCTTCTAATCGGAAAGACTAGCCTTTGCATGGAAAGGCGTTAGGCGTACGTTGTACAACGTTTACGAATTGTTCAACTTTATTACGTAAAGTAAAGAATGTTTTACGCGCTTCGCTAAACTTATGGTCAACCCAATCGGCCTACCGACCGTACTATTCGCAACCCATCTTGCGACCCAGAATTCACTATTGGATAATTTTCGACCGAATAGTCCACGTCCAGCACAAACTGAAGAAAATATTGCATCCGTAGCTGAGAGTTTCACGAAGACCGTGGTGAATCGATTCGGAGCCGTTCGCAGCTACTCGGAGTGACGTATGCAACGACTTGGCGTATTTTATGTCGTGATCCTAAATTAAAAGCGTACAAAATACTGCTAGTGCAAGAACTGAAGCCGCTCGACCTTCTCAGGCGCTTCGATCTATGGGTTCTTGAAAAGTTCCAAGAAGATCCGACGTTTTCGAGCCAAATTCTGTTCAGCAATGAGAAACATTCCTAGCTCATTGGGTATGTAAACAAGAAGAAGAAGAAGAAGAGATTCAAGATCTGTCATTTCATCCAAAGACAACGGTTTGTGGGTCGGTGGAGTCATCGGTCCATATTTCTTAAAAAATTAAGCCTATTAGAACGTAACCATAATGGCGACATTTATCGCGCCATGATAACCGATTATTTGATGCCTGAAATTGAGGCTCAATCAATGGATTTATTGTAAGAACACTTCGGTGAGGATATAATTTCAGGTTTTGAACCGGTTGATTGGCCACCAAGACAGTGTGATATCACACCGTTATACATACTTTTTCCTGTGGGAATATGTAAAGTCTAAAGTCTATGCGGACAATCCCGTTTTGATTCAGGCCTTGGAGCTCCAGTTACCTGTCGAAATGCTCGAACGAGCCATCGAAAATTGGACTCAACGGATGGACTACATTCAAAAGAGATAATCTTTAAAAAATGAATGCCAAACAATGTTCTTTCGAATGATAATAAACATTCCCAATTAAATTTGAATTTTCCGAGTTTTTTTCTTTTAAAAAGTAGAAAACCTCGAACATCAAAGTTGGGGCAATTATGGTTTAAAATGGGATATACCCCTCATCCATTCTCATTACATTTTCCACTTCATGTAATTCAAGAAGCTGAAACTACTGAAAGTTAAATACATTCCATCAAAAAGCAATCTATAACTACCGTTGCGAGATTCCAAAAATATTCAGAATACACACTTGTGATTGTATTACAAATGACGAAACTTTAAACTTATACATATATTTTCCTTAACTGTGACCTTATTTCATATTTTCAAACAAACACTAATTTCATATTCTCTACAATTTATCTAATTTATTTTCTAGCCTGCGCTTTAAAATGCCCCAAACCAATTCCCACAATGCCGCCGAAAGTATTGAGCAAAAGCTGCTCGGAATACTTGCTGCACAAGATCTAGGCGATATAACACAGGAGCTATGCGATTTTTCACTCGAAGAACAAAATGCCACAGCCGAGGCACAAGGTATACAACCAAGCGCTTCCGCGGATTACATACCTGTACTCGGAAAATCTGTTACATACATAGTCGCTAGCGTATTGTTCAACGAACGGGATGAGGTGCTCATGATGCAGGAGGCCAAACAATCATGCGCCGGTAAGCAATTCTTAATAATGAAATAGTAAGTCTGTATCACTTTTCACCGTTTCAGGCAAATGGTATCTCCCAGCTGGACGCATGGAAAAGGGCGAGACCATCTGTGAGGCGGCAGTGCGAGAGGTTTACGAAGAGACCGGTCTAAATGTGGATATCACAACTCTACTGGCCATCGAGGTAGCGGGCGGCTCATGGTTCCGTTTTGTGCTCACCGGTCGCGTCACCGGTGGTCAACTGAAGACACCGGCACAGGCGGATAACGAGTCACTACAAGCGAAATGGATCGGCAAACTCTCTGAATTGCCGTTACGCGCTAATGATATTATAAATCTAATCGACATTGGTCGCTCGTATAATGAACGCAACTCGTCACCGCAAGCACTACCATATCACCCAGATGTCTTGCCAACCAAATACTCACATCACAAAAACTACTTGCGTGTCGTCGCGGTGATACGCAAACGTGCCACCAATTCGTTGAATGTGCTCGTTAGTGAGAAGAATGTGCATCACTTCCCCACAGTCGAGGTGCATCCCCAGCGAAGTCTTCACTCGACGCTACGCAAATTTATGATTGAGCTCTTTGGTGCAGAGTTGCCACAACATCGGCCACACGGCGTACTCAGCGTCGAACATTGCCCCTCGCCAATGCCATACACCAGCGATGGTATTTGCCTGAATGTGTTGGTGGTATTTCGACCGCCGCTGGAGGAAGTGGCGCTCATTGGTAAATGCACTTGGCACGAGTTGAGTCGTCCGCTCGAGGAGAAATTGGCGCGCATACTGTCGAGCAAGCATTCCACAATTCCACTAAATGTCATACGATAGACACATTAATCTCTGTATGAGTATACGTTGAAGTGTCGGTTGTGCTTAGGGTCTGGATTCGGGAAGTGGAAGTCAAATGGGATAAAACGTAAAATATATTCAATAATTAGGGAATTGCTTGTGTATGTTTGTATATTAAAATGAGTTAAATTACAAAATCATGAAGTTGAAGGGAATATCTAAGAAGCTGCAGTGCTGCGCTACAACTTATACTACTTATTTGCAATAATATTTATTTTTTTAAATATTTTGATTTTATATACACCAATCATTGTTTATTAAGTTGCTGTTATACAAATTTTTATGTTATAAATAAAAATTCCATGTTAACTACGTACTCTATTCGTTAACTCACTAAGGAAAAAGAAGAAGGAAACACATACGACAGAATTATTGCGATTCTTCTATTTTTCTGTTAGAACTCACCCGTTGCAAAGCGCAAAATAATTGCTGGAAACAGACACCTATTCAACTGAGACTGAGAATTCAATATATTTTTCAATATTTTATTTTTTTTAAATCTTGTTTTCTGAAACAAGTGAGCTATATATGTATATTTCATTCATTTCATCAGTGTTTCCTCCGATCAGGAATGCCATCATATAAACATCTCCCAGACGATTTGAATGACGATAATCCTGATCCGCTTCAAAGATGATGACTGTTGACAAACGGTTGTGTCGTCGAAAAACGCCACTGAGTTAGTCGGTTCTACGTGACTGGGCCCAACCTGGTAATTTATCAGTGCCAACACTGTCATTCTACAAAAATAACATGTAAAATGTCTACTTCTTTAATCTGCCTCAAAAATAAATAGGAGGGGCGGCAGTTCATTGGTAATTGCTATGGTAGAGATGTTGGAAATTCCGGTTCGTGGATGATGTCCACTATTTCAAACTTGGTCTCTGGTGTACCATAAGATCCATAGAAATTCCAGAAATTCTTTCGAATTGCGCTTAAACACGGTTTTGAAGTGTTCTCACGATTTCTTTTATGATCCGGATTCTCATATGATCCATGGGGTATTTTGAGATCTGTGAACTTGGACGTCATTAAAACCACTCATGTGACTACGTTGACATCAAAAAACGAAGAATAGCCGTTTACATCAGCCAAGTTTTCTTTGCTTTCAATTTATGATTTCCCTACCCAAAACGATAACCGAACTCTCGGTACTCTTTCCAAAAACTTCGATTCGGCTGAAATTTTGACAGTAGCTGTCTATAAGAATATACGGTACTAGTGTGCAGTCCTGCGATAGTGGCACCATCGGTCTGATTACACAGAATGTGTTATGACCTGGGTCTTATTATGTGTGCCTAATGTTTTTGAGGTCGCTGAATCGAGGTCTATTTTATCAGATCAGAGTTTTGAGATAACCCCAGAAAAACAATATGGCGGGCATTGTTTTTAAAACTTCATCGGAATCGGTCAAAACTCGCTACTCGTGGGTTTTTGGGCTTGCTGATTACGAATACGGTGTCGGTTTTTCAAAATTCAAAGCGACATTTGTAGCCAGCCGTCAGCCGTGTTCAGAGCATAAGCCTTTCCATGATGAAATGTCAAACAATACTGAACAAAAATAACATGACAGCTTGACGCGATTCACGCGTGATCTGTCAAAACAAGGCCATTGGTAAAAGTACGTCTACTTGGATCACATATTAGGGGGTTTAAATAAAAGCAGTTTTACTGTTTTCTTCTTCTTTTAATTTACAATTAACATACATAGTTTTGTGTCATTTATTTTACAAATTTTTAAGTAAATGCAGCTTCAAATCAAATTACACCATAAAAATAATTGTAATATACAAATGCATGAATCTGTGTACTAATAGCTATACACATATAGATTTCTAAAAAATCGCTAGAATGTTTCAAGTGACCAAATACGGGTGTTGACATGCTTCTCTTAATATAAATATGTACATATGTACGTATGTATATATGTGAATCAACGGTCGAAGGGCATAAAGTCACAGCTATTCAATTTTTCAACTAAATTAATTATTAAAATGCATATTCCTCCAGTTGTCCACCACAATGCCACATATGTAAATTGGCTTGCGTTGTAAATTCTTTATATTCGCTTAATGATGAAAATCTATACGTTAATTTTGCCCATTTAATTTGTTGTACGAACCCGTTAGTTGTAATAATTGCTGTGTAGTTCTCCTTCACGTCTTTGTATACATATGTAAGTATGTATGCGTGTAACTTCCATTCATTTAATTCTACTCTACACTCTAGCTAATTTACAGTTGTATCATCATATATGTCCGTGGTATATGTGTATGTGTGAGCACAACAACACGTGATCGTACATGTGGACTTGGTCTAATTTTCTAAATTATTTTACAACAACTTTCATATGTATATATTTTCGTTAAGTCGCTAATGCTGGTCACATTTCGTTGTCTATTATTTCCAAACCTGGTTGAACAGATCCATGAATGAATCGTAAATCATGAATGTAATGGCCACATCCAAGCAGACACGTCCCAAACGTGGCACGGTACCCTTGTAGAACGCAGTTACGCCCTCATTTCTCAAAATTTGCAGCGCACAATCAGCAGTATTTTTGTACTTAGACGCTTCTAGACCCTGCATGCGTGTCTTCACCACATCGAGTGGTGTGTTGCCAAACACCGAGGCGGCACCAGCGACCGCACCGAAAGCGCCCACTACCAGCTTGGGCACAGTCTTTTCGTGATCGCCGCGCTTATAGAGATCCTTCAGTGATTCCATCACGAAGAAACGTATCGCCTGATTCGAGCCCTGTTTAAGTATGGTGGGTGTCAGACCCTTGTATATACCACCCAGACCTTGAAGAACAAACAAAACAGTTAAGTTTTATAAAATAATAATAACGTAGGGGTATGTACTCACCCTCATGCTTCACAATTGTGCTGACGCCGTGGAAGAAACCGCGGTACTGTGGATTTGCGCAGCGCTGATCGTTGATGAATTTCACTTTGATGGTCTCCATGGGTGTGACAGCTAAAATGGCTTCACACACGCCCGCACCAAGACCACATAAGAGTTTGCCGGAATTACTCAACTGATTATTGGAATCGGCCATGTTGCTGCGCAAGAACTCAAATGCGCCAAAACTGTAGAGCAAAATAAATTAGTAACAGTGAAAGAGGAATAGATCATATTTGAACTCACCGTGCTGCAGATTTGGGTATACTGCCATAGATCAGCACACTTAAGCCACGATACAAACCAAAGAAACCGTTGGATTTAATAGTCTTCTTGACACAGTCGGCAATACCATTGTACTTTTTATTGGCACCTGCATTTCAGAGAAGGAAATTTTAAGGTTAGTTGACTTTTGTTTGCTGTTTATACCTTACATTGAAGTGAAAAATCGGACATTAGGAATACCTTTCAGTCTCAAGTTCAGTGTTACTTACCCTTTTCGTCCAACTGCAACTGTGTCTTCACATATTCGGTGGGAAATGTAATACAAATTTCGATACCGCCAGTAATACCGCCCGCCACAATACCCTTCAAGCCTTTGTTACCCGCTGAAGGTGCTGCCGCGCCAGTATTTGCCATCCATGGCCGTTGTCCGAAGGGGTTTACAAAGGCCGTACATAATCCTCGTCGATCCATACTTGATTTGTAGCTGTGCGAGTTTTCGAGTTACACGGATATATGTATTTAAGTGGAGGGGAGCGTGTGGACTATGAAGAGAAAATAAGAATTTACAGGTAGTAAGGGGTATTTACATATCTCAACAGGAAAAAACCCTCTCTTGTTTTATGGAAAACGCCGCTGGCTGTCGGCCAAACATATTACGTCATAATTTTTTTAAATTATGTTAACTTGCAATTTTTGTTATTTTCATGTTTCTGTACGTAAGTAATAGAGAGCGCGAGTATATTTGCTCTCTTTGATATCTGAACAAGATGAATTTTGAAAAAGAAATAGTATCTAATTTTAGCATCATAAAGAACCTTGAACACCTAACCCGGAAAGCTGGCAGTCAGCTGAGCAAAATTCGGAATTCAAGAGCTATACATATTTCTTATGTATGAAGGCACGTCATATTTTGTTGTAGTAATATAAACTATGACAGCTGTTTTCCAATTTGGGTTATACCTTTTTTTATTTTATTTTTTTTTTTAAGAAGGACTAAGTCTATTATCTATATGATGGGAAGGTGTATCGCTTTTAAAGAAGCTAAACAGAGTTCCGAATAAACTCAGGTTACAGATACTCCAGTTATATTATTAGCTCTGCCTTACTAACATTGTACGGAGCATTTTTTAAAGGAAATCAGTTGTCAAACCATGTGAATGGTAGAGAAAGATCTTTACCAATCCCTTCCACTTTTGTTACCAAGTCAGATTATACGAAATCTCTCAACCAAACGAAATACTCTCGACTAATTTCTCGATATCTTCTGGACTAAGCAACATTAGCAATGTCAACTATTTAGAGTAAAATCACTTGTTATATGTAGGCTGAGAAATGAAATTTATAATTTTTTTAAGAATCCTTATAACACTATTCACCATTGTATATATTCTATAATTATATTGACTATATTAAGCTCTATAAAAAAACCTGCAAAAATTATAATAATGACCATAAATTAACTTAACAGTTATTTATCGGCCAAAACATGGAAGCTTGCTTCGAATAAATGTCATAAATTACCTGTAAAATTATCTAAAAGTACTACTACTAGCACTAAAAATGCTTTATTTTCGATTATGACATAACTAAAGTTTATTTGTTCAATAATCATATTTTATATGCCTCATTAATGCAGAAATATCACACCATACCTATGTATATGAGATAATCTGAGAACCACTTATTGATTTCTTTCAAAAGCAGCTATTAAAGATTGCAGTTATTCAGTTTGCTCGGTAATTAAGAGAGGTTAAATGAAATATTTTTATAATGTTTCCTTGGAAGAGTAGAATAATAACACCCGCCAGTCGCTTAATTTCATTTTGCATATGCGTTATCATAAATATTAAAAAATAATATATACACACAGTTTGTTTGAATAATATATAAATGCAGCCACTTATAGATGCAAATCAATAAATTAATTATTTGTATACAAAAATACTAAATAAACCACACATTAGTTGTCAACTGAATTCTTGATTACTTTTGCAATCTGTCGCTAAATTTAATCTGTGAAAGTACTGCAGAAATTTAATGAAAGTTATCATCGACAGTTTTGTTCATATTAATAGGGAAACGTTATAAACAATTATATTTTATGAACAATAATTTACATTGTCCTAAGAATATAATAAGTAAAGGAATATTTTTAACTTGATATATAATTGAAATTAGAAAACGAAGTCGCTACCATAAGCTCAAGACACGACAGTGATATAGTCTTGAACTCTTTAAATGAACACCAGGTATTGGAATTTCTATCCACATACATGTTTAAAATTATGTAAGCACTAGCAAACCGCTCCGGCTTCGCACGGGTTTAAACAAACATTTCAAAAGTTATAAGTTTTTACACACTCTCCCATACATATGTATGTACTTTCCCGTTTCCTGCGGGGGTTCATTTTAAAAAATCAAAATGAGGAAAATTCGAATATGAAATTATATTTTATTTGTAATGAGCTAAATCTTGATAACGACCTCTAGTCTTTGGTGTCCGTTGTCTTTCTCTCTGACCTGATTATGAAGGCGTAGGGAACGCTTAGAGTTCAACGCCCTAGTGCGACCTTGTATATTCTACACCACTTCAAATTAAAGAAGGCATTATGTAGACAAGGTTTTATAATTCAAGAGGAAGCTTCCGCATATTCTTATAAATTAATAAAAGGATGGTTCAAACAAATACTAAAATAAGAATGTCGACATATTAATTCACTAAATCACAGAATAAAGTCTGCAAATCACATTTTAGTATATACAAACATAGAATCTGACACTATCTGGCTTTATGATTTTCAGCGAATACTGCGTATTTACGAAATAAATCATAACAATATTTGTTGTCTTCATGATGGAAAAGTAATGGCAATATTTGCTTTACTAAACATTCTTATCTTCGTACAAATACTGTTAATAACACACCTGCTATCGTGCCACACCTGTTTGTAATGTCGTACAAATAATCGAGATGTGTGAAATACATAGCAAAACAAGTAAGGATGGGCTAAGTTCTGGTGTAACCGAACATTTTATACTCTCGCAATTTATTTATTTAATTTTATTTATATTATATAATACACAATTTGACCCACACACTATAAATGCAGTATTTATGCAAAGTTCTACACCGCTATATTCACTAGTGCTTACTTTATATATTGTAATTCCTGAGATATGGTTTCCGAGATATGTACAAAAAGGGGCGAGGCCACGCCCACCTCCCCAAAAAAATTACATCCCAATATGCCACTTTTATTTCCTTAGCTTTATTTATGGCTTAGTTACTTTATGTGTTTTCGGTTTTCGCCATTTTGTGGGCGTAGCAGTGGTCCGATTTTGCTCATTTTCGAAAGCAACCTTCCTATGGTGCCAAGGAATAAGTGTGCCAAGTTTCATCAAGATATCTTAATTTTTACTCAAGTTACAGCTTGCACAGACGGACGGACGGACGGACAGACAGACATTTGAACTCCACTCTTCACCCTGATCACTTTGGTATATATAACCCTATATCTAACTCGTTTAGTTTTGGGTGTTACAAACAACTGTTATGTGAACAAAACTATAATACTCTCTAGCCACTTTGTTGCTAGCAACTTTGTTGCGAGAGTATAAAAATGACATTACATAGAAGACATAGACATGCTCAAAGGACAACTTGGATGTTGTAGAGTACCAAGCCTAGGTATGAACCCGCAAAGGACTAAGCATGAATTATATGTAATTTTAAACATTTGATTTCGGATTTCTATTGGAAAAATTTTAGATTCTACCAATTAAATATACATTTATTTGAAAGAAATAATACGAAGCTGAAAAATTGGGAATTTTCCCAAGAAGGGAATTATAGATGAAGATTGCGATATATTCATCACGTTAAAATTTTGTTCGTGACGTCACACACGAAGGAAGTTGAAGTTTGACAGCTCGTTTAGTTGCGTAGCGCAATATCTGGAAATATATCTGATAGACTCGCACAATATAGTAAGTATATCATTCTATCAATTAAGCAAATAACAATTATGTCCAACAAGGTGACTAGGGGTCCTACCAAAATTACAATTGTATACTTGTTTTCTCCTTTTCCATAATTTTCAATAATTTTCTTTGGTACATCTATATATATAAAATTAAGTGGCAAAACTTCCTGTTCGCATACTCCTTCTAGACGGCTTACCCGATTTCAATGAAATTTTCAGGGGTGATTGGGGTCTGTGTGGAGGGTGCACATAAGAAATTTAATGTGTGTATCATTGTACGTTTTGCAAAAAAAAATGAATTTGCAAGAACATTACTATATTCCAAAATACCACCATATTTCACTTGGAATGCATCATTGAATACATTTCAACGACGAAAGCAAGGGGAGCGTGTTGACGGTTAGCCAAAGGTCCGTAAAACCGATGCCATAGGACGAATTTAAACCATCCATCCGAACAACGCCGAATATTTCTATTTGCGTCTGCTATTAGTCAACGTGCGCGGACCAAGATCATTTGATGATTTGAAAACTGTTGACGGTCAGTTGTGTGCGACGTATCGTGGAGCATGTCAGCGATTGCATTTGTTAGAAGATGATATGCATTGGGACACCGCCATAATAATATCTACATGCCTTCCAAAAGTCAAATCCGCAAGAACTGTGGAATAAGTACAAAGGCTGCATGACCGAGGACTTATTAATTTTGGCGCGTAATCGAGCATCGGACGCAGACTTGCTATATACATTACAAATGTATAATGATGCTTTGATATTGGCTGAAGATCTGTGCCTTACAATTGCGAATAAGGCAATAGCGTAACTTGGCATAACTGCGCCCAATCGTTCAGCGATTGATATGCTTGACCATTAGCTTCAACGTGAACAACAATACGATTGCAATGAATTGTGTGCTTTCATACAAGCTAACATTACCAAATTCAATATTCAGCAGAAAAATGCTTATGATAAGATTATACGAGCGGTTGACAATAATGCCGGTGGTTTCTACTTTCTGGATGCGCCCGGTGGTACAGGGAAAACGTTTCTGATCTCTTTGATTCTTGCTACTATACGGTCACAGCAGAAAATTGCGCTGGCAATTGCTTCGTCAGGCATCGCTGCATTCAGCAATTCAGCATATCGAGGAATTCAGCAATGGCAAAAGTTTTGCGAGGAGCTGGAATAGTTCTATGGGATGAGTGCCCAATGGCTAACAAAAAGTCATTAGAAGCTTTCAATAGAACAATGCAAGATTTACGCCAAAAGCAACAACTTTTTGGCGGAGCATTAGTCTTATTATCTGGCGATTTTCGGCAAACTTTGTCAGTCATTCCTCGATCAACTCCTGCCGACGAAATAAACGCATGTTTAAAATCGTCAGTTTTGTACTTTCAGTCAAAAAATTGTGGCCAAATTTGATTGAAGCAACAATACTAAATGGCAAGGCAGCAGGTGAAGTTGTACTCATACCACGCATTCCCATGATTCCAACGGACATGCCGTTTGAATTTAAGCGCTTGCAGTTCCCAGTACGTCTTGCCTTTGCGATGACCATCAACAAATCGCAAGGGCAAACGTTTCAAGTGTGCGGCGTCAATTTGAAAGAACCGTGCTTCTCCCACGGCCAATTGTTCGTCGCATGCTCGAGAGTGGGAACACCAAGGTGCTTATTCATTTACGCGCCAGGTGGAAAAACCAAAAATGTTGTATACCAATATGTTTTATAAATAAGTAACAGTTTTACAACAATAAATAAAACACAAAGTAAAAACCCTTAAGAGTTTTAATCGATTTAGGTGTAGCGAAGCGCACAGGGTAACAGCTAGTTTTCTATAAATTTCACTTTCACTTATAAAGGGTACTCATACGCCGCACGGCACATATAATTAGCTGTTCTACACGGAATTAATTATTATTTTTTTTTTACTTTTAAATTTTGAATACAAAATTTTCGTTATCCCTTTAGAACATGTGTTTATGCTCTTAGACAGTGCGAAAATAAATAATTTTTCATTACAACCGAACTTCGAATTGCCTTATTTGGATTTTGTAGAACAACTTTCCGTTCATTAGTCATGATTATCTCAATCCATTTAATACTATTGTTTAGTTTTGTGTCATAAAGATTTATTTAACTTGAATTTGCCTAATATTTGTTAAATTTATTTAAGATTATTCAAAAGCACACGTTTTACTTATCCTAAGAAAACAAAACCGTCAGTAAGTGATTTCGCTAATGCCAAAATGTTATGTCTATCTAATCTTTCTACGGGTATTCACATGCAGTGCACTATTTTTAAGAATATTAAAATATTGTGGCTAGAAATATTATGAGTATTAAATCGAAGATTGCTAAATTGTATGAAACACACAGAGGAATTTGAGTTTTGATAAGCATTAATTTCGAAATTTCGGTTATCACTTTCAAAAACTAGTCAAGGTCAAGTCAGCTAAGCGACTGCAATGTACCGATTACATAAGAATCCAAAGGCAAATTTTCGAATGGCAATAATTGAAATGGGCATTTTTCGACTTTGTCACAAATCAGCATCGACGAAAAACAGAAGCAAATAGACTTAACTGATAACGGACACGCTAAATGATGTGTCTTTTTCATGTGACATACATAATTGTATACTTACTATACATATATTTTAAGCAAACAGACATACTTTCGTATGTGCATAGGTTAGTGAGTAAATCTACATTTAAGTATATTAGGATGGACACATTCTCACAAAAAAATCGCACAAAATTGCGTAATTGAAATAAAATGAAATAAAATATGTAACATTCAAATCTATTATATATATTACTATAATAGTTCGATATATGATGTCGCAACGTTTTTTGTAGATAATGATAAGTTCTACAAAATTTTAGTACATCACTTTGTTATATCTTCAATCGTTTTCGCAGCATTCGCGATTAAAGAAAGTTTTTTGGTATTTTTTTACATTATCGGAGTTTTGGTAAGGAACCCTATTTTTTTTTTAACTAAATATAGCCTATGTCACTCAGGGATAGTATAGCTTTCCAAAGGTGAAAGAATTTTTCAAATCGGTACAGTAGTTTCGGAGCCTATTCGAGACAAACAAACAAAAAATCAAACCTTTCCTTTTTTTAATATTAGTATAGATTATTGTTATTGTCAGTTTTACGGGATTATGTGGATTTTAAAATTAAAAAAAAAATTGTCTTATAAATTGTGTTATATATTTAAAATATTATTCAAAAATATCAAATCAATCCGAGTAATATTTTAAGAGATATACTCTTTGGAAGTTCCGCCCATCAGGCCAGGCCAGTATGAAATGGAAAACTTTAAACGCGTTTATCTCAATACTCAATTTTTCAACTCGGTGGACACGATTGATCGAAAAGTTATGAAGTGATTTTGTTCGAATTTTGCACAAACCTTTGCAATAACATTATCTAGTTAATGAACCAACTATAATATTTTTTTACATATGCCGAAAAATCTGTAAAAAATTCAAATTTCGAAATCGAAATGGTTTATTGTTTTTAGATGAACCAGTCATGAGTTATGATGTTTTTGAACACGTCATGAAGATTTTTTATTTTTAAATAAAAATTTAACAAATACTCTTTAAATATTTTTCTTTGACATGTTGAATTGTTTAAATGAAATAATGTATTGTATATATAAAAAAAATGTATAACCTCTGAAACCCACCTGAACCTGGAAATCTATTTAGGCACTATTATTAGAATTATAAATATTTTGACATTTCTGGATACTATAATAATGATTTAAAATAATGAATAATATAAAAAAACCGACTCCGATTACTCAATAGCACGTTTTATTCGCAGATAGTCTTTGGTAATGTATTTTTTGGTCTACGGTTGCCTGTCGATGACTATACTCAGTCTATTATTGATACGCAGTCTCACACGAGCAATTTTACTGCACTCGTGGGAGTATTTTACTTTTAGTACCATAAATACCTATATTTTACAGCATGTGAAAAGAACATAATGACGTTGACATAAGACCACAACGTAACGCCTTCTCTCTTCAATTATAATCCTTATGTATATTGTTAGGTTTTTTAACTCAATTATCTCAGAAGATCTTAATTGGAAACAAAATTTATATATAAAATCTTAAAAATTTTTTATATCGATTTGTTTTTAAAAACTGAATTCCCACAGGTATGCACCTCCCTAATACACATATTTATTGACGTCTGTATATGTATGTTTGTAAACATGTTCCAGCGTCGCACCATACAAAAAACGTAAGACTAGTTGGAATATTTATTTCTTTTGACGTTGTCATTGCTCAGCTGTTTGCTTTACTTTTTTGTTTTTATTCACATTTTGTTGGTGAATTGCTGGCTGACTATTTGGCCTAACTGCCAAACGACGTCTGCGAAGATAAGCTTAATGTAAGGAGATATTGTGTTGTATATTGTGTGACAAACGAAGCAATATTCCATTTAATATTCTACTATATTAAAATATTATTTTATTTTTTCACATTATATAATTGAATTGGAAATACTAAGTACTTATAACAAATATATAAGTAAGAAGTTATGAAATGTAGAGCGCACACTGAATAAAGAAAAACTACAAAGTATTTAGGCATGCAAATTAAGCTAAAAACTACTATTGATTTCTCTTTTACCATTCCGTCTATTACTTTATTTTACTTTTTGTTCTGTCCTTAGTGAAAAGGCGAATTAATTGAAATTATGCTACAGAGAAAATTGCACAAATTCAGATGCATTCAGTTTCTATTTGATAAATGCAAATGTTAATTTAGAGATGCAAGTGGACATTTGACTAGATTGCTGGAATTTTAGATGCATGTAAAGCAACTCAATGCCGGTCTATGAACGTTCTATGTAAGTTTATAAGTACAGACGTGTGCAATTAATTAGCAGAACTATATGTGCTCACTTCTGGAGAATAATCAGTAACTAAAATATACAGGGAGCAGGGAATAAACAACTGGTATAAGTCTTATAGAAAGGAATACTCAAATATGGGGGGAATATATAAAGATCACACCACTTTGATGAAATATTCACCAATATATGTCTCTTGTAATTAATTTAACTGGCGATAATTTGTTGTACATACATATGTGAAAGTAACCACAAATTATTATTATATATTTGTAAAATGTTTAAATTGTAATTATAAATGTTTTCAAAAGCTTTGATCTTAAAGTTGTGGCATCGGAGAGTTCTTCGACAGTTTCGATTTACTCAATATTATTTCCTGGGTTCGATGAGTTTTTTCAGTATTTAAATGTTTTTTACTAGAACATGCAATAAGTAACTTTTTGGTTTTTTTTCTATATTTTGCCGTAGAGAAATGGACCCCTTCAACAGGTATACGTGCTATGGATGGAGTTATAAATTGCTGAAATCCGACATTCGTCTTAAAAAAAATATTCTATGAACTTTAAAATGAATTAAACAATATTAATAAGATGAGTTTGCCTACAAAAATCGTCGATAAAGGTGTCATGGAAATGATTTTCAGTACAATTCAAATTAATATTTTTATATCGAAGGCTTTGAATATTTAAAAATAAAGAAAAATTCATAAAATAATAGTGCACCGAACATGTCATGAGAGAAACTAAACTTTAAAGATAAAATCTACATATTCATAATACGGCGGCACCGTCAAAGCAGCATGTCTGTTGAAAGGAAAATCACCACGAACTTCAGAGAAATAGGTCACTAAATTTTGGTGCTCAATTATTACTGAGTTATTGGTATGTATAAAATACTTTTGGTTTCTTTTAAGGTTTGAATACTTTGGTAGAAATTGCCATAAAGTACAAAACACTGGTTGCATAACATGATCTTATTTCAAATATGAGCTCGTAAATAAAAAATGTCATCAAATTGCGAAGTGTTTTAAATATATTTCGCAAACGTGACACTTTGAGCCAGCGTGCGTTGAATATTTTCCGGTTTTGTTATCACTCTCATACATAACTAAGCAAATGTAAGTATACAATGTACATATTATGTAGGTATGAGTAATATAAGTACAACTCAATTCTTTTACACATTTGGAATCTCTAGATTTCTTTTTACTCAAGTTCAAAAATTATAAAAAGAAAATATTGTAAACTTGTTTATTGAAGAAATTGAATTGAAAATAAATGTAGGAATAGTACTTTTCACACACCTTCCAAAGGTTGATTACGACAATCGATTTCAAATCCGTCCAAACGAAATGCGCGCGCTTGAGTAACCAAGTAAATAGAACACGCACCGCTAGTGTTGGCGATCGTACGATACACTGTACTTGTATAAAAGCGACTGTTGCTGCTATGGTCCCCACAACACTTTGAAAATGGAAATATTCATACGAAGCTCTCCATAAATATATATGTATTGGCGCTTGCAAATAAGTGTATGTATGTATGTGTGTAGCTTGTTGGTATTGGCCAGCTCTTTCCAATTCCAAATCGAACCACCATGCCACATACATATCTACACTCAACCACTCATATACATGCATATACATGTATACTTGTTTGTATGTGCATTCTGCTCACGCTCAATACAATGCAAATGTGTGGCTACAAAAGCAAAGTGACGACCACTTAGTACGAGTACATGCTCATGGAAAAGGGAAAACAAAAAATGTCAACAAAAGTCCAAGTTGCTCTCAATTCGATAGCCATATGCGCCCCAATTCACCATAAGCAAACATACAAACAGTCATAACTACCTATGTATGTGTGGATGTAGCTTTACTACAACAAAGCTACTGCAAAAAAAGAAGCGTTTGCTTGTTGACTCGCCGGTTCAAGTTCAACGATTCGAAGAGCAGCATGTCAATGAGCGCATAGTTCCGATGAGAGTCACACAAAAATTGGCTGGCAAAAGCTATCTACTTGTTAGCGATCGCCATTAACTTTAATGTGCACGACAGCGCATTTGTGTGAGGTATGGAAAGCTTGCACGTTAGCTACCTGAGCCGCTGGAAAGAGCGTGATGTGGTTCGGTGTTGTTTAGCTGCTCATTAATATTTTTTTTTTTTTTTGTTTCCGTTGAAACTTTCTACTCATTCGTTGCATAAATTCATTTATATTCGTCTGAGTTTATGGAGAAAATAAAGCACACAAAGCATGTTTATGAATTAGAGCTTTCGGTTTTTTACGATTTCAATTTTGTTTCTCATATTGTAGACTTTCTAGTGATTTAGAATTATTCATAAATCCTTTAGTTCCTAGGACTACATGATTTTAGTATGATTATGAATATGAAATTTTTTTTTCTACGAACATTTAAAGCCTTCGTCGAATATAAGAGAAGATGGAAAAAATATGAACGACAAATAAATTTGAATTGAATACAAGTAGCTGAGGATACCAAATTTGAATGATTAACTCGAATAAATCCCATTCTGTTCGATAGACTGTTCATTCATTTCCTTAGCTATAACGATCTTCGTAAAATTATACTAAGTTGAAAATTAATTTTAGCAACTGCTAGAGCTCAGCTATGCAAATATCCATATTGGATAATGAAGTAATAAACGATTTTCTATTAATTAGAAATAATAGTTCCTAATAAGATGATTGGCACTTATTAGTGTTGTGAAGCAGTTCAGAAAATATATCTCATAAAGAATGAGCAAGGCACAAAACTTGAATTCGTATGCTTTTTTAACCTTTTTTAGATACACTGGATTTTGTTCATCTCAATAACTCCGATAACAGTATAATGCTTATTATTAGTATAGGCTTACAAATTCCATACGTATTTTGGTTAACAGTATCAGCCCCGAAATCCAACATGGATCTCACTCTTGCCAACAGGTGCTACTTTGGACTGAATAGGCAATTGAAATGTAAAGTCCTCTCTCGACAAACTAAAACCGAACTCTACAAGTCGCTCATCATTCCAACCCTGCTAAATGGTGCTGAAACGTGGACGATGTCGACATTCGATGAGACAACACGCATACATGCAGTACCCACTGGTGGAACCAGAGGAAGAGGCCTTCCACTCTGTTGGCCAGACCAGATGAAGTGCGACCTGGTTTGGCGTAATATTTCCAATTGGCGCCAAATTGTGATTAGGCTATAATTGCGTAAGCGGTGCCTACGCCAATTACAACATGACAAAAATGGATTAATATGGCCATAACTTCCGTCTAACAAATAATGCAATGGATAAGTCGAATTGAAGTAAAATCAAAACCATTTCAGTGAGCAATTTTAACATAAATAACGGTAAAAAAATTGTGTTCAATCGTTATTAGTTTCGTCTAATAACCATAAAGATACTGCCAAGAACTACTATCTCTTAGTCTCTTTTTTTGTTTTTATATAAATATTGGATTTGGATTGGATTTCCACTGTGCCTCCCTCTTAAAGGCTTTCTTAATTATTATTCCATGCGATTAGGTAGCAAAAATTTTCAATATGAATTTCAAGCCTCTTAAAATTAATACACGGTAAAACATTAAGTTCCCGTGATTTTAAATTGCTAGTTCAGACGTTAACGTGCAACACGTTAAACGCCAATAAAACTCTTTAATTGTAAAGAATAAAATGTTTAAATATTAACTCTGCACGGGGGAATATAAAATAAGCGGCACTAAAATGGCCAACAACACAGCGACGTAAAAGAAGTGACACGTAAATGAATCGCATTATTCATAAGTCGCATGAGAAACCTTTTTAACGCATAACTCATACACTCAATGACACATTTAACACACATACCTTTTATATGTTCTTATTATTAATAAGAGCGTAATTAGAAAGAATCGCGTCTAAATATATGAATCAGAATGTAGGCGTGTTGATCGGTTTCAATGCCAATGCCACGTTATGTATACGCCATGACAAACTTTTGCGAAAGTAACACTTCAACACTACACAATGGAAACGCACTAATTAACAGTTATAAAAACTTACATAAATTTTATTTTCACTCGAAAAATTATGAAAAGTTGTACACACGCCACACAATATCAACCGGCAGTCTATTACTAACGCATACAAGCAATGTTTATAGGTCGCCAGAGGTGAGCTCAGTATGTATGTAACTTAGGTTAACTCAGCGCTTCTCAAACTGCAGATCATATGCACAACTCAAAACAAATACGCTCATAATAGAGAGTACTAATGCCAATAAATATTTTGAACCCCTGAAAACGCTAATGACTGTCATATTAACACCTACCAATATATACCAACTTATCTGAGGACAAAACTGCGCATGCTTTAAAAAGAGACACACAGCTGATAACATTAAGGACCCAGTAGCAGTAAGAGGAGTGCCAAGCCATAAAAATATTACTCAACGCCGGTTTACTTAATATCAACAATATTATATTTGTTATTCCTGTTGAAGCAGTAGAAAATAATTATAATAAATAAGTCAAAAAAATTTTTCATATAGTAAACCACGCTTGATTAAATATCAACATTACAAATTTATTATTTATTCATAATTTAAATATTTTTCTATAGTCATTGTACATTATAGACGGTTCTAGAGTATAGAAAGTTCCTTTCTATCAATTACGGCAGTTTAGTTTATACAAAAAATTAATTTAAAAACATTTTAAATTATCAGTATTTTACGTTTTTCTTTTGCGCCAAACAAATTCCGCAATTCATCATTTGAGTATTATTTATAAAAAAATATCTTCATCTCGTATTATCCTAACCATTTAGATTTATTAATATACTACATCAGATGCAACATCTGTTAGGAATGGAATTTATTGCCAATACAATATCAACTCGTCCCTTTGTTTCCCTTCAACATTTCTTCTAATGCATCAAATGCTTCCATATATACATCGTAAAGTGTAAAAATAACGCTGGCTTGTAAGGATAAACGCATAAATCGTGGCACCATACCTTTATAGAGTGCTAACACTCCCTCGTTACGAGATATTTTCAACATGCAATCGAACATATTTTTATATTTAGCTGCTTCCAAGCCTTGCATGCGCGTTTTTAATGTATCGATTGGAGTATTGGCCAACACTGCGGTACCGCCGGCCATAAATCCTGCAACAGCTATCATCCATTTTGGTGGCTTCCGAGTTGGATCATCGCCTTTATAGTAGTTTTTAAATGTTTCCACTATTGGGAAGCGTATTGCATGATTGGAACACTGTCGGAGCAACGTCGGCGTAAGACCCATGTAAATACCATGGAAACCTATAAGATTAAATTTAAAGTATTAAAGAGAAAACAACAAATGTAGAAAATGTACAACGAATAGAATGATTCAACAATATGATAAAGAATTGGAAAGGAACAAAGGAGGGAACTCGGCCATTATGGGTCCACAGGAAAAAAACATAAAGGATTCTTCATACCTTTTGAATGTATGCCTACAATCGTTCTCAACTCAAATAGAGCTAACAATTTTACACTATGATTTAACACAGTTATTATGAGTAAAGTGCACTATAAAAACAAAAACATTAAATGAAAATATAATTGAAGTTTATATAAATGGACAAACCTTCCGTTTTGATTATAAGACGAGCTGCATGAAATAATCCGCGAAATTTTGGCTTCTCACTACGTCGGTCATTTATTAGTTTGACCTTCAAAGTTTCCATTGGTGTTGTCACAACCAGAGATTCGACTATTCCGGAGCCCAAACCACATAAGAAGCTATTAAATGTTGACAGTGACTTCTTTTCGTCAACTAAATGTGACTTAAAAAATTCAAATGATCCAAAGCTAGAAGAGAGGCATAAATTTTTCTTATGTACACAAATATCTTAAGAGATTTACCTATAGTTGGCTTACCACACGGCTGTTTTTGGTATACTTCCATAAAGCAGTACACTCATTCCACGGTATAGCCCAAAAATACCATATTGTTTGGTGGTTTTCCTAAAGCAGTCCAGCACTCCGCTATATTTCTTTTTATCGCCTATTTATAATATTTATTTCTTTTAAAAACATAAACAATTAACGTTGGTTATAAATGTATACCTTTTTCATCTAATTGCAGTTGTGTTTTTATGTATTCAATGGGAAATGTGAGCAGCACATCCGTTCCACCAGCCATGCCACCGCATAAAATACTTTTCCATCTTTTATCACCCATTATAAATTACAAATAAATTGATTTACTTCACAATTTTTAACAAACGTATGTTTCCGAAATGTTGTTTGCTAATACATCATTTAATATTTTTTTTTAATTTCTTACATAATTTTTCGAGAGTTATAGTAATAATATCTACGCTTTTATAAAATCTATATGCTTTGTTATCACAAATGTATTATCTAATATAAAAGTTATAAATTATTTCGACTACGTAAACAAATACCAGCTGATTCTATTTCGTTAGTGATGGAAGAAATAAAAAGAAATAATTTACACTCGTAAAAATATATCAAGCAAACGTGAATAAAATTTTGTAAAATACATAATAAACATAATACATAACAACACGTGAATAATGTTCATTCAATACAAATAATTTACGAGTTCTTCCATAAAGTTTCAAAAAGCATCGTAAAACTTTTATTATTAACATCGATATAAATACATGCTTTGAAAATCGATTTCCCGATATCGAATCATCATTTCTTCCAGCTGATTGCTATAGACTTAATCGTAACCATAACCATATCATATTTTTTACAGTTAATTACAATGAAAATAAATATAAATAAATAAATAAAGAATCTATAGTAGCAAATGGTGAAAAGATTTAATACAAATTACCCCTATCTTCGTGATAATTATGATTAAGGCAATGTCGTTTGTTGCAACATTTAAATTTATTTGATTAACTTAAGCCAAAAATTTAAAAATTGTAAATACAATGTAACTTCTCTATCTCGAATCACCATAATCCACAAAAAAACTTCGAGTTAGAGAGACTTCGAGTTATAGAGAGTTCCATTAAAACATAAATTTCCTCAAAAACTGTAAAATATAGATTTATGGTTTTATTTATTTACATCGTATAAAGTTGTATGTACATATGTATGTAATTTTGATTGTTGCAGTTTGCTATTGTTGGCACTCGACGTCTGTATCCCATGATTTATGCAATCCATAAGTGTAATATTATAGTTTTTGTTCGCATCCATACGATATTGAGGAATTCTTTTAATATTCTGCATCGATAGTAAAATTTTAAATTTTGTATTATACCCTCGTCGAAAAGTACGATTTATGGAAGGAAATTGGACTTCTATTGTCAATTCAAAAGTTTGAGTTATGGAGATCTACGATTTATAGAAGTTTCACTGTATTTTAAATGAATATTAGTATAAAATGTAAGCCAGAAAACACCCGAAACAACCATTTCACATTTTTTATTTCCATTAAAATCCATTTTATTCATTTAATAAAGTTTATTTTGATGCAAAAGTTTACTCACTTTTCACAGTCGTAAGTTTTGTGCTTAAATGTGTATCAATAATACAATTTTTGAATTCAAATATAAATACATTTAAATGTATTAGCAAAAAATAGTTTACTTTCTTTAAATGCTTAACAGTACAATATTAGTTAATTGTTATTCTATAACAAACTAATAGTTTAGTAACGGTTATGCATTAATTAATTCAAAATTTTTCAGTCAAATAATATTGGAATACGCAAAAACCAAAAATATATCTTGATGTATATGTTGTCATATAAAGTGCAAAATATTGATGATATTTAGTATTTCAATTCTTAATTCTCGCAAGATGTGGCATTATTAATTTAAATATATTTTTTAACTATTTGTTGCTATGGTATGCAATTAACAGTGCATTTAGACAGCCTTGTACACTCTGACGGATTTGACGTTGTTGATGGTGAGGGTCTATGGAAAGAAGTTGTTAAAATTAATTTTACTAATTGAAATTATATTTTATAAAGCTTTAGTACACTTACAGTCACCAATTCGGAGTCGGTGAATTCACGCACAATGCTTGAGGGTTTGTCACCCTTCTGTTCCTGCACTAGGGTGTTGCCATTCAAAGTAATGATGCTCTTCACCTTACGACCATCAAGTGTCTCTTCATCGAATTCCTCGCCCAGTTTAAAGTTGATAGACGATGTCTTGAATGTGGAGGTAGTGGTGAAAGTGTAAGTCTCACCATCCTTCTTCAACTCAACGGTGGGACTGACGCTATTGCCCATTTTACGCATAACCATACCGACACCTGCAATAAACGAGGAGAGGTAAAATTAATTCACTGCAATGCTCGTATTTATGTAAATATTCAATTTGTATTAATTGCAATTCAAGGTAAAAGTGTTGGCATATTAAAATACAGCATTGTGGTTACGACAAAGATTATGTGAATCAATTACACAATGCATAATAGAAGTACATGCGCACTTATACACACATATGTAAATGTGGATGCAAAGATATTTGATAATAGTGTTAATTGATATACAACGCATTGAAAATGACAAAGGGCAATTTTTAAATTTAGCACATTCTTACATTATAAGCGATATTCTGCCTTCAAAAGCTTTATTCACATATCAATCAACATAGTTACATATTTATTCAAATACATATTCATATGCATTCATACGTCTGTATGTATATTGCCCACATATTGTTATACAATAATAAAATTAACCCAAAATTGGCCGCGTTAAAGTTCAAAACGATCAAATCAAATTCAATTATACGTAATCAACGGGAATCAACGCGGTAAAACTAAAAAAATCACTTTGGAAAAGGGCGAGTGCCAGTCCATATGTAGATTGTATGTATGTACCTTGCCCCAAAGTAGAAAAGAAGTAAATTCATACATGCACTTGTTGCATTAAGCGAGAAATAATTGAGTGGCGCGGAATTTCGAATTCAATTGAGAAATTCTTTGGACTTACAAATATACATATGTGCGTGTATTTACATACAGTGGAACTTCCATAAATCGAACTTTTCGACCAGGGCATAATACAAAATTTAAAATTTTACTATCAAGGAATAATTCTAAAGGAGTCCCTATTCGTATGGAGGCGAACAAAAAATATGATATTATACTTATAGATTTCATAAATCGTGTAACAAAGGCATGAGATACAGACGTCAAGAGACAAACAATAGCAAAGTGCAACAAACAAAATTACAGAATACACGTTTTAATGTATTTATATACAACTATTTGCGAAGTAAATAAGTAAAACTGGGTAAATTTATATTTTATACTTTTTTGAAAAATTTATGTTTTAATGAAAATTTCTATAACTCGCAGTCTCTTTAACTCGAAGTTTTTAGTGGATTATGGTGATTCGAGTTAGAGAAGTTCCACTGTATACACTTACATATGTACATATGTAGATAGTTTTATGTAGACATCTTAAATTAGTTAGACTTCCTTATGGAAGGAATAATATGCTTTCTGTTGCAATCTTTTTTCACTAATTTTTTAATGAATAACTGTAAACTTGAATTTTTTTAAATTCCAAATCAGTAACGGTTTTTTGTATTTTTTTCTAATATAATAATTTTTTATAGGTTATGGTCTAAACATGCAATTAAACAAATTCAAATTTAAATTTAAATTTATTCCCATAAACTAACAGGTAAAGTCAAAAAGTAGACATAATAAGAACTTTTAATTTAATTGTGCTACGTGATACCGCAACTTAAACGGCAATTTATCATCAATGCGCTTGCATTGTATTAATGTATGTACATATAACTAACAAGCAGATAATTCATAAAATATGTAAATTGAATTGAACTCGCTTGACATAAGATACTGGCACACCATACGCCACCACACTGGGCGAACATGTCGCTACGCCGAATAAACATATCCATATGTATTTTTAGTATATGTATATGAACTGGAGTATGTACTCGCACATATCATTATATACATATTTAATTGTATGTATATCTTTATATACACACAAGTACTTGACTGGAGGCTTGTCACGCACTTGACGAAATATTAATCAGATTAAATTGAAGATATTTAAGTACCGCTATATAAATATGTATAATCTAATAACAGTAACGCATTTAAAATAATTTCTTTGCATTGCATTGTATGTTGAGGGCTCATCTCGTGAAATAAGAAACGGATTCGATTGTTCCTCCCGAGAGAAATACGATTCTCAATAGGAAGTAAACAATAAAAAATGGAATTATATAGCGTAGTCAAGTAGCCAACAGATAATGTATGAATGACAATTATATTACCCCGCCCAATTTAAAAACCTAAAAATAGTTTAATAAAAATCAAAGTAGTGATCAAAGTTGAAAAGTCAACCAAATGCAGAAGATAAGAGTCTAAAACCAATGTTTTAAATCAACATAATGCATTAGACAAGCAAATTGCAAATTTCAGATCATAAATTAACGCAAATAAATATATGTATGTGGACGTTAATGTGATATCTGAATATTGTTCGACCGGCTGTTTCAGTATATTACTGATAAGACTCTCCCTTTCGCCTCATTAAACAAATGTTCAACAATAAAAATTAATTGCAAATATACACACAAATACGTACATACATATGTATGCATACACTTTGCAAAATATACATATAAATAACATTTAGTAATAAACAGCGAGAACAAAAATATACATAAATACGTCGTTATACCGAACAATTTGCTGACTTTGGTAGTAATATTATTGCTATAAAAGCAAAATCGTTTGTATACGATTTCAGGAACTATACACATTTAAATATCGTAAACAAAAAACAAATAATTTGTATATGTATATATAATAAACTTAGTAATATGTATACACCACCTAGCCAGTAAACACTTCAAATTAACTAAATGTACACCTCAATACAAAATGGCATACAAATTGCTAAAGTAATTAAATAAATTATTATTTTTATAATTGTTCTGAGTAACGCTTAGGTGTAGTACCCATACATGTTTCATATACATATATGGTAAAGATATGACCACATAAATTAATCACGCAATAGGAAAATCTAAATGGACTTTATGACTTCAGATTATTGCTTTATTAAATTACTTATCAGTTAAACGATTTTGAAGATATTTACAAATATCCATGTTAACTAATAATACTAAGTAAGTATATAGGCCCTTATAAATTAATTTACAATTAGTACTTTACAACTTGAGAGCGTCAAAATACTAATAATAAAGGTATGGCGCATTCCCTTTGATAAATGTATAATGCCCTTATAATATTTGGATAGTATACATTGCAGTGTACTACTGAACGCAGCACTACAACCAAAGTCCAAATTTAATTTATGTTTCCGTGTCAAACAATTTTTTTTCTGAAAACAATTTTTTAATTTGTAATTTTCAATTCTTAAAGTTTATAATAAATTGTTAATTTGAGAGCTTAAGAAAACAAAATTTTCAATAAAAGCTAAAAGAGTAACTGAAATCTTAAATGGAAATACTCTGCACTTTGCATTTCTTAATAAAAAGGGTGTGTCCATTTATTTTCATATATTTACATATATTTATGCATGTATGAGAATATTTATCTATTTTAGTTTATTTATGACTAAAATATATGCCTTTTTATCTTCCATTCATACAAAATTCGGTTCGAAGTTCAACTTTTCTTTGACTTAATACACGTTTGTACTTTGAACCTTCCCATTGGTTATATTCAAAAGTACCGACAGTGCCAACAAATAAATGAAATATACATACATATATACATATGTATATAGGTGCTCATTATTTTTTATTATCGCTTGTATATTTTTTGTTGTCACTAAAGAGAAATGAATCGTAATCTTCTTTCGTATATTTAACTTTACCACATTTTATTGCACTCTTTAGCAAGAACCTAAAAACCGGTTTAGTTATGATCGAAATAAAAGCCGGCTTTTGGCTGTACCAATGAAACTTAAGGAAATGAACTGCTGCATTGATGCTGAGGCTATTGCGGTTTAAGAGAAATGTGGAATGCGAAATTCCAAAAAGAAATGAAAAATCGATTGTTTCCTTTTTACAGCAATGCGCCAAATTTCACTGCAGTCACATGTGTTTATATGTACCTATGTACACTAAATTCCCACCAGTTCTTATGTATGTAACTCTGCTGAAAATCACGCCATCGGTGCTAAGTTAACCACCACTAAATAAGCATTTCAGTATGTGCATTCTTTATTTAGTACTTAGTAAAATTATGCGGATATATGTATGTATATACATATGTATATTTTTATGAATCATTTGAAATCATTCATTTAAGTTTTTGAAGTAATTACGTAGGCTACACTGCTACCCTTTAGTGTCCATTTATAAAATTCTTGTATAAGGGAGGAATGGATAAATTCCTCAATGTCCGGTTTTAACGGTATAAACAACACAGCAATAATCTATATAAAATCTATATAAAACTCACCCAATTCCTTCATGTATTCATCAAAGTTTTCACTCTTTTCCAATTTGTATTTCTTTCCTTCCCAGACGGCCATTTTTGAAAATTTACTTATAAGTTTTACTTTAAACTTGAAAAGACTAAAGAACTGGAGCACTCACACGATATCAGTGGACGACACTTGATGACAGACGTCGACGCAAATGGAGCTGCGCTTTTATAACAGACAGCAGCAGCTGTATGCCGGCAAACGCCAATTGGAACAACAACAGCAACAATGGCGGCGACATTGATAAACATAGCGTTGCCACCAAGCACTAATCATATACAAAGATTGAGGAATTTTTGATGTTGCTCATTTGAAATTTACCGTACAGGAAATGCGAAGACCTTTTTTCATTTTAATAATGATTGTTTCATTACTTTAACAGAGTTGTTTGATATAGGAAACATATTTATTAGTATATTTACCAATATTGAACTGATGATTCATATTACTGATAGAAGGCGAAAACATACGTACATACATTAACTCATAAATATGTATTTATATACATATAAATAATATATGTATGTACAAATTGTATATAAGTAGACAAATACATAATTGCCAATGACAACAGTCAGTAATAATCTCACTGAAACGTTGCTCTCATAAATATAATATTATAATAAATATAAGAAAGTTCTTAAATTAAATATAAAAAATGCGTTAATAATATAATAAATACATGTAGGCATACACATATGGACAGTAAAATGGACACGTATATACATATTTACATATGTATGTGTGCGCGCCACAAGTACAATATAAATGAAGAATGCAAGAATGAAAATTGGACAATTGAACAGAAGATCGCTTTGTAATCTAATCTAGAGTCGCAATATATGTACATATGAATATTATAAGGCTAAAATTAAAATTGTACATATTTATTTATGTAAAGTGTATGTAGATGCGTGTTTTATTATATATTCATTTGCACTTACCTATACATACTTATACATCCACATACGTACATATGTACATAAAGTGCAAATCAGCACGAACTTTCAATAATAGTACCTATTTTTTTAATTTATTGAATTGAGCGTCTCTACTATAAAAGTCGGTTATGATGAAAATTAATTTATTTCAAAAGAATTATATTATTATTTTTTGGAAAGTAAATATATATATATATATATATTTGGCGTAGAAACCGCTTAAGCGATTATAGCCGAATCCACCAGAGCGCGCCACTCGTTCCTCCTTTTTGCTTTTTGGCGCCAGCTGCAAACACCAAGTGAAGCCAGGTCACTTTGCACTTGGTCTTTCCACCGGAGTGGAGGTCGTCCTCTTCCGCGGCTTCCTCCAGCGGGTACTGCATCGAACACTTTCAGAGCTGGAGTGTTTTCATCCATTCGTACAACATGACCTAGCCAGCGTAGCCGCTGTCTTTTTATTCGCTGAACTATGTCAATGTCGTCGTATAACTCGTACAGCTCATCGTTCCATCGTCTGCGGTATTCGCCGTTGCCAATGTTCTGAGGACCATAAATCTTGCGCATATATATACATACATACATACAAATATATACATATTTCATTAAATAAAAAAATAAAATAAAATAATTGAAATAACTGAATATCAAATTTATAAAATACGAAATTTTAAATCGAAAATTGTCGCGATTTCACGCACACGCGCATTGACATTTTTGAATATCTTTTAATAATTTTATAAACTTGTAAGCTACTTCTAATAGAGATATGTATAGTGAATATATTAGTATGTTCTTATTTTATCTACTACACTCAATTATATGTAAATGTTTCCAATATACTATGTAAATGCCTAAACAGCTTTCGTTCCCACAACAGTCGCTTCTAGGTAACCGGAACGATCCAGGACTTTTATCCGGCCAAGGATTGTTAACTCGGCAGCATACCTCAAAATTATGTTTTCTGTCGTTACAACAACAACTACTAAACAGATTAGAACCATATAATTACATATACATACATATGTACATAAGTATTGCTATATTGATTATATGGATATCACGTTTATGACATCGGCTATAAAGTTTATTGGCCGTAGTAACCAGCTGAAGAAGAAACTACAAACGTGTTACCCTGGTTGATTAATTTATCATTTATGACTTGCACAATGCACAATTCCCGATAACTATAGCTTTTATTAACAGTTACATTTCATAACAAAGAAGTTGATTGTTTTAGCTCTAGATGTTCATCATGCCTGTGGTGCATTAAAGTAGTCTTCGAATAGATAGTTTTTTCAACAGATCACAATACAATCGGAAATAGTCACTAACATTGGTCTAAAATAGTTGTATACTAAAAACTTTCAGAAACGTCCGAATTATATTTCATAGAAATTGTTTTCTGTAAATTGCTATTCGAGTAGGGACGAAAGGTTTTAAAAACAAGCAGTAGGAACAGTATCGCTTGCCTCAGATTAGACAGAGAAACATATCAATAACAATACTTACGAATCTCATAGCATGTATGCATAACCGATGGATGAAGTAAAAAAAATAAATAAATTTAATTTAATTGAATTCATACAGCATATTGAAAAAAAAATATATTTAAAAAAATTTTTGCTAATATTTTTCTATGAACTTTTAACTTTTTAAAATATTGTAAGAAATGAAGAATATTATTAAAAATAGGAAAAACGTTTTCTATAATTTTACGGTTTGCCTCGACAAAGAATTTAAGCCCATTCTGGTATAAATTTGTTAATGCCACACAGCACCCATACATTTAAAAGTACATCAGAATCTGTCAATATACTTATTGTTACATCAAACTACATTTTAATGCAAAATGAATATTTAAAATTAAATATAGAATTGTTTGAGGGTATTTTATTACAGAAATTCCTAGAAAACGGTCATTGATTTAATTAATAGAAACTATAATATTTTAATTACAATTTATTTACGTTTGATTTAAACAGAAATTTACTTATATTTACACGGCTTATAAAATATATTTATAATAATTATAATTGAAGCATCCTAAGTTCGATATTGGTATAAACATAAACTATCTAGGATTTTGTTGAAAATTTACGGAATAAGAGCCTGTATTAGGATCTTGCTGCATCTGGAAATTCTGCGTGGATAATCCGAATGGTTTAAGGAACATATTACCAAGATCTTTTAGTTTAGAGAGCATCTCTGTTTTTAAACGCTCATTACGTTCAGTGATTTGTTCTGGTAGACGTGAGACAGCTTCCCGCGCTTCTCTTTGGCCTGGCTCTAATTCACACACACGTTGATAATCTGCCAATGCGTCTTCCAATCGATCTTCATTTTCGCACAATTTTGCACGTCTTTAAATAAATAAAATATTTTGTATGAAACATTTAAACAAGTATTATTACAACTAACACTTACCTCATGAGTGCACGTACGTAATCTGGCCATAACTCAATAGCCTTTGTACAATCGCCTAAAGCCGATTTCTTCGAGTCCAAATTAATTTTAGCAGCAGCTCGGTTACCATACAATATAGCACGCTCTTTGGTATAAGTTGTGGGGCAAATGTGCAAAGCATTTGTGTAAATTTCAACAGCTTTTAGTGCATTACCTGACTTGAACAGCTCATTTGCTTCTAATTTCATTCTATCTGATTCCTCTTTGTTTTGCTGCAATTCTTCTGGATTCATGGTCTTTTCCCGTTCACGCAACTCTTCAATATTTATATCATCAGAGAACATTTTTGAAATGTCATCAGCTTTATCTTTGTCTGATTTTTTTTCAGCATCATCATTTTCCTCAACACCATCAGGAAGTCTGAGATCATCCTGCTGGCGTGTTATTTCTTCAATGAATTCTTCATTAGTTTTAAGGTGTGACGAATTGGTGGTTTCATTCGCTACGATTTCTGAGGTTGTACTCGTTTCTTTTTCGCCAGGCACTTCAGTAAGTGCGTCGTGAAATTCATCGTCACTTGCGTCAGTAAATCCAGACATTCTTAATTTATGATAATAGTTTTACAAAAAATATAACTCAATGAACTAAAACTTTGAATTATTCACAATATCTTACTAAAAGGAGAATAGAATAACAAAAACATATGACAAATCCAAAACATGTTGCCACATTAAAAAAAATATTTGAAATAAATTACCATATTTCATTAACGCATCTCAACTATTAAATGAGAGAACTACCCATATTTCGAAATTGCTAATACCTATTATTACATTGACTAATAACATATGTCATCCTTATTTATACCATCAAAAAGGGTTTGGGTAAATATGGTGAATCAAATTATAAATATTTCTATTTCTCAAATTATTAGAATATGTGTTTAGAAGTCTTTAAATAGTCGATATATTCTATTATATCGAATTCATTTTTATATCTAATCGAATGCTGCTGTAAAAAAATACTGCCGGGAACAACGTGTATCGGATGGTGGTTCCATAAATCGATATATTTCTTCCTACCTTTGGTCCTAACAGCTGTGTCCTTTAAAATATATTTCCAAGATGGTGTGTCCCACTAAATCTACTGCTTCCGGTTTTGATGTACTTAATATCAAGGACTACATATTGGAGAAATATGTACCTCTAAAACTGTCGGAACCCATTTACTCGGTTAATTTTGTGGATTGCTTGAATGAAAACAAGGTTAGTGCATAAGCAACAATATTTATAAAACTATAATCATTAAATTTTCTTTAAGTTCCCCAATGAGCACTCACAACTTCAATGTACTGAACTTGTTTGGCCGTTTAGCAGAACAGGAGCTTCGCCAATACAAGTACCTATTAGTGCGGCACAAATCATGGCCGAAGCAGATGATGAAATCAAAGGAAAACGGATATTGGAAATAACGCTCAATATGGTATCAAATGTAAACATTATGGTGTAACTGTTTCTAACTTACGATTTCATTTAATTTACCTTAGGAATCAGTTGGAGATTATTTTAAACCTGGCGACACAATTGGTATACTACCGATAAACAACATTAATGATGTGCAATTACTGCTAAAACAAATGGAACTGGAAAACAATATTGATGATACATTCCAATTGTTGATTTCTCCAAAGTGCATCAAAAAAACTGCAAAGTTACCGACACACATTCCAAATCGTTGCACACCATATCAATTGTTGCGTGATTGTTTAAGCATACATGCCATACCAAAGAAACAATTTCTTAATGTTTTAGCCAATTGTTGTGAGGATAATGATGAACGAGCATTTCTAAGCAGTTTATCGTCAAAAGAAGGCAGTAATTATTACAACGAACTTATTTTAGAACGTGGCCTTAAACTTCTCGATCTGCTAGAATTATGTCCATCGTGTAAACCTACATTAGAAGTACTTATTGAACATCTTCCACGTTTACTGCCGCGTCCTTACTCAATAGCAAATAACCCTGTAGCTAATGATTTAAAAATTATATTCTCAAGACTCACAGAAAAACCTGGTGTAACAACTGATATGTTGAACAACTTGACGATACGTTTCCTCAACTCTGCTAATCCTTTAGAGTTGCCAACAATTACATTGTATGCACGACAACCAAATCAATTTCGTTTTACCGCAGAAGAAGCAACCGAAAGAAATCACATTCTAATCGGTGTGGGCACAGCTTTAGCACCGTTTTTAGGATTTCTAGAACTCAAGCAACAATTACTTGAGAATGCACCGTTTAAAACATTAGGTGACACTTGGTTATTTGCTGGTGCCATCAATGAAACACATCTACCACATAGAGATCGAATATTAGCATGTAAAGAGACTGGTGTACTGCAACGCTACTTTGAAAGTTTTTCTCGTGTGTCCAGTGCCTCATTTCACTATATACAGGAACAATTAGTGGCGTATGCCAGCGAATTTGTTGAATTTTTACATCAAGAAAACACGATGCTGTACATTTGCGCTGATGGTGGATCGATATCAAAATCAATAGAAAAGGCAATTGTAGAATGTTTAACACAAGTTAAACATATAACGCCTGAAGAAGCTACACAAGAGTTGAAATTATACAAACAAAATGGCAAATATCGTGAAGATTTGTGGTTATAATTAATTTGAAGTGAATACTTGCATATGAGCGAGTATATATTTGAATTGTAAATAAACGAGGGTTAATATTAAAATAAAAAATAATTTAAAATTGACAATTTTAATTTTAAATAAAAAATCTTAAAAAGTGTTACATACATACATATGTACATAGAAACATACATACATATGTACATAGTAAATATTCGAATAACAATAAAGCAGCTTGTAAAAATAAAATTATTCTTTTATTTTGTAGATTTTTAATTATTTTAATGTTATCCAGATCGAAACTATGTAAAAGTACAACAAGTATTTCGACTAAATCTATACATGCCCAGTGAAATCTACCCATCTAACACCTTCCGCCTCGGTCGAAATAGCTAGTTTCGTGGCGGCTTCCGTTAAGGTAACTCGGATGACCATTAATATACTCTTTCTCTCAAAGCAAGCTCTAAATAACCGTTAGAACTCCAAAAGAATTGGCGAATGTCTTATTTCACTACAAGAAAAACAATTAAAACCTAGGAGAGCAGTTTGATATCTGCTTGAGGAACTTGCCATCATGTCACTGGTCAACATGTAGTGTTGAGGCAGGTCACAGGTCTGCGTCGGCGGCATGTTTTATGACCAACTTGCTGCTTGTTGGTAATACGTCTCTTTGGTCGTAAGGAATGTGTATTATCACGTCCGATCCGTACCGAAGTGTAGCCGTGGATTTCGTAGGGGTATTAAATTTTTTTAATCATTGCTTCCACAAAACACATTTTTCTAATTAATGTATTTAATTCTTAATCACACTTAATATATTTATAATATGTTAGTTGAATTTTAAAATTATGAAATTTATTAATTAATTTATGTACATGAGAAATATATTTGTGCGTGTACAATCACTGCTGTTTTTGTCAAGTATATGAATAAAACCATTTTTTTTTTCAATTTATATAATTTTATTAATATTTTATTTATTACTTATTTTTGGCGATAAAATTTGCACACTACAGAAAAGTTTTCTATCAAAAAATGTGTTCTTATCAAAAATTGATAATAATACATACAATATACAGTACCTACATTACGATAATAATAATAAAAAACGATTTTAATTATTAATAATACACGTATATTGTGTTGGCATTTCACTTCGCTTGCCGCAAACACGTTGCATATCAAATATTTCTAATAAACCCTTGCATATCGTACACACATACTCATAAATGCGAATTTTTGGGTTAATTCTTCGAATGCTTTGCGTACTTTTTTTCGATTATAATTTTCACTTCTTTATATTTTTTGTTTGTATAAAATTTCTGCTTTACTTAATTCACTGTTACATTAAACATTTAAATACTATAAAATTATTGGTTTTTTTCATTTATTGCATAATTGTGGGATAACTATGCTACTGTTAAAACTATGTATATATATATGTATATAAAGAAATGGTATTAATATCGTTGCTTATGCGTTGATCTGATTTTTCCCTCAATTGGGAGTTCACAAAAGGAGAATAGTTATTTCTTGGAAAGTGCTCAAATAAGTATGAGCTGAGTGCAAGTATGTACACAACATAATGAAGGTCGAATAAATAGCAGGTTTTAATTGAATTAGTTATACTTTGTGTTCTTATGATATATTTGATTTGCTAGCTTGCAAAAGAGCGAAATAAGGAAGAATTTTAAATTTATATGACAATGCAAGGAAGTAAATTTTAGAATTTAATTTATTATGGGTTAGAATTTAGACAGTAAAGTCGATAATTCAATAAAGATTTGTTGCAGGTCAAAAACGATATTTTAACTATCATTTACAAGAAAATGATATAAACAAATGGAACGTGAAATAATTTAAACTCATTTACAACATTTTAAAGCAACAAAGCTATGCAATGTCATAGCGGAATTTATTAAGACCGTTTGGGTGGAAATAAAAAATATACATATCTATCTGCCTTTTTATTATAAGTATAGGTGCTCATATGTGAATTATACTGCTTTTAATATATGCCTGCACATAATAATGGCATATTGATTTGTTTAACTATATTTTTGCATCCAATAATTAGCTATAATGAAATTTTGTGTTATTACTACATATAATTATTGCTAATTGTGCGTTTGATGTTTTCAGTGGCGCTGCGTTTTTATAACATTAGAATATTGCCAAATTACTCAAAACCGTTATATAAATTACTGTAACCATCACAAAGGTGAGAAAACAGCTCATTTTTATTTCAGTAAACATTAAATTGAAGCTAATTGTGGTTTTAAATAAATTAAGAATAATGTTAGTGTATCTTGATTCAGTGAAATGACCGATAGTAAGAAAAGCACAAATTATGGTAAATTATGTATTTTTTTTATAAACTACATATAATTTTTATTGTTTAATTTCAGCGATACAAAATGTATTGCCACCAACTGTCAAGCTATTGCATGGCAGAAATACACTAAAAGTTGTTTGATATTTTAATATTGAAAAATATGTTGTATTCCCCCAAGTACAAATTCTTAATGAAATTATTTGAATTTTAGTTATATACAGCGACACTTTGCGTGTTTTCATTTACCGGCTTATGATTAAATTTAGAATTTTTAAACTTTTCAGCTGTGCTAAATTAAGCTTTTTAACCTACAAGCAAGTACTCGTTTAATACATATTTGTTGTTGTGGTACAATAATGAAAAAATAACCTTTTAAAATTTGTACATATATGATTATTGTGTGTATTTAAAATTGCCTGTCTAAAAATAATGCATTTACTATTTATGTTGTAGCAAATGCCAGTCGAAAGGTTTTTATATAATACAAATGTGTTTTCGCTGATGTAAATGCAAACGGAATCTATGGATTTTTCGAAGCTACAAATTACAATACAATGCGTTTTTAAGGAATTTTTACGAAATTTTATCGCTTTACATAGCTAAGTTATATACAACTTGTAAACTTATTGCTGAGCGTTATTGTTAACAACAACAATAAAATTTCGATTTTTTCTAAACAATTTAGACCTAATGGCACTTTAGCTTACAACAGTATATAAAAAAAAAATATAGAAGACTTATATGTATGTATATTTATTTATTTCAATTTTAGTTTATATGGTTCAATGACAGCGAAACTCAATAATCAGGCATCACAACTTGCATATTGTAAAGACTAAATTAAAAATGCGCGTTGTAACAATATTTGGCCCATTCAATACTCGTCTAATGCCCACGATATTTTGTTTTATTTTTTTGTTTTTTAATTTATTATTTTAATTGCTATTCCTACATATGTATTTATGTATATGTTTAATTGATGTCTCATTCTTTTAGTTTGAAATACAATCTTTATTTTCAATATGTTTACATTTTATATTTGCAGTACTTCTTATTGCGTAAAAATGTTTCATTTAGTTTACTTTGCATTTGAGAACCTACAACAACATCGCATAGAACAACTTTTTTTATGTTTTTAACGTGGTTTTAAAGACATTAGATAGCTTTGATAAAATCGCTTAAATCACATTGATATTAATTGATTATAAGTATTTACGAGTTGTATTTACGCTCATCAATTCTTTAACGTAATATATTGGTAAGTGTATGCATGTATGCATGTACTATGTTTAATTCAAATTAACTCGTTTGCAAGTTACATTAAAAGTGCAATTGCATTTTGTAGAAACAAAATAAATATTTAAAAAAATTAAAAAAATAACGCAAGATTATAACTAAATACTAATAAAGTTACATATTAAATAAAGTACATATCTATGTATGTAAAAATAACTATTTATTTAAAAAATGTTTAATTTAAATATACATACAAGTTTATATATAATTAAAATGAAGTATAATAACAATAATTTTGGCAATGAAAATATCGCTAATCGTTTTATCGTATATATTTTTTGTGTGCAAGTATTTATATACATATTTGCTTATGCATAGAAATGTGACTAATTTTTTTTTTAATATTATTATATTTTTTGTTTTGCAGCTTTCACTTTATTTTAGTTAAAAAAAAGAACTACAAGTGCAAAATTATTGGCATTTTTGAGTAAATAATAAAGCAAATATTTGAAATAATGGAAAATAGGAATAAATTAGTTTATTTTTTTTTTAAATTGTCTGCTTTTAAACTACGTTCTTTTTGACATTGTATGTATGAATTAGCTGAAAGAGTACAACCACTGTAAGAATCTATGTCTTAGCTACTGCCAAAATGCGCGTTTTTGATAGTTTAGTTGAAGTGATTATTTTGTATAGTCGGCTATTCGATATACAAACTACGTACGTACATATTAATTATATTTTCGATAATTATAATTACTTTATTACTACTGTTTGTTGATGTGCGGATGTGTGTGTTTAATAAAAAATATGGAACTCAGACTTTGCTGATATTTCTCATAATGATTACTATTTAGTAGTAGTAGTAGTAGTAGTAGTTGCTGTATTATTAATAATAGTAGTAGTAGAAACGGTGTTGTGTCGTATTTGTTGCTGCTGCTGCTGCTGCTGCTGCTATAGTTGGGCGCGGAATACTCCGGATGTTGCATTTAATCTAAATTGCCGGTGGTGCACTCAAAATTATCGTCTAATTATCTGAAACAAATAATATAATTGTTAATTAAATATTATACAAATAAAATAGCAATAAATACAACTACAAAACTATTAATTAATAAATAGTAAAAAATAATAGTGCTAAATTAAATCGATAATTTTCGTAGAATCAAATACTTTCCGTACCGAAACTGTCCAAGTGGATAAAATTTGATATTTATTATCTCCAACTGTACGATAAATACTCTGAAGTACTATACATATATACAGAAGCAGACGTAGTTGTGAACCGATTTCGCCCATATTCATCAGGGTGTCAAGAAAGTGTTATATACCGAAATTCATTGAAATCGGTCGAATAGTTCTTGAGATATGGTTTTTGACCCATAAGTGGGCGACGCCACGCCCATTTTCCATTTTGTAAAAAAATCGTAGTGCAGCTTTCTTCTGCCATTTCTTACGGCAGATTTGGTGTTTTTGACGTTTTTCGTTAGTGAGTTAACCCACTTTTAGTAATTTTCAACCTAACCTTTGTATGGGAGGTGGGCGTGGTTATTACCCGATTTCTTTCATTTTTGGACTGTATAAAGAAATGGCTAAAAGAAACGACTGCAGAAAGTTTGGTTTATATAGCTTTATTGGTTTGCGAGTTATATAAAAAAAACCTATTTGGGGGCGGGGTTACGCCCACTTTTCCAAAAAGATTACATCCAAATGTGCCCCTCCCTAATGGGATCCTATGTTCCAAATTTCGTTTTCATAACTTTATTTATGGCTTAGTTATGACACTGTATAGGTTTTCGATTTCCACCATTTTGTGGGCGTGGCAGTGGACCGATTTTGCCCATTTTCGAAAGCAACCTCCTCAGGGTGCCAAGGAACATGTGTTCCAAGTTTCATTAAGATATCTTAATTTTTACTGAAGTTATCGCTTGCACGGACAGACGGACAGACGGACAGACGGACGGACAGACATCCGGATTTCAAATCTACTCGTCATCCTGATCATTTATGTATATATAACCCCATATCTAACTCTTATATTTCTTGGTGACACAAACAACCGTTAGGTGAACAAAACTATTATACTCTGTGCAACAGGTTGCGAGAGTATAAAAACAAGTAAGGAAGGGCTAAGTTCGGGTGTAACCGAACATTTTATACTCTCGCAATTTATTTATTTAACTTAATTAATATTATATAATACACAATTTGACCCACATATTCGTCATATATATTATATAAAGACCATTGAAAGCTGGAAACCCTAATATTAGGTTAGAAGCACCGAGATCCTCATGTTCGATATATGGGGCCTTGGGCCTATAGTCCGATTTCGGCGATTTTTAGAATGGGGCTGCCACACTATAAACATAGTATTTGTGCAAAGTTCTGCATCGATATCTTCACTAGTGCTTCCTTTATATATTGTAAAGTTAACCATTAAGATCGTCTTCAAAGGTCTGGTATATAGAAAGTAGGCGTGGTTGTGAAGCGATTTGGCAACATATCATTGGGATGTAAGAAAACTATTACAAACCAAGTTTCATTGAAATCGGTCGAGTAGTTCCTGAGATATGGTTTTTGACCCTTAAGTGGGCGACGCCACGCCCATTTTCCATTTTGTAAAAAAATCTGAGTGCAGCTTCCATCTGCCATTTCTTATGTGAAATTTAGTGTTTCTGACGTTTTTCGTTAGTGAGTTAACCCACTTTTAGTAATTTTCAACCTAACCTTTGTATGAGAGGTGAGCGTGGTTATTATCCGATTTCAACTATTTTCATGGTTTGTGGTGGGGTACGTAAGAGAATCGACTGCAGAAAGTTTGGTTTATATAGCTTCATTGGTTTGCGAGATATATACAAATAACCGATGTGGGGGCGGGGCCACGCCCACTTCCCCAAAAAAATTACATCCAAATATGCCCCTTCCTAGTGCGATCCTTTATTCCAAATTTTACTGTTATAACTTAATTTATGGCTTAGTTATACACTTTATGTGTTTTTGGTTTTCGCCATTTGGTGGGCGTGGCAGTGGACTGATTTTGCTCATTTTCGAAAGCAACCCTCTCATGGTCCCAAGGAACATGTGTTCCAAGTTTCATTAAGATATCTCAATTTTTACTCAAGTTATCGCTTGCACGGACGGACGGACGGACAGACATCCGGATTTCAACTCTACTCGTCATCCTGATCATTTATATATATATATAACCCCATATCTAACTCTTTCTTTTCTTGGTGACACAAACAACCGTTATGTGAACAAAACTATAATACTCTGTGCAACAGGTTGCGAGAGTATAAAAACTCAAAAATCTAATATTTGTAACATTCTTAAACATTTTTGAAATTTTAATCTTTTTTTTTTTGATTTATTCCCAATACGGCGATTGAGCATATTAAAATAGTATAGCGGATGATTTTTAGACGAAGAAAAAGAAACGAACTTTGAACTTTACCAATAACGCGACAACTACAAGACTTCTCATTATCCCAAACAAATTATTTTTAGGATTTCATCATGCACTTACCACGGACGACATTACAATCCATTATGACGACAACAACTTTTTATCATTCATACCGTAAACGTCATTGTGGCAATTCATGGAAAATAAAAAACAGCTGATTTATATGCGCTTCTATTATGATTATTAGAATTAGTATAATTCAAGCAATCAGAATACTATTGAGTGCTTCATCGACTACGACCAAACTTTTACTTAATTTGTGGTCCTAATAGGTTTCATTGCCATAAAGCTGCTGATTTAGAGTGAAATGTTATGCAGTGAACACTTAGTAAATATATGTAGTATATGTAGATGTTCGTACAGGCTTGCATAATATTCGCGGAAATTCCAACGCTAACCAGTACTATAGCTCGATTATTTTAAAATAAGGCAGTCGTGTCTTTGCATTGTTATATTTTATTATAGTGTGTCAATAATTCACACAACTACAACATATACATACATAAGTACTTACAAAGTAATAGTATACAGTGTGCAACATATTATTGGATATACATTTTTTAGCTGCCATTAAAATGTGTACTTTTTTGTAATTATGCTTTAATAATAATATTAACATACATTTTACTAAATGTATAGTATTTGGCCCAAAAATCTTTAATAAGTTTAAACTCGGTGTCCAATAGAGCCAATAAGGCATACAAAATACTGACCTCCGAATGTTTTGTCTAGGGGCCGACCAACAACAAAATCAACGGACTACCGAATGGTCTCAGGTGTATAATGGCGTCAAAACTTGCAAATTTTCGATTTACACATGCAAAACAATAGCAGAACACAACCTGAAAATCAGTAGGTTTTCTCATAGAACGCAAGTTAGTGAATTTATGCTAAAGCATATCCCTGGAGGAGTGTGCATAGAGTTCCAAAACACCATTTAAAACATACTTATGTACTTCAGCCATAGCTGTATAAATATGTATGTATGTATGTGCGTTAAAAAAATGCCTCAACACCCACCAAAGCGCTCCACTTCACATAGGAATGTCCAATACAAAAACAAAATGATTATTTTCACCAATTGCCGTTGAAGTTTTTTCCACTTTTATTCATACAGACTTGTATATGTGTATAACTATGTAAGTATTTGCAATGGCCTCAACTCGCGGCGGCCCATTGCTGATAAATATAATTATAACGCTGATAATTGACGCTGGTGACGCCGAAGCCATTGCTGTATGCGATATTACTACACATATCCATCGACATTGTATACATACATATGTAAGTAGCTATATACAAAATGCACACAGATGAATTGCAGTGTTGTGCTTTAAATTTATATAACAAAAAAACTGAAATTTTCCAGCGCTCATTATTAAATACATTTTGTTATTATTATTGTTTCACATACGAGCAACTTATAATTTCGTGAATAACAGCTGCATTATATTTTATCGGTTGACGAATTTCGTCTGCATGCTTAATTATTAACTAAGTATGTGCTTACGCATGTACTTTGTAATCCGCGGCCAGCTTGACTCGGTATTATAGCAAATAAGTAGTATTTTATACACATACATACGTATGCTTCCAAATGGTATTATATGTATGTATAAGTAATAATTGACATTAGTTCCTTTAACATGGTTAATACTTGACAAAATTAAAAAAAAAATATCAGATTACTTTTATGACAAATCACCGGTATTTAATTTCAAGTTTCACTATCACTTTTACTTACTTAAACGTCAAAAAATATGTAAAAATTGGAAACACCCCTAAAATTGTGTCAAATGCTGAGGCTTGAGAAATGTGTGACTTGATTAATACTTTGATACAATTTGATCCGCTGTTTGAAAGTACTATGGCGTAGATATCTACTATTACTACAAACATTGGTCGGGTGAATACATAAAAACTTGACAAATGGTATACAAGGCCATAAAAGTGATTTGAATAATTCTAATATTACAATCCGGGTCTATTACATTATGTGTCATTGAAAACACAACGAATATTTGTAGAAGAAGATTACTAAAGGTCTGAGCCAGTAGACTATATACAGAAGCGATATCGATTAAATATATTTCATTTTCCGTGAGTATATAAATAAATACATTAATATGTACAGTAATCTCCGCTGAAATACCTGTCGAAATTTCGAAAATTTTATTAAAGAAACAACTAATTTGATTATAAGCAATCCCATTATGTTTACAACTTCATACGTTAACGTATATTTGTTTCTCAGTTTTAAAATCGATTGCATCAAATCACCGACAATTTAAACCAATCTATGTAAATTCGAAAAGGTATTCGAAACGTCGATAGTTTCCTACAATGTTTCAATGTTTGAATGATTTAAAAACATAGAGAAATTACAGGCGTTGGAAAGTTTGTGTACAACGTGTTCATTCAATACATATTCAGCTTGTAAATCGATTTAATAATCTTTGTGGTGACCTATGATAAACAAATGAGATTGAAAAAGGTTTAAGGAGTGGTGAATACAAATTTAAATAAAACAAAATTTATTCGTCGGAGAAAGAGATTTCACAAACATTGAAAAATCCTTATCGCTTTAATGAGAAAACGTCACTAAATTTAAATCCCTAATTAGACTTATCCATAAATGATTTATATATATATATATTTGGCGTAGGAACCGCTTTAAGCGATTATAGCCGAATCCACCAGAGCGCGCCACTCATTCCTCCTTTTTGCTTTTTGGCGCCAATTGGAAACACCAAGTGAAGCCAGGTCACTTTGCACTTGGTCTTTCCACCGGAGTGGAGGTCGTCCTCTTCCGCGGCTTCCTCCAGCGGGTACTGCATCGAATACTTTCAGAGCTGGAGTGTTTTCTTCCATCCGTACAACATGACCTAGCCAGCGTAGCCGCTGTCTTTTTATTCGCTGAACTATGTCAATGTCGTCGTATAAATCGTACAGCTCATCGTTCCATCGCCTGCGGTATTCGCCGTTGCCAATGTTTAGAGGACCAAAAATCTTGCGCAAAACCTTTCTCTCGAAAACCCCAAGAGTCGTCTCATCGGATGTTGTCATCGTCCACGCTTCAGCGCCATACATCAGGACGGGAATAATGAGCGACTTATAGAGTTTGATTTTGGTTCGTCGAGAGAGGACTTTACTTTTCAATTGCCTACTCAGTCCAAAGTAGCACCTGTTGGCAAGAGTGATTCTGCGTTGGATTTCAAGGCTGACATTGTTGGTGTTGTTAATGCTGGTTCCCAGATAAACGAAATTATCTACAACTTCAAAGTTATGACTGTCAACAGTGACGTGGGAGCCAAGACGCGAGTGCGCCGACTGTTTGTTTGATGACAGGAGATATTTCGTCTTGTCCTCATTCACCACCAGACCCATACGCTTCGCTTCTTTATCTAGTCTGGAAAACGCAGAACAAACGGCGCGGTTGTTGCTTCCGATGATATCAATATCATCGGCATACGCCAGGAGCTGTACACTCTTGTAGAAATGATTTATGTATGTAAAATATACAGTTTTCAGAAAAACGAAAATCTTCGAGACACTAGTATTTAAAAAAGTTTTACAAAGAAATTTGAATTTTGGGCTTTATGAGCGTTTAATTGATTCTGAGTCAAGTGAAGCAACTGTTCATATGAGATATGCTAAATTTCGAAAAGTTACAACAAGTTACAACATTATTTTGAATGGCCGTGAGATAACGTAGACCAATATAGATAACACAATAAAGATATTAAAGGGTCTGGACATCAAAAATTTTAGACTATTACACTACATACATACAAATGAATAGAATGGAAAATTCTAAGGATGTGTTTACATTTTATAAGTATAATTTTATGTACATCTTCAGATAAAAATGATAAAAATACTAAGTCGAGTATATCAAATGTTCTAAGATCTTAAACAAAAAATAATTTTAAAGAAACAAAAAATGCATTTCAGCAACATTCAAATCGATTGTCAAAACACCGATTCCATTTGAGCCGGATTAAAGTTGAATTGATGTTGTTGCATTCCATTTTGACACTATGTTACCTGATATGCTTTTGCAGCGCAGTTACAAACGCATTCAGTATTTATGTGGGTAAAATGAAGAAAGCAATACAACCGATGAACTCTGTCTGCAATTAAAGCGTAAATTTTCCTGTGGCATTGCTTATCTATTTTACTACAATGCCTCAATATACAATTTGTCTGGCTTTTTGTCTGTATATTTAAGTATGTCTAGATGTAATCCGTCTATTTGGAAATTCTTCGTTACCTGTCAGACACTGTGTAACACATTCTTTAGGCAAAGCCTTAAGTAGCAAGGATATGGTACCTGTATTATTGAAACAATATGCTTGCTGTTTCAAACAAATTGATGTATTGTGTTTCTACGTGTTGAAAACAATAAATTCTGTCTGTTGTATATAAACATGGTAAATTTTTGCAAACAATGAAGCATTCTCACAGGTGACCTTTTCAAAAAGCATTACGTACATACGAATATGTGGTAATTTATTTTGTTTATTATAATAAATACTTTCTTGGCTTCATACATGCACAGACTATATACATATCGGATATGGCCAAAATGGTAGAAACATGTTTAGATTACTCAGATATATACAAATATTTAGATATACATATACATATTTTTAAGTGAAATATATTTTTAATTTGTCTAGTACTGCTTACTTATAAAAGATCATATTTATTTGCAATGCTACTTATTTTAGCGGGTACAATATAATGTTTTAGTTATATCAATGGTTTGCTAAAACACCGTTGTTTGTACAAGATTTAATTGTGAAGAGTAAACATATACATTACACCCATATTTTTGTGGGTCATATGCTGTTCAACGTTTCCGTTATATAACCTCTCATCGATTAATTTTTGAAAGTACATACGTATATAAATGTATAGATATATATATATACATATAATACTACCAACAAACTATCTAATTCCAAAACTCTTATCTATTGCAGTCTGCATTTCATTGTTACTGTTTCACTAACACTGACCAAACATACACAGACCAAAGTGCGCTTATACACTCACCATATATGTTTTTGTATAAATATATTTTGTACGTGTTATTTTTATTTTAAGTCTTAAATTGAAATTAATAGCGACTTATCAGTGTCCTTATCAGTTTTATTGGAGATATTGACGACTGATTAGAGAGTGCGAGAGTGCAAGAATGGGCCACTGTAGTGGGTGAGTCAATATACAAACGCTCTGCATGAAAAGTCACATGTTAACGGTATTGATGTAACGAGTTCATAGATATTTTCAACGTTTTTGGTTCTTCGGCAAATAAAAAGCGATAAACATGGTTTTAATATCAAAAGGGAACAAAAGAGCGTACTAAATTTTGAGCGTGAGCCACAAAATAACAGGCTGAACAAATATTTACTGTCACAAATGCAGCTCAAAGTCAACTGAACACAATTCAAATAGATGAAGTACAAACGTATGACTTACAGCATGACGAAAGGACGGGAAAAGGTTTTATTTCAAAACTATGGCGGATATGAAAGTTCTTCTATTTTTTTTATTTGATCGGGGATGAATTTTTAAAGTTTCCTATTCCACTTTCATACCACAAATCGAAGGAAATGAATATGGTGAGAAAATATATATAGCATATATGTACATACATATAAGACCGCTAAAATCTCTCAACATTCGGCACGAATATGCATATTAGAAAAAATATTTCTATTTAGTACAACAATATACCTATCAGGTCTAACTTGAAAAAAACTACAAATTGTACTGAATCTTTTGGCATAAAGTGTTAATAGCGGATTAAAAAAGGATATATTTAATAAGTGGGTAATATTAATTGTCGGTTGTCGACAAAAATGTTTTCCTAAAGATTATATAAACGAACATTTACAGCCGGTTTCACAAAACAAATTGAAGTGAAAAATTATTTATTTCAGTTTCACCATTTGATTTAATTTTTATTTAATCGGTCTCGCTTTGCCATTTAAATATTATTTATAATAAATATAACCATATACAACTATGTTTACATTTTTCTATCAGCTGATTTCGAATATTTTTTATTTTGACAAATAAATACAATTTTTTGTATGTGAATTGTACATAAAGCTGAAACCCAGGAAACTAAAGTACAAAACAAAATAAAATTTAAAATTAGAATTAAATGGAACTTAATTTTTAATTAAAAATTTTGGTGAAACCGGCTGTTAGACTTTTTAAAACAAAATTTTATGTAGATATAAAAGATTTCCGAGTGAATGAAATTACTTAATTTTGTTTAGTATTATTATACTTTTGATTAATTTTAGTTATTTACATTTTAGGCTGAGCTTTTTTTGTGAATTGGGTATTCTAAGAACCTTAACCTAAGCAAATACCAAAATTTAAAAGAAAGTGCTTTCTCCTCTTCACACAACATGTGTAGCGTGTGTTCTTTTAAATGGTTTTCTCAAATTTCGTTATAGTTGTGATTAATTTCGCTTACAAGCAAATTATAAAATATGGATTTCTATTATGTTAAAATAACTTGCTTTAAATTACTAATTAATATTTCCGAAAAATTAGGCCTGTCAAACGCAGAAGCCGCAAACTAACACGAAAACAGTATTTATACACTGAAAAATAAGCAATTGTGAGGAATTTCTTTGTTTCCGCAAGTGCTCATAATGTGTGAGATACATACTCGTGCATATGTATGAATGTAGCTATATAGTAAATATAAATAAATATAATATATAAAGGGTTTACGTAAATGTACCATATATGTATACTACACTACTAAATTTAACTTGATAATAAAACTAGTTTTATTTAGAGTAGTCTGTAAAATGTTTAACTAGTTTAATTTTTGTGATAATGAATTTAGAATGAATAAGTGGAATTAGCTAGCAGGTCAATGGCGTTCAAACAAAACCCCTGAAAGATAACGAAAATCCAATGAACCAGTGTAAAGTTTTCGTGAACCGGCTATTAAAGCTTCGATTAATGACCTCTTTTCATTATGTAATAAGATATACACCATCTATATATCTTTGTAAGTACGCACGTACATAACTCATCTGTAGATGGAGTAGTTTCGCTAATATAGCAACTGTCTGATTTGATGCCTGCAAGTATTCACATAATTTGATATTTACATATGTATCCACGCATGACCGAGTGTATACGTAAGCATGAATGTTTAATTTCGACTTTTACTCTTGCACTACTTCAAATGAAATATGAAGAAATGAAATGAAACGGAACCAAATGAAATGCGCGAAAGCTACTGTGAATGTGTGTATACAAAATGCTAATCAACGTTGAGGCTAAATAATTCACACCCAAACAACAACAACAACAAGGACAAAAACAACAATAATAAAAGCAATATTACTTTACAGCGAAGATGGCAGCCAACGAAGCAGCTAAAGCAACATTAACAATCCTACTAATGCACTCAAGCAACAAGAAGCAATAGTAATAGTAACAACAACATAAAGCCATGGCAATGACAGCCAGTGACAGCAACCAAGCAAGAACAACAACACCACACATTTCAAAAAGCAATGAATAATAAAAAATAAAATTAAAATACGTTGTCTGCATCAACAGCAACAACAACAACAACTGCAAGAGCAGACTGCCGTTCAACTCACCAATGATTAGTCCGAGGCACCAACAACAGACCAACAGCTGGAACGGCAGCAAAGGCCAAAAGAAAATCAGAGTGAAAAAATATGTGGAAACAAAAACATTAACATAGACAGTGCAGCAATAAAAAAGAATTAAATGCAAATAAATGAAAAAGAAAAATATTAGCACCAACAACGAAATCGACAGCGCCACGGTGTGGCGATTTAAAAATCGAAAATAACCCATGGATATTAACAAGTTTACAGCGTTGCATTACCGACTGACTGACTGACTCTGAGTGACGGGCAGCGGCACAAAGACGCGACCATAGCCATATGTATGGACATACATATGTTTGCATGACTGTATGTAGCGTGTCTGTAAAAGCGTGCAAGATTGATACAATATTTTATGCATACATATAAATATGTATGTACATATGTACATATATGCACACGCATATGTAAATATGTACACATGTAAGTGGATGTTAACACTCATGCAGAGATTAACGCTTGCGCTGAGTTGGAAATGCACATTCATTCACTTTGCGCTGCGATTATGGAAATAATATTTAATAGCATATGGGAAAATAGTTGTACTTAAATAACAGCAAAACAACAACAACGAAGAAACATTTTTAAAAATAACTTGCAGAAATTCGTAAATAGGCATACATACGAATACAAAACGTAGCTTAAAAGCGAGCCATTAAGATTACAACATACGAATATGTGCAAACACATTTACACAATTACTCGTTAAGTAGGTAGCCAAAAGGCAAATTAAAAATCAAGTCAAGGTCAACAAACTGTAGCCGCTTGTACAACATATTTTGTCAATATTTTCCTACACAAGTTAAGTTAAAGAGAACATGTATGCACGCTTAAATAAAGTCACATAATAATATAATAATTTTCCGTTTTTTTACATTCAAGATAAGAGCGTTCCTAAGGTATATATGTATGTAATTATAATTAAAAGACTTTACTCTTTTGCAGCCCTTCCTTTTTTTCGTTGCGGTCATAAGTCCTATTAGTTTTTTATATAAATATATACATATGTACATAATAAGTACCATAGACACAAACAATACGCATGCAAACTTCGCACAAATGCATCATAGTCAGTACAGTATATGACATGACTCAGCGGTTTTTAATGCACGAAAACTTAATAGCCATGTTGGCCAGGGAAATGGGGTTGAAATGACACATAATTTTGTTTGAAATTTGATAGTCACAACGTGTAACCACCCCAGTTAAATTAATGTGTATCATTAAAGGAAGCAAAGCTAAGTGAACATTGCGTTCGAATCTTATTTTTTAGGGTAATAATTTAAATAAATATGCAAAAAAATCTTTAGTTTACTTGATTCCTGCGTACGAATTCAATTTAATTTTAACACTACAATATTTAAAACCTCTGGATTGGCTTCACACACAAAATCTGTTGTATAATAAAATTGCTTGAGGAATAACACTTTATCTACGAACAAAAATATCACGTTCAGGTTAAGCAAGCATAACTGTCGTAATTTTCGATAAGTTTTAGATCAGCAGATAAGATATTTCTGAATTTATAGGCCACATTCAACAACATCATTCTACGGTTCTTTCAGCAAGAGTCCAACTAAATCTACAATTTGCAATGATTTTAAAACTATCTTACAACTGTATCTTTGTAATCGAATCCTTATCTCTTATAACTCACAATCAGATCTTAATGATAATAATAAAAGTATTGTTGTCTCAATACATTATTCAAGCCGAAACTAATACAATATTATCAAAAAATAACAATTTCTCAATTCAATTTCTAAAGAATAAATACAAAATGAATAAAGTGAATACTGAATGGGTTAATTGTTGGATTAAGTTAATTTAAATACAATTTTATCAATAACTGCTGACGACGCTGCTTTCTTCTAAATTTTCAAAATAGCTCAATATATAAACGAACCAGGTTATAGCAAATGGAAACAAACTCAATTGTATATTTTGTTAATGTATAATGTACAACCATATAAATGTATGCATACATATATTAAACGTGATTCATGAATTTTTCCACTTAAACAGAGCAATGAAATATTTTTGGTAAATTAAACAATTTATTTTTAATAATATAGCTTTTCAAGTGTATATTTTGTTTTTATCATTTGTTGTTTTATTACTTAATAAAAACAAAAACGGTATACATTTGTGTACGATTATACCGGCAGTTCTTATTTCCATTAACGGCGACACGTAAGAGGAGGCGGAAAGGTAATGTACAGTTTCCTATAAAACAGTTGAAGTAAACAAATTATTTTATATATTTAATGCATTACATATATATTTTCTTTTTTTTGCAATTTTATTTTTTGGCTTGCTTTCCACTGAAATTTAGCAACATGAATCTGGCTAAAAAATAAAATCAGCGAACACGTCTGGAATAACAGCCACACTTGGTTGATGAGTAAAAGTGCCACCGCGATGAGTAAATTAAAAAAAAAACAACAACATTAACATAAATAATTGCAAATTTCACACACGTTTTATAGTGGAAGCGATTGTGTACAATTGTGATTTGTATGAATGTGAGTTAAAGTGCAAACAACACTTGTATGTAAATTATGTTCATGCCATACGAACATGCCTAAATACATTAGTATGTATGTACAACAAAATACATACATATATACAAATAAGCGAACGTCCACGTGAATGCATTTTTCGTATTCACTCAAGTGTAGTTTCCCATCATGGAGATAAGGTGCCACAGATACAAATTTACAAACATACTCCTATATATGTACGTACAATCCAAGCAATCACCTTCGGTTTTATTGTTAATTATCCGTAAACAGCTGGCACACAACTGAGGCCAAGGAAATGAGCGCTTAGAATAATTAATATAATATGAAAGAAATACACATAATTACATCGAAAAAATTCTTAAAGCATACTTAAAAAAACGTATTAATAACTAACTAAGAAAACAGGCAAAAAATCACAAATCACGTACGAATACCAGCAAAAAAATAAAAACAAGTAAAAATAAATAAATAAACAAAATATAGCCAAAAAGCAACAGACAAATCGTGAATGCCGGCCGCCATGGCCAACACAAGCGCCACGCCGCAAACACTCACACCACTTTGGGGAAATATAAATGTCTGGTGAAAACGAAATTACACAAAAATTATTTCATTGAAAAAGGAGAAACGTAAAAGTCAGAGATGTCGACGAGTCACTCACTGGCTGCCACTAATATTAGTTTGTAATCATTTCAAGTTGCTATTTTGTAGCGGATACTATTTACTGGCCCCGTGCATCTATACTTTCATAATTCACACAAACTTAATCTCATCTACCAGGAAAAGATGGACACATTGCAAGGCGGATGTTTACATATACAACACAAAAAACGAAAAAATTGATATTCTTTAAAAAAAAAGAAACGATATTTGTATATTTCTTTTATTTATGCACGTTTCTCGTATTTGCTGTCGGAATTATACAACGTTGGCTTTAAATTCTGAGCAACTGATGTTCGCTGCTAAATGGGCCAATACCAATCGGACCAGCAAAGAATTAGACATGAACCTGTATAGGAACAAATTCTTTCTAACCTAGAGAAGAGTCTAAATAAATTCACAAAAAATAAGATACTTCACAACGCAAATTGTTTGGAATGAGTTATGAACTAGGAATGAAACTTTGATAGTATCACCGTATGACAATACCTACAAAGTTACCGTTCCCAACACAGTCCCTTCTGCGTAACCGGAAAGGACTCGGATTTTTATCCTACCAAGGACTGTCAACTGGCAGAATTTCTCAAAATTATTTGGGAATATTTTATGCCGTTGCAACAACAACGACAACCAAAGTTAAAATAATATATTTGTGACATAACAAATCAGCAAATGGTTAACGTTTATATATAAAAAAATCCCCTATAATCATTTCAAAAATTATCAGCAATAAAATTGCGAATGCAAGTTGATTGTTGCTATTTGTGATAACGGTTTAACAGATAACAACAAAAATTCTTTTGTAATATATGCGTACAGCAAAAGTAAATTTATATAAGAACTTTCAAATATAGGTCTTATCTAATCTAATTTTACCTTCAGGGCATTATTTTCTTTTCAATAACAAAACGTTTTTACCGAATTAATGGAGCATAAAATACATTTAAAAATTACATCAAAATGTAGCAAACTTGTATTAATATTATTTAAAAAAATTAAACATATATATTTAAGTAGCTTTTAGAGTAATTAAACAATCTATCGTTGTTAGAATTGCATTTTCATCATAGATAGACAACAAATATGTAGAATAACACACATCTATGTATGTATTTTCAGTGATTTAGTAACAATGAGATTTGAAAAAGACAATCAATACGTATTACGCAAAATTACGTATGTTAGAATAAATTATACGAAAATATTTTGGAATACAGTAACGTGGCTAGTAATTTACAACTAATGCCGTTTTATCCTTCCAGTAGGTGCTATCGTGACTCGTTATACTAATGTACATGCTAATACCCATTATACCAACTTATACATCAGTATACCAGCCATCGTTTCCCGATCGTGATTGCCAAAAAACATAATCAACAACGAATGCCAATGAGCTTCGCTTAATAAATAAGTTAGTGGAAACACTTTCGTTTATCGCTGCGCATATTGATAAAATAATAAACAAGCACAGAAAATAAATATCTGCATATGATTTTTTTATAGTGGCTGCTTTTTTAATTTATGGTAGCTCGGAAATATTTAGGTTAATAAGATGGATCCACATTATTTTCACTAAAATCTGCCATATACATATTTGTATTAGCAACAAGAAGTTACTAATAATTAAGTAAAAAACATTACAGCTGATTTCTCTATTTGTAGCTAATCGGGTGTTAACGTCTTTGATCAAAACTATTATATATACTAGGAGGTTTCAATTTCCTAGAGGGAAATCTTAAGCACAACGTATCGACCCCACTTTGTATGCGGTTGTATTTTATCAAAAGACTACAATAGGTAGGTACGCAGTTCGCCAGACTAATCACTATACAACTTTTTTGTCGCACAAATGAAAGAAACTTTATGTAAATGAATTAATCGGTACGATTTTAACAATAACATGAGGTAATATAAAACTTATTGTAAAAAAAAAATATTTAATTTCCCTAGTCAGGTTGACTAGTAAAAGCAACTTACGTATGTCGAATATACAACGATGCGTTCCACTTCGATGTATGTATATATATTTATTGGAATATTATGTAACCAAAATCATCTGCCAAACCAAACTTTTGTCAGTATATTCACACTTAATTTTTAACTTTTTCGAATTTTGTGAAAATAGTACAAAAACATACATTTTTGTAAACAGTAGCAAATATGTATCGAATTGTAATATGTACAACTTAAATACGATCGCAATAAGAAAGTTAATAAAAAAATTAAAAATATTTTTTATGTATGTAAGCTTATTTAATTTAATGAGCTCACCTTTCGACTGCAATACTGTTCGTCCAGCGATGTTCTAGCATGCTTCATTTAATGCACCAATTCATAAAAATTATGTTGCACTATTTCTGTTCCCTATAGCATTTTTCTGTCAACAGCAATATTCCATTCGTATTCCCCCCTATATTGAATTCAGCATTCGCCTTCACCCTTCTGTCACACTTATTGACTTAGCATTAAGACTTTGTGGCATATCTTAACAGTATTTTCGTACTCAATATTCCTCATATCCGATTGAAGGCTCTTCTTATACATACTTATAGCTACGTAGTATATAAATAGGCAACTAAAATACACAACGTTCTTGCACAGCTCATGAATACAACTGAACTAATCCAATATTACAATTGCACGTCAATCTACCCAACATGATCAGATCTTTTATGTATACAATCGTTGTTTTTATCTTCCCATCCCTTCGCATGCTACTTTACACCATACGCCGCAGCACTTTCTTGGCTGCTTTAATGTTCGGCACCAATGCTTTTACTTCACTGCAATCATCAAGGAATGGGTGTCGTAGTAACTCATCAGCTGTCGCACGTTTGTCGACCTCAACTTGTAAGCAACAATCTAGAAAGTCTTGTAAACTAGGGCTCAGTTTGTCCCAGCTCTTAACGTCAGGTCTGCCATTAGCTGCAATAAGATAGAGCGCACGAAGCGGTGTCTCATAGAGATATGGTGGTTGACCTTCGATCATTTCTATTGCCATAATACCGATTGACCATATGTCTACTTTTTTTCCATATTTCTTACGTGTTACAACTTCGGGGGCCATCCAATATGGTGTTCCGACCATTGTTTGACGTTTTTCATCACCTTCAATATTTGCGCAGAAACCGAAATCAGTCACCTTTACGGAACCATCCATGCCTAATAACACATTATCCGACTTAATATCACGATGAATGATACCTTTGGAATGTAGAAAACTTATTGCATAAAGAACTTCACGACAAACACACGCGATCTGCCGTTCCTTCATAACAGTCTCAGTGACAACGTCTGTCAGTGGACCACCATCCATATATTCCATTATTACCCATAATTGATCTTCTGGTTCAAGTAAATATGCATCTAAGAAATTTACTAAATTTTTATGATTAAAGTCCTTTAATACACGTATCTCAGTAAGAATGAGATCTTTTGAGGACTGGTTTTTAAGATCGATCGTCTTAACAGCAACTTGCGCTTCGGTTTGCAAATCGGCTGCAATGAATACAATGCCAGAAGCGCCCTTACCCACTTCTTGTGTAGTATGATAGCGCTCGCGAGGGTCATCCATATTGCATATGGCCCGTAATTCCTCATAAATTTCAGCGTCTGTCTTTTGTGCACGTTTATCTTTGGATCGACGTAAAATAGATTCCTCAGCAGGTTCGGTTTCAGCATCTGCTGGTGCTACAGGATTGAGGATAATAGTATTAGTGTTGATCTTGTTCAAAGGTTCTTCTGCGTTGATAGTAGTAAGATCAGATACTCCCCGCGAAAGCTGTTGAGTTACAGCTCTGGGCTTTGGTTTTAAAACTGGTTTAGGGGGTAGAGTTTGTAATTTTTTGGCAGGCAATGGAGGACGATCGTCACCGGTCAATGATGATATTGGTTTCAATGTTTCGCGTTGCGCTAATAAATTTGATTCAAGTTCTTTAATCACTTGATTCAAACCGGTCATACGGATGGCTTGTTGATTATCGTTGAAACTACTACTATTGCTGTTTCCACTGGACGATGCACCGCTTTCCCCAGTCGAGCTTCCTCCCCCATATAATTCATCATCATCGGATTTATCTGGATCATGAGATTTGTGTTTATTTTTATAATTTACATAGTTATCAATCTCTTTTGATTCTTCATGAATGGCCTCTTCAGTAATGAACGGCTTAAATACTTCATTGTCCTTTTTCTTAATGGAATAGTTATAGTATTTAACGGCATGGTAGGCAGCGTCAGGATTTTTATCCTGTTCATCGCGGGTAATTTGTGCATTCATGAGTCTCGTCCACGACGCAGGCAAACCTTCAAGATGCCCGGTCTCTTCATTTCTTGAAACATGATAATGTCTCTGGAAGTTTGTTGGATTACCAATTTCTGAGATAGGCTCCTTCTTGCGTCCAAACCAACCTTTCAGACTTGTGAAACTAGTCATTTTGACAATATATATATATATATATATATATTAGTTTATATAAACTATTTTGAATTGTATTCTTTCTTTGTGCAAGTAAACTTGATAATTTTTTTCTTCGATCTTATTATTATCGCAATTTTTTAAGTCAGTAACACACACACATAGTTTTGTTGATGTTTGTTGCTACCCTTAATTTACTGCTCATTTAGCTCTAGTTCGGAGGTGTTGCTTACTAAAATGCGTGACTCACACGTAGCGTTTCTATAGTATGCATGGTGACGATCAGTCTTTAAAACATGAAAGTACATATGTATATATTGCCTTATTTCAAATACTCAGCAAGTTTTTTTGTCGTACTTTTAACTCCCAACTTTTAAATTATTGGAGATTACTTTACTTCAAATACGCTCTTTTTGTACATGATATATTCCACTTTTCGTCATGTATGCACATTTCTTTCGTTCTTAAAATATCTGTGGTTTAATTAATCACCAATTACGTTTCAATTATACATAAACTTGTTTCTTTATTCACATGAATTTCACATGCACTAGTTACATGTTTTCTTATCTACTAATTTCTCAGATGCATTCAATTCACTCCTCTTTGCATTTGTACAATCACATTGCATCTTTTTCAACAATATTTTATTGCTGACTCTACATTCCGTCCTTGCATATATCTTTTTTTATCTGGCTTTTCCTTCACTTATGCACTTAGCACTTTTGTCTCCACTGCTGGCGCATTCGTCTTTTACACAAAGGAGTGGCACTTCACCTTCTTTATTTCTCTTCCTTCACACACGTCTTGTAATATCTTTATTACATCTTTATTCCTGTTTCCCTCATATTTTCTATGCCCTTCTTTTAGTTATTTTTTGGTTTATTTCATTGCAGCAGAACAAAAACTTTAGAAAATTGGTAGTTTTAAGAGATATGTTGTGATTTGTTTTAATTCAATTTTACACTTTTCTCGATTGAATGTCGACGAACGACTGACACCGCCAACGAAATAATTTGTTGTTGTTGCTTTGCTACAGGGATGCATGTAATCCATTTTAAACTACACATGAAATATTTATCTAACCAAAAGGTTTAGTAGTTTAGTATATTCACACAATTTTTCAGGTATAAACATTTTAAATAAAGTCGTGTTTTTTGTAAATAAAAAATAAATTTTAAAGACAAATGTATAATAATCAACTTGTGAACATGGCAACCCTGAGGTGGTTTGTTAAATTTGCATCTCACTTTAACAAAGGCCATCTACGGCGTTGTGCAGTAACTTCTCACTCTAATGTGTAATGTCGGCAATGCAGTTTCCTAAAGGTGCACAGTCTAGAATACGAACGCCCAAAATTTTAACTTAAATGTAAAAATTGTTTCTAGTTTTAGAATTCATAAATTATTGTTCAACTTGTATTTTTATTTTTAAACATTCATTATTGCGTTGTATTTTGTATGAGGTTAAATAATAAGCGAATGAATTAAAATTTTCGCCGAAGAATGTTATGAAAAATATAATTGCTGGTTAAGCAGCTCTTCCTTCTTCTTCTCAATCGACGACATAGAATGATCAAAAGGAAACGGATATTTCCTTGTCGGTTTTTGCTTCAAGTCATGTTCGTTAAGATTATAAAAAATATAAATGTTTAATAATGAAATGAAGTATTTATTTTCAGTAGTAAAAATAATTGTATACAGTGCCTCACCGCTTTAGTGCACCGTTTGTTTTTTCTTTAAATTTTTTAAATAATTTTTTTTTGCAATTTTCCTCTTTTAAGTGCCTTTTAATTTTTTTTTGCATTGAATGCGCTGAGTATTGTCAAAAGCAAAAAATATACATAGTTTTGTAATGTTTTTTAACTGCTAAAAACAACAACTTATTTTCACAATAAATTTTGATTCCCATTTGCTGTATGTTTGTCAATCTGTGGCGCTTTAACTTTGTATGCTACAAATATGTAGAAATAATGTCTTTATCCTATGAGCTTGAATGTACTCCATTTGTTATATGCGTCTTTGTATGTACATACATACATACATAAGTATATGACAAAATAAAATAAATCGAACCCATTTGGATATGTGTACAAGTGTTAATATATTGACATTAGTATATTTATAAGACTATCAACATCTGGAAGATATTTTACTTTGGCACATAATTAAGTATCTTCTTTCTTCGGAACCATAGTCACATACATAATACAAACATACTTACGTATACAAAAGCATCTGTTAGCCTGACTATAAACTCATGGGAACATTTAAACACCCTCTGATTGAGATGATGAGTTCAACAGATGAGTTAAGTTAAATCTGGATACGACTTGGCAAAAGACACAGTCACTTATTTCAGTTTAATTCGAACACTCGAACAGTGCGGAATCAAGTGTTTTAATTTCCTTAAACAACAAAATTGAACAGTTAAGTTTAATTATTTTATTATATAATATATTTTAGTAATAATATTAAATAATATAATATTTTTTGTATTTTCAGATGTGGTTAAGCACGATTTGTCTGACTTTTGCATTAGTATGTATAATACGATCGGACGCAGCGGCTGTGACCAATTCGACTACAGTGGAAACATCAAAAGAACCTCCTAATTTATCAAATGATTGCACCAATTCCTTGAAGCTGGAGCACATCAATCACGCTTTAAGTCGAATCGACACCAGCGTGCAAAGTTTAGAAGAAAAAGCGCACAATTGGGCCATCTTCCGACACCACATCGATGCGTGGAATGAACAAATCAAGGCCCTTGAACACAAATTAGATTTGGTTAGGCGCACACAGGATGAGCAACAAGTATATGGAAATAAGTTTATCAGTTTAGAATTCACACTGAATCACATTCTGAGCAAAGTAGTGTATCTGAGTGATACTTGCAATGCGCACCAAAGAGGCGGCGACACCATGCGATCACCAATACTCTATAATACCCGTGCGAACAGCAATGGCAATGACAATGGCCGTGAAACTCCGCAACAACAACGAAATCGAGATACCAACGAACTGCTATATGAGCATATCGCATTGCTGGGGGACGTAAAGCATGCCATCGGCGTTGACAAGCAGCTGCGTGAGGAGCTGTCAACACGTCTCAACAACATATTGCGACATGTGCAGAACATTGAACGCGATAATTGTCGCACCGAACAACGCCACACACCAGCGAATGGCAACAATAAGGTCGGAAAGCTAATGGCGCCAATTGGCGGTTACAATTCAAATCACAATATGGAAAAGACGCTAAAAGCTATGGATCAGCAGCTAAGTAAACTTCTAAAACGACCAACAACACCAAAAGAATTGCATCAAATACACACGTTAGCGAAAAAGGATGCACAGCAAATGGAGAAAGTTTTAAATTGGATGGATAAAATCGATGAGCAATTGTTGCAGTGGCGTGATGAAAGTGCCATGGGTTGGCAACAATGTCAGACCATGTCTGGTGAGCTAACCACTTTTACTGAAAGCTCCGATTTACTGCTAAAACGCATCGAATTTTTACTACACGAAGTAAATGAAAAATTAGCGAAGCAACCGTTACACAAAACAAGTGATAGAGATGATGAAGAGCATGAAGGTGAGCATGAGGAACCGGAAGATGCTGATATGGTTTACACACCTCAAATTAACGAGGCAGTGAGTAACGATAACAATGATGTTGAGCATGAAACTAATGCAGATGAAGAAGCGGAAGAGACTGAAGATGAGTCGGCAAATGATGATGAGTCGACAGCAAATGCTGATGAAAATGTAGATGAACCTACAGATGCAGCAATAGAAGAGCAGACAGATCGGATTGACGATCGTTTTGATATTGTTGGTGAGTCAGAAACAGAATTTGCGGGTTCTCTAGCCACGTTTAAAGTTCTTTAGCTAAATAATTACGAAACTGTATTTTTATTTTATAAAAATTCTAGATTTTTTACAACCAAATAAAATCGGCTGTCATGAGTTGTCTGGTCCATCAGTCGATGGCGTTTACAAATTCTCGACGCCCGAATTCAATGAAGCAAAACGCGATTTTAATGAACGTTACTGTACCTTTGCAACTGACGGTGCTGCTTGGACCGTCATACAAAACCGTGGCCCCTATATCGAACATGAGAATTTCAATCGTTCTTGGGAGGAGTATAAGTATGGATTTGGTAAGCTGGACAAAGAATTCTGGTATGGTAATGAGTTCATACATCAATTGGTTGATCGAGATGACTATGAGCTGCGTATTGAATTGGCGGATTTTGAGAATGGTAAACGATTTAACTGTGTATTATAATTGTCTATATATTAATGTATCTAATACTGATTTTATCATTCAAATACAAACTAACATAAATTAACAGAACACATGTGGGCCGAATACTCATTATTCCGCTTGGACAGTGAGCGTTACAACTACAATTTGTTGGTTGGCGGACATAGCGGTACGGCACCCGATGCAATGCATTATCACAACGAAATGGATTTCAGTACTTATGATCGACGCAACGACAAGAGCGTTGATGCATGTTGCGCATGCGCCACCGGTTACGGTAGCGGCTGGTGGTTTGACAAGTGAGTGGAGTGTGTCTAAATGACTTTGTAATTTTTGTAATGAAAATATATGAAACCACAAATTATTTATCCTTTTTTACATACTATAGCTGCTCGGAGGCGAACTTAAATGGTATTTATCGTCAAACACCCAATGGACACAATTACGTGGGCATCATTTGGGAGCAATGGCGTGGTGACTATTCGCTATTTAAAACGCGCATGTTAATTAGACCGAAAAATTTGGCAAAACTAGTAAAAACAGTCGAAGGACGTAATGCCCACAATGAAGATCCATAAAAATATGCTTACAATTATTACCGTAAGAAGCATTAAACTTAAAGCACCACGAAATAACTTGTATTCTAAGAAAATCAGCAATTTTTTATATTCTTTACAATTTTATTTTACGTTAATAATTTTTATCCATTCTTATTTAATATATGTCTACATATATATTTTTTATTTGTCCATTCATCAATTTTGTGGTTTTTCACAGTTTCGCAAAATTTTTAACATATACTCATAACATATAATTTGTAACATATGTATGCATAGATACAAACATGCATATGTATTTCGTATATATACATAATAACTCTTGCATATGCGTGTACATATATACGTTCATTTTGCAGTGCATAATGAACACCTCTCGAAATATGTTACTTTTGTATTTTTAATAAATACTTATGCATAACATAAATTGTTTTGTAATTTCTCACTGCTAATAATAGAGATAATTGTTGAATATTAACAAATAAAGAATATTACAGTAACACTGCTTATAAGTATATACAATCTTTACATGCATACTTTACACAATCAAACACACAAATTCACACAAATAAATGTATCAATTTTTTTTACAACGATTTTTAATGTATCTATACCTACTACTGTTATTATTTTTATTTTTTTGGGCTTTTAAGATTTATTAAATAAATTTACTTCTTTTTTCATACAAATTTCTGTTAGCAAACTTTTTATTATTTAAAATTGTAAGGATTTATAAAAATTTATCGAATACAGCACATACGAGTATATTAAACTGCATATGAGTTGGGAAAAAGCAATATCTTACTTTAATTAAAGAAAATATGAATAGAATTTTAAGCAAATATTTAGAAAAATCACGAAATTGTCCTCCACACTATTATTGTTGGTTGTTTTAAATTTATTTTTCATCGCTGCCGTTGAATTTGTAACTCATAGCAATACTTCCTAAGTGCTTTGGTAAACAACACATGCGGACATGTATTTTTTTATTTAGCATTATTTATGATTTATTATTATATGTAGCATTTTATTATCGTGCGCTAACAGTGCACTGACTCGAATAGAATTGGTGATCGATACTAAATGGTTCGAGTACAAAGTTCGAAAACGAATATATAAGTTTGAATATGTAATTAGAATCCGCGCACCAAAATGCAGAGTGCAATGTAATTGAAATCTTCTTTTTGGTTGAAACGAAGTTAACATTATTATTTTGTGTTATTGAAAGTAGTAGAATTTAATATTAAAAAGTAGCTCAATGAAATTATTGTTTATTTCTATGTTTTTGTGTTTTTTCATGTACAAGAAAGTGTGCCTTGCAAACTTTGACCCTATACCATTTGGTGTCGATCTATTTTATATTATAATATGATTATATGTAATTTTTAAAATTATAATTAGGTACCGCCTATCATTTAAAAACTTAATTAATATGTTTGCAAAAACTGTACTTAATACTAATGCGCTTGCGCATTTGTATTGGTAAATTCTTATTGGTTTTTTGTTTGTTTTCTGATAATCATTATTTTTATACATTTAGAACTGAGTATAAATATACATACATATTTTCAAATATTTACAGCAAAAACATCTACATTTATATGTTGTGTTTAATTTTTTAAGAAATGTTTACTAAAATTCTAATAAGAATATTTTTCTCATAAATCTGTTTAATTCGTACAGCAACAGCTTACGCGAATTTTGCTGCTTTCATAACGTTATAGAGTGTAAACTGAAACGATTTAATAAAACTAAATAGATTGAAGTTTTAATGCTTGGATGAAAAAAAGTGTTACCACTTACTCGTGTTTATAACAGCAAAAAAAAAAAGGAATTCAGAATTGTTAACGGTTTTTAGTAGCACTGAAGTTACAACAGACAAATTGAAATCCTTTCTTTTATACCGTTACCATCGACAATGCTCACAAGTTCACATGTAAATAAAACCACTGGATTTATAAGTCGGCTTGCAGAAGCCAATATATTTCTTAAATATAAGCCGTTATTTGAAACTGCCTTTCCTAGAGCCTATTAACGAGCGATCAACAATTTATGTGGTCTCTTGAGAACACTTTACAATTTACAAGCAAATAATTTTGATGGTTTTAAGTGAGTCTACGTACATTCTCTGAGAGCGAATAATTAATATTTTACAAAATGTTTAACTTTGCATGTACATATGTACATATATTGAACCAAACAATAAACTCTGATATTTGGAATTTCAAAAATGAGGATAAAATTTAATGCATTTGCAAAGAGATCGTTTCGAATTCCGAGTAGCGGTGGTCGTGTACAATTTTGAGTGTTACAAACATAATTAAGACAACAAAATTGTTAACCAATTAGTATAATTGCGCAACACGCGCTGTATACACATAGTTAATTCCAAATCTTGTTTGTAGATTCTGCGTTTATGTTTATGTGTAAATGTATTGTTTTACATGTGAATATTATGTGTGTATACTAAATTTAAGCATAATAATAAATTGTATGTATATTTAATTATAATTAAATGTTAATATATTAGTTTTTGTTTTCTATAGGTTATGCTATTGACAACTATTTTTGTTTTTAAATACAAATTTTTGTTTTTTTTTTGTTTGCTATTACTATTTTTCTCTCTTTTTGTTTTCAATATGAAAGCTAATATAAAATGTACCGATAAGAAATTAAAAGCATTAACTTATTTATAATTTTTACAATGCGTACTTCGCCTCCTGTCGTTGTGCGCAAATGAAGACGAATACAACATAAATTAGTTTGTAAATGTGTTTTTAGAAAAAAAAAAAATGCCTTCAATTATTGTTAATGCTTTACTTTCGACGTTTTTCGTTTTTCTGCACTTTTGCATTTTATTAAGACAGCAAAAAATTAATATACTCCTACAGTTGTTACCATTAAAATTTCATGAACATATGTGATATTGATTTATATACATCTGTAGATATTTAAAACTACATGAAAGCACAACAAAATTGCATTCATTTATATATATGTAGGTATTTATGTATGTATATAAATTACAAATTTTCAAATGGAGAAAAGCATACTTTTGCATATTTACGAAACATTTCTTATAAATGTGTAAATTATGTAAGAACTGAAATATGTTATGTTATTGTACATTAATTAAGTGCAACTATAGGTCTGGGTTATTTTTTATTTTTCTTATACATCCATTCGTCTATCACTCTTGTCAATTGTGTTTGCTCGCAAGTATTTGTGTAATTTTTTAGATATTGTAATTAAAACTGGGAAATTTAATTCTATAGCTTTACCACGAACAAGGCATTACGCACACTAAATATTAATGCAACGCAACATGAATCGAATTTGTTAAAACAAATGTGGAAAATATTCAAATATTATATAAAAGCGTAGTGGCGATTACTTCAGGCGACTTTAATAAGTTTACTTATTTATTTATTCTCGCTACCTCACGGTACGGCGTTGACGTTCATTAGCGCCAACGCCACCACGATCATCGCTTTCGCCACGCCATTCTGGATCGTTCGGATCATCATCGCCGAATGGCTCGCTGTCCGTGGACTCCGCATCGCTGTCACGATGACGTCGGCCTAAATAAGCCTCATACTCATCGTCTATATTCATCATTCGCTCACGTGCGCCACCGTTTAGGGCTCCAACACCGCCTGCACTACTAGCGCCGCCATCAAAGAGATCATCATCGGGAGCCAAATGATGTTTTGGATAGTCATAATCATCATCCCCCTCGGCTAAAAGCATCATTAAATCGACATCATCATCATCATCGTCGTCATCATCCGCTTCTTCAACATCGTCCGCCGCACCACCACCATATTTCACACAATTGTTCACCGTTTCATTATTAAATTTAACGCGGGTATGATTACCGCGGCGCCTTCCCCTGCCGCCCTTCGAACCTTTACGTATCTTACCGCCATTAACTCGCTGTCTTTTATTTGTTGTAACATCACAGTTTTGCATTGATTTTCCACGTCGGTTAACCACAGTCGAACCATCACCACGCCAACTGTTGCGATGACGTGGATATTTGGAGCCACCAGCGGCAGCACCAGTGCCATTACAGTCTTCTAAATATTTTGCGTCGAAATTCAAATGGTGAAATTCGATGGGCATTGCCTTTAGCAAGCCTTCAAATTCCTCATCGGTAAGTGGGAATTTCAAAGGTTCATATGGAGGCACAAGCTATATACAAATACACAATAAATAAATAAGGTTAAGTCCTTGTTAAAGTCGTATGAATAATATTAATTTTTGTTTACCTCTCTTAAATCTGGCGTAGAACTTCGTCGCTCCATTTCGCGATCCTTTTTCGTCGATGTTGTACGACGGCGTTCCAAACGTTTGTTTAAATCATTATTATTCGCACAATTTGAGGTGCCACCAATGGGGTTTGCTGAAGGATGAAGGTGATGTTGGAATTTTAGTTTAAAAATTATACATATTTGCAAATATTTGTAGCAGTTAATATAACATTTATTTGTGGTTTATGAGGAAAAATTAGACGGCGGTAATTGAAAAATGTAAATCATATTTGGTGATCGCAAAATAAAGATATGAACATTAAAAATCTACGATTTATGAATTTTAGTTTTAATCTTTCCTAAAGAGAATTTTAAATATTAAACATTAATTTCATAATACTGAGAAACAAATAAACTTCTTATATGTACATATACATATATCTACTAAAAAACCGAAAATCATTGAAAAAATGTAAATGAACTAAATTACGAATTTTATAAATGATATAATATTAATATACCCTTTCTAGTTTCAAAATAGCTAAAACCCAAACATAACATCGCCATTTACTTACATAAGCCATTCTCGGTCACTTCCGTGATCGTGTCTAAGGGATTAAGTGGTGCAGACGGTGGTGCAGGAGACGGAATACTCTGCAAGCATAAGAAAAAAATAATTTTCTACGATCTGTTACTTAAACTAATTAAAAAAATATTTACCTCCTGATCACCACCACATAAACTGGCGGTTTGTGGGGCCGGAGAAGTGGGGTCCGGAGTGTTGGCGCCACTAGATTCTGCGCGACTGTCAATGCGCCGATTAGCTCGTGAACGTGTACTCCAAGGATATTTTAAATACGTTTGGAATTTTCGCCGCTCCTCTACCAGCGCGCGCTCATGTCGTAACTTTACAGTTTCTTCAGAGATGTCCTCTGTCTCATTGCCTTCATCAGCAGTAAGATCAGGCTCAATGTTATCTTCCTGAATTGTGTCACTACGATTCAGCTGCGACGTATCATTGAAAGACAAAGTTAACTCAGTTTCTGTAATTTTATTTTTTCCTGGATTAGGATCGTCTACAGTTTCTGTTTCAGCCGCTATAGTGTATTCAGCTGAAGATGAGGGGTTTTCATGTTTTACTTTTTTCGTTGCTGGCTCGTCTGACGACGTAGAAGCTGTTGTTGAGTCAGCTGTATTGTTTTCTCGTTCAACTTTTGTTGAAACATTGCCATCTTTTGATAAAACATTATTATTTTTATGCTCTAACACTTTCGGCGCATTTACAAGCGGAGAAACAATTGTTGGCAGGACTTCCTTAGAAACATCAATTTTTTGGGATGCTTGCGTTGCATTTTCTGTTGTTGCCGTTGTTGTCGCTGCTGAGTTTTCAACTGACAACGCCGGTGCACTCTGTTCTTTAACATCTTCATTTGTGTTCGCTGTTGTTATATCATCTGATGCCACATCAGCGATATCACTTACATCATTTACTAACCTCCCATCGACATCAGTTTTCGCTGTAACTGTATTATCCGTAACATTTTCTTCGGTTGTCTCAGAAGCAGGTCTTCCACCTTCTTCAATAACACGCCATCTAAAAATATTGTGAAATATGCAATTAGCGCGAACGATTAAAAAATACTGTCTAGAAATAAAAAATTGGTTTTTTAATGTAACATGTTTAAACATTTCTTTTAATAATCTTAAAATGGTATTATATAGAGATTAATTAGAGATGCGTAAGCACTCGCATGTATCTTAAGTCTTTGTACATACATTTTCCTTGTACGGTTGCTATTTTATAATAGATACTTTACAAAGTTTTACTAAAGAACTACTGAAAAATACTTATCCAATTATGATCGTTGCAATTTGGGGAAGGAAAATTTCTAAAATATGTCGTGTAGCTTAAATTCTTTATATGAATATGTGAGCATAGATGCATGTATGGGTATACAACTTAGTAATAAAAAGGGACTACTTACTTGGGTGTTGGTATTTCCTTATATTGTAAAATTTCAACGCGTGTCGTCGCCGCAACACTATAGGGTATAACAATGTTGTCTATGTCATATGAAGTTCGATTTTTAGATCTGCAATGAATTAGAAGCAAGCGTCATGAATGCAGGTGATACATAAAAGTTGTTAAGTTTAGCTTTCGCTTGCATTTACCTTTCGTATTTGTAATAGTTGCTGTTTCCGATGGATGCACTGACATGTGTTGGCGATGATGTGCGACTCCTTGTCGCAAAGCCGTCCCAATTTGCATCATTCGATTCACCGGTGTAATTGGTGTAGTTCGATGACACATAATTATTCTGATATTGAAAATGAGTGTTGTTGCCGCTGCTGTTGTTCGCATTGCCCATTGATGTGCTTGACGCAGAACTTTTACGATGTTTATTATGTTTGTGGTTGCCAATACCACTACTACTACCACCGCCTACTACTCCGCCACCGCCGTTGAAGCCATTACTGTTGCTGGAGATCAATGATGAATGTATTGGGTTGGGACTGTATGGATCGTAATTTTGCGGAGGATTGTCGCTTGTTTGATGTACCGAATTGCTGTTGACGCTTTGTTGACTGTGATAACTGCTTTGACTGTGACTGCTGTGATTGGTGGCGACCGGTGATAAGGGTCGTGGCGGTTCCAACAACACACCGTCGCCAACTAGATGATAATGATGCAGCTTTTTTGAATTTTTTGCCACTTCTATTACAATGCAAGCAGGTAATTCCAATAGATCGAATATCGTTTGAAAACATTTTGTAAATATGGTATGTGTTGAAAAAATCATAAGATCCAGTTTTAACATTGCATAAAAGAAAACAAAAGTCGGTTGCATAAAATATTTTGTTTTATTTCGAAAAGTATTTTCATTTTCGAATAGATGTGTGTTTGTCACGTAATTTTATTATTATTTTTTTTTTTGGTGTTTTCAAATATGGTTGCAGCAATCAATCAGATAAATTAAAATATTAAATGAAGTTTGATGAAATAAACGAAGCGCACGCGATAGGTTTATGTTTTCATTATTTTGTTTTTTTTTTTTTTGTTTTATATCGTTCAGAGCGATAATTCAATCCATTTAACACCATTATGGTGGAGTGTGATTTTTCATTTAATTTCATTTGGCGGCAGGCGGCATTTGAGTAGCGTCAAGAACGTAGATAAAAATGTCAAGCATAATATAATTCGATCAATGAGCAGAGCAGTTCATAATCAGAATAATAAGTTTTATGTTGTAATCGATATTGTAGAGTCGTTTCAACATGGAGCAGATCAGTTCATATTGCAACACAAAATGGAAAGAAAAAGAGATGCAAAATTGTTTTTGTTTTATGTTAATATCAATTATCGAATTTTTCATGTTTACAATAATTTACTGTTGGCCACAAGTGGCGTTGTTGTAGTAGACGTAGACAAAATGCCAGTACCGTTTCCACCATCGCTCGCCGGCAATGACGTTGCTGTTGCTGTTATCGCTGCGGTTTCATTTGCGCTAGCTGCTGACACATTCGTAGTCGCTCCAACACTTTCCAGACCGACTCCTTTTGTTAAATTAGCCGATGAATCTGTTGTAAAACCAATTGCCGTTGACAGTGACGCATTCGCAGAATTTGCTGTTGTTGCCGTAGCCGCTGCCGCCGCCGCATTCTTTTCCTCCATCGCCAAGCGATCCTTTTTCTTTGTATAGCGGCGTTTCACGACCGGTTCATTGTATTTCTTGGATGTGTTAAGTCCGGCTGCACGTTCGGCTTCTCGTTCAGCTTTCCAGACGCTTTTCGCAATACTTTTAACTTGACAACGCATAACTCTTTGCTGCCATTCTGGAATTCGAGCAATAGCCTCCAAGTGCAAAGTGCTGCTGATGTCTAGAGAAGAATGCAAATTTGTGTCTTATTTATTACAAAGAATATCATCGATGTTATTACATTAGATAATATGTTTGAAAATATTACTTCGTTTTATTTTTATTAAAAAAATACTATATTTTGACCCTAAATAAAATTAATACTCAAATAATCGAATACTGTATTGTCTAGTCTAAGGTTATATCAGCGAAAATACACAATTCATATATTCGTAAATTTACTGTTAAAGGATGATGTTTTTTGTAGAGATAAACACAATTAAATATTATCATTGTTACTCAAAGAGTTATTACTTTTGTAGTTCGGAAGTTTATCGTTAAAGAGGAGATTGCCACTTCATTTAGCATTTACATTATAATACCATGCCGTTAGAAACCGTTTTAAATAAGGTTTGTTAAAATAGGACACATAGTTCGCAATATCAAATATCAAAATGAACATATCTCAAAAATTTCGGAATTTCATAATGAATTTTACATCATTTTGTTTGAAAAATCTGTAGTTCTTTTCAGAGCATTATTATACACTATTTACAAACGATTGTTCGAAGTAAAAAACTAAAATTCCAAAATATAAATCCCCAAAAATTTACATAATATAACTCAACATACCTTCACGGAAACTTAAAACAGGATGATAACCAGGATCCAGTAGCGCTATTCTATCCGCCATCATCATTGTATCTGGCGGATCACGAGGCGCCGTCGGATCTATTCGGCCCGTACAGAGTGCACATGGATTGAACGGCCACTGGCAACCACATTTGATATTACTGAAATTATCCATAAATATAAATTAAGAAATTAAACTCTCAATGTTGATCATAACAAATTTTAAATTCGAAAATTAATTAATGTAATATTTATTACACGCACCTTGGTCGTGCAGCCTTCTTAGAAATTGTGTGCAGGCTCTGTGTTTGTAGAAGTTTACGTTTGCGGAAAAGTGTTGTCACAAATCCACGAGTGCGAGCAGCACCCATTACTCCCGTTCCATCCCCTTCGGCTAAATCCACTTTACTACTTGTGTTTCCTGTCAGATTACCTTTATAACCATTAACAGATGTTGCTGTTATATTGATTGTGGAGGCTTCGTCTGTTTTGAGACTACCATCATTCGCAGTTGCGTACGATTCATCTGGACCACATAGTACTGAGCCCTTGGTTCGTACAATTTCCTGTCGTAGTTCAGTGTGTTGCCGTATTTTAATTTCTAAATCAGCTATTTGTGAAAGTAGCCATGACCAACGCGCGGCTATCGCTGCTCTATCTCGTGAATATCGCCAAGCTGCCCGCTTTGCGCTATAAAACAATTACAAACATATTAAAAACAATAACCACATATTAACCAATAAAAACTTACATAGCTAATGGCTGTTGTATTTGATTATTATAGGTGACCATTTCATCGGCTGATTCACCGCCAGAGCTGGACTCTGTCGCATCCGAATCCATGGCTGTCTGTACCTCCCGCATTTCAGTTTGCAACAGCCCAGCTACCTGAGCCAATTCTTCGCTGACATTTATATCGTAATTGGGAACCACAACTTCACCTTTACGTTCAATTTGCGTCGATATTGACGGCGCCGCTGCGGATGTTGACGCGGCGGTTTGCAAATCTTGTAAAAATGCCTTTTTAGATTTTCGGGGCATTTGCGCACTGGCGACACTCAAATTGCTATTTGTGGGAACCATGCACAGTTGTTGGGCGTTCGAAGACTGCTCTAAACGTCGTAACATAGATGACATTTGAGTTGAAGCCACTGGATTCTTCTCATCCTCCCAATTATTGGCGGGAGGTCGCGCTGCTATGACACTGATTGCGGTGTCAGGACATATTAAATCCGTAACTCTATTCATCGAATTACTTTTGCCCACAGATATACGCGCCGTCCACTCAAACAATCCAGCTATTTCTTCGCTACAGTGTTTGCTCATATATCGAGATTGTATTTTTCTCAAACGCCGTAATAGAAAATCAATTTTCCGATGCATCGCTTGTTGATTTCGTTCGATTTCACTTTGCATTTCCTTTAAAGGGCTCGGTTTGTTCGATGTAGATGCTACCTGGCTACTGACGTCTTCGTATAGTGTGTACTCTTCATTAAATAGTACATTTAAGTCGCAGAGCGTATCAGCGCCAGCGCTGCCATCGAAACCTTTAAGCACTTTCAAAACCTCCTCTATATCTTGATCCTCTAGTTCGCCAGCACCACCCTCTTTCATAAACGCCGGTGGTAAATTCGTGCTGTTCAATGTATTCACCGATGATGTGCTGCTTTGCGGCGTGAAAGAGTGTTGTAGCTGGCGCACTTGATTTGATAATGGTGTTGGTGGGGTTTGTTGCAATTGAAGTTGCAACTGCTGCACCTGTTGGAGATGTGTTTGTTGCTTTGTTGGTGTGCACGGTGGTGTTGTTGATACGGGAAGAGTTCCAATGCTACCACTTACTGGCGCATTACCCTCGTCACAAGTTGGCGAAGCCATCGCCGTACCATCCAATTGACTTAATCTCTCTAAATAATTTGATTAAGAAATAACAAAAAGCCCTTAATTTGAAAGGAAAAGAAAACTAACCTTCAAGATTATCCTCCACTTCTGAGGCGGTCATTGTTGAATCTGTACTTATTGGCGGCAGGACGTCTACCGACAAAATTTGAATACGCGTTGCAGCATCTGATTTCAGAGCACTTGAGTTCCCTTTCCCCGACTCGGCATGTACCTCTTCATTTTGAACAGGCGGTGTAGGCTTTTCTTGTCCCAGAGCTGTTAAATTGCCGTCACTACTCCTTTTTCTCTCATTGCCTATTGATATCTTTTGTGCTTGCGTTTTGGAGGTGGACCCTATAGAATTTTCGCTTTTTTCATTACTTTCATTAAGAAACTCCACTTCCATGTGTTGTGATTCAACTCTTTGAGAGGATTGTGCGTTATGGGGGCTTAAAGCTTCCTTTGCGTCTTTTCCACAATTTTTAAGATTGTTAGTGGGTTCTTTAGTTTCCGATTTTGTATTTGTTAGAACGTTCGATGTATTTGAGCCGTTCTTCCCCACTGTGACTTCTTGAAGATGTTTGCGAATACAAACTTTCGTTGTTATGCTCTCTTCAATATCGTTTGTCAAATCGGCCAAAAGCTGTTCCGTGGAATTACTTTTGCAACTTATACTTGTATTATTATTATTGTTGAAGTTTGATTCGGTTTCTTTGCGAAGTGTCTCATTCGCCTCTGCATCCGAAAATATTGGCTCAACAATATTATTGTCATTACCAATACTAATGCCTTTGTTATGTAAGATTACGCTTAGGCCCATTGGCTCATTACTGTTAGTATCTTCCTTCTGAGTCTCCCTCTTTTCCACCTCTGTCAAACTGGTATCTATTACCGATGTACCTTTTTTATCTGTCAATGTGTTGCTTAGTTGTTTTGATTGTTGCGCAATTGTTGTAGTGGGCGACACAGCCTGTTCAAAAACTCGTTGATAGGCGTCTTTGGAGCGGGTCACCCGTGTCGAATTAGATGTCGATGATGACGACGTTGGGGTAGAAACAGACGATCGATGGTAACCTTTTACTTTTTGTTCGCTATTGGTGATGAGCGTTGTTGGCGTTGTTGAGCCGGGTTCACCAACACTCTTAGTCGAACGAGATGGAGGTGCAACTTTTGTCATCGAGTTGGACAATTTTTCAGTGGGGCTCATTGGCTCGTTGAGCGCAGGTGCCATAGTTTTACTACCAGAAGCTGATTCATCTGGTTTCTCATTAATCGCGGCGTCAGCGGCCACGATGCTATCATACGCAGCGTCTGTCAATGCGCTGGCGTTGATTCCACTATCCACCGCCACGGTTTCGTTCTCAGCACCACGACCACTGCCAACTCGTTGACTGCGCCTGCGTATTGCGCGCGTCGTCGTATCAATTGACTTCTCAATTTTTAATGTTGTTTTCCTTCTTTCTTGATATATAACTTAAAAGAACAGTGTTTGCTAGCTGTTTATAAATATTCTTTCTTTCGATGTGAATATTTCTTTCTTTGTGGAACAAATCAGCTGATCTATTTTGCATATGTGGAATTGGTGTTCACCAGCCAATTCCAAGCTGTCTCTCTGAAGTAGATTTTGCATAAAATGAATAGGGTTCTTTCTGAAATTTAAATAAAACCGTATAAACATTAGGATTACCAGTACAAAGCAAGGATTTTTTGTCTTAAACCAGAGACGTTATGATTCTAGCCGTAAAATATTTGGAATCTGATTTTCAATATAGTACGTATTTTCCAAGAACAAAAATGTTAGAGACTCCAACCAATGAATTGTCATATTTGACAAATAATGTGTTTAGCTTAATGACACAACACAATAAAAACAACGTACAACATATTTTTATGAGATCAAAATATGTACATTTAAAGTTTTTTATCATTAGATATTTTAATTGAAAATTCACATGAACTGAGGGATAATAGATACTTCTTTTGGATTGAAAATATAATCATTATTATGGTTTTTGGGGAGTGTTATTTGAAGGTTTTCCTGTGATCATTTCTATCTAACCAGAACTGAACAGAATGACTGTAAATTCGGAAGTATTTTAAAAAAATATTTAATGTTTTGTCTTGACACGACGATCTCATCCTTTTAACATTGAGAATAATAACAATAACAAAAAAGTTTGCTAATACAACAAAAGTAACATATGATAAAAGTAACTAAATGTCCTAGATATGTTTATTTAAACGCAACACTAGAAAAGCGCGGTAAAGTATTTTAGATTTCGTTAGGTTCTTGTTGTTATTTACAAGAATTAAAATTGTGATCAAAATAGTTATCGATTAAAACGTTTTCACAACATTGAAAAAATTTCACAGAAAATGCACCAGTGTCAAACAAATACCGACTGGACATTATACAAAAAGTATGTCAAACGTTTGGAAAACGTTAGACTATGGGCAACAAAACAATACGTTTCCAATTGTTGTTTTCATATAGAACGAAGCTAAGTATATATGAAATTATTTTTATCGGAAAATGTATGTAGTTCAATTCGTTCGAATAGGTTTCTAAGTATTTCGAAATAACGCACATGTTTCGCGTTAGCTTCACATCACATACATACATTAAGTATATAAAGGTCATTGAAATAGTATATCAATAATGTAATATTAGTAAAAACATAAATTAATGCATTTTTATCTATGTAATCGCGCTATTCTAAATTTTTCAACCAAAGGCTTGAAGCGTACACACAACCTCATATTCACACAAACAACATATCGTATAGACGCGCATTTGGATTTACATCACACTAAATATACCCCGGTAACTATGATAAAAAAAACACCAACTCAAGCAAAGTAGTTGGGCATTCACAATAGGTTGTCACAGTACTCATGGCTGCAATTGTTATTGCGAACTAGTCAATATAGCAGAACAAACTAACGAGAAGTGCGCACTACAACGAGTTAGAGTAAAGCAAATTTTTAAGCAAACCGAAACAGTGACAGACGCACGTGAGCAAAAGAGAGGGATAAAGTACTGCGCATCGACGGAATTGCTTTAACTTTAATACAATTGTCATTAAACTGTTCATATATATTTAGTTACGTTACAATTCGAGATGGAATGGCACGATATTCATAACAAGCATGGTATGGGACGTAATGTCTGGGTACACTCTGCCTTTAACCATCTCGTCGCTGCTAGCAGCAGCGCACCACAACGTCGTCTTCCTTTAGTGAAGGGTATGGAAACACTGGTTTGATTCCGCGCACATTACATGCATTCACTTGTAGTTGGAATTTCACAAAATCTTTCTTAATTTCAATATATATTCTTTACTTATTTCAAATTTCTAGTTTTATAAATTGTTATTATTTAGTTTTTTTTTACATACCTAACACATTACACTCAAAAAACTTATTGAATTTTATAAATTCGCGAGCTTTTTCAATACTGCAAATGTGGAGTATTTCATTTAAATTTAAACTTTTTGACGAAATCACAAATTCATAATCGCGCCATACAACCATACAGCTAGGGGTTTAGCTTTGCTACAAATTCTTCCTCTTCTTTCACCACGAAACGGGAACAGAATTTCGATTTAGTACTTTCATATATGACTATTTACTTTGATTTTTTCTGTTGGTTTAAGGTTTTATAATGTACTCAAAAACTTTAAACCCCCACAAGCACTCTTCAAGTAAGTTTTAAATAGCAAACTTTATTTGATATTAACTACACGAAACTATTTCAAATTATAATTTTTTTAGTTATGGCCGCCTTTATTTTTTTCTTATTCTCTTTTAGATTTAATTAGAGGCAGAATGAACGAGTGGTAGTCACTGTAGATTTACAAAAACAACACCAGCCACTATATGGATAACAAAAGCCAATTCGACATTTGTGAGAAAACTTTTTTCCCCAACATATTCTTATTCCGCTTGCTTTGAGTTTTACGAATTTTCAATTTTTCACTTTTTTATCTCCGCACTTCTTGAATAGCAAACACTAATGTCGTTTTCATACTGTGCGCAGTAAAACAATGGCGGTCGCGATAGCGAATTTTTTTATTCTGCGCTTTTCAAAAAATATTTTATTCACTACAAAATAATCTTTTTTTTACTCTGCACATCCGAAATCGAACGAACACAGCCACTACTAAAACCTTAAAACCGACGTGTATCTCCATCACACTGTACACTGTGAATTAATGGTAGCTGTACTCGTTTTTCCATTTACTCCTTCGCCAGCGGACTCACATTGCGCGTACTCGTTGCCCGATGTAGCGAGTGGTCTGCCATCCTACTCTCACACAAAATACAACTCCAACTGTCCCTTTTCCCCGCATTAATATTCTACACAAAACAAGTTAAAATTCACTCCAGATTTGTAATAAGGCAATAGCAAATCTAATATTAAAAACACTAATCCGCCATATTGCTACAAGTCAAACAGAAATGTTACTTATTTATTTCGTTATTTACCAAGAGTATCGTTTTTAGATACATTTCTGTGATAGATATAAATTGAGATTTTTACTAGAGGTATGGCATCACTTTGTCGGTGAAATAACACGCACTTCATACTGCATTATTTCAGCGGTGAAAGATGTGATTAAATATTTCTATTCCCTCATTGCAACCATTTTAATTCATGTAAACTTCTAGAAATGCTCGTCAACCAGAAATTAAGGTTTTCCAAATCCAATGGCTAATGTCACAAATTTATATTAATTGTCCAAGTGGAAATATGCAGTAGTCACGCTTTTCTTTTACATAACACTGCCTTATCTACATTTCAGAGTTGCATCCACAAAAACTATAGCTTATATGAAGAACATGATGATTTTGAAACTTTCCTCTGAATTTTGAAGATTGGATTATTTAATGTCCTTAACGTTTGATTGTAAAGGCTTTAAATGTATAATCGGGGATTTCTTTTGTTTCCGAAAAGACAGCTTTGTCTATACGCGATTTGGGACTGCCTTTGGTTTGCAACCAATATTTCCTAATAGAACAAATAAATATTAAAGACTCGAAAACTAAATAAATGCTTACATTTCATTGACTTTATTGAGCTCTCCTTCCATTTGACCGCGCACGGTACCCTGCGAAGTGTTCATGCACCAACCACGTAGTCCAAACAACTTTGCTTGTTTTTCCGTATGCTGTTGCAGTAAAAAAGCATACAATCATTCAATAAATCTAACTAACAATAGCGTTAATGTAATCTTACCTTTCTGAAAAATACTCCTAACCATTGACATAAAAAAGAATGTTATTTATTAGACATGGAATAAGCCAACAATTTTATTCATTGATACTTGCCTTGAACTTTTCCAAAGATTTCGAAATCAGTACTAAATATTTGCTTTGCAGACATTTCGATTAATGTATTTTTAGATCCTATTACTGAATGAGGTTTATAAACGACACAAAAGAGTATAGCACCAAGCAAAAAATTTATGAAACGTAATTCAATGGAACCGAAAAATTTATTAGCTGCCATAACAACACAGTGATTTTTTGTATTTTTATAGAAGCTAAAAAAGCGAAATCAGCTGTTCCATCATAAGGAAAGTTTGACAGGGCTCCAGGTTTGCTTAATTAGATACATATGTATATGAACTCTTAACCCTTAATTTCGTAAAAGGAAGGAACAGACATTTTTGATGTTTGATAGAGACAACTCACTAAATGGGTAATTAATAAATTTTGGCACTTTTTTGTTATTACCCACAAAGCAAGGCATTAGTAAATAAAAATACCGATAAAATTATAAACCAGTAGTTTTCTTTCCCACCCGCACCTGAAATTGTTTTTGTTGTTTTCTTTATTTCAGTTTATTTTTAGTATTCCCCAATAAGTTAACTATGTATAGCTTGGTATTTTTTATTTTTCGGCAAGAAAAACTTTCATTGTTTATTTCACGTAGTTAATTTGGCAGCACAGTTTGTTGGTTCGTATTACCGGATGTAAATTTCGCTTCGTTCCGGTTACACAGTCCGGTTACCCACTGTTGTTTACAAAACATCCTTTGTGATGGGTAACCGGTAACCGATAAGAAAATACAGTTTATGCTGATAAAATATGTTAAATTACTTCAAATAATTATTTTTCCATAGCTTCAGTAGTTTTAGTTGATTTCGGATTATTATATTTATAACATCACTGTATATATAACTGTATAACCCACCGAATATCATTAAAAGTGTTATAGATAAATTGAGCGAATTGTATTATTATTGTTTCTTCAAGCGGGTAAGTAGATATGTAGATGTAATATTTTTACGCATGTGTTTAGTCGGGTCTACGTAATATATATATATATATATATATATATACATACATATAACTGCCAACGTTTGATGAGATTTATTATATGTACTCTAAATCCTATAAAGTATTCCAAATAAAAAATGTTCACATGTGCACCATTTACATCCATATATGTTTAATATGTACATATGTATGCATATATATTTTTAATACATATTGCTTATGTAGCATTAGAAAGTAATATTAATAAAATATTTAGACAAAAAATACTCTAGTAGTAAAACTATGACTTTAAATAACTTTTTTATTGCGAAGAACTTAATCGCTGCCGAAACCATTGGTAATTTTCGTCTTAGCGAGCGACTGTGCCACCATGAAGGTGTTGCTCATTAACATCGCCACTGTCATGGGTCCAACTCCGCCTGGCACCGGTGTTATGTGGCCAGCCACTTTACGCACTTCTGTATTAAGAAATAATTAAGTCATACTATCATTAATAACGACATTGTATACATTACTCACCATCAAAATCGACATCTCCAACAAGCTTGGTTTTACCTGGCTCTTTACCGGGTACGCGTGTTATACCAATGTCTATGATACATGCACCAGTCTTAACCATATCACGACGCACCAGTCCCGGTTTGCCAACTGCGGTTATTATTATATCAGCATTCTGACAATGTTTTTTGAGTTGCTCCGGTGGCGTATTGCGATGACATATGGTCACAGTGGCATCCATGCCCTTCGACTCATGTCGACCATCTGTATGTAGCAGCATAGCTGTCGGCATTCCTACATTTTTGGAACGTCCAATCACAACTACATTCTTGCCGAATGTGGGTATTTCAGTACGCCGTATCAACTCGTACACACCCAACGGTGTTGCCGGCACAATGCTCTTCATATCGAGGGCTAAACGTCCGACATTTATCTCATTGAAACCATCAACGTCTTTGGAAGGCGCCACAGCGTTACAAATGGTACGCTCATCAATGTGTTCCGGTACGGGTAACTGTACTAGAATACCATCAACGGACGTATCGTTATTTAATTTGCTGATGCGCTCTAACAGTTCATCCTGGCTGGTAGTGTCAGGCAGTTCGATCGTGTTGCTCTTTATGCCAACGGCTTTAGCAGCTAACATTTTATTTTTGACATATGTTTGACTAGCTGGATCATTGCCAACCAAAATAGCGGTTAGCTGTGGTGGACGATTCCCCTGAGCTACATAGTCTGAAATCTTTTCTTTGAGCTCATTCTTAATTTTATCGGCAATAGCCTTGCCGTCGATGAGTTTTGCTTCATGACTGTAAAGTAGATGTTGAAAACATAAATGAAAAATATGGCTTTTTATAATTTATTTATATTTTATTTTTGTATATTGTATATTTTTGTATATTATTAAAAATAACTGGACAACGAAAGATCAAATAGTGTTATTTTCCATACATATGTATGTATAATTGATATATTTTGTAAGCATTTACTTATTATATGATGATTATATCATATACATAAATAATATATATACATACGTAAACGTATACATGTAAACGAATAAATTCATTTTAAATTGAGGTTATCAGAGGTCGTACTAAAATTCTTGAAAAATCCCCTACAATGCATTCACACAGTACATAACAACTTTGAGACATGTCTTTGTATGCAATTATAAGTTTATTTAAATTTCTAATCAGCGCATGAGAAATGTTTTTTTTAATTATATTTATTTACTACTTTTTGTTGAAATTGAGCAAAGAAATTTAGTTGTCATGTGTTTATAATTTTTGTATATAGTCTATTATAAAATGTACGCTTAAACTTGAGAAATATTGCAGAAGGTATTGAATGTTATGGTATCTTTAAATCTACATATGTATCTATTCTAACAAATTAACTATTATTAATATCGATCGATAAATTAAACTATTATACATATCGATCCGATAATATGCAACCTACATTTGTACATACATACATATATACAAATAAAGTACTTTTACTTTACATATAAAAGTACTTTTCCTATAACTTCTTTAGAAATTCATCTTTTGGTATTAGTAGAGAGTGGAACTGTAAAGTCAAGTGAAAAATCTCACTTTCCGTATTATACTTCAAATGAATCCAATTTACTTATAGTTGTTGAACAATTAACAGCAAATCACCGCAACAAACTTGTATCGATTCCAGAGAAAATGTGCTGTGCGTAATAATAAATATGTATATGCATGCCCAACACCCATATTTATCAACATACAAATATACAAAAGAATATATGCAAGTGCAGATTACACGCCTCTGTGATATCGCATAAATAAATGACTCAAGGGGATTCACAAATACATATATTTGTTGTCAACAACAACAAGGTGTTTGCTAGTATATGTATATTTGGGGATTTACCAGTGCGCATACGTTGTTCCCCCGCATTGCTCACCCTAATAAAGAAGTAAACAACAAAATAACATTTGTCGTTGCTCACGTTTTCTCGTAGAAAATATTGTGCCACTGTAAGTCCCCGCAAAAAAGGCGGAAGAGTTTGTGGTTTAACATAAATGTACATATGTCATTGGATCAAATACATTAAACGAAGTACATGCAAAAATATTTATTAATCATGCTGCATAGCTCTTATCTAACCTACACGCATTGCACATATGTATGTACATGCATATCTACTTACATATGAAATCCAATTTTATTTTATCATCGAATATCAAGGAAACAAACGCTATGCTATGTACAATGAAGTTTATATATTTGCTTAATAATTATATTATAGTACAACTTGGAATTCTTAATTTTTTTTTATAAATATAAATAGATAAATAACGTACAATTAGAAGTTGCGGAGTACAGAGAAATCAAAGGTTGTTTATAGTCATTGACATGGCCACTTATAAAGCTAAATTATTTAATAACGCAATATGTATTTTCAAATTTCATGTGCATTCATAGACATATTTACATATGTATGTATATATCTTATAGCAGCTTCAAGGCCTGTTTATCTACCAGCCCTAGTGCATTGACAAACACGTCAAATTCAATATTTTTACGCATATAATCCAGCATATCGTCAGCTTTGTTCCACAAACATAGTAAATGCTGCATTTTGCAAGGCACCGCTAGCTGCTTCCATTTATCTTGCAAACTCAATGCAGCAACAAGAATTCGGTATTTTCGCTCATCGCGCAACAATTCCTCAAAAGTAGTTGGCTTATTTTTCGCGACATCATTCAAGCCCATGTCTTTAAATTCATCTTTAACTCTAATTTTTCCCATCTCTCTAGTTTCTTCGACTGAATTTGATGTGCCATCTTCATCTTCTTCACCAGAGGTGGAGGATATCTCCTCTTCTTTTACAACTAAATTACCACTATCAATGACTTTATAACCTAATGAAGCGAAGTATGTGATAATTTGTGTGCCCACTATTGTCTTAAGTTCTTTAGCTAAATCAACAGCATTACGTCCGGCTGCATTGGATGCTTGCATGAGTTCGTTTACATTTTCTGCTGCTGTTTCTAAAATTAATTTGACAAATTCAAAATCAGATTGCAATACGGCCATATGGAGGGCATTATTTTGTTCCTTCGCATTTGGTACAAGTGCCGCACGATGATCATATTGCAATAACTTTTTAGCTACTTCAGATTTCCTTTGTCGAATAGCTAAATGTAGCGGTGTGAAGCCTTCATCGTTCTTAATCGTCAAATCAAGTCGTATACCACTATTCAGAAAACTTTCGATGCACTTTTCATTATGTTCCTTAACAGCAATATGCAGTGCTGTGTTTCCATCATGATTTTGAATATTTGGATCGCAGCCGAGACCTAAAAGTGGACGAATATATTTGACACGATTGTGCAAGCAAGCGGTATGCAGGGCGCTTTCATTGCGTGCATTCAGCACTTTATTCAAAAGGTGTGTAAGCTTGAAGTATTCCAAAATATGATATGTTTTCAAGACCGCTTTTATATTATCACTGACTATAATTTCATGTAGTATGCTTTCGCGGAATTCATTTCTTTCTGAATGCTCCATAAATACATCGTCGATTTCTTTAGCTGCTTTAGCCTTCTCAAATTCGTTTTCGCTTTTTATTTTTGATGTTCTTACATCATCGAATATTTTAAATATTTTTTGTAAATAGCTATTGAGCTGCACATCCGTAGGTGCTCCTAATATGGATTTCATATACTGTTTACGCAAATCACCAGATATTTGTCGGTTTGAAAAGGATGTCGTAGATACACCATCCTCTACAAGTGCACCAATAGTTGGAGTTCCAGGGCCAGAGAGTTCGTACATATCTATGATATTCGTAATATTGCCAATAGAATCTATGTGACATATATCTTCGAGTTCGGCTGAGTTCATTTGCATGCATTCTCTGAAAGTTTCGCTACCTATTATACGAGTAATTTGTAAATCCTTATTGAATTCTTCACTTATGGTTGGATGATTATTTGTAAATTCACCACCATTTGTGTTAACAAGTTGCACTTTTACTGGCCGGTTTTCCATTTTTAGGTTAGCAGTTTGTTCTTGTACTGGTTTCGGTAATTCAAATGAATTTACAGAGCTACCAGAACCAGAACTGCTGGTGGACCTCGAGCATGTTCGCCGACGTTTTCGCGACACAATAACATCACGAGGCTTATAGCGGAAAGTCACTGGTGGATAGCTACGTTCATCATCTGAGGGACGTACTAATTCTATGCAAACGTCGACAGGCTTATCAATGTCCTTGTCTTTGTATGGCGGAGTTTGACAAACGATTGCGTATTGGTGATGTACGTCAGATTCTCGGAATTTACCATATGCCTCCCACACCAGGTCTTCTTCATCGTTGAATTCATAGAAACGTACTTTTATGTTTTTCTTGCTTACTTTTTCAACTAGCAAAATGAGGTCATCGCCGCCAGTCACGCTACCGGTAGCAATACTTAGACGACATATGCGTAGTTCACCAGTTTGTGCCGACTTACGATTGTTGATTGGATTTGTATATACAGGCGCTGCTATACGAGTGTAAATCCCATCATCCTCCATTTTAAACGCTTCAAAACATAAACGCACCTATAAAATTTAAATAAGTTAATATTTATAAAAAATAATTGTCTACAATATTCATTACCTGATTCAGATTCATTTCCTTTGACTCTTTCTCTGTTTCTTTATGTAGCTCTTGTACCTCTTTTGTAGTTAATTCATCACGAGCCAATTCAAATTTCAATCTATTCATTTTCTTATTTAATAACTCATCAAAAATAAACTTCTTTGCTGTGTGTATGATGCCCATATTTTGAAATTGTGCCACATAACCACGCTCGGGTGAAACAATCAAACTATGTGGATCGCAAATGTCCGTATCGTCTTTACGCACTACTAATTGATGTGAGTGAGGGCTTTCCAGATTTGTTTGAAAGAGACTGCATCGTATAACGGCTTTACCATTAAAATTGCACAATTCCACTTCAGGGAATGTTTTTGGTGTACGTTTGGAATTGGCGCCATTCAACGAACCATGTGTTCCATGCATTTCAGATTTATACCTAAATCGAAATTTTTCTACAGGATGTTCAAGTATACGCAGTTCCGCAGGATATTTCCCATTTGATGGTGTTGTTCTCATCGCTGTTCGGGAAGTATTGGAAAACATATGTGAGGATTGTGACGGCAGTCCACTGAATTGATGCTGTGGTAATGTAACCATTGCTGATGGCATTCCCATGACCGGTGCGAAATTCATACAATTATTTGTTGTAGTTAGGGGATGAGCAGTTTGATTGTACAACAGAGTTGCATTTTGTAATGTGGCATAACAAGGTTGATTTTGTGGAGACTCCGAGGGCAGGTTCATATTTGAAAATTCTGTCTGCAATTGACTCGATGGAGACTGTGATGGTGACGGTGGTGTTGATTTCACAGTACTATATCCAGGTGACATCGTGGAATATCCACTAGTACTGGCATTCGATGATTCGCTTACGTAGCGAATACTTTGCGTATCCATATCTATATACTCGTTTATCATTTTGTATTTTTTTATTACGTTTATCGTTTTCTATATAACGATTTGTAAATTGTATTTTTATATAGTATACACACACCTATGTATGTATGTATGTATTTGAATTTCCACGTTGACTCACTTTTAATTTCGCGTTGTCACGATTACCACACTAAATACATTGACGTTGCTTTATCTTGATTGTAACTCTACGCATATTTGAAAGTACTTGAATATATATATATATGAATATATTTAAATAAAAAATGTGTGCCTAAATGTTTTAACAGGTTTAACTTTATGCGCAATTAACAACTGACTTGATCAAGTGATCAAATTAAAATGAATTTCGTTCGATTCATTCGTTGTTCATCGTGTTGAAGCACCGCCATTTGAGATGGGTTCTTCCCCGTTGTTGGCATTTCTCTCCAGTTGCTGATGTATTCGGCTAGTTTCTTCGTTAAAATTCCGATCGTGCAAACAAGTTACGAACTTAATCGGTGAATCACATTTATGAAAATAATCACACCATTCAATTGCTCCACACTATTAATGATTTACTACGAAAGTTTTTTGTTCAATAACACTTTAGTAAAAATTTTGTTTCCACAAAAACGTGAAGACCATTATAATCTTTCAAAACTATGTTAGTTAGCAGTGCCAGATACACAAATGCGCCAACATAGCTTTTTTGCATGAATTTGTACGCTTTCAATAAGCACGAGTGCAACTTTTCTAACGATTACATAATCTCAATGCTGTTATCGATATTTTATATATTTAAATATAATGTATACCTTTTAATTAAATATTGTTATTACATAATGCTACAGCATAACTTTTTTATTTTTGGTCAAGTTTACGTTTTATTTCACAACTATACTAAAACAATATATTAATTATTTTAAGTCAAGGGGAGTCTATTTCAGCTGCTTATTTATCGAAAGCTTCCATCACTAATTCACACACACTCCGGAAACTTTCCAATGTATTGGTGCAATGACCGATTTCACACAGGCAATTTTTGTTGCGGCAATTCTTAACTTTATAGGAGAGGGGGCGACGAAGAGAGGAGAATTTCTCTCTCTTTCGCTTCCCTTGGTCGCCCCCTCTCCTATAAAACTAAGAATTGCCGCAACAAAAATTGCCTGTGTGAAATCGGTCAATACAATAGATACGGTTATCTCGTCAAACGAGCTTTTGTAGATACAGTGCACTCGCGGTAACTTGAACATTGCATTATTCGACAATCTTTCGTTCCATTGCCATAATATCATAACAAAAGGTTTCAAATATTTAAAGAAAAGTACATTGATCCTTCTTTTCTCTACCAAGAACTGCTAACGTCGGTTATTATTAAATAAATTTTATTCAAACATTAATCATTGCCTACTTAGATTTTAATGTTTTTTTCGGAAACAAGGCTTCTTGAATTGGCATTTTTTTACATATACTCAAATTCACAAGGTATTTTTTTTTTATAATTACTATAAGTTGTTAGCTTTTTAAAGTTTCATATATATTTACCAATTCTGCCCGTCTACATAAAGAGGGAAAAATTGGATAAATCGACACCACTGTACACGATAAAAATTGAAGTAGGAAGGTGTCGGATTCACCTACACAACATTCTTATATTAAACTTGATACCGATTATTTACACAAACCTGTTGCAAGAAAAACTCTTTGTCACATGTTTGCACTTTATTAGACTGATTGTTTGAGTTGTGTAATTGCAAATATGCAATGCGAAACGTATTTTTACACGCAAAAACATTTAATATACACAGAACTATAACGACACAACATACGAGCACAGCTGTTTTCTGACATTTCACTGCGATGCCTGTGTATGGTCTTGTCAAATTGTTGTTGGCCAACCTCGTGTTTACACTGCCCATACAGGTAAATTACAAAAACAATACGTACACACGTAAGTATGCACGCGCACGTTTTCTTTTCGCGTTATCTCACGCGATTTAGTAGTGCGCTTCACAACTAATTTGCGCTATAACAATAAAAGCATGTCAATGAAATAAGTTTATTAACGTACATACATATAAGAGTATATCGCTGTCATTATAACTACTAATTATAAATTAATTTGTATTATTGGAATGTATTATATACATTATAACGTGTATCTAATAAGATTTTCCAATAATACATTATACAAAAAACAAATGCCAAATACCTCGTTTCAATATCTGCCATTTTTCACAGCCTAAAATAATAATTGAAGAATTTTATCCACAAATTCACAAAGTCAACCAGCGCCAATAAAATACGCTTCCACTTTACCACGACAAAGCAAATCTGGCAAACGTGTGCGCTCTTCGTTGTACGCTAAATTACGATTTCGACTCAAACTATTCACTTGGCTCAAAACGTCTATATGTATGTATATACTACCTGTGCATGTATATTTATGAAGTGTGACCCCTATTCTGACGTTTGTTACTACACTATGTATTGAAAAAAGGAATTGCTTACAATAGACTCTTTATTTGAGATCATTTTCAAAAACAACAACAATAAAGAAGATCTCCAATTGAGAAATCCATACATACATACATACACACATGTGTATCATTAATAAATGAATTTTGTGTCGATCAGCATTTTACTCACATTCATTTCACACTCAATTTATCCAAAAGCTATTTGTGGGTCCAAATTGAGTTGAGTTACATTTTTTTCAATTTACAATTTAGTATTGCCATGTGAAAATACATATATATATATTTAAGCGTAAATTAAAGATTAATGTAATAATTTAAATTTAATTCAAACTCTGCACAATCACTATTAACAATTTATCAACATGTACAAGGGTTAAGGTAAGGTAAAATTAAAATTTATTATAATAATTAAAATGTTAGAATACCAAAAATAAATATCCTATTAATTGTTAAAATTTTGTTCGAATATTTCCACAAGAATTAATAAATTGGTTGTTACCAATCAACGAAGGTTGTTGTTGTTGTTGATAAAGAGGTGGCATAACAAATGAAATGCTGATGAAATGTTGTCAGATTTTGCATACAAGATTACATGCGTATTTATATATAGTATTATATATTATATGTATGTACATATAAATTTATGAATGATTGTACTAGACATAATAATTATTATTATTCCTAATTATTAATTAATCTATTAATGTACAATTAAGAACATGTCTGTCTATACTATGTCTATATATACAATTAAACTCTAAAAGATCTTAACTCGAAATAAATTATAGGTACTATATTTGTTGTGGTTTCATATACTCATTAGAAAGAATTATAATATTCATAAATACATACATACATATACTTTTCGAATAATGCAAATGAAATTCATAGAAATACCAATTTAATCATTCAACATCCGCAACCACATTGTAATAATAAATAAATACAATTCTGACTTATGACGTTTTGTGGTTTATTGCTTATGTCTACTCGCCTATACATATTATTTAGGCAATTAGTAAAATAATCTGTTAACAGCCTTCTAAGGCCGAGGGAAGACATTGATAAGCGAAATACTAGTGATGTGACTCATGACGCGATTTATTTCTGTACATACATACATATGTATGAAAATTGTTATCACTTTATCAAAAGTGCTACCATTAAATTCGGAAATCTTAATGATCTCCCTTTTTTATTATGGAATTACAGGTACGATTATTAAAATATTAATGTATACAATTAAGTAATAATATTAAGAATACGTTCATTACGTCTCCGTGTAGTAGACAGCTAAACAAAAATACACTCGGCAACAGCTTGAACAGTGTTGTTGTGATGCTCTGCTCGAAAACATGTTTTTAATAACTGCACGTTGTTTTTATTACTTTTTAAATATTCTTGCTGATAAGTAACATATCATTTAGCGTCATAGATTAAATTGGGTGTGTACGAGTATATCCCGTGCGTCATGGCAAAAACAAAGGCAAGGAAACAGACTCTTTAGAGAGGTCATTACTTATGAAATGCATACGTTATTAAAGCAAATGTATGTATGTATGTGTAAATATGTAAATGTAGATAAATTGAAGTAATTTAGTATTTCTTAACCAAAAGAAGATAAACTATAATTCTTAAGGTTGGTTCTTAACTTTTCCAATGGCAGTTTTATGCACAAAGCTTTTTTTCAACCATCACAAAAAATATATATTTTGAAAATGTGTGTTTAATTTAAAGTCCCATAAAAAATATTAACATTATTAATTATTAATAATAATTATTTGACTGAAAAAGTATTATGTTTTTTTCAGTTTCAAAGTTTACTTACACACTTATATTTCATTAACGTTGTTTTATTTCTTACTTCATATTGGCTAATTACATTATTTTCGATATAACATTAAATAATAATTTTTATGCAAATGTTTCATTTGAAAATTTTGAATGACTTACCTAATTTTGAAACGCATGCTGTAAATAATTATACTGTTATATTTTGTACGAATTTTTCTTTAATAACACTCAACAATATACCAAAAACTAAAAAAATATCTTAAAAACATAGATTATTGACTGATCAATAGCGCTTTAAATAATGAATTGAAACAGTAATGCAAATAATCGTTCGATTTTAAAAGCTATATAAAGCTTTTATAGCAATGATGAATAAAGAGATGTTAAAGCTGTGAGTGTTTGATGCTGATAGGCCACAATAATAACACTCGGTTTAATTCATGATATTTAATGAAAAATAATTATATTAATGATCTTTTTGAAGTAATATTTTCTTTATTGAGTATATTTTTTTATATATGTGACATTTACACCCTCAACATTTGTTTGCGCAAACGATTGAATAAAAAATTAAGGTAAACACATACATTAATATAAATATATTGAAAAATACCATCAACGATAATATTGTCTAAATACATTTTTAATGATACTTAACCCATATTAAATATTTGACTTTGCGAAATAAATTTAAAAAAAACTTTAATAGAAATTAAATATTGCGAAAATCAGCCACGAAACTGTTATAAATACATACGGTGTTAGTTTAGAAAATATGATCACCCTGTGTCTTGAACGATTTGTCACATTTGTGCAAGTATATTATTTAGTCGTGAAACTTTAATAAACGCATTTCGGTAGTAATATAATATTGCAAAACATTTTTATAAAAAGATTTACATATTTAAAACATAATGGCCGATGATACTAATGAAGATAGCTGGCTTTATGGCACTTCAAATCCTGATTCGACAACAAATGAAGAGAATGTTGAAGTGGCAGCCGGCATTGTCGAAGAAACACCGCTTCTTTCGCAAAAATCAGAAAATGAAGCAACAGCTTTGGGTGGTGTGAGTGAGGCACTGGGGCCAAAACCAGTTGAATCTCCTGATGAAGAAGAGCCTTTTGGTGAATTTGAAGATCCAGCACAGGAAATGGAAGAAGATGAAGATGCCGCAGCCGCTGCTGCTAGCACAGCAGCAGATACTACTGATGGTGACGACGATGTGGGCGAAAACGCACAAAAGGTAAACATTTGGAATTTAAATTGACACAAATTTATTTTTATTGTCGCTTTCAATTTTGAAGTCAAAAAGTTCGGAAGATGGTGAGGCGAATTCAGATGATGACGATGATTCCGATGATGATATCAATGTTGTAATCGGTGACATAAAAGCAGCACCCAGCACTTATAATATTAAGCAGCGCACAAATTTATTGGGTGGGCCACCAGGTTCGGGCCAAGAGAAAACCAAGTCTGGTGCACCAGGCGGCAAATTTAGTGTTGAAGATTTTGAAGGCGTTGGTACAATAAACGGCGTACCAGCACATGAATTTAGTATTGATTCCTTGGAAGATAAACCTTGGCGCAAACCTGGAGCTGATATAACTGATTATTTCAATTACGGATTCAACGAAGAGACCTGGCGTTCTTATTGTGAACGACAAAAAAGATTTCGCATTCAAGAAAGTGGTGTTGGCTTAGCTAGTTTAACACAAAATATAAATCAATCTGGTGAAAGGCAGCATGACGGTCCTGTTAATGGTGCTCCGATTGGTACAATGGCACCTGGAATGGTGCCAGAACAAATGCAATTACCACCACCTGGTATTTTGCCACCGCCTCAAGGTATGCACCATGGGCCGCCACGTATGGGTATGGGAATGCCGCGTGGTCCACGACCAATTAACAGTACCAATAGCAAAGAGAACCCCATTCAAGTAATGACAGCTGAATGCCGTGAATATTCACGTCCAGGTACGGTATCTCAAATACCTACGAATTTTGGTGCGCCACCGCCAAATGATGAACCCTATTTCCCGGAACCCGAAACATTCGACTACGGATATGAGCCTACACAAGAGTCGCAATGGAATAATGAAAATCCTAATTGGATGCCTTCAGGCATAAAAGAGTTGACGCCTGGACCAAACATGGCGCAACCACCTGCAACTGGAATGGCAGGACCACCTGGTGTACCTCCCATGGGAGTTCCTCCACCACAAATTGGTGGACCGCCTCCACAAATGCGTCAACATCCACCGTTACTACCTGGAATGCCTCCACCAAATATGGGTATACTTTTCTCTTGATTTATAGAATCTTAACTCTTATTAACAGTCCTCTATCATGATAAGGTATGGGACCACCACCGCCAGGCATGGGCATGATGATGGGACCCGGAGGTGCGGCACCAATGAGAATGCCAATGGGACCGCCACGCATGATGGGACCACATGGTGGTGGGCCACCAAATCCCGGTCATATGGATCGCGAACGTCACGAGCGTGAGCGTGAAAGAGAGCGAGAATATGAGCGTACTGAACGAAGGGACAGAGATAGGGAACGTGATCGCGATAGAGATCGTGAAAACGAAAGGGAACGGGAACGTGAACGCGATAGAGAAAGAGAACGTGAAAGGTAAGAGAAATTATGGACGTATAAAACAGATTATATAATATGATATTTTCTAGACCTCGCCGTGAACGCTCACGTAGCCGTGAAAAAATTAGACGGCGTTCGAAATCGCGTGAGAAAGAACGCGACCGCGAACGTGACAGAGAACGTGAGCGCGACCGAGAATCTGAACGAGAAAGAGAACGGGACAGGAGTGAAAAACTTGATGTAAGTAAACCTTAAAGGTAAGATTCTAATACAGAAAATCTCTTATTGATTATTTGTGTTTATAGGATACTGATCGTGTGGTCGATGAAGAACGTGAGCGAAGACGACGCGATCGTGAACGAGATCGCGAAAGAGAAAGGTAATAATAATAATTAATTATTTGTATAATTAATAAAAAATTAACGTTCTGTTTTCAGGTCGCGACGAGAGCGTTCGCGTAGTCGTGAAAAAACGCGACGTCGTTCCAAATCTCGGGAAAAAGAGCGTGAGAGAAGCAGTAAAACAAGTAGCACGTCTTCAACAAACCGTAGTGACAAAAAGAAATCACATCGTAAAGATAAAGAAGAAGAAGAGTAAAAGACAAGATTCTCGTTAAGATGTTGATAGTCTTTGTTAATTAGAAAAATAAAGTAACAAAAAACACAAAAAGTAGTTGCCGAACAATGTTAAATTTTTTTTTTTTTTCAATTATATGTAAGACAGAGCAATGGACATGGACTTAGAAATAAATTAGAATAAAGGCTACATATAAAATACAAGTTAATACGTAACTATGAATTTAAATATTTGCTCATTGAACCTTATAAAATATACGAATACAAATTGGGTTAAGTCTAATATTTTCATTCCTTAGGAGAAGGAAGTTCCTTTTCAGCTTCGGTACGCTTCTTTTGCTCCATTTTTTCCTCTATCGCTTCTAACCGCTTATTCATGGTGCCGAGCGATTCCAAAAGACCGGTTTGTATTTCTCCATACCGTTTCATAGCCAAAATTAAACTTTCCTCTATTAACTCAGCTTGATGAGCAAACTCGGTATTATCTTGCGAATGCTGTTTCAATTTTTCTGTACATTCACCGGGTATACTACGGAAATATTCAGCACCCAATGTAGGTTCAAGTTGTTTTACACGATCCAACTGTTCGAATTGTGCATGTAAATCTGGTGCAATAGCATTTAAATAGACTTCTTTGGAACGAACTTGTTGGTTCTCTTCCAGAAAATTTGGATCCAAATATTTTTCAAGTTCAGGAGCACGAACAATTGCTTTTGCAATTTGTTCACGGTTTCCAATAACCCCATTTAGCATACTATTCACTGTAAGCAATGAGTCGACAACTGTTTCGGGTGCGGCTGGTGGCTTGTTTGGGTCGGGACCAGTCCCAGCTGCAGCTGCGTTTCCTTCGTCGGGAAACGGACCTAACATTCGGGATAGCGTATCGATACGTTTTTCAAGTAAATCTAAGGCTTCCATTATTGCTAAAGTATTTGAGTGTTATACGAACGAAAATAGTAAAATTGCAAAAATTTCTCCGAATGATGTCAACAAATCACTTGTCAAATAATGTTTGCTTTTGTAATTTGACAGCATAGGGCGTGTATTATTTTTTTATTTTCTTTAAGTTTTAGAATTTGCACATATAAATGTATTATTTTTAAAAAAGTTAATTCTTTGTAGCTCTAACATGTTATAAAACAGTTATGTACTAAGCTACGTGTTATTAATATATAGATACTATTATTAATTTAAGATACTATATCCATTGATAAAATTGAATAAAAATTAAAATGCTTATTTAAAGCAAATTTCTAAATAATTAACATAAAACAAATATATAGAAAGAAAGTAGTGAAGTGTAAGTGTATAATAAGTGAAAAATATAAATGAAAAATTAACTATATAGCGACAAATTACGTGTTAAAATTTGACAACTTTTAAAATTTAAACGCGAATATCTCGAAAACTATAAGTCTCCTGCGGCTACAATTATATATATTCTTAATCTGGAGGATCTCCTCTATCCAACCATACACATTTTATCTGCGAAATCGTGGGATGTTATTCTAAAGTTTTCCCAAATTAAAATCATATTGTATTTAAGGCAAAGATTTCATATATTTTGCTAATATCTATTTTTATATCATATTGTGCACCCTATCAACTATATGACCCAAAGAATTGTTGAGAATCTTCACATATGTTTATACGCACTATGGTTTGTGGGATTTAAAAGGGTAATAGAAATATTGTGATAGTAAAACGTTAAATATGCCACCATCAACCGATTCAGGATCTGAGGAACACACAGAGAACAAATCTACTGAAGCGTATGTGAAAGTAAAGCGGTTATTGAACCATTGCTTAATTACATTGTTCACTTTCAGGACTCTTAAAATTCCTTTCGAATCGGCCAAGAGTGCAGAAATTGCATATCGCGTGTTAAGTGTGGATAAAGAACCTCGACGCAATTTTGTCCAAAAGGAGTTACGTTTAGTGGGTGATCAAATAGAAGTACATTTTATTGCTGACCAAGTTAAAAATCTTCGCACAGCAATCACATCATTTTTTGGAGCGCTCCTACTTTGTACGGATACAATAAAAGAATTTGCGCCAATAACAACAGACAACGACAATGCCGGAGCATACACCAGCGCCAACTCCACATAGAGCAGTTTATGGTTTTGGCTTTTATTTACTGTTTCTTACACTTTTCATTTTGTACGTAATGTGGGCATTGCTTCCAACTGAGAGCTGGGGCTTGCACTACCTACCGGATAAATACTTTGCTGCATATCTTCCTATACTCATACTTATGGGCATGTTCTTTTTCGAATTCTTCATATACCCCGGAATAGGACTAGCGATGACACCTAATGTAGATCAACTGGAGTCTGTGATGGATACAGCTTTACTACTTCGTCATGCAGAAATAAATTTAGATGCAAAAATATTAAACCAAAATGGTTGGTCTCGAGTGAGGTACAACAAGCAAGTTACACCGCGAAAGGAGCGCAAAGTGTTGTCCAATTGTAAATTTTGTCAAGGCACACATCAACTACCAGCTGCTCATGAACAGATATCAACGTTACGGTTTTTAGATTTACAAGATGTAAACAGGAGTATTATGGATTAATATAAAATATGAAACAATATTTTAGTTTTTTACTTTAAATTATATCATGTGTGAACTTGTTTATTAAACTATATAAGTTCAATCATGTTAGATTTCTTGATGTAATATATAACATATACGAATATATACTACTTCCTTTTAGTACGCACAGTTGTCCAGCCTGGTTCAGGTTCCACAAATTCTTCTTGTTGTTTTCTGCGTGTTTGTGATCGTGTTACACGGCTACAACTGGCCAAATCACTGTCATCTTCGTCTACTTCCATACCGTCATCGGAGTCTCCGCTCTCATCATCTTCGTCTGAAGATGAATCTTCCCCTGCAACAGGTGTATACACAATTTTTACATCTGGACGTAACCAATCTTTACCCTGTGGCAGTTTGCTTAGTTCGCTTTCAATTTGTGCATACTCCCCTTTCAGACAGAGCGCTTTATAACGCAATAAATTACGGCAGATCTCTGTAAATATACCGTAATTATTTAAAATAATAAATTGATATTTTATAGCCTTACCAGGAATTGAATTGTCATCACAGATTGTGTCGAATTCCTGATCTAATAATTCTTCCAAAACATCCTGTAGCTCGCCTTGAGTTATGCTTTCATTGCCTATGCAATATTTATATGTGTAGTCCATAATTTCAATTGCTAGCTGAGAAAGAAATCATATAGTTTATTACGCATACATATATTAAAGTGTATTATTATTCACTGTACTTGTTGTCCATTGCGTCCACCCATTCCATGTTCAACAGCTAGCCGCAAATTTTGCCAGTTGTTGAAGATTTTCTCCAGAACTAGGCGAAAATTCTTTTGGAAATCTGTTTGCGCCATGTCCGATTTGGAGATTTGTTTGGATAAAAGAATAATGGACAGCAATTGTCAAAACAAAGTCAAGCACATGTGAAATCAGGGTTGCTATTAAAATTTTTATTTTTTTTTATTTTTTGTAGTTAGTATATTTGCATTATGTAAAACTTACGTTTGTGGTTAGTAATTTAGAAAATCAACACATCACACATTTATTATTATTATTTTTTTTTTTTAATAATATGTAAAAATATGTATTGTAATGAAAGTTATATATATTGTTTATATCACTAGTGTACTAACATGTAATTGAAACAGCTGATCGTAATGACAACATTGTGACTTAATGACAACTAGAACAAAACCACAAAATTTATATTTCATTTCTTTGTTTTTAATTTTCATTTGCGCGCCATTACCTATTTGGTTGAAATCTAGTAATAATTTTAGAAAATATACAAATGTCCGAAGACGATCTCATTCCACCTCTCAGCGATACGGAAAACAATGAGGATTTCGATGACCAGGGTGATGAGGAAGAACTGATTACAGCTCAGAAAGTGCGTAGATACTTTTAATTCCATAATGTTCAATAATATTTTTGCACACAGGTTTTAGAAATTGTCGAAACTGCTTGGCAAAATGAATTATGTGCACCAGAAATTCTTCAACATCAAACCGACATGTTGGAGCTGATGCTAGGGCAGGTAGCACATATGGAGGAGAATATGAAGGATTTAGATAAAAATGACTTCCGATTTATTGTACATCAAATGGAATTGGAACGTATACGATATGTGATTGCTAGTTATTTACGATGTCGCTTACAAAAAATAGAAACATACACTAAACATATTCTAAATGAAGAGGAAGCTAGAGAAGAAGCTGAAAAGCGACTTTCACCGGAAGAGTCCAAGTATGCGCAAGAGTATGCTGATAATGTGGAACAGTACTTCCAACAAGTGGCGTTACAATATATGCCCAATATGCAACGTGCGGAAGCCGAACAACGCATAGTGCGTCCGAATCTAATGAGTCATGTATTCATCAAAGCTAATGTGGATGGTAAGTTTGGGATAAAGAAATTAGCTTCAGTTGTAGTAAAATCAATTTAATTTTTTGCAGTACCATCTGTTGTCGTTGGTGTTGATGACGAGGAGGTAGATTTGACTGCTGGTTCGCAACACATTATACCTTATCAGCTAGTTTCTGATCTAATATACAAAAATCAAGCGCAGCTAATATGATACTATTCTTCATAGAGATATAGTTTAGGTATAATGAATTTAATATAGAATTTTAATATTTTTTTAAATATTTATCTTTATCATTGGAGTTTTAGTCACTCGTTATATCTCTAAATAATTGTTCCACTCTTTCGCCATTGCCATTTATTTACTAAGTGTATTAAACATTACTCGTTTACGCGTTAATGGCACTGGTGGAGCTGCATGTATTTGTGCAGTCGTTAACTGTTGATCGCCGAAAACCACATCCTCGTTATTAGGCTGTCGCATCGGAGAGGCAAGAATTTTCTCTAAACGTTGCTTGAATGCGTCTTTTTCATACATATTCTGCGCAGTTTGGATAGGCGTGGAGGTCAGTTCCAACGTCTCGAAACTATCTATTTCCGTGGAGACTTGTACGTCGTCGCGCTTCTGACGCGCTATATCGTAAGTCGTTTTCGGTTTAATTGGTTTTGTGTGCATCAACATATCTTCAACGGGTCCGGGAAGTTTTGTTGAGCACAACTTATCCACGAGCTTCTTAATTTTGTTACGTGTTGCATAAAAATTTGGATATTTCTATGTGCGTAGAAAAATATAAATATTTGCAAATATAAATATTTGAGTGTGACACACCTGCTTTAATTTGTGGCGTTTGTCAACCAGTTTCGCACTCAGGCGCTTCATTGCCACTGTGGATATGACATTTGATTTTGGTTCCAAGCCTGCAGCAATTAAGCGTTTATTTACCATTCTCTGTGCATCATTTCGTGTAAAGAGTTTTGGTTTTGGTGGTTCTCTAAGTATAAAAACATATGTAGATAAACGTAAGAAATAGTTAAAAAGTAATGATTTAGTCTTGATTTACTTTGGTTTTTTCATATCTTCCTTTTTTTTCTTTTCTTTGATATTTGTCGTTTTCTGAACCGTTGGAGCCAGTTCCGATTTACTGCTACTTTCTTCACTTTCACTACTTAAACTCTCCGCGATGTCTGTGCTGTCGTTTTCGACTATATTTTTGAAAATTAAAATTAAATATTTTAAATAATATTTAACATTATTAATACAACAAAAAACACAACAAACCTCTCTCATCCATTGCCAAGTCCGCATCTTCTGGCTTTACAAACGTTCTATTGCTCTCCGCGCTCAGCGAATACAACTCTTCTCCTTGCGTATTCTTCTTGTTCGGCGACGCTGCTTCAATACCCCTGATTTTTCGTACTCTTGGCTTTGGCTTCACTGCTGTTGTGTCTTGCGTAACCTCTTTGTCCATTATTAAATACGTTTCATCAGTGTGCTTTGCTTTATTTGTTGCATACACTTCTGAAACCACATTTATGCTTCGTCTGATGCGCGGCATACGCTTCGCTGCTTCGGGTTTCGGTTCAACACTTAAACTAGAATCACTTTCTGTGGGATTAAAAGCTGTATATTTTATATCACGTTGCGGTATACTCGCTTCAGCAATGGAAGTTGCGCGTGTGACAGTTTTTGTTTCTGCATTTATCGCGTTCTGTGCTGCGATATCTGTGGCTTTGTCGGGGCTCGTCATCCTAATTTCCGCAGCGTTGCGCTTCTTTATCTCTCGTTCCAGTTCGTTCAGTTTCTCTTTGTAGTTGACTTCCATATTGTGTACGAACTCTTCAAGCTTTTCTGCGCTTTTTTGTCCGATTTCAACTACTTTCTGTGTTAACAAGCGCTCGAGATCTTCCACTGAGGGTGATCCACGTCTTGTCAAGGCAGCAGCATCCATACATTCCTCCTCCACCTTTGTTTCGGCGACTGCTGTCACAGGTGACACAGTCGGTGCGGCTTTCGCCTCTTCCAAAGTGTGCACAATTTCGCCTAACTTCCGATTAATTTCAGCGATGGACTCTTCATTATTTGTCTGCTGCGTTTGCCGCCATGCCTCAAATTCCTGTATTTTCGTCTGCAAATTGGTTAACTGTGCTTTGCGCTCTCTCATCTCGCTGCTGTCGGTGCTGGCGCTGGTGCTGTTTAATGTCGCATCTGCGCCGTCATCTTGTTCTTTGGTCTCCACTAGTTCACTCTGTATAGCAATGCTCTTAACAGTTTTAGCTGGTTCACGTGGCGTATCGCGTCGGCTATTTGACACGGCGGTGTTGCGTTCACGTATATCGCGTTCCGCATTGTTAAGTCGCTCTTTAAGCTGCTTAATTTCCAGCTCCAATTTGATGGCGTTAATCAATTGTAAATCATTATGTTCACGCTCTTTCGTAGCACCACCACTGGCAGAAGTGTCAACATGCCGTTCAGAGACGCCAGTGTCGGTGCCGCCAGTAGTTCTATTTGTCATATGCATGCCGTGACGGCGACTAATGTGTATATTCAGCGCATCATTGCTAATGAAACTCTTCGTACAGAGATGACATGGATATATCACTTCGTGTATAGCCTCGATTTGTGTGATCTTCTTGTGTAGCTGTAAGATCTCATTATTCGCTTCGACAAGTGATTTTCGTAATTTGGCGACATCCATTTGTGATTCGGCGTGCGCCTCCCGTAGTTCGCGTATAGTTTCATCAAGAAATTTACGACAGAAGAGCAGGTATTGTATGGCAAATTGCGAGACTACGAAGTACTTGGCTATACCACTATCTAAGATATTTGTATCCAAGATTGTGGCCAAAGGCGCTTCGGAGAGATGTGCCAACAATGCGTCCACTTGCTCGAATCGTTGATCCTGCAGTAGACGCTCAATTTCGATGGTACCTACGAAAGGATGTGTTCTTCTTTATGTTTTCTAATTCGGTTACATTTGCTTACCTAAGATACGCCAGTCGATGGGTCCATCTTTGTATTGTCGCAGCTTGAAACCGGCTTCGCGCGCAAGTTGAGGATAATTGTAATTGAAATTTATTGACATTCTCAAGTAGCAAGTTAAACAACATTAATGTAAATAAAACAAAAAAAGTTCACACTTCCTGAAAATATATACAAAAATTTATTTTTGTTTGGCCCAGTCGTTGACAATGGTCGCCAAGCAACAATGTGGGTTTTCACTTGGGGGTGAAATAATCGAGAAAGGTAGTTCATAAAATGTTTGCCGTCCAATGTTGCTGCATTTGGTTATAAACTGTAGCTCCAGTCGCAAGGCGTAAAAGACCGGGCTAATATTCCATTGATTCTTGGTGGGGAAGCAGTTGTTAAACTGTGTGAGACTCGAAAGTTAATGGGTACCTTTATTGGCTACAAATTTCAACATGATATTAAATAATTATAAAATAATGGCGTTTTAAAGAAAAAGGTTTTTAGTAAAATACATACTAGTGATTACCCCTTAATCGTCGTTAATTTTTTTCCAGCGAGCATGTTATTCTGGTCAGAGAAAAGAACTGGACGCATGGGGTTTGGTCTTGTGGCCGAATGTGCATGTATTCATTGGCTATATACCTAATAAGTTTCTCTGAAATCCTCTGAGGGTGAGCTTTTTTTTTGGTTGAATGGTTGCTTGATGTAGAGCCCGGACTACAATTGATAAGTCCCTTTTTGGAATCATCGGAGCTTTTTTCATAAAAAAAATTTTTAAATTCTCGCAACAAAGTTGCTAGTTTTGTTCATATAACGGTTGTTCGTAACTCATAAAACAAAACATAAATAAAGTTGTGGAAGAAGTATTTGGTGCCGAGGTTTACACTAAAGAGGGGTATATTTGGATCTAATTTTTATTTTTAAGTGGTCCCGGCCCCAATAGTTTTTTTTGGATATATCTCGCAAGACATCAGTAGTTGAAAATTTGTCGAAATCGGACTATAACTTTTCAAGGCCCCAGATATCGAACATGAAGAACTCAGCGCCTAAGGGTAACTTTTCACAGAAAATATCAGTAAATCTCTCAGATATTTTAATCAGAGGGAATCTTTTTCTTCGAATAGTCTGTCTCTGAACCATTTTTTTTTTAAATCTGGTCATAACTTCCCCTAGCTCCGATAACATACCTAATTATAGTTTTTTCAAAAGTACGATGGGCTCAATACCTTATAAATCGGATAATATGTGAAATATCTTAGCCAAATTAAGTGAGTATAGTTTTGGATATACATAGTGGTGGTGAAAATGAGTGAAATCGGTTCAGGAATTACCTCAGCCTTCATATACTATATATGATGATTTTCGTTATTCTAGTGGAGTTTATGCCAAATATATGGGACAAATTGTGTGTTATCTTAATAATATTACATCAATAAATTGCGAGAGTATAAAATGTTCGGTTGCACCCTTCCTTACTTGTTTTTTCTCAAAATACCAAACTTTGTGTAACCTAAAATACTTTATCTTATGTAAAGTAATTAGAAAATTATAGCACTTTAAGTAGTTTTATTAATACAATCATATGGGTCGTACATTTTGCTAGATTTGTAAGTTCATATCATAACCCTTCGAATACATACATACAGAGGCGGACATAATTATTCACACATCGTTCAGTTTTCCACAAAAACAGTTTTTTCTTGGAAATCATAAAAACTAGCTTATAGGTTTGTTCTAAGGAAATCTTTATTCATATCTTAGGTATCTAAAAATAACAATAATTTAATAAATTGACTTTCCATTTTAAATAAATCTACCAAAATTGCATATTACTTCATTTATGCGAGGGCCAAAATTATTCACACACTCTTGTTTAACAAGAAAAATTATAATATCACTGTCCAACAAATGAAGACTTTTTGAATGGAACAGAATAGAAAGGGTATGTTGAGTAGATCATTTTTGTAGAACAAACTTATGGTCCAGCACGTCTGAGTTTTTTTTTACAGTGGGTCAAAGTATTCATTTTTTGGTCGAAGGGAGCATTATACTATATGAAAAAAATGTTGTAAGTTAATGTCTGAGAGAATTCTTATGGCCAGAGTTGTATTGTGGAAATGTATGAGGATTATTTTTGTGGAAGATCTTAACCCTTTAACTAGTTTCTTTATGGGTCAATTTGACCCTTTTTTTGAGAAAATCAAAAAATATCCTTTAAAAAAGGACATTTAAGGATTAAAATATTCTACGAAAATGTTTGGCGGAAAATTTCAGTGGGGGTCACCAAAGACACCATCGTTGTAAATAAAGCTCTTTACGATTAATTGGCAAAATTGCACGCCAACATATACAAAGTAGGTGAAAACATCGTCAAGTTCGGCCGGGCCAAACACTGAGTTCTCGCGTCTAGTCAGCTGTGACTTACAAATCGGGTGTGATAAAATTAAGCATAATTGACTTACTAAGCAGTACATATCGGGTGTGATTTTTACTAAAATTAATACAAAAAAAGAACAATTAAAGCTTAAATAAGCATGGCGGATTCTGTTTGCAAATTAAGAGATTGGTTTTGTTTTATTTGTGGACATTTTACGCACCTGCAAAGCAGAAGAAAGATATTCCCTACAATGGTTGAAGAACCATATTTTCTTTTCTTTGGAATACGATTTTTATGTGAAGCTTGGATACCAAAAACTGTATGTACTACTTGCGAAAGTGGTCTTTTGACCTGGTACAAAGGCGGTACTAAGTTTTACTGCACAATGGAAATCAGCATCCATCAATACCGGTTGCGTATTCCACAAAAAAGGAGGAAACATACGCAAATATTTCAAATCTCTTAAATAAAATTGAATACTATAAATATAAATGGGAAGTATGCGCAGACTTCAAAATGATTGCAATATTGACTGGAATGCAAACAGGATACACAAAATATATGTGTTTTCTTTGGAAATGGGATTCACATGCTACCAGCAGCCATTATTATATTAAATATTTCTAAGAACGTAAAGAAAATATTATTGGTGACTTAAATGTAATCCATGAATCTCTTGTCCCAAAAGATAAGGTCATACTTCCACCGCTGCATATTAAGTTGGTCGTGGTGAAAAATTTTATTGAAAGCTTAAATACACAAGGATATGCTTTCAAACGCATTCAAACAATTTTCCCCAGATTACCTGCAGCAAAATTAAAAGAAGGTAAAATACGGTTTTAAGAAATAATTTATTTAATTTAATGTAAACTACCTTTTCTAGGAATGCTCGTTGGACCCGATATAAGAAAATTATTACAAGATGAAGAATTTTATGGTCATCTGTCGGATATGCAAAAGACAGCATTTGACTTTATGCAGAATTCCTTGGAAACTCAAAAGCACAAAACTATGCAGAAAATATTGAAAGCATGCTAATCGGTTTTAACAATATTGGCGGTAAGATGTCACTAAAGCTGCATTTTCTGCACTCTCATCTAAATTTTTTTAAAGAAAACCTTGGAGCGGTTTCAGATGAACACGATGAAAGGTTTCATCAGGATATAAAGGTATTGGAAGAAAGATTCAAAGGGAAATCCCAAACTGTAATGCTTGCTGAATACGTATGGGGCTTGTACAGAAACCTTGACACATCGAAACATTCACGTCAAGCTAAATACAGGAAAGCATATTTAGTTTAATCTTTAATCCATTGTCCTACTACTGCTGAAGCAAAAAAAAATGTACATACTATAATAAACCACTATTAAACCAAAATTATAATTTTTTTATCAATCGTAAAGAGCTTTATTTACAACAATGGTTTTTTTTTGTGACCCCCACTGAAATTTTCCGCCAAACATTTTCGTAGAATATTTTAATCCTTAAATGTCCTTTTTTAAAGGATATTTTTTGATTTTCTCGAAAAAAGGGTCAAATTGACCCATAAAGAAATCAGTTAGAGGGTTAAGATCTTCCACAAAAATAATCCTCATACAATTCCACAATACAACTCTGATCATAAGAATTCTCTCAGACATTAACTTACAGCATTTTTTTCAAATAGTATAATGCTCCCTTCGACCAAAAAATGAAAACTTTGACCCACTGTGAAAAAAACTCAGACGTGCTGGACCATAAGTTTGTTCTACAAAAATGATCTACTCAACATACCTTTTCAGAATTATAGGGTCGCTATTCTGTTCCAAAAATGCTGTTGGACAGTGTATTTGGTGGGCCTTTTGTTTTAATACATCGTTAAGCATATTTTGCATGGAGTAAACTAACTTTTTTGTCACACTTGGTCCTATATTTTGCCATTCTCGCTGTAGAACTTCTTATAGTTGAGATTTGCTGGTAATATTTTGCTTACTGACACGCCTACCAAGCGCATCCCACAATTGTTCTATGGGGTTTAGGTCTGGAGACTGTGGAGGAGTCGGAGTTCATACCTAAGATATGAATAAAGATTTCCTTAGAATAAACCTATAAGCTAGTTTTTATGATTTCCAAGATAAAACTGTTTTTGTGGAAAACTGAACGATGTGTGAATAATTATGTCCGCCTCTATATGTATGTCTTCCTTAATCGCCGGATTTGAAATATAAACCGTTAGTTATGCTGTCAAATTCGTGACGCCGCCTGAAGTGAAATTTCCCTCGATTTAAATGTCATCTGAATGCCGATACAGCATCCGTACAGCTCGGCGCACGCATAGCACTTTAGTTCTGCAAATGAGCGCATCCTAAACGCTCGAAACGTGCTCGCCATTAGCAATACTCCTTAGAGATAAAAGATATGTGAACGATTTTTGTACCATTTTAATGTGTTAACTAATAAACTAGATAACGTTGACTAGTAGCGAAGATGTTAAAAGTAGTTTTTGTGTATTTTTTAGTTCTCTTCGCATACAGCAATGCAACGCGTGAGTGTTAAGAAGTGAAAACCCGTGAAAAATAATTAGTTTACTTATTTTTTGGGGTGTGGAATGGATTTCGTTGCATTTATATTCTGTACACTTTTTTGCAAACCGACAACTAGGGGTGGGTCACACGTAGACAGCTGTCAGTTTGACATTGGCACAGACGCATGCGTTGATTTTCAGTGTTTTGGGATATTTCTTGTGGGTGGTTGCAATTAATTTTCACTCTGGTTTGAGTTTGTTTGGGTAGTTTAACTGTTTATTGTTTACATTTTGCTTATGTTTTTGTTTACCTTACATGACACGTGGTGAGCTGCCTTGAGGTACTATGTTTTTACCGGTACGAGCTTTTGTTTTTATTATTTTCATTACTTTATTTTTTTCTTATCTTATGTTATTTTAAACAAATATTATTAAAATATTTTTAGGATTATTCCGTTATTTTTCAAAATTCTATTGACATTAAAAAATATCCTATGTGTTTAGCTCCTGTCAGTTTCGAGGCTAATCCAGATACAAAACGTCTTTATGATGATTTATTGAGTAATTATAATCGACTCATACGCCCTGTTGTCAATAATACTGAGACACTGACAGTATGGTTAGGTTTAAAATTGTCTCAGCTCATTGAGGTGAATTTGCGAAATCAAGTGATGACCACTAACCTATGGGTGAAACAGGTGAGTGATATTTAGCATATAATATATAAATAGTAAATAAATTAATATTTTATTATATTATTATGTATAACTAAATCTCATTTACATTTACATATGTATATAATATCATCCAAAGGGTCATATGTTCAAATTTGACCGATGCTAAATATATAATTTAGATTTTTTCTAAAGGCGTCACCCTAGAGGCAAAGTAAAATCTTCGAATTTATTTTTGTTCTGCTCCTAAAAACTTTTATTTGTTAAAAATGAAGAAGAAATTCTATATTCAAGCGTACGAGGAATGTTAAAAAATAACGGGAATTTTCGGAAACATTCGATATTATGCACTTATGCTGGTATTCAATTTTTGAGAAAGCCTTTAGTTTGTTGATGTGCTGGTGTGTCCGAGGCGCTCGTCATCTTCAACGTCTTCATGGTCATCTTGGAAACGCTTATACCACCTGTAAACTCTTGCTTTACACATAACATACTCAATATGGCCTTTATTAACATTTCACGCACTTTGTTACACTTTATTTAATTTTTTACGCCAAATTTGATGCAAATTGATGCTTTAACAAACGAAAATCGCCAAGCTCATAAAAACTTAATCTAGTTAAGTTAGCGGCTGCTACAGGCAAGGAAAGCACAGAATACAGTTGCAAATTGTATCGTACTTCAGGGGTACAATAAAAACATTGACAATTGGACTCTTTAAACCTACGAAATTATAAAATTCCCGTTATTTTTTGAACACATACTCTCTTTAGTATTATCCGTCAAGAATAATATAGAATTTTTTTTAGTATTTTATTTATTGAATCTGCTATTTTAAAGCTTAAAACTAAGTTATAAAATCTCATATCTAGTTAAAACCAGATAAGCTTTGTTTTGGTAGCACGTTGTTTTTTGTAGCCTGGAAGTCCCTTTCTTTTAAACGGGTTTGATTACTGGAATGTACGAAGGTATTGGCTTGGGTGATTACATGTGTATATTAAATATATATTTCTTTTTGCTGACCTCTACTTCTTTATTTACCATATAGATACCAAGATCCTAAAAGTTGTAAACTGAAAGCTTATCTTGTTTCGTACTCCGCTTAAATCCATCAGATTGTTGTATTAATAGAGAAAATACATATTAACAAAAGCAAAGAAAAATGCTTGTTTTAATAAAAGACCTTCACAAAGGTTTTTAACAGACTGACGGTAATAATGATGGTCTGTCGCTTCAGTTGGACAAGTATTCACCGATGCCCGATACATTTCTAAAAACAATTTTCCAATTTGATCAGCAAATTAGAGGAGATGACAATAAATCCGAATCTCTTAACTGAGGAATCCGTTTGACGGACTGGAAAAAGTGTACGAAAAAAGGATCTTTACTTAGCATATTCTATAGTCGCAAAATCACTTCATTCAAGATTTTTTCGGAGGAACAACGGAAAAATTAAATGCTTAAACGCAATGTATTATATCCCTATAACTATATATGTATGTATAGATAAATTTGTTTGATAATACTGCTCAAATTACAAGTCAATCAGCAAAACTTTTTTCGAGATACATTTCCAACGGTGTCCATAAATCTGTCTGGAGTCTAGCCTTCTACATTGTGTGAATGTGTGTGTACGAATTGTGAGGCAATATTCAGATGTTTTTGATTGTAGAGCATTGTGAATGGATGCCTTTTAAAATTGGTATGAATTTGACCCAAAAATAATTTATAGTTTTTTTTAATTAAATATTTACCACATTCGCACGGGACATTTCGCACGGGACATATTTATGTTGATTTTGTTGTTATAATACGGAATTATTTAACAACAAGTCCAATAAAATGGCTTAAAAAAGTAGTAAATGTGTTTCTTTACTTATTTTAACTAACATCCAACGAGAAACACAACAAAAATTTTATAATATGAAATACAGTTTTTTCAGAAAATGCAGTCCTCGGGTATACAAATGTTTGGATTTCGTTATCTGCTAGACTTTCCTTGATAACTGCTCCCACTCCATCGAGGCTCCTTTCAAAAAAATAATATTCTAATGAAGAGTTTTTTAATTATTTTATAAAACCAACCAGGTTGATAATATAAATTTGATTTAAAACTGAGAGCAGTTACCTTAAAAAAATAAATATTTTAGAAAAGCAACTAAAGGATTTCTTAATTTTAGTTAAGAGATTTATCAAGAAAATAATATGTCATACGTTAACTTTTAAAAGCAAACGATATTCTCCGACAACCTTGTTAAAATGTGCCCTCTTATTTTGATTTGTAAGCCTATAATTTTCGCCAAAATCTATTTGAATAGCTATTTCAGTGGAATTTAAAGTGCGGTCTTTGCTCATATGTAAATAATTAATGTAAACGTATCTATTTACATACTTAAATGAATTTTATAAGACAAAAAATAATTTTAAATTTTTGAACTCCACACCTACGATGTCGCACGTGACCAATTTTAAGTAGTTACTAAAACCACAAATCTTTTGATATTTGAACAAGGTTTTTTTTGTATTTTAATTGTATGCCAATTAACCGTTTATACCCAAAATTTGGCGAGCTTGCTGCTTATATTTGCGTTGCAGTGGGAACAAATGTTGTTTTTTGATGTCGCACGGTACATTAAAATATAGGATAATAAGAGAGCAAAAACTTACAGTTATTTGCAATCGCATGCTTCCTTATGCATTTTATTTTGCTCTTTGTACCCTTATAAAGGTTTTACACAAAGCAAAAAATTATACTTGATATGTTTCTTTAACAATTTTGACGAAAAAACAAATGCAGTAGAAAAATCGAAATGAAAAAAGTAGCTCCAATGCGACTTGGCTTTCGTATATCTCGTAATTGGTTATGAATTAATTTAAAATAAATTTTATATAAATAAATTTAAATATTTTCCTATGAAAATATGCAAAAACTTTGTAATTCTAATAATGTTTAATATTTTGTCTGTGGTGGACCTTCTGGCGGAAATGCCCATATGTTATATTATTCAAAACACTTTTGAAGATTTTAAGGAAAAGAAATCTAGAATTCTAGAGCTATGTAATCCCTTAATATTAACTAAAAATCTCTTCTCATTGAATTCAATATTTATGACCAACGCAGAGATTTTCTACTTCTGTAGTGTCTATTTTATACAGAATAAATATGTTCAAATATCTTAATACAAGTTTTTACTGTTAAAGAATATTTAGCAACCATACACATATCTTGACTGCTTTAAACAATCATTCAAAAACTATGCTTTTTAAAAGTATTGACATTTAACTTTTTTAAAAACAACAAGCGTTGGTTCGATTACAAATTGAGATGGGACCCTGAAGAGTACGGTGGTGTTGAACAACTTTATGTGCCATCCGAACATATTTGGGTGCCTGATATAGTTTTATATAACAACTGGGATGGTAACTATGAGGTGAGTAATTAATACATGTAATAAGTCAATAGTAATTTACATATTAAAAATAAATACAGTATTGCATATTTTTTTATTCTTTAATATTTTAAGAAAATTTTATTATATTCACTATTATAATAGCCATATTCACAATCAAATATGTATATGCATGCGCACTTTCCACAGGTAACACTCATGACAAAGGCAACACTAAAATACACCGGAGAGGTCTTTTGGGAGCCGCCAGCTATCTACAAGTCCTCTTGCGAAATGAATGTCGAATATTTTCCTTACGATGAGCAAATTTGCTTCATGAAATTCGGTTCATGGACATACAACGGTGCACAAGTGGATTTGAAGCATTTGGATCAGGTGAGTGCAAGCACTGCGTTGGCAAGGGACTGAAAGCAAAGCTGCAGCAAGCCACAATGTTACAGAACGAAGTAACTTTTATTTTTCGCTTGTATTTTTATTGTTGTTTAACTTTTGCCATGCTGCTCTAACTATTCGTTTTTTTATTCTTTATTTGTACTAATTTTTATTATTATTTATTTGTATGATTATTTTTTTTTTGTCAAATGCATACAAACAATCGCAGATACATTTGAAGCGAATATATATTGCGCAGTACGTCTCCTAGGCTACGCTTCAACTTGCAGCCATGGCAATGTACTCGCACCACAATTAGCAATTTATGCGCCACAAACGCACAAATACTGGCAAACTAGCAGATGTTACAGTTACATATGTATCCATATTTATATGGTAATAAATAAAGTGGCGGTCAGCTTGCTTTGGTGGAGTTTCTGTTTGATTTGCTTGCCCGGTTTGGGCCACAGGTTCCAGTTTAACTTTGCTTGATTGGATTTTTTCCGTTAATATTTTGCTTTGTTAAATATTTTGTTCTCTCAACTGACGAGGTGCTACTCCAAGGGGGAATATGCGTTCCTAAACAATAAAGTGTGGTAGAAGTTGGTGAAAAGTTCAACTTAAAGAGCACAACAAATGTATAAATGACTCAGTTGTAAACCGAAAAAAAAGAAATATATGTATGTATGTAAAAAAAAAAAATTTAAATATAAACAAGTTGAACAAGCTGGAATAAAGTCGACTAGAGAGACGGAAATCATTTGCATTAGGTAAATATATATGGGGTATAGTACAAGATCTGATACAATCTTATAAATTTTCGACGCTAAACCAACCATTGTAGCCAAGAAAATATGTCCACTTAATTTCAATACAAAATGTTACATGCTGACCGATACGAGGGCTGCTATATATATTTCTGGCCTAATAATGAAAATAGGAATATTTATCAACGAAAATGGTTTCATTGTTTTTCAAAATATTCTCCATCAAGATTTATACACTTTTGCATGCGCTCCAACCAATTTTCGAAGCACTTTTTTTCAGCCTTTTTTTGAGCGATTGTCAAATTGTGTGGGATCCAACGAGAACAAACCCTTTTTACGGCCAGGTGTTCATGCAAAATCGAATGTATGCTGGTGGGAGAAATGCATAGGCATCCCTCTATCTGAAGGTATGTTACATGACGGTCTTGCATTATCATTTCACGTACGGCATCGATGTTTTCTGGCACAACAGCTGTTTTTGGACGACCTTCACGGAATTCGTCTTTGAGCGAGCGTCGGCGACGATTGAATTCGTTGTACCAGTTTTTCACAGTGCTATAGGATGGTGCTTCATAGCCATACAAAGATTTTAGTTCATCGATGCACTCTTGTCGCGATAATCCACGTCGAAAGTTGTGAAAAATGATCGCACCTGGCAACACTTAGTGTTGCCTAGGCCAGAAATATATATAGCAGCCCTCGTATACATACATACCTATAGTACAATGCCAAAATCATTGTGTTAGGAATGAATTTATTATTGTTAGTGAAAACCGATATTTTTGGTTCAAAATCAAATATAGCCACAGTGTTGCACGTATTTGGCATCTGGTGACTTAAACCCTCTTTAAAATATAATCGATCATTATTAGATAAAATATAATAAAATTGATATTGGATTTATCCATTAAAGAACCTAATGGAATTTAAAATGGTGTCGTCTAGTTTTCGTTCAAAGTACAATCTAATTTTCAAGTTATTCATCTAATCCAAATATCTCAAGTCTGAATCGAATGATCAAAATGCTTTTAGAGAGACTTAATCAAAGTCCCGTCCTCTTCAATAAAGATTGTTGATCAGACAGAAAATATTATTCTTCTTCTTGACTGGCGTAGACACGGCTTACGGGGTTATAGTCGAGTCCACAACAGCGCGCCATCTCTCCTTTTGGCAGTTTGGCGCCAATTGGTAATACCAAGTTAACACAGGTCCTTCTACACCTGGTCCTTCAATCGGAGTGGAGGCCTCCCTCTTCCTCGTCTTCCACCAGCGGGTACTGCATCGAACACTTCCAGAGCTGGAGCACTTTCGTCCATTCGAACAATATGACCTAGCCAGCGTAGCCGCTTTTATTCGCTAGACTATGTCAAAGTCGTCGAATAACACATACAGTTCATCATTCCATCTTCTGCGGTATTCGTATATTCGTTGCCAATGTTTAAGGGACCATAAATCTTCCGCAAAACCTTTCTCGCGAAAACTCTTAGTGCCGTCTCATCGGATGTTGACAGAGTTTAGTTTATGTTCGTCGAGAGAGGACTTTACTTTTCAATTGCATATTCAGCCCAAAGTAGCATACGTTTGTAGTGGTCGTCATAAAAACTGGGGTTCCTTATCCAAGTATGTTGCTTCCTGTTAATTGGTTATTCGTTTTTATGTGGTGGGTCACAAACCCTACGCACAACCGCATAAGCGGGAATCGTATAGTCTTTAATATGTTTGCAGTGGTCGTCATCAATATTGGGGTTCCTTATCCGAGGATGTTGCTTCCTGTTCATTGGTTATTCGTTTTTATGTGGTGGGTCACAAACCCTACGCACAACCGCATAAGCGGGAATCGCCTTTTCACTTTAGCTCGCCTCCAAACGGATGTCTGTTGGCCACCCAGAGGATACTTGGTCTAAGACAGGAAGTCGTGAGCTGCTTGAGCCACATGCAAAAGAATCGTTCCTGACCATTCCTAAGTGAATGACAATCAGAAACTTTCCTCACTTACATGAACTTCTACATATGATTCCATCCTCAATATTATTTAAAGAAAATCAAAGAAGAAATGACAATACTACTTCATAGGATTTTTCTGTGTACTACTTTCACCATTTCATAATATATTATTAAGATTCAGTAAATATTATAAACCATGAACCTCGGGTTTGGTATGAAGCATCTAACTCATCGACAAGCGCAATGTTCCACGCTGCCTTCCCATTTTTGAGGCTATTTTATTATAACGGATTATTATTTTCTTATTATTTTCTCATAACCTAATTTTAGGAATTTTTTAATATTTGTTTTTGATCTTTGATTCGTACATAGGTTCCTGGTAGTAATCTCGTGCAAATCGGAATTGATTTAAGTGAATTTTACTTATCGGTCGAATGGGACATACTCGAAGTTCCTGCAACTAAGAATGAGGAATACTATCCAGACACATTGGAACCGTTTTCTGGTAAAACCAAGATAAACACAGTATATCAATGATTATTGCAACATTACAGCCAAAGTATTTGCCGCAATTAATTTAAAGATTTTACTGAAAAAAATTTTTACTTAAAATATGAATATTCTATAAATACTTTTTAATATTTAACCATCGAATTGTGTCCAAATGCATTTTAAAGTATTTTCAATACATTTTTACATATATTTTTCACAGATATTACATTTAAGCTCACCATGCGTCGCAAAACACTGTTTTATACCGTTAATTTAATTGTGCCCTGTGTTGCATTGACATTTTTAACGGTGTTGGTATTTTATTTGCCCAGCGATTCCGGCGAGAAGGTAACAAATTCAGTACAATACATATAATTCTTTAATTAAATATATACTGCCGGTTGGCGGGAAAGTTGTTGGGAATTTTTGGAATAGAGAATATAATTTCTCAGTATTTTTAATATTTGTTGTAAATAAACTTTCCATTTGTATATTTATGTTTTAAGCATGTTTAGTAATTCCAATTATATTTGTATTCTAATGCCATTCGATATGGACTACGAATTTTTTACTTCTTATAATGTTTATTGTACTACTTAAAAATGCTTTATATTGCATGCGATCTCTTTAAAACTATCTCTAATACACTTATACCCTCCAAATACTGTACTTGCTTTCTAAAGACACTATCACTGCATTGAAAAATATAGTCGAAAGGATTTAGATTTATTATAACTTCATAACTGTTCGGAAATTAATTAATGATATTAAAATAACGGTACTTTTTATAACGTAAATGTGGCCAAATCGTATGAAACGCGAATTATTAATTTTTGGTTTGTATATAGCCATTTATGCTGAAAAAATTTATAATAAATAAGAATATTTTGCATCTAATAAAAAATAGATATATAAAATTAAAGATTTACAAAAATATTTTATTAAATAATATTAAAAAAATGTGATTAGCAAAATACAAAATGAATTGTTAATAGTAATAATATAATAAAATAATATATTTTTTATTGTTTAATAAATGATAAAATATGTACAAAAATATATTTTTTAAACATATTAATTAATTAATTAATTTATTTAGCTTACTAAAACTAATATAATTACTTAGAAAATCACAAATATAGCTAGCAAAACTAATTTTTGAAATAACTGAAATATTTTAACCTCTTAATACTCAACTTTTTGCAATTTTTCATCAAAATACTAACTCTAAATAATTATTATAAAAACTATTTTTCTACATTTGTGTAGCTTAGTCTCTCAATTTTCATTAGCATATGTACTCTATACTCTTTTTTTTTTTTGCATATTAATCACTTATTAGTGCCGCATACTTATTTCACAATTGTCCGGCTGAGAAAAATTAAGCATAGGCGTACTTCAAGCACTCTCAAGTATCGAGTTACATTACAAACAGCTTTTCTACCAAGGGTAGAGCTGTATAAAAGTACGCGCTATGCTTAATAGAAGTAATGAAATCTCATAACGTAATTTCATCGAAAATCAAAAATTACAAAAACAAAAAAAAAAAAATCAGATTATTCGAAAATAAATAGCATTATTCACACAAATTAAGTAAAATACTCATCCTTTCAAAGGCATAGCCATCAATATTACCACACACACACACGCGCATATCTACAGCACAAGATGAACACGCATACAATAATACCAATACATATACATACTTACCTACATTCATACAAACAAGTAAGCTGAGATCGGTTGGTTTGCTCGCAGTAGCGCCGCAGTTTTGATTGTAGTTTTTTTTGGCTGGTATTTAAATATTTTGACAGTTTAAATTTGTATGTATGTATAATTTTTGTTGAGAATTTTATATATACATAATTTTTGTTGTTTTTGTGTAGAAAATAAATCATAATAATCAAAAGCAGGTGTTACTTTGTATAAGAAATGTTGGAAAGGAAATTGGGGGAATATTAGTGTTTTGTAAGTTAAATTTCTATTGCTTGTAAGTTTCATTTGTGTTGTTATTGTTTTTTTTTTGGTATACAAATAATTCCTTAATGTTGTTGTTTACAATGTGAATGAATTTGTTTTGGTTAGTAAAATATAAAGCTATTAAGCTACTATTTCGTTCACCGGAAGATCGATAATAATATATTAATAACAAGTAAGGAAGGGCTGAGTTCGCTGAGTACTTCCTGGTGTCAGCAAAATCTATATATAAACAAGAAAGGAAGGGCTAAGTTCGGGTGTAACCGAACATTTTATACTCTCGCAATTTATTTATTTAACTTTATTTATATTATATAATACACAATTTGACCCACATATTCTTCATTTATATTGTATAAAGTCCATTGAAAGTTGGAAACCATAATATTAGGTTAGAAGCACCGAGGTCCTCAATTTCGATATATGGGGCCTTGGACCTATAGTCCGATTTGGGCGATTTTTAGAATGGGGCTGCCACACTATAAACATAGTATTTGTGCAAAGTTCTACACCGATATCTTCACTAGTACTTACTTTATTTATTGTAAAGTAAACGATTCAGATTGTCTTCAAAGTTCTGGTATATAGGAAGTAGGCGTGGTTGTGAAGCGATTTTACCTATTTTCACAACATATCATTGGGATGTAAGGAAACTGTTACAAACCAAGTTTCATTGAAATCGGTCGAGTAGTTCCTGAGATATGGTTTTTGACCCATAAGTGGGCGATGCCACGCCCATTTTCCATTTTGTAAAAAAATCTGAGTGTAGCTTCTATATTCAATTTCTTATGTGAAATTTAGTGTTTCTGGCGTTTTTCGTTAGTGAGTTAACCCACTTTTAGTAGTTTTCAACACAACCTTTGTATGGGAGGTGGGCGTGGTTACAATCCGATTTCCTCGATTTTTGGACTGTATAAGGTAGTACCTAAAATAAAAGACTCTAGAAAGTTTCCTTAATATAGCTTTAGTAGTTTGCGAGATATGTACAAAAAACTTAGTAGGGGGCGAGGCCACGCCCACTTTCCCAAAAAAATTACATCCACATATGCCCCTTCATAGTGCGATCCTTCATACCAAATTTTACTTCCATAGCTTTATTTATAGCTTAGTTATGGCACTTTAAGTGTTTTCGGTTTTCGCCATTTTATGGGCGTGGCAGTGGTCCGATTACGCCCATTTTCGAACTTAACCTTCTTCTTTAACCAGCTTGCACGGACGGACGGACAGACAGACATCCAGATTTGAACTTTTCTCGTCACCCTGATCGTTTTGATATATATAACCCTATATCTAACTCGTTTAGTTTTAGGATTTACAACCAACCGTTATGTGGACAAAACTATAATACTCTCGTAGCAACTTTGTTGCGATGATCCAGAGATCAGTACTTCCTGGACTTCTTGAAGTTCCTTGAACTCGAAATACGTTTTGCTTACGCGACCTCTAGCTTGACCTTCCGTCAATTTAGCTTGGCGTTCGTACCACTCAAATGCTAAACAAACGGGACCTCTCGCGACACTAAAAGATTTGATACCACGTGACATCTGGAAATGTATACCAACTTGGCTTTATGTTACTTCTCAAAATGATTTTCAAGGGAGGATAAGCAGGAAGTCAGGCGAGATCAGTTTAAAGGGCTACCACCTGGCATTTCCAACGGAGTGTAGGTCTTCCTCTTCCTCGGCTTCCACCAGGGGGTACTGCATTGAACACTTTCAAAGCTGGAGCGTTTTCGTTCATTCTAACAACTTGAACTAGCCAGCGCAGCCGCTGTCATTTTATTCGCTGAACTATGTCTATGTCTTCGTAGAACTCATACAGCTCATCGTTCCATCGTTTGCGGTATTCGCCGTTGTTGCCAATGTTTAAGGGTTCGTAAATCTTCCGCAAAACCTTTCTCTCGAAATTCCTAGTGCCGTTCCATCGAATGTCCACGCTTCTGCACCATAAAGTAGGACGGGAATGATGAGCGACTTGTATAGTTTGGTTTTTGTTCGTCGAGAGAGGACTTTACTTTTCAATTGCTTTCTCAGTCCAAAGTAGCACCTGTTGGCACGAGTGATTCTGCGTCGGATTTCGAGGATGACAGTGTTGGTGTTGTTAATACTGGTTCCAATAGATCCAAGACACGAACGCGTTGACTGTTTGTTGGATGACTGGAGATATTTCGTCTTATACAGCCATAAAGAAACTTCTCCTAATTCTGCATTAAATTCAAAAGTTATTTGAGTAGATCGGTAGCTTTTGATTATATAAGTAGATTCTATAATTTGTATTATAAATTGTATGTGCTTAACAAGTAGATAACTAAGACAGAAGTGAACAAATAAATTTGTTAATGAAGTGATTTGCTGAATTTGTGTAAATAAGGCTATTTTCTGCTAAAGAAAGACACCAAACAAGCATTTTCAGTTCTTGTATCGAATGTATGTTTGTATGTACATTTTGTTTTTTACTCAAAACTAATTTAAATTCTTATTTAAAAAATTAGAAAGAATTAGAAAAGAACTTTCTAAAATCATAGACAGTTCATGCGGAGGACTTTTAGCAATAATTTAAAAATATTACAAAAACAAATTTACAAAAAAAATGTAATAATTTGATTTGTCTTTGTATTTGTATGAAAATTACTCGAAATTCTAACCACAAATTTTTAACTATTTTGTGCTTTCCTTTGTGTTCGTTTTTTGGTTTGTTGAGTAACTAGTTGGTCTAAGTTTACAATTGGCAAAGAATACGCTATTATTTGTTATATATTTTTCGATTTTGTTGAAATGGTTTGACCTTACGTACTGTATGTATAATTGTTTGTTTGAGTGTAAAACAGTTTGCTTGTTTATTTGCTTGTTTGTGAGGTGGATTTTATAAATTGAAGAAGCTCTAAAATTTACAAAAAAAAAAAGAAATCTTAAAACAAATAAGGAAAGGTTAAGTTCGGGTGCAACCGAACATTTTATACTCTCGCAATTTATTGCTATATTTTTATTAAGATAACACACAATATGACTCATATATTCGGCATATACATATATAGTATGAAGTCCATTTAAAGTTTGAAACCTCTAATATTAGGTATATGGGACGTAGGGGAAGTTATGACTTATTTCTGGAACAGAGATACACTCTTAGAAGAAAACGATTTCCTCTGAATTAAATTAAGATATCTGAGAGATTTACCGACATTTTCGGTGAAAAATTACCATAAGGCACGGAGTTCTTCATATTCGATATCCGGGACATTGAAAAGTTATAGTCTGATTTCGACAATTTTGTCACAAGTGATACCACCGATCATATAGTCTATGGGCGCTAGAGTATTTGTGCAAAGTTTTATTTGGCTACCTTAATTGGCCCCTTATATACATATATATAATAAAGTGAAGGAATAAGATGGAATTCAAAATTGAGTTATATGGGAAGTTGCGGTTGTTGTGAACCGAATTCATGCTTTTTCATACGTGTCATCAGAGTATCAAGAAAATATTATATATCGAATTTCATTGAAATCTGTAGTGTAGTTCCTGAGGTATGGTTTTTGACCCATAAGTGGGCGATGCCACGCCCATATTTTATTTTGTAAAAAAAACTGAGTGCAGATTCTGTCTGCTATTTCTTCTGTAAAATTTAGTGCTTCTGACGTAGTAAGTTACTTGTGAGTTATTTTACTTTTATAACTTTATTTATAGCTTAGTTATGACACTTTATGTGTTTTCGGTTTTCGCCACGTTGTGGTCGTGGCAGTGGTCGCCCATTTTCAATACCAACCGTCTCATGGTGGCAAGGAATATGTGTGCCAAGTTTCATTAAGATATCTCCATTTTTACTCAAGTTATCGCTTGCATATCTACTACCCTGATCACTTTGGTACATATGACTCTATATCTAACTCTTTTAGTTTTAGGTGTTCCAAACAACCGTTATGTGAACAAAACTATTATGATCTCTTAGCAAATTTGTTGCGAGAGTATAAAAAATACGAAGAAAGAATAAAACCGAACATATTTTTACCATTACACTGTACAAAAGAGTATACAACTTGTATGAGTTTGTATGTAGAAGAAAACTCTACACTTGAATTTCGTTGACAGGTTACGTTATGTATTTCAATTCTTGTCTCGTTGACTGTGTTCTTCTTGCTGTTGGCCGAAATTATTCCGCCAACATCATTGGCCGTACCGCTGCTAGGCAAATATCTGCTATTTACCATGATACTGGTCTCGTTGTCCGTATGGACAACGGTATGTGTATTAAATATACACTTTAGGTAAGTCATAAATACATATACTTATATGTATATAGAAAAAATATGATAATTAATTTAAACAGACAAATTTTCAGTTGTGCATATATATTTATGAGTGTGTATATTAAACTATTTAAACTTACATTAATTTAGATCCCCGTCAACGCATAAAATGTCGCCACTTGTACGTAAATTATTTTTGCACTTCATGCCGAAATTGATGATGATGCGTCGTACGCAGTATACATTGCCTGACTATGATGATTCCACACCCAGTAATGGTTATACAAATGAAATTGATGTGCGGTGAGATTTAATTTTTTCAGTATACATATTAAACTTATTTGAAATTTATTCTGTATGGCAACTCTATTCCAATACTTATTTACTTGAAGCTCCTTTATGCCTGCAGGTTACTCATACGCACTGTATAACTTACTACTAGTAGATCTGATATTTATAGTAATTGTAATTAATGTATGTATGTATAAACTAAACTATAACTGTAATACCTTTTTACTGTTATTTCATTATTCTTGTGGAATTCAAATGCAAGCAGCGATAGTATTAGCGATTTTCCTAGTGAGTTCAAGGACAGCCAGGAGGGGCCGTATGATAATGGTGTACAGAATTCGATTGGTGAGTGTTTTGTTGTTTTAGTATTAAACTATAATTGGTGAGTAAGATGAGAACTGGTTTGTATGTTATTTTTCAAATTTCTCAAGTATCAAAAACCGCTAAATCGTTATAAATCCATTTAAAAGTGCTACTGCTGTCAACTATCTTGGAGTTCTGGTACTTACATAGTTCCTCTGGAGCTTTGGTACTTACTTAGTTTCTCTGACCCAGATATAGCGAAGACTAGGATATTTGGTGGATATTATTTTTCGTAGTTTTAAAGATTCCTGTAATTAATTATTCGAAATGGTGTAATACTTAACTTTGTTTACTAATCTCCTAACTTGTCCTCTTTCTGAAATAGAAAAATACTTTTATTTTTAAAATTAACCTCAACTAAATGTTGTTAACATCGCTTTTCTGTGATTCCCTTTTCATTCGCGCTAGATTCTGACAATGTGATACCGCGCAATTTGACACCCGAGGTGCTGCAGGCATTACGTGCGGTGCGTTTTATTGCGCAGCACATTAAAGATGCCGACAAGGATAATGAGGTGAGTATTCCAAGTAATAAAGAAGGAAATATTTACATATACATACATATAACACGCTGATGTTGAATATTATTTATTATTGACAGTTAAAGCTGCGACTTCGTCTACTTTTTTATGTTGCCCCAGCAAGGACTTAAACATTCACTGATTTTATAAGCATCTCGCTTCTTTATTTATTTGCTTAGTTTCTGCTGGTTTATTGCATTTTTACGATGCTTATTTGTTTATCTCCGCGTTATTGGTTTACTATTTTTTATATCTGTCTCTTTAGTGGTTTGTGGCATTAATTTGTTATTGCTGTAATACAAGCGATTTATTTATTGTTGGTAGTGTGTTTGTTGTCTCCTCTCTCTTTACTGCTATTATCATTTTTTATGAATAACACCCTGCAAATACAATAGTAATATTTACGATAAAATATTAAACATATTTGAATGCGCGTAAGTCTAGCTGCTGGAGCATGAGAGATGTATGACGTGGAGGTGTTTAGAAACGTTCTAAGATTTATTTTATTTCGGTTGTCAGTTTATTGATTGCTTAAGGGGATTTCGATTGATGGCGCACAATCACTCTCTTGTATATATTCTATATGTACAACAACTAGGAAATCGACGAGTTTGTAAAGCAGCGTGATTTAAATTTAATTTATGATTTATAGTCATAACATTACTGCTGCCTGCACTTACAAGGATCTACTTTAGCTATTTATTCATTTATATATTCAATTTCAACTGCAAATATTTGGAAGAAGGCAGTTGCACGTCAGTTTGAAGACAGTACTAAGTCAAGAGAAGTCATGTCCAATGTTTCTAAGGAAACCGGAAACAATTTCTCTCCAACATTCAAAATCTAGTCCAAGGCGATTTCTATATTAACTGATGTAAAATGTTTCTATTTATCAACTTTTCACCACAGCGGTTGCAGACCCGTAATACCATCGGGTTTCGTATTCAGAACGAATTAGAATTATATTCCCGGCAGCAATTTTTAAAATAATTTAAGAAATGTATTCTACCGCAATAAGGACAACAACGTCGTTCTCTCGTACTTAAAAATTTTACTTATAAAGGGTTTTTGAATAAGAGCGCTACAAATAAAACAAAAACGGTTTGGGATATCGATGACATTTTTTATTCCTGTGAAAGTACATTCAATGCCATTATGTATGGAACTCGGCGGTGGTCAAGCATAAATCGGCCGATACTGCTCGATGTTCGTACGAAGTTTATCAATCGTCACTGGCTTGTTGGCATAGACCCCAGACTTGACGTAGCCCCACAGGAAAAAGTTTAAAGTGCCCTGGAGACGATCAAATACTTGCGTCAAACAGTGCATATGTGTTAGTGATGTTCAATCGTGTGTTGCCCGCAAACGTTCAAATTAACACGTCAAACATCAGTTTAGTTTTGAGCTCGTGACGAACGGTCATCATGTCATCGTCGGATGATGATTATCTATTATTGGCATGTGCTGCAATTCTTATGAAAAAAATTTCTCCACTTTTGTATTATTTTATATTATTTAGTTTATTTTATTATATTTTATTATTTTAATTTATTTTATTTTTTTTTATTTAATTTAATTTAATTTTTTTTATTTTTTTCATTTAATTTAATTTAATTTAATTTAATTTTTTTTTTTATTTTATTTTATTTTTTCCGTTTCGCTTCACTTCACTTTTCTATGTCCTCTCAGCTTGAAATCTTCCCTGCAAATGAACTCATGCTTGTCAAACATGAGTGGAGACTATCAAATTATCGTCCGTCAAATAGGAATATCAAAAACTTTTGATTTTCATCAAATAGAGCCGACAACAGGTCGGTGTAGCGTACGTGTAGCCGACGAGAGCCGACGACACCAACACACTTAAAGTGTTTGACGCAATTATTTGATCGTCTCCAAGGCACTTAACGGGGTCAAATCGTAGCATTTGACTGGACCATTTCGTTAGATAACACGTTCACCAAACTTGGTTTTCAATAAATCGAATGTGACATTCGCTGTGTGACTTGTGGCGCCGTCCTATTGAACCTACGTAGTGCTCTTAAAGTTCAGGACCCTGACTCCAAATTTCAATAGCAAAATTTAATAATTTCGACTCGTTGTTGGATCGTATATCTTTCCTTACTGGTAAACCTTACTGAAGAGAAATGTCAAAAGAGCGGCAAAAATATGGCGTCGTTTGTCCCTATAAATCTACTTTTGTAGCGTCTCTATTGAAAATCTCTTTATGTATATACAATATAAAGCGATCACAACTCGGATCACACAAAGTTGTTTAAGAAACTTTTTAAGGGAATGCTTCAATCTAACCTTGAAAATCCATTACTATTAGAGTCATGGAGAGCTTCTAACTTTTTCTCTCAATAAAAGATTGATAATTAATTAATAATATAATTTTCTTTTTTTTAACTTCCTTTCTATACCAGATCGTCGAGGACTGGAAGTTCGTATCGATGGTATTGGATCGTTTCTTTCTCTGGACATTTACGTTGTCATGTGTTTTTGGCACCTTCGCCATTATCTGTCAATCACCATCTCTATATGACACACGCCAACCGATCGACCGACAGCTCAGCGATATACCGTTGAGGAAGAACAACTTTATGCTGCCACCGGATATTGTGCGTCAGATTGTTAATTGAAATGTTTTGAAGAGAAAATTCGTGTGTTTAGTGATAAGTTTTAAGATGTTTAAGACTTAAATAAGGAATTAAGCTGAAAAATTTGAAAGTGAGTTAACACTGGAAGACATATTAAGTAATAAAATACATATTGTTATTAAGAAAAAAAAACATATAGTCTGACACAAACAAATAGCAAAGACAGCGATCGTTTGTAAAAATGAAGAAGCTTGTGAAAAGAGAATTGCTTGCATTAAATAAGATACATTTTACAATTTTTAAAAATTGAATCGCACTCGCATAAAACCTTATCCAACTTACAGGAAAATAAAAAAAAAAAAATTATGCTAAATTTTCAAAATAGTAAGATACATGCACATAGTATGTAATGTTAATAAATGCATATGACTTACATCTACACATAACGCCATTCAATCCTTGAGAAGAATTAAAAAAAAATGATTCGCAATATAATGATATTTAAGTATAATACTTAATGTATAACAGCAAGAAAAATGAATAAAAAATTATCACTTTGAAAGTTAGTGTGTTTATAACAAAATATTTTGGAAAACGACTTATGATTTACTCTCATTTATCTTACATTTTAGTGGTGGATGAAAACAAAAACCCTCTTTCCGACTGATGAATTAACTGTGAGGTCAGATGTCTTAAAACCTTTGCCTAATTCCTGAGAATTGTAAATCCATATACTTAAAAAAAAAACGGATAAGGCTGTGTTGAGAACACTGTTTCACATTGCTCTTTTTAAAAAAAAATATAAAAATATTTGAAATCGAGTAATAACCACGCCCACTTACTTTCTATATAACTCAATTTTGAATTCCATATTATTCGTTCACTTTATAATATATACATTAGGAACGAATGAGGATAGCAGAATAAAACTTTACACAAATACTGTATTTGAGCTGTGACATCACTTGTGGAAAAATTGTTGAGATCGGACTATAACTTTTCAAGGCCCTTGATATCGAACATGAAGAACTCAGTGCCTAAGGATAATTTTTAAAGAAAATATCGGTAAATTTCTCAGATACTTTAATGTAATTCGGATGGAATATTTTTTTTCTAATAGTGTGTCTCTGTACCAAACATGGTTAAAATCGGGTCATAACTTCCCTTACCTAATTCTAGGTTTTTCAAAAATACGGTGGGCTTTATTCCGCGTATATTGGGTAATATGTGAAATATCTTAGCTAAATTAAGTGAGCGTGTAGTCTTGGATATATTGTACCTTGGTGGAGAAAATGAGTGAAATCGGTTCCGGAATTACCTCAGCCTACATCTATACTAATATTATAAAGAGGAAAGGTTTGTTTTTTGTTTGTTTGTCTCGAATAATATATATACTATCCCTGAGTGACATAGGCTATATTTAGTTTAAAAAAAATAGGGTTCCTTACCAAAACTCCGATAATGTAAAAAAAATACCAAAAAGCTTTATTTAATCGCGAATGCTGCGAAAACGATTGAAGATATAACAAAGTGATGTACTACAATTTTGTAGAACTTATCATTATCTACAAAAAAACGTCGCGACATCATATCTCTGACTATTATAGTTTTGTCACAATAAACGATTTTATATAAAAAAATTAATTAAAATACCACTACTTGAAAAGGCTCTTTATTTGTACCTTAGTATTAATCCTTATCGAAATAAATGATTTATTATTTAAGATCGCTTCAAAACCTTTAAATAACTTTTTGAATTATTAGATTCTGACATTCCATTTAAAAGGTATTACGAGTTAAAAATTTTGAAAAGCGGCTCGGCGGCTATATATGCGTTGTCGAGTTGTAGGCGTCACTCGGGCACGGGGGTACGGGAGGGGGGTTAAGATCACTTGCGCGGTCGGCTCCCTACTGAATGGTCGTGTGCGGAATTAAAAAAAATTGTCGCTTGATAATAATATAATATAAACAAGTAAGGAAGGGCTAAGTTCGGGTGTAACCGAACATTTTATACTCTCGCAATTTATTTATTTAATATTATATAATACACAATTTGACTCACATATTCGTCATATATATTGTATAAAGTCCATTGAAAGTTGGAGACCATAATATTAGGTTAGAAGCACCGAGGTCCTCGTGTTCGATATATGGGGTCTTAAAAACCTATGGTCCGATTTCGGCGATTTTTAGAGTGGGGCTGCCACACTATTAACATAGTATTTATGCAAAGTTCTGCACCGATATTTTCACTAGTACTTACTTTATATATTGTAAAGTAAACGATTCAGATCGTCTTCAAAGTTCTGGTATATAGGAAGTAGGCGTGGTTGTAAAGCGATTTGGCCTATTTTCACAACAAATCATTGGGATGTAAGGAAACTATTACAAACCAAGTTTCATTGAAATCGGTCGAGTAGTTCCTGAGATATAGTTTTTGACCCATAAGTGGGCGACGCCACGCCCATTTTCCATTTCGTAAAAAAATCTAAGTGCAGCTTTCATCTGCCATTTCTTATGTGAAATTTAGTGTTTCTGACGTTTTTCGTTAATAAGTTAACCCACTTTTAGTAATTTTCAACCTAACTTTTGTATGGGAGGTGGTTATGATCCTATTTCTTTCATTTTTGGACTGTATTAGGAAGTGGCTAAAAAAAACGACTGCAGAAAGTTTGGTTTATATAGCTCTATTGGTTTGCGAGATATGTACAAAAAACTTAGTAGGGGGCGGGGCCACGCCCAGTTCCCCAAAAAAATTACATCCAAATATGCCCCTTCATAGTGCGATCCTTCATACCAAATTTTATTTCCATAGCTTTATTTATGGCTTAGTTATGGCACTTTATGTGTTTTCGGTTTTCGCCATTTTGTGGGCGTGGCAGTGGTCCGATTTTGCTCATTTTCGAAAGCAACCTTCCTATGGTGCCAAGAAATAAGTGTGCCAAGTTTCATCAAGATATCTTAATTTTTACTCAAGTTACAGCTTGCACAGACGGACGGACGGACAGACAGACATTCGGATTTGAACTCCACTCTTCACCCTGATCACTTTGGTATATATAACCCTATATCTATCGTTTAGTTTTGGGTGTTACAAACAACCGTTATGTGAACAAAACTATAATACTCTCTTTAGCAACATTTGTTGCGAGAGTATAAAAAGAATTGCTGTTTGTTTGTGCCGCAAAAAAAAACGAGAACGGCCACACCGATCTGGCTAATTTTAGTCTTGAAATATTCGTGGAAAGCCAGAAATAGATTAGAAAGTGAGTAAATATGGAAAAATTGCGAGGAAGATAATAATAAGAGAATTTTATTCGAGTTGACAAGAAAAATATAAAAAGAGAAAACAAAAAAAAAAAAATATTTTGAAGGTTATCATTGTTGCTTTGTTAAAATATTTTTGTTATTGTTCAATTGTATAAGGTTGTGTCGACAGCTCAAAACAATTTGTAACAAATAAGGAAAGGCTAATTTCGGGTCCAACCGAACATTTTATACTCTCGCAATTTATTGATGTAATTTTATTAAGATAACACACAATTTGACATATATATTCGCCATAAAGTCCAATAGAAAATCATCATATATAGTATATGAAGGCTGATGTAATTCCAGAACCAATTTCACTCATTTTCACCACCAAGATTTACGGGAATAGGGGCAACTTGGCACCTGCTAGTAGGCAAACAAACGGCACATTCGGCCTTGAAATTACTCCCAAATTGCAAATGAACGAAACACCAGTGGGCAAAATCGCCAAAAATAGCGCTTAAACGAAGATTTTCCAAATATTCAAGAAGTCGCTGGAGGTACTGCACAGGACTTTAAATGATCTTGATTGTCGATGAACGTTTTTGATGGGGCCAGGATTCTGTTAGCAGGTGATTTACGCCAGACTCTTCCAATTATTCCTGGTTCAACTGTTACTGACGGGCTAATCGCATGCCTAAAATCATTTAATTTGTGGCGACACATAAAGAATCGCCAATTAACAACAAACATATGAGTGTTGTAGAAGCAGTTGGAAATGGTAGGGTCGCAGTTGACACCTCGATGGATTAATAGCATTTCCAACAGATTTCTGTCACTTCATTGACTCGAAAGAGAAGTTTTGCTGACATGAAACCTCAATATGATAACCGTAAATGACTGATTGAATGACCTATATTGGTGGTAAAAAAAAGATATCGATGATCTTAATGCGACAATTTAGAATTTCGGACCAAGAGAGTTGACACAGCTACAAACCAGGATGACGATGTCAGTTATCCCAAACTATTTAAAATTGCCTGTACTATCACCACTCACTTTGCAATTAAAAGTAGTGTGAGTTGTCATAATGCTGCGTAACATAAATCACCCTCGAGTAATCAATATCGTCGCAGAAGCCAAGATTGGACCAACTTAATTTAATGTATACCTTAGCCACAAAAACGTGTGGCCGGGTCTGCTAGTATACTATATATGATGATTTTCGTTATTCTAGTGGACTTTATGCTGAATATATGCGTCAAATTGTGTTATCTTAATACAATTGCATCAATAAAATGCGAGAGTCTAAAATGTTCGGTAGCACCCGAACCTAGCCTTTCCTTACATGTTTTATAAAGCGATTTGTTCAGGAACAGTATTACTGTCTGTGTACTTGTGATTTTATGCCGTTGAACCTAGTCCACAGTTCAACGTCATTATTTTGCATTATTCTTCTGACCGAAACATTAATAATACTGACGAAAGCCATTTTCATCGCAGCGGCTATTTTGATAAGCAACGTAATTGCTTCTGGCAATTGAACCAAAGACAAGAGTTCGACAAAAAGCTAATACTAATTGGAAAGGTGACACTTGACTTTGGAACATTTTTTATTTTGTTATGAAAAGTCACTGACCTGCGACCTACTTAGTATTTATTCATTTTTTGTTGATTGTTGGCTATAATTTGATCGGTCTTATAATTTTGCAAAAGGGTATAAATGTATTTACAAATCTCAAATGGGATTCCCAACAAATTCAAAAATGCTGTTGAATTGCTTTTTATTGTTTTGCTTTTTTTCGTATTTATATTCAACAATATAATTTTAAATAAATTGATTGCTATTATAGAACATTTATTCACCTTATTAACCGAAAATTACAGTTAAACATTTCTCATTATCTATTGTGCAATTGAATTCTCCGTTCTTGTTGTTGTCGCTGGCTGCTGCCAAAATGAAACCGGTTTAATGATTAACATCGTCAAACATTGAAACCTATGAATAAGGTAGTGGGTATAAATTAATTCGTCATCACATTGGGGTTTCCCAGTTATTATTATGAAAATTATGCCGGTTTGAGTAGACACTTTTCAAAGACAATTAAACTACTTAGTGTACATATAAATCAATTAATGTACTATATTAGGGTATTCCTTAAATGTAAAAAGTGCGTTTTTAGACTGCGAATTAACAATTAAAGTATCAAATGTTATTTTTTGTAATGATTGGAGGTAGTGAAGGCTTACCGCATAAGGAGTAAGTGCAGTTTGAAATTTGGAATGCAAAATATTGATAAAATAGAAAAAACTGTGAAATGTGAAGGTATGAAAAATAATTTCATTGAAAATAAAACTAAATTATCGAAAGAAACAGGAAATATTTCTTTATGCTATATCTCAATTTAGTCCGATAAACTGATTTGATAATGATTTTTTCCGAAAACACTTATTTTTAATTATTAATTAAAAAAATTAAATGAAATTTCATGTCGTGAAACTCTATTGATCTCATCCCAAAATCCAAAGGCATCAGTTAAAACCGGGGTTTCTTTAAAAAAAATATGTATAATGGTCGAAATATAGCGTTTTAGCCGATATAAGGGGTATATGTTTATACATAACTACGTAGTTTGTATGTTAACTCAGTTGGAAACATCTGTAAACTAAATGTTTCAGTGACCTCCATATATGCAAGGGTAATTAAGAATTATGCAAATAGCTAAAGTATATGTGTCACCTTCTTAAAAAAGTTATTACATTACAACAACAGCCCCAAATGATGGCGTAGCTTACATAATTCTAGTGGTTTAAGTCACAAGCAATTTTGAAATCATATTTTGAAAGAATCGAACATGAAAGCATATTCTTATCACCAGTGGAATTCAGGTCGAATTCGTCAATGATGTACTCTGTGTGTACGAGGTGGTTCGAAGAAATCAGTGAGCTTTTGAAATATATATATATTACTTTGCAATTAACTTTTGAATTCTCAAAAATCTATTCGCGAGCTCAGCATTTGTTTTTAAAAATAAAATATTCTTGGAATATTTTCAAACCCAAGTTTAAATAATGACTTCTGCTTCAGGTCTAAAATTTCCTTCGTAGTTTCTTTGAAGAATTTAATTTGTCCAATTTCAATGTTCCTTTGGAGATCCAAGCTGAACTCTATCTGCAAAGGTTAGCAATACGTCCACACTATCAAAAACCTGTAAATTGGAAAAATAGAAAATGGTTGTTCTTAACTATCAGCTGCTAGCTTTCATTCATTCTACAGAATTTTATAAAATTTTGTATTCGACGGTTTGTTCAAGAAAATAGAAACAGCCCAACCACAGTTGAATTCGATGTTCGCAAGAAATGTTGGGCAAATATAATTCTTGTTCGACGAACAGTTCGAGGAACAAATTTGACTTTGGATGGCCTGCTTCAGCTCTTTGAATGTGTAGCGTTTCAATGGAAGTGGCGTATCCGCAAATTAACTACGTCGTCTTCATTACGATAGGTTCTTTTCTGGACCTCCTTGAATGAGCCAAAGTGAGTGAGGGCAGCGAAGAATATCAAAAAATTATAGTCATGACTGTTTTGTCAAGCGGTGAACGTTTATCCAGAGACCTATACTGCCAGGTTACTTCATTGGCCTTAAAAGAGCTATAAAATGAAGTAAAAATGGTCCCGTATAATATCACATGTCATATAACGAATTGAAACTTGCGAACATTATGTTACTCATATTGTACGCCAACATTTCTTCTTATCCCCTGGAGAGTAACTTCAATTTTTAAATGAATAGTGTTTGGTCGGATCTCACTGAAACACATGTTGCATTGATCTTTCGTTAACTATTTCATAACTGATTTCTTAACTCATTTGGGGAAGTTCTAATCTTTTCTTTTACTAATCAGCGAATATATTATTCACGATTTCTCAAACAGCCCTCGTAATCCATTTTGTTCGAACACATATTAAAGTTGCGCATAGTATTCGTTTAAGAGTTTAGTAGATATCCGATTTTCAAAAGTAACGGTGGCGTTTGAGTCTTGTAGATATTGAGGCTAAGTATTCTTAAGGGAACGAAAGAAAATAAATTGTAGTTAATAACGTTGACAGTGTCTACTTATTACTTTAATTATAAAATTAAAATTTTTTTCCCCAGCTAATAACTTCCAAGCAAAAAAAAAACGCAGCAAAAAATTTCCGGAAATAATTGGTGAGTATTTAAACCATATATTTGTGTATATATACAAAAGCAAATGTGCTTATATGTATGTGCTTACGAGCCTTCGGCGAATTTATCTAAATGCGTTTATTTGTTTTTTGCTTTTGAATGTGAAATTAATTATTAGTATACATAATTAATTAGACTTTATTGTTTTCATAAAATAGGTCCAAAACGTGTGCAATAACGGCGAAATAAAATACAAAACAATGCTGTTATATTTTTTAATTATTTGTGCGACAGAATTTTTAATTGTGAATTATGGCAGTCATGCAGCTGGCATAATAAACATAACAACAACAAGAAATGCCACTGAAATAACGGTAGGACCTGTGAATTCACACACAACCAATGAAACAACAACATTAACAGAAGTAACAGCTATGGGGAATGTTTTGAGTATAATAAAAGGTCAAAAGCTGTCAACCGCAGAGACTTCGGCGCACAAAATATCCAAACCAACCCCTTCTAACCCTAATACTCTTTTAGCAGCAGCTGAAACAGTGCCAAGCTCATTGACCCGCGAAGAGCGTACGCTGCGCCGGTTGTTTCCATTTTTGCTTAATGTCACCGCCAATACAGATGCACCGGGCCTACTCGGTGACAATGGTTTGCTTCCTTTGCTCTTGACAAATTTGCTATCTAACGATAATGTTGGAGTAATTGCGGCAAGCTTAATAAGTGCCCTGCGCGATAGGACGACAACAACAGCCGCAACTAACGATGTTGCAGCAATACCAACAACAGCATCGGTACAAAATATAACCAATAATTTTTATACCACCTCAAGTTATCCCTATTATTATGCCGGTAATTATTCGCCTTATGGTTATTACTATGGCTAATGCGGATTTATGTCGAATGTTCAAATAAAAGTTTTAAGTGACATGTGTTTTATTGAATTCAACTGTCCTTTTTCGGTGGATGCTTGTTAATTTCATTTTTACGACAGCTAATCATGAATTTAATATTTTCTTTCCAACTGTGTTTTTACAAATCATCAGCCATTATAGACATTAAAAACCTGTAATTAAGGAATTATTTACGAAAAAATGGAGTTATCCACTCCGAACAGGGAGTAGGCGATAAATCAAATGGCGGATATTTCTGTTTATTGGCCAGTGCTAAACAACAGAGGTTAAGTTTCCATGATTTCTACTCGGAAAAGATCTCTGAGGGTACTTCAACCATTGTTAGGATTTTAATTTATACAAAATATAATAAACAGGACAGGATTTAAAATAGAAGTAAAATTTGCTTGCTGGCATTCCTACTCATATAATACATAACTTGTGTCCGACCGATACCCAATTTTTGCCCGATGTCGATGCCGGTTAATCGGCAGTTGGCAAAGATTATGCCGATGTCGATTATTTCCAAACAAGGTCAGCAATAACAATGCCAGCCCACCAGCCCATCAAACACCATTCCCGTCCTACTTTATGGTGCAGAAGCGAGGAAGAGGAAGACATTCACTCCTTTGGAAGGACCAGGTGGACAAGGACCTGGCTTCACTTGGTATTACCAATTGGCGCCAAACTGACAAAAGGAGAAATGCCCGCGTATGCATTTGACAGCTTTTCAAAGAAACATTTTTTTTATATCCAAGAGAGTACAATGTTTTTAGAACTTATCGAGTAGCACATTCGCTTTCTTTAATAACTTAAAGAACATTCTTTTATGTAGGTGCCATCATTTCCTAATGAGATCACTATATCTAAACTTAGGTTTTCTAGCAAAATTTTCGTACAGCTCAACCACTTCCGATGGAATTACTTTCCAATCTACCTTATTATGTTTTAAGTTAGTTATGAATGTATTCGAAATTAATACGTCTACCATCTACTTATAATTATTATGATATTGAAGATTTAGTAAACTTGAATGCTACCAAAATTCAAGCAAAAAGTCACGAAATACTAAACAACACACACTTGAAATTCACACTCTTGCCCAAAAAAATTTCCCATATATTTAAAGGCGTACTTGTAATCTTCGTCAAAACTTTGTTCTACACAAATTGAAAATACAGAAATGTGGGTTTGCCCGAAATGAAATAAAAACAAAACATATTGCTAAAAAATCACCGGCAGCTATGCCTTCGTTGCTCTCTCTTACTCATTTGTTAGGTATAAAGCACGACTCAGCGCTTATCGCAAGCGGCAGTTGTAAGACAACCACCGCTGAGGTAGCTTCTTCAACGCGTAGTGTAACCAAATAAGTAACAGCAATGCAAACACACCTTCGGTGCATACGTCATAATAGCGGAGCTTTCTTATCAGCGTTGCTGCTTTTCACCTTCGGCATAGCGAGGTCGTCACCGTCGCCCGGCGGATATACAACCAGTTTTGAGCAGCTGTTCTCAACTGATCCGAACAATGCGGTAAGCAAAGTATGATGGCATAAACTACGAACAGGCGTTTTTATAGTGTCTTCGGATCAAGACAGTCGAGATTCATATGATTTGTTTTTATTGTTGACTATGTTATTTTTACATTTTACAGACCTTCACTCCACTCTGCGATGATGCGCCATTAAAAAATGTGGCACAACAGGTTGGACACCTCAAGATTTCTAGTGAGAATATTTTTCTCCTACTGGAATCATACAATTTGAGGTGAGTAGCCTTTGCGATCTTTGCAAAGTTCTGCTACAGCAGCCTTGGTTTTCATTTATCAACTAATAATATTAATGCATGCACTTATTTTGCTTGCCTACAGATTGGATCACATTAAAGTGTTGTTGGATGAACGTTTACCGGAGGTAAGAACTAAACCGCATTGGATTGATGTACGCGGTGGTGCAGGCGGAAGTGGGGAATCAATTTCTTCAACACATGCAACCACTGGTGGTGTACTTTTCCCAGGCTTAAATACACAGTCTTCTGCCAGTGGCGCAAATATCCCGGCTGCCAGCTCACAATCTTCAGCAGGCGGCGTTGACTTACCTGTTATCAGTACACAATCCTCTGCCGGTGGCAATAATATACCGGCTACCGATTCACAATCATCAGCAGCGGGCGCTAATATACCGGCCACTGACTCACAATCTGCCACAGGTGGTTCAACCGTTTCCCCAACCGATTCATCGTCATCTTGTGGTTGCAATCCACAAACTTCATACAAGTCGGGTTTATATGGCGCTCTTTGCCCTTATAGTAATCCAGTGCTGCCGCCCACCTGCGCAGAGGCCGTGAAGCTAGCTGGTGCTAATGCTAAGAGCGGTATCTATCATCTCTATTTGCCTGATTCGGGTTTAAAACCTTTCTATGCCTACTGTCTGCTCGATACAAATGGCGGACCAGCTTGGACGGTTGTGCAGCGTCGACAAGATGGCTCGATTTCTTTCCATCGCAATTGGGAGGAATATCAAACGGGTTTCGGTAATTGGAATAGTGAATACTTCATCGGCTTGGAACGTTTGCATGGCATAACACATGCACATCTTAACGAATTGTGGGTACAAATGGAGGATTTTGAAAATGTAACGCGTTATGCTCGTTATGAGAATTTCGCCATTGGCGATGAGCATGAAGCGTATGCTTTGAATATGCTTGGTAAATTTGAAGGCAATGCGGGTGATTCTTTGCGCACAAGTCAAGGTCAGAAGTTTAGCACAAAGGATGCCGATCATGATATGTGGGATCGTAATTGTGCTGCGGAGTATACGGGTGCATGGTGGTATAAGGCTTGTCATGATAGGTGAGTTCAGAATAAATTCAATTGAAGCAGCGATATAGTTTTCAATTTGCATTACTTAGTTATTTCATATTTATATTTCTTCTTGACTTTTGCAGCAATTTGAATGGTCAGTACTTACGTGGCAAATACAGTAAGGATAAGTATGGCAAAGGTATCGATTGGAAGCACTGGCATGGTCATGAATACTCTCTAAAATTTGTGCATATGGCTGTTAGACCTGTGCAATAAAATTTTTAAGTCTGAAAATTGATCGAATTTAGCATTATAACACTCGATATGAATTTATATATTAACATATATTTCTAATCGTACTAAGGAAATAAAGCGAAATACTCAAGTTTGAATTGATTTCTTAAATTATATATAATATTATTTCTTATATTTTATTTACTGGGGAGAACGATAAGACGAAATAATTACCGCACTTAGACATTGCTAAGCTGTACGTTTTGTGTTTCAGATAGAGAACAAGCTTCGGTTCTTATGGCAATCGTGGCACTATCGTTGCTATGTAAAAGTATCTGATTTCATGTCAACAGTCGTATAATCTCTCAATTGCAACAATGTATTTTTTCTGAGGTATATAATTTCCGAGAGGAATAGCTGTCAAAGTGTTTGATATTTATGTTCTGTATAAAACATAATTTATTTCTTAATAACTGATTTGTCAGCCCAAATTATCTCTCCTTCTTCTGTTGAACTTACGCCATGGTACCTTGTTAGATAGATAGCAAATTTCTCTAGAGATAGTACAGCTGATTCGTTCGGTATGGGTGTCTAAACATTGGAAAAGAGCCCAATGTGTAGTAAGTACTTCCCCAGTCAGTAGTTAGAGATACTCTGCTAATTGGAAAGAGTTGGTGAGATATTTTCTGCGTATTTTCGCATAAAGTTTAGGCAGTTTGTTTTGATATTTTATGGTTTGTGAAAGAAGACTTTATAAATGAAATCTCCATCTGATGCTTCTGATAACATCATCAGAAATCAAATAGATTATATCGTGATCAATAATCGCTTTCGTTCCTCAATTAAAAAGGTCAATACATATCCAGGAGAATTGCGCATTATGCTAGCCGCAATTATAAAAGTAAGCCCAAAATGAAGCTAAATCTGGATAAATTGACGGAGAAAAATGTGGAACGACTATTTGAAAGTGAAATTAATGAAAACAAGTAAGAAACGGCTAAGTTCGGGTGTAACCGAACATTTTATACTCTCGCAATTTATTTAACTTTATTAATATTATATAATACACAATTTGACCCACATATTCTTCATATATATACATATATTGTATAAAGTCCATTGAAACCATAATATTAGGTTAGAAGCACCGAGGTCCTCATGTTCGATATATGGGGCCTTGAAAACCTATGGTCCGATTTCGGCGATTTTTAGAATGGGGCACTATAAACGTAGTATTTGTGCAAAGTTCTGTACCGATATCTTCACTAGTGCTTACTTTATATATTGTAAAGTAAACGATTCAGATCGTCTTCAAAGTTCTGGTATATAGAAAGTACGCGATTTAGCCTATTTTCACAACATATCATTGGGAGGTAAGGAAACTATTACAAACCAAGTTTCATTGAATTCGGTCGAGTAGTTCCTGAGATATGGTTTTTGACCCATAATTGGGCGATACCACGCCCATTTTCCATTTTGTAAAAAAATCTGAGTGCAACTTCTATCTGCTATTGCTTATGTGAAATTTAGTGTTTCTGACGTTTTTCCTTAGCGAGTTAACCCACTTTTAGTAATTTTCAACCTAACCTTTGTATGGGAGGTGGGCGTGGTTATTATCCGATTTCTTTCATTTTTGGACTGTATTAAGAAATGGCTAACAAAAACGACTGCAGAAAGTTTGGTTTATATAGCTCTATTGATTTTCGAGATATGTACAAAAAACTTGTCGGGGGCGGGGCCACGCCCACTTCCCCAAAAAAATTACATCCAAATATGCCCCTTCATAGTGCGATCCTTCATACCAAATTTTATTTCCATAGCTTTATTTATGGCTTAGTTATGGCACTTTATGTGTTTTCGGTTTTCGCCAGTTTGTGGGCGTGGCAGTGATCCGATTTTGCTCATTTTCGAAAGCAACCTTCCTATGGGGCCAAGAAATAAGTGTGCCAAGTTTCATAAAGATATCTTAATTTTTACTCAAGTTACAGCTTGCACAGGCGGACGGACGGACGAACATTCGGATTTGAACTCCACTCTTCACCCTGATCACTTTGGTATATATAACCCTATATCTAACTCGTTTAGTTTTGGGTGTTACAAACAACCGTTATGTGAACAAAACTATAATACTCTCTTTAGCAACTTTTGTTGCGAGAGTACAATTCATTATTATATTAATTTTTATGATTTTCTTCACCGTTAATGATTAATTTTGAGTAATTTGTAAAAAATCATAAATAATCATTAATTTTGAGCAAAAAAAAAAATATATAAATCATAAATAATATAATGATTATTTTTTTTTGCTCATTTGTAAGTTATTTTGATAGTAAAACTTAATTAAAATGTTTCTTTAAGTATTTTCATTTTCAATTAAAAATTAAAACTACATATTTTAAAAAATATCGTTAAAACAGTGTCCTAAATAAAAAAGCAAACTTTTTCATGGCATATATTTTTTTTTCGTTGTCAGATCAACGAAAATTGGAATTGTTCTAAAGAAATAAAATGTCGAATCGAATTTGCGCAACTTTTCTCAAATACAGAAACATTTTATGTGGTTACAACCTTAACATCACAACCAAAATTCGTTTTTTAAAATGCTATGTTTTATCAGTGCTTCACTATGCCATGGAAACATGGACTCTGAAAAGCACAGATATCGAGAAGTTAGAGTTTTTCGAGTTATGGCTTCTTAGAAGAATCTTAAAAAATCCATGGACAACTAGAGTAACAAACAGTAAAGTTTTGAGAAGAGTGAACCGCAATAAGACTATAAAACAAAGAAAAGCGGCCTACCTAGGACATGTTCTGAGGAATCCTAATTACAAGCTCGTAAAATTAATTACTCAAGGAAAAATATACGGGGTATCGGCCGGAAACAACTCTCATGGCTTCGAAACAATCGACGATGGACAGGAATTCAGAACGTGGGCAACTTCATAGATGTGGCGAGAGATCGATAATAGTACGCTGCGGTAATTAAAAACCTATGATTTACTTATTAATATACAATAAATATATTTTCAAGCTTAACATTATTATTATATTATTATTGTTTTTATTAATATTGTACGTGTTATCAAGTGTTATATGATCACAAATATTTGAGAACGAATTGGAAAATAAAGAAGAAGAATAGAATCTGTCGTTTGTTATTGGATCGTTCAAGGTTGTTGTTGTAATTGTTTAAACTTGATTTAGATGAGTAATCTTGCTGTAATGTTTGTATCTGTTTAATGTTTTTTGAGTAGCAGAAAAAATGTCGTTATGTGGAGTTACTTATTTTTATATTCTCGCAACAAAAGTTGCTAAAGACAGTATTATAGTTTTGTCCACATAACGGTTGTTTGTAAGTCCTAAAACTAAACGAGTTAGATATAAGGTTATATATACCAAAGTGATCAGGGTGACGAGTAAAGTTCAAATCCGGATGTCTGTCTGTCCGTCCGTCTGTCCGCCCGTGCAAGCTGTAACTTGAGTAAAAATTGAGATATCTTAATGAAACTTGGAACACGTGTTCTTTGGCACCATAAGAAGGTTAAGTTCGAAGATGGGCGGAATCGGACCGCTGGCACGCCCACAAAATGGCGAAAACCGAAAACACATAAAGAGCTATAACTAAGCCCTAAATAAAGTTATGAAAATACAATTTGGAACATAGGATCGCATTAGGGAGGGGCACATTTGAATGTAATTTTTTTGGAAAAGTGGGCGTGACCCCGCCCCCAACTATGTTTTTTGTATATATCTTGCAAACCAATAAAGCTATGTAAACCAAACTTTCTGCAGTCGTTTCTTTTAACCGTTTCCTTATACGGTCCAAAAATTAAAGAAATCGGATAATAACCACGCCCACCTCCCATACAAAGATTAGGTTGAAATTGACTAAAAGTGCGTTAACTCACTAACGAGAAACGTCAGGAACACAAAATTTCACAGAAATAATAGCAGAAGGAAGCTGCACTCAGATCTTTTTACAAAATGGAAAATGGGCGTGGCATCGCCCACTTATGGGTCAAAAACCATATCTCAGGAACTACTCGACAGATTTCAAGGAAATTCGGTATATGATATTTTATTGACACCCTGATGACATGTGTGGAAAATGGATGAAATCGGTTCACAACCACGACTACTTTCTTTATAACTCAATTTTGAATTCCATCTGAATCCTTCACTTTATAACATATACATTAGGAACCAATGATGATAGCGAAATAAAACTTTACACAAATACAGTATATGATCTGTGGCATCACTTGTGAAAAAAGTGTCGAAAACGGACTATAACTTTTCAAGGCCCCAGATATCGAACATGTTGAACTCAGCGCTTAAGGTTAAATTTTAAGCGAAAATATGGTTAAATCTCTCAGCTAATTTAATGTAATTCAGAGGAAATTGTTTTCTTCGAATAGTATGTTTCTGTTCCAAAAATTATTAAAGTCGGGTCACAACATCTTCTAGCTCCCATATACATAATTATAGGTTTTTCAAAAATATCATCCCCTAGCTCCCATATATCTAATTATAAGTTTTTCAAAAATTCGTTAGGCTTTATTACGCATGTATGTATTGGTTAATATGTGATATATCTTAGCAAAATTAAGTGAGCGTATAGTATTGGATATAGTGTCCCTTGCTGGTGAAATGGAATGAAATCGGTTCAGGAATTACCTCAGTCCTCATATCAATATATAACGATTTTCGTTATTCTATTAAAGTTTATGCCGAATTTTTGGGTAAATTTGTGCGTTGTCTTAATAAAATTTCTTCAATAAATTGCGAGAGTATAAAATGTTCGGTTACACACGAACTTAGCCTTTCCTTACTTGTTAAGTTATTGTTTATTTTAATGTATTTCGTTTGCACAAAAGGCGCTATAATAGGGAGTTTCGCCGCTGTGGGGAGGTTAAGTTAGGTTGGTTTATGTTTTGTAGCTTATTCTTAATAGGGAGGCCACTTCCACGTTTAGAATTTTACTCGTGTTTTACTGTTCCATGCTCTCTACTGTTCACAAAATCGAGCTAAATTGAAACTTAAATGCTGTTGCGACTCTCATCCGCTGTCTTCAATTAACGTCCGTGTGGGGAGCGAAACTTTAATTGCTCTACACAGTGAAGAATATAGAAAAAGTGATTATGGCAAACACAATAACAAAGCATGTTTCTGAAAAATCTCCTGGTGCTACACCATAAAGCGTGACTCCTCGCTTATGACATGTGTCATTTGTGAAACAACCACCGATGGTGTAGCATCTCCAATGCGCAGTGAAGACAAGTAGGCAACAACAATGCAGACACACCTTCAGTATATACGTCATAGTAGCGGAGTTTTCTTATCAGCGTTGCTGTTTTTGACCTTAGACTCAGCGACGTCGTTTGCGACATCGAGTGGACAGACAACCAGTTTTGAGAAGCTGTTCTCAACTAATCCGAATAATGCGGTAAGCGAAGAGTGATAGCATAAACAACGAACCGGCGTTTTTACAGCGTCTTTGGAAGAACACAATCGATATACTTACTTTTAATGTTGACTATTTTTTTGTTTACATTTTGCAGACCGTCACCCCACTCTGCGATGAAGCGCAATTAAAGAATGTGGCGCAACAGGTTGCTCAGCTCAAGATTTCTAGTGAGAATATTTTTCTGCTGCTGGACTCATACAATTTGAGGTGAGTAGCCTTTGTGTTTTTTGCGAAGTTCTGCTACAGCAGCCTTGGTTTTCATTTATCAACTAATAATATTAATGCATGCACTTATTTTGCTTGCCTACAGATTGGATCACATTAAAGTGTTGTTGGATGAACGTTTACCGGAGGTAAGAACTAAACCGCATTGGATTGATGTACGCGGTGGTGCAGGCGGAAGTGGGGAATCAATTTCTTCAACACATGCAACCACTGGTGGTGTACTTTTCCCAGGCTTAAATACACAGTCTTCTGCCAGTGGCGCAAACATCCCGGCTGCCAGCTCACAATCTTCAGCAAGCGGCGACTTATCTGACTTACCTGTTATTAGTACACAATCCGCTGCCGGTGGCAATAATATACCGGCTACCGTTTCACAATCATCAGCAGGTGGCGCTAATATACCGGCCACTGACTCACAATCTGCCACAGGTGGTTCATTCGTTTCCCCAACCGATTCATCCTCATCATCATGTGGCTGCAATCCACAAACTTCATACAAGTCGGGTTTATATGGCGCTCTTTGCCCTTATAGTAATCCTGTGCTGCCGCCCACCTGCGCAGAGGCCGTGAAGCTAGCTGGTGCTAATGCTAAGAGCGGTATCTATCATCTCTATTTGCCTGATTCGGGTTTAAAACCTTTCTATGCCTACTGTCTTCTCGATACAAATGGCGGAACAGCTTGGACGGTTGCGCAGCGTCGACAAGATGGCTCGATTTCTTTCCATCGCAATTGGGAGGAATATCAAACGGGTTTCGGTAATTGGAATAGTGAATACTTCATCGGCTTGGAACGTTTGCATGGCATAACACATGCACATCTTAACGAATTGTGGGTACAAATGGAGGATTTTGAAAATGTAACGCGTTATGCTCGTTATGAGAATTTCGCCATTGGCGATGAGCATGAAGCGTATGCTTTGAATATGCTTGGTAAATTTGAAGGCAATGCGGGTGATTCTTTGCGCACAAGTCAAGGTCAGAAGTTTAGCACAAAGGATGCCGATCATGATATGTGGGATCGTAATTGTGCTGCGGAGTATACGGGTGCATGGTGGTATAAGGCTTGTCATGATAGGTGAGTTCAGAATAAATTCAATTGAAGCAGCGATATAGTTTTCAATTTGCATTACTTAGTTATTTCATATTTATATTTCTTCTTGACTTTTGCAGCAATTTGAATGGTCAGTACTTACGTGGCAAATACAGTAAAGATAAGTATGGCAAAGGTATTGATTGGACGCATTGGCATGGACATGAATACTCTCTAAAATATGTGCATATGGCTGTTAGAGCTGTGCAATAAAATGTTTAAGTCTGATAATTGACCGAATTTAGCATTATACCACCACATATTCATTTATATATTAAAATATATTTCTAATCGTACTAAGGAAATAAAGCGAAATACTCAATTTTGAATTGATTTCTTACTTACATAGTTTATTTACTGGGAAGAGCGATAAGAAGAGATAATTACCGTACTTATAAATAGCTAATGCTATCACTGTACGTTGTGTGATTCAGATAGAGAACAAGCTTTGGTTCTAACGGCAATATGTCGTTGCTGCCAAACGTATTTGTATTTGCTAGCATAGGTTGATTCTTTTTTCTGATTTAAATAATTTCTGAGAGGAATAGATGTTAGACCTTTATGTTTTGTATAAAAATTAATTTATTTCTTAATAACAGATATGTCAGACCAACTTACCTCTCCTTTTTCTGTTGAACTTACGCCATGGTACCCTGTTATTCCTTGTTAGATAGATAGCACATTTCTCTAGAGACAGTACGGCTGATTCGTTCGGTATGGGTGGCTAAACATTGGTACTTCGGGCTTCGCTTTGTACAGAATGTAACAATAGGAAAAGAGTCCGTTGTGGTACTCGACCGTGGCTATTAAGACCGCCATTAAAAATATGTATGATGAGATACTCTGCTAATTGGAAAGACTTCATGAGATAGTACCATAAAATAGAGTCAGTTTGTTTTGATATTTTGTGGTTTGGAAGGAGGTTAAGTTAGGTTAATTTATATTTTGTGGTTATATTCTTAATAGGGTAATCACTTTCACGTTTTACTCTAACCTCTTCACGAAATCAGTGAATATAACCGCAGCTACTTGCTTTCGATCCTGGAGTGTTCCATGCTCTCTTTTGTTCACAAAATCGACTTAAATTGAAACTTGTTGTAGCGCCTCTTATACGCGGTCTTCGATTACCGTCTGTCTGGGGCGAAACTTGAATTGCTCTCCACAATGAATAATATAGAAAAAGTGATTATGGCAAACACAAAGACCAAGCATATTTCTGAAAAATCTCTTGGTTCTACACCATAAAGCATGACTCCTCGCTTATGACATGTGTCATTTGTATAACAACCAGCAGTGGAGTAGCATCTTGAACTCGTAGTCAAGTGAATCGACAGCAATGCGGACACACCTTCAGTATAGACGTCATAGTAGCGGAGCTTTCTTATCAGCGTTGTTGCTTTTAACTTTTGACTTAGCGACGTCGTTTGCGTCGCCCAGTGAGCAGACAACCAGTTTTGAGCAGCTGTTCTCAACTGATCCGAATAATGCGGAAAGCAAAGTATGATAGCATAAACAACGAAGCGGCGTTTTTATAGCGTCTTCGGTTGAACATAATTGAGATTTATAATATATTACTATTTGCAGACCGTCACACCTCTCTACGATGATGAGCAATTAAAGAATGTGGCGCAACAGGTTACTCAGATCAAGAATGCTATGAAGAATATTTTTCTCCTGCTGGACTCATACAATTTGAGGTGAGTAGCCTTTGCGATCTTGCGAAGTTCTGTTGTGTCAGTCTTTGTTTTCACTTATGAACCATTAATATTAATGCATGCTTTTATTTTGCTTGCCTACAGATTGGATTACATTAAAAAGTTGTTGGATGAACGTTTACCAGAGGCAAAGACTAAGCCGCATGGGATTGATGTACGTGGCGAAATTGGAGAATCAATTTCTTTATCAGTTGCATCAACTGGTGGTGTAGTTTTTCCGAGCTTAGGTACACAGTCTTCCGCCAGCTCACAATCTTCAGCAGGCGGCGTTGACGTACCTGTTATAAGTACACAATCTTCTGCTGGTGGAGTTAATATACCTGCTACCGACTTGTCATCCTTTATTGGTGAGGCATACTTACCAGCTATTGGAACAAAATCTTCCGAAAGTGCTGCAGACATATCCTCGCGCACAACTGATTCATCAACATGTTATGATTGCAATTCACAAACTTAATTCTAGACGGGTTTATAGGACGCTCTTGCAATAGTTTAGGTGTTAAGCCAATGAAAAATAAGAGACAAATTGTTGAATAAATGTGGTTTAAGTGCCTGAAGCTATAGTTATGTGGATATTCTATTCTCGATGTGACTTAAAAAATATACTCTCTCAATTTATTTATGTAATTTTAATACGAGTACACAGTTTTCTCACATATTCGGCATAAAGTTCACTCGAATATCAAAAATCTATATAGAATATATATGGGGACTCTCGTTATTCATGGACTGATTTCAACTATTGACACGATTTTGCTCAATTTTGGCAAAGAGACACACTTGTTTATGTAAGGAGCACATCTCCTTTGAATTTCTTTAGAATATCGGAGAGATTTACCGATATTTTCAATAAAAAATTAGCTAAACGATTTTAGGTTCACATGTTCAATATCTAGGGCCTTGAAAAGTTAAAGACCGATTTTTGTGATTTTTATGCGGGCTATTCTATAGAAATACAGTATTTCAGAAAAGCTTCGATATTTTTACCGATGCTTCATTAGATTGCTAAGTGAACGAATCAGATGGGCTTCAAAATAGTGGAAAGTAGGCGTGGTTGTGAAACCATTTTCAAAACAAATCATTAGGATACCCGAGAAATGTTACGAACCAAATTTCGTTAAAATTGGTCGAGTAGTTTAAGAGATATGGGTTTTGACCCATAAGTGGGCGGAGCCACGCCCATTTAGATTGTGTGTACAAATTTGAGTATAGCCCCTCTGTACCATCTTTACCATGAATTTAAGGTTTCTCGTGTTTTTCCCTACTGAATTAAAGCATTTTAATAGTTTTCAACATAACCCTTGTATTGGAGGTAGGCGTGGTTATAATCCGATTTCTTCCATTTTTAGACTGTATGATATTGTAAGATTTGTTCCCAGAAAAAAAAAATACATGTAAATATGCCCATTCCTAGTGCGATTTCCGATTTCGCCCATTTTTAATACATTCTCATGGTTCCAAGGAACACATGTACCATGTTTCATCAAGATATCTTAATTTTTACTCAAGTTAACGCTTGCACGGACAGACAGACAAACTGACAGACATCAGGATATATATAACTCTTTTAGTCCTAGGTGGTATAAAAAACCGTTATGTGCAACATGTTGCCAGAGTATAAAAATGTTTTTTTGGTTGATGTGGTTATATTTGGAGTAAATCTCTCAGCTCCCATCTCGGCGTTCTTCTGCTGCTCTCTACCAGCTTGTGTATATAAAATATATTGATGGATCTGCATGTTGCACTAAAATGAAATAGTTTGTATTCAATTAAGATTGGTTTTTCAGCCATTTAATACTGTTTAGAAAGTTTTTATATTTTTATCTAAAGTTCTTATTTTGGTTTGTAGAGAGATAGTTATGCTTTATTAGTCGTCTCAGTTTATAAAAAAATAAAATAAAAAACCATTCAATCCCATCCAAATTTAACTAGTTTTGGGTTAAGACTCATCATAAACTAACCATTATGAAGTCACATTCTTATTTGAACTTCGTCCTTTAGTATTTACCTTATCTCAATTGACTGTTGCCATAATGCATTTACATATTAGTAACTCGCTTGTATTACATATTTGTTATCAGTAATGTGAATGCGCGCTGCAAACCTATATACACTACTGTGGATGTTGCCCACAACAGTCAAAGTAAATAGTAGAAAAAAACGACTGCATACAAGTGTAAGTTGAGCTGTAATGTTTATGTTATGTTCGCTGTCAGTGTCATCAAGATTGGTTATGTTCCGCTGCTGAGCGCTGCGTTAAGTGAGTACTCGCAATAATCGTGTTTCACATGCCGCATAAGTATGAGTAGTTGTTATTGTTGTAAAACAATTCCCCAAGTCGCAACATATTTACTTATTTTTTTTTTATTTTTCATTTAAGCAAAAGTGCATTTCAATTGAAAATAATGGTAATCTTTGAAATCCCTCGAGATTAGCTGTATGCACACACATAAAGAGGGACATGTACATGTACTTGATAGCAGAGAGTAAGTTTTAAAGAAAAAAAACACATTAATATTTGTAACGCGGTGTATTTGTAGTGTAATGTGTAAATTAAGGTGGTTCTTAAAATACTAATTTCAATCGGTCAAAGCAAGAACTAAGATATCGCGAATCAATCGCCCCTATTCCTGTTGCCGTTATCGTTTTAAAACGACTTAAGAACGCTTATTTGGCATTCCCGTTGGCGTTAACGAGATTTATCGAAAAAAAATTGAGATTCCCCAATTTGAAACGACTATAGAAACGACATAGAAACAGTCGTTTTTTGTCGTTGCTATAATTGTGAGCGACATAGAAACGACGCGGTTGTTTGAAGGAATATTTGAAGTGAAGATGAAAATTCCAAATCGGAAACAGTTTGAAATTTTAATTTCTGAAATGGAAAAATATCCTGCAAATGCCAAGGACTTTAGAAAAGGGATAAATCCTTTAAATTTCGATTTTTTGGGAGAGATATTTTTCTCTCAAAAAAAAAAAAAAAAAAATAAATAAATAAATCCATTCCACAGCCATCTCGCGTCGGAAATTGTTGGCATTAATAAAATTGCATTTTTATATCTAAGAATTATATTTTAAGATATGAAAGATCTTAAAATTCAAAACGAAGGAAAAAATAGTACTCCAACGAGAGGAGGAGTCAATAAACAGATACCCATGTCTCCTTTGGCTGGACCATTAGTTAGAGTAGTTGGATTAGCCAGAAGCAAGGAGCATGAGACGCTGGAAGTATAACATATTTTAGAAGAAAGTTTGAAGGACGCAGATGTTACCACTACTTCTTTTAAAAAATCAAATAAAGATGGAAGACTAACATTCTTGTACGGAAGTACAATAATTACAGTGATAACGTTGTTTAGAGTCAATATAGAATAGCATAAAACCCATTAAGGACTGCTTTAAAAATGTGTCTCGTTGCATAAGAAATTTTTATATGGCAAAAGTGCTCCTTAAAGTATACTCTATAAAATATGTAGACAAATTTCGATAACTTTTCTTAGGCGTTACGATATACTTCAAGAATACCAATTTAGGAACGAAACGACGATAAGAACGACAACGACAACGGGAATAGGGCCGAATAAGTCACAATGACCTATGGACTCTCAAATATTTTCTTAGCACCCAATTGGAGATGGCTTAAAAATTTCGAGTCTATGTCACTCTTTCAAAATCGTTTGAGATATTTTTCTCTACAGTAGTACCCATATCAAAGTTGTTATTAGGGAAATCATGATTAAAATATGGTCTTCATTAATTTAAGAGCCAACCTAATGTATGTACATTTGCGAATTATCTACAAGTATACTGAGTTGAAACATACTTACTTGTATACAAATGCACTTCAATGGGGGAATCATTATACATTTTACAAATTATTTAAATTGATGAACAACAACGTGGGGAATCACTTAAGCATTGATACAAGCGTGATTAATACGTGACGCAGAAATATGTATAAGTACATATAGTTCTTCTTAAAGCATTTTTTTATTTTGAACTTGAAACTGATTCCATACCCAGTATTTAACAAAAGTTGATTGATGGACGCAGTTCTTTGGTTTGTTATTCTTTTCTATGCCACAATTGTGGGAGAGACGGTTATATGTAATTGACTTTTGACTAAAGTACCTCTCTTTTAAATTATATCTCTATTATTATTATACTCTCGCAACAAAAGTTGCTGGTTGTTTGTAAGTCATAAAACTAAACGAGTTAGATATAGGGATATATATTAAAATGATCAGGGCGACGAGACGAGTCAAAGTCCGTCCGTCCATCCGTGCAACGGATAACTTGAGTAAAAATTGAGATATCTTGACGAAACTTGCCACACATGTTCCTTGGGACCGTGAGAGGGTTGCTTTCAAAATCGGACCACTGCCACGCCCACAAAAACCGAAACCGAAAACACATAAAGTGTCTTAACTAAGCCATAAATAAAGCTATGGGAAAAAGGATCGCGCTAGTAAGGGGCATATTTGGATGTAATTTTTTTGGGTAAGTGGGCGTGGCTCCGCCCTCAAGTCGGTTATTTGTATATATCTCGAAAACCAATAAAGCTATATAAACCAAACTTTCTGCAGTCGTTTCTTTTAGCCACTTATTAATACAGTACTTGAAAAAAAAACGGATAATAGTCACACCCACCTCCCATACAAAGGTTAGGTTGAAAATTACTAATAGTGTGTTAACTCACTAACGAAAAACGTCAGAAACACTAAATTTTCCAGAAGAAGTAGCAGAAAGAATCTGCACTCAGATCTTTTTAAAAAATTGAAAATGGGCCCACTTATGGGACAAAAACCATGTCTCAGGAACTACTCGAAAGATTTCAATGAAATTCGGTATATAATATTACTCAGTGCCTTATTGTAATTTTTCACCGAAAATATCGGTAATCTCTCTCAATCTAATTATAGGATTTTCAAAAATACGATAGGCTTACTAACTTATAAATCGGTTAATATGTAAAATATCTTAGCAAATTAAGTCTACTCTCATATATAATGTATGTTGGTGATGAAAATGAGTGAAATCGGTTCAGGAATAACCTCAGCCTATATACTATATATGATGATTTTCGTTTTTCTATTGGACTTTATACCGAATGTATTGGTCAAATTGTGTGTGAACTTATATAGCAATAAATTGAGAGAGTGTAAAATGTTCGGTTGCACCCATACTTAGCATTTCCTTACTTGTTTTTATATACTTTTTTCTGATTTTTAGTTTAGGTCTCAATTTCGAGTTCACAAGATCTCCATGTAATAATTTCTCATCTCTTGCAACCAGATCATCTGGACTTCTTTGGGTGGGAACACTGAGCAAATCAATGTGAGAGGATGTCAACACCCGTGCTGTTGTTTTCTCTTTTTCAGCACATTGTTGTTTCTTAATACAGTAATCCCCTCATAAGTACCCCTTCTTAACATGCAAGACTTTTGAGACACTTAAGTGGGAAAGGCACTTAAATGAATCCCGCTTAAGTGCCTCGAATACTTTATTCTAATATTTTACTTTATTTTTAATATTACTAAACTAAGTATATGTTTTCCTTTTGAAAATATTCAACGTATTCAAAGTCAAAAATATTAAAAGGCACTTAAAAGAGGAAAATTGCAACCAATTTTGTATTTGGCAAATGTCGCAAAATATTGAATATTGGGCAACTTGGTTTTATCCTTTTTCTTACTTTTTCAGTTCAGTTCCGGTCCGAGGTTGAAAGTACTACCAATTAAAATGTTTAATATGTAAAGGATTAAGAGTGCTACACGTTTTTTAAATAAAACAAAAACAGTTTGGAATAAAAATTAAAGTAAAGTACATTCGACCACTATATATCTTTTGCATGGCCACGACGGGCACGCTTGCAGAAGTCCAGACGGCCGATACTTTTACAATTTTACGTTCGATATTCGAACGAAGTTCATCAATAGTCACTGGAAATAAACACAGGAAATAGTCTAACGGCGTCAAAACGATCGACCGAGGCGGCCAAATAACTGGGCCATTTCTGTAAATTTTTCAATAAATTTCAATGAATCGATTATGACGCTGTGTGGCTGGTGGCGCCGTCCTCCGACCACATACTGTCCGAGTTTATATCGTCCATCCGGGCCAAAAAAAAATTCGGTTATCATTGAGCGGTAGAGATTCCCATTTACAGTAACGTGCCGGTCTTGATCATGTTGTTGTTGTTGTAGCGGTTACCCAGCCCTGCCTGAAACGCCTAATTTTCATTGAAGTCATCTAACGGTAGGCCCAGGAAACGAGCTGTTTCGAGGGGGTCGGACCAAAGGGAAAGGGGTGTTAGATGAGTAGGGTTAAGGAGGCATGCAAAGAAGTGGTTAGTGTCAGGACTCTTTGTATACAGGATACATGTTGAGTATGTCAGGGTCTAGTCTGGTTAGGTAGGAGTTTAGTCTGCTTCAATATCCAGAACGAAGTTGCGCAAGGGTCACTCTAGTTTCGCGAAGCAACTCGACCTCGGTTATTTCTGCGAAAGCATCGCAACAGAAACTGCTTGGTAAGCATTATGCTATGCTCCTTAACAACCTGTGGCTGTTCGGAGGGCGGTAATTTAACAAGTCTGAAGCTTCCCCATCTGCGTCCTACTGCATCCAGGCGACCATATCGGGGCTCCGTAATTAAGGACCGGCCGGCCGATTGCCTGGTAAGTTGCCAAAAACGTTTTTTTGTCTTTACCCCAGGTGCTGTGACTTGAGGATTTTGTTGCGGCTCTGTACCTTGGTTACGATCGCGGTAGTGTGGGGGGTGATGGATGGATGGGTGGGTGATGTAACACCCAAATTTTTGGGATTATTAATTGTCGGAATTTTAATACCATCGACTGAAATATTGAGGTCTAGACTGTACTCCTTCGTCCAATTAGTGAATAAGGTCGCTGTGGATTTGGTAGTGGAGAGTGTTAGGCAGTGAAGAAGCGAGAAAGGTCGAGGATGTAGCTGTTTACTTTCGAACACATGTCATCGATTCCATTGCCCGACGTCAATATCGTACAGTCATCAGCGTAATAGGTAACTGAGACTCTTTCTGGTGGTTGAGGGAGTTTCGAAATATAGAAGTTAAATAATAAGGGGGATAGGACACCACCCTGAGGTACCCCTAGTTTAATTCTTCTTAACTTGGATGTTTGCCCTCGAAACATTACGCATCACTGACGACCGCACAGGTAATTAATGGTCCACCTCTTCAGCCCTGGAGGTAGCGCAGATTGTTCAATATCTTCTAGTAGCGTTGTATGATTGACTATGTCAAAAGCTTTTGACAAGTCAAGCGCTACTTGGACCGTCCCTGTCCGGTCTTGATCATCACGGAAACCGCACCACACTGTTTTTTCGGGATGGAATGATGACTCATGGAGTACGCATATTTTGCTTATTGACGAAGACATTCAGCTAGAAATGAACCTCGTCGCTGAAGATGATTTTCCGATGAAAATCCGGATCATTTTCAAGCTGTTGTTCAGCCCAGTTCATGAACAACCGGCTTCAGTTCTTGCTTCAATTTGAACTTGTAAGTATGTAGGCCAAGACGATGTTTTCGTCAAAAAGCATCGATGTTGTGATTCTAAAAATATCGATACATCGATGTCACTTTCAACGATGTTTTATGTCGATGTTTTTTTCAAATTTTACTCCACATCTTTGCAGCACTTTTTCTCGGTATTAATGCGAAAACATCTGCTACGGAGAATTCGTTGGTTGAATGTGCACTTGAATAATACTGAGAATTCGCTTATGAATTAATGCGAAATAAGATTTACAAAAAATCGAAAATACATTTTGTGTGACAGTCTTTTTCGTGCTATGTGTGTTAGAAGTTGTTTTTGAGCGTTTAATATAAGTGTTGTTTCGAATTCATCTGTTATCAATCACAACTTTATTACAGGTGTAGTGAATATAAAATATATGTAAATAATTGCATTAGACGATTAAATATGTACACAATATTTCAGATTTTCAAAATGCTGCCTTCAAAATTAAAAAGCAGGGTCTGGAGCTTCTTTATAAGAAATTCAGATGCTTCCGCCACATGCAAAATCTGCAGCAAGAAATTAAAAACATCAGGTAACACGTCGAATCTTCGCTGTCACGTTGAGAATGTACATAAAAAGGTATTACTCGATCAAGTTGATGATGCAGAATGCTCCTCCAAAACTACGCCGCACTCGGAACCAAAACAGCGAAAAATTTCTGATATAATGAACAAAACACCAACCGCTGGGACGACAGCGTCAAGTGAGTTATCCGATAATAGTAGTAAGAAGACTGCATGTATTGAATCGTCTCCTAGTACATGTACTCCGTCAGTACTGCAAAATAAATCGGATCAGTTGCCAGCGCTGATCCAACCTAATGTGAAAGACTTTTTTGAGCAGGTCAAAAGTATTTCTTACCAAGATGGGTCTAAATCAAAGAAAATTACTGAAGCAATTGTGAAATATATTATAATGGACAACAAGCCATTTTCCACGGTAGAAGGAAAAGGTTTTCTGCAGATGATGAAAGAACTGGTTCCGCTTTTTAAAGTTCCAAGTAGAGAAACAATAAAATTACGAGTGGATGAAAAATATGAAGCGCTGTCTTCAATTTTCAAAGAGTATATTCGAAAGTGCGACAGCTATTGCCTAACGTATGACATATGGACGGAGACAATGAAAAATCAGTCGTTCCTTGGGGTAACAATTCATTTTTTGGACAATTTACTTTTGTTGAGTGGGACGTTAGGAGTAATCGAACTGCACGAAAGTCATACAGCAGCTTATATAGAGGAACTATGCGTAAACTTTTCAACGAGTGGAACGTTTCCATAAATAAAATTTCTGCTTGTGTAACTGATAATGATTCAACCATGATGAAATTAAATAGAAGCTTGTTTGGCGAAAAAAAAATAATACCCTGCTTCGCACACACGCTTAATTTGGTTGTAACGCAATCAATAGATAAGTCCACGGAAGTATCGGCTTTGATAACTAAGGTGCGTGACATTGTTAAGTTTATTGAAAGAAGTGTTAATGCCAGTGATCAATTGCGGCAGAAACAAATAGACACCGGGGCTTCTACAAGTAATACCAAGAAAATGATTCTTGACGTAAGAACGCGATGGAATTCATGTTTTTATATGTTAGAGAGATTTGTCCAGTTAGCCCCTATTTTAAGTGAAGTACTGCTCACTCGCCCAGAAGCACCCTCTATGGTTAATGCCTCCGAGCTGAACAAAATTAAGGAGCTGATTGAATTATTAAAGTGTTTTGAAATTGTGACCAGGGAGATTTCGGCTGATACCTACGTTACCATTAGCAAGGTTATACCTTTAGTAAGCTGTTTAACTGAAGCTCTGACAAAAATTTCAGCTCAAGATGCTATTGTAGGGGAGCTAAAAAGTGTACTGCAAAAGAACATGAATAAGAGATTTGACAAACTTGAATTTAATTCAGTTCTGGCGTTGGCTACTGTATTGGATCCGAGATTCAAATTACAGCATTTTAAAGATGCACTGGCTAAAAAAAAAAACAGTTTTGTATTTAAATAGTTTCATAAAGGATGCAAATAATAGCGTTAGTACGTCGGAATCTTCGGATGAGTTTGCAACAGAAAACCCGTTTGATATTTGGAGCCATCATAAACAGTTGGCCCACCAAAATATGAAATGTAAGTTTTCCAATTCATCTGCTATTACAACAACGGAAGTTGAAGTGCAAATGTATCTTGGATCGGCTGTTGCTTCTATCAATCAGAATCCAACAGAAATGTGGGATGATATGAAAAATGTATTTCCGGAATTGTATAAACAAGCTTCCAAATATTTATCTATTGTGGCCACTTCAGTACCAAGTGAACGACTGTTTTCTAAAGCTGGAGCAACGATCACACAGCAAAGAAATCGCTTGACAGGAAAAAGACTTTCCAAATTGCTATTTTTAAATTCTGTTTTAAATAAATAATTTGTTGTTTGTTAAAAAACTATTTATATATTTTATTTATTGAGAAAAGGTTTTAATAGGTAGCTCAAATATATATCAACTAAATGCGTACTACTGTATTTCACTTATTTATGGTTCTGAAATAAGCCTTTTATGCTCACTTATAAAATACGCTAAAAAAGTTCAAAAATACATCGATGTTTCGATGTATCGATGTTTTAATGGCCGATGTTTTTGATTTCGATGGGTTTTGGAGAAACATCGATACATCGAACCATCGATGTTTAATTTCACGATGTTTGCATCCCTAATGGTATATCTTTTAATGATGAAATGTCCAATCTTAACAAAGAGAAATGTCAAATGAGCGGGAAAAAATATGGATCGTTTGCTATCCCTATCGGTCTACTTTTGTAGCGTCACCTTTGAAAAAACCTTTAGTTGTATCCGTTGTTGTCATTGATGGGTCCAGTTTTGGCTGACTATTTGCAAATAATAATTGCGCTGAAGTTTTTTTATATTTGGGAAAAGCTATAATCAATTCTATAAAGTTATAATTTCACAACTAAAATTCGATATGTGATAACGGTCAACAATCAATCGCCACAAGTTTGGATCAGAGACAAGCCCAATGCGAGTATTTTTTTATTTTTCTTATTAAAACCGAATCCAAAAGATTTAGTTATAAAAACTGGTTGCATATAGTATTTTGAATATGATCGTTGAAAACAAAATTAGTATGAGTCATTTCATTTCATTACAGCAATGTAGGTCATAAGTTAAATGCATATGCATTTGCCTTTTGCCTTTCAATTACAATCTTCACTTAATCTAACATAAGTCAGGTCGAGGACACTGCTTCTATAATTTCTCATTTCATTTAATATTCTCTCTATTAGCCTTTTTTAAACAATGATCATATTAACATACTTCACATCAATATAAATTATTTAGAGTGTGCAGAAAAATGGCGCACACCTCCAATGCGCTATCAACTGCTGGCTGCGCTCTAGCGAAAGACTAATGCTAGTGCAGGCAAGTTAACGGCAGAGCGCTCGCAATGCCATTCGATGGCAGCAACTTTTGTTACTTGACTTTCAATCATCATCACAACCAATTAGCATATTAAATTAAATAAATTTTAAATTACCAAAGCCATGCAAAGAAAAGCTAAGAAGCAAGAATAAAGTACAAAGCGGCTGCAAAGTAAGCAAGCAGAGTAATCCAAAGGATGTGCCGCGAAGGACACTACGTTGCATTACATAACTTACATAAGCTCATTTCGATGATGTTGCGCTGCCAGTGCGAGGGTAAAGTTCGAGAGTGTCTGAGAAAAAAGTTCAAAGCTGAATGCATAATGGAGCGAAGGTGGAATACCATCAATGGTGACATAGTGCAGCCAATGACAAGGCACTAATAGACACAAGGGTCTCGAATATTTCAGTTATGCAAGGAGAGTTACATAGCGTAGAAGAGAGACAATATAGCGGAAGTGGACAGAGGAGTGTGCACTTTATGTTTGTGTTAGGCTTTTATTGTTTGCTTGCTGCGCTGTAGTGCAGTTTGTGTAGCCGACCACCTGCTTAAGAATGCACGAAACCAACAAAACAATGCCAATCTCAAAGGATTTCGCAAGTGGTTTCACAGTGGAACATTGAGACGACGGGTTGCCGGGTTTGAAGAGCGCAACAAGAATGATACACTTGACTAGTGAGTGCTGAATTTTTTAGAAGATTTCAAGCTTGAATGTTTAAAACTATGCAATTATTTATTAATGGAGTTGAAGTGTTGATGTGTTTTATTCTTAAAACTTGCTACAATCTGATTACTCGTTTCTGTTAGACTTTCTCTGAAGGAACTGTATTTATAGATGTAGATATACATATAAATGACCAAAAGTAACCAGAACTCCAAACTAGTTATCGAGACCAAGTTGTATAATAAATACATATGTATATGCTAAAAGAAATATGATTCTAAAATCTTTATTCGAAAACAAATTAGTGAGATCCAAGATGCTTAAAGCCAAGCGTTGAGTTAAAAAATCGACAGTCTTACAAGAAAAACTTTAAGCAACCACTTTAAACAAGTAAGGAAAAGTTAAGTTCGGGTGCAACCGAATATTTTATACTCTCGCAATTTATTTAGAGATTTACCTACAGTATTTGTGTAAAGTTTTATTTCGCTATCTTCATTGTTTCCTTATGTATATCTTATAAAGTGAAGGAATCAGATGAAATTCAAAATTGAGCTATATGGGAAGTAGGCGTAGTTGTAAACCGATTTCCCCAATATTCCACCAGTGTCATCAGGGTGTCAAGAAAATATTATATACCGAATTTCATTGAAATCTGTCGAGTGAAGTTATCTGAAAATGAAAAACCATAAAAATTTAGTTAAATTTTAAACAAATCTTCCTCCCAACGAGTTTACTTTCTTTATTTATCTAATTTGAGCAAGTGAAAGAGACCATGATAATGTCGATCCATTAATGTAAGAGCCCATGCTTCCTATATTGAACGTTAGAATCTATTAATCTCAAAACTTTCTACTTACAATCTATCTTAGATGAGAAGCTTGGTTAGTCTTTCTTTCAGTTATATAACGTGGTACACTTGACGCTTTGGTTCACCAGTTTACTTCCCATGTAACTCAATTTTGAATTTCACCTGATTCCTTCTATTTGTAATATACTAGCAGACCGCTCAGTCTTCGCACGGGCCTAAAACTAAACGAGTTAGATATAAGGTTAATATATATCAAAGTGATCAGGGAGTGTTTTTGATATCCTAACCTGGTAACTATTTCCAGAAAGTTGAGATTCTAGCAATAAATATAGACTATGTTACTCGAGGTGTATGTAGCTTTTCAATGGTTAAAGAATTTTTGAAATCGGCACAGTGGTTTTTCAGTTTATTCATTACAAACATACATACAAATCTTTCCTCTTTATAATAGTAGTATAGACAAATTAGGAACCACTAAAGATAACGGAATAAAACTTTACACAAATAATGTATGTATTTGAGCGGTGGCATCACTTGTGGAAAATATGTCGAGATCGGACTACAACTTTTCAAGATCCCTGATATCGACCATGAAGAATTCAGTGCCTAAGTGTAATTTTTCACCGAAAATATCGGTAAATATCTCAGATATTTTAAAGTAATTCAGAGGGAATCTTTTTCTTCTAATAGTGTGTCTGTGTACCAAAAATGGTTAAAATGGGGCCATAACTTCCTCTAGCTCCCATATACCTAATTATAGGTTTTTCAAAAATACGTGCCTTGATATAGTGTACCTTGGTGGTGAAAACAGTTCAGGAATTACCTCAGCCCACATATTCTATATATGAGGATATTCGTTATTCTATAGGATGCCGAATATGTGTTATCTTAATATATAGTCTTTCATTACTTGTTGACGTTGTATTATTAAAAACACGTACTTCTTTAACAGCCCTCGTGAAAACATTTCCAAATATGTACCATCTATACTCAACAAACAAAATATGCACATTTTGGCTTATATGAGTTTCAAATCTGGTCACAATTTATACAAAACATACTAATCACTTTAACTGCAGTGTTGCTTAGCCTCGCCTGATTGAATGGATATAAGATTTGTTTTCCAAACTTTTCTTATATGTATGCATATGAAATGGCTATGCCTAAAGCTTCTGCAGATTATTAGTTATTTTAGATCACACACTCATCCATATGCAGGTGTATATGCAAATAATTTGTTTGCAGTGCTTTCTTTGGTTCAGTTATCTAATATGTTTGCGATTACGTTGTTGTTGTGTGCAGAATATTGTAAAATTTGGCCACTGGCTTGAAACTCTTGCAATTTCTATTCCGTAATTGCCTGTGTGTTTGAGAAATTAGTTTGCAGTTTTCAAAACACTTCCTCATGCTGATAAAAAATATAAATGTTGACGAAATGCATTAAAATTGCTATGTTTCCTATTCTCCGTATTCTGTACAGTGGGATTACCGTGTCTATATTGTCTTTCGCAGATTCAAAAAGTGGTTCGCTGGAATAAGATGTCACTTAGTTAAATTTAATGACTTTCAAATGAGGCGGACAAGATGGAAATAAACACTTATTTTGGAGAACTAGAAATTCTTTCTAACGGTAACCGGTATTGACATATTGTAAAACCGTTACAAAAAATGCATCCATATTTTATTGGGAAAACAAATATTTCATTGTTAGGTCAAAGGCTCTTGTAGCACCCTCGTCAGGGATATAAAGCTAATCACGTGCGTCTCAAAACTCTATTTATCTTATAATATGGTTATATGCATCGAAGTAGTCAAGAAGATGGAAGAAGGATAACTTCTTATGTCATATAATTATAGAATATCAAATATGAACTTTAGGAAAACTTATATCTTGTCTTCCTACTCATTCACATTGAACACTTATAAATGTTAAAAGTGAGAGTATGTGCTAATTATTTATGTTGTAATATAATTATGTACTTTAATGGTATAAGACTGTAATTCGCATTGCGATGATCACATTTGCAAATTTGCCAATGACAACATACAAGCTGATAATAAATAAATACATATAGACATATGTAGCTATCATGTGCGAGTAGTGGGTACTCAGGTAAAATGCATAAGATAATATTCATGAGTTACACGAATGTTATAACTTATAAGCATACATAAATACAGCTATCTACTTAAATATATGTATGTATGCACACGCTTGGCCAAAAGCATGAGAACACACTTTGTGCAAATGTAAATCAGCAAAAATGAGCGTGAAAGTGACAGCGGAAAGTGCTTTAAAGGTTTAATTGTAATTTTAATAATTTACGCTATTCGAATGTGGTCAACGGGCATTAAGGTGTGACGAAATAAAAGTATACGAGTTGGATCAGCTTACGTTAGTTTACATAAGCAGTGACATCTATATAAGGGCGAGAGAGACTGAGATTAACAATTTTTAATAATTGTTGTTTGTTATCCCAAAATAATGGTTTGAGTATTCTTCCTTATGGACATAACTTCCTATATGGATGACAAGATCACAGTTAGAGCTATCTTCGATTTTGCAACCACTTTAAGAGAATAAGAAATTGGTTTCAACAGATTGCATACACAAGACGTGTGGTTGCTGTTATTATAATAGTTATTTAAACCATGAATTGTGAAAAGTATCTAGTGGGACGCCCCGAGGCGAAAGAGGAGGTTAGTATCATAAGGGGACTTTATATATTTGGATGTCACCTTTTTGATTTTTGATATTCGAGCAGAAAAAATTCTGTAGACCACGGTTTAATTTGTTACCAGCATGAGTCAAGAGAATACAGAACAACATTCCTATGATGACAATATTAACTTACAATGTGCCATTCCTAACTTGGATAGATCGTCCATTAGTCGGAGTTAATTTCGGTAATGTTGAACTGGTTGTCGTGGGGGATTGATTCGAGATATCATACTTCTTATGCTAGCTTTTCTAGCTAGCTTGGATTAAGAAAAGAGGAAAAGAAATTAAAACTTTTTAAGGTTATGTTGAATTAATATTTTTTCTCTTATCCATCCTTAGGCTAGCTTATTTTCAGTCCGATTCTTAATCTTATAGGAAAGCCTATCTTCGGCAAGTGAACGAATAGTTCGTTTCGAGTTTTTAGACGAAACCGACCCTATTTAATACCAATATATAATATGTAAATAACATTCACACCGTAAGTATTGTGCAATATTACATATGAATTTATCCATAATGACCTACATATAGAACTGATGCTGTTGATTAACGGAATTGCTCAGTTGAGTGACTGTTTGATTGCCATACTGACCGAGCAAATTGCTGCCCGTTTGTAAACCTATATATGTATATATATAAACACAAACAGGCACATATATTCATGTTTTCATAATTATATGTATTTATGAGTGTGTGTGTGTGCTTGAAATTGCGTAAGCTCATTTCATGTATTTCATTTTTACGCGTTGATGACATTTTACAGGTGTAGCAAGGACATATCTGCAATTCATTGGCTTTTTTGTTGTACTATTATAACAACAAATTGTGTGGCAAATTGCATATAAAAGTCATTATTATCACACACACATACATACATAAATACATATGCAAATTACAGTCTGTCTGTTGTACACAATTGTCGTAATGAACAATTAAAAACGAAGTAGCATGAATTGTGGAAAACGCTGAAAGTGTAGTAGTATGTGTATGAGTGTGTGAGTGTGTGCGAATGTGAGAAGAAGATGAAGCGCTTATGGCCTTTGCTGGCATTTGATTCCGATTCTGCAGCTTTGTCTTAAAGTTCTTGTTAATTCATCAAGGATGAACGCAATTGTGTAGCGTTGTAGAATTAATGAGCTATCCAGTTAATGGGAGAAAAACGTACGCATGTAACGGCGTTTGTATGTATTTCATGAAAGCCCATTTTTAATTTCTGAAACAATTCCTGCAAATATACGATTGTTATTGTCTCACTATAACTGTGTGAAAGGTGACTCACGATTAAGTCACTTAAATTTTAAACTGAACCTCCGACCTTATAATAATTACAATCATATGTTTTTTTATACTCTCGCAACAAATGTTGCTAAAGAGAGTATTATAGTTTTGTTCACATAACGGTTGTTTGTAACACCCAAAACTAAACGAGTTAGATATAGGGTTATATATACCAAAGTGATCAGGGTGAAGAGTGGAGTTCAAATCCGAATGTCTGTCTGTCCGTCCGTCCGTCCGTCTGTGCAAGCTGTAACTTGAGTAAAAATTAAGATATCTTGATGAAACTTGGCACACTTATTTCTTGCTACCATAGGAAGGTTGCTTTCGAAAATGAGCAAAATCGGAGCACTGCCACGCCCACAAAATGGCGAAAACCGAAAAGACATAAAGTGCCATAACTAAGCCATAAATAAAGCTATTGAAATAAAGTTTGGTATGAAGGATCGCATTAGGAAGGGGCATATGTGGATATAATTTTTTTTGGGGAGGTGGGCGTGGCCCCGGCCGCAAATAGGTTTTTTGTACATATCTCGGAAACCAATAGAGCTATATAAACCAAACTCTCTGCAGTCGTTTTGTTTAGCCACTTCCTAATACAGTCCAAAAATGAAAGAATTAGTTTGAAAATTACTAAAAGTGGGTTAACTCGCTAACAAAAAACGTCAGAAACACTAAATTTCACATAAGAAATGGCAGATGGAAGCTGCACTCAGATTTTTTTACAAAATGGCAAATGGGCGTGGCGTCGCCCACTTATGGGTCAAAAACCATATCTCAGGAACTACTCGACCGATTTCAATGAAACTTGGTTTGTAATAGTTTCCTTACATTCCAATGATATGTTGTGAAAATAGGCCAAATCGCTTCACAACCACGCCTACTTCCTATATACCAGAACTTTGAACACGATCTGAATCATTTACTTTACAATATATAAAGTAAGCACTAGTGAAGATATCGGTGCAGAACTTTGCTCAAATACTATCCTTATAGTGTGACAGCCCCATTCTAAAAATCGCCGAAATCGGACCATAGATTTTTAAGGCCCCATATATCGAACACGAGGACCTCGGTGCTTTTAACCTAATATTATGGTTTCCAACTTTCAATGGACTTTATACAATATATATGACGAATAAGTGGGTCAAATTGTGTATTATATAATATAAATAAAGTTAAGTAAATAAATTGCGAGAGTATAAAATGTTCGGTTACACCCGAACTTAGCTCTTCCTTACTTGTTTTTATAATATTGTTGTTGTTGCCGTCGTGGCATAAAATATTTTCAGTTCTGTTGTGTGTGACAATACTCATTCATTCATTGTTCATTGTTCGACAGTATTCGATTTTAAAATGCAGATAATACTTTTGTTTTGAACAAAGAACACCTTCCATTTCAAACTTAGGCAGCAGTCTGTAAATTGAGAAATGATCGAGAGCTGATTCCAAATATAATGAGGCGTATCTGTGGACGACTTCTGATGAAGCGAATGTTCAGCTTTAAATTTATAAAATTATACTCCTTTTTCTTTAAGGTGTTATATGTATATGTTGAGGTCAGTTAAAATGTCGAAATTTTTGTTTATTCTTTTATCTTAAAGTATACGTTCTTAAGAATGTTATCTAAATTTTTATAGAGATTTAAGCAGTAGAAGCGAAGTTATAGTGTTCATGTTTTTCGCAAACGTCGAAACGGTGACTTGGATTGCCGAAAGAGTTTTCTACCGATTTAATTTTTTCAAATTGCGTAAATTATTTGCCGTTTTAATTTTTTTCGTTTAAAATCTCATATCAAAGTTATGAATTTTTCAATACATTTCATCAGAGGAGAAAATTAGCATTTATGAGAAACGTCCCCGTTAGCAGAATTTTTCCCATTCTTCTTCCTGAACATATATGTATAACCTCTTAATTAATTATAATAACCTCTCTTAGCATCAAATAACAGGTTTCCGGTTTGTATATAGATTGCTTTTGCCTACCTTCCTAATATAATTTAGTAATAAAAAGGGGTAACTCATATATGTAAAGCTGGAAGACCGAGAAAGAGTTTGACCGTAGTTTTCGCATCGCCTCTTTCATCATGATTTGAATTTGGTAGTATTGTATGAGCGCACTCCCGAGGGCTTATCGTCAGAAACTTGGTTAAGTACAAGAATTACAAGTATTCAGCCAGTTGAGATGGGATATCTTCAATGGTTCAAATTGTATCAACAAAAAAATTTGTCAGGTAGAATGAAAAAAATTAGGCCAAGATTGCTAAATCGACCGACCAATCATTATATTAAGTAAGTCTTACCTTCTAGAAGAATGAAATTCTGGTACACTAGATTAGAAAAAAAGTACCCGGAAACTTTTTTATTTATTTAATTTTTATTTAAATGCTTCATATTTCTTAGGGTTTTATGTGATTCAAAGTGCTTACTAACTACAGATACTTTTTATTCATGTGATTCCTTTAATTTAACAGTATTTTTAATTCGGCAAACATGTATTGTTAATTGCCATGTTCGTTTTTATTTTCATTTCAATCAATATTTTTTTATTTTTGGAAGAGTCAAGTCTTGAGAGAAAAACCTTCAGTGCGTGCACATTGTGTGCTCCTTGCTTACTATATTCCTAAGTAAGCATTTGTTTAATTAAGCTCAACTTCCTTTCTGAAATCTTTTGGCTCCATTTTAATATTATATTTTTAAATTTTTGGTTTTTAATTTTTTTTTATTTTTGCTTTCTGCATTTATGACTTCTTTTCGGTTAAATTATAAAGTTGCTTGGCAATAACCGACAGCTCCACATCGATCGGCTTGGTGTCGTCATACAGTGATGGTGCCTCACATAGAATCATGAATGTACCAACTAAGGATGCGATCATGAAGAGCCATAGAAAGAGACGATCCAATACCATGGCAACGAAACCCCAATCTTGATCTTCCTGTAAAGAAAAAGGAAGATAATGTGTTTTATTTAGTTAGAGCTTCAGAAGTGAATTTTTGTTTTATTATTGTTAGTATGTATTATAAAAAAAACCTGAAAATGGCTTGAGAGAGGACTCCAACTTGTGGATTATAATGTCAAATTTACAGTGGTTTTAGAGGTCTACTGAGAATTTCAGATAGTTCTGGTTGCATGATTTTAATTCTTCTGAGAGTGAAGATTGCAAAATGGTTTTCGGAAGTGCCATTGAAAGCTTTGGATAAGTCTGTTTTAGTTTAGTCCACGACTTATCTAAGTGCTTAGGTGGTGCTGAGCCCTATAAAGATGCCTGTAACTGTTTAAGTGACTGCCCTTATTAGCTACACTTTCTTAATTACCTCCCGGACAAGCGCTGAATGGACCACAATGATTTTCCAGTCATTTTGAACTATACTTGTTAAGAACTTGGCTACACAAACACATTTGCTTTACCCGCTAAACTTTTTAGACTGCTCATCACAAACTTTTCACTGTCTCTTCGCGCTAAGTCTGCAATTGAAATGCGTCTTTTCATAATCAAGGGATTCGCTGAAGTTATCAGCGACATGTTGACTGGCCATTCATCTTTCAATCATCGCAATCAATTGCCAAATGATCGATGTAAACCGCAAAAGTTGGGTTTTCGCTGTTGTTGTTGTTATTGTTGAGTTGTAGCGATTGACCCGTTTTATTGCTTTTGCGCGCTATAAAAAGTCATTGCTCTATTTTTGTTGTTGTTGACGATGAATAAGAAGCCCCACAGCCAAAGGCTAAAGCTCAGTTGGTTGATGGCTTTTATATGTGCATACATTTGTATGTTTAGCGGAATATTTATTCTTTTGATTGTAACAGCACAACATAGCCGAAATCCACTTTTAATTACTTTTGTGCAATTGACTGCCATCGGGTAACCGAACAGCAACAACAACTACAAATGCCACCAACTCTGACCAAAGAAACCGCTACAATCGGTGGCGTGGATTTTAGTGTTTTTGTTTTGTTTTATTTTTTTGGATGATTTGGCGGTTATTCACTGTAGTTGTTGTTGTAGCCGCCAAGCTATACGTGTTGTTGTGATTTGTTGTTGCAATTCAGACAGACATGTGCAGAAGTTTGATACTTTAATCAACAACAAACGGACGTGTACGAGCAGCAACGCTTGACTTTGTTGGGTTTTCGCTTGGAAGGGGCTCTATGTGAGGGTGTGCTTACTACTTGCTGACTGATAGCCCTATGCGTTGATGTGTTTCAGTTGAGATAAGCGATGAGTTTCTTTGAAGGATTGCTGACAGTTCGCTGAATGCAAGTTATTGACGAATTGCCGTCAAATCGTTTCGTTCGTTTACTCAATCAAATTGGGTTGGGATTTAAAATCTGAGCTTCATTATAATTAAGAAATTACGAATCGACAAATGCAATGGGAGTTTATCTGACACAAAAGTAAGTTATCAATATATTTGTGCTCAACATGACATAGATTTCTCTAGTTCCTTGATCTCACATTACAACAAAATATTCACAAACCTCTGTCCGATACATCTGCTTTATCTAGAATATAATGTGTAGTGCTGTTAGATCTGCTCCCTAATCCTTAACTCAAAGAGATCTACCCTATTTTCACATACTTTTTATCATTCGTTAATCATTTCTTTCATCCACTTCGATATCATGTATCTATTCGATGTCCACAGAGATCTATTATAAGATATCCAAAAAATAATTTGAAACTCTTTATAAAGTTGGACACGTATGTATTGAGAGGTTTTAATGAACTTCTTGTCTTGTATTACCCTTTGTTATTAACCTCAATAATGTAGAGTTTCAACGTTTTTTTCTCTGTCTTTAAAGAACTCATGAACTTAACTACTAAATGTAACAGTCTCACTCATATTCAGAAATTTCATAAAATTTCACAAGGAATCGTCTAGATAAATGAAAGTAGTTAAATTTCCTTTGAGGTCCGAACATTCTGAGAAGCATACTAAAGTAGAAATCGTCACTTTCTGTAGACTGTATAGTATTGTTTGATTTCTTAAGAAGAAAAAGTATTGTCTCTGAAGTGATTTGAAAAGACATTGCTATACTATTAAATACCACACCGCCTTGAAACACAAAAGTACAGCAACCACCAAAACTAATTAACGCAGGTCAGAAATGATAAATTCATAATCAAATGTAATCCACAAAATGTTCAAAGCTGTATTGATGGTGGTCATTACGCAATATAATTATTAGTGAAAGCTCAGGAGAAAGCTTAACAGTTTATCGCCGGTGTGCAACAAGCAAAGCAAGGAAATTAGATTATGTAGCCATAAATGTGCTTCCAAATATGAGAATTACTATGTAAAGTTCAGAGCCGAGTGCAAAGGGCGAGCGCAATGAAGCGAGTAATGGCGGCATTGAAGTATGTAATAGTTAGATATGAGTTAAAGTGTGAGTAAAATGTTGAGCTTTTAGCAAAAGTTGCAATACTGAAAAGTTTAACAATTACAACAAAAACAATACGGGGAAAATAAAAACAAAAACATATCGTACAAGAAACAAAGCAATTTGGTATCAATATTTCCAGCAAAGCGTTGTATTGATTACTGTGAGTAATGATTGTACACAATCGAGCGTGAAATTAAAAATGAATTTTGAAATAATAGCAGACATTTTCGAAAACCGCAAAAACTCGGCAGGAAATATTTTGTATATACATATACATACATATTTATAAATACTTATTTAAAAAGTGAACCTTTAAAAAGTAAGAAATTTTTAGTAAAGCTTAAACAAGGACAATGCTAAATGTCAACCATGCCTCTACGGCCTAAAATAATTTTATTGAACTATTGACCCAAACCGGGATTTTATTTTTGTATTGGTCGAGCTATTCCCCCACTTGAATATGCTGAGGTGACATGCATCACAAATGGCTGGCGGGTTAATGTTAAAGCTACTTCCGTCTCGGACATTCTCTGGGTGTATTCCTCTTCTGACATCGTTATGTCGGTCTGGTAGTTATTGGTTAAATGATCCCCTTTTTGCGCTGGTCGACTCAGATCATATGAATTCATAAGATAATTCTTCAACCCACCCAACCAACTCAATTCTTTGGATGGATACTGGCCCTAGATAGGACTCTTTTAGACATGAATGCTAGCAAATTAACTAATAAGAAAAGAGATGAGAAAAAAGGAAAGTACGTACGTACGGAAACGTATTTAGGAAAATGTCATGTAAAGAGCATAAACTAAATGGAGTCTTTACTGGCAGTATAAAGTTGGGAGGAAAAAGCCACTAGGAACTCCTATAGGAAACACTACATTTTTATACTATCGCAACATGTTGCACAGAGTATAATAGAGTTGCTCACATAACGGTTGTTTGTGTCACCCAGAAAAGTTATATATCGGGTTACATACAATATATAAATGATCAGGGTGACGAGCAGATTTGAAATCTGGATGTCTGTCTGTCCGTGTAAGCGATAAAAAAAATTGAGATAAAATTGAGATATCTTAATGAAATTTGGTACAAATATTCCCTAGCACCCTGAGGAGGTTGGTATTGAAATTGTCACGCCCACAATATGTCGAAAACCGAAAACCTATAAAGTATCATAACTAAGTCATAAATAAAGTTATGAAAATTGTATTTGGTACAGAGGATCACATTAGGGAGGAACATATTTGGGTGTAATGTTTTTTGAAAAGTGTGTGTGGCCCAGCCCCAAATAGGTTTTTTTTGATTAAATCACATCGAACATTTTTTTACAAATTTCAGAGAAAAAGATTTTGTTTGTTTTTGTTGTTGGCGCAGGGTAACAAAATGCTATGTTGTTGTACACCTTGATATATTCCTGAGCGAATGAAGTCATTTAGGCAAGGATATCTGGAAATATGAAGGAGAAATAAGCAAATGAACTGATTACTCGCAGTAGTCAAAAGTATTTACACTTGGGCTCTTAAAATTATTCGATTATTCGAATATCCGGTTTGTAACCGTTCGTACGAATATTAACCGGTTAGTACTATTCGATTAGTCGCAATGTTACGACTATTTGAATAGTCGTTCTACTGCGGTTATTCGAATAGTTATAAAAATGGAAATTGAATGAACTTACACTATTCGAATAGTCGACGACGAACGGTTAACCGGATAGTCGGAAATAGGCGGTTAATCGAATAGTCGATGACTGAGGACTATCCGAATAGTGCAAACCGAATATTATTATTCGAATAATGCCCTATTCGGTTAATTCGGTTAGTCGATTAGTCGAATACCAAGAGCTCTCATTTACACATATTTTTTTTTTGCGTCAAAAGTATTTACACCCCGCGATTTAGCCTTTATTCTTGGCGTAGTGATTGGCTTCTATTGCATTCATAACTAACTAACAAAGCCTTAAAATATAAAACTTGGCAAATAAAATGTCGAAAACAAAGGAATTATCGATTATAACTAGATCGGAGGCTGTTATTAAGCTTAAGACTGGTGTTTCGGCTTCGAAGTTAGTAAAAAAAATATAGAAATTAAAGGAATACTGTTTATAACGTTATTAAAAAGAAGGAGACAAACAATTGAAAGGACAAATTGAAGAGAACTGGGCAGAAACCTGTGATAACTCAAAGATAATGTAGAAGATTAGTAGAAACAGTCATACAAAATCCCACAATTAGTCCTGTTAATATTGCAGCAACAACATATCAAAATAAGCACCTACGTTGTGCATAAAGTGGTCAATACTTTCGAAATCAAAAAAGTGATATGCCTTTTATTTGCCTTAAATTGCATCCTAAAGCTTGTTGTGGGCAGATAAAGTTGAATTTTAGTTCCAGGGCTTCTTTAGTAAACGCTTTATGCATTTACCATGTGAGCAGAAGAATACTTCAGTTTACGCTCGAAGGTCACTTGATCATTTTTTTGAGGAAGTTTTCATTACCTAAGTTTTGAAAATTTGGTACTAATTTAGGGACCCTAAATCATCCGGATATGTCAGATTTCCCATGACCATGCCATTGTAGTGGTTAGCCGGTCTTTTCCAACTATTGACTACATTGTACAACCGGACTATCAGGCTGTTATTGATGCGAAATGCGATGTAACCAATTATGAATTTATCACCTTAGAATAGTAACTTAGACTAAACGATAAAATTAAAAAAAATATCATTAAAAAAGAACAGGACTACTGCGAGTCATCAGTTCATTTGATTATTTCTCCGCCATATTTCCAGCTATTCTTGCCAAAATGACTCCGTTCTCTCAGGAATAGATCAAAGTTTACAACAACATAGTATTTTGTTACCCTGCGCCAACAACAAAAACAAACAAAATCTTTTTCTGTGAAATTTGTAAAAAATGTTCGATGTGTAAATAATTTTGACTACCGCTGTATATATTTGAGAACTAGCTGACCCCACAGGCTTTGCCCTGCGTGAAATTATTTGTTTTGAAAAGGAAAGAAAGTTGAATTTAGATTGTATTGAAAAGCATTTATTTGCGATTTTTCTACATTTTTTTTTCAATGTAACGCAGCTTGATAAACAAGATTTTTTGTTTTTGTGTTCGGGAGCGTAAATATACAGAGAAGATGGTTTTTCGACTCGTGAACACACCACATATAGCTGACCGTATCAAAAACATGGCATTTCCAGATTTATGCCACACATTTCCAGCGACTGTCTGTGTGACCTGTTGATTGACATCGCAAATGCAAGTTCCAGTGGAAACTAATACGTTTGAACTGAAATGGCAAATCGTTGGAACTCAGAGGAATTGGTGGAATCAAGCATTCTGCCCCTTGTAAGTCCATTTCAAAATTCTTGCAACTATCACATTATTCGATAGCTGCGTCACAATCAGGGTTTAATTACACGGTTTCGACATAATTACATAATAATGACGAATCCAACTTTAAGATGTAAATGATGCGGCGGCATGTCAAGCAAATCCAAAAAATTTAGAAATTCAACATACAAATCTCACTTGAGACATTCAATTCATCCGCCGCTGTTGATTTTGGAATAACAGGAAGTATTTGTCGAAAATCGACAGCTAACGGTATCATTGCGCAACCAAAGCGACGATTATTATTCCACAGATCTTTCATTGTTCTGCCTAGAGAATTGCACTTATCTCATACTATCAGTTTACAATTCTTACACTTTTACATAGCTTGCCTTGCAAACAGGTGTTACATTGATTTGCATGTTTAACGGAAGCTTCAGTGCCGAATGTGTCGTTCTTCCAACTTCTAGTAAAGTTGCAGCAATTCCAGTAGATGCGAGAGCCAACGCAATGCCATTTTGAAATCGTATTGTTGCCAACTCAATATTATCTGTTCCCCGTTGTTGTCAACTTAAATATAATTCTTTTATTATTATCTTTCTAGCAAATTTTTAATATTTGTTTACTTTTTCCCTGTACTTCCACGTATATTTCAATACTATAACAAATAAGGAAAGGCTAAGTTTGGGTGCAACAAAACATTTTATACTCTCGCAATTTATTGCTATAGTTTTATTAAGATATCACACAATTTGACCCATATATTCGGCATAAAGTCTAATAGAATAACGAAAATTATCATATATAGTATATTAGTTATCTCAAAAAAACGGTACTCACGGACTTTTTTTTAGATCATTAAAAGAGAAATAATTCTTTCATGCATAACTTTTGTGTATCTTGAACCGCTTTGGTAGCGCAAGGAACGGAAGCCCTCAAAGATAAATAATGTCCCCCGTTTTTTATACATTTACCACTGTTTCTTCGCTCTATCGCTATTGGTCGCAGCGTGATGCAGTAGTTTCGGAGATTAGCGCGTTCAAACAAACAAACTCTTCAGCTTTATAATATTAGTATAGATAAACGCTTTTCAATAGTCTGCAGCATTCATCCCACTTGCCATAAATAAGAATCACTCAAATGGAATATGAAAGCTGATATGAGAGTGTTACATACTCTTATGATATATATTTGTATAAGGAGATTATTTAATTTGAGTATCTCTACGAATGAATATAACAGTATAAATTTACATATGAACTCACCGCATTGAATTCATCCTGCCGTTGCATGTGATGCTGTATGAACATCACATTGTGAATAGCCTTTTCCAGCTCGAATGGATATTTTTTGCGCTGCGCCACATCGCTGAGTGAATCGTCTAGGCCGGAGAGTACCGATGGCAAGCCGTTGTAACCGCTGAGAGTGCTTAAGCCGCCACCCAAAGCGCCTACCAGACCGCTAAAGCTGTTTTCAACGAAATAAAAAGAAAGCAGGAAGGAAGAAGAGCACAAAAAAATACAACAATTTCAAGTAAAATCCATTTATGTATGTGAATAAAAATATAATAGAGTACCACTCTCTAGTAATAAGATTAATTACCGATTGGTTGCGCTGGTCGCATGCAGTCCATTGCAACCGCCTACGCCCAAAGCGCCCATGCGTCCCTGCATGCGTCGCAACGAATCTGGACTGGAGCTGCCCGAGTTCATTTGCATCTCATCCATAAGCGCCTTGCCGAACTTGGTCTTACTAAATTTGGTGCCATAATTAATTTTACTTGCCGCTAAATCGCGCAGCAAATCCTTTGGCACACGCATTAGCAATAATTTCGGCAGCCGTTTGATGAAGAAGGCGCGCACCCACGGTGCCATCTTGTGTGTGCTCGGCTTGCGGTAATGTATATTGAGTATGATAATCGTGATGACGACACTTAGCCCAACCAACAGCATAGTGAAAAGTAGATATTTGCCGAGCAGTGGAAGTGCCAGCGAAGTAGACGGTATAATTTCGGAGATTAGCAGGAAGAACATAGTCTGTGAGAGTAGAATGCTTATGCAGAGCGCGATTTTTTCACCAGAATCGGCGGGCAAGTAAAATACGAGTACCGATAAGTATGAGATGCCGACGCAGGGTATGATGAGATTAACGGTGTAGAAGAGAGTCTTACGACGCAAAGTTATGTTGAAGAAAATATCTGGAAGTACATATTATATATGATGAGAAAAATTAAAAAATACGATCCTATTCGCATCGACGCTTTTAAAATTTAAGTGTATCTAATCCGTGAAGGGTATGGCATAAAACCTTAGTTATGTTAATGACTACTACAGAATCTGCCAAGAAGTGGATGAAAACGAGACTATAACATAATATATCTTCTATGCGGATGTAAGGCTCTATATAGGAACAGAACTTTTATGAACCCGAAGAAAGTCCGATATTCTGACTGTGACTTGACGTCAGATATTTGATACAGGTAAGAATTGTACCCAAATATGTAATTAAAAGCATAACATTGACACAGTTATCGAAATATGAGAAAAAAGAGATATTGAGAATGAGAAACTTTATCGCAGCAATTATGGCTCCTTATTTTAAAGATATTCTACATAAACTATACCGTCATGAGCAATGTCGTGAAGAGTATGTGAAAAGGTTAAAAAATGCTGATCAGTTTTGCCAACAGGTGCCACTATGGACTGTGTAGGGAATTGAAAAATGAAGTTATCTTCCGTCGAACAAAAACCAAACTGTATGAGTCTCTTATCATCTCCGTTCTGCTTTATGAGAAGTAGTTTTGCGCATCATTGCCATATAATGGCAATTACTGTGAGCTATAGGACCTAGTAGTCTGACGGAACCAATTTTTTTACTATATGTGACCTGGTCTACGAAAAGGGAGCTAGCGTGCGAAAACTAGTTTTCTGGGAAACAGCTGTTAAAAATAAACAACTCTCATCTTCCATCCGAATCAACTAAAAAGTGAAAATTGATTTTTTGACACCTAAGCCCCCTTTCCGATTTTTGGATTTCATAGCGATATCTGAACGGGAAGTATTTATGAAGGCGCCTTCACACAAGCCGAACCACTGTGCTCTGGGAATATGAACAAATTGAAAAATAATAACTAAAAAATGTCTGGCGTTAGCTAACAAATGTCTTACAAGGAAAGATTGTTTTGGTTTGAGGTTACGCACATTTAAAGAATTGTGTTCGAAGGCTCTTAAGATTGTACCAAAAATTTATTGTGTGTTAACGGTATATACATAAATTGAATGTTTTGTTCTACTAAATTTTACAATATTTTTTTACACAAAGTTTTTCACCAAAAACTGTCTGCTTTTCTCTCAGTGTAAAACATGAAAAATTACAAGATCACAACAACGATTATAAAATCTAGGCATTGAAATAATCAACTAGAGACTCATAAACAATTTATACCTTGCCGCTGAAAAGTACGGTCTAAAGGCAGGCAGCACGGCAGGAGTGTGTTATTGAAATCTAAATATAGGGAGGATACATGAGTAAAAAAAAAAAACAAAAAAAGTGAAAGATACAAAAGTAAAAAAGTAAAAAATTTACGCTACCGTTAATCGGTTTAGCTTTAGCCGAATTGAATTTTGAAATGAAATGAAATAATCAACGAGAGACTCATAAATCTTGGCTGCCGCCTTCGCCGCCTGTGATTGCTGCCTTTGTAATTTCTGTTTATGTTTTTTTTCTTGTTACTTGCTTTGTTTTTGGGTTTCGTAGCGAGTAGCTCTTTGCCTGCGTTTTTGTTGTATTTGTTATTATCCTTATTTCTGATTTATGATGTGTTAGACTTTTGAGGCTTATAAATTGCATGTGCTTGCTATGCGGCTTTTGTCTGCACCGACGTGTGTGTATGTGGGTGTAAGTGCTCATACATATATATGTACAATACATACATATGTATCTAAAGTATATTTGTAGTTGTAAGGCATGTGTGCCTTCGCTGGTGTGCGTGCTTGGCGCTTTCTGGCCATGTTGACAGTTTGATTACACTTTGCATGCAAAATAATAAAGTCTTAGACAGCCGTACGTTGTAGCGTTCGGGGAGTATTTGTCAGCAGTCATACACATACAAATGAATTCTATTAAATGAATATGTGCTTTTAAGAGCTGTCATAGACGCACTACACATCTGGGTGTGTGTGTTCATGGGTTTAGAAATATTTCAAAGATTCATAAATGTTTCAGCATATTTCTGTTGAATTTTACTGTTAATTTAATTCTTTAGTTCTTTGAAATTGAAAATGCTGTGCAAAATTCCTACAGGACTGCATATATGCCAGCACAAACACACACACATGAATATAAATATATACATATGTATATTTGATTATAAGCACAAATATCTGCAGATAATTTAATTGTGTGTAAAGTATCTATTATGTGTGTCACTTACACACACATACACATAAATATACATAAACACAAAAATGCTGTTATTTATTTGTCTGTGGCATTGCAAATTCCCCACAGTATCTTACTCGATTTCAATGCATAGCACATTGTCGTTGTAGGGGCTTTGTTTGTTGGTTTGGGACTTGAAAGACCGAGCACGTTGTGGCGTACAAGTATACTCTCAAGCCAACAAAAGTACAATAAATTAAGTTAAATACTGAAAAATGAATTATTTTCAGGATTAAGGCAAAATAACCATGCCTTGGTTATGTAATAAATGTTGAGAATTGAATGTCGACAGTAGTACTATTCGTTAAAGAATTGGTTGGAGCAATGATTACAGTATTATTATACTTTGAGGGTAACGAAGTAGTCCTCTGCATACTAGACTTTTCAAGTGGAATGAAGAAAACTGTTTGAAGTTCCATACTTCAATGAGAGCCAAATTACAACAATAATGAAGTCGGTGTACAGCGGAGCGACCGTGAGCGCGAGTAGTAATGTAGATAATTATGAAGAAAATCTGAAAGAACTGGTACTTGAAGAAAGGGAAAATAGAGGTTTTTGGATCAAATAATATACCTATCAAGAAGCTAGACACCTACCGGAATACCCTGTAATAGATAGTTTTAAAGAAATATTGAAAAAGAGGTGAGATTAAAGTCAAGTTGAGCTCAAGCAAAATTTATACACAACATCGAATTGATGCTCACTATCTAAAAGCCTAACAAATACGATCTTCTAACACGTCTCTGGTTCAATGTCACTGAAGATAGTCTGTGATGGGTTCAAATCTAGTCAGAGGAAAGCTTTTAAAACTGAGAGTAATAAATCGGTGAGTTCGGCGAGTAATATAATCTTCCAAATAGTCTAAAAATTTATAAATAATCTCTATTTAAAAGCTGAATTTATTCTTGTAAATATTTTATATATATATATATATACATTGTAGGTAATATAATATAATTATGTTTATGTAACATATGTAAGTATTTTTAAAATTACCTGGATATGGTTCAGCACAACAGGGATAATATTTCTCATGTCGCTCTGCTGGCACACCTAAAATATCCCACTCCACGCTAGGATAGTACTCACGCAAATCTATACCAATTTCGACTTTGTTATCTTTATCGTTTCGCTGATTGATGTGCTTTAAATCGATCTAAGGAAAAAGAAGAGGAAATTTGTTAAAAATATTATTTCTGAAACATTAAAATATAGTTCAAAATTTAGAAAAAAGTCTTAAAAGTATCTTTGAAAAAATATATTTGTAATGTAAAATTAACTCAATGGTTCCTTTCTTACCTGATCACCATCATAGGTCCACGAACCGAATTTCATGAAGCATGTCTGCTGATCGAACGGGAAATATCGTACATCGATTTCACAGGACGATTTGAAAATAGCCGGCGGAGTCCAAACGACCTTGCCGGTGTAATGGAGAATAGCTTTCGTCATGGTGGTGACGACGTATTCACCATCAGCGCTGTTGGAAATAATAATTATATACGATTGCATAAATCCTAATATAATATATATAAGTAAGTGATAAGATAAAAAAAATTGGCACACTGGTGTACTTCAATATCTCGTCATTCTTTGAATAATCTATCTTTGAAAACTTAAAACAAAACTGTGATCGGTGCCTAGATCCATATAGAAAGACATGCTCCCAGACTGATAGCAAGAGTTTACCACAACAGTATTTGGATGATATGGACCGATTGCAGAATGAAGGATTCTAAGAGAGTAAGGTTAAATTTTGTGGTTGATTTTCGATTTGAAGATCACACCACGAACACTTTTTTATATAAATATTTGCTTTAAAGTTGATATCCTCATATAGATGTTTAAGTAATTTAAATTTATTAAATATAATATATATGTATGTGGAATTCATATTTATGAAGATCAATAATTCGAGCTATTTTATTTCATTTTTTAACCATTTACAATTCCGTTTGAATATGAAAGCGAAAAGTGAATTCAAATGGAATAATTGACAAATTAGAAATTTTAATTGCAAAAATTGCAACATCGTTTGACCTTACAGGGTGGTAAAAAATCAAAGTATATAAATATAGTCGATGTTAAACGGTTTGAGTAGAGTATTCGGTCATTTGGTTTGGCTGAAATGTGAGTAAAATTATAACTGAGATTTTATACTTTCAGCGAAGCCCAAACTAATAAATATTTAACAGTAGATATAGTATTTTACCGGGAATATTCGCTAACTAAAATGGTTGAAATTCATTGCAAACATTTCTGCTCTCTACAATACTCACTTATTATAGAGCACTATATCGGGCAGCCAAATATGCTCCGACGGTACATACAACTCCGTAACGCCACCATATTCCGAGGGATCCCATTTGAATTTGTGATCCTGCCATTCGTGTTCGAGCCAAACGTTTGTCGTTAAGATTTGATCTTTCAAATTCTGTAAAGAAACAAAGGGTGAAATGCAGGAAAAAAAATTAAATAAATTTTTTACAATGTCAGTTAAATATCGACACAATGATTGCATAAAATTACCCCGCACCAAGGCTGGATGAATGGCAGCGGCAGTGAGAGAGAGCATAACATGAAAAACTAGAGTTGATTGAAAAGGCAACCAACACTTAAGCATTTGCGAAATGGCTGCAGGCATTCGAAGAAACCCGTTGGCAATCGCATTGAATTGCCAACTGAGCTGTTCGACGACGACGCCTGTGAGCGCCTGATTGTGTGCTTTGATTTTTGCGCATTTTTTTGCTTTACTTCACTCTGTATTCACTATTTCATTGCTATTTCTATTTTTATGCGCTACGTATTTTGTGTGTGTGTGTGTATTGGTGTGTGCTGATTTCCTTTCGCTATAATTGCTGACCTTTTGTTTCAAAGTGCGCGCTTTTAATTTCGCCCGCATGTCCTTTTCCATTCATTATAGTGCAAATGAAAAGTCTAATTTCTTGACTATTAAATTTATTTCCTCATGCAATTGAAGAAGAGAAATGTGTATAAACCATTTTTTTACAGTTTTTTATTCGACCCAACACTTTTGCATAGTAATTGCCTTTTAGGTGTACTCTACTAGTTTGTTTGTGTGTGTGTGCGTTGTATGACTTTGTCTGTCAGTCAGTTGATTTGATTCTCGAGATGTGTGTGTATGTGTATGTGTAGACCGGTGTCTATTTGACACCATCAAATTGCTGTTGAATTGGCACTTTTTTGTGTCCTTTGTTGGCAATAAAAGGGACAGACTTTGATATTATTTCGGCGCTATTGGTGAATAAAGGTGTAAGGCAAGTTTTTAGCGCACCTTTGTGATTGCTTAGCGCTGTATGGAGTCAGTCGACAGCATAGACAGAAATGTGCTCAATTTAATTTTGGAATTGCTGATAAAAAGATAGAAGTACGAACAGACAAACTTGGTACACCAGTTACTTAGCCTTAGGGGCGTTAACAACTTCAAATACAATTGAAGGCGCCACTTTGTCTCCATGTGTGTGAGTGTGCCAAATGGTAAGGTTTTAAAACTGTTTGAAATTGTATATTTTAAAATGAAATTAAGAAAATAAATTCTTGAAATATAATTTGAAAATGTGTTGATGTGGCAATTGAAGTTTATGTGTGTTAATATAGCGATATCTGTATGCTGAACATCGAAGCATCAAAGTCACATTGGAGAATACTGGCAAGAGTGCTGAAATTAGTGCCAATATATTGTGCAGAATTGTGAGAGAAGCTTGATATAAAAGTTTATCGTCAGAATCTAGTAATAGGTTCAAAGGAACTCACACTCACACACGGGGCTTCTGCAAAAAAAGAAACAAGAATATTAGTTTTACAACCTTAGCAGACGTGAGATAGATGATTGGTCCAGAAAAACAGTATAGTACAGAATTTTTCATTCATTCAACCACGTCTTGGCTCATAGAATCGCGTTTGCCATCATGAGTTACTTAGGACTGAGTAGGCAATTTAAAAGTAATTCTTCTCTCGACAAACCAAAACTAACCTCTACAAGTCGCTTATTATTCGCATCCTGTATTATGACACAGTTCGGCGTAAAAAGATACATAGGTCATGTTGTCCGAATGGATGAAAGCATTCCAGCTTTGAAAGTGTTCGATGCAGTGCCCGCTTGTGGAAGCAGAGGAAGACTTCCACTCCGTTGGAAAGATCAGGTGGAGGGCAATCTGATTTCGCTAGGTGTTTACAATTTGCGCCAAATTGCAAGAAGAAGAATTGAATAGCGCGCTATTATTGATTCAGGGCAACGAGATTGCAGACGGGATTGCCAAAAGTGTGGGCCTCACAGTACGATAATCTGGATGAGGTATCGTTATTAAATCCAGATAACCTTCTAAAATCGGCGTCAAGCGCAGGCATCCTAATGGATGACTACTCCTCATTGACTACGTGACGGCACTCCATCTGGTATCGCAAAGGATCCAAACTGGTATATGTGTGGCTTATTGGCATACCAGACTAACCTAACCTAACCTATTATTGATTCGGCCATTAATCGTGTAAGCGCGTAAGCGGTGCCTTCGCCAATCAAACGCACATACACAGACAACTCCACATAATAAACTCCTCTCTAGTGAGAAAAAAGTATACTGTAATTGCGGAGACAGTTCGGAATGTCGAGAAATTTCATTGAAGAGCTCAGATTAAAGCGAGGACTAAGGAAAAAGCGTCATAAATGCTTAATAGGGGTTCTGGAACTGGAACGGGATAGTGAAAGCACACGTCGACGATAGCAGAATAAAGCAAGTGATGTCATGGGAACTGGAACATACGATTTTGAACTCCATTTTAGTATTCGGCCTCTTCAAATTCAAGTAATCCCAAAGCTTTTCCATTTGGGTTCAATAAACATAGATACCAGATACCAGATAGTTTTAAAAGCAAATAAAGAAGATTATATTTAGTAACAAGAGAACTCTTTCTCACATTAACCTCCAGGGCATACGGACATAATTATTCTACCAAGTATAAATTAGGAAGATCGAAAATGCAGTATGATTTTAAAGAAAAACACTTTTTTGGTTTAGTTATAGCTATTTATTTCCAATGACCATTTTCTTTTGCACTCAGAACAGTCATTGGAACCAAATCCGGAAATATGGTGAATGCAGAAGAAAATAGTAATGAATGCATGCAATTGGCAATCTATTTTTTTAGGTTGTCTGAAAGGCATGTTCAGCGCAATTTAACTAACTCGAAGACTATAAAGCAGGTAGTGAGAGTCTAACAAACAGTATTTCAAATAGATTGCTATAATAAATTAGTTGAGTTCGAAAGAAAGTTCGCTACTGATTTCAAGACATTTTATTTAATTTCTTCTTCTTGTTAAATTGCTTATATCCTTTTTTAATTATAACTATTTAGCCAATTAACAAACATAATAATTTCCATCACTCAAACACACTTACCAAATCGATCAGCTGTGATAAGCGCAGGCCGAGTTTTACCAAAACCGTGTCCGTATTATTGCTAACAGGTCGTATGAGCCGATTGTAATTGCTGAGCAGATCATCGTAGAGCCGTTTGGCGTCGGGATTCGCGTGCACTTGGACAACGCTTTCGCAGAGCAATAGCAACACAATTAAAAGGCAAATAAATTTGCAATTTAGCCAATAAGTGGCTAAATTGCGTAGCGATGACATTTTCTACAACTTGCTTAGTTTAAGCACCGTTATTTGCATATCTTAATAAGGTTGAAAAAAATCGTGTGCGCGCTTAAAAGTATGCAACGCTAGATTGATAAAGACAAAATTCAATGCATATTTACGGACGCATATGACATAGTTGCTGCGAGCACAGGCATATTAGATTTGCAACGGAGCCGCTTGTGGTGGTGGTTACCGTCTATTTTTACTGCACCCACCTTATGCTTGTCGTCGCTTATTTGTTTTCTTACGATTTTTACTTTTTATTTATTTTGCTGCGTTGATGTAGCTTTTGTTTTTGCCTTTTGCTTTTAGTACACTTTGCTGTGACGTCTAAGCGATTTAGTACTAAAAGCAAGTACTAAGAGTCTCTTTTGATACAAGCTGGGTGTAGAAACGTCAGCAAATTGAACAGCTGGAATAACACTCGCTCCTCGTGAAATGACAGCGGTAAGCTGTTGCTGAGAGTTTATCGCGCTGAGAGAGCGTGTGCTTCGTGTCAAGTGGGAAGCGCAGGACTGGGCGTACTTGGTGTGAGCGGTATGAAATGTTGTTGCTATTGTTGTGATGCGCACGTTTTGTTGCCGAATTTGTTGTTGTTTTGTTGAGTGCTTGTAGCGTCCGTTATATGTGTCATTATGTTATTTGTTCTGTGTTTTTTTTGTGATTTTGGCCTGTGTCATTGACTTGATAGTTGCTGATGGCGGCCGCAACGCGCCTAAAAATATACTTTCGTTTTTTTTTTTTGGTTCACCAATATTTTGCTCTCATTTTTGGACAACACGTTTTTGGAGAAATATTTAAATTTTTTAGTAAATACTTTGAAGTTGTTTATTTTATTTTGAAAACTTGAATTAACTTTGTTCCAAATTATAAAGCATTTTTCGTGTAATACCGTTAGATATTAATTGACTTTTATTTTCAACACATTTTTTCACATTTCTCTTTGCACTGGCTATTGCAACTACTTTCGTGCACTGGAGACGCGCCGTAACATCACAGTTCCTTGCGCAAAAATATCAAAAACCGTACTGAAGCGCTGAGTATTGTTTTTGTAGCGTCGCTGCCATTGCCGCTAAAATATTGTAAGCGTGCCACAATGCCGCATCTGATTTGTCGCTTCGCTCGCACAAAAAAACAAAGAAATTCCAGCACAAACGAAAGTGGAAGCTGTTGGATGCTGCAAAAGAGCCACGAAGCAAGCTCGCTCCAAGCGCTTTCTCTCAGTTGAGCGCAACTTTTTTTGTAGCTGAGTGTGCAATGGAAAGTATATTTCATTGCAGCGAGTTTCACACACACTCGCCGTATTTAGTTTCAAGTTGGTTGTAGTTAATTTATTACGTTTTAAGGGCGTGCTTCGTGCTTTACATTGTATCCTGCATCTAATGTCTGCTAACTGCTATATATTGTGTGCCATGTTGACAAGCATTCTTGTTTGGTGCGAGTGTATTGGTACATGCGCTTTGAATGAAATTGGAGAAGGCCTGCTCAATTGAAGAAAGGTTGAAATGAAAATTTATTTATTTGTTTTAATACATGCAGTGTGATATTTAAATAAATTATTTTGGTAATATTTAGGAGTAAAAAATTATTATATTCAGTTTAGTTTTTATCGACCCATTTATTTATTTTTGTTTTTTTACTATTATAATTCCGTAACGCTTGTACATAATACTTAAAATAATATAACAAAGATGAAAGGAGCATCTTCCAATATATCGGTTAAAATCTTAGCATAAATATTATCTCTGATATGTGACAACTCTCTTTTAAAAAATAGCGAAAACAGAAAATATTGGAGAGTTTGGAGGAAATTGGTTCAAAAGTAACGCTAGTTCCCATCTGGCTGAATTTATAACGTCCGATGAGTTGGATATCTTAACAAAATGAAGTGAAAATCTTTTGTTGGACAAACTCTTTTTTGGTGTGGAAAATTGGTAAATTCGGTTCAAGACCGATATATTATATATGTATATTAATTTTCGTAACTGTGGCAGACTATATTACTATTCTAGAAATTATTTATCAAGCATGAGGCATTAGGAATTAAATTACCTAAAATATATTGAACAGGTCCGGATCTTCTCTTTTCCAAATATTCCCAATATATTGATTAATGAGATTTGGTATGGTATATCTCAGGTAATGACTTGTTTAAAATCAAGTTCTTGAAACATTAATAGTCGTGCAATCAAAATAAAAGTGTACTATTAAAAAATTATAATTAATTATAATAAATACTTTTAAAGTTTCACTATGAAAAGGTAGTGACAATAAATTTTTTGTAATTTCATATTTATTTTATTTTATTTCAATTTAATTTAAATTAATTTAATTTATTTATTTTTTTATTTTATTTTTTTTATTTTATTTTATTTTATTTTGTTTTATTTTATTTTATTTTATTTTATTTTATTTTATTTTATTTTATTTTATTTTATTTTATTTTATTTTATTTTATTTTATTTTATTTTATTTTATTTTATTTTATTTTATTTTATTTTATTTTATTTTATGTTATTTTATTTTATTTTATTTTATTTTATTTTATTTTGTTTTATTTTATTTTATTTTATTTTATTTTGTTTTATTTAATTTAATTTAATTTAATTTTGTTTTATTTTATTTTATGTATTTTATTTCATTTAACTTTAAATATTTCTAGTTTGCATGAACACACACATTTGAACATTTAAATTTTATGTTATACTCAACATTAAAAAATTTCGGGGTTTGTTTTTCAACTGTTTCTCTCCCGAATTTATAAGTGTTTCTGTTAGCTGTTAAATTACTCTTTTTATCTGTTATACACCTCTCTTTTCTGTTATTATATTATTCTTCATATGGCAAGTCTCCAAAACTACGGACTTAACAGGTTTTTAACAGCTCAATAATACTGCAACGTCAAAGGCTCAGACTCAACTCAGACTTATTTTGTTTTATATGAAATTATCTCTATATATTTGCGAAATTCTCAAAAATATCTTGTATGATACTCTACTGAACAAAAATAAATACGATTTCTAAATTTCAAAAACACTCAGATTTTCCTTCGGTGGTTGAGAGAAGTGCTTTTTAAATATTATTATAAATTAGGTTTTCTGTATGATTCCTTTTTTTTATCTCTGTTGGGTTGGTTGGGAACCTCAATTTTTAGCAACTAACATGTATGGACTAATTCTAGTCTAAACTACAGTTAAAGATGACGCATAATTGTATTAAAAAGCATGGTTGTTTTGTAGACTTTTCTCTTTAAAATATTCAACTACCTCTCATTAACTTTGATGTTTAAATAACACTGTGATAGCTTTTTTCAAAATAAAAAAAAACAAGACCAAATTCGACGGTTTCCCCCTATTTCGGGTCCTACGAATCGAACTGCATCATTACTTTTTTGAGTTACAATCATGGTTTCATACAAAAATTTTTGTTGAAGTTTTTCATCAAAGTGGCCAATTGTAAGAGAAAGGCACATTTTTCTTCGGCACATTTTTCATTTTAGGTAAACTTTCTTTGGCAAAGCTTCTCAGAATAAGTCCGTCTTATAAGATACAAAAAAAAAAATAAAACAGCACACTAACATCGTTAGTGTAGCTTTTTTAAAAAATACAAATTTTGTTAAGTTTTCTTTATAATGGTTAGTTTGCTCAGAACGTTGTCTTTGCTTAAGTTTCCTACTATTACAAGATGTCACTCAATGTATAAGTATCAAAGGGTAAATTAAAATATTGACGAAACGTGAGGGAAAAAACATTAAAAAATGGATTAAATTTTAGTTTTTTCGACATATTGGCTATAAGAACACAAAAAACATTGGTTTTGGGGTTTACGGTCATCTAAGAACTTAAAGACGGACTTATTCTGAGAAGCTTTGCCAAAGAAAGTTTACCAAAAAAGTCAACATTGAAAAAAGTTAGACACCGAAGAAAAATGTGCCTTTCTCTTACAATGGGCCACTTTGATGAAAAACTTCAACAAACATTTTTGTATGAAACCATGATTGTAACTCAAAAAAGTAATGATGCAGTTCGATTCGTAGGACCCGAAATAGGGGGAAACCGTCGAATTTTGTCTTGTCTTTTTTTTTGACTAACACAGTGTAATTAGAATATTAAAACAGTTAGTTAAATTTATTAATTTAATTAAGTATTTGGAGATAATTTTTTAAGTCTCTTTATGAAAACCTTCAAAGTGGTTTACAAAACATTAAATTTTATGAAAAAATGTATTCTCTATTTATTTATTTAATTTTCTAAGAATGTTTTTTAGTATGAGACGATAGTCAGTCCTCATATTATCAAGATCTTTACAAGCAATAGTCTATAACCTGAACTCCATCGGTCCAGTCTTAGATGACTTCCTCTGAGCCCGATTTTTAGTTTGTTTCTCACTAATTTCTTCATCGATAACTCCGGTTCTGAAACTTCAAACGAATTTCTTTTATTGAAAAAGGTCTCGAGTCAATCATTTCTGTGAGAAAACATAATTCGATAAATTATTTTTGAATATCTTAATATTGGCTTGGCTGTTGGTATACCGTGAAGTTTATGTATTGAAAAGAGATAACAGATATACTGTAAGCTGTGTAAGCTTTCTTATCATAATGTTTAAGTTCAAAAATAAATAAATAACTAATATTTCGATATTCTTTAAATGGCAAAAATCCATCCGCAATTAAGCGAACTCACCGCATACCCCACTATTTATTTCTTGATTTCAGCAATGTTTCTCCCTCATGCTATCTGATGAACTTATTCGAAAAGTTGCGAATATACATAAATACCATGCCTAAGTCCATAAAGATCTATGCTGTGTGATAATTCTACATTTGTCCTTTATGTTTGCGAAAGTTTCGAAAGCTCGTGAACTGCAATTAATTACAAGGCAAAAACTACAAATTACATAAGGCGAAGAGAAGGCACTTGGAACATACCGTTATCAGCGCGACAAACAACAATAATACAACTAAATAACAATATTTACACGTGAACAACAACAATAAAACAAACAAGTGCCATTCGGTGAGCACTAATTGACAAGGTGTGTCATAAAAGTGACAGCCGATACCGTTGAAGCTAAGTTGTTATAACGGTAACTGCGTAAAAGTCGACACTTGCCGACGAAAAGGCCAACAAATGACGGTTAAAAGCTAGTCAAAGCAGGGGGCGAAACGGCAGAAGTGTCGGAGAGGGGTATGACGTGAAAGCGGCGAAGTAACGAGAGTTGTCACTATAGTTTGCATGTAGATGGCTGACGCAAGTGTTGAGTGATGTGTACTGGGAGTATGACAGTCAGGCTGCGCGCTGAAAAGTATGCTACGAATAGTGCGTTAATAATGCCTAAGCACTGACAACGAAATAGTAAATTAACACGATGATTGCTGAAGCATAACCGGAGGGCGGGGAACGGCTAACAGTGAGTAGAGTACTAGCCAAGTTCGAAGGGAAAAACAAAAATCAAATAGCGGCAAACGGGCAAGTGTGTAATGACTTGCAGGCCATCATAGTGCGCAGTTTCACACTTTTCCCTGACACGTGCATGTGTTGCTGTGGTTGTTGCTGGTGCTTACTGCTCGCTAAGTGTGGCTGCGTGTATGTGTGCGTTGGGAGTACAACAACGAAAACTCAATTAAAATTTAAATTTTGCAACGCAACAAAGTAAATGACAAAAGTTTTGGCGTGATTGCTTGGCACAATTCTACGCAATAACAGCAAAAACAAAAGCAACAACAACAACAACAACAAAACTCAGGAAAGTGTAAATTAAAATTGCGCCAAAAATATGCAAAGCAGGCTGCAAAAAACTATTACATAAATAATAAACTTAAAAAGGTTGCACGCACTTGCCTTTATGTATGTATATATGTATTTTTGCGACCGGCAACCACTGGGAGTACAAGCACTAATAATCTGCACTTTAATTGCGTAGCTTCAAAATTTTGTCATTATACAGTTGTTGTTGTTGTTGTCAAGGTAAAATATCAGCATAAACGTTAAGTAAAGATGCCTCAACAAAGAAAGATGCAACACCAATGCAAAACTTCTACACACAAAACTGCAAAATTCAAAGTGATTAATAATTCCCAATGTGTCCATTGCCGACTTCCGTTTTGCTGGCGTAGTCTTTTGCTGCTAGACGCAAGGCAGCAAGTAAGAAAAGAAAAGAACAGCAACAACAACAAAGAGCTAAAGAAAGCGACGATATGATTGTCGGCTTACAGCTGAAATTGCTTGCTTGCTTGCTAGTATTTAATGTAGTGAGTGTGTGTGTGTGTGCGTGTCTTTGTGGTAGATTCATTTATGCGCTTCTCCGCTTCGTTTGCGTACGACACCCGCAAGGAAATGAGAAAAGTTTCACTAGTTGACGCCGAGTTGCGTGAAGTTGAGTTGCCGTTAAGTTGGGCGACGTTCATTTGGCTTGACTTGCGTTGATTGCATTTAAGAATGTGCTCTGCTCTGGTGTATGTGTGGGCGTGCGTGAAGAGCCCTGTAGGAAAAATTCGGAAAGGCAAATTCGGAAAAGTTTTTTAAGAAACCACATATAAGCAAATATAGAAATTCTGTTGATTTTTTATCGAGCAGTTGTGCTTCAATATGTGGAGAAGAGACTTGAGGTATTGGTATTCATGAGGAAGTTTAAGGTGCGATACCAGTGTCACTTTCAAAAAATCGATTTTGTTTGGGTTATTCGATGGTTTATACATTCAAAAATATAAATATGAAATCGCCAAGGTCTTGAATAGATTGTGAATGGCAACGTTCTACGACCTACGATCTTTTTCATTGGTTAAAAATTGTCAATTTGGTATTAAAAGCGTTCATTTTTTGTACCTTAAAATATGACAGAACCACGCCGTTTTGTTAATTTTTGATATTTTTCAAAAAAAACATAGGAAAGAAATATAGGAAATACCCTCAACTTTAATAATCTTTTTGATTTTTTTCTTCAGCTATTCATTCGGCTGGAATCATGTCATCAGTTGGAGAACTTTTTTTGGCACCTCCGAACGCAGCACATAACTCCGTTATTTTTCAATATTTTTGTAAAAAAAAATCTTAAAATATATCTGATTATGTCCTAAAAACTTTGAAACATGCGATCGAATACTTTTAAAATGAACATGTATATATATGTCAGACTTCATTCAACAAATGCTCATATTGCTCCGATTTCAATATTTTAGTCGTTTGCAAAGTTTGATTGTCTAATGGCACTATTTTTTACATCAATATTGTTTAGGAATGGTGAGAGCATTTACATAATAAAGTCTCATTAACTAACTTCGTAATTCATTTCTCTCACAAAATGATTTCCTACAGGGTACGCTTACATCATTCATGTGCCAGCTAATTTATTGTTGCTTTTGTTATTTTAGTAGGTACACTTGAAAACAGTTTTTTTGCTTGGTTTACTGCAATGTACACAACTTACTTATCTCTTGTACTACACGCTTCGCTCAGCGTATGAGTTGCAAATTAGGAGTAAATAATTCGTCTCTTTTTTCACAACGAAAAATTTCTATCATTAGTTAAAAACGATGGTGTCATCTCATTGTACATACTAGTTATTTATAATATGTTTAGGTGTGTGATGTGATGCTTGAGTTTTGCACGAAGTCATGCTGTTGATATATATTTATATGTTAATATAAGTACGAGTATAGATGATTGCTTTGCTGATAAAAATAAGCTTCGAAAATATGACTGAGAAATTTATTTTGTTGTACAACAATATGTTTGTAAAAACTTGCATATATAGATGCTTCCTCTTTAATATGCATACTTACAGTTATTTTCATATATTATTATACATATGTTATTTGAATTTTACGAATTTAATTTTTTTACAAAAAATTTCGACATTTTAAAGTGTTGTTTGTATGTTTATGCAAGTGAAGTGATATCTAAAGCTGATTCATATTAAATTTTAAGCAAATAATACATTAAAAAAATTTTGGGAAAAAAACCTATGAAAAGTTCGCAAAAAAATGCATGGAAAAAGTGGTTGAAAATCATCACCAAAGCTACAAAGTCATTGCTTGGTGATTTCGGTTTCTAAAGGCCTCCGCTTTATCAGAAACTTCCCCTTCGTTTAGTAGATTTATTTCTTTCTTGGTGTACCGAGTAACGAAGCGAATGATATTCAGAGGATGTCTAAGGTTTGGTTATGTACCGCACTCATGGAGAGAGGCTAGGGTGGTTTTCATACCGAAGGCAGGTAAAAACAATCCAACCTACTCGAAAGAGTTCAGGCCCATAAGTCTTACCTCTTTCCTTCTGAAGGCGCTGGAGAAAATACTAGATGCACATATAAGGGACACAGCGCCTCCTGGCAGCTTGTCAAAATCGCAACATGCGTATACAAAAGGCAGATCCGTGGAGACTGCACTCCATTCACTGGTATATAACATTGAAAAAGCTCTAGAATACAAGGAATATGCTCTGGGAGCATTCCTGGACATTTCGGGCGCATTCAATAATGTGTCTACGGAATCCATACTGCGAAGTATTGAGTCAATGGGGGTTGAGCCTGTCATACAAAGGTGGGTGAAAAACCTCTTGATGTCTAGAAAGATAAAATCAGAATGGAATGATGCCAGTGTGACCAAGGAAGTCTGTAGAGGTACTCCGCAAGGCGGAGTGCTATCTCCACTCTTATGGACACTAGTGGTAAACTACTTACTAAAACAGTTTGAAAACAAAGCTCCCAAGATAACAGCGTATGCGGATGACATCGCCATCTTAATAACGGGAAAGTGTCTGCACACTGTCAGCAGTATAATGACCAGCACTCTCAGCACTGTCAATAACTGGGCAACGCAAGCGGGACTGGGGCTTAATGCGGAAAAGACAGACCTTCTGGTGTTTACTAGAAGGTACAAAATACCTGCATGGAGGCCCCCTTCGCTAAATGGGACCGAGCTCCCGCTCAAGGACCGTACCAAATACCTAGGGGTAGTCTTGGACACCAAACTTCTGTGGAAGTACAATGTGGAGGAGAGAGTGAGGAAAGCCAGTAATGCTCTGTATGCATGCAGGAAGATGCTTGGCACTACCTGGGGGCTTTCTCCCACTCTCATGCATTGGTGCTACACAGCAATAGTGAGACCAATTCTGCTCTATGGGGTTTTGGTATGGTGGACGGGTACCAGAAAATCTACATATCGGTTCAGCGGCTTACAGCGCTGCGCGGCGAAATCGGCGGGTCGACTGATGGCAATAGGTGAATTCACATACAGAACTTTTGGACACAGCTCGGTTGCTAAGAGCAGTCTGACAGGTATTGACTATCTGGTCCCATTCTACAACTGGGAAAGAGGTTTCATGGTAAACATGGAAAAGGATGGTTGGCACAAGGGCACCGTAACTACACGAAACACCTTAAACATCTATACGGATGGCTCTAAAATGGATGAGGGAGTAGGTGCAGGAATATACTGTCCAGAATTAGGCATAAGACAACCGTTCAAACTGCCGAACCACTGCAGTATATTTCAAGCAGAGGTCTTTGCTATTGGGAAGGCAGCAGAGCTAGCCTCCAGCGCACAAGGCCAATACTCTAAAATTAATATCTACGTAGACAGCCAAGCAGCAATCAAGGCAGTAACCTCGTGTCGAATATCGGCCAAAAGTGTCCTGAGCAGCAGGGCAGCAGTGGTGAGGGTCGCCAGATATATGAGGCTACACTTCTACTGGGTGCCAGGCCATAAAGGCATCGAGGGCAACGAAATCGTAGACGGGATTGCCAAGAGTGGTGTACAGCTGTCACCCGGAAACATGATCAACATCGCTAAACCCATGCACATTCTATACGATGACATAGACAGGTGCATGGCAAGAAGAATCATATCTCGCTGGAAGGATCTACCAGGGTGTAAAACTGCAAAGGTCATGTGCAAAGCGGTAGATCAAAAATATACAAGGTTCCTACTGGAGCTCGATAGAAAGGGCTGTAGGACCATGGTTGGCATTCTTACCGGTCACAGCCTTGTAGCGGCACATGCCTATAAAATGGGGCTGTCAGAACGGGAGGAATGCAGAAAATGTCAAGAGTGGGGCACCAAGGAAACAGTGGAGCATCTCTTGTGCGTATGTCCTGCGTTAGCGAGACAGCGTGTTAGATACTTAGGGGCCCCACTGTACGATAAGCTAGAGGAGATATCGTCAGTGAAGCCTCATAAACTATTAAAATTCACGACAGGCGCAGGCATCCTGAACGATGACTACTACTCAGGGAATACGTAAAGGCACTCCATTCTGGTATCGCAAAGGACCATAACTGGTCTATGCGTGGCCTGCAGGCCTACCAGACCAACCTAACCTAACCTAACCTAACCGAGTAACGAAGTACCAGCCTGACAAGATTGATAATTTTTTCGATACATGATAACGTTAAATTTAACGTTCATTTCATTTTTGTTTCAAATTTCAAAATTTACCACACTACTGAGATGGAGTGAGTAACTGTGAAAAGTATGTTCAGTTTTAGTTTTTTTGTCGGAAGCTCTCAATTAACTCCAGTTTTCGGCTGCCAGACCATTGCAGCGTCTTTCAGGCATAGGTAGCTGCCATCAAAGTGGAAGTAGATATACTGCTTCGAAGTGCAGTATCCTTCAGAGAGGGGTTTATTCACTCCCATAACAGAGCGGCAATACTGTCCTTGGATTCGATGACAGTGCGCTCTAAGCTAGTAAGGGAGTGCCTAACATCGTTATCAGTAGCTTTGAACTACTTTAAAATCCGACTTGTGTGGGTACCCGTTTACCGCGGAATCGCTGGAAACTGTAAAGCGGATCAGCTTGCAAGAGAGGGTACCCTAGCAATATTGGCGCCGGAGTGGAAACGTGTGGGCAGTCCGTGGTCCACTTGCTCCAGAGCGCTGGACACACTGTGTTTGAGCTCGTCAAGCGCTGGAGAACAACCAGCACCTGCGCAGTAGCGAGGTCCTTTTAGCCCACAGTGGATCGAAAACGGTCTTTGCAGCTACTGTCTCTTAATAAGGCTAATCTCTCCGCGATGATTGGAATGCTTACTGGTCATTGCCCAGTAGGCACACACGCGGTGAGGCTAGCGATCATGGCAGAGGCTAGTTGCCAAAGCTGTTTGGAGGAAGGCGAAGAGGAATCGTCCAAACAATTCCTCCTTCAATGTCCAGCATTCGCCAGACTTAGGATAAATCACCTCGGTAGGCATATTTTCTGCGAACCCAGCGAAGTGACTGGAATCGACATTAGCCGACTTAAGAACTTTATTATTAATTCCAAGCGCTTCGTCGCAACATAAGGATCTTAGTGATTCGTTAGGAGTTTTTACGGGTGTCACAATCGACAGTCGAATCTGTCTCAGTGCGATTCTCTGCATTTGCGGAGATCTACCCCTTAACCTCACCTAATCTAACATTAATTATTGGGTAGGAATTAGTTTTCGCCACTATCACATGACTTTTTTTATTAGAAAATGGTTCACAGTGCGTCATATAAACGAGAAGAAGAGCTAAAAAGTTGAAATTCTTTCTTACAAAACTTTTGAAATGACCAAAATATCAACATTTTCTAAATAAAGTAAATAAAGTTTCTTAGAAGCAAAGCCACAAGCATGTTACATTTGCTAACAATTACGAATAATGGCTAAAGGGAGAGAATGCGAAAGGAATAAGGGGAAAATTCATATTAAATATTGAAGTACACTACTAAGAAACACATTAATTTGTTTGTTGTTGTGAATGCACTTTAAGACTTTGCTGTAGAGTAAAGAAAACCAATGAAATGGTTGTTGCTTCAAGAAGTTTCTATGTACATAATGTTATAGGAAATAAGTTTTTCTAAGACATGCGAACAACACTATACGCACAAATGCATTTTTATACACATTTATTTATGTTACGTATACGCCACGTCTGCTCAATTTACCATTATTTTCCATATAGTTTGAGTAATTATAAGGCAGAAGTACTAATAATTTTTATAAATATTCCAAAGAATTGAATTAAATTTTAGTTTAATACATATATACATATATATTATATATATATATATTTAGTTACATTTACACTGAATATATTCAACTATACAGCATATATTGCCACTGTCCTTGTGGTTAGCTTCTTCTTATGAATTTTAATTTTGCTACCAACATTTTAAAATTTTATTTAGTAAATGCAATTGCATTAACGTCACTTGATATGTCATTTCAGATATAATCTCTAATTCGCAGTAGCACCCTGCAAAGTAACTCTTGCGACAGCTTACCAAAGTGACATTATTAATGAGTTAAATAGCTACACTTCACCTTGACTGCACATTAAGCCATAAACAGACACACCTACAAGCATATGTATGCATACACGAGCAAATGAAAATGTAAATACTAATATCACTCATACGCCCTGTAGTGCCAGCAACACTTCAATTACTTAAGCGAACGCTTACAATGCCGGACACGCCTTCGCCAAGGGAGAAATCATGATTAATTATTTAAAAGCACATTTCTTTACTAAACGCAGCCACATTTTTAACCAGCTTAACCACCGCTAAAGACCATGCACAAAAACGGTGCAGCGAAAAAGTTTTAAAACACGCGCAACTGCAACACTTAGCATGGTCAAGGCGTCGGTGGCATAGTTAAAGTAGTGCTGCTGTAGCAACGAGCTTTAAAAATTTATTATTATTGGCATTTGCAATTACACTACTTGTATGCTATGCGAGCGTTCTGCTGCTTGCATATAATCTGGAGTAAATGGTAATGTGGTTGCACCTAAAAGTATGCTGCACTTTCGTTTTTAAGCCAACTAACACACAGCTGTGTCTCTGGCGTTACCTTGAAGCGGTGCAGAAGGACATTGACGTTAACATATTGCTTCATTTGATGTTCGCTGAGTGGGCGAACACACCTGCTGCTGGGGAAAAATGGAAAAATGCATTTTTCTTGTCCTAACTGATTACTTAACATTTGGTGTTAGAACAAGGTAATGAGTTTAGCGGTAAATGGTTGAGGGTTACGCATTAAGTGGCGGCAATGTACATATATACAAAGGTTAAAAAGGAATGTCATTTAATTTGCATATACTCAATAATTTAGCTCTAAAAAAGCTTCCAAAAAGCTTCGTACAAAGCTTTCAAAAGCTCTCTCTCTTTCTTTTCAAAGGCTATGATATAATTTATGAGTAATATTTTTATTTTAGAAATATTATCGGTTGCTCGTGTTCCAATAACCTCTGTACAAAGCTTTCAAAAGCTCGCTCTCTTTCTTTTCAGAAGCTCTGATATAATTTATGATTAATATTTCTATGTCAAAAGTATTATCGGTTGCTCCTGCACCAAAAGCTTTGTACAAAGCTTTCAAAACCTCTCTTCTTTTTCTTTCAAATCTCAATAAAAAGCTCTGATTTAAATTATGAGTAATGTTTCAATGTCAGAAATATTATCGGTTTTCCCGTTATCGATCTCTATTGTCTTTATATTATAATATAATAATTAAACTCAGTCGATCCTTATTTTATTGGAACTTTTTCTGCTTAAGTATTTTCGTTCGTTTATTTTAATAACAAATATGAGTTAGTTCTTTCTACTGTTGGACTACAATACTCAATTGATTGGAAAAATACAATTTGTATAATTCCTCTGTGCTCTAAATACGAGTATGAGTAAACAATTGAATAGAAACATGCAACAACAAAATTTGGATTTTTAGTACACTAGCCTTTTCTATTTTCTGCAGAGTTTTTTTCTAATTCAGCCCCATTATTAAGGTGTATATTGCAAATAGTTTGCTTGCACTCAATTTCATAAAACATTGCAGTATCGGATGTTGCATGCAACATATTCCACAACAACTGGCCTTTCATGGCAGCATATGCATGTCGGCTGCTATATTCGCTTCAACTCTGCTTCACTTTACTACTAACACCACTTCGATTTAGTGGATTTGCAGTTCAACTTTGAGTGGTCGGTTAAGGCATGCGTGTGTGGGTGTGTGTTATCTATTCATAAGTATGTGTTGGTGGATTTTTACTCCTCTGTGAGGATTTTACACAAGAACTTTTCAGTTTATGTATTATTCGGGGAAATATGCAGATAAAATTTTGTAACATCACTAAAAAGCACAAAACAAATTTGTTGGTTTTGTATTTTGAGTACAATTGTGTTGAACTCCTGAATTGCGATGATTAGTTTGAAGGGGATTTCTTGTGCATGCAAAAGCTCTTCACAATATTGCGAATTAAATGCTTAAGATTGTAGAGGCAAAGAGGGAGAGAGAGAGCAACAGCTAAAGAAAGCAAGAGCTAGAGAGTGTTTTTTCAGTAAACATTTTAATGAGATTTTTTCAAGACCATATAATGGTTCTGAGATTTACCAGATAGTCGCAAAATTCCAGAAATTGTTTGATATCACGAAACAGATAGAGTTACTAAGTGGGTACATGCTAACTAAATTTATGCATGCACTTGGAATGTCCGGACCCTTAATTGGGAAAGTGCCTCCGCCCAGCGGGTTGATGTCCTCATACGACTAAAGGCTGACATCACCGCCATCCAAGAAGTGTGATGGAAGGGACAAGGACGGAAGAAGGTGGGTCCTTGTGACATCTACTACAGCGGCCATATAAAGGAGCTAAATTTGGTGTTGGATTTGTGGTGGGAGAGAGACTCCTTCGCCGAGTCCTGGCATTCACCCCGGTGGATGAACGTCTAGCCACAATCCGCATAAAAGCGAGGTTCTTCAACATATCGCTTATTTGCGCCCACGCCCCAATGGAAGAGAAGGACGATGTAACGTTGTGATGTGTATAACGCATCTACAAGCGCTACCCCCGCCACGATGTCAAAATCGTGCTTGGCGATTTGAACGCTAAGGTGGGTAAAGAAGGTGCCTTTGGCACAACAGTCGGAAAATTCAGCCTCCATGACGAAACATCGCGAAACGGCCTGAGGCTGATCGACTTCGCTGGGGCCCGAAATATGGTCGTCTGTAGTACCAGATTCCAGCACAAGAAAATTCAATAAGCAACATGACTGTCTCCTGATCGAAACACGCGGAACCAAATCGATCACGTTGTGGTAGACGGAAGACATGTCTCCAGTGTTTTAGACGTGCGTACGCTCCGAAGACCAAATATAGACTCGAACCATTATTTGGTTGCAGCGAAGATACGCACCCGGAAGGTGCGACGTCGCAAAGCTGCAATCACAACAGACAGCCACGAAATACTCTACTCGACTAGCACTCCTGCTCTCTGAGAGCACTCGTCAGCATCTCGGTATAAGGTAACTGTGGAACGGCATTTCAAACTCACTGCGTACCGCTGCAGCCGAAACAATTGAATTTCGGCAACGACAAAAAGCGAGATGGTACGATGAAGATTGCCGTCTCGCAGCGGAGAGAAAACGGACTGCACCTCACAACGTTGCAGACGACCACAACACGTGCGGGATGGGATAGATACCGAGAACTGAAGAGGGAAGCGAGACGCATCTGCAGACAAAAAAAGAAAGAGGCCGAAATGCGTTAGTACGAAGAGCTTGAGAAGCTGGCAGACAGAGGGATTGCTCGAAAATGAAGCGACTTAACGAAGGTTTCAAGACCGATTCCCCTATCGATGACGATGGAATAGATGTTCCATTACCCGACCGTGAGGAAATTCGAATAGCAATTACCCGCTTGAAGAACAACAAAGCAGCGGGGGCCGATTGATTACCGGTAGAGCTATTCAAATACGGCGGCGAAGAACTGATAAGGTGCATGCATCAACTTCTTTGCAGAATATGGTCAGAAAAAAGCATGCCTGACGATTGGAATATCAGTGTGCTCTGGCCAATCCATAAAAAGGGAGATCCCACAATCTGTGCCAATTATATCGCATATAAGGTTCTAACGAGCGTACTGTGTGAAAGACTAAAGCCCACCGTCAACAAACTGATTGGACCCTATCTATGTGGCTTTAGACCTGGAAAATCTACATCTGACCACATCTTCACCATTCGCCAAATCTTGGAAAAGACCCGTGAAAAGAGGATCGACACACACCATCCCTTTGTCGATTTTAAAGCTGCCTTCGACAGCACGAAAAGGAGTTGCCTTTACGCCGCGATGTCTGAATTTGGTACTCCTGCTAAACTAATACGGCTGTGTAAGCTGACGTTGAGCAACACCAAAAGCTCCGTCAGGATCGGGTAGGACCGCTCCGAGCCGTTCGATACCAATCGAGGTTTCAGACAAGGTGCTTCAATATCGTGTGATTTCTTTAACCTAATGCTGGAGAAAATAATACTAGCTGCAGAGCTAAATAGAGTTATATAAGAGTGTGCAGCTGCTGGCGTACGCCGATGGTATTGATATCATCGGAAGCAACAACCGCGCCGTTAGTTCTGCTTATTCCCGCCAGGATAAGGAAGCGAAGCGAATGGGTCTGGTGTTGAATGAGGAGAAGACGAAATATCTCCTGTCATCAAACAAACAGTCAGCGCACTCGCGTCTTGGCTCCCACGTCACTGTTGACAGTCATAACTTTGAAGTAGTAGATAGTTTCGTTTACTTGGGAACCAGCGTTAACAACACGAACAATGTTAGCCTCGAAATGCAGCGCAGAATCACTCTTGACAACAGGTGCTACTTTGGACTGAGTAGGCAATTGAAACGTTAAGTTCTCTCTCGACGAACCAAAATCAAACTCTACAAGTCGTTTATCATTCCCGTCCTGCTTTATGGTGCTGAAGCTTGGACAATGTCAAAATCACTAGGAGTTTTCGAGAGAAAGGTTTTGCGGAAAATTTATGGTCCCTTAAACATTGGCAACGGCCAATACCGCAGATGATGGGAAGATGAGCTGTACGAGTTATACGACGACATTGTTATAGTTCAGCGAATAAAAAGACAGCGGCTACGCTGGCTTGGCCATGTTATCCAAATGGACGAAAGCACTCCAGCCCTGAAAGTGTTCGATGCAGTACCCGCCGGAGGAAGCCGAGGAAGGGGAAGGCCTTCACTCCGTTGGAGGGACCAGGTGGAGAGCGATCGACTATAACCGGGTAAACGGTTGCAACGCCAATCACATACATACATACTAAACATACATCAAATTGTATTTAAATATTTCACTATAATACTTCTCTTACGTCAAGAGTTACAAGAAAGGTCATTTAAGCTGTATTCAAGTATAGTATTACTTCATTTTTTATACTTTCCAACAAACTACGAACTAAAGGGAATGAAATACTCACTGCCGCCCGACAATGCCATTGAAGTTGAGGCCTACTTACGCAACAAATAAACTCCCGCTTTATATTGCTCTTGCAAGCAATGTTAAGTGGAGTGCCGCTATCACTACAGCTGCTTCACCCTCAATCGCTATAAGTATGTTGCTCTGCAAGTCTGCTTATTTGTGTTTGTTTGTTCTTTCCCTTCCCCTCCGTTTTACTGCGCTTCAATTCAAATTTATTTATTATCTTAGTTGCATCTTGGCATTACAACGGCTGAAAGTATGTACTTATGTAACTACTGCGCGTACTATGGAAGATTCTTAACGCACTCAAGCATACGGACAGACTTTCAAACAAACATAAGCATATTTAAGACAAAAAAATAAGGAATTCTCATTCATAGAACGAAGTGTACGCACTTCGCCGGGAACACAAAAGAATTGCACAAACATTTTTATAAATGCGCTCATAAATTTTACACTTAAATATGAGCTACTTTGCATAAATACATACGGACGTATGGCGCGGATATGTGTGTGTATGTGCCAAGTAGTAGTAAAAAAACTGTCTAAGCGCAGGTTGAAGATATTTTTTCAGTGTGTGTGTAAGTAAATGCTTGTGAACCTGTTTAGGGTGCTACGTTAGTGATTTCAATTTGACGGGAAGTACTTTAATGAAGGCTTTTCACCATATGAGAATCGAATATTATAAATCGACGAACATTCAAAAGAGACTGCTATGGATAAAAACCTCAAGCTAATTTAAGAAAGGATTGTGGATAACCAAAAACAAGACGCATATATTCGGCATATATCGAAAGTTGGAAACCATAGTCTTAGGTATATGGTATATCTGAGAGACTTACCTAAATTTTCGATAAATAAAAATAAGAAGCACTGAGGTCCGCATGTTTGATTTTTTGGGGCCTTGAAAACCTATGGTCCGATTTCGAAGACTTTTAGAAAGGAGGTGTTGGTCTGATATCTTCACTAGTGCTTGATTTATATATTGTAAAGTCAACGATTAGTTTCGGAGATATGGTTTTTGACCCATAAGTGCGTGGAGCCAAGCCCATTGTGTATGCCAATTTGAATGAAGCAAAAGTAATATAAATCTTATAAATCCATTAAATGGTTCACCTTAACAGTTGAAACAGCTGCGAATAAGCCGCCAGTTACTGGGATAGAATGGGCATCGAATAAGCGCGTTTTTTTTTAAATAAATATTTCTGAAATATGCTCTTTATATTTATCTGCGCATTTTGTGCCGATTTGATGGAATTTGCCGTTTTTAATATAATTTCTGGATATTAAATTAATTTACTGGCAAGAAGAATGTATAATAAAGCTGGCAATTAAGCTTAGAAATTAGTAAATATTATTCCAATGGAATTAAGGGTAAATTTTAAACACTTGTTTGTATTTTATTGTTTCGTCGTTTTTTTTTTGCTAAATGATTTATGGGTGAAATAATTGAAAATTGTATGTTTAACTTCGTTATAGTATGTCTAACTTCATCCCACAGTTAATACTATAATGTAAAATTGGCAACTATTTAACTATTTTAATTTATTGTTGTAGATAATAACATCACAACAATTTGATAGCAAAAATGAAGCAATCGTTGACATATTTATCTTCTACTTCAATTAATTCACATGGATTTTGTACTTGATCTAGTTTACTACCATCGTATACTCGTTTATAATGTATAATGAAAGATAATATCACTTCATACACATGTTCATCATACGCTATGACAAACAGTCATTGCTTAAAAGTTATTAATATTATTAAGCTGAAATGGCAAATATGAATTTGAACTGTGCTCAAAGTTGATTGGTGCTTTTATCAACAGTTTGATAGATATCAAAGAATAGAATAAAATGAATTGCGACTTGCTGTCTTTTGTGCCCTCTCCATATCTACAACGACTCCAGCTGGGAATAAGGATGACGAAGCGCCCCTCTGTTGGGATGGTATGTCCCAAAATTCTGCTTCTGTTCGTGTGAAGCGCTACACTTTCAAATATTAGGTGATGGGGAGTTTCAGGCTTCATTTCACAGAGGCGGCAGGTTTTATAGCCTCTCAGTAGGTATTTTGATTGGCGTAATATCGTTGTCTGCTGCCAGTGCTCCTCTCTGTCCCTCTTTTCTTCCGCCCGGGACATCTCCCGGATTGTATGGGTACCCACTGCCAAAAAAACGTTCGGGGCTTATCAGTTTTGCTGCAGCTGCTGTACGAACTAATTCGTCCGCTAGCTCGTTCCGTGTTATCTCTTTATGTCCCTGCACCCCGATTAGGTGCACGCTGTTGTACTTCGATAGGTAGTTGAGTCTATCTATACATTCTCTGACCCAGCATCATTAATTAATTAAATTAATTTTATAAAAAAATAAATAAAATAAAAACTCAAAGTAGATTAATTTAGCCTAGCGCTCAGTATTTGAGGTAGAATGACTTTAGTACAGGGAAATCATATATAAATTATTTATATATAACTGATGCGAATAATATATTATGAGGGTTCAAGTGAGAGCAGGTTTGTTGATATCATTTGTATACAAAAGTACGGAGGTATAGCTTATTGTCTTTGGAATATATAAATATAAAATGTTTTTGTTAATCCAAAATACTTCTATATTTCTAATTATGTGGAATTTTAGCATATCTGTGAGTGATTAAAAAGTTATTAATATAATAATCATCTTCTTTGTTTTAAAGCTAACTTTTAAAAATAATTTTGAGCTTTTTATGATGCCCAAAAATTTTAAATTAAATTTAATAATTTAAATAGATTTTACGAAAAAATAAATTTATATTTGGATATATAATAAATATAATTTAGCGATGATATATAAATATTTGTTTGTTTCCATATCACGCATTCACTATGTTCATCATACGCCATGTTCGTACCGCAATTTACGCATGTTGGATTTATTTTCAGCGCCATAAGCCATATTCTGTGCAATTTAGTGGGAATCTTGAATTTTGCATTTTACTGCTAATTGCGCTTGCGGGTACAAGTGCTGAGCTACTTTAATCTCTGTAGAAAGCTGCGCAACAGAATAACTCCACTTAAAAGCAATTAGCAAGAAAATATACCAGGTAAGCAGTTAATGAGAGGTAGAGCTTATTTGCGTTAATACGTATGTATTCCAAAGCTGCGTTAATTGGCTTCATTTTATACGGAAAAGGTTTTAATCTCCATTGCTCATCCTACGTCATGCTGCACCCGAACTAAATGCTGTAAGATGCTTGATTTATGACAGAGTATTACTATAAATTTATTAGAATAAAATTATAACAATATTTTTCAACTAGTTATCTAGCTCTAAAAATAATAAAGCTCTCCACACACACCTTTTCGCAGCCACCTTCACTTCGCCGCTTTAATCATACACTTTCAGCGAGCATTTCGCATTGGCACAAATCTTCACTTCCAGGTAGGATTTAAATCAAATTATCTGTGCCAATATTGGCAATGCGCAACGAAAATTCGTGCCACATTCAATTGATTGAGCTGCTGGCCGATGATGAATGCAAGCAGCTAACAGCAACCGAGACAGTGTTGTTAGTATTGGCCAGCTGGTCAGCGAAGCGCACACTTGCAGGCAATTGCATTATAACTCAAATGCGAGAAGTGAAATAAATTCAATGAAAGAAAAACATATGAGCGCTGAGGTGTATGTGTGGTGGTGAGGGAGTACATACATATGTATATGCGATATTATGCATAAAATGCAAATTTCTATGGTTATCTAGCAGTTCAGCTATTGCTGCTGCTGCATACAATGGTAAATTTATTTAATTAAAGATTTTCGATTTGTAAATTGCAAATATGCTGTGTGCAGTTACGAGTATTCCGTGTAATTGAAAACGTGTGCATAGCGGTAGCGACGTGTTCTATCAATGATCTGGCATTGACAGAGATTTGCGAAAACCCTTTCCATGTTGAATCAAGATTTCTTTATAAGTGTGTTGAAGTATTGATGGGGGAGGTATTTTAATCCATTTGTATGAATAGTTTTTTCAATGTTTTGATTTTTATCTGTCTTTTTGTAAGTGCTATCTTCAATACCTTTGATACAAAATTAATCAACCAAAGTAAAATGAGTTCCTTCTAATTCTTTTTCATTAGTTCTCTATTGAAAGTGGACGAACAGATAATTTTTTTTGCTAGAAATCTGGTATTTTGTTTCGCTGTGAGGTATGTTTTGGTCAAAACTGATATCGTTTGATTTCCATGAAAACTATTTTCATCAAATTTATGTTTTGCAAGAGCTGCATTAATTTCTTCATACTAGTGAGATTAAATTTTAGAGTTTCTTCGAATCGAACGTTCATCATACGCCATGTTGTATCGAAATGTATGAATATTTGCTATTGATTTATTATAAGCGCTATAAGCCATATTCTCAATAATTTATTTGGAATATTGAAGTAGGAAATAATACTGCTAAATGCGCTTACGGTCATAAGTGTTTTCATACTTTAATCTTTACTTAGCAACAAAAAGCAAGAAAAGATCGAGGTAAGGTAGAGTCAGAGAGACGGTAGATTAGAGTTTAGTTAGAGACGGAGCTTAATGGTATTAAAATAAATTTATGTTTGTGTATCATAAGCCGTGTTGCTTTCCGCATTTTTTTAATATATGTATTTTAACAGCAAATTAGAGTTGTATATATTATTTTAATAAAATTGCTATTTAATTAATTTAACAACGTTAGTCGACGTTTGACATAGCATCTCGTATCTATAATTTTGACCAATTAATGGCAGAAGTATTACTGCCTAACCCACACAAGATTCCGTGTATTGTTTCCACTATTACTGCCTTACAAAACTATTTATCTACACATACATATACACAAAGACACATAAATACATATGAATATGCTCACCTATAAGTATTCCTTGCTTCCAATAACATGATTTACCAAAATAATACGAAAATGCGAAGCATACTTTGCGGCGCCAGTTATTTTTATACGCACTCATGTGCGTATGTGCGTGTTTGTGTGTGTGTGATTGCATTGTATCCGATTATATGTAGTTTTTGGATTAAATCCTTTCGTTATGGTACTTCAAATATACATGTTTGTGTGATTTTTGCAACATTGAAGTAGTAAAGTTCGAAGTGTTTGTTTGGGTTTCTGACGCTGTTTTATGTTTCACAAGCACAGGGTAGATCGAATGTGAATGGGCTTTAGAATAATAATCATTTACAGGCATTAGTTATTATTTAAGTGTTGGAAGAGAATTTTGAAGGCGTTTTGAAGAGAATAAAGTGTTAAGTTTTTGATTAGTTAGCTTTGTGTTGATTTTGTTTTCATATTTGGACATTTTCGACTCATTTGATTTCATTGATTTCGGATTGTTTATTTTACTAGAGTGCCAATTTTATATTTTTTGGATTTTCCATTGAGCTATCTACTGATCCTCAAAGCGCATATTTTTTTTAAATGTAATCACTACCAAATTGAGTTGGTGCCACCCTGTATTATATATACACACATATAATATAATATATGTACGTATAGGTCTGTTTATGTTCAGTGTAATGTAGCTTTAATTCAGGGTCACTAATTTTTCTGCCGCAACGCACACAAACCGTAATTCGCATAAAATACACATGCTCGCTGTATAATCATACTACATAAATCTACATAATATATACATACATATCTATAACTATATATGTATATATAAGTGTGTGATTGCGAAAATATATATATATTTTTTTTTTGTTGTTTTATTAGAGTACCTCAAATCTTCGTATGATTCGAATTTGTTATTTGAGAATAGGTACTATATATGTATATTCCTACTCCACCTTCTTTTGTGGTTGAGCCTCCCTAAAATGTTGTGGAAATATTTTAAAAACTTGGTTTCAAATGTTTCCATTAACTATCTAAATAAGATTAAGAATTCTAACTAAAATGGAGGATAATGGTTGGAGTTAACTGAATCTAGAACAACCAAATACTATAATATGTCTATTTAAATATAACATCAAGCATTTTGTTCTGGAGTTCCATCGAAAAATATCACTTTATATGTTATGGGTGTATCTCCAGACTTGGTAATTTACCACAGGATCAAAGAAATTTCCATGATTTGTTCAATAATCTTAATTGATCCCTTTTGTAGGACTAAAGAACGTTCCGAAACACCGTGTTGTCTGGAGGTTCAGAAAGAATGACTCGGTCTCTTGTTATCTAACAAAATTTTGAAATACTTTAATCGACATAACTTAATAGAATTAACTTTTATAAGACCGATCATAAGAGACACATAATGCTGACTTCGATGATGTCATAAGAATTCTACTTAATTTTACCATTTCTTTCATTTAGCATAATTTACCATAAATAATAGAACGATTATAGTTGTGAGTGTAAGTAAGGTTTTACAACAAATAAATATGAAAAATATTTCTGTATTTACCTCCATACATCTACTTCCTTGAGATTAACTATCTATCCTGAAACAATGTCAGCTAGCCAATAAAATAAATATTATACTTTGTCAACACTTTCTTATGACAATTTACGGTCCTATAGAGTGGTTATTTAAGTGGCTGAGTGAAAGACTTTACGAGAGAGACTTGTTTGTTATTTACCTCAACATGAACATGACTTTCCAAAAACAAACAAGAAAAAACGTTAACTTCGGCTGTACCGAAGCTAATATACCCTTCACAGGTGCATTTCTTTTAGTAACTATGTGTTTAAGCAAATCTAAAGATGTAAGAAAAAGTAAGTTAAAAAAAGAAAACATTTTACTAACCGATCTGAACAATTTTTTCGGAGATTAAATTATTTCTATGAGCAATAACTCACACCAAATTTTGTGAAGATATGTAGTAAAATGCGGAAGTTTTCCATACAAGTTCCGACAAATGAGCAGCTTCTTTAAGAGAAAATAACATCTGCAAAATTTCAAAACGATATCTCAAAAACTGAAGGACTAGTTTTGTGGATTTATGAACAATTTGACGAACCTCAACATGAAACGATTCCCTGCTGGGTTCAAATTGTTTACCTCTCGCTGTTTGTTGTCAGAAGCCGACTATATTCTGTGTTTAAATGTTTTTTTACCGCGTGAGTTATTAACCTTTGCTGACGAAAATAAAGTGAAAATAGGAAATTGTAACCCAAGAATGTAAATGTAGAAGTAACTGAAGAGAAGCATTGATAAGGCGCTACTGTGACCTAAGCAGTTGTAGACCATTTAAAAATATTTCGCACGCATAACGGTGCTTTACCTAATATATGTGCATATATTATATATATTCGTACAAGTCAACTGTATGTACTAAGTTGTGTGTTCATGTATAAGTCTGTAAGTAAAGTAATAGTTGCGATAAACAATCGGAGAAATGTATACAAAATAAATATTTAGGTATTTAATGTATGCTTTGTGTAACAGCTGTAGACAAATGCCTAGGTGTGTATGTATATAAAACTTCCAAACATAACACACTCCTCAGTTTGAGTTTTCATTTATCTTGCCACTGTCTGGCATGTCATGCCGTTCGAAGTACCGTTATCTGATGTTGTGCTCACAATTGAACTGAACGCGCAAGCAACCCATGAACAACTCTAACTGTTGTTTCTTAAGGCATTCTGTATGATAAACATATAACGCATGTGCGGCACACATACACTCGTATATTATACATATATAAAGATATATACTAAAAAGTTGGAGAGATGCGCTTGAAAAGCTCCATTAAAAGCCATTTTTTGTTGTTGGTTTACCTTTCTCACTTTAGTTCGTTTCAAAAAAGGTTATTTTAAGAGTGTCGTCCTAAACTGTAAAGGACACGAGTGGAACCGATTATAAAATATATTATTTTGGGACAGCGAACTAATACCCGAAAGATTTTGGGTATAAAGCTAAGCAAAAGAGAAATCTAATCTAAAACTGGTTTTATAGAATTCATATTGAGCACTGGAACATTGTTTGAGCTAAGGAAATTGTTAACAAAAATTATCATAAAGATCTAATAAATGTTAGAAAGAGACCTTTAGAGGTAATCATCTAATATTTTGTCGAAAACCAACTGAGTTTACTCCACTCAAATACACTATTTGCTGTATTAACAATTCTGAAGAGTCTCTTCAGATTTCCTTTCATTGGAAAACCAAATTTCTACACTGTTAGTCGCACGAAGAAACAGTTAGACATAATCGGGTCTATTAATTCATCATTCTTACGCGTTTGACATAATATCTCAATTGGTGTACTTCCTTTAATTAATATCCATATCTTAATGCCATCCCAAAGATGTCAATAACCTCATAATACCTTATGTAAAACGTTGCACACTGGTAAATAGCGAAACAAAATAAAACAATCAAAGTCGAAATGGTTAGAAATGAAAAGTGTGAATGACGAGAGTGTTTATTGGAAAAGGGTCATTACGCTTGAGAAACTTTATTTCTTGTTAATTTTTCGAAAATGGTCAAACACTTTTGAGTGTAGTGATGATGTATGTTTTTGTTATCTACTAAACTCATTGAGTTGCACCTACTGGCTTGACACTGATTTACTTTGGATAGACTGACACCTTAACGCCCATTAAGTGTTGTAATCCTTTTTAGGGTTAATCGCCGAGTTTGTAAATGCTCTTTATTTGAACTGAGACAAGTAGATAGTTTTCAAAATTGTATAAATAATTGTACGTATAGAATATGTGGTACTATTTCCAATTAATTGTAGTTTTATTTGGTATTATTTTTAAGCAAAAGTCTTTAATACAAAGTTAATGTTGACTAATCTAACGTCATCTTGATACTTAAGGTCCCGAATATGTCATACTTGAGTCATCGATAAAGCATTAAAACACTGATTCAGCAGCATTGCTTTTACAGGTTTCAAACTTTTTACTGGCTAACTAAATTCTATACCAAATTTATTGTAGGTTAGGTTAGGTTGGTATGGTAGGCCTGCAGGCCACGCATAGACTAGTTATGGTCCTTTGCGATACCAGAGTGGAGTGCCTTCACGTGTTCCCTGAGTAGTAGTCATCGTTCAGGATGCCTGCGCCTGACGTGAATTTTAATAGTTTATGAGGCTTCACTATCGATATCTCCTCTAATTTATCGTACTGTGGGGCTCCTAAGTACCTAAAACGCTGTCTCGCTAACGCAGGACAAACACACAAGAGATGCTCCACTGTTTCCTTGGTGCCCCGCTTTTGACATTTTCTGCATTCCTCCCGATCAGACAGCTGTACACCACTTTTGGCAATCCCGTGTACGATTTCGTTGCCCTCGATGCCCACCCAGTAGAAGTGTAGCCTCATATTTCTGGCGACCCTCACCACCGCTGCCCTGCTGCTCAGGACACTTTTGGTCGATATTCGACACGAGGTTACTGCCTTGATTGCCGCTTGGCTGTCTACGTAGATGTTAATTTTAGAGTATTGGCCTTGTGCGCTGGAGGCTAGCTCTGTTGCCTTCCCAATAGCAAATACCTCTGCTTGAAATATAGTGTAGTGGTTCGGCAGTTTGAACGGTTGTTTTATGCCTAATTCTGGACAGTATATTCCTGCACCTACTCCCTCAACCATTTTAGAGCCATCCGCATAGATATTTAAGGTGTTGCGTGTAGTTACGGTGCCCTTGCGCCAACCATCCTTTTCCATGTTTACCATGAACCCTCTTTCCCAGTTGTAGAATGGGACCAGATAGTCGGTGCCTGTCAGACTGCCCTTAGTAACCGAGCTGTGTCCGAAGGATCTGTAAGTGAATTCACCTATTGCCATCAGTCGACCGGCCGAATTCGCCGCGCAGTTTTCGGCAAAGAGATTTATAGGTGGCAGGCTGAATATTCGTTCTAGAGCAGCCGTTGGTTCTTAGGGTCCCCGCAAATTTATTGTAACATATCCAAAATTGATTTAGTTGGTGATTGCTATAGGTACCATATCTAAAGAACTGGACCTGGTTTTGCTTGTTATAACCCTCGTAACATACGTATAATTCAGCTCTGGTCAACGATCACGTGTATTAGAACGGTAGACATTGAGACATTGAAAGTGAGTATAGAGATGTCTTTCAAGTCGACCCAGTTAGCTTTGCAGAGATAACACAGCTAGGATAGTTTAGAATCGGTGGATTTGTTAACTGAATTTATAAATAATTAATGTTTTATGAGCATGTTCGAGAAAATGCTCTTAATATTTTGAATACTATGGCAAACGGTTTTACAACAAGTAATAGTATGAATTGAAAAGTAAAGCCTTCTCTCGATGAACCAAAATCAAACTCTACAAGTCGCTCATCATTCCCGTCCTGATTTATGGTGCAGAAGCGTGGACGATATCGACATCTGATGAGATGACACTAAAAGTTTACGAGAGAAAGGTTTTGCGGAAGATTTACGGTCCCTTAAACATTGGCAACGGCGAATACCGCAGACGATGAAATGATGAGCTGTACGAGTTATACGAATAAAAAGACAGTGGGTATTTATATCATGTTGTCCGAATGGATGACCGCACTCCAGCTTTGAAAGTGTTCGATGCAATACCGGCTGGAGGAAGCAGAAGAAGAGGAAGACCTCCACTCCCATTGAAGAACCAGGTGGATAGCGACCTGGTTACGCCTGGAATTTCGAACTGGTCCGGTTTGCGAGAAAAAGAGACGAATGGCGCGCTATTATTGATTCCTGTGCCAATTATATAAGTACATATATTTTATGAATAGATGCCTTTGTAGAGAGAGACTTAATTTGTAGAATTGTACTGTTCACGAATGAAACATAATTTCGAATCCTTGATTATTCTCTAGAGTCTATGAAAATTGAACTGTTGAATTTGAAAATTAACGAGGATTTGGTGTTATATGATGACGGAAATGCTTTGAAATACAGGTAAATGTAGTTTCACTCCATTTATGTGGCGAAAGCTGAGATTGCAGGTTCCAGACTGGCACTCTCATGAAGATTAAAGAGCTTTATGTTTTGAAGAACCGGGAGGATTAGGAGCAGGAAGATTGACTTCAAGTCATGTTTAGCTACCTTGCCTTGTCTAAGTTCACGAACTTGACGCGTCATTGAATAAATTTTGATCCGATTTCGCTAATTCTTTTTTTAGAACATTTCTTGAAGCACAAGGATGGTTTTTACGGAAATTAAAAATATTTCTGAAAAAGTCTAAAATCCACACTTTTCTAATCTCCCATATAAACAATTTGTAATCTACAGATTTACAAATGACTTGCTGTTCGTAAGTCTCGCAAAAAGTCGAGAACCTCCAAACGGATGTGGCTAATTGTAATCTTGAAATATCGGGAAGAGCAGGAAAAGTTTAGAAAGTAAAAAATATGGAAATATTGTGAGGAAGATAAAAGAATTTTATTTGAATTCACAACAAGAATATAAAAAAAGAAAACGAAAAATAATAATATTTTGAAGGTTGTCATTGTAGCTTCGTTAAAATATTTTTGTCATTGTTCAATTGTATAAGGTTGTGTCGATAGTTCAAAAAAATGTGTAACAAATAAGGAAATGCTAAGTTCGGCTGCAACCGTAGATTTTCTACTTTCGCAATATATTGATGAAATTGTATCAAGATTACACACAATTTGACTCACATATTCGCCATAAAGTTCACTAGAGTAACAAAAATCATGATATATAGTATATAAGGGTTGAGGTAATTCCTGAAACGATTTCCCTCATTTTCACCACCAAGGTAAAACGGGAATAGGGACATCTTGGCACCTGTTAGTAGGGAGATAAACGGTAAATTCGGCCTTCGAATTACTGCTAAATTGCAAATCAACGAAACACAAGTCTGCAAAATCGCCAAAAATTGCGCTATAGTGAAGATTCTCCCGATATGCAAGTTCATAATTTGGGACGAACGCACAATCGCCCACAAGAAGTCTCTGGAGGCACTACACAGGACTTTAAAAGATTTACGTGACAAACAAAACATTTTAGGTGGAGCCATGATTCGGTTGGCAGGTGATTTACGCCAGACTCTTCCAATTATTCCTGGATCAAATGTTGTTGACGAACTAATCGCATGCCTAAAAACATCTAATTTGTGGCGACATACAAAAAATGGCAAATTAAAACTAACGAGTGTTTTTGCAACAATATCTAACACAGTTGACACCTCGACGGATTAATAACATTTCTGTCTTTCTTGGACTCGAAAGAGGAGCTTTTCATCGCTTTCAGCTTTTCATTTCCTGACATGAAACAACAATATAATAACCATAAATGGTTGATGAATGATCTATTTTGGTGGTAAAAAACAAAGATGTAGATGATCTCAATGTGACAATTTATGATTTCGTGCCAAGAGAACTCTCTCACAGCTACAAATCAAGATGACGTAGTCAATTATCCCACAGACTATTTAAAATTGCCTGGACTATCACCACTCACTTTGCAATTCAAAGTAGTGTGGGTTATCTACATGCTGCCTAACATAAAACAACCTCGACATTGCAATGGAACAAGACTGGTTGTGACAAGGCTGTTATTTGTTACATACTTCAATATATGGTTAAAAAATTCAAACTTTAACAAATTATAATGATTTTCGCTTAATACAGATCTACAATAATGTACAGTATACTCTCGAAAAGTAAATTCTCAGAAAGTAAATAATCGCGGAAAAGTTAATCACCTTTAAGATTACACATGCACCTCGAAAAAGTAATTTTTTTAATTTGTGATAAAAATTCGAAACGAAGCAAGCAGCATTTTTTACGATGTTGCAAAACACTTACTCTCTTGTTTATCGCGTCTTTTTAGTAAATAAACTCTCCTACTTGATCCACTGGTTTAAAAATAAAAACGATGCAAATCAGGTGTCAGACTTTTTGAATTGTCGTACAAAAATGGTCAGAAAATTTATTGCAAAAGAAAAAAACAAAACAATATTCAAGATTTTTTCTCTTCATAGTAAATACATATGTATGTATGTAAATGTTTTTTTTTCATATATTTCTTTATTTATTGAATCTGCTCTTTGGAGCCTAACAATAAGTTATAAAACTCTTAATTCTAATTAAAACTAGACAAGTTCAACCAATTGATTGAGTTGTTTTGGTGAAACGTTGCTCCTCAGTGTGCTGGCATATCTCTTCTTTTTAAACGTGATTGATTACAAGAATGTAATAAAGCATTAGCCAATGGGTTTGGGTGATCTCGAAGTTTGGATAAATATTTATTTCTGCTGTTCTCTACTTCTTTCTTTACCATGAGAATACAAAGATCTTTATGGATATTTTCATTACGCATATACCATGGTGAGCACGTGATTGTTCTAAGCATTTTTGATTGGAATCTCTGAATTATATCGATATTGGTTGCACAGGTTGTACCCCACAGTTGGATGCCGTACATCCAAATCGGCTTAATGACCGCGTTATATAACAGAACTTTGTTGTCTAGGCTAAGTTTTGAATTTTTATTTAAAAGCCAATTTAAATGTGCTGCTCTTATCTTCATGCAGGTTATTTTGCTCGATATGTGTTTTCTCCACGTGAGCCTTCTATCCAAGTGAATACCAAGATATGTTACTTCAGTCGCTTGGGGTAATAAAATATTGTTCATTTTAACTGCCAGGCACGTTTTCGGTCTTAGAGAAAATGTAACATGCTTGCACTTCTGTTCATTTACATTTATACGCCAGTTTACTAGCCATTCTTCAACAAAAATCAAATGCCCTCCTAATACTTTTGATGCTATAATTGGGCATTTGTTTCGGCTCACTAAAGCTGTGTCATCCGCAAAAGTTGATGCCAAAATATTACCAGCTGTTGGAAGGTCTGCTGTATATATTATGTATAGAGTTGGCCCTAAAACACTGCCCTGAGGTACACCAGCTCTTATTGGTCGTTCTTCAGATATGAAGTCTCCTACTTTGACAGTAAACTTTCTATTTTTTAAATAAGACTCAAAGGTTTTATGCATTTCGAGAGGTAAGCTTTTTTTAATCTTATATAAAAGCCCGTCATGCCACACTTTATCGAACGCCTGAGCCACATCTAGAAATATAGCAGAACAGTACTCTCTATACTCGAGCGCCCTTCTGATTTCGTTAGTAATTCTATTTACTTGTTCTACAGTGCCATGTTTTGCACGAAACCCGAATTGGTGCGTTGGTATTACATTATTTTCATGGAGGAAAGGAGACATCTTTGATAGTAACACTTTTTCAAATATTTTAGAAAGACAGGGTAGAAGACTGATTGGTCTGTATGAAGACGGCTGTGTCAAGTCTTTACCTGGTTTCTCTATCATGATGATCTGCGACTTTTTCCATGAACTTGGATAGTACCCGAAACTGAAAATAGCGTTAAAGAGCAAGGAGAGCACTGTTAAAGCAATATTTGGTAACTCAATTAGCATTTTTGGAGTAATTTTATCGTGTCCTGCCGACTTTTTTGGATTCAGCTCTTTTATGATTTTAATAATTTCAGAAGATGACGTTTGAATAGACCCAAGCGACTCGTTAGCGCTATTGGAGATGAATGGCAGCTTAAAGCTGTTCTTTGGGCAATAAGGTTGAAATACCTTTGCTAGGTGATTTGCAAAACAATTCGCCTTATCCTCGTCACATGTAAATGTAAATATGTTTTTCATCTAAATCCATATGTTTTATTGAAGCAAATAAATGAATGATTTTTTTAAGTTTAAAAATGCATTTAATATTATAAAAACAGATAATTTATGTATATATTTGGAAAAGTAAATTATTCGAAAAAGTAAATTACCCAAAATACCAATCGATTTACTTTTCGAGAGTATACTGTATATCAATTATTTTCAAATTTACCGGCTATTACGTTTTCGTCTTCATACGTAAGAATTTTTTCACTGCAGATATTGAAAAATTTACTAATTTAATGTATACCTTAGCCACAAAAACGTGCGGTCGGGCCTGCTAGCATATACTAATAAAACTTATATATCTAGTTTTTCTTTACTATCAACTTCAATTTAGTCCCACTGTCCATGCTCAGCACCACCTTATCTATTGAAAGCGTACGAAGTGTAGCCAGAAGGATGTCACAGGTTGACATATTGCTCTGATGGCATTTCCTACTTTGTTTACCTGCAAAAATTGCATTGTAAAAGGCAACATGTAAAGAGAAAATAATAAATGCCGCTAATACGGCGCGTACGCACGCACATCACGTGCCCAAGAGTCGCTGCGAACGCCAACAACAAAGGTGGAAGCGAAGACACGGCAGCAAACGAAGCGTCAACGCTGAGCAAAGATAAAATAAGAAGACCGGCAAAGAGGAAGTCTTTTACGCGCAACAAAGCACATTGACGGTACAAAATTAAAAAAAAACGTAAAGTGAAAACAACACCAACAACAACAATAAAAGCAACAAGTATAACAGCAATAAGCGACAGTGATAAAGAGAATGCGAGTAAATAAATAAAATGGCCAATATTCCACGACTGACAAACAGTACCAGCAAGGGTAATAAAACAACAACAAATACAACAACCTACAACTTCAATTTCAGTGGATGGCGACGCGTGTGCGTTGAAGCTAGAAATATGTGGTGCGCTGCGAAATTGTTGCTTTTGTTTAGTGCACTCCATGTAGTTCAAAGATGAGGATGTCGCTGGCAAAACAACAAATCGATTGCTTTTGCGGTGGCAGCAACAACAAGCTAAACACACACACAGATAAAATGCGACCTCTTGGAGCAGCAAAACTTTATGCAAACAAAGGTGTCGGATCCAACTAAAAACGCAACACCGATTGCGGGAATCCGTGAGTAAGAACGTACAGGGATGCAGCGCAGCGCCATCACCCCTGCTCGCCCACCACAAAGTGGGGGTAAATGCTGCGCTCCAGTGCGTCAAAGCGTCTTTCCTGTGTTGCGTGCGAATGCAGAAATTAGAACAAAGTGTGCAATAACGGAAGAAAGTCTGGCAATCACCATGCAAGGATTATTAAATTTAATGCATTTTTGCGCTCTCACGCACAGTTACACTTGCTTTTATTGTTCTGATGTTATTTGGGGAAACTTTTGGTTCTCAACTCGCGTGAAATTGACATTTTGCGGCAAGTGTTTAGAGACAAAAGTTGCAATAGCTAAAGGGAAAGGGTTAGTGCAACAAGTTCGGAGATGAAAATTGGTTGTCGCCTTTTGTCTTTTCTTAATACGCTTGAGTGGTCTGTGCTATAAAGGTTCTTCTTTTCCAAATTTCGATATCATTGTTGTTGCATGAAGTGTCTTTTTCTTTAAAATTGGTTTCAGTATAGACTGTCTTTTCTTTACTGTCGCTGTATCTAATGTTTAGTTTTTTGAGGATAGAAAAGCGCTCGGAACCAGATCCGGTGCATTTTGCCATTATTATAACACGGTGATTTGTGTAGATAGGGCAGCACTTTCTTCTTTCTTCATGCCAAAATACAATAAAGAATCCTAGCGAAAGCAAGAAAGAATTTATATGAATAGGCTTCGGTAGATATATGTATATAAAAAATGAAAACTTCCATTATTGATTTAATGAGTTGGTACTAAAAAATTCACTCATCACAAAGCGTAGAATATACTAAAAAGCAACAACACTAACTATAACTACTCATATGAGGCTAAAGGCAAATGTCAAACAGCAGATCCATTCTTACGGCCTCTCAAGCAGCTGATACACGAAATAGGTTTATATGTATCCACATGGGCACACAAGTATGTGTGGTGTTGTGTGTAAGCGTCAGCCAAATGAAGTCACGTTTGGGTGATTTTTCTTTCGGGGCTCATATTAAAATACGTGCAACGTTGGATCCTTGCAACATTGCCATAGACGCAGTCACATTGTCAAACCGTTACACAATATGTTGCCACTACAAACACACACACACATCTCACGTGAGTACATGTATGAAAGTTAGTTAATGCAATGTAAATGTGTATGTTGGCAAAAACCGCAGGCTGTTTGCTCTACAATGAACGAATGTCGTGCAAGCGTGGAATGAAGGAATAGTAAAAATTGACAAGACATAAAGCAATGAAGTGTTAGTTGGACGTAATGCGTACGTCAAGTGTTTATTCGCTTGAGTTGAGTTAAGTTTACTTTGGCAATGAAAAAATTACAAGAAAAACCCGATTTTTTTTTGCCATGAAAAGTGAATGTAGTGAGTGTGTGTTTGCATCGAACAAGTAGCAGCTTGTAGTTATTTTTAGATCTTTAAAATTACTTAAATGTTGCTTAAAACTAAAATAAAGTGTCACAGAAAGCTTCATACATACTTCATATGAAACCAGTAAAGCTCCAGTTACCGATACTTGACTTGACTCAGCTTCGAAAAATTTGACTTGGAAAACTTAGATGCAGTTATACTAAACACAGCGCGTAGAAATCAGCTGTTTTTGAATGTTGAGAGAGCACACAAATGTGACATTTTAATTGATTTGTGAAGTTTGTGAAAATTTAATAAATAATAAAACAAATTGTTTTGCCGAATACCTTAATAATAATAATACATTTTAATAATGGATAGTGATTTATTCCAAGAACTTGTTTATTTAAATATTCTTCGCCTTCAAAGAAGAAAAGTTTTGAGAAGACGTAAACGCCGCTGGTCCGTTCATCCAGCTAATCGGGATAGAAACCCAAATGGTTTCTTCTGGAAGAACTTTTTAAAATTAAAAGAAGACGACCAAAATCTATTTCTTTTAACACGGATGAATCGGACAGTGTACAATATTCTTTTAAATATAATTAGTCCGTTTTTAAAAAAACCAAAACAACAAGTTGGCGTCGAGGAGCGAGTGGTTATAACATTAATGTAAGTTAAACAACATTGAAACATATTCATTTAATTGTATTCTCATATATTTTTTAGGTACCTCGCTTATGGAACACCTTTTGAGGTCATAGCCTCGATGCATAAGTTAGGCAAAACAACAGTGCGGAATATCGTACTTGAAACGTGTGAAATACTTTGGTTACATCTGTCCCCGATATACCTTAGCGAGCCAAGTACCGCACAATATAAAGATATTGCTGCAGATTTTTAAAACTGTGGAATATACCCAACTGTGTCGGAGCAATTGACGGGAAGCATATAGCTATTGTTCGTCCACAAAATTCAGGCTCGTTATTTTATAACTATAAAAAGTTTTATAGTATAGTTTTAATGGCATCCTGCGACGCTAGGTATACGTTTACCTCTGCCAGCATTGGTAGCTATGGAGGACAAAGTGACGGAGGTACATTAAAAGATTTGCAATATATAGATATTTACTTATTTTTATTTTATTTCAAGGTGTCTTTCAGCAATCTAAATTTGGTAAAGCGCTCTTGGAAAACAAATTGCCACTACCACCAAGAGCTCCATTATGGAATGAATCCTCAACAGATTTTCCACATTTTTTTGTGGCCGACGCAGCGTTTCCGTTGAAGGAAAACTTAATGCGACCTTACCTCGGTGTACAGCTGCCACGAAACAAAGCAATTTTCAATTACCGGTTATCGCGAGCTCGTAGAGTAATCGAAAATAGCTTTGGTATTTTAACCGCTCGATGGCGTGTTCTACGAAAGGTCATAGACTTTAGCCCAAAGAACTGCGAAACAATTGTGTTAACCTGCTTGGTTCTTCACAATTTTGTAATGTTGAATGACCATGATCGTTGGTATTGTCCAGATACATTTGTAGACACAGACACCGCAGACCATGGAATATTGGAGGGAGAATGGCGTGAAGATTTAGAGAGTGTTGGAGGTGCATTACATTCAATAAGTTCAACTCGACGCAATGCATCTTGTATCGTATTCCGTGTAAGGGATTTTTTGGCAGGGAGCCGTTTCATTTCAAGAAGATCGTATTTAGTGTATATTTATTTTATTTATATTTATATTTATTTATATCGTATTTAATGTGTAATATGGTTGTCGGTAGTACCAGATTCCAGCATAAAAAAATTCATCAAGCAACATGGCTGTCCCCTGATCGAAACACGCGCAATCAAATCGATCACGTTGTGATAGACGGAAGACATGTCTCCAGTGTTTTAGACGTGCGTACGCTCCGAGGACCAAACATTGACTCGGACCATTATCTAGTAGCAGCAAAGATACGCACTCGCCTCTGTGCAGCAAAGAACGCCCGTCAACAAACACAAGGAAGGTTCGACGTCGAAAAGCTGCAATCACAACCGACAGCCGAACGATTTTCTACTCGACTTGCACTCCTGCTCTCTGAGAGCACTCATCAGCATCTCGATATAAGGGAGCTGTGGAACGGCATCTCAAACTCATTGCATACCGCTGCAGCCGAAACAATTGATCTCCGGCAACGCCAAAAAACCAGTTGGTACGATGAGAATTGTCGTTCCGCAGTGGAGAGAAAACAGACTGCCTACCTCGCAACGTTGCGATCGACCACAACACGTTCGGGGTGGGATAGATATCGAGAACTGAAGAGGGAAGCGAGACGCATTTGCAGACGTAAAAAGAAAGAGGCCGAAATGCGTGAGTATGAAAAGCTTGAAAAGCTGGCCGACATGGGTAATGCTCGAAAATTTTATGAAAAGATGAGGCGATTAACAGAAGGTTTCAAGACCGGAGCATTATCATGTAGGGACCGAGAAGGTAATCTGGTAACGGATGTCCAGAGCACACTGGGATTATGGAGGGAACACTTCTCCGACCTGCTCAATGGCAGTGAAAGTACAACACCAGGAGATGGCGAACCCGATTCCCCAATCGATGACGATGGAATAGATGTTCCATTACCCGACCATGAAGAAATTCGAATAGCAATTACCCGCTTGAAGAACAACAAAGCGGCGGGGGCCGATGGATTACCGGCCGAGCTATTCAAATACGGCGGCAAAGAACTGATAAGGTGCATGCATCAGCTTCTTTGTAGAATATGGTCGGAAGAAAGCATGCCTGACGATTGGAATCTTAGTGTGCTCTGCCCAATCCATAAGAAGGGAGACCCCACAATCTGCGCCAACTACCGTGGTATAAGTCTCCTCAATATCGCATATAAGGGTTTGTCGAGCGTATTGTGTGAAAGACTAAAGCCCACCGTCAACCAACTGATTGGACCTTATCAGTGTGGCTTTAGACCTGGAAAATCCACAATAGACCAGATATTCACCATGCGCCAAATCTTGGAAAAGACCCGAGAGAGAAGAATCGATACTCACCATCTTTTTATCGATTTTAAAGCTGCCTTCGATAGCACGAAAAGGAGCTGCCTTTATGCCGCGATGTCTGAATTTGGTATCCCTACAAAACTAATACGGCTATGTAAGCTGACGTTGAGCAACACCAAAAGCTCCGTCAGGATCGGGAAGGACCTCTCCGAGCCGTTCGATACCAAACGAGGCTTCAGACAGGGTGACTCACTATCGTGCGACTTCTTCAATCTATTGCTGGAAAAAATAATACGAGCTGCAGAACTAAATAGAGAGGGTACAATCTTCTAAAAGAGTGTACAGCTCCTGGCGTATGCCGATTATATTGATATCATCGGAAGCAACAACCGCGCCGTTTGTTCTGAGTTTTCCAGACTAGATAAAGAAGCGAAGCGTATGGGTCTGGTGGTGAATGAGGACAAGACGAAATATCTCCTGTCATCAAACAAACAGTCAGCGCACTCGCGTCTTGGCTCCCACGTCACTGTTGACAGTCATAACTTTGAAGTTGTAGATAATTTCGTTTATCTGGGAACCAGCATTAACAACACCAACAATGTCAGCCTTGAAATCCAACGCAGAATCACTCTTGCCAACAGGTGCTACTTTGGACTGAGTAGGCAATTGAAAAGTAAAGTCCTCTCTCGACGAACCAAAATCAAACTCTATAAGTCGCTCATTATTCCCGTCCTGATGTATGGCGCTGAAGCGTGGACGATGACAACATCCGATGAGACGACTCTTGGGGTTTTCGAGAGAAAGGTTTTGCGCAAGATTTATGGTCCTCTAAACATTTGCAACGGCGAATACCGCAGACAATGGAACGATGAGCTGTACGATTTATACGACGACATTGACATAGTTCAGCGAATAAAAAGACAGCGGCTACGCTGGCTAGGTCATGTTGTACGGATGGAAGAAAACACTCCAGCTCTGAAAGTATTCGATGCAGTACCCGCTGGAGGAAGCCGCGGAAGAGGACGACCTCCACTCCGGTGGAAAGACCAAGTGCAAAGTGACCTGGCTTCACTTGGTGTTTCCAGTTGGCGCCAAAAAGCAAAAAGGAGGAATGAGTGGCGCGCTCTGGTGGATTCGGCTATAATCGCTTAAAGCGGTTCCTACGCCAAATATATATATATATATATATAATGTGTAAAATTGTAATCCAAGTATGAAGTACTATACTTTTTGTTACGTTAACTTTTTTATGATATTTTATTAAACCATATGTTTACATGACTTAGTAACATATTTTTCCGCGCTTTGTATGTGTGTGGTGAATCTCAGTAACCCTCATTAATTTTATTAAATTTGTAACAAACCAATTGTATTTCATCAAAGAAAATTTCCATTCCCCCTTTCACATACTGGTTATAATTCCGCACGTAAGTATACCTGTGTCATACGTATACACCATAGAAATATCTATAAATATTGTTTTATTTACTGAAAAAGAGGGTAATTATCTGTATTAGGAAGATTACACAGGCATATGGCAAATGAATTCTGTATAGTAAAGTTTATTACGAAAATATATGTATGTATTTTATTTACCGACAAAATCATAATTATGACGGTATCTAATTAGTAAATAAGACATAGGCTGTATAATCAAATAAATGTACATACAAAATAGGATAATTTTTCCCTATCAAAACGCCATGATTTTTTAAAAAAAATTGGTGAATGTTTTCTGCAACTACACAATGACAACAACCTTCCAATCACTAATCACTACCAACATAACTACATAACACACAAAAAATAAAAGACAAAGACACAAAATTAAAGAGTTATAAAAACAAATTGTTTTATTTTTTTTCAAATACATTCTTAAAACTATTTTTGAAAAATGAGGTACATTGCTGTTTCTTACGTCTAGGTAACAAGCGTTTTAAACATTTTAAAACTATTTTTGAAAAATGAGATACATCGTTGTTTCTTACGTCTAGGTAACAAGCCTTTTAAACATTTTTACATATTAATTCAATATATGTATAAAACATCAAACAAATGATTTAAAAATTAAAAAAAAATTATTCGGGTTCCGATTTAATAGCAAATAATGAATTTGTTAAAACTTGTATTGCTTTCATTTGTTTTATGTTATTATCGTTCATGATAGAGGTCAACATAACACCAAACGACCACCGCCTCGCTGCCTTTGCTCCTCTCTGCACACATGCTTTTGTATAGCTCGCACGCTTCTTTGAAGCAGCCGTCGTCATCGCTGTTTGTTTTCTTTACTCTTTTCCGGATCGGAGTTGAAAACGACAACTCCGAAGGCGATGATAAATTAGTCTGAGAACATTCAAAACTAATTGGCTCCAACAGCTCCTGCGAAAACATATCATCTAAAATGTTTGTGGTGCAACGATTTCTGTAAAAGGGAAATAAATATTTAATACGTATAAAATATTAAAAAAATATTAACTTACGGTCTGGGCTGTATATATTGTTTTAAAAAGCTCATATTATCGAACAATGGCCAGGTTTCGGCGTTACTCGCCCCACTTCCTGATGGTGCCTCCATTTTCCTTACCTCCCTACTGAATCTTTCCCTTAGAGTCAGCCACCTCTTCGAGCACTGCTCTTCTGTAAAATAAATACAACTTAAACTATTAACATCTACACATATATATATACAAAATATATTACAATCTAATAAATAAATTGTTAATAACAATTACTTACCAGTAGCACCTAGCTCCTTCGCCACGCTTACCCACGCGTCCCTCTTCCGGCTCGGCACTCGGTAGCCTACGCAGGCCTTGTTATATAAAATTTCACGCGCCCGCACTTCTTCTATTAATTTTTCATCATTCATTGTGTTTATTCGGATTATTTATCAAATGGCAAATTAAATATAGAAAATTAAATGAGATTATGAAAATGAAATGATGAAAATGAAATGAAGCGTGCTATCAAAAAAGCGAGCGAAATAACTGAGCTGTCACTCTCTGAAATGTCAAAATAAAGGGATAGAGCAAAGATGACACTCTCTGAAATGTCAACTTAAGTATCGGTAACTGGAGCTTAAGGAAGGGCTCATACTCTTGTAATTTGCAAGGCTTGGAGGTGGGAAAATAGTTTCGGGTTTTTGGTAAATTTTTTTTAGATAAGTTGTAGGAGGACTGTACTAATATCATTACTAAATTAGGTATGTTGACTAGGGGAAGGTATATTCTCAAGAACATGTTTCCATAGAGTTTTATTATATAAAGGCCACTAAAATAACGGAAATCATTCTACATAGTATTTGGGAGCTGTGATAATTGTGGACCGATTTCAAGCGTTTTCTCCACCAAGCTACATTATATTGAAGGTTAGACGTTCGCTTAATTTTGCTAAGATAGCGCACGTGCTAACATATTACAATGGTATGGTAAAGTTGCCCTTTTTACGTTGGTCGCCTTGACGTGGCGAAAGGGCTTAAGTAATTGTAATGCGCACTTTCCAGATGGGAACACGCACTACTCTTACGAACCAAGAGGGAAACCTCATAATTCGCACAATGGTGATAAGGATGAATAAACCACCGGTTTTACGCCCATATCCTATTGTGGAATTGTGAGGACACCCGTATCAACACCACCCTAAGCCAAGGTGTTGAGGTACCCGTGCCGAGGGCTGAATGGTCAGCGGGCGGTAACGAATAGCTGACCGCTAACGGTCCCCTCCGATGCCCGGGCGAGGTCGGAGGTATTAAAATGCCTTCTCTACGCATACCGGCTCTGCGGACGAGTGACAACCCTTTCCGGACTACTCGTGGGACCAAAACATGAACAAACAAACAACTACAACAACAACAACCAACTTGACGACAACGGCTACGACTACTGGAACAGAAATGACATATCGGATTCCTATAACGGAATCCGATGAGGACAAACTACTCGCCTCCAGCCAGGTGACGAATAAGAGCACTACGGGGCGTACCAGCCATAGTACGCCGGTAGTGACAGCAGCAACAACAAATAAATCTGATGTGGAAGCTTCCACCTCCAAAGCAGCCACGAGCACCAACCAAAGTGCACTGTTAGCTAAAGGAGACAACCAGCGAAAGAAACGCAAAAAAACCCAGAATCAACTGAGGAAAAACAGGTACCAGAGGGCAGTCTTTGTGCTAGGAAAGATAGCCAAAGATCAGGCAGCCGGCACCCCAGTTGATGAGGAAGAAATCAAGCGCCTCAAACAGACAGTAGAGGAATACGAAAGCTTCCTGAAAAGGAAGCAATCTGAGCCTCAAGAACAACAAATCGAGAGCACAAAACCGAGCAGTTCCCAAAAAAGGAATCGCTCACTCATCGAACCGCAAGGCACACTGCCGAAAAAACCCAGGCAGAGTGAAGATGAGAAAAAAAGTACAACAACAGCAAAACACTTTTGCGATGTAGCGAGAGATAGCCTACAGGTTGCCATCATTGACGGCAACTCCTCCTCACCAAGCACGGTGCAAGAAAAATGGGTGGAGATCGACGTCAAACTGTCAAGTATGGTGCTAAGCTATGTACTTGACAACCCGGCGGGTCCCCATCCGGAGTTTGACTCCTCTGAAACCCTTAGGGGTTACAGGGTCATCAAGTGCGCGGACCAGGCCTCTCTGGATTTCCTAACGGGTAGCGTTGCTAAGATCAGCAACGCCTTTGTAGGCCTCCAACTGAGGCTTATACCCACCAAGGACATCCCAAAGAGACCACGTGCTCGCATTTGGCTGCCCCCGATAGAGGAACCAGGCGAAAAACTCCTCAGGTGCATCAAGTTGCAAAACAAGACTATACCAGGTATAGATGAGTGGCAACTAATAAAGGAGGAGAAAGCGAATAAAGCCAGTCGACCAATACTAGTGGCCATATGCGATGAGTCCATAGACGCTCTAAGGAAGACTGACAACAAAATCAGCTTCGGCATTCGGAAGGCCAAAATGAAAATCTTTCAAGGCGACAAAGCGGCTGACGAAGACGACACGGAAGAGGTCGACGACGCCAGTCTGTTGCTAAAGAACGTAGACATTAAATGAAAAACTGTCTGAGATGTGTGCAGATAAACCTACAGCACTCAAAGAGTGCTACGGCGAATCTGACAACCCTCATACAAGAGAGGGGCATCGACATTAGCTTAATATAGGAGCCCTGGGTTAATGAAGACACCATAAAAGGGCTAAACAGCAAAAATTATAATATTTTTTTTACACACGTAATGAAGGTAAACCAAGGGCATGCATCCTTATAAACAAAAGTATAAACGCATTCCTTTGTCCAAATTACAGCACAGCAGATACCACGGTGGTAAAGGTAGATCAGAAGAAAGATCTGTTCTTTTTGGTCTCAGCTTCTCTCTCGACGAAAGAAAACCAAATTCTACAAGTCCCTCATCATTCCCGTCCTGCTTTATGGTGCAGAAACTTGCACGATGTCAATATCCGATGAGACGGCACTCGAACCACTCCCACCACTTCTTTCTTCTAAGTTCTTGCATAACTACCTACGCTGGCTAGGTCATGTTGTACGAATGGATGGAAACACTCCAGCTCTGAAAGTGTTCGATGCAGTACTCGCTGGAGGAAGCCGCGGAGGAAAGACCAAGTGCAAAGTGACCTGGCTTCACTTGGTGTTTCCAGTTGGAGCCAAAACGCAAAAAGGAGGAATGAGTGGCGCGCTCTGGTGGATTCGGCTATAATCGCTTAAAGCGGTTCCTACGCCAAATATATGTATATAAAGGTAGATAGTGGAAGCAATTTTCCGATTTTACTCATTTTTGGCATAGAGGCATACTGTAATAAGGATTTAGAATATCTGAGAGAGGTACCGGTATTTTTAGTATTAAAGACCTCATGTTCAATATCTGCGGCATTATAATGTTATAGTCGATTTCAACAATTTTTAGATGAGCATGGTTTCGAAGCCATTTTTCCATTTTGAAGCTATAACCTCATTAAGTCAAGTTAATATTACGTGTAAAATTTGGTTTAAAATGGTCGAGTAGTGCCTGAGATATGATTTTTGACCCAAAAGGGTGCGGCGCGTCCTCCATCTTTAATTTTAACACCAATTTGAGTGCTCCTCTTCAGTACCATATTTAGTATAAACTTTAGTAGTTTAAAACACTTTTAGTCACTTTGAACATAACCGTTATATGGGAAATGTTTGTGGTTATAATCCGATTTCATGATGCTTTGTGATGGAAGGAAAATTACAACCCTTAGCTGAATAAAACTGTGCAAAATGTGGCGAGAGTATAAACAAATTAATGTTAGTTGAGCTCAATCAGTTTTTTTATGTCTCGCCCTTTGAAGATCATGGTGGACATTTTAAGAAGAATTCTCTTATCTTGAAAGAATGTATTGAGTCTATTACTCGAGCCATTTTAAACAAAAATCCTTATTTTTGACTGTCGTAGACACCGCTTACGCGGTTATAGCCGAGTCCACAACAGCGCGCCACTCATTTCCCTCTTCCTCGGCTTCCACCAGCGGGTACTGCATCAAACACTTTCAGAGCTGGAGCACTTTCTTCCATTCGAACAGCATGACCTAGACAGCGTAGCCGCTGTTTTTTTATTCGCAGGACTATGTCAAATAACACATACAGCTCATCGATTGTGCTATTCGTCGTTGCCAGTGTTTAAGGGACCGTAAATCTTCCGCAAAACCTTTCTCGCGAAAACTCCGAGTGCCGTCTCATCGGATGTTGACATCGTCCACGCTTCTGCACCGTACAGTAGGACGGGAATGATGAGGGACTTGTAGAGTTTGGTTTTCTTTCGTCGAGAGAGAACTTTCCTTTTCAATTGACTACTCAGTCCATAGTAGCACCTGTTGGCAAGAGTGATTCTGCCTTGGATTTCCAGGCTGACATTGTTATTGCTGTTAATGCTGGTTCCCAGGTTGATGAAATTATCTACAACTTTAAAGTTATGACTGTCAACAGTGACGTGAGAGCATAGACGCGAATGCTCTGACTGTTGGTTTGATGACAGGAGATATTTCGTCTTGTCCTCGTTTACCACCAAACCCATACGCTCCGCTTCCTTATCCAACGGCGGGGGTGTTGTTTCCAATGGTATCGATATCATCGGCGTACGCCAGCAGCTGCACACTCTTATATAACTCTATTTGGCTCTGCAGCTCGTATTATTTTCTTCAGCATTAGGTTAAAGAAATCACACGATATTGAAGCACCTTATCTGAAACCTCGATTGGTATCGAACGGCTCGGAGAGGTCCTACCCGATCCTGACGGAGCTTTTGGTGTTGCTCAACGTCAGCTTACACAGCCGTATTAGTTTAGCAGGAGTACCAAATTCAGACATCGCGGCGTAAAGGCAGCTCCTTTTCGTGCTGTCGAAAGCAGCTTTAAAGTCGACAAAGAGATGGTGTGTGTCGATCCTATTTTCACGGGTCTTCTCCAAAATTTGGCGCATGGTGAATATCTGGTCTGTTGTTGATTTTCCAGGTCTAAAGCCACACTGATAAGGTCCAATCAGTTTGTTGACGGTGGGCTTTAGTCTTTCACACAATACGCTCGACAGAACCTTATACGCGATGTTGAGGAGGCTTATCCCACGGTAATTGGCACAAATTGTGGGGTCTCCCTTTTTGTGTATTGGGCAGAGCACACTGAGATTCCAATCGTCAGGCATGCTTTCTTCCGACCATATTCTGCAAAGAAGCTGATGCATGCACCTTATCAGTTCTTCGCCGCCGTATTTGAATAGCTCGGCCGGTAATCCATCGGCACCCGCCGCCTTATTGTTCTTCAAGCGGGTAATTGCTATTCGAATTTCTTCACGGTCGGGCAATGGAACATCTGCTCCATCGTCGTCGATTAGGAAATCGGGTTCGCCATCTCCTAGTGTTGTACTTTCACTGCCATTCAGCAGGCTGGAGAAGTGTTCCCTTCACAAACTCAATATACTCTGGTTATCAATAACTAGATTACCCCTGGAGGTCTTATAGGAGTGTGCTCCGGTCTTGAAACCCACATTTAGTCGCCGGATCTGTTCGTAGAATTCGTTTTTATGTGGTGGGTCCCAAACCCTACGCACAACCGCATAAGCGGGTTTCGCCTTCTCACTTTAGCTCGCCTCCAAACGAATGTCTGTTGGCTACTCAGAGGATACTTGGTCTAAGACCCGTTCCTGGCCACTCCCAAGTGAATGATAGTCAGAAACTTTACTCACTTACGTGAACTTCTACATATGACTCCTCCAAAATAAAAATCCGCCACATTAAAATAAAATGAAGTTTCGTAATTTGATTTTCGAAATGTTTGATGAAAAACTAAAACATAAACAGCAAATCTGAATCACCAACTGAATGTCCTTGAATGGCAATAGTATTATATTTATCAAATAAGATTGAAATTTCCAGTCGACTATCACACTGAACAGTTAATGTTCGATTGAAGCAAATTTGTACAAAATAAATGCCACAATTTGTTGTCTTAATGCGCACAATTCTCGGAAAAGCCTTTCGTGCAACATTTACTTTACGATCAGCGCGTACTTTCATTTAAATATTATCTTTGAATAAAAGAGAAAAATATCATGGAATACTATTGGGCAGGAGCGGCGAGATGAGAAATTATGGAAAATACTGTAACCTTCAGTCTTTCTTGTTTTTTTCTTATTCGTTTTCGTGTTGTATTTTTTATTCTATTTGTTTTTTGTTCCTTATGAACTTGTTTTTTGGTTTTCTATTTTTCTATTCTATTTTTTTTTTGTTGCAAATGGACTTACGATCACGCCCATCACGCCGAGTTACATAAGCCGTTACATTAAGACTGCCGTACAAGGGCTAAAATACTTATGAAATCCATGAACGTGGTGCGACGCCTAGTCAGGCATGCGGAATAAGTACAAACGAGCTGCAGCAGAAAAATACGAAAACCGACACAGTTGACCGTCAAATGTTCAATGCTCATTTGCGCTTGCCAACATACGACGACTGTAGTGAGAGTGCTCGTGTGTGTGTGTTGGTTGCTTCTTTGCCGACACACGTAAGAAAAATAAGCCTCATAACTTATTGAACTGCTTTTAACCCTGCCTCGTTCACTGAATTACAACAATTTTTCTTGCGACTGTAGCAGCAACAAAATCGTGGGCGCGTCCACTCAACCGCAACGGCAACAGCAACAGTACTAGGCACAGCATAAAATATATACATAACTGTAAGTGTGTTTGTGCGAGTTTTGGTAAAAATGCGGCGTATTAAGACAAAAGCGCATGTCAGCGTTGTATAAAGATAATACAACTCAAATGTGAAAGCCGCAAAACGCATAAAGGAAATAGAAATGTAGAAAGTGGAAATAAAATGCGAAAGCCCATGCAGCGACCAAAATCATTTGCCATCCATTAGGCGCAGCACATATGTATACTCGTATATAGCGATGAAGTACTCGAAGTGCTGGTGTGTCTATTTTAACTTATACCATGGCGGGGAAAATAAATTCGCTATATACATCCATGCATATATATTGCTTCAAGTGAGTGTGTATGTGTGCTTGTCCGCCATTCGTCCTTTACCAGTTAGTCATGTGTGTCAGCAGGAGAAATGGCAAAAACAGCAGCAGCAACAGCGGTGGCAGTTTGAAGCTTGTTAAAGCATCAGCGGCACGTAACAACTAAATTCGTTCAGCTAATAAAGGGCAAAAAACATGCGTTGCTTTGAAAGCGCCTAAAAGCGTGCAAGATAACATGCATAAGCGCACACAACTGCCAACACATGCACACACACGCGCAGATACAAAGTATATTTGACTCACACTCACCCGCTAACCTGCTGTGCACTTACGGAGCGTCATAGCTGGCAGTGAAACAAATTGAACTCATACTATTGGTATTTTGGTATTTGTAGCGCCTCAATGTAGACTACACATATGCATGTAGCACTTACTGGCCGATTGGCTTTCACAATCATGCCTCAATGTGCACGAAAAGTGCGTGCAAACGTTGTTTGATAGCACACAAATGGTTTTGAATGTGATTTTGTTTGTGCATTGCCTACTTTTAGGCGTGATGGCATGCTATAGTATGCTGTGGTGTATGTGTGTTGACAGAAAGTTTGCGCTGTTCAAAAGGTAAATTATCCAACTGTTATGAAGTGTTTGTAGAAGTTTTTAGTTGTAGCCGTATGAGAATGTATACAATAAAATGTGAGGAACACTTTGTTGTACTTCCTAAAAGTAGGCAGTAAGTGCTGGATATTGTTGTTTTTATCACACTTTCAGTTGACTTTTTTTCTGTGTGATTTCAGCTTAAAGGTGTGAGTATTATTTTATATAGTTTATTTTATACGAATACAAATTCGATTTGGCTTTAATCAGAATGAATGTGTTTTGTTTTGCGGCATATCGAAAGTGTTAGCACTATGATGGATTTAAACCGGAGGCCGTTCCGGGCCTAAAAAGTTCTTTCGGTACTCTTGCTTTCCTCTTTCCTTTCAGTATTGTTTTTCATTCAATAATATTTACTCCAATTTGTTTTATTGATACACAATTGTTGGAAGGGCCATTTTTTGCGAATACATTTCCAATTACTAAGGTAAACCCGCGAAATTTTTTATTATTTGTAATCAAGTAAATATTATTCATATAGGTCATAGGTGGGGTAAGTAATAGCCTTTTCGCACAAGAGCTAATTGATCAATTAACCGGCCCTTGCTTGATTAATTCGCTGATTTAGATCGATTTACCATACAAAATAAAAAACTAATATTTCTACATAAATTTTTCATCGAATTATAATCGAGCTGAATAAGTAATGTAACTCTACGACAAATACGTTTTTGTAGATTTGGCTGTATTTTAAGATAAATTAGCGGTATAACAGCTGATCGATTATCGAGTAGTCTGTAGTGCGAAGGGTAAAAATTAGTTTCTCAATTAAAAATAATTAAGTGAGGTGAGCTCAGCTTAAATGTGGTGAGTTCAATATACGTGTGGGGAATTCAGAATGTAACTTATTTAGGTTAAATTTTAGTACAGTTCAAAGTACAGTAAAGTACACGAAAGCGAACAGTGATGAGTTCAAGTAGATGAGTCAAGTAGAAAGTAAAATATGGTCTAATTCTGCATTACAGTTCAGATTTTCATCTTGGTGTTTATACATTTATTTCCATATTAATCTCACCTTAATTATAAAAGGTAATCCATTTCGAGGTTCCCTATTGTATTAAAGAAAAAAAAAAACAGAGACAATTCAAATCTAATGGAAAATGGTTATTATCCTTCGAAAGTACATTCAATAACATTTATTTTTTAAAAATCATCACTTTCAAATGTTGGCTGCGGCTACGTCTCAAATAGTCCATCCATGGAATTCAATTTTTGATAACTCGTTCGAGCATTTCAACTGGTAAGGCGTGCCATGTTTTGCTTCAAGGCCTAAAACGGGAAACGGGACTGTCTGTACTCTCTATTTGTATCACCTGATATATATATATATATATATATGTAAGATATTTAGGACTCTCTATTTGTATCACCTGATATATATATATATATATATATATATGTAAGATATTTAGGAATATGCCAATTACTTATTATGCAACATTTCTCACTTTATTTTAATTTTTTTTTTCGAATAATGAGTATACTACTTCCAGTACATTTCTATATACTGTTGGTTCCTCAGTAGCAGACGCCAACCACAAGCAGGTTTCTAAATGTTTCTAATTTTTCTTTAATTTCATTTTCTTTTGTTTCCTTCCGACAACTTAGTCATCTAATCTACCAATAATAAATCAGAAGAGTTCGCATTGAATATGGGTAAAAAGACATTGGGGCGCAACAAAATGGATATACACTCGCAGATGATTAAGTGGCGTAGAACGCTGTGTAAGTACTGAGTTTTGCGCACAATAAGAAACCACAAGCTCGGCGGGGTAGCGGCACACTGACAATTGTCGCATAAATAAGCGTTATAGGGATAAAAATGTAATAAAAGAATTGAATAATCGATGTTGTTGATGCGGTGCATGCGCACAGTTACACAAACGAAGCAAAGCAAATACGGCGTCAGTGCGTATGATTAACATTACTTTATTACATACAAACGAACAAATTTCCATTGTTTAGATGGGTGGGTGTGTGAACTGTTTGTTGTGTTTATGCACAGGTGCACAAAATAAATTTACCTACGTTGGTTGTGCAATAAAAACGTACTAAGCGAAGCAATGTGATGCACAATGAATGAATGAGCAAATGTCAAATGGGAAATGTAAATAATGAGGCATTTAAAAAACTAAAGGAAACGGTAAGGTGGTGCCAATTTCGGGTGAACACCAAAATGTATGCTCATCTGCCTCATGGTTGCTGATGAAATGCGCATTTTCTATACAAATATGTTGTTTGAAATTGACAGATGTTTTTCTTATGTATTTTATATTTGTGTCCACATGTTGACAGAAATGACAGTTCCTTTGATGTATGCAGAATCTCCAAGAATATTGCATGACGAATGAAGTAAAGGTTGATCCAAGTAGATCAAGTTTGTAGTGATTATTGATAGTGATACTCGAATCATTTAAAATACATTGGTTAAGCGGTTGAAATAATTCATTTAAATACAGAGGTAGTCAAAATTATTTACACATCGGACGACTTTTTACAAGTTTCACACGATAAGCTTTCGCTTGTTGTTGTCGCAGGGTAACAAAATGCTCTATTGTTGTAAACCTTGATCTATTCCCGAGCGAATGAAGTCGGTTTGGCAAGAATAGCTAGAAATATTGCGGAGAAATAAGGAAATGAACTGAAGACTCGCAGTAGTCAAAAGTATTTACACATGGCGATTTAGCCTTTATCCTTGGATTTGGTTTGAGCAAGAGTAGTAATTGGATTCTATTGCATTCATAACAACCTAACTCAGCCTTAAAAATTTAAAAATTGGTGAATAAAATGTCGAAAACAACGGAATTATCGATTATAACTAGATTGGAGACTGTTACTAAGTTTAAGACTCGGGTTTCGGCTTCGGAGTTAGTAAAACTTTATAGAATTTAAAGGAATACTGTTCGTAATGTTATTAAAAAGAAGGACACGAAATATTATAAGGGCAATTTAAAGTTAACTGGGCGGAAACCTCTGATAACTCAAAGAGAATGCAGAAGATTAGTAGGAACTGTCATACAAAATCCCACAATTAGTCCTGTTAATATTGCAGCTGCACCGAATCAGCATATTGCATGAACAGTCAATGATGCTACACTGTTAAGGACATTTAAAAATAGTAACATAAAAACCAACGTGTGCATAAAGTTGACCACTTCCGAAACCATGAAAGCTTTATTTCCAAAACCAAAAAAGCGAAATGCCTCTCATTTGCCATTGATTGCAACCTAAAGCCTGTCGTGGGCAGATAAGGCCAAATTTTAGTTCCAGGGCTTCTTTAGTAAACGCTTTATGCATTTATCACGTGAAAAAAAGAATAATGAAGTTTAGATGCTAAATGGAGTCGGGAGTGACATTATGATTTTTTGAAATTTTTTTGGAAATTTTCCTTACTTCTGTGTTGAAGATTTGGTACCAATTTAGGAACCCTAAATCAGCCGGAAATATCATAATTCACATGACCATGCCATTGTAGTGGTCCGTAGGCCTTTTCCAACTATTGACTACATTTTACAACAGGATAATGCTCCATTTCATAAGGGATCTTTACCTACTAATGTTTTAAATGAAGCAAACCAAGTTGACCTCCGCCCAGCCATGACCAAAACTGTAGTCAAAATGTTTGGTCTTTAGTTAAATATCAGAGGACAATTGATGTAATAACCGAAAACGCCGAAATTATCGACATGTGGTCTAATTTAACAGTTAACTTAGCGCACAATTGTGTTGAATCAATTCGGACCATAAAGCAGGCTGTTATTGATGCCAAAGGCGGTGTAACCAATTATGAATTTATCGCCTTGGAATAGTAACTTAGACTAAACATTAAAATTAAAAAAAAAAATTATCATTAAATAAGAACAGGATAAAGGCTAAATCGCCGTGTGTAAATACTTTTGACTACTGCGAGTCTTCAGTTCATTTGCTTATATCTCCGCCATATTTCTAGCTATTCGTGCCAAACTGACTTCATTCTCTCGGGAATAGATGAAGGCTTACAACAACATAGCACTTTGTTGCCCTGCGACAACAAAGACAACAAGCGAAAGCTTTTTGTGTGAAACTTGTGAAAAAACGTGTGATGTGTAAATAATTTTGACTATCTCTGTATATGATAGCCTTAAGAACAACAAAGCGGCAGGCCGATAGATTGCCGGCGGAGCTATTCAAATATGGATTTCAAAGAGTACGGACGTGTTTAATGCGCTCCGTGAAAACTTTTATAAACAAATAATAATAAAAGCAAAACAAAAAAAATTAAACAACCAATAAATTGTGTAACCGAAAATTAAAATCAAAACACAAAATTTCCCCAAAACAAATCAGTTTAAAATGACAATCAATAACACAAAACATATAAAAGTGAACAAAACAAACAAATTAACAAGTAAGGAAGGGCTAAGTTCGGGTGTAACCGAACATTTTATACTCTCGCAATTTATTTATTTAACTTTATTTATATTATATAATACACAATTTGACCCACATATTCGTCATATATATTGTATAAAGTCCATTGAAAGTTGGAAGCCATAATATTAGGTTAGAAGCACCGAAGTCCTCGTATTCGATTTATGGGGCTTAAATAACCTATGGTCCGATTTCGGCGATGTTTAGAATGGCCACACTATAAACACAGTATTTGTGCAAAGTTCTGCACCGATATCTTCACTAGTGCTTACTTTATATATTGTAAAGTAAACGATTCAGATCGTCTTCAAAGTTCTGATATATGGGAAGTAGGCGTGGTTGTGAAGCGATTTGGCCTAGTTTTACAACATATCATTGGGATGTAAGGAAACTATTACAAACCAAGTTTCATTGAAATCGGTCGAGTAGTTCCTGAGATATGGTTTTTGACCTATAAAAGGGCGACGCCACGCCCATTATCCATGTTGTAAAAAAATCTGAGTGCAGCTTCCATCTGCCATTTCTTATGTGATATTTAGTGTTTCTGACGTTTTTCGTTAATGAGTTAACCCACTTTTTGTAATTTTCAACCTAACCTTTGTATGGGAGGTGGGCGTGGTTATTATCCGATTTCTTTCATTTTTAGACTGTAAGTGGGTAAAAAAAACGACTGCAGAAAGTGTGGTATATATAGCTCTATTGGTTTCCGATATATGAACAAAAAACCTATTTGGGGGAGGGGCCACGCCCACCTCCCCAAAAAAATTACCGATCCTTTATATCAAAGTTTATTTCCATAGCTTTATTTATGGCTTAGTTATGGCACTTTATGTGTTTACGGTTTTCGCCATTTTGTGGGCGAGGCAGTGGCCCGATTTTGCTCATTTTCGAAAGCAACCTTCCTATGGTGCCAAGAAATAAGTGTGCCAAGTTTCATAAAGATATCTTAATTTTTACTCAAGTTACAGCTTGCACAGACGGACGGACGGACGGACAGACAGACATTCGGATTTGAACTCCACTCTTCACCCTGATCACTTTGGTATATATAACCCTATATCTAACTCGTTTAGTTTTGGGTGTTACAAACAACCGTTGTGTGAACAAAACTATAATACTCTCTAGCAACTTTGTTGCTGGCAACGCAGCCTCAACGGCAAGGTCGTAGGCATTCTCTGAAAGCCTACTTCAGCTTTGTTGAGCCTGCAAAATCTGCTCTCTCAAAAATCCAACGGTGAGAAATATGAGTAATTGAAGCGCTCAGTCGAGCAGCAGAAGGGATTAGCAGAAGCAGAAAAAAACAGCAAGTGCGCAACAACAAATCAGCAGGCAACATCAACCAAGCAGGTATCAGCAAACGAACGGACACCAAAGGAAAAAACAATACAAGATGAGCATGTACCAAAAAGGAAAGTACAATCTGTACAGACTGGCATTGACCGCTAAGTCAACATAAAACGGAAATCAAGTCCTATCAAGACAGCGGTTAATGCCACAAAGATTCAACCCGCCACGCTTAATACAAATAAGACTGGAAATTTAAATGGCAACAGATTTGCCATACTAAGCAATGGATCGAACGACGATGCGAAGGGTACCACCACAGTCGTGAATGCCAAGCCGCCGCCAATATATTTGCGTGAGCGTAGCTCAAATGCACTTGTTGATAAACTAAGTGAAGTTGTAGGTACCAACAATTTTCATATAGTGCCTTTGAAAAAAGGCAATACAGATGAAACTAAGATACAATCCTACACCGAGAAAAGTTTTATGGATATAGTGAAATTTGTGTCAAATAACAACAAGAATTATTATTCTTATCAACTGAAGAGCTCTAAAGGCCTAGTTGTTGTTGTAAAAGGCATTGAGTCTTTGGTCGAATCTAATTATATCAAAGAAGATTCTGAAGAATGCGGCTTTGGTATTAAAAATGAAAGTAGAAATAAAGTACCACAACCAATGTTTAAAATCGTATTGTTGCCAAACTCTAATCCAATAAAAAAAAAAGAAACACACCCAATATAAAGGGTGATTTTTTAAGAGCTTGATAACTTTTAAAAAAAAAAAACGCATAAAATTTGCAAAATCTCATCGGTTCTTTATTTGAAACGTTAGATTGGTTCATGACATTTACTTTTTGAAGATAATTTCCTTTAAATGTTGACCGCGGCTGCGTCTTAGGTGGTCCATTCGGAAAGTCCAATTTTGGGCAACTTTTTCGAGCATTTCGGCCGGAATAGCCCGAATTTCTTCGGAAATGTTGTCTTCCAAAGCTGGAATAGTTGCTGGCTTATTTCTGTAGACTTTAGACTTGACGTAGCCCCACAAAAAATAGTCTAAAGGCGTTAAATCGCATGATCTTGGTGGCCAACTTACGGGTCCATTTCTTGAGATGAATTGTTCTCCGAAGTTTTCCCTCAAAATGGCCATAGAATCGCGAGCTGTGTGGCATGTAGCGCCATCTTGTTGAAACCACATGTCAACCAAGTTCAGTTCTTCCATTTTTGGCAACAAAAAGTTTGTTAGCATCGAACGATAGCGATCGCCATTCACCGTAACGTTGCGTCCAACAGCATCTTTGAAAAAATACGGTCCAATGATTCCACCAGCGTACAAACCACACCAAACAGTGCATTTTTCGGGATGCATGGGCAGTTCTTGAACGGCTTCTGGTTGCTCTTCACCCCAAATGCGGCAATTTTGCTTATTTACGTAGCCATTCAACCAGAAATGAGCCTCATCGCTGAACAAAATTTGTCGATAAACACATTTCGAACCGAACACTGATTTTGGTAATAAAATTCAATGATTTGCAAGCGTTGCTCGTTAGTAAGTCTATTCATGATGAAATGTCAAAGCATACTGAGCATCTTTCTCTTTGACACCATGTCTGAAATCCCACGTGATCTGTCAAATACTAATGCATGAAAATCCTAACCTCAAAAAAATCACCCGTTACAACTTAAAATATTTACTCCATCGTAGAATTGTCGACTCTGCGTCAACTGAAATCGGCTGTACGTGAGTTAAAAAAAGCACTTAAACGCGATGAAGAATACAATACTGAAAATTATATAAAGCACCTGTGTCCAAATTCTAGCAAGAAAAGCTCCCTTTGGAAAGCCCAAAAGTCTTTTAAGCCACCAGTAGATTCCAACAAGCTTATAAGACAGTCGAATGGTAATTGGGCGCGTAATAATGAGGAAAAGGCAAATTGCTTTGCAAATCATCTAGAAAAGGAATTTCAACCCAATGGCCCAAAAAAAAAAAACAATTTTAAGTTGCCAACTTTGCCCTTCACAAACGAGTCAAGCGTGTCTATTAGGACGTCGACTTATGAAATTACGAAGATCCTAAAAGAGCTAAACCAGCTAAGTAGCTTGATGTAGTGTCTTCAGGACACGATAATATTACTCCAAAAATGTAAATTGAGTTGCCACATATTGCTATATCAGTGCTCTCTTTGCTCTTTAATGCAATTCTTTGCTTCGGCTATTATCCAATATCGTGCAAAAGTTGCAGATCATCATGATATATAAACCTGGAAAAGACTTAACACAACCGTCTTCCTACAGACCAATAAGTTTTTTACCCTGTCTTTCCAAAATATTCGAAAAAGTTTTACTATCAAAAATGTCTCCTTGCCTCCACGAAAATATGTAGTATAATACCAACCCACCAATTCGAGTAGAGTACTGTTCAGCTATTTTTCTCGATGTAGCTCAGGCGTTCGATAAGGTCTGGCATGAAGACCTTTTATGGAAAATCAAAAACGTTTTACCTTACGAATTGCATAAAACATTGGAGTCATATTTTAGAAATAGGAAATTGACAGTCAAAGTAGCTGTTTTCATATCAGAAGAACGTGCAATTAGGGCTGGTGTTCTTCAGGACAGTGTATTAGGCCCTACTCTGTACATAATATATACAGCAGACATTCACTTTTGCGGATGACACAGCCCTAGAAATCCGTAACAAATGCCCCTTTAGCATCAAGAGTATTAGAGGAGCACTTAACTTATGTCGAAGAACTGGCGTATAAATATTAATGAGCAAAAATGCAAGAATGTTACATTTTCTCTAAGACCAGAAACATGTCGGACAGTTAAAATAAACAATGTACTAGTACCCCAAGCGAATGAAGTAACTTATCTTGGGATTCACCTGGTTCGAAGGCTTACGTGGCGGAAACATATAGCGAGTAAAGTATCTTACATGAAGTTAAGAGCAGCAAATTTAAATTGGCTCCTAAACAAAAATTCTAAACTTAGCCTAAACAACAAAGTCCCGTTATACAATGCAATCATAAAACTGATTTGGCTGTATGGTAATTCAGAGATTCCAATCTAAAATGCTTAGAACAATAATGGGTTCACCATGGTACATGTGTAAAATAACCATAAAGATCTTGATATTCCTATGGTAAAGAAGGAAATAGAGGACAGCAGAAAGAAATATATTTCTAAACTTCGTGAGCATCCAAGCCCATTGGATAATGCCTTGGTACATTCCTACAATCAAACACGTTTAAAAAGAAGAGATCTACCTGCCTACTAAAGAGCAACGTTCTACCAAAACAGCTCAACCCCTTTCTTGAGCTTACTTAGTTGTAAATAGATTCAAGATTTTAATACTTATTTTTACGCTTTAAACAAAGCAGATTCAATAAATAAAGAAATATTGAAGGGAAAAGTATTCAAATAAGGCGTCGAAGAACTGATAAGGCAGAATAACAGCTTCTTTGCAGAATATGCAGGCGTGTTCCAGAAATTGTTTTCGCATGAAAATGATAATGAAATCGTGAGACGGTGTTCTGAATACCACTTTGCGATTACAAATACACATTTTTCGAATATGAAATCGGTGCGATATGGCATGTTCTAGTAATCGATTTCGCAAATTGTTTGACGTATTGATATCGGTCAAAAATAAGTGCGCGAAATCTTTTCTTATTTTAGAGGAAAACATAAAAGCCAAAGTGAAGAAAACATTTTTTTTAATTTTATGGGCAAAAATCCAGACTTCGCGAAAAATTTCGTTAAAGGGGATCGCGTCGCTGCGGAGACTTTGTGGGCAGACCTTGCTAAAATGCTAAATACCGAAGGTCCACCGCAAAAAGATGTTAACGGTTGGAAAAAAGTGAGAAAAATATTACGCGATAGTATATGTGAACTGCATTAACATTTTTTTAATAGGTATGGTCCGATTGGAAAGGTGGCATCCGGAAGAAAATCGCACACAACAAAAGCGAAAGCAGAGCTAGTGGAGGAGGGCAATTCAACAAATTTTCCCTGCCCCCAGTGAGGAAGAAGTAGCTCAAATTTGTGGCATATATACGGCCGTGGAAGGCATCGCAAATAGCGCTTCATTTGGAGTTACCGTTAATTCTGTTTATGGCGAAAACGATTCTTTGGATACCATGCTTTTAAGTATTCATGAAATTGCCAGCGGCGGACCAAAGTCCACACCACGAAAACGACGGCATGAAGACACTGTGCAAGATTGCCTCAAAAAGCACATGGCAACAGAAGCAGGTGCAGTTGAAAAAATTTCTGATACCTTGAAGCTTCTTTTTGCATATATGGAAAAATTGACCAAATTAGTGGCGCAATAAAACATTGCCGAACAAAACGAAGATCGTCGCAAGTATTATCTGGCCAAGCAGGAAATCTTGATTGCTAAAAATGTAATTAAGCAGAAAATGCTAGAAATCGAAGAAATTCGAGTCCAAAGGGATATTCATTTCAAACCAAATACTAAAAATATCGAGTAATAAATTTTACTAAATAATAATATTATTAAATGATCTCATAGTTAAAAAGTTTAACTTAAATGTGATGTTTTTCTTGAATAAAAAAATATGAAAATTAAACTATACGCGTTAAGTTATTTGCGATTTCATCTCGAATGGATACAGCGGCAGTTTGTAGATGGCTGCTCAAGCAAATCGTCCACTACATCTAAAGCAAAGGCTCTCAGGCTATAATGGCGACAAATGTTGTGCAAAGCACTGCATACATTTATAATTTTTACAACTTTCTCTGGGACATATGGCATAGTTGTTTGAAGACATTTAAAGCGGCTCTTGAGGACTCCGATTACTCTCTCAACGATATTTCTTGCCTTGGAGTGTTGTAAATTGAATTTGTGCTGTGGTGACCCAGCGTTTGCATCACGATAAGGGTTAAGTAAATATGGTTCCAAGCCATATCCTGCCTACTAGGAGAAGCCAAGATCTGTGGTCTCCGCACACATACCAGCAGTACTTAAAGAATATATAAAGGCGTCGCAAATCTGTAAAAGAAGTGAATTAATATCACCAACAAATTTCATATTCGCAATCATCGTATTAACGCTGAAGTAACCCCTTCTGTAAAAAACAGATGATCATTTTGGTGTGGCTTCGTGATTTTTATGTGTGTCCCGATTATTCTGGGAATACTAAAATTGTTGAAAAAATGTGCTTTCGTCATTTTTATATCTTCTTCGCTCATTTGTAGTTTAATTCATTTTGGACACAGTGCTTTTTGTAAAGCATTTAAACCAACAACCAACCAACAATTAAAAACCAAAACAGTACAAATATTTGCACTCGAAAATTGCGTCATCAGGATAGCGCCCCTACGATAACTTCATTTTTTCCGTTTATTTCATATAAAAACTAAACTTAAGATTTGTAATTTATAATTCGAATATTTTTAACTTAAATAAGTATTGGGCGGTGTATCCTTTGTTAACAAAAACTTCATAAATTTTATTGGGAAGAGAACCTTACAGTTTTTTAATGAAATCTAGGTTGGTGGTTGACCAAATGTGTCTTGTCATCGATTAGTTCCGTTTTGGTGGTATATTGCTCACCACTCTCATACACCTTTCTAACCAACAATCCCCAGACGTTATCTATAATATTTAGATCTGGGGAGTATGGCGGCTACTCCAGAACACCGACTTTTTGGTTTTGTATCCATATTTTTCAGACCGGACATGGATTTAGTCATTGTTGTGCCGTGAATATCATTCTAGATTGCCAAACATATTTTTAAAAACGGGAAATCCACTTTTTCGAATTCGGTTATATTAATAAACATTTTTTCATCTGGCGTTTCATAAATAAATGTATTCTCAGCCGAAAATATGAGATAATGCCTGTTTGTATTAAGTATAGTAAATTAAAATTTTTAAAAGGCTAGTAACCCTGCTCAGAAAATTTTTTCAACCTGACGCAATCGTTTGATTTTATTTCTATTATTTAAAACTTGTTTACCATATTTCCGTTATTCTGAGTTATTTCAAGCATTATGCACTACCTCAGCCTTCGTAAATGAAATGTCAAGTAAGGCAATGCCAAAAGCTATTTACGTATCATGTAATGTATTCTGCATTTTCTGCTGGTAACACAAAATTCCTTTGCTGACGAACAAAATAACTCAAGAAATTGCGGAAAAAATAGCAGTAGAAAAAACTTCCTACAGTTCGGTGTTCGCTAACTGAATTTTAAACGGGTTCGCTGAATGTTTACATGTTTACAACTTGCTACACAGCCCGAGGGCTAACTTATAGTGGACATCTTAAACAGACGCAGAATTAGAGCTATAGAGAGGGAGTGGAAAGAGAGAGAGTGTGGGGAAGTGTAAGAGAAGAGAGTGAAAATAATGACTTGACAAACTAGCCAGCAAGAATAAAGATAGAGATAGTCACTTGACAGCGGGTTGGAGGGCAATAAAACGACAGCGCCAAATAACGATTATTATTCATGTGGTCAACTGTTTGCCCAGTCGGGACTACGATATGCGGCTAACGGCTAGTGGAGGAGTTAAGTAAAGGCTTGTCACTAACACAGCTCGGTCCTCAAAAAAATATAATTGTGTTTAACTTATGGCGATCACGTTTTTATATGCAGTTTCGCTGGAATGCAATACGAAAGCATATATTTAGGCGCTGCAGCGACAGCATAACACTGGTATATATGCCGCAAATAGCTGGTAAGCAGGAGTAGAATAGTCTCAGCATGGCTAGGCATATGAAACAAAGCGCACAAGAAAATGCGTGAAAAAGAGCAAAAAATGCCAAAATGCCAAAAACAGCAAGCGAAATAGCTGTAAGCCAACCCACACATGCTGAGTAAAGTGTAGACAACGAAAAATACAGCTGCCTAACACATTTTGCCTTGCATTAGCACACTATATGACGTAGTAACGGCAGTTATACGGATAGCGTTACATTTACACATGCCGTTATATTGGTCCAGCAGACGCCACTCATTTCATACTTATATGAGCCTTTTTCTGCCAGCTTTCTTTATAGAAATTTGCAGATTTTTTCTTTTCTATGTGTGTGCTTCAGTGTATCAACGTTGCTGACTACTGCATCCTCGTTAGTAATAAGGCAATTTTTGTGTGCGGCCCGTTACGCTCTCTTTCTGCATACGCTCACATATATTTGCTTTTCAATGTTCTATGACAGAATTATACTCGCACATATGCATATGTATATGGTTGGTTCGAATAAATACATAAATAAACAATCTGTGCCCACAACAACAACAGCAATATGCAAGTGATTGAAATATAGAAAACGCCAACAACAAAACATCAGTTGAACTACCACAAAAATATCACACAAACAAACATTAACATATTTATAACCAGAAGCAGGCATTCGAAGTCGTATTCGTTGGCAACGATTCGGTTGATGATGATGACAGCTATCACTTTGATTAGATTATGTAAATTCGAACGACCGGCACAGGCCGCTTAAATCGTGACGCAAAAACTGTAGAAATTGGAGAATGTTACTGTACGAAAAATATTGCGTTGCAAACACGCATAAAAGAAGAAACGATAAATCAGAACTGTTTCGATTATAACAGTCGATAATGTTTCGATTTCTATAGAGAGTTCAATATCGGAGTAACTGAAGAAATCATAATTTAGTATTTCACATACTAAGAATTATATGTATATTTATTTATACATTTATATTATTTGGTGATACGTACATAAAAATTTATAATCGTATCATCCGAAAGCTCCGAAGAATAGTTGATGCGTTGACTAGGTTATGAGCTTGTAGAGCTAAATCGCCATAATAATAACATAACTTTGAGATGTAAGACAATAAACTGATTGTATGTATGATAACAACAGATTGCATATCCTTATTTCATTATAGTTCTAAGATTTGGGTGTTTCTGTTAGGTCTGAAAGAATATTTAAAAATATACAAAAATATACAATATTAAAAAATTAATTCCCATAAATCGTGCGAAATTTTCGTTAAAAACTCTCGATCAGCACCGTTATGAGTAATTTAACCCTGCATTACTAACCTCAAATAATGTCGCATGGTTACTAACCATGGGCCTTATCGACCCTTATTTGTATTATCTATTAAAATCGTTTAAACTTATAAAGTGCTAAAACGTATACGTCTTTTAGTATATTGTAGTATTTTATTGTTAAATTTATAAAATGATGTGTTAAAAAATTAATTTATATACTTAAATTGAAATTAAGTTTGTATTCATTACAACATAGCTAAACAAGTTAAAAAAAAAAGTTATCCAGCCAGATTCCGCATAAAATGATAAGTTTTAAAGATATTGACTTCAAATAAAGTGCATTTGAAACTTGAAATATAAAAGTAAAATGTTAAAAAAAAATTGGAATGACTAATGCAAAAATTTTTTTTATGTATTTCTAATCGACCCAGGCTATTTTTTAAAACAATTTTTTATGCATACTATTTTACATGTTTCTTATTCTTATTGTTTATAAACGTTTAAATATATACAAATTTAGATTACACATATATCTTGCGTTAAAAAATATTATTAATTTTTTGTTAATTTAAAAAGTTTGCGTGTCTGGGTCGATTCGACCCTAAGGTTAGTAATGGAGGGTTAAATTAGTTAGTACACTTTAATTTTCAGAATACAAATATAGGAACATATTTTCGTTGTTTTTGTTTTTTTTTTATAAAAGCACAAAGAGCAAGAAACATTTTTGCTTTGCACAATTTCTCTTTGTAGCGTGAAAATGTTTTGTCAACACAATTTGTGCGTAGTTGCCTGCACAATAACGAGAACAAAAGAATACGAAAGTAAGCACGCAACGACAAATGTTTTGAAACAAAAACAATGCAAATAATGAGAGCATAACATATTTTTAGGCTACCTAACTGGGTGGGGGTGCCCGACTCTGAAAGCAGTCAGCGGAGCATGTGAATGCTGTTGTGCGTGGTTTTTGTTGCACAAGTTATTTCGAAGTTTTTCCAGAAATTTAAATATTAATAAAGATATTATTCTTGTAGTTATAGGAGAGCTTTTGCTGAGTTCTTGTGAGACGCGGCTTTGCTTAGCTATGTTTTCAGTAGGATTGTGTTTAAGATCAGTCCAGTATCCAGTACCCGTACTATTCCAATTTTGGGATAATGTATGTGGTTTAAAGTAGATAATGAAACACTTCATACATATCTGAGTGCTAGTTTATTCAACGAATTCTTGATCGACTCTTCCACACATAAGCTAACCATACTTTCGGGGTCGGCTTGAGGTTACTGAATCGAACCCAAAAGTTTGTAGATACTTTGGACCTCTAACAAAAGAGCTGCGATGGGTTGGACAAAGATGAGAGAGAAGAGGATATTTGGAGAAAAACAAACTGAAGATAATCTTGCTTTCTGTCATTCATTCCATTCTCAAAAGAACGCCTGGAAAATACTGTAAGTAATGTGGACTAAACCATAACCTTTTGGATGATTCAAACTGAGAAGAACTAGGAATTTTGATTTTCTTTCATAAAGCTTATAAAATAGATCACCAAGGCTTTCAAATCAAGAGACGCGGATCATCTGAATGGGTTTTTTGATTCGTGTTGTAGTCCATATTGAGAAATAGTTATTCAATGGGACAAACTACCTTTCTTCGAAGATCCTTAATAGCACACCCTCATATATACCATTGAACTCACTAACTTCACTCAGAAACCTGTTTATTTAATTAAAAATAGCAAAGAGAACAAAAATGTAAATATCACATTTAACGTATAACTAATTCATTAATTATTTTGTAGCGAAAAATGTGTAGATGACCAGCACTTAGAGCAACATTATGCATAACCCAAATATTTTACGACCCGTACGCCTAACGGTCACCCGCAAAGCGCAATGCAAAGCCCATAAAATGCGGCCCATCAAACAATTAAGGCATGAAAGTGGCGTCGCAGTGGTGTGAGCGGGGTCTGCTTATTGATGGCAGATGCCCGCTTTTAGCTATGCGCCTCATACTCTCTGCCCCGCTCTCTTGCTTTGTTTATGTTTCCTTTTTCACATTTTTGCATTTACGTATTAATTTGTGAATTTTAAAACAACCATCTGGTGGAATCCCTAAGCGGCCGAGCGCACTACATGTGACCCAACTCTAAAATGCGTTAACTGCTTGTTGCTGCTCCAACAGCCGCTGGCTGGCTTTGCCACCGCATTCGCTTGACTTTGCGGTTAATAAATTATGCCACAAGTAATGGTAAAGTACGACCAAAGTTATGCCAAGTCGCATTTGCTTGCTCTATTTGCAAGCAAACGCACACTCGCACAAACATTCACCCAACCAGTGAGACAGTGGAACACGCACGTACGCACTCTCGCACGCAGTTGCGCAACAACACAAACAAACACTATTTGCAGCAGTACACAGAAGTACGTCATTAGGTAACTGTGTGTGGACGAAATCGGCCTTCGACACCGACCTCATAGCACTAACTATTTGCAGGCCTGCTGACTATTTCCGCTTAATGGTTTGCGTTCGGGCACTTTGCGGCGTGCTGGGTATACGAGTATGTTTGCGGCGTGTTGATTTGGCGAAATGATTGAGCAGCGGTTGGCACTAACTGCCGCCGAGTGGTTGCGCAAATAAATGAGTTAAATGTAAATTTGCTAGTAATCATTATTAATTGATGATCAATATGCACGGTGGGTGGCAGAAGACACAAGGCTTGTCATATTTCGTGTAACGGAATATTTGTGGTCTTAGAAGATTTCCGCTAGTGAACTTAAGACATTGAAAATACATAAACACAAAAGGAGGGAGGGAGGACTAAGTTTGGGAAGATGTCTAAAATATTGACCGATATATGCATATGAAGAAAAGTCATACTCAGTCACCTCGGTAGAGTTGATCTTTAAGCCGATTTTATTATTTTTTATCACCGGACTATGTGTATAATTCACAGGATGCTAATTTAATCTAATAAATATTTCTCGCAGATTGGTGGATATTTTCGGTATAAAGTTAGCCGTAGGTGATCGCCCATATATATGTATGTATATATGTTCATTTTGGATCATAATTACCTGTTATTTATTAATATAATACCGAATTAGACCCATATGTATATTGGCAACTTGAATAACGAAAATTTTAATATTATATACTGTATATGAGGCTAAGGTAATTTCTGAACCGATTTTACTCATTTTAACTACCAAGGCTCACTATATCCAAGACTATACGCCCACATAATTTGAGTAAGATATTTCACATATTAACCGATTTATAAGGTATAAAGCCCGCCGCATTTTTGAAAAACCTAAAAAAAAAACCTTCAAAAACATTTCCAAATTTTTCAAAGATGTAATATATCCTCAGCTGTCAAAAGAAGATTTGGCAAGGAGAGAGTCTGGCTAACCTGATCTTATTTACATATACATACATATATGTATATACATATTTGGCGTATGCACCGCTTATGCGATTATAGGCGAATCTATTTGAGCGTTCTCTCTCCTTTTTGCTGTTTGGCGCCAATTGGAAATACCAATAGAAAGCAGGCCACTTTTAACCTGGTTTTACCAACGGAATTAAGGGCTTACTGTTCCTCTGCTTCCACCAGCGGGTAATGCATGGAACACTTTTCTGCTGCTGGAACATTTTCTTCCATTCGGACAACATGACCTAGCTAACGTAGCCTCTGTCTTTTTATTCGCTGAACTATGTCAATGGCGACGTATAGCTCATCGTTCCATCATCTGCGGTATTCGTTTTTGCCAATGTTCAAAGGACCATAACTCTTCCACAAAATCTTTTTCTAGAAAAGTCCTAATGCCGTCTTATCGGATGTTGACATCGTCCATGCTTCTGCACCATAAAGCAGAACGGGATGATAAGGGACTTGTAGAGTTTGGTTTTGGTTCATCCAGAGAGGATTTTAACATTTAAATGTCCCCTTAATCCAAAGTAGCACCTGTTAATAAGAGTGATTCTGCGTTGGATTGCGAGGCTAATATTTTTGGTTTTGTTGATGTTGGTGATGGCTGGAGGTGGGGAAGGGGTCTTGTTCAGAAGTTCACGCAAGAAAGTATCAAGAATCAAGCAGCTCACGACTTCCGGTACGGGTGTCATGATGAATAGTATCTCCCCTGGTCTCTAACTCCCTCCCCTGACAGTTATTTTGCCAGAGGAAATACGACAGGGGAAAGGCGTTTTCATGAAAAATTTAATTGTTTTAATCGACTGAATTATTTTTTGGGTTAATTATTTATTTCACTTTAATTATCACAGTATTAGTAATTTAGGACAACAAAGGCAAATAAATTAAATTAATAGTATACGTTATATGAATTGCCAGGGGAGAGACAAAATCAGTTTTCGAATCCAGTACATCGCACGATCGGGACGCAATAACTAAAAAACTACAGCGCTCAAACGGATTTCGCGATTAGTATTATTAACTTCAGGCTGAAATGAGCCCATGAGCTCTTTTTTCAATGCGATCGTGTTTGACTTTATGTCGTACAAGCGGAACAAAATTTGGCAGGGTAGCTACATAAAAAAATCGGGACAAAAGTTAATTTTAAAAATTATATGAAATAAACAAAATAATTTTGTTTTTTATTTAACAATACTTAATTTTAATTATTTTACTTCCGATTGAACTTAGTTTAGGTTTAGCATCTCATACAAAAATTATATGTATTGTCCGAAAGAAATAAAAAGTAGGAATGGGACAAGCCAGTGGAGGTACTTTTTAGACTTTGTATTTCAGAAAAAATTGCGTTAATTATGCAGTAAATTGTAATGTTATTTAATGCACTATATTAATATGATGTGATTCATTAAAAAAAATAGCAACATAAAGAACAAAAACAATACTTTAAGCTGATTGCTGCACAAGTTACCTCTTATCGTCGAATCACCCATATACAAAAAAAACCTATTTGTGGGGGGGCTCACTTTAAACAACAAAATACATCCAAATATGCCCTACACACTAAGTAAGTGTGAGCCTTTGTACCAAATACTACTTTCATAACTTTATTTATGGCAACTCTCCCATAATGTAATGGATGTTACTACTATAAGGGTGTGGCGGTATTTCCGATTTCGGCTATTTTTATACTTTGTGCAAAACCTTCCATCAAGGTCGGTTAATACGTCTGTAATTTGTAAAATATGGCCATTAAACCACGATAGGGCTGAGACCACTTTTTTTATTTTTGACCACCGATATTTTATTGGTATTTTGTGAGCGTGGCATCCGATTTTACGATCTCCAACACAAGTTTTACTCAAGTTATTCCTAGCACGGATGGAAGGATGAACGAATGATAGACAGACGGACGAATGCATAGACAGAAAATCATTACATATTGTCATCGTGCAATATCCCTATAATTAATGGCTTACTGTTTTATTTTTGGGTGATCAGGGATTCATTACAAATAAGGTTAACAACTCTTAATTCGTAAACTCAGATCTTCCAAAACTGACATTTTAACATTTTGATAGATTGTTGACTAATTATTTGTCATTTCTGCTTTAATATTTATTGTATTTATTTTAGAATCAGGAAACATTACAAAGATAATTTTGTGAAAATTTGGCGTTTTTCAGCGAATAGAAAACTTGGCTCCTTTCGGGTACGTAGACCCGATTTTCGTAGTGGGAACGACCTTAGCTCCATATTTGTTTCTTTTTATTATACTCTTCTCATGCTCATTATTCGTCAAATGTGTGACTGCGGACGCACCGACGGGATACTTCTGTTGGTCATATAATTGCCAATTGGGGTAATAAAATGCGTAAACGTGTGCCAAAATGACTGCCATGCCACTTAGTTTTGCTCGCAATGTACCTACAATTATTTTAGCTACTCACACAGTATTGTTGTTGTTGTAACTAAAATTTTGTTGTTGTTATTATTTTTGTTGTTTATATGACAGCGCCACTTCCTGTGAGCAAGTGTGTATATAGTTGTTTTCGTACTTTATATTTTGTTTCTATTGGTGTTGTATTTGTTGTTTTCTTTGCTTGTCCATATTTCATAGCTAATTCAGTGTTTAGATATTTTGTTATTGTCGCCGTGTGTATTGCCTTGTGGCACTTAAGAAATTTCCATTACACATTATTTGCAAAGTTCGGGTGGCCACCACTGTGACACTAGTTGGCTGTTGGTTGTTGCCAACGGCTTAAGTGTGTTTTATGTTCGCTCGGCTTGTGGCCACATTCAAATTAATAATGTTGGACTATAAATAAATGATGCCGCTTTAATGATGTTGCTCTTGAATTGTGCATTGTTTGTGGAAATTCTATTTAAATATAGACGAGATTAAGCAGGGATTTCTGTTTTAAGAGCTGACCAAAATAGTCTCAGAACTAAGGGTGCCTGTAAATTGGACGCTCAAAGCCTCAAATTAGCGATAAATTCCGTGAATAAGGAATGTAGAGCCCTAATTCTCGCATGTATTCTGCGATACCAAAAATTTATCAGCGCAGCTTTAAGCTCGGCTCGGCTTTGAGCGTCCACTCTGCAGGTACCCTTAGTTTTGAGACTATTTTGGTCAGCTTTGCAGGCACCCAAAATCCCAAGTGATGCCAGGTCATTCTCCACCTGGTCTTTCCAACAGAGTGGAGGTCTTCTTCTTCCTCGGCTTCCTCCGGCGGAGTGGTTTCGCCCATTCGAACAACATGACCTAACCGGCGTAGCCGCTGTCTTCTAGTTTGCTGAACTATGTCGATGTCATCGTTCCATCGTTCCAAGTGATGCCAGGTCATTCTCCACCTGGTCTTTCCAACGGAGTGGAGGTCTTCTTCCTCCTCGGCTTCCTCCGGCGGAGTGTTTTCGCCCATTCGAACAACATGACCTAGCCGGCGTAGCCGCTGTCTTCTAGTTTGCTGAACTATGTCGATGTCATCGTTCCATCGTCTGGGGTATTCGCCATTGTCTAACCTTTTCTCTCGAAAACTCCTATTGCCGTCTCATCTGATCGTCCACGCTTCTGCCCCATAAGGTAGGACCGGAATGATGAGAGTTTTTTGTTCGTCGAGAGAGGACTTTAATTTTCAATTGCCTACTCAATCCAAAGTAGGATCAGTTGGCATGAGTGATTCTTTTCCAAGATAGATGAAATTATCTACAACTACAATTATCTACTTTTAAATTATGACTGTTAACAGTGACGTGGAAGCAGAGACGTGAATGCCATATCCAGTCTGGTGCGGGTGTTGTTTCCAATGATATCGATATCATCGGCGTACGCCAGCAGCTGTACACTCTTATAGAAGATTGTACCTTCTCTATTTAGTATGACTAGTACTATTTCCTCCAGCATAAGATTAATGAAGTCACACGATGGTGAGTCACCTTGTCTGAAACCTCGCTTGGTATCGAACGGCTCGGAGAGGTCCTTCCCGATCCTGACGGAGGTTTTGGGGTTGCACACACAACAAGTTTTGCGGGGATACATAATTCAGAAATTGGGGCATAGAGGCAACTCCTGTCCTGCAAAGCTGTCAAAAGCCGTTTTGAAATCGACAATGATATGTGTGTGTCGATCTTCTTTTCACGGATTTTTTTTTTTCAATATTTGGCGCATGGTGAAAATTTGGTCAGTTGTAGATTTTCCAGGTCTTAAGCCACACTGATAAGGTCCAATCAGTTTGTTGACGGTGGACTTCAGTCTTTCACACAGTACGCTCGATTGATTGACTGTGACTCCATTTCAAGGACTAATATAAAAGACTCCTACACCGAATTGTTACACCCTGAGAATGCATTGGCCTGCCGATGACCGTAGAAAAATTGTTATTTCTTCTATGCAAATGAAACACCGATTATCTTACTTGAAACGTGCCAACATAACCTCGAATTTATAAAATAACAGTGACAAGTGTCTTTAATCACTGTTTGCTACCCATTTAAGCATTAGGTAACGCCTTTGTCAAAGGTGAAGTGCACTGCTTCACTATGCCAAGCACAATAACTGTATGTGGAGTCACCTCAGCGGGCAACTACGAAACCAATTATAAAATATTCATTTGTTTCGTTGACAACCTTTGCCACGAAATTTCATATCTCCCTTTCCGACACAGAAATGCTGTGGTTATGTGCTTGTTATTGTTGTTGTTCATTGTTGCTGCAATATAATAACAATTGCTAACTATCTTGTCAGACGCAGGCAACACATTTCACTCGCTTCACTATATTTGTATGTATGTGTGTGTGTGTGTTGTGGCACTTATGCGCAAGCACTTTGCATTCCATCTATGCTTTTATAATTTGTTGTAAATTTGCAGCTTGTTTGGGTCAGCTTGTCAACATCAACCGCAAAACCGACGACACCTGCAAAAAGCATAATTTTCATTGTCTAGTTGTTGTCGTTGTTGGCGTGTGTGCGATTTCATTGTTTTATTTTCGGTAGCATAAATGTCACCACTGTGACCGAAAAGTACTTAATTTGCCGGGTTTAGATAAGTTTATATAGACTTCTGCCATTCTCTACTACATTTGCGCTGCCCATTTGAAAAACGTGTGGTTGTTTGTTTGTGTAGATCATTTGAATGGGTTGGAGTTGCAATAAATGTTGTTATTAAGTGTTTTCCATATGAGAGCATTGTTAGTTAAAAAGTGTTATTTCTCCTTAGACGGAAATGAGTAGAATGAGATACATGAGTTACATCCGGAGAAGCTTATAGTTATTATTCAGGAGCGACAGTGAGGGAAGAGTAGCAATTCTACAAGTTCTTGCGTCTTATACGTTCAACTTTGTGCCTCTTGACCTACTCGATTTACTAAAAGGAGTTGAAAGCAAGGAAGTTAGCTAGCTAACTCTGAAGACACGTTTCATGGGTTTCGTTCGGCAAAACGGCTTATTTTTAATATTTTTTTCACATATTAAATAAAAATAATAAATTCATTTTATTATTTGAATTTAAGAAAAATATTAAAGCACTGCCATTGTGACGTCAATTCTTGCGAGCTTAGAACGAAACTTATAACTTGGACGAAGAAAAAAAAAATCGATTTTTGGCAGATGTTGTTAAGAAAATAAATTTTACTAATGCAAGCAGCTGGAGGATGGGATCATGTGTAGAAGTTCACGTAAGTGAGGAAAGTTTTTGATTGTCATTCACTTGGGAGTGACCAGAAACGATTCTTCCCCACATGATTCAAGCAGCTCACGACTTCCGGTTTTAGACCAAGTATCTTCTGGGTAGCTAACAAACATCCGTTTAAAGGCGAGCTAAAGTGAGAAGGCGAACCCGCTCCTGCGGTTGTGCGTAGTGTTTGGGACCCACCACATAAAAACGAAGTACCAATGAAAAATCGAAAGCCTCGGATGAGACACCCTCCTTTTGATGACGATCCCTGCAAACGTTTTAAGGATAATGATTTAAGGGCATGCACCTGGAATGTCCGGACCCTTAATTGGGAAGGTGCCTCTGCCCAGCTGGTTGATGTCCTCATACGACTAAAGGCTGACATCACCGCCTTCCAAGAAGTGCGATGGACGGGACAAGGACGGAAGAAGGTGGGTCCTTGTGACATCTACTACAGCGGCCATATAAAGGAGCGCAAATTTGGTGTTGGATTTGTGGTGGGAGAGAGACTCCGTCGCCGAGTCCTGGCATTCACCCCGGTGGATGAACGTCTAGCCACAATCCGCATAAAAGCGAGGTTCTTCAACATATCGCTTATTTGCGCCCACGCCACAACGGAAGAGAAGGACGATGTGACCAAAGATGCTTTCTATGAGCGCCTAGAACGTACCTATGAGCGCTGCCTCCGCCACGATGTCAAAATCGTGCTTGGCGATTTTAACGCCAGGGTGGGTAAAGAAGGTGTCTTTGGCACAATAGTTGGAAAATTCAGCCTCCATGACCAAACATCGCGAAACGGCCTGATTCTGATCGACTTCGCTGGGGCCCGAAATATGGTCGTCTGTAGTACCAGATTCCAGCATAAGAAAATACACCAAGCTACTTGGCTGTCTCCTGATCGAAACAGGCGTAACCAAATCGATCACGTTGTGATAGACGGAAGACATGTCTCCAGTGTTTTAGACGTGCGTCCGCTCCGAGGACCAAATATAGATTCGGACCATTATCTGGTTGCAGCGAAGATACGCACCCGCCTCTGTGCAGCAAAGAACGCCCGTCAACAAACACAAGGAAGGTTCGACGTCGAAAAGCTGCAATCGCAACAGACAGCCACGAAATACTCTACTCGACTTGCACTCCTGCTCTCTGAGAGCACTCACCAGCATCTCGGTATAAGGGAACTGTGGAACGGCATCTCAAACTCACTGCGTACCGCTGCAGCCGAAACAATTGGATTTCGGCGACGACAAAAAACAGCTCCGTCTCGCAGCGGAGAGAAAACAGACTGCCTACCTCGCAACGTTGCAAGCAACCACAACACGCGCGGGATGGGATAGATACCGAGAGCTGAAGAGGGAAGCGAGAAGCATCTGCAGACAAAAAAGGAAAGAGGCCGAAATGCGTGAGTACGAAGAGCTTGAGAAGCTGGAAGACAGAGGTAATGCTCGAAAATTTTACGAAAAAATGAAGCGACTTAACGATGGTTTCAAGACCGGAGCATCCTCATGTAGAGACCAAGATGGTAATCTGGTAACCGATGTCCAGGGCATACTGGGATTATGGAGGGAACACTTCTCCGACCTGCTGAATGACAGTGAAAGTACAACACCAGGAGATGGCGAACCCGATTCCTCAATCGACGACGATGGAATAGATATTCCATTACCCGACCATGAAGAAATTCGAATAGCAATTACTCACCTGAAGAACAACAAAGCGGCAGGGGCCGATAGATTACCGGGTATTCAAATACGGCGGCGAAGAACTGGTAAAGTGCATGCATCAGCTTCTTTGCTCTGCCCAATCCATAAAAAGGGAGATCCCACAAACTGTGCCAATTACCGTGGGGTAAGCCTCCTAAATGTCGCCTATAAGGTTCTATCGAGCGTACTGTGTGAAAGACTTAAGCCCACCGTCAACAAACTGATTGGACCTTATCAGTTTGGCTTTAGACCTGGAAAGTCCACCATGAACCAGATATTCACCATGCGCCAAATCTTGGAGAAGACCCGTGAAAAGAGGATCGACACACACCACCTTTTTGTCGATTTTAAAGCTGCTTTCGACAGCACGAAAAGGAGCTCCCTTTACGCCGCGATGTCTGAATTTGGTATCCCCGCAAAACTAATACGGCTGTGTAAATTGACGTTGAGCAACACCAAAAGCTCCGTCATGATTGGGAAGGACCACTCCGAGCCGTTCGATACCAAACGAGGTTTCAGACAAGGTGACTCACTATCGTGCGACTTCTTTAACTTGATGGTGGAAAAAATAATACGAGCTGCAGAACTAAATAGAGAAGGTACAATCTTCTACAAGAGTGCACAGCTACTGGCGTACGCCGATGATATTGATATCATCGGAAGCAACAACCGCGCCGTTTGTTCTGATTTTTCCCGCATGCATAAAGAGGCGGAGCGAATGGGTCTGGAGGTGAATGAGGACAAGGCTCCCACGTCACTGTTGTCAATCATAACTTCAAAGTTGTAGATAATTTCGTATACCTGGGAACCCGTATCAACAACACCAACAATGTCAGCCTCGAAATCCAGCGCAGAATCACTCTTGCCAACAGGTGCTACTTTGGACTGAGTAGGCAATTGAACAGTAAAGTCCTCTCTCGACGAACCAAAATCAAACTCTACAAGTCGCTTATCATTCCCGTCCTGCTTTATGGTGCAGAAGCTTGGACGATGTCAACATCAGATGAGACGACACTAGGAGTTTTCGAGAGGAAAATTTTGCGCAAGATTTATGGTCCTCAGAACATTGGCAACGGCGAATACCGCAGACGATGGAACGATGAGCTGTACGAGTTATACGAAGACATTGACATAGTTCAGCGAATAAAAAGACAGCGGCTACGCTTACGAGTGTTCGATGCAGTACCCGCCGGAGGAAGCCGAGGAAGGGGACGGCCTCCACTCCGTTGAGGTGGAGAGCGACCTGGTTACACTTGGAATCTCCAACTGGCGCCGAACTGCGAAGGAAAGAGAAGAGTGGCGCGCTCTCATCGATTCGGCTATAACCTGCTAAACGGTTGAACGCCAATAACATACATACATACAATGCAAGCAGCGACTAATTTAGCAATATCAACGTTCGGGGAACCTGCTGGAAGTTCTTCAACTCCCCTTTAAAGTTATTAGAATATCGCATAAAACATGAGAGGGTTGAAAAAAGCCATAGAAAAGGTCTGGTCTGTCTGGTCTTTATCGTCATCATTTAATATTTTCCCGATGACTGTTTACTTTTCCTTAGCTGATCTGTAGTAAGAGTACCGTTCGGTAAGCTTAATAAATATTATCCTCAGAGAGAGATAGAGAGAGAGAGCGAGAGATAATTTGTGACATATGTATAATCCATTCGATTCATGGAACATTTTTGAGAACTTGTTCATTTATATATATGCTCTTGGTTATAAGTGTCATAACTGTTTCTCATTCTGACATTGATTGGTCCTTATCTTGAAAAAATAGTTAGCAGGTCTGCTTCCTGCTGGAACACTTTAAGCCACCTAGATTGATCTTGACTTTTAGAACAAGAAAGTCAAAGATCTAAAATTCCATACCTCTAAAAACTACCCTATATAGTATAGTTCATATCTTTTTATACTATCGCAACAAAGTTGCAACGAGTGTTCAGGGTGGCGAGGAGATTTGCAATCCTTGAAATAACTTGAGTAACAATGGAGATATTTTAATGAAACTTGATACACATATTCCTTGGCAAAATTGGACCACCGCCACTCCCACAAAAATGCGAAAACCGAAAACATATAAAGTGAGATAACTAAATCATAAATACACCTATAAAAGTAAAATTTGGCACAAGAGATCGCACTAGGGAGGGGCATATAAGATTTACTTATCTCTCAGATATTTTAATGTAATTCAGAGCGAATCTTTTTCTTCTACTAATAGTATGTCTGTGTACCGAAGATGGTTAAAATCGGGGCTTAACTTCCTCTAGCTCCTATATACCGAATTACAAACTGTATACATACACCACAATGCTTTCAGTGAAGAGCCTTAACCCGCTTCACCAAGAAAAGCGAAAAGCAATGTCTACCACGAGAATTCCTTCACTTACTGCAATCACGCCACATGCCAGCTGTTTAGCTGAAATACACCGTCTAACACATACATATTTCTTATAATTTGCTTGAGATCACACAGCGTATATACATATGTCTACGTACACATACATATGTAGTTACAGTAAATTGTTGCTTCGATGTGTAGTGGTTGCACTAAGAACTCATTTCAGTAACATGGCAGGTGTACATACGATAGCCAACTCTTCGTGTCGTGTTCACAGAATTATGTGTTGAGGTAGATAACCACTCGTCTTGTACTTAAGTCCACCGTTATCTACTTTCACTATCTTGCTGCTTGTTGTTGCGTGAGCTTTGGCATATTGTAGTTGCAGTTGTAGTTGTAGCATTTGTGTTTTGATAAATGCACACATAGCTATGGATTCACAAACATTTCACTGCACATATTCGCACATAATTGTGCAATCGAGATTCCAACACACACACTCGAAACTATCAAAGGCATTAGCTAGTAAACTCAGAAATGAGCTCATGCCGTGTTTCAAAACCATTAAAACCGCAAATACACAAAATACTTACGTGGATACAACATACAGCATTCATATACATTTTGTATGAAAATGTGTGTGTCGAGCTGGTGGAATGCATGCGAAGAAAGTTTAAAATGTTGCGTAAAAAGTAGTGTTTTTGTAAATATATGACACTGAAATCCTTGATTATTAAAATATTGTATTAAGAGGAAAATATCTTATATTGTTATCAAATTAAGATGGTCGCAAGAATAAAGTTTTTCAAAAGAGTTACCACCTATTCAAACTTAATTAATTATAAACAGTTTGTTCATGCCAGATGAACACAACCCTGCATTGTCCTATAAACTCGTCTAAATACGAATTAAAGGACAATGCAATAATGTACAACAGCGCCAACATAGCTTGCGAAGAGAAATAAGAAGTACACAACAATAAGATAACAACCCAAGAAGAGAAGAAGAATCCACGGACGGACAAAAAGGCGCCAAACAAGTGAGATCACCGCGGATCATTCAACCACCCCTAGAGCACCAGGAGATAACACACCCAACCAACGCGGGATTACTCACCCATTCAACAGGTTATAAATATACATTTAATATTACCTTAAATCTAAGATTGAATTATAATGTAACCCACACACACACCCACTCGTTTGTAAACTAACACACACAAATTGTATATCATTTATACCCCACTCACCCAAATACACAAAACTTAAATTATATCAAAACTAATCATCTTATTTTATTTGGCACACCGGCAACTCAACGTCGAGTACCTCGACATTTTGGTCCATTCGAGCCGGATTAGTGCCCGATAAACTAGGAACCCACCCAATTAACCACCACTTGGACAAGCAGGATTTGGATATTCATCGACCCACCAACAACAATAGCATCGTTGGAATAACCCGCCTGCAATTCCTACCGCAACAACAAAAACAGGTCAAACCCTTGCCAACCCAACTCAACAAAAAAAAAAAATATTGTAAGTAAAGTGACCCTAATTTATTTAAATAAATTTATTTTAAACATAATTTACAAGTGCGAAACGGAATAGAAGTGTAAAAAGGCAAATATTGCATTTAACGCGTATTAAATACAAATATTCCGCTTTGCGCTTTGTATAACACGTACACGAATATACATATTTACTAACATATTTTCCGAGAGCTCTCCTCTCAAAAAACTAAACATACATACATACCCACACGTATATACATATCTACTTGCATTAGCCGCTCTGCTCAGAGCATTGCTAGTGCACGCATAACAAACTGCGCGTAAGCCACAATACCCGGTAGGAAAAATTAGCAAATACCCATTAGGAAATTTTTCTGTTCATCGGAACTTAAAAATTTTCGCGACCCAAACTCAAATATTGTGTACATATCAGACACAAAGAAAAAAAAATTTTTTAATAAATAACCCTCTAACCACCCAGAGGACAAAACAAACCAAAGATATTTACTCGTCAAATTTCGGAATTAATTTTTTTGCTATTCAAATAAAGAACTTTAACTCAAATTCGAAATTTGTTTTACTCAAGTTTTAAAAGTTAATAGTTTTTAAAGCTCCGACCCGACTCTTTGAATAAATAAACTCACTTTTATTGAAAATGGAGGATTTTAAATTTTGTATTTCCGATTTGTTCGAATACATTGAGGAACATTACGGCACCCTACCCGAAGATGAGTCAGTTCATACTCTTGAAATAAAAAGAGTTGAACTCAATGCCATTTACGATAAGGCAAACAAATCGTATGACGCTTTTCGCAGAGCCCCACACAAACCCGAGAATATTGACTTCGCTAAAGTCAAAGAACAATTTAAAAAAGGACATAAATTGTATCTAAAATGCTTGGGATCAATAACCAAAGCTATTGATGATCTCAAGACCCCAAACCCAGCAAAGGAACCCGTTGTAGAAGAATACTCATCGATGGACACAGAACCCTCAATGCAGCTACCCCCTTGTGACACAGATGTATTTTATGGGGATTTCGAAACATGGCCCTCATTCAGAGACATATTTACGGCCATATATATACACAATCAAAAAATTAGTAACGTGGAGAGACTCTTTCATCTTGTTCAAAAAACCCGAGGAGAAGCAAGAGACATAGTCAAAAACGCCCCTTTAACAAATGATGGTTTCGTGATGGCCTGGAGGGACCTCGTATTACAATACGATAATAAACGAGTACAAGTTAACGCGCAATTAAAAATATTGTTCAATCTACCCCAAGCAACCCAGGAAAATGCAAGCGCGATCAACACCTCCAGAGAACCGTCAACAATTGTCTTACAAATCTGCATAATGTGTATATAGACACTAGTAGCTGGGACCCCATTTTAATATTCTTATGCGGATTGAAACTACCCAAGACCCTACTTCATCAATTTGAAGACACCCTCGAAGACAACTCTGAAATATCATCATGGAAAACTTTTGATGCGTTTCTCACCCATAAATACAAATCTATGGAAGCAGTAGAAAACCTGATTGACCCCGCTCCAGTTACCCCATCCAACAGTGGACCCTACAGAAAGGACAGAAAACTTAGCGGCTTTCACCCAAACGTCTCTGGAATTTCGACCCTTCATTTTTACTCAACTGAAAACCCTACAAGAGATAGCAGCTTATCAAACACATATCAAAACAATGAAAGTTGTAAATTGTGTAGAACACAACATTCCATTCGAGAATGCCCGAAATTTTTACACATGAATGTGGAGACCCGAATATCCACCGTAAAAAATAATGGATACTGCTTTAATTGCCTCGCATTATCGCACAGTTTCAAGGAATGCAAGAGCAAATATTCTTGCAGAATATGCAGAGGAAAACACCACACCCTTCTGCATAGAGAGATCACACCCAGATCACATTCTCCCCCGCAAGGACCAAGAGCCTCAAACCCGGCTCTTGATTCAAACCCAAGCAGCACCTCCCAGACCCGCAATCTCAATACAAATCCGCAAGCCTACACAACCCTATTACAGTCCACTCAAAATAGAACCCAAGACCCACTCAACTCAAATAGGAAGCAGATTTTGTTAGGTACGGCTATAGTGCAAGTTTACAACAAAGGGAAATTATACACAGCCAGAGCACTCATAGACTCCGGATCAGAGGCCACAATAATTTCTGAGAAATTCCAAAGAAGATTGGACATACCCACAACCCATAGAAATGCGCAAGTGATTGGATTGAACAAGACAGTATCCGCAACAGTTACCAAAACTTGTCAACTCACCCTTCGATCACCAACAAACAAAGAATTTCAAATAACAACACACGCACTCATCTTAAAAACTTTAACCGACAATTTACCCAATTACCCACTCGACTCAACAATTGTCAATGCAAAATTCGGTTTTAGTTTAGCGGACCCATACTTCTACAAACCCAAACCCGTGGACATTATAATTGGAAGTGATTTGTACCCACGAATTGTACTCAGAGGAGTACAGAGAAATGTTTTTGGGACACTACTAGCCCAAGAAACAGAATTCGGCTGGATTCTGTCTGGACCCACTCCCGAAATACCCATCTCACCCACGGTACTGTCATTCTTTAATAAAATGACCCCACACAATGACCCAAAAACAAAGCGGAGCCGTTATTCGGGCAAATCTAGAGGATGCGACCCTACACCAAATAAACATTACCCAGTATCGCAATTACCTTTAGACGGACTCTACCATTGGAAGCCCTCATGCTTACGCACAACCCTTGTGCCCCAACGAGGATATTCCAATGCACATAAAATCAAAAGGCCCATACACAACGTTGGATATAACAAAACGACCCACACGAAGCTAAATAAAGCTTCGACCCAAAGAAAAAACTACACCCATTTCAACATTACTCTTTAACCCATATCAAGACCCTTAACTAATAATTTTTATTCGCAGACCCTTCAAGGCGGCCGGGATGTTCATGCCAGATGAACACAACCCTGCATTGTCCTATAAACTCGTCTAAATACGAATTAAAGGACAATGCAATAATGTACAACAGCGCCAACATAGCTTGCGAAGAGAAATAAGAAGTACACAACAATAAGATAACAACCCAAGAAGAGAAGAAGAATCCACGGACGGACAAAAAGGCGCCAAACAAGTGAGATCACCGCGGATCATTCAACCACCCCTAGAGCACCAGGAGATAACACACCAAACCAACGCGGGATTACTCACCCATTCAACAGGTTATAAATATACATTTAATATTACCTTAAATCTAAGATTGAATTATAATGTAACCCACACACACACCCACTCGTTTGTAAACTAACACACACAAATTGTATATCATTTATACCCCACTCACCCAAATACACAAAACTTAAATTATATCAAAACTAATCATCTTATTTTATTTGGCACACCGGCAACTCAACGTCGAGTACCTCGACACAGTTCATAAAACGAACGCAATATTGTAATAATGGTATAAAGAAATATATTTGGGCAACAGGGATTCGAATCCCTGCATTTTTACATTTCAAAATATTTTTGGAGAAGGGTTGCCATCTGTTTAGATTTTTGATTTCGAATACATTAAGGGGCTATACCAGTATGACACTTTCAAAAAAACATTGCTTATTCGATAGTTTATACTTTTAAAAATGTCCTGTGAAATCTGGCAAGGTCGTATCTTGAATAGTTCGAATGACAGCGTTCTAAAGAGCGACCGCTCGCAGGTCGCCTCTATAGATGAAACTTTAAACGCGTTTTTCTCGAAATGACATGTTTTAAAATTGCTGATATTATTAGTCAACGAGAAATTGATCGATCAACGTCAAATTTAAACATAATATTCTTGAATATATTCATTATACAATGACCTTTTTGATTGGTTGAAAATTGTCAATTTGGCATTAAAAAACGACACTTTACGACTACACCATTTTGTTAATTTTTGATATTTTTCAAAAATTGTAGGTCATTGTATAGGAAATATCTGCAAGTTTAATAATCTTTTTGAATTTTTTTGTTTCAGCTACTCATTCGGCCGGAATCATGTCAGCAGTTGGGAACACCTTTTTTTTATTACAACTGTACTTAGTATACAATGATTAACTAAAATTAACAACAATTCAATTCTAATAAGTTAAAAAAATAGAAGCTAAATGTTAGAGAAATTCATTTGCTACTACAGGTTCCTTGCTAAGTCTGAAGGCTTCCTACATTTCAGTCGCTTCACTCGTTCAGCAGTATCGATGAGTCGGGATGCCTCTTCATTTACATGCTCTCTAAGCCCCATTTCGTGAGTCTTTGCAAATTTTGTTGTTTCGTTTACTACTGAATTCACACCTAGATCACGGTGAAGGTCAGCAGATCTAACATACCAAGGAGCATTAACTATACTTCTTAGTATCTTACTTGATTATATATAAACAGCTTGTTTTCGATTGATAGCGTGGATCTCCTACCGACTAGATAGTAAAACATAGCAAAGGCAGCACATATGTAACCCCGTTATTTGTCAATACTTTTGTAAAAAAAACTTCAAATATAGCTGAAAATATACCTTGTAGTGTCCATAAAACTTCGAAACACTCGATCGAATACTTTGTTTAAAAAAAATCATGAAAATTTTTATGAGCTTGTTGCAGACTTAATTTTTTTACCATATTTAGTATATAATAATGTGCGATTTTCATTATGTCAAATTTAATGATGCAACAATGTTACAATAAACTTTAATTTTCAATTCTAGTCTCTTGATTGGCAACTATAGAATTTGCCTTTTTTGACAACTGGTCAGTTTGATTTGAAAAGTGGGATAATGACAACAATAATCAATTAATTTGATAAATTTGACATTACTTGTCATTAGCCCCATATAAAATTGAAACTTTTTCAATGAAATTATAGTTAGAGAACATCATTAAATAACAAAATGTTAAAATTCGAGATCATTCTTTAGATAAATTTATGTTCACATTTATGTCGGGAACTTTGACTATTTATGTTTGACATATGAGGCATTTCTCTGGAAAAAAAGCCACTTGAAAAAAAAAAGTTCTTTATTTTCTTTGGCAATGATATATCTCATAGTATATGTAAAACCTAAAATAAAACATATGGTGTTAGGTCTGTGTCACACGGGGTTGCCATACTGTAAGGGGCCTAAGTTTTTTGTAAAAAATTTTTCGAACCGCCATAACTATAAAACTAATTTTAAAACACCTTGTGACTTTTTTGTACAGAATTTCTCAAACTTTAAAACTGTGTATCGTAAAAATTTTTAAAATACTTCATAGCAAAAAATTATTTTTTTTTTTTGAATTTTTAACCCTTTATGCCCCCTTCGATTTTTTTCGAAAATATCTTAAAATGTTCCTTATTTCATCACCTTTTGGGGATTTTTGTTTTTTATTTAAAATTATTACGTAGATTAGATTCAAGTACGTAATAATTTTAAATAAAAAACAAAAACCAAAAAAAAACAAAAAAAAGTTAAAAAATTGAAAAAAACCAAAAAATTAAAAAAAAATATTAAAAAATAAAAAAAAAAAACAAAAAGGGATTAAATCTCTGCTACGTCCACGTCGTTAATCCTGGGTTACGCTAATTGCAGATAATAATAGAGCATAAATCAATGATTTTTCACCATGTTCTGAGTTGGTTTTTTATTTGTAGATCATACAAATATTGCTGTCCCAAAATTCCCTTTGGGGGGTAAAAAGGTGATGAAATGAGGAACATTTTAAGATATTTTCGAAAAAAATCGAAGGGGGCATAAAGGGTTAAAAATTCAAAAAAAAAAATTTATTTTTTTGCTATGAAGTATGATTTTTAAAAATTTTTACGATATACATTTTTAAAGTTTGAGAAATTCTGTACAAAAAAGTCACAAGGTGTTTTAAAATTAGTTTTTAAGTTATTTTTTTACAAAAAACTTTGGCCCCTTACAGTATGGCAACCCCGCGTTACACAGACCTAACAACATATGTTTTATTTTAGGTTTTACATATACTATAAGATATATCACTGCCAAAGAAAATAAAGAACTTTTTTTCAAGTGGTTTTTTTTTTCCAGAGAATGCCTCATATATGCCATAATTATGACATGAATCTCACAAATAGCCAGTAGAGAGACTTTTTATAGTACCTGTCGAAAATTTTGTTCTTGCATTTTCTTCACGCACTGAGAATAATACAGGTAATAGTTAAATATAATTATTAATGTTTAAAAATAAATGTAAGCTAACCTCGTTATGACCTTAAGGTGATAAAAGTAACATTAACGCTCCAAACTATTTTTTATGAATATGAATAATAACAACATTATAAAATTATAGCCCTAAGCACTCATTATTATCATGGAACAAATTGTGTACCGATTCGTTTAGACAGTGAGCACGCCTTTTAACCGAAATTTTGTCATAAAAATAAAATCTAAGGATATCACTATTATCCGTTGTTTTTATTATTGTTGCTTAGTGGCTTTTGTTACAATTTTGTCTATTTTGCATATTTACATAATACATACATGTTTATTAACACGCCCACGGATGTGTGTAAGCCACTAAGATTGTTGTGATGGCTTTTTGTTTTCTACATAATTGTTCATATGCGTGTATGGCGTCAATGTTACGTATACGTCCCGTAGGCCAATGTTATCTATGCGAATATGTTATCAACACCTGCCTGCAAGGTAATTTTGTAGCTTAATAAGCAAGGAGACGTAGGCAATAACGAAAATGAAAGGACTAACAGTGATTTTTTAACCGTTTGTTGACTTAAGTTCAACGCTTGCCGGGAAATGCTATTAACTGATAACAACCGTGGTTTAGCATTTTTGTAAATCTTTGCGCGTACCCAGTTGCTACTGCTGCTGCTGCTTTGTGGACGTTGTTTTTTGTGTGGCTTTAATAACAGCACGTTTTTTTAATTCTTAAAAAAAAAGCTTGTTTTTTTAGACAAGCTTGTTGGCACCTTTGGCCGCATCACTGAAATACACGCAGTTCGCTGGCTCAGCAGTCGGCTGCTTTACTAAGCTTGACACGTACATTTCAATGCGCAGATAATGGAGCAGAATACCGACTACAATAACAGTAATGACAACAATAATAAACAACAATAAAAACAACAACTACAATAAATAACAATAAGCGTGCGCGCATATTAGCGTCAGCGTTGGCGTTTTGTCGGTGGCAATGTTGTGGTTGGCGCTGCTACTGCGTCGGCAGCGACTGCTTGCGTTGTTGACATCATCTGAACAAGTGAAAAAATGTTGAAATCGGCAACATGGGAGCAACGCTGGCTGCCAACAATATAAAATAAAAGCGCAGCAACGCTGGCAGTTACCTGCATAAGCGCTTAAGTAGCCACAACAATACGAACTCGCACAAAAACTTGACTGCGCTGCATGCACAAACACAAACAGACACACACACCTAGAGGGGCACGCAGCCAACATAAGATAAGCTGACGAGGGTTTTAGGTGTGCCATGGATAAACAATTTATCAGTGTTAATTTGCCGCTGCTGCTTTATTCCTCTGTATATATGTATGCACGTGTATATGTATTGCTATGATTTTTGTTGGCTGTCGCACAACACTATATAAGCACTTTGACCCTCCTCACCTTTTACACGCAACACCATAATGTTTGAAATTAATTTTTATTGTGAATTGTGCGCTCAGCTGTGTAGTGTATGTACGTAGGTATATCTATTTATCTGCGTATAAATGCTTATGCGTCACTGCGTAAGTTCGTGGCCTCAGGGTGTGCGATAAAACTCTCATATGCGGTAAATATCAACACTCTTAATATGCATTAAGCAGTAGAGTTAAGCGAAGCGAATTAAAATGGGAAAATTCTGCATTAGTTTATTATTGGAAATTCGTTATTAGAAAAAATTTGTTGTTAAACTGAGATACTAATTGAAAAAGCTTTTACTGCTATAAATGAAACTATTATGGGAAGAATTTTTTTAAAGCTTTCGTAGTAATATACATTTTGTGATAACTTATTAAAATTCTATACTTTGAGCTTTTATGGTTAATGTAGGTATGTGGTAATTTCTTTTAAATTAATTCTCTGTAAATGATTATTTCTCGAAATCCTTTCAGTTGCTGGAAATATTGCAAATTTAATTTTTTTATTATATAATGTATTTTAATTACAATTTTAATGCCAATGGCAATCATTTCCATAAAAAAAAATATGTTGTAACAAACTTTAAAGCCATTTATTGCTCACAACGCATTTTTAATTTATTTTAAATTTATTTGAATACATTATTTTAAACAGATAGCAAGCCTTCCCAATCATATTTATGGTAGCTCATATTCGTCCATATTGGAGGGATAGCGTCCTATGTAGAAGTTGGATGGATGGTCATATGTAGAAGTTCACGCAAGTGAGGGAAATTTCTGATTGCCATTCACTTGGGAGTGGCCAGGAACGATTCTATTGCATATGACTCAAGCAGCTCACGACTTCCGGTTTTAGACCAAGTATCCTCTGGGTAGCCAACAGACATCCGTTTGAATGCGAGGTAAAGTGAGAATGCGAAGAATGCGATGGCTTGGGACCCACCACTTAAAAAAACCCCCCCAATGAAAGACCGAACAGAGCCTCGGACGAGAAACCCCATTTTTGATGACGACCCCTGCAAACGTTTTGAGAGCTTGCACCTGGAATGTCCGGACCCTTAATTGGGAGCTAGTTGATGTCCTCATACAACTAAAGGCTGACGTCACCGCCATCCATGAAGTGCGATGGACGGGACAAGGATGCAAGAAGGCGGGTCCTTGTGACATCTACTATAGTGGCCATTTAGAGGAGTGCAAATTTGGTGTTGGACCACACCACGACCAGGACTCCGACCATTATGTAGTAGCAGCAAAGATACGCACTCGACTCGTGCAGCAAAGAACGTCCGCCAACAAACACAAGGAAGGTTCGACGTCGAAAAGCTGTTATCACAACCAACGGACGAACGATTTTCTACTCGACTTGCACTCCTGCTCTCTGAGAGCACTAATCAGCATCTCGATATAAGGGAGCTGTGAAACGGCATCTCCAACTCATTGCATATCGCTGCAGCCGAATCAATTGATCTTCGGCAACGCCAGCTGGTACGATGAGAATTGTCGTTCCGCGGTGGAGAGAAAACAGACTGGACTGGTGGACTAAAGTCCACCGTCAACGAACTGATTGGACCTTATCAGTGTGGCTTTAGACCTGGAAAATCAACAACTGACCAGATATTCAGCATGTGCCAAATCTTGGAAAAGACCCGAGAGGAAGGAATCGACACTCACCACCTTTTCATCGATTTCAAAGCTGCCTTCGACAGCACGAAAAGGAGCTGCCTCAATGCCGCTATGTTTGAATTTGGTATCTTTTCAAAGTTAATACGGCTATGTAAACTGTAGTTGAGCAACACCAAAAGCTGCGTCAGGATCGGGAAAGACCTCGCCGAGCCGTTCGATACCAAACAAGGTTTCAGACAAGGTGACTCACTATCGTGCGACTTCTTTAACTTTATGCTGGAAAAAATTATAAGAGCTGCAGAGCTAAATAGAGAAGGTACAATCTTCTATAAGAGTGTACAGCTGCTGGCGTACGCCGATGATATTGATATCATCGAACATCGGAAGCAACAACCGCGCCGTTTGTTCTGCTTTTTCCAGACTGGATAAGTAAGCGAAGCATATGGGTCTGGTGGTGAATGAGGACAAGACGAAATATCTCCTGTCATCAAACAAACAGTCAGCGCACTCGCGTCTTGGCTCACGCGTCACTGTTGTCATAGTTGTCATAACTTTGAAGTAGTAGATAGTTTCGTCTACTTGAGAATCAGCGTTAACATCACCAACAATGTCAGCCTCGAAAACCAAACGAAGAATCACTCTTGCCAAAAGGTGCTACTTTGGACTGAGTAGGCAATTGAAAAGTAAAGTCCTCTCTCGACGAACCAAAATCAAACTATATAAATCGCTCATTATTCCCATCCTGATGTATGGCGCTGAAGCGTGGACGATGACAACACCCGATGGACGACTCGTGGGGTTTCCGAGAGAAAGGTTTTGCGCAAGATTTATGGTCTTCTAAACATTGGCAACGGCGAATACCGCAGACGATGGAACGATGAGCTGTACGATATATATATATATATATATATATATATATATATATATATATATATACTAGCAGACCCGGCCACACATTTTTGCGGCTAAGGTATACATTAAATTAAGTTGGTCCAATCTTGGCTTTGGCGACGATATTGATTACTCGAGGTCGATTTATGTTACGCAGCATGATGACAACTCACACTACTTTTAATTGCAAAGTGAGTGGTGATAGTACATGGCAATTTTAAATAGTTTGAGATAATTGACTACGTCATCCTGGTTTGTAGCTGTGTCAACTCTCCTGGACCGAAATTCTAAATTGTCGCATTAAGATCATTGATATCTTTGTTTTTTTTACCACCAATATAGGTCATTCAATCAGTCATTTATGGTTATCATATTGAGGTATCATGTCAGGAAAGCTTCTCCTTCGAGTCAATGAAGTGACATAAATCTGTTGGAAATGCTATTAATCTTCGAGGTGTCAGCTGCCAACTGCTTCTGCAATCGCAATTTGATATTGTTGCAAAAACACTCATATGTTAGTTGTTAATTGGCGATTCTTTATGTGTCGCCACAAATTAAATGATTTTAGGCATGCGATTAGCCCGTCAGTAACAGTTGATCCAGGAATAATTGGAAGAGTCTGGCGTAAATCACCTGCTAACAGAATCATGGCTCCACCAAAAACGTTCATCGACAATCAAGATCTTTTAAAGTCCTGTACAGTACCTCCAGCGACTTCTTGAATATTTTGAAAATCTTCGTTATAGCGCTATTTTTGGCGATTTGGCCGACTGGTGTATGGTTCATTTGCAATTTAGGAGTAATTTCAATGCCGAATGTACAGTTTGTGTGCCTACTAATAGGTAGCCAAGTTGCCTCTATTCCCGTTAATCTTGGTGGTAGAATTGAGTGAAATTGGTTCTGGGATTACATCAGCCCTCATATACTATATATGATGATTTTCTATTGGACTTTATGCCGAATATATAGGTCAAATTGTGTGTTATCTTAATTAAAATTAGCCGGATCGGTTTGGCCGTTCTCGACTTTTTGCGAGACTAACGTACAGTAATTCATTTTTATATTATATTTATGTAACTGTAAATTAGAAGTAAAACAAAATGTTAATTATTCATAAGGTGGGGCAACCCTATTATAACATATTTTTATTTTTAGCTATTGTAAGTCTTTTTAGTAAGTGCTGACATTGCTTGTAACTCATACACCCTGTCAATTTTTTTAAAAGGTGGCAATCTTTTTCTAATTTCTTTCTTTTTTAAATTGGCACCTGTTGTAATAACATTTTCTTTTTCCAAATTTTTATACTCTCGCAACCTGTTGCACAGAGTATAATAGTTTTGTTCACATAACGGTTGTTTGTGTCACCAAGAAATATAAGAGTTAGATATGGGGTTATATATACATAAATGATCAAGATGACGAGTAGATTTGAAATCCGGATGTCTGTCCGTCCGTCTGTCCGTCTGTCCGTCTGTCCGTGCAAGCGATAACTTGAGTAAAAATTAAGATATCTTAATGAAACTTGGAACGCATGTTCCTTGGCACCCTGAGGAGGTTGCTTTCGAAAATGGTCAAAATCGGTCCACTGCCACGCCCACAAAATGGTGGAAACCGAAAATCTATACAGTGTCATAACTAAGCCATAAATAAAGTTATGAAAATGAAATTTGGAACATAGGATCCCATTAGAAAGGGGCACATTTGGATGTTATTTTTTTGGAAAAGTGGGCGTGACCCCGCCCCCAAATAGGTTTTTTGTATATAACTCGCAAACCAATAAAGCTATATAAGTCAATCTTTCTGCAGTCGTTTCTTTTAGCCATTTCCTTATACAGTCCAAAAATGAAAGAAATCGGATAATAACCACGCCCACCTCCCATACAAAGGTTAGGTTGAAAATTACTAAAAGTGGGTTAACTTCCGAAAGAAAAACGTCAGAAACACCAAATTTTGCATAAGAAATGGCAGAGGGAAGCTGCACTGAGATCTTTTTACAAAATGGAAAATGGGCGTGGCGTCGCCCACTTATGGGTCAAAAACCATATCTCAAGAACTATTCGACCGATTTCAATGAAATTCGGTATATAACACTTTCTTGACACCCTGATGACACGGGTGGAATATGGGCGAAATCGGTTCACAACTACGTCTACTTCCCATATAACTCAATTTTGAATTCCATCTGATTCGTTCATTTTTTTATAATGTATTCATAAGGAACCAATGAAGCTAGCGGAATAAAACTTTACACAAATACTGTATTTGAGCTGTGACATCACTTGTGGAAAAATTGTCAAAATCGGACCATGACTTTTCAAGGCCCCTGATATCGAACATGAAGAACTCAGTGCCTAAGGTTAATTTTTCACCGAAAATATAGTTAAATCCCTCAGATATTTTAATGTAATTCATTCCCTCTGAATTTTTTTCTTATAACAGTTTCTCTCTGTACCTGAAATGGTAAAAATCGGGTCATAACTTCCCCCAGACCCTATATACCTAATTATAAGTAATATTAAATTAAGTGAGCGTATAGTCTTCGATACATTGTATCTTGGTGGTGAAAACAACTGAAATCGGCTTAGGAATTACCTCAGTCCCCATATACTATTTATGATGATTTTCGTTATTCTATTGAACTTTATACCAAATATATGGGTCAACTTGTGTTATCTTTATAAAATTACATCATTAAATTGCGAGAGTATAAAATGTTCGGTTACACCCGAACTTAGCCCTTCCTTACTTGTTTTATATTAATTTGAACGATGTGGCAACCTTTCAAAATACCAACATTAAGTAATAAACTGGGAAAAGTGCCAGTGAAATCCAGATTGTTTTATTAAAATATTTCAGAAATTATTTATTAACAAGTAAGGAAAGGCTAAGTTCGGATGCAACCGAACATTTTATACTCTCGCAATTTATTGAAGACATTTTATTAAGATAATAACATACAAATTAACCCATAAATTCGGCATAAAGTTTAATAGAATAACGAAAATCGTCATGTGTAGTATATGAGGGCTGATGTAATGCCTGAACCGATTTCATTTATTTTCACCAACAAGGTGCACTTTATCCAAGACTATACGCTCACTTAATTTTGCTAAGATAGCTCACATATTAACCAATACATATATGCAGAATAAAGCTCACCGTAGTTTTGGAAAACCTATAATTAGGTATATGGGAGCTAGGAGAAGATACTTTTGAAAAACCTACAATGAGGTATATGAATATGTTATGACCCGATTTTAATAATTTTTGGAACAGAGACACACTATTAGAAGAAAACAATTTCCTCTGGATTACATTAAATTATCTGAGAGTTTTACCCATATTTTCGGTTAAAATTTATCCTTAGGCGCTGAGTTCAACATGTTCGATATCTGGGGCCTTGAAAAGCTAAGGTCCGTTTTCGACATTTTTTTCAGAAGTGAAGCCAGAGATGATATGCACCATTTGTGTAAAGTTTTGTTCCGTTATCTTCATTGGTTCCTTATGTTTACATTATAAAGTGAAGGAATGAGATGGAATTCGAAATTGAGAATATATGGGAAGTTGTCGTGGTAGTGAACCGATTTCGCCCATTTTTTGTCCGTGTTATCAAGAAAATATTATATACCGAATTTCATTCGAATCGGTCGAGTAGTTCCTGAGATATGGTTTTTGACCCATAAGTGGGCGATGCCACGTCCATTTTCCATTTTGTAAAAAAATCTGAGTACAGCTCCCTTCTGCTATTTCTTCTGCAAAATTTAGTGTTTCTGACGTTTTTCGTTAGTTAGTTAACCCACTTTTAGAAATTTTCAACCTAACCTTTGTATGGGAGGTGGGCGTGGTTATTATCCGATTTCAACTATTTTCATGGTGTGTGGTGGGGTACGTAAGAGAACCGACTGCAGAAAGTTTGGTTTATATAGCTTTATTGGTTTGCGAGTTAAATACAAATAACCGATTTGTGGGCGGGGCCACGCCCACTTCCCCAAAAAAATTACATCCAAATATGCCCCCTCCTAGTGCGATCCTTTATTCAAAATTTTGCTTTTATAACTTCATTTATGGCTTAGTTATGATACTTTATGTGTTTTCGGTTTTCGCCATTTTGTGGGCGTGGCAATGGTCCGATTCCACCCATTTTCGAGCTTAACCTTCTTATGGTGCCAAGGAGTATTTGTGCCAAGTTTCGTCAAGATATCTTAATTTTTACTCAAGTTACAGCTTGGACGGACGAACAGACGGACGGGCAGACATCCGGATTTCAAATCTACTCGTCACCCTGATCACTTTGGTATATATGACTCTATATCTAACTCTTTTAGTTTTAGGTGTTACAAACAACCGTTATGTGAACAAAACTATAATACTCTCTTTAGCTACTTTTGTTGCGAGAGTATAAAAATTATTCAAATTTCTGTAGAATCTTTCACAGAATATTCAACAAAATTTATAATTTTTTAAACCTTTGTTTATTTTAGTTATTTAATCTGTAAGTCATGCAATGTTTCTGCGTAATCCTAATTTCTCGTATTGTAATTTCTGCGAACGCTATGGAAAATAAGCTCTATGAGCTAGTGACTTTTCAATTGAGAATCAATTGCAAATCTGAATTGGAAATGATAAATTGTCATGACTCTGTACAAAATTTGTATTCATTAATGCGGAAAGGATAATAATTGAAAAAAGAAAATCAAAATGTTTACATATGTATTTATATATGTATAGTATAGTTCAATCTCGAAACAATGCCGCATTAATTGTGCCAACATATGAATGTAGCTATATTTCTGCGTATTCATTAGAACGAGAATTAGAGTATAGAAATAGAAAAGCCTGAGATGGAAGCTGTCGTTGCTGTTGAAATCATTGGCTGTGACACGCATCAATATGTACAAATATTTACATGCAAATCACATGGCATGAAACACAATGATGATTCATTTGAGCAGAAACGAAGCCAATATTTGCTAATAATTGGAAAAAGTGGAAAAATTAAACAAATCAAAAGTTAAAGTTAACTTAGAAAAATTAAAGAATAATAAAATCAAATCGGATATATTTTTACAGCTATAATATAAATTTTTATATATTTGGACAACTTTCTATTCATTTTTGCTTTCTTCTTTTAGTTTCTATGCATCTCTCTCCTCGTTTCTGCCTTTGTTTCAGTGGATTCAGTGTGGAGAAATCAAGTGTCACTCAATTTCAATTCACACATGAAGTGAATTTTCAAACTTTATAGTCCATTAGAGCGTATTAGGATGTATATGAAGATAGAAATTGCATCAAAAATGATTCTTAAAAATTCTTATAATAAAATACTAGTTATACTCTCGCCACAGCGTTGCTAAGAGAGTATTACAGTTTTGTTCACATAACGATTGTTTGTAAGGCATGAAACTAAACGAGCTAGATATAGGGTTAGTTGAAATTCGGTTGTCTGTCTGTACGTGCGTCCGTCCGTGCAACTGATAACTTGAGTAAAAATCAAGATATCTTGACGAAATATTTTACACATGTTCCGTGGGACCTTAGGAGGGTTGCTATTGAAAATGGCGAAATCGGACCATTACCACGCCGAAAACCGAAAAACATATAAAGTGTCCTAAATAAGCCATAAATAAAGCTATAAAAGTAAATTTTTGTATAGACGAAAACACTAAAAAGGGGAATATATGGATGTAATTTTTAAATGGGCGTGGCCCCATCCCTAAATACGTTTTTTGTGAATATCTCGTAAACCAATACTTACCGCATTGTTCATCATAACCATATCATCGAATCTAACCGAACATTTTATATTCTCGCAATTTATTGAAGAAATTTTATTTACATAACACACAAATTTACCCATAAATTCGGCATAAAGTTCAATAGAATAACGAAAATCGTCATGTGTAGTATATGAGGGCTGATGTAATGCCTGAACCGATTTCATTTATTTTCACCAACAAGGTGCACTTTATCCAAGACTATACGCTCACTTAATTTTGCTAAGATATCTCACATATTAACCAATACATATATGCGGAATAAAGCTTACCGTATTTTTGAAAAGCCTATAATTAGGTATATGGGAGCTAGGAGAAGATATTTTTGAAAAAGCTATAATTAGATATATGGGAGCTTGGAGATGTTGTGATGTCATTAAGATATCTCAATTTTTACTCAAGTTATCGCTTGCGCGGACGGACGGACGGACAGATATCCGGATTTCAATCCCCCTCGTCATCCTGATAATTTATATATATATATAGCCCCATATCTAACTCTTAAAGTCGAACTATAATTTTTAAAGGTCACGGATATCGATTGAATAACTCAGTGCCTATGAGTAATTTTTCACTGAAAATGTCTGTTCCAAGAATTATTAAAATCGGGTCATAACTTCCTCTGGCTCCCATATACCTAAATATTTTCTTCTTCTTGACTGGCGTAGACTCCGCTTACGCGGTTATAGCCGAGTCTCAAACAGCGCGCCACGTATCCCTCCTTCTGGCAGTTTGGCGCCAATTGGTTATACCAAGCGAAGCCAGGTCCCTCTCCACCTGCTCCTTCCATCGGTGTGGAGGTCTCCCTCTTCCTCGGCTTCCACCAGCGGGTACTGCATCGAATACTTTCAGAGCTGGAGCACTTTCATCCATTCGAACAACATGACCTAGCCAGCGTAGCCGCTGTCTTTTTATTCGCTGGACTATGTCTATGTCGTCGAATAACACATACAGCTCATCGTTCCATCGTTTGCGGTATTCGCCGTTGCCAATGTTTAGAGGACCATCAATCTTGCGCAAAACCTTTCTCTCGAAAACCCCAAGAGTCGTCTCATCGGATGTTGTCATCGTCCACGCTTCAGCGCCATACATCAGGACGGGAATAATGAGCGACTTATAGAGTTTGATTTTGGTTCGTCGAGAGAGGACTTTACTTTTCAATTGCCTACTCAGTCCAAAGTAGCACCTTTTGGCAAGAGTGATTCTTCGTTTGGTTTTCGAGGCTGACATTGTTGGTGTTGTTAATGCTGGTTCCCAGATAAACGAAATTATCTACAACTTCAAAGTTATGACTGTCAACAGTGACGTGGGAGCCAAGACGCGAGTGCGCTGACTGTTTGTTTGATGACAGGAGATATTTCGTCTTGTCCTCGTTCACCAGCAGACCCATACGCTTTGCTTCCTTATCCATGCGGGAAAAAGCAGAACAAACGGCGCGGTTGTTGCTTCCGATGATATCTATATCATCGGCGTACGCCAGTAGCTGTACACTCTTATAGAAGATTGTACCTTCTCTATTTAGCTCTGCAGCTCGTATTATTTTCTCCAGCATCAGGTTAAAGAAATCACACGAGAGTGAGTCACCTTGTCTGAAACCTCGCTTTTGGTGTTGCTCAACGACAGCTTACACAGCCGTATTAGTTTTGCGGGGATACCAAATTCAAACATAGCGGCATAAAGGCAGCTCCTTTTCGTGCTGTCGAAAGCAGCTTTATAGTCGACAAAGAGATGGTGTGTGTCGATCCTATTTTCACGGGTCTTCTCCAAAATTTGGCGCATGGTGAATATCAGGCCTGTTGTTGATTTTCCAGGTCTAAAGCCACACTGATAAGGTCCAATCAGTTTGTTGACGGACTTTCACACAATACGCTAGACAGAATCTTATACGCGATGTTGAGGAGGCTTATCCCACGGTAATTGGCGCAAATTGTGGGGTCTCCCTTTTTGTGTATTGGGCAGAGTACACTGAGATTATAATCGTCAGGCATGCTTTCTTCCGACCATATTCTGCAAAGAAGCTGATGCAAGCACCTTATCAGCTCTTCGCCGCAGTATTAGAATAGCTCGGCCGGTAATCCATCGCCCCCCGCCGCCTTATTAAAACCTTCAGTTAGTCGCCGGATCTTTTCGTAAAATTTTCGAGCATTTTTTTTTCGGCCGACAGGGGTGGCCAGCTTGTCAAGCTCTTCATACTCACGCATTTCGGCCTCTTTCTTTTTTTGTCTGCATATGCGTCTCGCTTCCCTCTTCAGCTCTCGGTATCTTTCCCATTCAGCTCGTATTGCGGTCAATCGCAAAATTGCGAGGTAGGCAGTCTGTTTTCTCTCCACTGCGAGACGACAATCCTCATCATATCAGCTGTTTTGTTGACTTTTCCGAAAGCCAAAAGTTTCGGTTGCAGCTGTACGCAAGGTGTTTGATATGCCGTCCCACAGTTCCCTTATACCGAGATGCTGATGAGTGCTCAGTGGAGGGGTGCAAGTCGAGTAGAAAATCGTTCGGCTGTCGGTTGTGATTGCAGCTTCTCGATGTCGAACCTTCCTTGTGTTTGTTGACGTGTGCGCTTTTCTACACAGAGGCGGGTGCGTATCTTAGCTGTTACAAGATAGTGGTCCGAGTCGATGTTGGGATCACGAAGTGTACGCACATCAAAAAAACTGGAGACATGTCGTCCATCTATAACAATATGATCGATCTGGTTGCGCGTGTTTCGATCAGGGGACACCCAAGTAGCTGGATGGATTTTCTTATGCTGGAATCTAGTACTACAAACGACCACATTTCGTGCCCTGGCGAAGTCGATCAGCCTCAGACCGTTTGGTGATGTTTCGTCATGGAGGCTGAATTTTCCGACTGTTGTGCCAAAGACACTTTCTTTACCCACCCTAGCGTTGAAATCGCTAAGCACCATTTTGACATCGTGGCGGGGGCAGCGCTCATAGGTACGTTCTGAACTTCTACATATGACTCCATCCTCCAGCTCGCCTCCAAACGGATGTCTGTTGGCTACCAAGGTGGGCTTTATTCCGCATATATCGGTTGATGTGTGAGATATCTTAGCTTTGGGTATTTAGTTCGTTATTCTATTGGACTTTGTGCCGAATATATGGGTTAAATTGTGTTATCTTTATAAAATTACATCAATAAATTACAATATACGACTTCCAAAGTTCTCTATCAGAAGCTTTTCTGCAGAAAAAACTATCGGAGGAGGAAAACTATCTTGGGTAGCGTGGGGTAAGAAGAGCATGCTTAGGGAATAGTGAAATTGTGTGTTCTCAAAAAATTATAAAACACATACATTCCGTGAAACGGCCAATAGTAGATGCTCAACACTAGCTTAGCCAACATGAGAACAACCTATAGTGAAATGCAGAGGGGAAGAGGAAACGTCCACCAACTCTCAATTCTGTAATAGGACTTTAGATGTTCAAGTGGTTCTCTTGTGGCACTGTTGCAAGGATCAGCCCTATAACCTAATCTAATCCTTTCCTACAAACTTATCAGTCTTAAAGTTAGGAGAGATGCAACCTCGACCAAGGCAACTCTAAGACTTTTATAAAGCTATGAATAAAGAAACTGACTGCATAATTTGAAGCGCCGGTGTGCTATTATTTAAAATAAAAGTGTAAAAACGTTTGAGTTTGATTTGTAGTAAGTTTTTACAAATAACAGTTCAACTGGAATGACTTTTTAACTTTTGCACAAGCAACAAGCTGCTGCAACAAAAACGATTGGAAGGATGTGCAAGCAAATTAAGAGCCAACGATCAGTGCAAGGGAATGAGTGTAGTCAAAATAAATCAAAGCAAAGTAAATAAAATATTATTTAAAAAAAAATAAATATTATTTTTCGTTTATCCTCCATTTGTGTGTAAGTGAATTCGTTGCGTCGCTAAGCAAAGTGAAATGGAGCGAGCGCTGCATACAACGCAGGGCGCAGATGAAGTGTACACAGTTCGAGATTGATGATGGAGGGAGGTGAGGCGAGGTGAACTAAAGCGCAGCTGCTTAGCTGTGTACACGCTTGAGAAAATGTCAACAACTCTGTCAATGCGTTTAAGGTAAATATGTTATTGTTGGTGTTGTTGTTGCAGCTGTTGTCATTGCATTTTGCAGTGTTTGCTTGTAAGCTTTGTTGTTGCTGTTGTGAATGGTTTGCATACAGTAATGATGTTATGTCCCTGAGGTTTTCGAGGGTGTTGCTGCTCTTCAACTTAAAACTCATTTAGATGTCATCGTTGCTTTGGTGTTTTTGCTTCAAACCAAGTGAAATATTTATAATATTTCTGCTCGGTTTTGCTTAAACAAATGTACCGTTATGATTGTTTATATAAAAATCAAGTGATAAATCAAGCGGAAGAAGGAAGAGAGCTAAGCGTTTTCAATGCATCAGTTGAATGCGAAGATATGAAGTAATATTTTTGAGTAAAGAGTGAGCTAAGTTCACGCGGAAGGGTAGAAGAAAACTTAGCGGATTAAACTTTCAATCAGGTGGGTATGGTTCGAATATTAAATTGATGGATGGATGGCTTAAAATCACATTTTAGACAAAACTTCATTACCACGCAATTTAAAATATTGTAGTGATCACCTAAAAGCACGCAATGTAAAACATTATATGTCTTCTTGGGACACGAGAAATTTTTTCTATTAGTTCATGCTAATAAAACCATCTGAACAAGTACCTAAATTTCATTCAATTAATTAATAATTTTATAATTGAAATTTTAATTACGATACTGAAGTACAATAAACTTGGTAATGCAAACATATTGAACGGTTTTTAATACTTTTTATTAAAAAAAAATCATATTGTTTAAATCAAAACGTTTTTACTTATATTAAAAATTAATCGCCTTTGCGGACAGCCAAATTAATTTAATACATAAAGATTATAATTGAGAAATTAGTTTTTGCCTTTCACACAGTCTGCTACTCAAGTAACGATCAGCTGTTATACATTTTTTTACTGTTTATAAGAAACTAGCAGACCGCTCCGGCTGCGCACGGATTTAAACAAACATTTCAAAAGTTATAAGTTTTTACACACTTACACACACTCTCCCATACATATGTATGTATGTACATATTATGTACTTTCTTGTTTCTTGAGTGGGTTCATATAAAAAAATAAAATGAGGAAAATTCGAATATGAAATTATATTTTATTTGCAATTAGCTAAAACTTGATTACGACCTCTAGTCTTTGATGTCCGTTGCCTTTCTCTTTAATTACGAAAGCGTTGGGAACGCGCAGAGTTCGACTCCCTAGTGCGAGTTTGAATATTTCTAATATTTTGTTCTTCAAGCCGCTGCACACGCTCCATACTCGACCCTTAAGCGCGTACTTAGGAGGTTTTGAAATTTTATTCATCAATCAGCTACTAGTGTGTTATTCGTCTCTCTGGCAAGCGATTGCGATGCGAAGAAATATCTTGCAAGACGATTTTCGGTTTCAGATTAAGATTCTCCATCACGGAGTCTTTTTAATACGCTCACCTGGGAACTATTTCCAGAAAGTTGAGATTCTAGCAATAAATATAGCATATTTTAGCCCTATATTACTCGAGGTGAATATAGCTTTCCAATGGTGAAAGAATTTTTGAAATCGGCACAGTGGTTTTTCAGTTTATTCATTACAAACATACAAACAAAGCTTTCCTCTTTATAATAGTGGGGGATGGGGTCATATGCAGAAGTTCACGTAAGTGAGGAAAGTTTCTGATTGCCATTCACTTGGGAGTGGCCAGGAACGATTCTTTTGAATATGATTCAAGCAGCTCACGACTTCCGGTTTTAGACCAAGTATCCCCTGGGTAGCTAACAGACATCCGTTTGGAGGCGAGCTAAAGTGAGAAGGCGAAGCCCGCTCCTGCGGTTGTGCGTAGGGCTTGGGACCCACCACTTAAAAAAATCTCCCCAATGAAAACAAACACAGAGCCTCGGATGAGACACCGCCCCTTTGATGACGACCCCTGCAAACGTTTTAAGGACAAAGATTTAAGGGCATGCACCTGGAATGTCCGGACCCTTAATTGGGAAGGTGCCTCTGCCCAGCTGGTTGATGTCCTCATACAACTAAAGGCTGACATCACCGCCGTCCAAGAAGTGCGATGGACGGGAAAGGACGGAAGAAGGTGGGTCCTTGTGACATCTACTACAGCGGCCATATAAAGGAGCGCAAATTTGGTGTTGGATTTGTGGTGGGAGAGAGACTACGTCGCCGAGTCCTGGCATTCACCCCGGTGGATGAACGTCTTGCCACAATCCGCATCAAAGCGAGGTTCTTCAACATATCGCTGATTTGCGCCCACGCCCCAACGGAAGAGAAGGACGATGTGACCAAAGATGCTTTCTATGAGCGCCTAGAACGCACCTATGAGCGCTGCCCCCGCCACGATGTCAAAATCGTGCTTGGCGATTTTAACGCCAGGGTGGGTAAAGAAGGTGTCTTTGGCACAACAGTCGGAAAATTCAGCCTCCATGACGAAACATCGCCAAACGGCCTGAGGCTGATCGACTTCGCTGGGGCCCGAAATATGGTTGTCTGTAGTACCAGATTCCAGCACAAAAAAATTCATCAAGCAACGTGGCTGTCCCCTGATCGAAACACGCGCAATCAAATCGATCACGTTGTGATAGACGGAAGACATGTCTCCAGTGTTTTAGACGTGCGTACGCTCCGAGGACCAAACATTGACTCGGACCATTATCTAGTAGCAGCAAAGATACGCACTCGCCTCTGTGCAGCAAAGAACGCCCGTCAACAAACACAAGGAAGGTTCGACGTCGAAAAGCTGCAATCACAACCGACAGCCGAACGATTTTCTACTCGACTTGCACTCCTGCTCTCTGAGAGCACTCATCAGCATCTCGATATAAGGGAACTGACGGCATCTCAAACTCATTGCATACCGCTGCAGCCGAAACAATTGGTCTCCGGCAACGCCAAAAAAACAGTTGGTACGATGAGAATTGTCGTTCCGCAGTGGAGAGAAAACAGACTGCCTACCTCGCAACGTTGCGATCGACCACAACACGTTCGGGGTGGGATAGATATCGAGACCTGAAAAGGGAAGCGAGACGCATTTGCAGACGTAAAAAGAAAGAGGCTGAAATGTGTGAGTATGAAAAGCTTGAAAAGCTGGTCGACATGGGTAATGCTCGAAAATTTTATGAAAAGATGAGGCGATTTACTAAAGGTTTCAAGACCGGAGCATTATCATGTAGGGATCGAGGAGGTAATCTGGTAACGGATGTCCAGAGCATACTGGGATTATGGAGGGAACACTTCTCCGACCTGCTCAATGGCAGTGAAAGTACAACACCAGGAGATGGCGAACCCGATTCCCCAATCGATGACGATGGAATAGATGTTCCATTACCCGACCATGACGAAATTCGAATAGCAATTACCCGCTTGAAGAACAACAAAGCGGCGGGGGCCGATGGATTACCGGCGGAGCTATTCAAATACGGCGGGGAAGAACTGATAAGGTGCATGCATCAGCTTCTTTGTAGAATATGGTCGGAAGAAAGCATACCTGACGATTGGAATCTTAGTGTGCTCTGCCCAATCCATAAGAAGGGAGACCCCACAATCTGCGCCAACTACCGTGGTATAAGTCTCCTCAATATCGCATATAAGGTTTTGTCGAGCGTATTGTGTGAAAGACTAAAGCCCACCGTCAACGAACTGATTGGACCTTATCAGTGTGGCTTTAGACCTGGAAAATCTACAATGGACCAGATATTTACCATGCGCCAAATCTTGGAAAAGACCCGAGAGAGAAGAATCGATACTCACCATCTTTTTATCGATTTTAAAGCTGCCTTCGATAGCACGAAAAGGAGCTGCCTTTATGCCGCGATGTCTGAATTTGGTATCCCTGCAAAACTAATACGGCTATGTAAGCTGACGTTGAGCAACACCAAAAGCTCCGTCAGGATCGGGAAGGACCTCTCCGAGCCGTTCGATACCAAACGAGGCTTCAGACAGGGTGACTCACTATCGTGCGACTTCTTCAATCTATTGCTGGAAAAAATAATACGAGCTGCAGAGCTAAATAGAGAGGGTACAATCTTCTACAAGAGTGTACAGCTCCTGGCGTATGCCGATGATATTGATATCATCGGAACCAACAACCGCGCCGTTAGTTCTGCGTTTTCCAGACTGGATAAAGAAGCGAAGCGTATGGGTCTGGTGGTGAATGAGGACAAGACGAAATATCTCCTGTCATCAAACAAACAGTCAGCGCACTCGCGTCTTGGCTCCCACGTCACTGTTGACAGTCATAACTTTGAAGTTGTAGATAATTTCGTTTATCTGGGAACCAGCATTAACAACACCAACAATGTCAGCCTTGAAATCCAACGCAGAATCACTCTTACCAACAGGTGCTACTTTGGACTGAGTAGGCAATTGAAAAGTAAAGTCCTCTCTCGACGAACCAAAATCAAACTCTATAAGTCGCTCATTATTCCCGTCCTGATGTATGGCGCTGAAGCGTGGACTATGACAACATCCGATGAGACGACTCTTGGGGTTTTCGAGAGAAAGGTTTTGCGCAAGATTTATGGTCCTCTAAACATTGGCAACGGCGAATACCGCAGACAATGGAACGATGAGCAGTACGATTTATACGACGACATTGACATAGTTCAGCGAATAAAAAGACAGCGGCTACGCTGGCTAGGTCATGTTGTACGTATGGAAGAAAACACTCCAGCTCTGAAAGTATTCGATGCAGTACCCGCTGGAGGAAGCCGCGGAAGAGGACGACCTCCACTCCGATGGAAGGATCAAGTGGAAAGTGACCTGGTTTCACTTGGTGTTTCCAGTTGTCGCCAAAAAGCAAAAAGGAGGAATGAGTCGCGTGCTCTGGTGGATTCGGCTATAATCGCTTAAAGCGGTTCCTACCCCAAATATATATATATATATAATAGTAGTAAAGATAGGTAAGTTTCATCAGCTGTTTACTGTTTTATCAATAACCACAACCAAATTTCCAGCGTAAAGAACAACCTGCAGAGCTGTATTACAGTTTCAACACGATTTATGTTCGGCTAAAAATTAATATAGTCAAATATGATTTTTCTTTTGTATAGTAAGTCGATCAACATTATTGCTTTAATCGAGCAAAGTTCGGTTAATTGATAAATTAAATTCAGTGCGAAAATGTTATAATAAATTTTCAATAATGCATCCAAGTATTAAATAACATTCTTATTATTAAGTACTTGGAACTATTTTCAGAAACATCTATAAAAACTATGACAAATATGTAGTTAAAGTATTCTCTTTTACATTGTTTCTATGTATTTAAATTGTTTCAAACATAAACTAATAATAAATTTTTATTTTTTAAATACATTATAAGGAAATTATTGTATAATAATTAATTTAACTTCACTTGTGACTCAATTTACGTTCAATTAGTTATTAATTTTGCAATTAAGATTTATGTTTCTGGATGGCTGCTCAATAAATACAGTAGTAGCTGCTGAATTAGTATATTTTTATATGATTTTGCTTGAAAAGTGAGAGTTCTTAAATTAACAATATGTTATAAAAGTTTATTCATGCAATCATTGAAAATATAGGTGATTGACAAAACAGGGTTGGTTTCCAAGTGTGTCTCAATTTAGATTGACTTAAATATTAATTATGTATTTGAATTTGTATGGGAGCTCAATTAACGCTGTAATTGATGCTCAATAAGCATATTTGTTTTATATTTCAAACAGACAAAAACGTTCCGCCCTAAGCTTGTTCTAAGCATTTTAGATTGGAATCTCTGAATTATATCAATGTTGGTTGCACAGGTCGTACCCCACAGTTGAATACCATACATCCAAATCGGTTTTATGATTGCATTGTATAACAGGACTTTGTTGTCTAGGCTAAGTTTAGAATATTTGTTTAGAAGCCAATTTAAATTTGCTGCTCTTAACTTCATGCAAGATACTTTACTCGCTATATGTTTCCGCCACGTAAACCTTCGATCCAGGTGAATCCCAACATAAGTTACTTCATTCGCTTGGGGTACTAATACATTGTTTATTTTAACTGTCCGACATGTTTCTGGTCTTAGAGAAAATGTAACATGCTTGCATTTTTGCTCATTAATATTTATACGCCAGTTGGCTAGCCATTCTTCGACATAAGTTAAGTGATCCTCTAATACTCTTGATGCTAAAGGGGCATTTGTCACGGATTTTTAGGGCTGTGTCAGCCGCAAAAGTGAATGTCTGCTGTATATATTATGTACAGAGTAGGGCCTCATACACTGCCCTGAGGTACACCGGCCCTTATTGCTCGTTCTTCTGATATGAAATCTGCTACTTTAACTGTAAATTTCCTATTTCATATATAAACTCCAATGTTTTATGCAATTCGTAAGGTAAAACGTTTTTGATTTTCCATAAAAGGCCTTCATGCCAGACCTTATCGAACGCCTGAGCTACATCGAGAAATATAGCTGAACAGTACTCTCTGTGCTCGAATGCCTTCCTGATTTCGTTTGTAATTCTATTCACTTGCTCTACTGTGCCATGTTTAGCACGAAACCCGAATTGGTGGGTTGGTATTATATTATTTTTGTGGAGGAAAGGAGACATTTTTGATAGTAAAACTTTTTCGAATATTTTGGAAAGACAGGGTAAGAGACTTATTGGTCTGTAGGAAGTCGGTTGTGTTAAGTGTTTTCCAGGTTTATCTATCATGATGATCTGCGACTTTTTCCATGAAATTGGATAGTACCCGAAACCAAGAATTGCATTAAAGAGCAAAGAGAGCACTGATATAGCAATATTTGGCAATTCAATTAACATTTTTGGAGTAATATTATCGTGTCCTGAAGACTTTTTCGGATTTAGCTCTTTTAGGATCTTGGTAATTTCATAAGTAGACGTCCTAATAGACACGCTTGACTCGTTTGCGATATTGGGCAAAGTTGGCAACTTAAAATTGTTTTTTGGACCATTGGGTTGAAATACCTTTTCTAGGTGATTTGCAAAGCAATTTGCCTTTTCCTCATTACTACGCGCCCAATTACCATTCAAATGTCTTATAGGCATGTTGGAATCTACTGGTGGCTTAAAAGACTTTTGGGCTTTCCAAAGAGAGTTTTTCTTGCTTGAATTTGGACACAGGTGCTTTATATAATTTTCAGTACTGCATTCTTCATCGCGTTTAAGTGCTTTTTTTAACTTACGTAAAGCCGATTTCAGTTGACGCAGAGTTGAAGGGGAACGACTTAACTGCCATTCACGTCTGGCTTGCCTTTTCTCATTTACAAGCTTTTCTATTTCAATATTAGAGATGTTTCTAAAAACCTTAACGTTTCTTTTAGGTGTTGCCAAGACAGCTGCATTAGTTATTACATCATTGAATTCCATTACGCTTTCATCAATATCTCTTCCTGTACTTATTTTTAAATCGATATTAATGTGGCTACTGATATATTTTCTATATTTCGACCAGTTAGTTCTAAAAGATGTTACGAGATACTTTTGGCTCAAATATTATGGGCTGTTCGCATAACTTTATAAGTACAGGAGAATGATCAGAATGATCAATACATGTATCTGAGAAATGAATGTTGCCATAGCTCAACTTGTCTAGATTGTTTTTCACACATTTAGCTTTTCAGTTTTAATTTCTCATAATAACTATAAAAGATCAAAACTCAAATCCAACTATTACAAATAATCTTATTATTTAAAAATAATAATATTCGATTGTGAATTTGAGTTAGTTTGAGAAATTTTTAAATATTTTAAAGTTTATTTTTTAATTAATACAAAATATCGGTACTGGTAACCCTGTGTTGTGAGAGACTCGAGAGAGAGAAGTGGCCGATCCGTCTCTACGGGAAAAATCCGAATGACTTGAATGTCTACGGAAGCGTACAGTAGAAGCGGACGGTAGAAGCGGTGATGACTGTTCATTTACATTGAAAACTCTGCGTGTTTACGTCGTTCACTCTTTGAACTATTAGTCTTTAAGTCTAGTACGTAAGTAGTTATAAATACAATGCACATTTATAGTAAACATTAACATTCACAATAGTCACATTTGATTTGATATCCAATAATAAAGAACTGAAATCATATCAATGATGGATAATAAAATGTGGTATCGAAGAAAATATGATAAACTATGATATTTTAGTTTTCCTTTGGAAGTTCAGAGACTTTTTGATAGCATCAATTGTCAGTTGATCGCTTTATATTTTCTCAGGTCGGTGTGGTGGATATGATAAAAAATATTCTCAAATCTTTCGTGCACTTGAGAGTTTTTTATTTGTGAGATTTTGAATAATTGATTTTGATTATTAAAGCACGGACTAAAGTCACGGACTAGACTCGACATTTTGAGTTTCGAATAATTGTTTCTTTTAAAATTAAAAATATAAAACGCTTCTTGAAACGAATCTTGAAAGCGACAATTTCTAACGTTTAAACTATTACAAGTTTACTTTAGTTTGATAGGTTTTTTTCTCTCTCATACATTTATCTGCAGTCTTTTAATCAGGCTACATTATAGTTGCTTGCCTTTTGGTCTGCGTTTGACAATTTTCTTCACATTTCCACTTGTCGTAAAGTTCTTCACAACCGCTTCTGCCTAGCACAGCTCGTGTTAGGCATAGTCCGTGTCTAATGCAAAGAAAAAAAGAAGAAAAACCGGTGAAAAAGGAAAAGGACATAACAAAGGATATTGTAATAACAAACAACCCAAGGGGTTGTGACAGTGGCCAAACTAGCAACACTAACAAAAACAATTGGTACAGGCGAATACAAAAATAAGACAGCAACAGCAACAACAACAGCAGCACAAAAGACTGCCAAAATGAAAAAAGAGTAAATACCAAGAAGCAAACAAGCAAACTAATGTTGGCCAGAAAATGGGCTAAGAAACTGTGTGTCATAAAAAATTTGTGCAAAATGAAATTTGTGTGAATTCGTTGAATTTCTGGCTCTTGCCGGAAATGGGTTTTCAGTTCAACAACAACAAATTGACTTTCCTGTTTTCTAGGCACACGCGTTGTTGTTGCTATGTTTGCGTGTTTTTTCACTTATTCACTTATTCTCTTACTCTTTTCTGTTATTTTGTTCTGCTTGCTACCATTCCTTTGGGTGTTTCATCGACGATTTTCTTGCGGCGCTGGTGTGGGAGTACCGTTAGTACCATTGTATTGTGTAGTTGCTGGTCTTTTGGTTATCGGTTTAGTTGTGGCTGTCCATTTTCAGGGTGATTGGACGGGCGGAAATGTCGCGTTAGCCGACTGTGTAACGGCACAACAAAAGAAAAGGCCAACGGAGTAACAAAAGTGACCTGAACTGATTGCGTTTGAGGCAATTTCGGTGCACAAACAAATTATGGAAAATTTGTTAAATTTCATGGGTGAAGCATAATTGAAAGCCGAGTGCTGAAATATTGGCAGTTTCTGTCGATTTCATTTTTGTCTGTATATGTACATGTAAATATGCAAGAATTTGGCTAGAGACGATTAATAATTTAACGCACAGGTGTGTACTAAAAATAGGAAAGACAATAATTTCAATTTTAAAGCAAATTCTAAGAAGTTAAAAAAAATACAAAAAGTAAAATTCTCCAGTGAATCATGATTGCTTTAGCAACATGCTACCAGACTCGTATCAAAGGAAATTGATCCTACTGGATTCTATATGTGGACATGTTTTTGTGGAGCCTGCTCAATACTCAGTTTATACAAGCCTTTATAAAGGGTTTTCCAATAAAAACGCAACGCGTTTATGGAACTCGGTTTCTTTGCATGGCCAGCACGTGCACGCTTACAGAAGTCTAGACGCTCAATCGATGCTGGCTTGCTGGCATAGACCATAGACTTGAGTAAGCCCCACAGGAAATAGTCTAACGGCGTCAAATCGCACGACAGAGGCGGCCAATTCGGTATTCATTGAGCGGTAGCGATTCCCATTCACAGTATCGTACCGGTCTTGATTTTTTTTTTGTTTGTTTTGTTTGTTTTTTTGGTTTTTCCTTTTTTTTAAATTATTACGTAGATTAGATTCAAGTACGTGATAATTTTAAATAAAAAACAAAAAAAATTAAAAATTTGAAAAATACAAAAAAATTAAAAAAAAAATTAAAAAATAAAAAAAACAAATAGGGGTTAAATGTCTGCTACGTCCACGTCGTTAATCCTGGATTACGCTAAATTCTGATAATAATAGTGCGTAAATCAATGATTTTTCATCATGTTCTGAGTTGGTTTTTTATTTGTAGCTCATACAAAATATTGCAGTCCCAAAATTCCCTTTGGGGGGTAAAAAGGTGATGAAATAAGGAACATTTTAAGATATTTTCGAAAAAAATCGAAGGGGGCATAAGTTGTTAAAAATTCAAAAAAAAAAAAAATTTTTCATTTTTTGTTATGAAATATTAATTTTAAAATTTTTTACGATATACAGTTTCAAAGTTTGAGAAATTCTGTACAAAAAAGTCACAAGGTGTTTTAAAATCTGTTCATTAGTTTTAAAGTTATGGCGGTTCGAACATTTTTTTACAAAAAACTTTGGCCCCTTATAATATGGCAACCCCGCGTTACACAGACCTAAAACCATATGTTTTATTTTAGGTTTTACATGTACTATAAGATATATAATTGCCAAAGAAAATAAAGAACTTTTTTTTTTCAAGTGGCTTTTTTTCCAGAGAATGCCCCATATATGGAATATAATAATGTGCATATTCATATTAATTTACATAACTTTATGAGCGTATGAGCACACGTGTCCTTCTCATTAAATATACTCGTACGTAGCTGCAGTTGAAGAATCTCAAGTTTAAGCGCATTTAGTTTATATAAGTCACACATTTGCAAGTTCATCTCATTCTGGTATCCTTGACGTTGCCAAATCCTCAAGGAGTTGAGTTTGACCTATTCGTGCAGTGAAGCGTGCAGCAACAAGATGTTTGAGTTTACCACGAGAATAACCCAGTTGGTGTAGGTTGTAGGCACACATTTTTGTTTGGGAAGTTTGGATGATTTTGTGTTAGTAAAGTAACTCCAGTAGAAAGTTAAAGGATACGTCGTTCTAGCTATAGAAATATTGGAGATGGATTTAATAAATCTTTTTCTTCTTAATTGCTGATTTTATTCGAGGAAAACAGAGAGCCTTCCTTCGTATTGTACCTTACAAGTTCGTTTCTAGTTCCTTTTTTAACACTGACTATTCCCGCAGTTTCAACCTTATTACATATACCGATATTTTTATATAACTATTCAGTTATAGTTCCTGAAAGTTTTTCAGAGCCCTTCTTTTGTATCATCCACTTTGATCAACTTACCTAACTATTTCATCAATATAAGATATCACTACTAGAATCACTTGTACTTTTATTGTGAAATCTCTAATGATGTATTTGTTGACTAGCGATATTTCGTCTTCTCCCTTTAAAACTTTGTGTAGAATCTCTGAACCATGAATTTCTTTAAAATACCATTTGGAGTTCTGAGGTAGAGTGGTAAAATTACTTCTTATTATATATTTCGGACCCTCTATAGTACTTTATAAAACCCAAAGACATCATGATCGTATCGAAATTAAATGTCCAGCTGGGTACTTGTAATGAGTTTTGAGTATACTATACATATAGTACTTACTCAAACTTGAAATTCGCAAGCTAAATTATTAGTAACAGCAAAGCATAATTAATAAGAATATCCGGTATAGTGGAAAAGTTTGGTGAGAAAGATTGTACGAGTCATAAGCCCGACTAGTAGTTAATATGTATAAGTACAATATAATTATATATATGTACTGAATATAATGGCGGATGATTTATCTCATATCTGCATCTCTGATGGGTCTAATGAAATATTTAATAAAAAGAAGTCTATATGTTTCTAGCCTACTTCGCTCAGATAATTTTTGTATTAATAGATATTGTTAATATTTAGGTCACGTTAGGTATTTTATCTCCTGATTCAGTCTGGTTGCACTTAGAACTTGATCTTGATTCCATGAGTGATTGATACGATAATTACACACCACAGCCCTCTATATGGCTAGTACAACTAGTGAGTTTGTTTTACGTAAGTACCTGCGACGACGGCCTAACCTCAAAAACACATCGGATCAATACAATGCTTTGATCAGCGCCTTGAGTTTGCTATGCACCTTCAGTACCAATTGGCGTGTGGTATGGATACACTTTATGCCACCTTGGTAAGGCCGAGATCCATCTATAACCTCTACCGTGCTTTGGGTCCGGCACCCGGTTGCCATGCAACTCCTCCCCGAAGGCCCAACCCATTGAGCAGGTTAGAAGCAAAGCTCCCTGGGCTCGTGCTCTTCGTGGTACCAGGTTAAAGTCTCTGGTAAGACCTTGTAGCCGAAGCTACTATCAGTTGAGCCTTTCCAAACTGCTCTGCACAGGTGGACAATTGTGGTTTGAACATCATTGCCCTTCTTGATAGGAATAGCCAGTTCCTTAGAAATGCCATATCAAAATGGTAAAATAATTCTAGTTCAAGCCAAGAAATATATTAGAGCACGCATAGACGACAGACTTTGTACAAGCTATTACAAAGTCAAATCATCTATCTTGTGCATGTTTGGATTTTAGTCGCCTCTTATGATAGGCATACCTTATCACGGGGTTATTCTGCACCCACCTCCGCAGGGTGAATATGGCTAGTACAGTTAAATTATTTCTGTATTCGACCAAGTATTCGGAATTTGGTATGTAATTACTTCCTCGTGTTAAGAGAAGTCTAAAGATTTAACGCCACAAGCTTAGCCGCCCGCTGTTGGTCGGGGAGTTGTAAAAACCTTTTCTATGTATGTACATCCAAAGTTGTTGAGTTGGATTGATGCTCTCAGTCTGAATGTGACTGATTTCCAGAAACTCGTTAGTACCAGTATTATTTACTCCGGCAGTCTTCAGAAGATAGTTCAGTGATCATCTTTCAAACAAAGTAAAGTTGATTATTTGGTGCAAAACGAAGTTTGAGTAAACAAGCGAATAGTATACCAAGAAATATATTGTTTTATTATTATTTCTTCGTGCCGGATTATGTTAGGTTGGATTCAGAGACTTACCTTTGCGATAATATGAAGGATCCTTCTTGAACAACTAAAGTCGCCGGTCCATTGTGATGTCAAAAGACTATCGAAGCGCTTAGAGCCTATTACACAATTTCTGAGATGAGTATTGCCTATTCCAGCCAATGGAAGAGAAATCGGTTCAATATTTTCACGCATCCCACTCCCCATAAACAGTTCTAAAATAGTTTGCGTCCTATAGGATTCGTCATCGTATGGTGACAACCAGAGAAAGGATTGGGATTTAGTCGAGCCCCATGTACTTTACTAACAGCTTTGGTGAATCTTTAAACTTTCTTCAGGAAATGAATATAATGAAAGCCGAAAAATACATTCTCTTAGAGAATTTCTCTCATAAAGCCCACTCTTGCAAGGACGGCTAATGAAATTCGTAATTGACTTTGAAAAGACTCTTTGCTACAATAGCTCTCGTCGTGAATATAGCATTATAATTTTGCATAACAATCAAATTATCCGACAAGCAAAGTGTAAAATATAACGCTTTTGTTAATACTTAAGCGGAAAAGGTAGAACAAGAAATGATATTCCAAAAAGAGCAACAAAGTTGTATTTGCCTTCGAAATTTCGTCACCAAAATATTTTACGAAAATTTCATTGTAGCAAATACTCGCAGCGAAAGCTGAACTATAATCATGTAGCACTCGTGCCGCGCGCACATGCTTGGATAACACATGGTAGAAGTAGCAGCAGAAGAGCTGAACTGAACTGCTTGAGCTGCTTTAGAAATAGTTTTCACTGTTGCTTTTGCTGCTTACGAAATTTTCTACTCTATAGTTTGTAGTTTTATTCTTATTTGTTGTTGTTGCATTGTTCCAAAAATGTGAATATGAGGCGATTTTACTGGCATGCTCGAGCCATAAATATGCAGGTGAATTTTGAATGGCCGGGGGGGAGGGGGGGGGGCGAGGTAGTGTATGAAAGTAATAGTACGTGCGCAGCTTACGCCAGCTTTTGTTGCCTAAAACTAAAGGTAAAAGCGCATGGTAAATATATGCTCTTGGATATAGTAGGGACGTGTGTAGGAGTATTTGAGTTTTGGTGCTGGTGTAGTGACCTTGTAGGGAAAACACTTAGTTTCCACTTCGGAAATACTCTGGTAAATGTCAGAAGTTGTACAAACATTTTAAAACAAAGCTTTGGTCTTTTTCTTGATAGTCAGAACTACTACTAAATCTCGGTTCCGCTTTCCTTGATATAACAACATAAGCTTTTCCTAAAGGAAAAGAAGAAGGTGTGTTGTAGAAGTTGAAGTGTTATTTGAGAAGTTTCCAAGTGTAAGCCGAGCCTTAAAGCAATTTAGAGTCAGAAATACATGACCGCGAGGAGCTAAAGATGCTGGAATATGACCCGAGACTTCTATCGGGATCTCTCCAGCTAAACTTGAGGCTTTAAACCCAAAGCCCTTCCTCCAAAGACAATCAAGACAATCAAACATTATCGGTGAAAGACTTGAAACATATAGTCAACAAACTAATTGGATCTTATCAGTCTGGCTTCCGATCTGATAAATTAACCACTGACCAGATATATTCTCAATACACGCACCATCAAAGAAGGCGAACTTCGTCAGCCAAGACGTCAATCGAAGAATAATTCTCGTTAACAGGTGTTATCACGGATTTAGTATGTAATTGAGATGATGACCCCTTTCTAGCAAAACCATACTAACGATCTAGTCATTGATGTATGGTGTGGAAGCATGGCCGATAATGAACAGCAATGAAAAAAATTATCCGCTGGATTTTTGGTCCCCTAAGCATGGGCGAAGGGGAATATCGAATTCGATAGAATTGCGAGCTGTATGAGCTCTGCGGCGTGATGGATATAGGATACGTTCGAACGTTGGAAATAATAACGTTTCTTTGAAAGTGTTTGGCTTTAAAGAGTTTAATATATGTTTAAAAAAATTTCTTGCTGAGCTAGGGTCTTCTGTGCATTTGTGCGCACATTGCATTCTCCAACGGGACATGAGTTTACAAAATATAACAACAACAATTTAATCCGTACATGCCAAAGCTTGTGCTATAAATGCCAGTTGAATGATAGGAGATGGCAAAAATGATGACTAGAAGTCGGGCTGCAGAGCTATATTGTTGGTAGAGTGGAGCGTGGCTAAGAAACAAAGCAGCAGCAAATATTTCAATGGGCATATTTAAAGTGCATTTTCGCCCTTCAAACACTTTATTGCTGAAAATACTCGGCGTGAAGGTGAACCGAGCCATAAGCATGGTCTGCACATAATGGCTGGTATGAATGCAAGCACTCGCACTGAGGAGGTGAATGAGTAGGTGTATGAGTGAGTGTGTGCTCGGGTGAGTGAGTGAATGAGTTAGTAAATGCGTTGTGAAATATCTCTATGACCGAATGACAAGGTGTTTGCCCAAAAACTATACACTTTGGCAAGTCACAACTTCTTTATAGCCAAAAATGTTAGATGTGCGGTAGAGTGGGTGTGTGCGAATTCTTATGGGTAACATTTAGTAGTGCATTTGTCGTAGAAAAAGGACATTGTATGAAAGGCAAAGGACATTTCGGTTCGTTCTCTATTGCTCTAAACAAGTTACCGGTAGTAGGTGTCGATGCGATGAAAATTGAAAGGCTCCCTCAAGTGTAGGTGAATAAAATATTCTTCATCAATATTTGTTGTTAGTTTATGTTGGTGCAAACTGCAACATCAAGTGTGCAAATGGAAAATGAAGAGAAAAGTTCAACTGGAATTAAATAGTTTAGAATTTGTGGAATTTTGTAGGCACTGACACTCCAGTGCAATATGCCTGTTTTGGGTGCACATAGTGCACATAGTTTGGAAAAAAATTATATATATTTTTAAATTGTTAGTGAATTGCACATTTCTTATATTTTAAGTAGTGTCGGCATTTAACTCAAATTTGACTATTTCTTATTGGAATGTGTTAGTTGAAATACCATTTGAAACCCAATATTAATAATGGATTCTATTTTGAATCCAAATTAGAAATTCGAATTGGCGTAATGCACTGCAATTAAATTCAAGACATTGCATTACATTAGGTACTAAGATTAGACGAGAGATCGTAGAAGTTCTTGACCTTCGATCTTACCTCGATTTCCGATATGTTCTCTGGCGTTCGAATGGATCTTGAACAGTCAAGAGGTAGGAGCATATTTGTATCACTCAAGACTCGGTATTGCGTTATATAGTTGAAGCAAGCTGCAGATGAATCAGCTAGAGAGTGCAGTTGTACGTGAGTTTGAGACCAATTGCTTCTTTTTGGGATACTTCTTTCCGGTGAATTTACTTCTTCTTCTTGCAAATTTTGTCCATTAAAGAGGTAGTTGTGTTGAGGCGTCTTCACGGGATGTTTGCAGAGCCGACAGTTTTTCGTCGAACTCAGTCTGCTGTTGTCTCGTTTTTTATCTTGGGAGGCTGATAGACATAAGCTAAGTTCAACCAGTATTGATCTCTTTTTATTCATTCCTCTTTGCATATATGTTCTTTTAATTCACTGTCTTTGTCAGAGTTACAGACTTAACTTTTGAGATGAAGAGTCGAAAAAACTGGACAGAACAGAACATTTCGACAGCATATTGGAAGCTAGACGCTGGTAGGCAACAAATGCAGCTCTTCATAAGCTGAACGACACAGACTTATCGAGCTGCCTCGTTTATAATTTTAATGTCACTCAAAACTGCGCTTACAGTGCTATATATTCTCATACACCTTCAGTTCCAGCTGTGTATTAAAATATATGTGGGAATATCAGTCGGGCGTTGTCAACACTAAATATGTCGGGCATAATTGCACGTGAGCGCCGTTGCTCCATCTTTGCCAGCTATTGCACACGTGCTTTATGTTTGTAGGGGGCTTATCTGTGCGACGTGGAAAATTCATTACATACATGAAATGAGGGAAAAAATTGCCACGCGCATATTAAGCTGCCACTATGCACACTTGCACACACACACACACATATATATACATACGTGATTCAAGTGCGCTTACCTATGAGAGCCTTTAATCCTTTTATACCGGCTTTCAGTTGCTCGACGTAGCGCTCATGCTTTTGAAGCAAGCATATATGTCTTCTTCTTATTTTGTCTCTTTACATTGCCCTATCCATTCCTGTTATATTCGAGAAATCGCAATTATATTCCCCATTTGCAATGGCACTCTTAATGTGTCTTACCTTTGCCGTAGATTGGCGTGTCATGCATTCACTTTTTTTAAACTTCTAACGGGATATTTCAAAGTGAATTTGGAATTTGAAGTAAAGAAGCCTTTATCATTGAAGCGCTTAAACAAAAGCTGATTTTGTTGATAGTTTCATCTGGCAAAGGCAATGCAGTTTGCGATATTTCTTTACTACTCTTCCACCAGGAACCAGGTAGTTACTTATTTTGTGATGTAAACTTCAGTTATTCGTTTATCCAATTCTCACCTCTATGATTTTAGTTTGTCAAAGTGTTATTTTTTACTATACGTAGCCATCTACAAGAAATGAACTACTGAAATTTTAGAAATTTGGCGTTATCTTGAGACAATGACAAGGTTTGGTCCACTAAAGTTACGTATACGCCATGGTCATCGTTTGCTACTGTTCAATTCGAACTGATAAAGATAAATGTGTGCCGTCTTCCAAAATCATTTTATGAAGTTTTTGGATGTTTCAACAGTAACAACTACTTTTCAACATTTTTGGAGTTTATCGTCTATGGTGTTTCTCCGAAAATGAAGCTCAAGTGAAATCCTTATAATATTAAATGAAAATTTGTCAGTCAGCAGCCCATAACAGAAGAGAATTCATGGTTTTTAGCTACAACTAAAAATTATGTTGCACGCATGCTACAAATTTGTAAGCATTTTACAATAACACAAACAACAGCCAAACCAGCTATTTAGAGATTAGGCTAAAGTAGAGTTCAGATTTTTTTGGAAAACAAAAAAACACTTAAAATATTTGTGAAAATGTGGCAAAAGCATTAACGCTCCCAACTGCAAAAACACATACATACATACGTACACACACACCTAAATGTTGGTTTGTAAATGGTTTGCGTGTTTTCCTCACACGCACGTCGCAGCTGCAACCATTTATGCTTCTTGCTCAGCCACTGCCGACGTCGCTGCTAATGTTGCGGTCGTCAGCGTTCTTTTGTGCAGGCATTTGTAGGTGGCTTTAAAAAAATTTATAAACGAAATGAAAATACAGTCGAGTGTTGTGCAAAGAAAACGTAAGAAACTTGCAAAAAGAAAGCAAAAAAAAATGTTGCATGCAGCAGATTTTTAGCACCAACCATAAGCCTAGTTACTACCATAAGTCCTTGTACACCTCATAGCAACATGCCACCACCACTAAAACACTAACAACAACAAGACCTACACAGCTGCAACGTAGTTACTTCAAATATGGCACTCATTGCTTCTTGTGTGGCCTTGAGTCGCTCTGCCACTCGCTCGGTCACTTGCTCGGTCGACTGCTGTTGCAAGTAACCGCGACAACATTTCTTGTTTGTTTGCATCCCCGGAGCGTATTAATAATTTAAATAGCTAAATGATTTCAAATTTGACTTTATGCTAAATATTTCCTTTGCAGTTTCGAATGTGCGAAATAGGAGGGGTTCTTATTTCGGGAACGAAGGTTTCTATGAATTAACCAGAATTAACAGCGGTTTTTATGTTAACGGAAATATCCAGATTTCACCCGAATTAAAAACAAATCGGATTACAATCTTTACACAGGCGTTTTTTAATGTAGGGAATCGGTTTATAAACCCAATTATACCAAATATAAGGGAGGAAATATAGAAAATACACACATTTGACCCATATATTCGGCATAAAGTCCACTAGAATAACGAAAAACATCATATATGTAAAGTATGATCTCTATGGTAATTCTTGATTCCGATTTCACTAATTTTCACCCCCAAGCTACACTATATCCACTATATCCACCTTCTTTTTGAAAAACCTATAATTATATGGGAGCTAGACGAAGTTATGACCCGATTTTAGTAGTTTTTGCTACAGAGACACATTATTAGAAGAAACAAGTAAAGAAAGACAACCGAACATTTTATACTCTCGCTATTTATTGATATATTTTTATTAAGGAAACACACAATTTGATCCATATATTAGACATAAAGTCCAATAGAATAACGAAAATCTTTATACGAGTATATAGTATATAAGGGTTGAGGTAATTCCTGAACCAATTTTACTCATTTTCACCACCAAGGTACACTATACATATATTATAAAGTGATGGAATCAGATGTAATACAAAATTGAGTTATATGAGAAGTAAGCGTTGTGGTGATCCGCCCATTTTCAATACCAACGTCCTCAGAGTGCCAAGCAATATGTGTACCAAATTTCCGATAGATATCTCAATTTTTACTCAAGTTATCGCTTGCACGAACAGACGGACGGACAGATGGACAGACAGACGGATAACTCTACTCGTCATCCTGATCAAATTGATATATATAACCTTATATCTTTCTTCTTTTATTTCTGGGTGACACAAACAACCGTTATGTGAACAAAACTATTATACCCTCTTTAGCAACTTTGTGACGAGAGTACAAAAATTCCCTCTGAATTACATTAAAATATCTGAGATATTTAATGATATTTTCGGTAAAAATACCCCTAAGCACTGAGTTCTATATGTTCGATATTCGGGCCATTGAAAACTTTTAGGCCCGTTCATACATCAGGAACATATGTGTTCTAAAGTGAACGAATCAGATGGAATTCAGAATTGTATTATATAGCAACAACCTTCTTATCGTACCAAGGAACACTTATACAAAATTTTATTAAGATATCTAGATTTTTACTCAAGTTTTAGTTTGCGGACATACGGACAAGCAGACAGACATCCGGATTTAGGTTTAGGAATTACAAACAACCGTTTCCCTTTCATATAGGAAATATAGAATTCCAACCGGTCGTTTAACTTAAAATATCCTCGTATATCTGGAACAATGATAATCAATGGAGGGTGATACAAAATTTGTATAAAATCTGGTATAAATTTAAAAAACAATATATATAAATATGATAACTCAGTTCATCTTCCATTTAAAGTGTTTAAAAGTTTTAAAATATACCGCACACTCTGTTGTACTACTAACATTACTTATTGTTGCTTTAAAAAATGTAATTAGCTCGACGTGAGTTTTCAATTTCACCACATTACAGCGCCAAATTCACGAACAGCTGTTGCAGCATAACCGCGAGCCGCACATGCAACAATAGGCAAACCTATGAAAATTTCAACAGTAAAATTTGTTTTTAAGAAAACTAAGCGTACAAAGAGTCTTAAAACAACTAACTACTAACTAGCCAACGGCATGTGTAGGGCGAAATAAAAATGAAAGTAAAATGCAAACAAGAATAAAAAGAACTACTTAGGTACTTATTTGTTGTCATATGTTCCAAAAAAATATATATGCGTACATACACACTAGTACATATTATTGAGTAGAATACACTAGTTTTTACTTTCCAACAACAACAAAACACATATTATTGTAAAACAAACGAAAAATGGTGCCATTTTATCGCCTTCGGCCGCACTTAACATTATTTCGTCGTTGCTGGCAAATAAAAAAGGCTGCAGCGCAGAAAAAATGTCATTACCGACACAGCTGCCGCGCCGAGTACCTAACTACATATGTGTTTGTTGTTGCCGCGCCTTTGCTAAGCGCCTAAAATGTGCTCGCCGACACACAAAGCGCAGAAATATGAAGTAAATGCGGTGGCATGGCACCAAAATGTAGGCAAGAAAAAACGCAAGATTCCATTTAAATAAAAAACAGTTGAAAAAACTCTACTGCGGCGAAATATGAAAGCGGGAAAGCGGCTTACGAAGGAATGTGAAGTGGAAAGTATGAGAAAGTGAGGTTATAAACTTCTGTTTATTTATGTAGTGGTTTTCTTTGAAAACGTGTAAAAATCGTGTAAGAGCAAAAGTAGTTTAGCGTAGGGTCACGGCGAAATTGAAACAATAACAGAAACAGTTGTAAATAAGCAAGAATGTGAGGAAATTTATGTATTTTAAATGTTGAGGCGTTGTAAAACTATTAGCTACAAAAAATAAAATACTGTGAGAGAAAATTGTTTTTTAATGCACAAGAATAATATGAAAATATAAGTTACTAGCAGACCGCTCTGGGTTCGTACGGGCTTAAACAAACATTTCAAAAGTTATAATTTTTTACACACTCTCCCATTCATATATATGTACTTTCCCTTTTCATGAAATTATATTTATTTGCAATGAGCTAAAACTTGATTACGACATCTAGTCTTTGATGTCCGTTGTCTTTCTCTCTGATTATGAAAGCGTTGGGAACGCTCAGAGTTCGACTCCCTAGTGCGAGATTGTATATTTCTAATATTTTGTTCTTCAAGCCGCTGCATACGCTCCGTACTCGACTCTCAAGCTCGTAGTTGGGAGGTTTTGAAATTTTGTTCAGCAAGCAGCTGCGAGCTTGTTACTCGACTCTCTGGCACGCGATTGAGATGCGAAGAGAATGACATGCAAGACGATTTTCAGTTTTAGATAAAGATTTTCCATCATGGAGTCTGGGAAATATTTCCAGAAAGTTGAGATTCTAGCAATAAATACTCGGGATGAATGTAGCTTTCCAATGGTGAAAGGATTTTTGAAATCGGCACAGTAGTTTTTGAGTTCATTCATTGCAAACATACATACAAATCTTTCCTCTTTATAATAGTAGTATAAATATATACTAGTATGATGTGTGTGTTATATGAGAATACTAAAATTATATTTGTAATAAAAGCTTAAGACACATTGATTGCCTGCCTCTTGCCTGTGGTTAGTTGTACTTGATATAATTGTCATAGTTCTTACATAATTATATGTAACATGACGTAACAATCTTATTATAATGTTTTTTTTTTGTTAAAAGTGCCTAATAGTGATGTGATTCACAAGAGGTAGGAGGGCAAGTGTCAGACCTATTTCATAATGTAATTAAGTATTAAAGTGAAGATTTCATGTTCTGATTTGTTTATTGTTCCTTCTTGGTGGAATAATTTGGAATTTACACGATTGAGATTGATGTGAGGAACCAAAGCAGATTAGAATCCAACTTCAGCTGATTGACAAATAATATCTTCGGGTTACAAACAACTATCGACCCAACCTTCCTCTAATTGCTAAGATGTTCGAGAAGACTTTCAGGATATTCTTGTATGCACGTAAGTGATTGGCGTGGAAACCGTTTAATCGGTTATAGCCGAATCGATGACAGCGCGCACTCCTCTCTTTCCCTTGCAGTTCGGCGCCAGTTTGAGATCCCAATTGTAACCAGGTTGCTCTCCAACTGGTCCCTCCAACGGAGTGGAGGCCTTCCCCTTCCTCGGCTTCCTTCGGCGGGTACTGCATCGAACAATTTCAGAGCTGGAGTGTTTTCGTTCATTTGAACAGCATGACCTAGTTCGCTGAACTACATCAGGACGAGAATGACTTGTGGAGTTTGATTTTGGTTCGTCGAGAGATGACTTTACTTTTCAATTACCTACTCAGTCCAAAGTAGCACCTGTTGGCCAGCGTGATTATGCGCTCGATTTCGAAGCTTACTTACGTAGCCTTTAAGCCCGAAATATTCCTCAACTCTGCAGTTTACGAAGGGATCTGTTAGTTATAGGGTTATATACATAGGTGTATACTAACGTGATCAGTGTGACGAGACGAGTCTGTCCGTTAAGCGATAACTTAAGTAAAAACTAAGTACACATGTTCCTTAGCATTATGAGAGGGTTTGTATTACGGATATAAACGGAACCATTGTCACGCCGGCCGCATTAACAGCTGAAGATCACACTGGGAAGAGGTATATATGACAGACATTTTTTTTGGAATAATGTGCGTGGCCACTTTCTAAACTAAGTTTTTGTTTATCCTCCCAAACTACAAAAGCTATATAAACCAAACTTATCAGACACATTTCCATTTATACACTATGTAAATGAGTGAAATCGGATAATAACCGCTCCCACCCCCCATACCAAGGTTATGTTGAAAATATAGTAGAGAAGAACTGCACTCAGGTTAGTACAAAAATTGGTTAGTACATTGATGTGGCATTGCTCATCTAAGAATTGTCCCAATTGGAATATAACTATACATATACATAAGGACCTCGCTGCCAATGGATAATTGCTTACCGAAGATATTGGCAAATCTTTAAGATATTCTGAAGAGATTTAAAGAAGTTGTGTTTCTTCTAATAATGTGCCTCTGTGCCAAAACTGGCAAAATCGGATCATTACTTCCCATAACTATCCTAGATAATAAATAATGAGTGTTGTTTTTCTAGGTAACCTTATGCCGATTATATAAATCGATTTCTATGTTATATTAATAAAATTCAATAAATAAATAAATTACAAGAGTGTAAAATGTTCAGTTACCTCCGCACTTACGCCTTCCTTACTTGTGGATTAAATTGATGTCCTCTTAAGAAGTAAGTAAACTCGATTTGTGTAATTTGTACAGACATATAATTTAAGTTTTTTTAATATTTTTTTATTTAAAAATTTGATTTGGCGTTCACCGCAGTTCTGGTGATTGCCAACCATTCAACTAATTTACAACCTGACCACGCGATTACCAAAGCACACACACACTCACCCGCAAATTGGTGTCAAGTGAAAGTTGCTTACGACTGTATGAGCGTGGTAATACCGCAATAACACACATGTTACCATGCAGTTACACGAGCATACGCAGGGAAGACGACACGCAACGGCTAAGCAACGAAAGCACCGTTTTGGCATAAATGCAGGCAACAACCACATATGCGCCGGAGTATGTATGTGCGTACGTATGCGTATATGCTGGCAGCTGACCAAACGCTTTGGTGTTCAAACAAATGTCGTGCATATGCATTGTTGCTGTTGTTGTATGAAATGGTGTTGCATTTGAAATTTTGCTGGCACAGTGCCTTGCACCTTTTTTTGGCGCTTTCATAGAGCCTCCCACACACAAACACACACACAGTGCTACTAACGGCTCATCTAAACCACAGGCACAACGCCGCGCCGCCGCTCCGCACTTATATATCGCAATAAACTTGCGGTATGCATGCTTACAAGCTACTAACTGGCTGTCACAAAAAGTTTGTATATCATAACGGTAGCTCAGATACATACAAATATACATATGTGTGTGCGTTTGTGTAATAACGGTAGTTGATGTGTGGGTGCTATACGGTGCGTTGGTAAGTATATTTGATCCATTGAATCTGTTTGAATCGGTCGCCTTTCACTTGGCACGCCATTTTTGCCAATTTTCAGACATATCTACGCACGCTCACATACACACTAACACATTCCAGACATGCTGTATGCACTTTTGTATTCCCTCAACTGTGTCATGCCTTGCGTGTGTGTCAAAGGTCGGCCAGCTGTTTGCTGCTTGTTCTACTATATATTCTATATGTGTAAGCGAATACAAATGTATATATATTTGTGTGTCCACTGTAAACGTATGTTTGTTGTTGCTATTGTTGGCATATTGCAAGCGTTATTCAGTTTAAAGGCTTAACAGCAGCTCAAGCGTGTAGGTGCATTTCAAATTGGTTGGGTTGTGCTCACTTACACATACATATCAGATTGCAACAACAACAAGACTTCCAACAAACAGCTGCGAGCTTTCATATGCACTAACATAGATTACCAGTGACCATGGCCAAGCTTTGGTTCAGTGTCCATTGCTGTCGACCGCGCCAAACCGTGTGCACTAAATGTTTTGCTTTATTTTTGCTTTACATTTAACATTTTATTTATAAAATTTTATTTTAGATTTTTTTCGTGTGATTTTTTGCTTGAGTCCACTTAGTTTGCTGTGCATTTTAGTGTTTGTATATTTGTATGCTGTTGGTGCCCTTTCACCCGCTACAAATTAAATATTGTAAATGCTCACATGTAGCGTGGTGGCCTTGCTCCACTTCTTCACCACCGCCCCTCCAAACGTTGACTGGCAAAATTGCATTGGTTGGTTACACTATTTTATTTTGTTTGATTAGCAAAAAGCTCCAATTCTCTTCAATTGGCCGCGATAAATCGTATTTGAGTAGTTATGAAATGTTTTTGGAAAATATTTAGCGGTGATGCAAAAGTCCAACTGCTGCCACGTTCATATTTGAGTACTTTGAGGTCAAAATGAGTTAGAGAAATCCATCACTTTTGCACGGATTGATTACTTTGAGAGCGCTAACTAAATAAACTCAATTTTTAGGTTGAAATAATTTAGTGAAATTTTTCTGAATAATATATTTAATAATAATATACATATATTTGATTGATATAGGATTTCTAAATGAATATTTAAAATTCTACGCTTATTAATTAAGCCCTCTCAAAGTCCCAAAATAACACATTAATAGTTTTTATTTCGTATTGAAACTTTTAGTTCTTCCAGTAGCTATTTCCAAGGACCTCCTTGATACACCCGTGGCGCAGTTTGGAGTTGTCCCTTTGATCGCAGACTCTTTACCATTGAACGGATGACTGTAATGTCTTCAGTGAATTGATGTTCAGCTGAAAGACTTCATTCTCAAAGACCCATATCGGTCTTGAAGACGGACCTTTTTGAAGATGAGTCCTTTTGACCATTGCAAAACGGCGCCTGGTCTGTGTCTACCAATATCTATGATTTGGTAGTTGAATGCTGAAGTTGTCTCTATGTAAGAATTCCTACCGCTCTCTGCTTCAACATTGGTGCTACTCTTGCCGGTCCCTGAACATGATGGTGCATTGCCATCATGCCCAGATGGTTCCTTGCAAGAGACATGTTGCTTAGCTCTCTTCAAGCTTTTTCTAACCTCAGGAATTCAAAGTAATTTTCCTTATGCGACATGTTTTTATTACTTTACGGATGAGTCGCACTGACCTAAGGGTTGGTTCCAGAAGTAAAGATTACTAACCTATTCTAAGGATCCCAATAAACAAATTATCAAACTACTGTTTGCTCGCACCTCGTCGAGTGATGGTCCCGGAGCGTTTCGTACACCTTCGGTCAGAGTTCTCTTGTCTTGCCGCAGTTTTTTGCCACAACTAAAGCTGATTTTTATTTACGTAGGTACCACCTGGAGTAATGAGCCTTTCGTTATTACTTTCGTTTATGTTGGCTTGAATTTTTACCTTACGCTAAAGGTGGAAAGTCTTTTCAATGGGTATTGTTTGCTGCATCAAGTCGTGTAATGAAACACGACGAAAGTTTCATCTAAACATCCATTTCAAGAGTATTACAACAATAATTTCGATTTTCTCTGTTATAAATTTGATCCATATTGAAATTTTGGAAGATTTGTAGTCTAGAGCCGAATTAATTATCACGGTGAAGTTCAGACATTTATTGTAATTCTCGGGGACTTGTTCTCTCTGCGGGAAACTCAAGTTAGCTTCTCTGCATTCCGTTAGTAAAGACCTCCTGCTTTATAATCAGAATTGCCTGCCAACAAAATGACATAATTGTTGTGTCTGTGTCTGCACTCTAAACACAAATATTTGATCACCAGTCTTACCTGTCTACCCTGCAGGGGGGGAAGAGTATGTAATGTAAATGACAAACGAAATATATTTTATATTTGTATGTATGTATGTACGTATGTATGTATGCTCTTATACTAAAACATTAGGTTGACAATTTAAAAGACACCAGCAACAGCAATAACAACAAGCGAAATATAGAAGCGTTATCGAAAACTAATTGTGCCAGAGTATGTGTGTACATGTATATATGTATGTTTGTGTGTGCGTGTGCCATTAGAACACCTGTTCGGTTCACATGCTATGCTGCGTAAAAATGAAACGATTGCTAATGTTATTTTTGTTGTGACAGGTGGTCTGTTGCCAATTTTTGTACTCCGCGTGTGGGTATGGCTTTTACTTTGCCTCTCTCGCCTGTTAACAATTTTGTTGTTGTATTTTTCATTGTTCTACATTAACCGCAATTTAAATGCAAATGCTTGCTTGTTATCATGCGCAAAGTAGTTTTTACATAATATCCCACAGTTTTTTCTCTTACAAAGATTTTGGTTTTTTGTTGTCGGTAAATTTTTTTCATAGTTTTGGTACATAGTTTAGTTGGCGGAAGTTAATTTGAATTTCACACTTTCAATTATGAAATAATGGCGTAATGCGATTGTGCATGATAGTTTGTGGTTATGTGAAAATGTTCATCAATTTTTTTGGTAAATAAGAACGGGAAAAAGTAAAGATGAAAGAAAGGAAATAAAAACCTAACATAACATAAAGGCATGAGCACGAGGCATTGTAATCATATGTCCCAAATATTAAGTGCGATCCAATAGTGCACATCGTGGTACAGTCTGGCAAAATGTTTCTTTACCGAGAGTTCACAAGAGTAGTATCACAACGAGATCAGCAAATTTGGCAAAAGATAAAGCACTTTTAGATACATTTTAAGGGCTGATGGGGATTTGCTTCCCATATATAAATCTCTCGAAAGCACGCAGATCCTGAGAGGTTACTGTCTGATCTTGAGAGGTACCTGTCTGATTTCTTTTTTGGTTTTACTTTAATTCAAATTCCTGAATGAAGTCAATATTATTGCTTATATTGGAATATATATAAATTATAAGAAATACATTTACGGTGCCCTCTGGTATTCTGAGTTGGTATCAGCTTTCACTTTTACCTTTACTTATCACAATAAAACTTGAGGTTAAGACCTACTGGGTTGTTCATCGCAGCTTCTCTTTTTCGTCGCATTTTTATTTTCTACGGATAGTTGTCTTATCATTTTACTGAAAACTTTTTTGTTCTTATAATAGAGAATTGTCCATTACTGTTCAAAATCTATACTCTAATTTCTATGGAAAAATGTCAAAAATATGCCTAACTAACTCTAATATAATTAAACACATAAGCCTTAAAATTAAATTACAAATGTTTCAACTGAATAAGGATCATCTTTGTAGCTTTAAATGATATGTCGTAAAAAGATCTATACTAAATGGCCTCGAAAACAGTCCAGTTTTTAAATTTAATTAAGTGATGCGAATCTTATATATTTCAATAAATTCGGAGAAAGAGTTCAAAAGGCGTTAATGTACCAAAAAGTCTAAGGGATCTTGGAAATTTGTGGTAATACCGCATAATGAAGATCTCTACATTTCGTGTATTCATATGTTATTCGGAATACTAAAGGGAATCTTCACAGCTCATTCATTCAATAGCATTCAATTAGCAGTAGAGGATAAGCTGTTTATAACATTATGTTAACTCCACCCAAATGTTTTGAAATATATTAGAATAATTAGACTCTATCGTATTACATACACATATGTACAATGGTATGTCGTCCCTCGTACCATATATAAGAAAAGTCTACAAAATATGCTTAACAGTGTCTGAAAAGGTAAAGAGAGAGCTAGAGAGAGTGCAAAGAAGATGACGACTGCTCGTTAAAGCTAAAGAGCGCATGCAAAGTTAGACCGCTGTTAGCAACATTTTACACTCTTTCAAAACACGAATTGCAGACAACAACTTGCCGTGATGCGTCGCATTTCGATGGGCGGCGGTGGGCGTGTGAACACTTCGTCGGTAATTGTGCGAGTACGTAAGCAAAATATTCGTTTTTTTTCACCCTTCGTGCCTTCAACATAATTTTGCTTTTTGTAGCTTTTGTTAAGTGTTTAGAGTACGAGTATTCGGTTATATGGTGCGAGCACTAGTGGTGTCCGATTACAAGAGCATTCCGGTCGTAGCATTGGAATGTATGCTCGTCGTACTCATACTTCGTAAGAGCTGCTCGTACTATGTATGCCAACTTATGTTTGTCAGTATGTATGTATGTGCGTCAAAAACAATGAACTAAAACAAGTTTTTGGATTTTGGCGCCCAACAACAATGTAACGTTATACGCCCTTTTTTCGCTTGATTTATGTTCGTCTCAGTTGTTGTGTTGTAGTTGGGGTACATAGATGTTATTGTTGTTGTATATACATATGTATGTATATTTGATACTTCTTTGTGATACTCAAAGGTATATACATATATGTAGGTATGTTTGTATTAGCGAGCAGTTTGCTTTAGCTGTAATCCTTCGTTTTTTAAAGTGGATAAGCATTAATGGTAGAAGAGGCAGAGTGCTCAGAAGCAAGCGCAAGCAAAGTTTTTGTAATAAAATCTTTGTCAAATAGTGTACGGAGTTAGTGCGTAAAATAAATTTCGTATTGAGTAACACATTAGTAGCACTTGCAAGCTGATCGTTAAGTTTTATGCACGCATACAGGGTGATTCAGTTGAATCAGTTATTTTGTGGGACAATGATCTAGGAATATGCAAAAGTTAGGTCGATGCTTTTGCTTTCTTCAATTGATACGGAATACCTTCCAGTCCTACCAGATACTTCGACCTTTTATAAATATTAATTAATATTAATAATTAGTCACTAAAGCTTTAGTAATATTTTGAGAAACTATCAACGAGGGTTCCGAAGGCAGAGCATATTTTTGATAAGCGATGTCTAACCATAAGCAATTATTATAGTTTTTACAGCATGTTTCACGGCATGGACCTGGATTGAATGATTTTTATCGATTACATTTTTCATTTCATTGCTAATTTCAAAATATTTCTTACCATAGGTGGTAAACCCAAGTCACAAATATATTTGAGAGATGACATCGACCTAGATGTATTATATGTTTATTATATGTCGTTATATTGATTGTTGATGAGATTAATGCTTACTCCAATAATATTAAAATGTCAAAAGAAATAATTGTAAACTAGTTTTAGGTTTTATGAGTCTATTTAAGCATTATTTTAAAATCTCCACTTTATAATTCAATATCTACTCACACTCACCCACCCAGTTCCTCACTCACCAAACTTATTTTCTTACTTCATACAACTCTACTGTAATCTGATGGGTTTTCAGAGCCTTGGCCATTATTTTTGGAGATTTTATGTATACATATACATGTACATATATGTATAAATAAATCGAGTAACTGTAACCACGAAAATATATGATGTGGAGAAGATATGTTTGTGTATTAGTGTGCTCGCGTTCGCCCCATAGTGCGTACAAAGGGCGTTAATCCACATTTCTTTAACCTAAATTACAAACTAAAAGGCCAACAAAAGCAACAATAACAACGAGAACGTCAACAACAGCAACAATAACAAGAACATTAACAGCCACCACACAAGCAAAAATAATAACATTCAAACCACTTCAGCAACAACGACAATAGCATAAAAAACAACATAAATATAACAACAACAACTACTGTGAACTTCAACAACAACATTCGCGCAATTATTTGGGCACAAAGCAGCTCACGCAATAACAACAACACCGAAGCGCGTACTCTCTTTGAGCGCAAGGACAACAACAAAATGCCAACCATGTTGATTGCCAACTGAAAGCACAACAACAGCCGATATGACGATGGCACAGTTAGTTGGTACAGAGTGAAAATGGTTCTGAGACATTTTAACGGTATATGTACACTACATATATAACAAGCATAGATGTACTCCACAAAAGCGCGACGAGGGGGTTGTAGTCTGTGCATGTATGTATGTATTTAAGGGTGTACGCACACAAGAGCCAACCTGAAATGGCACAAACCCATTTGAAGTGGCCGAGGCTGAGTTGCGCCAGCTGAATTTGCTCTAATATGTTAACGGACGTAGTGTAGGCAGGAATCCCTGTAGAGCTACCAAAAATTTCTCCGGTTTATTTTGTTGGCGTGTAGTATTTATTGTTTTTGCGCTTGTTGTTTTCATGCTGTGCCGAAGATGAGCACATGTGCGCAAGCTGGCTGTAAGCTGTAAGCTAACGGAGCGTGCGGTGATGGTGGTGGCTGGGTTTCGTGCAGCCACAGCGTGTTGGAGCTGTCAGCTAGGACACTTGTCTTCGCATGACGTTTGTAAGCGCCATCAAACAGAAATAAACAGAGAGTTTCGTTGTAAGCGAGAGAGTAGAGCATTGTGCTACACTCCACGCTCCGGAGAGCGTGATAAGCCACATTTGTCACTTGAATGCCTCAAATACTTGGCCACCATCAACGCCTTTTTAGCCGCTTGTGTGTTTCTCCTTGTCGCTTTGTCGCATGTGGCTGCTGTTTGCCTTGCTCTCATTTCTCAGCTGTCAATTGATTGTTGACGTTATGTTTGCTGCGCAGCAATGTGCCGCGCCTGCTGCGCACAACAAAGCCGTCGGATGTGAGTTCCAACTGGCAGACAAGTTCCAGATATCGTTATAAAAGCCGAGCAGGAGCGCCCGTTTGCAAAGTTAGCACTCGCGCTTTCTCTCTCTCTCGGCAGTTTGTTGCATTTGTTGCGCGACAAATGTTGGGAGTGTTTAGCAGGCGACAAAGTAATAGAGCGCGTATTTTAACTGGTGTTAGTATCCGAGGGTGTCATAAAACGAATTCGTAGTTTTTTGTTGTAACTTTATTGTTTTACATGCGCTCTCAAATGCTGCATATTTCGCTCTCCAGCATCCATTTGCTGCCGCAAGTGTGTGTTTGTTGCTCTTGCCGCCTCTTTGTGTGGTGAGCATACAGCTTCATCTTTGAGGCATGGTCGCTTGTCGCTGTAACAGCCACGTTCCGCCGTCAACCTTGTCCATGATTTGTTCGTTACCGTCGTCATCGTCGTCGTTTTCAACATCCACATCCATGTCAGAGGAAGAAATTGAATGTACTCGTTGCGGCAGCTGCCAGTAGTTGCCTCAGAGCCCGCGGGTCGAAGAAAACGCTTTGGAAAACGTTGCGTGAAAATTTTGTGTGTGCGCATTTTTTGATTCATAGTGAATTTTCCACATTTTATTCCATAAAAATATACAAAAAATAAAAAACAAAACAAAAAATTTAAACGAAAATTAAAACACACAACATACACTCACATCTCTATACGAAGATACAAGATTTTCTTCAAAAATTCACTACATTACACCCCGTTTGTGAGCGAGATTGTGCAAAGTGCTCAAGTTAATGCGAATATCGGTGTAAATGACGAAAAGTAAATAGCCATAAACAATTTGTGTACAATCAAACAACAACAAAAAACGTGGAAAAAACACAAACATACACACATATAAAAGTAGTTGGTGAATTTGTGCCAAGCGTTCCATCGTTAAGTGTGTTAAACAAAGTGACGCGGCGTAAGCGTGTGAGTTTTCTTTAAGTCGTCGTCTGTGAAAGCGGAAAAAAAGTTCGTAGTCGCCTCTCGGTATCGGTGAAAATTTGGCACTCGAATGTTTAGAAGAATTTAGTGCAAAAAGGGCGTGTGCTGAGAAATTCGGAATTTCGGTGCAAGTGAAAAATGCGCAAAGCAAAAAGGTAGTAAAAATACATTAAAGTAAAAAATAAATAATTAATACAAAGCGAAACTGTGTTAAGTTCTTGCGGGCTTACCCACATTAATTTCAAAGCCTTCAAAGTAGCAGTCAATAGCAGCAGAAAAGTAAAAATAATTTGTTTTGAGTGTGTGTGCGCATTTGTGAGCGAAAAAGGAGTAAAAAGTATGCGCACAAGTGTTATAGTGAAATCGTTGTAAACGTACAGGGGGCCAAGAGAGATGTGTAGAAGAGAAAAAGATACAAAAGTGCATGTAGAATAAGAAATAAGGTTAATAATAGCAATAACAATGGTGTATTGAGTAACAGCTGTAACAATTGAAGTCGGCGAAAAATGTTGTGGAATATAAACTAAACTTCAAAAATTGTTGCATACTTTTAGGAGAGTAATATTTATATTTTTAAATTTATATTAGTAAAATTTGTAGTAAATATATGTACACATAAATCAAAAGCAAAAATCATAGCACACTTTTAGGAGAAAAACAAAATACATAAGGGACAAAAACTTCTTGCTCATTTTAGGAACTTAATATGAATAAATCAAGACATCTTTGTTTACTTCGTAGAAAAATTTCACTGTAAGTTATCAAAATATAAGATGCATACTTTAAGGATTAATGAGAAAACAAAGCAATCAAGCTCCTTTTTAGCTTGTAAATATATATATTTTTTGAATTTTGGTAATAATTCTATAATATATGCTTTTCAGAAAGAAGAAGTGAACTATTGTCAGACTCTGTGTTCCATTTTAGTAGTTATAAGTTACACTGCCTACATGTAGACTTTTGAAGAATAGATTGTGGCAAAATTATAGGAATATTTCTAACATAATAATAATTTACAAATGAACTATAATTGATTGTATTAAAGTTTGAATAGTTCTAGGCTTCTCAGCAATTTTATTGCAGTTCGTTGAAAATTATTCTTTATTTAAAACACATCACAGCTCACTATTCTCATGTCTTACTAAAAATCTCATGTCCAAAATTTGCATAATTGACTTTCATGATATAATTTACATCAAATACGTGGAACTGCAAATTGGCCTTAAAAGTCATCAGAATAATAGATATTTTCTGGAAAGTGAAGCATACATTTGTGCGCCCACTGATTTTATATCCTCCAAATAATATTTTCTAAATTTCAACATTTTGTATTTTAAATTCTTGTTTATTGGAATTTGGTTTAATTAGCATTGTAGTTTTATATAAGACGATTAATTGTGTCGGCTTACTGTGCACAAGGCAATACCTGCTTTGGCGGAAATAATAATGAATGATGACTATCTTATAATTAGCATTTGCTTTGGTATTCGTGATTAATTATGTTTAGAAAGTGAAAAACATATATTAATTCTTAAAACAAGTAGAAGTTGAGTTCGTGTGGAACATTTATTCAGAGCTTCAAGAAAATAACAATTTGTAGTAAATATAAGCGACAGGGTAGTTCTTAGTATTAGTTTTACTGTTTGATATAAGGGTAATTTGTTAAATGCATTAGCATATACACTGTTTGTTCTCAAATACCTTAGGGCACAATAGATCTTGAGTAACTTACGGTATAAACTAATCTACTAAAACGTCTTATGTAAAGTACAGATGTAATTAGTTGGTTAGATTTTCTAACAGGTACCAGAAGGCACTTGTACTCTTCTGCCGTAAATTTTATAGAGACATCATACCGATTCTGACATTTTTCATAACTAAATAATTTTTGGAGTAAGATAAACCTCGATAATGATACTATCTTTCTAAACAATGCAATATATAGCAATTCCAACTTTGGCTCAGCGCCTAAAAATTTGCAATGTTTGTAAAAGGATATAGCTTTTTGTTACACTTTAATGACCTACTGTCAGTAGTATGTATGATCATAAAAACATAGCTATTAATTTTAAGATTTAATTTTTATAGGGCCTAATTTAAAAATCTAGTTAAAAATACTGAAAATAGTACTCCAACGCCTACAAGTATGCTGTAGTTTAGAAAAAATATGCTAATGTATTCTTTTAGGGACACATTTTATTTTTAATGTCCTAATGAAAAAATATTGCATCTGAAATTTATTCATGGTACCGATAAACTTAATTAATGCCGCTCCATAACAAACTAACAAATACACACTTACTAGGCAATTAATTGAAAATTATTCTCAGAATGTTTAATTGCTGGAACAATTGGCTATTGCTACATACGTGTGTAAACAAGTTCAATTTTTATTTATTTGTTAATAATTGCTTTTTTCAACACATGCATGAATATATAGTTATTATTTTATATTTTTTTTTTTAAATACAATACATTTATTATTATTATTTTTTTTATAAATTTGCTTATAAAAGCATATTATTTCACATTTACGTCTGACATTAGTGAACTACAATGCTATACCACGCACATACCGATCAAAACCATTACTTTACCCGCAATAACTGAAAACATGTTTTGTATTGCCTGCTTTTAGGGGTTTTATATATAATGCTCACAATTGATGTGTGTGTGTTTTTGGTTTGGTTGGTCGTTTACACTGACGTCTGACTGTCTCGTTTGCCTCATTTACTTCGCATATTTTTATTGCCCTTCCACTTTGTTTTGTTTGTGTGCAAATATTTTGTCATTCAAACACAAAGAGACAAAAAAACAACACAAAAAATATAATTGAAACCGTATGGCGTCAGCTATTTTTAAATACAAATAAATGTGATTTGCATATTATTCGTTTATATTAAAAGAAAAGATATTTATGGTTTGTGTTTAAACACAGCATTAATTTTATTGTTTAATATTAATTATAGTTTTTCCATAAAGGACTTTGCAAAACAAATAATTTTCAGAATATTTACAATTTCGGTTATTTTAAAAAACAGCAGGATTTTCCCATTTGGATGAAATGAGATCTATTGTTTAAATACCATATCCAGATAGCATGTTTTTTGTATTTTGCGATAAATTGTTACTCATATCGGCAACCCTTCTTCTCTCCCAGAATGAAAAAAAAGACATCTTAAACCTTTTAGGAACTACGCTTCACACGAAAAGGATCAAGAGAATATGAATATGAAATGAAATGGGGGGAAAAATTCAATTCAATAAATAATATTATACTTAGAAAAATTCATTATAATTATAAAGAGGTCATCTGAAATGGTCCAAAACCAAAAGGAATTTTATTAAAATATTTTCTTCTAAAATGTGAAATGCTTCCACACAAAATAGCTTTGACTACTCACCATGCATAATAATAAAAAAAATGAACAACTTCTGCTCTTGAGCAACCACAAAATTTCCATACATCCACTTTATATAGTTTGCCTAGTGACTGGACAGCAGCGCACTTTTTTTGCTGACAGCAGTTAAAATGGTTTACCAGGTACCTTTGTTAACCCGCCAAGCGTTCAGTTAGGAAAAGTTGGTGAGTGAATGCGCTGCAGGCTATACACTTTGGTACGTCAACGTGCATAGCAAAAACTAGAGATAGTTGGTGAACATAAGCATAGGTATGCAAGCCTTGTTACCACCGAATGCGGTTTGAAAATTAAAAATTAAAAAAGACTTTAATACACATTATAAAGCAAATAATGGGTAATTATAAAAATTACGGGATGCAACATATTTATGGAGAAGAAAAACAAATTAAATACATAAACAAGTACAAAATCACACATACGCACTGTACAACCAAGAGTTCTACTACGATATGATAATAAGCTTAGAATAAACACTGAACTATTACCTGCTTATGAAAATTAATTTTAAACTTTTTATCGTTTTTTCAGCAAATAAATAAATTGAATTATTAACATAATAATGACCTCTTGCTTGTGGAAGCGCAGAGTGTAAAAAAAGAACGCACAATAAATAGAAATAGTTTCTAAATTAAGAAAAAAGTGTGCGGAAATTAACGTGAAACAACTGCCATAATTAAAATCAAAGTACAGCGCGTCAAATTGAAGCATTGATAATACTCAACAGATAGAAGTTAGTAACTTGATTAACAGCGCAAAGCAGTCGAAAGTGAGCAAAAGGTGAGTGACTTTTTGAAGCAAACATTATTTCATAAATTCATTTTATTAAATTACGATGGACAAAGAACATTAAATTATTAGTTTAAGAATTTAGTATTAGAGGAAATCTTCAGACAATTCTTCATAAAAGCTAAATATAACATTCAATTCACAGTGGGTTTCACACATTTTCTAATTTTATTTAACAAATTCTCAACATATTTCTGTTGTTAAACAAGTGAGGAAAGGCTATGTACGGGTGCAATCGAATAGTTTATACTCTCGCAATTTATTGATATAATTTTATTAAGATAACACACAATATATCCCATATAGTCAGCATAAAGATATGTCACATATTAACCGATATATGCGATATAAAACCCACCAGAAGTCAAGAAAATAGAAAGAAATCCAGTAGTTCCTGAGATATGGTTTTTGAGGCGACGACACACCCATTTTCCATTTAATCTGAGTGCAGCTTCCTTCTGCTATTTTTTCTGTAAAATTTAGTGCTTCTGTCGATTTTCGACAGTGACTTAACGCACTTTAAGTAATTTTCAAAATAACCTTTGTATGGAAGGTGGGAGTGGTTATTATCCGATTTGAACTATTTTCATGATGTGTGATGGGGTACGTAAGGGAAACGACTGGAGACACTTCGGTTTATAACGGAGAACAGCTTCGGGTATGTTCGAGTCTGTTCAATCACACTAGCTTAAATTCGGTATAAGTGTGTCGTAACACTCTTCAAACACGTGTTCGATCGAGTTTGGAACCCGAAGCGAAAATAACGAAAACGAACAATCACGACTCTCCTATCTTCGAGTTCAAGCAGCAAACTCGGATTTTGTGTATATTATATTTTCGGGTGTGTCGTGCACGTATTGTATGTGATCAACACACTCGAGTGGCACTCGAAGACCAAAAAATAATAGATAAACATACGTACACACATATGTATGTGTGCTGGCGTCGGGCTCGTTCTGTCTTAGCTTTTTTGGTTGAATAATTTGAATATTAGACATCATAGTACATATTAAAAAAGAATAATTAATAATTAAGAATAGAATTTACTCAAAACTGATTTCATTTATTAATTAACACATCATAAATAAAAACCAAACATTTCATTGCACTTAAATATTTTGATTTTTTTAAATCATAAATTTCAGGTGTACACCAGACAAGGTGTTAGTGCCATTGGAATTGTTCTCACAACCCGAATTTTATATCGTTGTCAGTATGAATTATAAAATGTAAAATGTAAAACAAACAAAACCACTAATTGTTGACAATCACTACGCAATAATAGCATGACTGCCAATTACATTCATACATATTGTCAAATTTCGTGCACACTCGTGTGTGACTCGATCACATTCAATACAATCGGGTTCCAGCTCTTTCACAAACGAGTGTCAATTCGGTACTCTGTTAAAACAAACAAATATGCTTGTGGTTCGAGTGTCGCGAAAGGCTCGTTCGTTTTTAACTCGTCTCCTAACGGTCCATACATGTATTCATACTGAAAAGTTTGATCAAACAATATCAGACTGGACATTCGAGTGTGCACGAAAATGATATACCCGTTGCAGCTCTTTGGTTTATTAAGCTTTATGCAAATCTTGCAAATTATATCCAAATATGAATGCCCCTAATTCCTAATGCGATCATTTGTACCAAATTTTACTTTTATAACTTTATTTATGGCATTTATTTATTTATGTGTTTTCGATTTTCACCATTTTGTGGGTGTGGCAATAGTCCGATACCGCAATGGCATGGTCCCTAGTAACATGTGTACCAATTTTCGTCAAGATATCTTAATTTTTACTCAAATTATCCTTTGCACGGATGGACGGACAAACAGACAGACTTCCGGATTTTAACTCGTCTCGTCATCCTGATCATTTTGATGTATATAACCATATAACTAACTGGTCTTACTCTTATATTATACCAGTATATTTTATTTATACCAGTTGTTTGTTCGATTTGAATTTTTTTCGCATTGTTAAAAGCATGATCTCTTTGAAGATAAGTTTTGGTGTTCCTTGTCTAAGAGTTATATTGCCACTAATATTTAAACGTAACTATTGCCCGTATTCCTGACATTTAAAATTTTTCTATTCCTTTACTTGTATTACTATTATAAGTCTTATATGGTATATGGTATATGGTAGAACAGAAAATAAATAATATATATGAAGTCGGCAGAAAATTTTATCTTATAGACTCTCTTCATACTAAGTATGTGCTTAGTATTGACTAAATCATATCTATTATATTTACTAATAGTTAACCCGAAATGAGTTTGAATTTCCATAATTGCAAATCGGTTTAACCGAATATTCAGTTTATCCTTACTTTGTTACCAAAACTCATTCTACATTTTCATTTTACTAACCTACATTCCCACCACCTGTTGCTAGCAGAAACGCACGTTAGAAATGCTACTAGAAGTTTCTAATTTTAATTGATACAAATTCCTCGCATCACTCACATTACTTAACTTTGCAACAACATTTTGTGCCTGCTGTGAGCCCACGCACCTGTTTTTCTTATTGCTTACCTGACCTTTGCCCTTACACCCACCTGTCAAAATCAAAATCTACGTCAGTCTGCTTTGTGCCACTCCGCCTAGCAGCTCGTGTGTGTATTGCTTTTTTATCATTTTCCACGCATTTCCTTCTTGGAAATTCTGCGCTAATTTGCGCTTGTAGTATCTCTACTCTAGATTTTGTGGCTCTTTTCTTTTCTGCTCCCTAAAAAATTCTGTTTCTTCATTTTTTCATGATGTTTCCAAATATTTTCTCGATCTGTTGCCACACGGCATATTTCTTTTATTATTTTTTAGTTGTTGTTGTATTTTAATCTGCGTGGTGCTGGAGTTTACTTTACGTTGTTTTTGTTTTTGCTTTGCTTTTTCTTTATTCACCGCTATTCAAATCTGCCCTTTGTCTTGGGTTTTGTTAGCAAATTTGCCTTTTGTAAATTACCTTTGCTTACTCTCAAGTGACAACAAATTCATTACGCCTACATATATATATATATATATATATACATAAAACTATAGAGAATGATGGAAAATTTTTTTCACTATGTCATCACATTGTTCTTTTTTTTGGGTTGTAACACCCCACTATTTTGTCGCCACACTTATGGAGCCAAGTACCCACTTTATTATGTCTTTTTCTTCGTTGAGGTTTTGTTGTTAGTTGAGTGCTGTTGTAAACAAATCTTAATACTTGTGTGACTGTTATTCAGATAACTTGCCACCTATCCCTCTTCCTATCTGTTCTGTCTGGAATCTTATTCAGTGCATTTGCTTATGTGTGTATTTCGCCGTGTTTGTAATTCCACTACTTTCGTGTATTAAAGGCACTTGAGTTATATATATGTCTTTCTTTTATATATATATATATATTTTTATTACAATTGTACCTAGTATACAATGATTAAATAGTAACAACAATTAAATTCTAATAAGTTAAAAATAATAATTAAAAGCTAAATGTTAGAGAAATTCATTTGCTGATACAGTTGCATTGTTAAGTCTGAAGGCCTCTTACGTTTCAGTCGGTTTTCTCGTTCAGCAGTTCCGATGAGTCTGGATGCCTCTTCATTTACATGCTGTCTAAGCCTCATTTCGTGAGTCTTTGCAAGTTTGGTTATTTCGTTTACAACTGAATTCACACCAAGATCAAGCTCACGCTTTTTTTCTTGACATGCTCTTTCCAGCGAAGCTTAGCATATAGGGTGATTGCTAGGTACTTAGCATTATTGTGATGTGGTATAGGAGTAATATTTATATAAATGGGATGATATGATGCTTTTTAAAGTAAAATCTATGTGCATTGATTTGGAATCGTTCAATAATGCGCCACGTGGAAGCCCATTTAGTAATTGCATTGACTGCTGTTTGCACTTGAAGGTAGATACTGATTAACTCTCCTGCTGCTAACAGGGCTGTGTCATCGGCAAATGTCGCAGTCACATAACTTGAGTCAGTGGGGATATCACATGTAAAAAGCAAGTAAAGCATTGGCCCCAACACTCTTCCCTGGGGAACACCCGCTTCTATCGGTTGCAAATTTGAGTATGCATCCTCTTGTTTTATGCGAAAGTATCTATCTCTTAGATAGGGAACAATTATTTTTTTTCGTCACAGAAGGCCACCGAACAAACGTTCTTTTTATCCATAGCATTTTCAACGAAATTAACGATTTGGTGCACCTGGTCAATTGTTGAATGGTGATCACGAAAGCCGAACTGATGTACTCGTATAAGGTGTTTTCGATCTATTATTGATTTGAGCGTCTTTATGAGAACATTCTCGAAGACCAGAATTTAGAAAATTGTCTTCTTAGTTCGAAATTTAATGGCATCTATTATCTGAAAAGAATTATCGGTTGAAATTCGCACCCTTTTTTACGGAAGAGACGGCCTTAATGTGAGCTAACTCGTCGTCATGGCTATATTATTTAGATAATGACGCTACAAAAATTAATCTAACAAACTTAAATCTCATAACCCAGTTGGTTTTACCTACCTTTTATAAATAATGGAAGCAATGTTTTGAAATCAAAATGTGGAAATGCCAGGCAATGTACATGTGACTAGCAGACCGCTCCGGCTTCGCACGAAAATTATATTTTATTTGCAATGAGCTAAAACTTGATTACCACCTCTAGTCTTTGGGGTCCGTTGTGTTTCTCTCTGATTATGAAAGCGTTGGGAACGCTCAGAGTTCGACGCCCTAGTGCGAGCTTGTACATTTCTAATATTTTGTTCTTCAAGCCGCTGCACCCGGTCCGTACTCGACTCTCGGTGCATATTTGGAAGGTTTTGAAATTTTGTTCAGCAAGCAGCTGCGAGCGCTCGTTACTCGACTCTCTGGCACGCGATTGCGATGAGAAGAGAATGACTTGCAGGACAATTTTCAGTTTCAGATTAAGGTTCTACATCACGGAGCCTTTTTGATACCCTCACCTGGGAACTATTTCCAGAAAGTTATTAGTAAATTTAATTGAGCGTTTAGTCGTGGATATAGTGTACCTTGGTGGTGAGTCAAATCGGTTCAGGAATTACCTCAGTCCTCGTATACCATATATAATGATTTTCGATATTCTAGTAGGTCAAATGATATGTTATCTTAATAAAAATATAGCAATAAATTGCGAGAGTATAAAATGTTCGGTTGCACCCGAACTTAGCATTTCCTTACTTGTTATCACTGATTTTTATTGAGAGCAGCCAAGTTTCAGCTAGTACTATCAATGAAATCATCCTTAAATAAAATAGAAATAATCTAAACTGATATGTTGTTATCACTTTTAGCGCACAAATTAAGCTAACATTAAACATTACGGAGACCTTGAACCTCACAGCAGATATGTGTGTATATATGAGAGTGTACAGGTGTTTTATATATTTGGCGATTCGATACCATTGCATATTCAAAAAATGTATGTGTTTGTGTGTGCGTTTGCTGTAATTCACAAACGTAACGAATTAAAATGCAATACTTGCCTACTTTTGGGCTTAAATTAAACATACGTTCATACAGACATGCACATCTTATGAGCAGGATTTTACAAAAAATATGCAGACACCAAATGTGTGTGCGTTTGTGTGTGTCGAAATGCGCATGGATATTTTAAAATCGCATTCTCTTGCGTCTCATTGAAATTAATTGTAAATATTTGCAAGCAACGGTTACGGAGCAAAGGAGCAAAGCGAAACCGAGCATGCCAGTAGAGAGAATGCGAAAGAGAAGTAAGAGTAAAGGTGTGAAACTGGCATGCGAGAAATCCAAAGTCAAAATTGACACTTGAGCATGTGTTGACACTCTGACTCGAATATGCATGAAACGTAAACGCACACACACACCCACAAACAAGCACGCATGCATGTAACGTTTGCCATGACTTAAACAATACAACAAATAATATCTGACCCACGAATTTTTCGTGCGAAAGTGTACGCACACACACACATAGCAAAAATTTATATATATGTATATGTGTGTCTGTTGTTCATGTTTTAGACGTTGTAGTGTATGGCATGCAAAGTCCCAACTGTGAGTTGCATGCAAAATAATGAAATGCATGAGAGCAGCTTGACACCTTGTGGTTAGTTTTTGCGGTTGTACGCAAGTAATTTTTAGTACCAGCTATTGCATAGACACTCATACATGTGTAAATACATGTTGTTTGGTGCATACGTATGAGGTCACTCTAGAAAAATATCTGACTTTGCCTCAACAGAATTGCTTTTGGAGTGTGTCTACCTAATGGCTGGCTGAAAAATCACTTTGGAAACACTTTAATATATATATGTCTATGTATACTTGTGTATGTATGTGTGTATATATGCTTATCGCATCGTTCTAACTGTTTGTCCAACTTGCCCACAATATAAATAAACTTTTACCTGCGAGCACTCTAAAATTGTGTGAATGTGTATACATTTGTATAAGTGTACCTTTGGTTATGACTCTTACTCTCCCATACATACTTACTTATATCGTCAGCAAGCTGGCATGCAAGCTTGAGGGTAAGCGCCTGAAAGCAGACTATACTCGCATTGGCTTGTATAAGTAGCAGTTGCTGTTGTTTTTCGTGTCGCTGTAGCTGTTGTTGTTGTTGTTGTTGTTGTTTTCCTCACTTCTTTTTACACCCTCTGCCACAGGCACCTGCCCTCGCTGCTCATGCACTAGTTGAACTAGTTGAGTGTAAATTAGTTACGCGCGCAGCAAAACACACTCACCTTTATTTATATGTAGATATGTATATGTATATATATATGTAAAGCATCACCGTTTCACACTACAAAGCGCTTTTGAGCTATACAACATATACTTACGCACACATCCATATATATATAATACTCTGTATGTGAGCTGGTGTGTGCGAAGTGCACCGCTTTCATTAGTCGCTGTTGGGCATGCGCTCGAGTAGAATTTGTGAGTCGTTAACGTCCTGCAAATGCCACTCGAAAGAACTAAAAAAAACTCAATGTTAAAATCCCTTAATTACATGGCGGCTAATGTGGATTTCAGCAGCCAGCCACGAGGCGGTCGGTCGGTCGGTCGTTGTGTAAATTACTCGTGTGCACACTCGACTAGTTACAAACGTCAGTCGTTGCGACTATTTTTGTTCTTTTTTTGAAGAATGCATACGTCGACATCGTCACACTTTCAGGGCCAACGTGGAGCTGGCGTTGGCTTTGGCTTATCCACTACTTTTTACCGCTGCTGGCAGGCAGTAAGTACTTTTCTGCTTTACCTCATTCTCGCCTTGTGGTATAATTTGGTTCACTGCTTGCACTGAAAGATTCATTCTCACAATCGCATATCCTTGACTTCAGTTGCCTTTTACAGCATAAATTTACACTTACACTCTTCATGTTGGCTGTCAACTCAGCGCGTCCGTACGTATGTGTATGTAGGTGTTCACACTCACTCATATTTGCTTTGTTGTTGTTGTAAATTTCTGGTAATTAAACACAATTGTTCAAAATTTCCTGCTAAATAATTTCTTTTTACACTAGAGTAAATTTGTGCTTGTAAGTGTTTGCGTGGGTTTGTGTGTGCATGATGTTTAGCGCTGTTTTCGAAGAAGTTCATGTTATATATGCAACATGCTCACCTCCGAGTATTTCATGTTTCTCCGTATTAGTACAGATTTCTTGGTAAGGAATACCATGCTGCTCATTATAACTACTTGATACTCATTTGCAGCCATATTCTGTAGTATACATTCAGGCGTATTCATCAGAATATGTGTTATAACGAATTCGAAGAATTTGCCACCTGGAGTGAACTCTTGAGTTTAAGTTACTTCTGCAAAACGTATGTATTCGACATAATGAAGAGGCCTTCTGGAGGAGTGCATTTCGTATACAATGCGAAAGGATTATACGTTTATAAGGAATTTAGGCACTAATTAGCTAAGTTTGTTGCACCGTGCATGCGCTAAATTGAGTAAAAGTTGAGATATGTTGGTGGTACTTGGTACACATGGCACTCTCTTGGTAGAAACGACTACAAATTAAGCTATGAAGGTACAGAGAATACAACAGAATAATAGTTCTGTGCAGTAAGTACGGGAAGGTTTTTTGGGAAAGTGCGCGTGGTTAGGTTGCGTCGGCCACCTTCTGGCGGAAAACCATATCTCAGGAACTACTCCACTAATTTCAACAAAATTTAAAGCCACGGTGCATATGGATTTTTTTTTACCGAAAATATGGGTAAATCTCTTAGATATTTTATAGAAATTCGAAGAAAATATGTTTCTTCTAATAATGTGTTCTTCTCTATGCTAAAATTAGGTAAAATCGGGTCATAACTTTCCCGAGCTCCCACATAATAAATATTAGATAAATATATACATCCTATTCTTCTTCTTGACTGGCGTAGACACCGCTTACGCGGTTATAGCCGAGTCCAAAACAGCGCGCCACGTATCCCTCCTTCTGGCAGGAGAGGACTTTCCTTTTCAATTGACTACTCAGTCCATAGTAGCACCTGTTGGCAAGAGTGATTCTGCCTTGGATTTCCAGGCTGACATTGTTATTGCTCTTAATGCTGGTTCCCAGGTAGACAAAATTATCTACAACTTCAAAGTTATGACTGTCAAATAATCCATCGGCCCCCGCCGCCATATAGTTCTTCAAGCGGGTAATTGCTATTCGAATTTCTTCACGGTCGGGCAATGGAACATCTGCTTCATCGCCGTCGATTGGGGAATCGGGTTCGCCATCTCCTGGTGTTGTACTTTCACTGTCATTCAGCAGGCAGGAGATGTGTTCCCTCTACAAACTCAGTATACTCTGGTCATCAATAACTAGATCACCTCTGGGGGTCCTACAGGTCCGGTATACCGTATATCGTATATATCGGTTAATATGTGAATAACTTAGTAACATTAAGTGAACGTATAGTCTTGGATATAATGTAGCTTGGTGGTGACAATTTCTGAAATGGGTACAGAAGTTACCTCAGCCCTCATATATAATTTATAATTATTTTCTTTATTTTAGTGGATGTATGTTATCTTAATAAAATTTAATCAATAAATTGTGAGGGTATAAAGATTCTGGGTGAGATCTATCTATATTTTGTGGAGTTCATTTTGTAATTTTGTAAAGTAGTGGAATATCTCGTGTTAAAGAAACTGTATGCTTTTAAAGCATTTACTCATAAGCGTTCCCGCCTCCCATTATGTTTGTTGAGAGCTAACACATATTTGCAAATTAAATTGTCATTAAAGGCTAGTTAGGCTTTGAATAAATCAAAATAACTCAATATTTTACTGATAAAAATGACAAACTCAAGTCGTTTCTCTCAGTATTTCTAATCGGGGTCATTTATTTCCTCTTTCTGATTGTAATAGCACAACAAACAATTAGCAACGCCGAAGTCTAGTTTTAACCTTCCTGAATCCCTTATATTTTAGATAGAGGTCAGATATTTATTAGCTTTTGTTGTAAAGAAAGCTCTACTTATAGACATACATTATTTTATGAAAAATCTAAAAAATAATGCTTCTAATTTGCTTTTGTGAAAATACCTGCATACTAGCATATGTTGCCACAGCTACTTGATTTCATTAAAAAAATTGTAGACCTCGATTAAAATGGTGGTTGATTCCATGCATATTCGTGCTTCAACATTATGGGGGTTGCTTGTGGTAGCCCCCGGCTACATAGAGGCTTTCGCATGTTTTTATTTAGATACCGTTGCACAGTGGTTGCGCCCATAGGACAAAATTCAAAAAATTCATAACAACAAAAATTTCCGAAAAGTTAACAAATCGTCTCTAAAATGTCCAAGCTTCTTCATGGCAAACCGGTTTTTACTGCATATCTAACGGGACATTCTAAAAATAGAATGCAAAGCGTGATCAACTGTTCAATTTTGTAGCGAAACTGCGCTAAGTTAGCTTTTCGTGAAAACAAAATTGAATTTCAAAGTGGTCAAACGTTTGATAGAGAGGTCCGATTTTGATTATTTAAAAAGAATTTTATTGTTGCAGGTATTTACTTTAATAAATTCATCTTGTGAAAATTAATTTTATTGATTTATTATTTGTTGTGTATTTTTGATTGATTATACTTTTTTTGTGTATTTTTTTAACGTAATATTCATGTTTAAATAGACATTTAGTTATGTTACCCCATGATCCCCCCTTTATGAATGTTATCAGTGTATTTGTCAATGTTCTAAGGTAATACAAGTGTAATGTGTAGCTGCCGATATTTGCCCATATGTTTATATTCGTGAATAAACTTAAGCTGTCGTCTTACTGTTGCTCAAATTTGGTTTGGTAGAACAAAGCATTAAAAACAAAGGCTACGCAGTAGAGATGAGAAAACTTAACATTTGTATTGGTTACATTTACAAAAAAATTATTGCTTATTGGACTAAATACAATCGTTGTAAGGTTTCAATTGTTTAGTGGTTCCACCGTAGGCCAAATATCAAAAAATCCATCTCTCGATTTTTTGACAAAATGTAAACCGATGGCCTCTATATTGTCCAAACTTCTTATTTTCAAACTGGTTTAAACGCATGAACAACTGTATTTTTTAAAGCACATCAGACATTTTTTTTAAATTCGCAGCAACAACGCACTTCAAATTGTTCTGGTAATTATTCAGGTTAACGAATCAAGATTATTTTTAATGGCTTTTCAAGCTAAAGGTATTTATTTTAACTTGTGAAATTAATTAAGACTAACGTGATTTTTATTTTTTGTGAAATTAGTCTGCGTCTTCAATGTCTTCAATGTGTACATAAAGTTTTAGTTGTGTTCCCCCGCGATCCCCCGTTATATTTATTTTACATTGTCTTTACCAAAGTCTTAAGGTAATAAAAGTGTTAAAGTTAGGTGCGGAAATTTGCAGATGTAGAAGTAATCGTCAAAATAATAATGGCCTTTGAATTAACTATTTTTAAGTTCAAACTTATTATAATTGGACTAAAAAAGATTGGAAAGAAGGATAAACCATCTTTATTTCAATCTATGTACGGTTTACTAGAGGATGCATTATAAGTTTTTGTTCTAATTATAATGGCTGTTGAAAATGAACTGTATTAAATTGGTTGATAATTTGCTTTTTTCCTACATTACTTTTTTATATGATATGTGGGGGTTGGATGGGGGAAACTATAACGACAAATCATGTTCAGCTTGTTTATCGCTTTCTTAAATGTTTTTACAAAGCCTTACTGAAAGTTTTGACGCTCCGACCATGACCATGAGAAGTATTTTTGCACATGATTGCCATATAATGGCAATTACAGTTCTATGGGAGCTATAGGACCTAGTAGTCCGATGGGGCCAATTTTTTACTATATATTTAAAATAATTTTCTAGATTTTTGGTGAAAATTTCAAAGCGATATCTCAACGGCAAGTATTTATGACCGCACCTTCATACAAGCCCAACCACTGTGCGTTGTTTAGTTCTCTCCGCATGTTTTCTTGTAAGATACATAAGAGGCTCTCTATAATCGAGATATTGTTGTTATTGTTGTTGCTACTTGTTGTTACATTGTTTTCGGCTTGCTACTGTCATTCAAATTTCATTAGCAATGTTAATATGTTTTCGTTTCAGCCTCCATGCCTCTCCCACCACGGCCAATGCATGATATGATGTACAAAAACATTTACATATGTATGTTGTTGTAAATCGTACATCTTACTTCTGAGAAACTCGTTTAATATTTTTGTTTTACCACACTGCAGTTCTTTCCATGCAAGATTTTCAAGTTTTGTGCTGTGTAAGAGTCCATTCACTTCATTCTTCATCAAATATTCAGCGATTGTACTCAACAGCTTTCAATGCCTTTAAAAGAAAGCTCACATATTGCAAGAATTCTAAGAATGTTTTTTGAGTTTGTATGTCTATGAAGCTTATCGTATTGTCTGCACAGTATACACGCTTTATATTGGCATATTTTTGTGAAGACAGCACAGAACACACCAGACATCACACCAGTAATATTGATGCCTGATTTTGCGCATTGCGGTTACATTCTTGGCTGTTAGAAAAAAATTCGACAGCTGTTTTTGGTAATTTTTTACGTGCGTTGCTTATGAATAATTTATCAGGAATATTAAAAGTTACATGCATACATTAAGGCGTATTAAAATTATATTTTGGTTTCATATTGTAGCAAAACAAAACGAAAAAGAATTTTTCACTTCAAAATAACACTACTTAACAAAAATACGTGACTGCAAGGTGTCCAAAATATGTTTACTGCTCATTTTGAAAAACAAAAAAAATATAGAATTAAAAGGTATGCAGTATTCTCTGTAACTTATAGTAAAAAATTTTAATATAAGTAATAATGTACAAAAAAATTATGTAAGTAAATAAAGGGAGTCTTCGTTACAATAGGTATGCAATTAGCCAAGCGGCAAGGACAATAGTGAGAATAAATAATTAATAATTCAAAAAAATTTTAATTCTAAAGGTAATAAATATGAGTAATTGATTATATCACAAGTGCCTCAAATTAGTAATCAAATGAATTATTATAATTAAGTAGGTAACTTTGTACTGCAAATAAGTAGTTAAATAGGCTATAATATTATATTTCTAATAATATCTTAAGTAATTACATAAATATTTTCAGAAAATTCTTAAGTAAGTAATTATATATTTAGTGCAGTAATTAAGCTAGAAGGTAAGTAAGTAATTAAGTACTATTTAATATTAAAATATTTACCTTATTACTTGTCCTACTAAATAGTTAGTTCGTTAAATATTTATTTATCAATTAATTTGAATTTTCTTGACTCAATTACCTAATTATTTTTCGAGTTATTTAAATTAATTAATTTTATAATTTTTTACTTACTGGTAAATTTATATATATATATATATATATATAATTCTTCACTTGCTGCCTATTGACTCAAGCAAATGGATTTCCGAAATCCACTAGAATTAAATCTACATACAACCCTCAATATTATCTTCCCCGCTAGAGAGAGGTGGGACAAAAGCGAGGTTGATAAGGAAAAAGAAATAAGCATATACATATACCTACGGATCTAAATTAGATAAACGAGTTGGAGGTGGTGTTTTTCGGAAAACTTAGATACCAGAATCGCCTTCCGACTACCAGATCACTGCAGCGTCTTTCAGGCAGAGATTATTGCAATAAAACAAAGCCTGTTCGTGTTGGCAAAGAGGGTGCTTACGACGAGAAATATTTATATTTTTACAGACAGCCAGGCGGCTTTAAAATCACTTAAGACCCTAAGGATTTCCTCTAAGATACTTAAAGAATATCATGAGCTATTAATGGAACTAACTTTTTACTACATGATAAACTTGCAATGGGTTCCTGGTCACAGTGTTATTCCGGGTTACTGTGAAGCAGATGAACTAGCCAGATTGGGCACAACTTGACAATTGGATCCCAGTAAAGGGGATATATGCATGCCACTGGCCACTTGTAGACACTTAATCGATAAGCAGCTCATAGACTGGGCCGAATCCCGGTGGAAAGAATCTGTGACTTGCTCAACTAGCAGGAGAACGTGGCCTGATTGGAATAAAGGCCGTAAGTGCCGGCTCCTGCAATTTAAAAGGAAGTACAATAGAACTCTAGTTGGAGTGTTAACTGGTCATTGTCTGATAGGAAGACATTCCGACAGACTGGGGTTACCAAACAATGACTACTGTGGAAGGTACCAAGAAATAGAAGAAGAGACTGTGGTACATCTTCTATGTGAATGCAAAGCATTGTACAGGAAAATAATCAACAATCGGACACGGTTTTCTCGACGATATCTCGGAGGTTGCGAACATCAAACTGGTTGAGTTGCCCAACTTCATAAAAGCCACAGAGTGGTTCAAAGAGAACATTCTAGCGTAAGTGGATTTTAGTCCCGGTGGATTCACAATGGGCTTTCTAAAGGCCTACTTTACCTACATACATACCTAAGTATATATATAAAGTAATTATGTACTCGATTACTGAAGTAGGTAATTTTGCAGTAAGTAAATAAACAACAAATTAATTAATTAGACTAAGACCGCTTTGCAAACTTCATAATTATACTCTCGCAACAAAGTTGTTAGAGAGTATTATAGTTTTGTTCACATAACGGTTGTTTGTAACACCCAAAACTATACGAGTTAGATATAGGGTTATATATACCAAAGTGATCAGGGTGAAGAGTAAAGTTCAAATGCGGATGTCTGTCTGTCCGTCCGTCCGTCTGAGAGAAAATTGGGATATCTTAATGAAACTTGGAACACGTATTCCTTGACACCATAAGAAGGTTAAGTTCGAATGGGCGGAATCGGACCACTGTCACGCCCACAAAATGGCGAAAACCGAAAACACATAAAGTGCCATAACTAAGCCATAAATAAAGCTATGGAAATAAAATTTGGTATGAAGGATCGCACTAGGAAGGGGCATATTTGGATATAATTTTTTTGGGGAGGTGGGCGTGGCCCCGCCTCAAATTGGTTCTCGCAAACCAATAAAGCTATATAAACCAAACGTTCTGCAGTCGTTTCTTTTAGCCATTTCTTAATACAATCCAAAAATGGAAGAAATCGGATAATAACCACGCCCACCTCCCATACAAAGGTTAGGTTGAAAATTACTAAAAGTGGGTTAAATTTCACATAACAAATGGCAGATGGAAGCTGCACTCAGATTTTTTTACAAAATGGAAAATGGGCGTGGCGTCGCCCACTTATGGGTCAAAAACCATGTCTGAGGAACTACTCGACCGATTTCAATGAAACTTGGTTTGTAATAGTTTCCTTACATCCCAATGATATGTTGTGAAAATAGGCCAAATCGCTTCACAACCACGCTTACTTCCTATATACCAGAACTTTGAAGACGATCTGAATCGTTTACTTTACAATTTATAAAGTAAGCACTAGTGAAGATATCGGTGCAGAACTTTACCCAAATACTATGTTTATAGTGTGGCAACCCCATTCTAAAAATCGCCGAAATCGGACCATAGGTTTTTAAGGCCCCATATATCGAACACGAGGACCTCGGTGCTTCTAACCTAATATTATGGTTTCCAACTTTCAATGGACTTTATACAATATATTTGACGAATATGTGGGTCAAATTGTGTACTATATAATATAAATAAAGTTAAATAAATAAATTGCAAGAGTATAAAATGTTCGGTTACACCCGAACTTAGCCCTTCCTTACTTGTTTTTTCTACCTTTGCTACAGGCACGTCTCATAAATAATTTCATCATATATCACACAGTATTCGATATGCTAGTATAACTAATGTATCTAATAAGTAGCAAATGTGCATTTGAAATTATAGTATTTATTATTGCAACTATAAAAGCGTTTTCGAAATATTAAATATATCTTCGAAAAAATGTAATTCGATTCAGTCGTTCCACAGACGTCATTCGAAGTAAACAAGATGTTTGCTCAGCAGCTGTTTCATAAAATTTTAATACTCATTGATTTGTTTTTCTCTGTAAATCAACTAGGAAATGACGAATTTGCTGTGGTGTACAAAGATTTATTCGAATTTTAATAAATGTTTACAAATTATTCTCTCTATTCTATTTTATTTTTGTGTGCAAAGATGTGCTTTATATTGCTGTTTGGAAAGTTAGTTAGCCATATCAGGACACACACGTTTAAATAAATCGTGTATACAAAGATGCCTCAATATTAGTGTAACATTAAGTTTCTTTACGTGCCTTAAGAGTGTCTTGAGTTTTTGATTAGATATGATCTACTAATAGAACTTTACCTTTCGCTTGCTGCCAAATCAAGCAAAATTTAACTTGTCATTCAGTAGCTATTACGATGAACCCAAGTGTCTGCATGACGAGCGCGCCACATCACATGTAGCAGCGCTTGAGCGGCGGCTAACCCATGACGGTTTTCATTGCTTACAATGCAATATCCTGCAATACAAATTCATTTCCGCACCTCTTCCAGGTGGAGATATCACTTTCGATAGAGCTGGATCTAGCAATCCATAGCACGACCGAAAGCCAGCTCGTTGGTGATTTCCTTTCGGCTGTGAAATGCAGTTGCATTGACTTCGCTTAAATGAGCGTATCCTGCTCCGCAGCTTCCAACATCCGGTCTGCTTTCCTTCCGTCGTCGCCGAACTCGTCGCTCCAATTCAGTGTGCAGTGGTACTACTACGAATGTACGAATATGTATTATGGAGTGACTTTTATATACATGAGCTGCTTTATATATTTGCGTTATATATATATATAGACTTGTATATATGTAAATATGTATATACATATTTTTTCTTATATGAAAAAGTACTACTTTTAGATGTCTGCTGCAATCACTTGCATTCGTCTTCGATTCATCCATTTGCTTTTTATTTTTATGTATGTATATATTATATGTATGTAGGCATGTGTATCTATTTCTGCTGGCAATCGCACTTATTTCGCTTGCAGCATATTCGTGCGATACACGAACACGAAATGTCATTGACAGACGTTGCCAGTTGCCGTTACTTGTCGTTTGCTGAATGCTGTCTGCTGCCTGCTTTTTTGCCTTCGTATACGCTTTGGTCATTATGCTCAGCTTCTTTAGAATTTTTTATTACACATTTCGATGCAGACATCAGGCGCCAGAAATGTTTCACGATTTTTTTTACTTTTTTGCTGCTCCTTCAAATGGCAAAATTCGCGACAGTCGCGCTGCACGAAAAAGGATACATGCAAAGTTGGTGCGCCAACAGCCGCAGCTGATGGAGACCGCATGGATTTGGCTACAAAATGCTGCTGTTTTAAAGATTCTACCTCTATGTAAATATAAATATATAAATGTGTATGTATTCGTGTGTGTCCGCCATTACAGTTGCCGTAATGATTGTTGTAGTTGTTGTTTAATGCCGTTTCTACAACTAATGCAATGCAATAATGTTGGCAATACTGTAATGGTAATATTGTTGTTGCAGCATTCATTCTTGGCTATCGTTGCCTTGCTACACTTGCCTCGACTTGTCTAGGAATTTTGTTGCTTGAATGTGTGTGTGTGTGTCCGTTGACTTCGGTGTGCTTTTAGGCGCCCAAGCGCTACTGCCACTATCGAATCCTCTTATAAGCAGGGAATGGTACTGCTTATGATTATTTGTATATGTGTGTGTGCTTGTGTATTGCTCATCTGCTTGCCTTTGACTGCCCTCAGTGAAAAACGAACGGCCATATAATTATGTATGCGCATATATTTACTCGATTGGCACAACTTGCATTTCAATTTATTGCGAGTGGATTTTATTTATAATTAATGTGCTTAATTGGTGGTGACATTAATTTTTATTTGCTTTTCGGTATAAGTAAGTAGTAGAGATTGTTGAGCTTTGCATGCATGATATGTATAAATAGGAGATTTTATTATGGTTATTTTTTCCGAATATTCGGAGAACGAATTGTAAAATATATACTACGAAATTTTCGTTTCTTTTTTAAAAGATAATACTTTATTCCTCTAGACCAATGTTGCCGCCTTCAAAATATTCCCCATTCGATATTATAAACTTATTCCATCACGTTTTCTAATCGGCGAAATACTTCTTAAACTTGATTTTTCGGATAGCCTTTCAATCTTTCAGCGATTTCATGTATGCTTGTAAAACGACGGTGCTTTACGGTTCGCTTTATTTATGAGAATAGGAAAAGATTACACGGAGTCGTGTCTGCCGAATATTGTAGTTGGGACATCGTTATTGTGTTGTTTTGGCCAAGAATTCATGAACAAGCAACAAAGCTTTTAGCAAAGGAAAATTGCCAAGCTCATAAAAACAGTTCTAACCTTAACGGGTGCTACAGACAAAGTAAACAATGAATATAGAATACTTAAATTATTACAATTCCCGTAATTTTTTGAACACTCCTCGTAAATACTATATATGATATATAATATTAGGTTGGCAAATATCTCCCTTTCGCTTTTATGTTTTATAAAAAGTGTTACAGTGGTCGGATTTAGTTCAAATATGCGCCGTTTCGTTCGATAATCTGTTTCCATCTACACGGCAACTTCAGAGTACCCCCTCGTAGAAGCCCCCCTCCTTATTTGCGAAGAACTCGGACAGCCAGTTTTCACAAGCCTCTTTTGAGTTCAACTTTATACCACCAAGGGCGTTCGCCAAGGACAAGAACTGGTGGCAATCACTTGGCGCTATGTCCGGGCTATATGGTGGATGCGATAAAACCTCCCATCCAAGCTCCCGTAGCTTCTGACGAGTCATCTAAGTGTGTGGTCTGGCGTTGTCCTGGTGGAACATTACAACCTTCTTGTTGGCCAATTATGGACGCTTCTGGTCAATTGCCTGCTTCAAGCGGTACATTTGTTCACAGTAGATGGTAGATTTAACCGTCTTACCACATGGGAGCAGCTCATAGTGCCCGGCTGGGCCACTGTTTGGAACATTTCATCGGCCTTCGATCATGACTGTTTTCGCTTGATATTTTCGTATGTGATCAATTTTTGTCGCCAGTCACCATCCGCTTCAAAAATGGGTCGAGTTCGTTCCGTTTCAGCAGCATATTGCAGGCGTTGATTCGGTCCAGAAGGTTTTTTTGCGTCAAATCATGTGGCACTCAAATATCAAGCTTTTTTGTGTATCCAGCCTTCTTCGGATGGTTTATAATGGTCTGGTGACTAACTCCCATCTCCTGGGCGATGTTATGAGATACCACATGCCGGTCTAACTCGATGTTTTCCATGATCGGGATTCGTCACAGGTCTTAAAGATGTATAGTATCGTCAGATATGAACTCTGTAGCGTTTTATACATAGCCGCGAAATTCAAAAGATTAAATTACGAAAGACTCGACGCAACTGTCTATCAAATAATTTTCATTTTATTAACAAAAATTTGCATTTGGATAAGAAAAAATGCTAATAATTACTACCGAGCTGGTATAAACTAACTAACCGAACTGGTATAAGTAGGCATATGCAGGAAAATCTTACTTGAACAGTTTTGAGCGATGTTCTTTGTGATACCAATAAACTTCAAATGGATCAAAAAGACCCTTATGATTCGGCAAACTATCCCCATTCTTCTATTCTTCCATTCTTCTAAACTTGGAATCTATTACAAACTCCTTGAGCCGATGAAGTGCTTAGATGATTCCAACTTGCCTTCCTCAATACAGCTTTGGCAACTTGCATCTGCAAGGATCCCCAGGATCTCAACGGAATCGTGCCTATTGGGCAATATTAATAATACTTATTATTCCCTTAATTTTTTATATGTTTTATAGCAAACCTATAGTCGGTTATACTCTCTCATAAACGGATATAAAGGCAAATTGAAATAAAGCCTTATTCAGAAACGCTTTCATTAGATTTGTTGCTGTTGTCTTACATTTTTAAGCTTTTTTGGGGATATTCTGTAATAGTTTATTAATTCCTGAAATAGTCAGAAAATATTTATTACAAGTTTGCTCATTAAAATCGAGAGATGAGATATTTCGTAATATTCGAAGAATCAAAATAAGAAACTTATAACAAAATTTCGCAATGTAAAACGGTACTATATATATTCGTATACGTCCAGTAAATGGAAATTCATTATTTTTCCAATAAATACCTGTAATTATCTATAACACGCGTGGTATAACCAAACCTATATCGTGTAAGGGAGATAAGATTTCGTGAAAAATAACCTTCTCAAACAATCTTCAAGAAGACTTTAGTTTTGGGCAATAACAGAGGAGATGTGTTCCATAAGGACAATGCCACATCGATAGTGATTCGGCAGAAGCTTTGCATCGACTATACGGTTCAAATTACTACCTGGGCCTGTCTATGGGTTATAATTTTACTGATCATAAATTGCGCTCAAGAGAAAATCGGCTGTCACAATAGGGTTAAGGATTTTAATGAAAGTGACATTATGTACTTAATATATATGTAATGGAAAAGTAATGGATTTATTTTTACTTGGTGACTGACTAGATCCAGATATAATAGGATCTGAAACATATGAATGACCAAAGCTAGAGATTAAAAGGGAGTGTTCTTGCAGATTACAAAAAAAACTTTAGAATTGTGCTCAAGAATGACAACTGTTAAACCTTTAATTTGTAAATTATGTATAAAAGTCCTACTGGGTACTTGTAGAGTGTAATTTAATTATGTGTACAAATAATTATATATATTAATCATTATTTCATATTAACCGTTTAAAGTACTAATGAACTTTTTTTGTAACTTTTCTAATGTCTCCACTAATAAATAGTTACGTAAATATTTTTTAGTATTCGTCATGCTAGTTAACTAATTTTAGCATAAAGTCTCAAATTATACCAATTATTATGGCAGCAAAATATAAAAGAGATTGCAAAATATATTATAATTTTAGTTCATTTCTATTCGGTACAGTCGATATACAGTCGTTGTTCGAAGTAAAGAAGATGTTTTCTCAAAACTGGCTTACTAAAATTTACGTTCTCGTTCTGTTGTTTTTATTAGCAGATCAATTGAGATACCAAAAATATAAGAAAAGCTACAGAGATTTAAACAAATAGGATGAGGTTTCAATAAATATTTACAAATTATTTTCTCAATTGTTTTATTTTCTAGTGGAAAGGAGTGCCTTATATTGCTGTTTTTGTCATTTATGGGTATTCTAAAGGATTCGTTGCTTAAATATGGAACTAGCAAAAGAACTATGAATCTCTTCATAGCTGAAAAAGTAATTATTGGTCAGTTTTGAAAAAAATATACCTCAGAAAGTTATTAAAAAATGTCAAAGGGAGAATAATCGCGTTTGCAATCTTAAATCAAATTAACTGGTACCTCATCATTAAATCTTGTTACACTAAAAGTCTAAACGCGATATTTATGTTATCTGCTGAATGCTTTATTGTTACTGACCACATTGCCACGTTATATTCTCATAATACGAATCAGTGCAGTGAACATTTTTCTTAATTTACTCGCCACCATTTGCCATACGCCAGCTGTCATTTGTTCGCATGTCAAGTTGGAACGCACACACACACATATATTGACTGAAGCCGAGATATACGAATGAGTAAATATTCAGCTTACTGTGTAGATCATAATGCATTGTACTAAATGTGGTTAGATGCCTATACGAGTACATATGTATATGAGTGTTTGTGTGTTTATGTATGAGTCTCCAATTCCGAATGTGTGCCGTTATTCGAAAAGAAAAATTTCTGCTGATTCTCGGTGGAAATTTGTGTTGTGTTTATAGTCATTATGGCTATTGTGGTTACATCTTCTATCATTGTTATTGTGCGCATTGTTGTTGTTGGGGAATTTTTCATTTTGTCGACTTACTTATTTTTTATTTATCACTTGCGTTGTGTGTAAATGTTGTTGATTTATTTTTTGGCATTGTATGCTGTTTTTATTGTTGTTATTGTAAATATTTTTGTTATTGTTTGTTGGTGCAGGCGAAATTTCTGCTGTTGTTATTTTTTTTACTGTCGGAATTGTTGTTGTTGTTGTTTTTATATTTCTGATTGTTGTTGTATTTAACATTATTTGTTGTTGTTGCTTATGTCGCTTCTATCTGCAATGATTTTCTTTACCTTTCACCGTGCGAGTATGACAAACTGCTTATTATTGTTGCCGTTGTTGTGTCACGTTTTTTTGTTGCTTTCGCTGTTTTTTGTTCGTATATTATTTTTATTTAGTCCATTGTTTCGTTGCCCATTTCTACAGCATGGCGCCGACTGACAGCGCATACACAACAAAAACAATAACTACAACAAGTAGCGCAACGTTTTGCTGCAATCGCGCCTTCGTCCAACTGTTGGTCGTGTCCAACAAACACACACGTATGCATGTGCTTGTGGCCTGTAAAGTTAGAAAAAGTCTCGCGGGTTGCCCGATGGTGCTGGTATACTTTTGTCGCTACGTCTATTTGCTGTCTAACTGTCTTTTGTGCTTCTACATATGTTTAGAGACCCCAGCCTACATCCAGCACTCTACCGCTTGTTTCCTTGTGCAGCAGCTTTAGCTAGCAACAGCCTGCTCGGCTGTCAACTAAGTGTGTCGTCGGTCGGTCGTTTGCTTGTTTGTTGTTGCTGTCGCATTATTTCGTGCTTGGGTCCTGGTCATGCTTCATCATTTGTTCGTTGACAAAACGTCGTTGACTTATTCGCCGGTTCGTCCTCTTCATGTCGTTGCTTCGTTGCTTTTGTGTGCCTTATGGCCGTATGTCGCATGTGTGTGTGTATGTGAGTCCATGCGCCAGTTTATTTGGTCTCTTTCTCTCACGCGAATGTATCTGCACGTGTGTGTGTGTGTCGCTAAGTTCGTAAAAATCTTTTGTTCAAATTTATTTTATTTTTTTATGTTTTTTAATAATGACGTGTTCCCATTTGATGATGTTTTTTTTTCATTTCGCTTTGCTTTTTATATGCTTTTCTCTTTTATTTTATATTTTTTCGCAATATTAAAATGTTGTAAGTGTGTTTGCCTCTACATATACTCATGTGTTTGTTATTTTATGCGCTTAAAAGTAGAGTAACATAAAATTGCAGTAAATCAAACCAACTAGGACGTACTAGTCTGTTTATAGCTCTGCTACGCTATATTTTTTTAAATTTAAATGAATGCGTTTTCTTTATTTTTCGGGATGTTGGGTGTATGGTGGGTATTTCATATACTTGAGACCGGGTAGTTACTCAATCAATATAAGCAAATATAAAAGTATGGTCGACCTTTGAATTGTGTTTCATCTTGGTTTATGATTTAGAAGGACAGAAGAAGAAGCAGGATAGACTTTAGACTTTACATATCCACACAGAAAAAGTCCAACATTGTGACATCACACGATCTTGATGGTCTATCGGCCGGCCCAAAACGTGAAATTATCTGCTCACCGAAGTGTTTTCTCAGTAAATACTTACATTGATTAATACGATGTGTAGAAAGTGTCGCCGTCTTGTTGAAACAAATGTCGCCGAAATAACGAGTTTAAATTTCAGGTATGAAATTGTGGGTTATAATGGCGCGATAACAGCCCGAGCTGAGAACGGCGCCGAATCGGCTCTCCACGGTCTTCATGTACACTCTCAGCTACGGCTGCTATATTTTCTTCCCTAAGTGATGGATGTGAGTCGTCTATTGGGTCGAATATTATACAATAATGGATGCTGGGTCTCAAGACGGAACCATATGTTGAGCGAAGCGCGTGAAACACATTCTTTACAGAGATAGAGATATTAAAAAATTGTAAGCTAAAAAAGCTTTGGCAAATTAAAACACGAAGACTAACCGATCAGTTCTTATATTATTAGTCCAAAGTCTCCGAAGGGCTGATGGAACCTTATGAGAAACTATCTCTCCACAAATAAAACTTTCATACCTAAAATACATATATATTCATAGATCAAGTGAAGCCTGTTGATGGACCGACAGCTATTGTTCATATAATATATTGAGTTATTCTCTTGTAACATATCCAATTACAGTTAAAGTTACTTATATTGAAAAATACTAGACCAAAAGAAATATTTTACTACCTTCGGCGATACATTTTAATTTATTTTGAGGTAGGAAATTAATTCAATTCAGGCGTTAAGCTTAGCATTACAACTGTCATAATTCAGGTTAGAATTGTTTTTTGCTAAAATAATGTGAGTATTTGAAAAACTTGAAAATCTCGCTTTTTATTGAATATCTTTAGGACAAGTTAATGATATTAAATTAAAGATATATGATTTTAAATATATTACAAACTATGTATATTATAATTTACTATAATTTTTAATAAACAAACATGAACGTTTTGGTTAAATTTTTTTTTATATTTCTGAATCATTTAACGCTTAAAAACTTAAAACATTTTGCTGTTAATAATATGTCAATTGTCATAAAGCAGTGACTTCAACCTACAAAATGATACCACACCACACAAACAGAGAAAACTTACAAAAATGGTAAAATACTTCTATCAGATTTCATTTAAGCAGGGTAGAATCATGAGCATGTAGAATGATATAATTATTTGCAGAACATAGTATAATGTATAATCACCACTGCATTAAAAGCCGAATGGCACGTATCTGCTGCTTGTTACAGTCGATTCATTTTCAATATCCTTTCGCAAATAGTTTTTAATTGCATTTTTTGCCTATCTATTTACTATAGTCCACCACATATACCATCTACATATATACAGTATATAACAGATCGTATAAATTTTCCAAAGATGCATTTAAATTTCAATGGATGAAAAACCTACGCTCTTTATGAAGGCAAAAAGTTGAAACTAAAACCGAAAATGAAATAAAAGCACTGGCAGGTCGCTCAACTGCGCCATTTACACTTGAATTGTCAGGCTTCGGAAAAAATCACAGCGAAATCCTGGCAAAAAGCGGCCAAACACAAGTAAAGTGCAGTGAAAATTTGCTAACCAAAAAAAAAACGAAGTGAAGAACGGAATACAGCACAGTGAGCGTGTAAATAAAACGAATTTGGGTGAACTATGTGCGCTTGTGAGCAATGCACGAGTACATGGCAAGTATTTTGGCAAAGTACCAAATGGGTGTGGCGCGCCTATATGTAGGCAATAATAAAGTGTGTTTGAGAAAGTGTGTGTGTGCAGCGCCATGGCGTTAAGAGATAGCGCGCATGTGTGCAGAGTTTAACTTGAATTGACTGGAACCTGGGGATATGAGCGCCACTGCAACGCCAGAGTGTTAAGTTTTGGTAGTTTGAACTTGTTTCAGCCACCTTTTTTAGTTTCATACTATTACTATTTTTTGCGTTTTCGTGTAATTTATATTTGAAAACGTAGTTGCAAAGAAAGTTTCTGGAGTTAGGATTATTCGCTTTAATTTTTAGTTTAGTTGTAGTATAGTTATAAAGTGGGGCGTTCATTATTTTGAGCAATTAAATGTGGACTACTCCGAGATTCCGCTGATCTTTTTTTTAAGTTTAGTTTTATGTGGAGTTTTGTAACATTATTTATTTTAATAAAAAACAGGAAAAGACGACGATGAGCTAACTAATCCGACCGAACTTCATCTTTCCTATATTATATTTCTTTGAAGAGATAATGTTGCCCATGTTTCAAGCCCATTTGGCATCCTAAAAGATGACTACTAGTCAGGGAATACGTGACGACACTCTATTTGGTATAGAGTTAGGACCATAACTGAGCTATGTGTGACCTGAAGGCATACCAGACTAAACTAACCTATAAACCCATCTATAATCATACAAAATACTCGATTTTATTTGATTCAAATCGCTTTCCTTTATAAAAGAATATTTAGACTTTTTTGTGGACAAGAATTTTGCTGCTTTATTTAAGAAATTTCATCATTCGTGCTTTGTTCTTGGCAGAATTACCAATTAACTTCCCGAACTCGACCGGAATGTCGTGTAGTAGAAACTACATTTTTTGGGTGTTATGGTTGAGTCAGCCAAAGGACTGACTCGCTTTGAGTCATCCAAAGGACTGACTCGCTTTGAGTCGTTTGTTTAGCATTTCAAATTGCAATATCTTATCGGTGGTGTTAACTTCTTCGTCTTCTTGACTGGCGTAGACACCGCTTACGCGGTTATAGCCGAGTCCAAAACAGCGCGCCACGTATCCCTCCTTCTGGCAGTTTGGCGCCAATTGGCTATACCAAGCGAAGCCAGGTCCCTCTCCACCTGGTCCCTCCATCGGAGTGGAGGTCTCCCTCTTCCTCGGCTTCCACCAGCGGGTACCGCATCGAATACTTTCAGAGCTGGAGCACTTTCATCCATTCGAACAACATGACCTAGCCAGCGTAGCCGCTGTTTTTTTATTCGCTGGACTATGTCTATGTCGTCGAATAACACATACAGCTCATCGTTCCATCGTCTGCGGTATTCGCCGTTGCCAATGTTTAAGGGACCATATATGACTGTCAACAGTGACGTGGGAGCCAAGACGCGAATGCGCTGCCTGTTTGTTTGACGACAGGAGATATTTCGTCTTGTTCTCGTTCACCACCAGACTCATACGCTTCGCTTCCTTATCCAGTCTGGAAAAAGCAGAACTAACGGCGCGGGTGTTGTTTCCAATGATATCGATATCATCGGCGTACGCCAGTAGCTGTACACTCTTATAGAAGATTGTACCTTCTCTATTTAGCTCTGCAGCTCGTATTATTTTCTCCAGCATCAGGTTAAAGAAATCACACGAGAGTGAGTCACCTTGTCTGAAACCTCGTCTGGTATCGAACGGCTCGGAGAGGTCCTTCCCGATCCTGACGGAGCTTTTGTTGTTGCTCAACGTCAGCTTACACAGCCGTATTAGTTTTGTAGGGATACCAAATTCAGACATCGCGGCATAAAGGCAGCTCCTTTTCGTGCTGTCGAAAGAAGTTTTAAAGTCGACAAAGAGATGGTGTGTGTCGATCCTCTTTTCAAGGGTCTTCTCCAAAATTTGGCGCATGGTGAATATCTGGTCTGTTGTTGATTTTCCAGGTCTAAAGCCACACTGATAAGGTCCTATCAGTTTGTTGACGGTTGGCTTTAGTCTTTCACACAATACGCTCGACAGAACCTTATACGCGATGTTGCGGAGGCTTATCCCACGGTAATTGGCGCAAATTGTGGGGTCTCCCTTTTTGTGTATTAGGCATATTCTGCAAAGAAGCTGATGCATGCACTTTATCAGCTCTTCGCCGCCGTATTTGAAAAGCTCGGCCGGTAATCCATCGGCCCCCGCCGCCTTATTGTTCTTCAAGCGGGTAATTGCTATTCGCATTTCTTCACAGTCGGGCAATGGAACATCTGCTCCATCGTCGTCGATTGGGGAATCGGGTTCGCCATCACCTGGTGTTGTACTTTCACTGTCATTCAGCAGGCTGGAGAAGTGTTCCCTCCACAAACTCAGTATACTCTGGTCATCAATAACTAGATCACCTCTGGGGGTCCTACAGGAGTGTGCTCCGGTCTTGAAACCTTCAGTTAGTCGCCGGATCTTTTCGTAAAATTTTCGAGCATTACCCCTGTCGGCCAGCTTGTCAAGCTCTTCATACTCACGCATTTCGGCCTCTTTCTTTTTTTGTCTGCAAATGCGTCTCGCTTCCCTCTTCAGCTCTCGGTATCTTTCCCATCCCGCTCGTGTTGAGGTCGATCGCAACATTGCGAGGTAGGCAGTCTGTTTTCTCTCCACTGCGAGACGACAATCCTCATCATACCAGCTGTTTTTTTGACTTTTTCGAAAACCAATGGTTTCGGTTGCAGCTGTACGTAAGGAGTTTGATATGCCGTCCCACAGCTCCCTTATACCGAGTTGCTGATGAGTGCTCTCATAGAGCAGGAGTGCAAGTCGAGTAGAAAATCGTTCGCCTGTCGGTTGTAATTGCAGCTTCTCGATGTCGAACCTTCCTTGTGTTTGTTGACGTGTGCGGGTGCGTATCTTAGCTGCTACAAGATAGTGGTCCGAGTCGATGTTGGGACCACGGTCTCTCATCCGAGGCTGTTTTTTTTTTCTTTTCATTGGGGGGTGTTTTTATGTGGTGGGTTCCAAACCCTACGCACAACCGCATAAGCGGGTTTCGCCTTCTCACTTTAGCTCACGGATGTCTGTTGGCTACCCAGAGGATACTTGGTCTAAGACCGGAAGTCGTGAGCTGCTTGAGCCACATGTAAAAGAATCGTTCCTGGCCACTCCCAAGTGAATAACATTCAGAAACTTTCCTCACTTACGTGAACTTCTACATATGACTCCATAACTTGTAATTTTTCATTTAAAGCCCACAATACATGTATTTCATCAAATTAATTACTTTAAATCACTCTAAAATAAATGGAGTATGTTTCAGGGAGTGGTTTGGAAATGCTTTTAATAAAATTAATACATTTCAAGCTTTAAAATAATAAAAAATATAAATATTTTCAACTTCTTTTCACCATTTACAGTTCGTGAGCGTAGTACATATAGTATATATATCGTTGCTATATATACTTATTTACTAATATACTATATAAACATTAACGGTTGTTGTGTCTACAAAATTTCAACTGCGCAGAGAAAAATAGTATATAAACACGCTGTAATTTTTATATTAATAAAATGTGTTTTTTGTTGAATACTTTTACGAGCAAGCGCACATACTTATATGCATATGAAAAATATACGAATTGGCTCACTCGCAGGCTTTAGGTTAGATCTATGGAGTGGTTTTAATGCATTTTTACCATTTTTTGTTTGTTTCGCCGCGTGTTTCCCCATCCTGTTTGGTTTTTTGATAAGCCCGATATAAAGACCGCAGTGCCCGCTGGCAGGCTATGAAAGAAAATTTTTGGCAATTTTTCAAAATAGCAACGCAGAAAAACAAAATGCGCGAGCGAGCAAAACACAAAAAAGAAATATATGTGGTTTTGTATGTAGATAAGCTTCTACATAAAACATATAAATAAAAACTGCCCAATTTGTGGGAAAGCGAAAAATGATATTGGAGAGAAAGAGATATAGAAAAGAAACAAGCTTATATCACATATGTATATATTTTAGTCGTATTAGTAAAGAAAAAATCGAAATAAAGCCACACGATTCCAAGCATATTTTTTGGCGCTCGGCGTATATTGTTGGGTCGTTGTCTACTTTTTGGCGCGCGCGCCCCGAAAATCATAGATAAACATTAATTTAATTTCGCGCTGGACCTATTTGTGTATATCTTTTTGTACATATTTTATTACATAACATAGGTACTATTAAAGAAAAAAGTCACACTTAGACATAATCACATAATTACAAAAATATTCCTGCCTTTAGGTTGAGATCAACTAAATTTGGTCACTGACAAAATTGTTTATCCTCTGCCACATTTATGCATGCCGAAACCCAACTTGATTTATGAATAAAAAATTAAAATATTGAAGAATACTTTTGTGTGCTGCTAATAACGTCGAGAGCACTTGCCTACTTTTAAGCGCTGTCAATATTTCAAAGTACTAATTACACTTTCGCATTTTACTTATAAACATTTTCGCATATTTTTCATTACAGATGATGCAAAACAATAACAACAAAGCATAGTAGTAAAAGCAACAAAGCAACACCACACAGCGCACTCTAAAGCTACTCATCGGTTGTGGCCCATAAACAGCCGAAAATTGCGGTAATAACACTCAGCGTAATTAAAAAAACCAACTAAAGTCGTTATTAAGCTCGAAGCAGAGAATCACAGAGGCAGAGAGAGAGATTGAAAAAGAGGTAGGTCAGAGAGCGAGCGTGTGACGGGTGAAGCACACAGGCGATAGAGCTTAAATTACATGCTGAAATAGCGCTAACAAACAACCGAAGGCACTAGCTTTGTTGCTGTGGCAGACCTTTAGGCGCGGCGTATGAAAGGGAGAGAGAGTAAAATGTAAGCTATTTACAGCAAATGGACACAGAAAACGAGCACAGATAAACACGTTAATTGCGAATTGAAAACATTCTTAAGAAAACAAAACAAAAAAGAAAATAACAAATCATAAAAAATTGTTTTCAACATTTTTCCGTTCAACAACATACTCAGCTCAAAGGAAGTTGTTGCTATGGTGTTTGTGTAGAAAAACAAGCTGTGCTTCAAGTGTTGCTCCGCTAATGTCAAGCGCATTTAGTGCTCCGTGCTCCAGGCCTATGATAGGGATACAAGCCCTTGTTGTTGTTGTGTCGAATACCACAAACGTTGGTAGTTAGCAAGCGAAGAGCCTAAAAGTAGGCAATACAAAGGAGCAATTAAGCGAAATAAGCAACTAATCAAAGTGGAAGCCTAAGGAAGAAAGGCAAATAAAGCAGGGATTTCAGAGAGAAGTAAAGGGATTGTCATTAGTGGTTGCCGTTGTTAAAAAATAACGGTAATAGCAGCGTTTGAACAAAAATATATAGAAAAAATAAGAAGCGTATTAAAACGTGAAAACCCGTAAAAATTCATAATAAAAAGCAATCTACTAAAATTGCCATAATAAGTGTAACGAAAATAATTATCACAAGAAAAGAATTTAAATTACAACAACAAAAAATCAATACTAGTTGTGTCCAACATAGCTTCATTTGTGCGCCACAGGATAGACTGCAGAGGCAATGACGTCGTAGCCGGCACTAGTGACGACGAGTTCATTGCACCGGCAGACCGAAATGGAACGAGAAATTGCAAAATAAATAGAAGATAAACAACAAGAACAACAATAAAATAATGACTGTATTGTACGGCTGTCAGTTGGCATTGTGTGGTTCATCTGTCTCTCGTATGTAAACGAACACAACAACAAAACTAATAAGACAACAATAAAATATGACAGTGTGGTGCAACAAATGAGAACAAAAACATCTACAAAAATTCATGCAAAAATAATAATTAATAATTTCAACACATAACTAATGGAATTCTTAAAATTGTTTCTAAGCACATTTTCTAGTTGACAAACTCAAGAAATATTTAATAGTTGTAAATTTTGTTTAACAAATCGGTGAAAAGCGCCAAAAAGTGCACAGCATAATTACATAAGCGCACCACGTTCATAGATGTAAACGAAACGTAAAAAAAGAAGCATACATTTCGGCGCATTAGCTAAACGTCGTAGTGCATCGTTTTTCAATGTGCGTTTGACTAAAACAAAACTAATTTGATGTTAAAAAAATAAAAAAATAATTTAAAATATTAAAATTTAATATTAAACAAAATAAAATAAATTTGCGAAGAAATCAAAATAAAAATCACACTGAACGTATTTAAAATTACACTCACTAAAAAGAGACAAATAGTTCCAAAACAACAAAAAAAAATATTAAAAAGTAAATTTCTCGATTGCATTTAAAACCACTACTACTACAAGTACACATAGTACAACAATAAACCGTTGAACATTCGCTGGAAAAATTGTTCTCAAAAGATGTGCGCCTAAAAATCGACTACGCAGCACGCCACGCAACAAACGAACACATCTAACAAACCAAACGCTGCCATTCAAGATTAACGCAACACTGCAACGTCAACGCAACGGTGGAGGAGGAGGAGGCGGGCATGTATTAGCTACCGCCCACACCACCACCACGACACCGGCGGCAACAACACTATTACTGCAAGCAACAACAACAACAACAGTAGCAGCAGCCGCTACTATTGCGTCAAGTACAGCTGACAGACCAATAACAACAGCAGACACATGTGTTGTAAAACAACAAGAACAACAACAACAACAAATACAAACACAACAACAGCAGCAATATCACACACAACGCCATTTAGCGTTATTGGTGCGCAGTAGCAGCAGATTTGCTGCTGCCGCTGCCACAGTCGCCGCCGCCATTTTTGCTGCTGCCAGCGTAGCGTGCGCTGGCATTTTGGCGGGCGCCACAACCACACCCACCCCCGCCAACGCCGCTGCCGCCACAGCCGCTTCATCATCCTCAACGGCGGCCAATTCGTCCTCATCACATGACAACAGTACAAATGATCATAGCGTCGGTGTGAGTGCGCCAACTGCGGCCAAGACAATCAGTCGCAGCAGCAGCAACAACAGCGGCGGCGTCGTCGTCGTCGTAAACGCAATTCCTCAGCAATCGCAACAGAGTTTAGTTGCTGCTGAATTCTATACAATACAGCGGACAGGCATATCGGCGTCATGTGACAAGCATAACGGTAATCGAACTCGTTGTAGAAAAAAGTATCGTGTACGCGATCGCGGTCGTGTTCGTTGGCGTTCGGCATATGCGAGTAGTGTTAGTGACAGTGTGAGTGCGCGTGTTAATGAGTTGTGCATCGAAGGTGACAACGACGTGAACGACGTTGAGCGGCGATCAAAGCGTTACGAGCGCAAAATTGGCACAAGGCTGCGATTTGTAGGCGATGCAACGTTTTGCGGAAGAAGTGTGAGTATATTGAAATTTATTGATTAAAGAAAAAGCTGTAAGGAAAATTGAAAATTTCCAAGGATTTTTAATTGTTTCTTTTAATTACAGAATTAGCTGAATTATAGTTTAGAAATCTAATTGATAGTTGTACGAGTATTAGTTTCACTATACATCAAATTCAGAGCGTTCTTAAAAAAATCGCGCAAAAAGAATACCAGTTTGGCCCTTTTATATTCTCCGTTATACATATCTTCAGTAAAGTATACCATTTAAAACTATCTATTTTCCATTTTTAACAAGTGTTATATAGTGTATAGTGTTAGAATAAAATATAATATTAAATAGAGGCATGCACTGCGACCTGTGGTCTATTGTGCCCTCTCCTAGTCTACAACGACTCCATTAGTCCCAACACCCTGATAAATTCCAGGATGATGTTGGGGTGGTGTCCGGAACATTTTCCGGATAGTATGGGGACCCACTGTAGTCGTTTATTTGCACATCACACCGGTTTATAGCTTTATAGCATAAACTTCTGCCTGGAATATGCTTGGTAAAGCACCCATTGGTACAGAAAGTTTAATACATGGGCCTGCTATGCCCTCAGACGTTTTAGACCCGTCAGTGTACCAGTGCAGCGAGCAGCTTTTGAGTAAAGTCTCGAATGTTCGGCTGGAGGAAGCCTCTCGCCGCCGATCTCCATCATATTAAAAAATACCTTGTTATCTAACCTTAAAATAAAAGATTAAGTAAGAAGGAAAATAAAGAATATTATATTGAACAAAATATTATTATTGTTTTCTGCAAATATTTCAGATTTTTTTTAAGTATTAATCACTTGGCTTTAAAGCCGGCATACATATATCTCTGCAAATGGCATGGTAACATATATTTATATATTCCTGGAAGAATACAGCTAATTGATTTAGGCACTTGTGCATTATTCTGCGCATCTCATAGAACTACATATTTTTGTTAGTATGCATTTGAAGCCGTGAGCACCTTTTCACATAAACAATAATAGACAGTTGTACTTATGTACATATACGCGCTTTGTGTACATACCTTTTGGTTTACTCGATAGTTCATTACAGTTATAGTTGTAGCTTATGTCCACATATAAAAGGTTGAGGTTTAGTGAACTTTGCACATTTGAGATTTCCAACAATGAACTTACTCAGGTTGGAAATGAACAGTTGCCAGCCAAACAATACATGCGAATGCACGCTATATAAGTACATATATGAGTATGCAGCATTTAATTGTGGATATTTGAACTTATAAGTAGAGGTTATACGTCTGTCTGTGTGCATGTGTACATACGCTATTATGGTCTATTGTCATTCAATGGATACTTCCGGCTGCAGTCAAAAGTGAATGCGCTCGAATACACACATACACCCAAACTTAAAAACGCACAAAAACAATAATAATGCCATTAAGTAAAAGCAATAACAAAAAACGTGTATTCTAACGGGACTTTAAAAGCCATGCAAGCTACATGAGTAAATCTTTTATTGAAAGCTATAAATATATGTACGTAAATAATATAGTTCAAAATATTAATGCGCTGCAATCAAAATGGAGATAACCGCTAAGTAACTGTAAAAATGACATATAACAATAAATACGATATAATATTTTCATTTCTTTAGGAAATTAGTTATCTAAGAAGAATCAAAAAGCTTTCATCGATTCAATAAAAGCTCTTATTCTTCGGTTAAACATTAATTGTTTGAAATAAAATTTACGATATTCAATAAAACTGTTTATTCTTTTTTAAATATAAAATGTCTAAAGCTAAGAAAAAAGCTCTGCACAATTCAGTGAAAGCTCTATCTTTTTTTATGAATTGTCTGAAGTTATTCAAGAAATCTGTACCCGATTTAATGGAAGCTCTTACTTCCTTCCAATACGAACCTGTTATTGAATAAAAATTATTTACGGTATTCAATGTAAGCTCTTATTTTGCTTTGGAGTTGAAAGTATCTAAAGCTAATCAAAAAAGCTGTGCAAAACTAGGTAAAAGCTCTCATACTGCTTTTGAATATATAATGTGTAAAAACTAAGATTCATTGAAAGTTCTTATTCTTCCATTAAAAACTTATTATCTGATGTTAATCAAGAAAGCTGTACGCAATATAGTGAAACTCTTGTGATTACTTTAAACACGAAATTAAGCAGAAAATTTCTAAGATATTTCATGAAATATTTTATAATCCGTTTAAATACTAAATACCTAAAGCCTAAATAAAAAAGCTGTACAACATAGGGTGAAAGCTCTTATTTAAAAGTGCTCGATTGATTAGGTAGATTCCTAAATATGCGCTTAAACAATTGTACTAATATACAGAGGTAGTCAAAATTATTTACACATCGTACGTTTTTTTACAAGTTTCACATAAAACGCTTTCGCTTGTTGCTGTTTTTGCCGCATGGTAACAAAATGCTATGTTGTTGTAAACCTTGATCTATTCCTGAGAGAATGAAGTCAGTTTGGCACGAATAGCTAGAAATATGGCGGAGATATAAGCAAATGAACTACAGACTCGCAGTAGTCAAAATTATTTACACACAACTTGAACTCGATTATTCTGTTTTTATTTAATGATAACTTTAAAATTTTAATGTTCAGTATAAGTTCCTATTCTAAGGCGATAAATTCATACTTGGTTACATTACCATTGGCATCAATAACAGCCTGCTTTATGGTCCGAATTGATTCAACACAATTGTGCGCTAAGTTAACTGTTAAGTTAGACCAAATGTCGGTAATTTCGCCGTTTTCGGTTATTACATCAATTGTCCTCTGATATTTAACTAAAGACCAAACATTTTGACAAAAGTTTTGGTCAGGGCTGTGCGGAGGTCAACTTGATTTGCTTCATTTAAAACTTTTGTAGGTAAAGATCCTTTATGAAATGGAGCATTCTGTTGTAAAATGTAGTCAATAGTTGGAAAAGGCCGACGGACCACTACAATGGCATGTTCATGTGCATTCTGATATATCCGGATGATTTAGGGTCCCTAAATTAGTACCAAATCTCCAGAACTTAAGTAAGGAAAATTTCCCCAAGAAATCACAACTATCACTATTTTTAAATGTCCTTAACAGTGTAACATCATTGACTGTTCATGCATATGCTGATTCGATGCTGCTGCAATATTAACAGGACTAATTTTGGGATTTTGTATCATCAAATTCTTTAAATTTTAAGTAACTCCGAAGTCGAAACCTGAGTCTTAAACTTAGTAACAATTACTACTTCGGCTTAAACCAATTCCAAGGATAAAGGCTACATCGCCGTGGGTAAATACTTTTGACTACTGCGAGTCTTCAGTTCATTTGCTTATTTCTCCGCCATATTTCTAGCAATTCTAGCCAAACTGACTTCATTCTCTCGGGAATAGATCAAAGTTTATAACAACATAGCGTTTTGTTACTCTGCGACAACAACAACAAGCGAATACTTTATGCGTGAAACTTGTAAAAAAACGTCCGATGTGTAAATAATTTTGACTACCTCTGTATAGTACGTCTTATATACAGGGTGTGCCTTCTCCTACGTCGATCTGTAAACTTTAAATAACTGAAAACTACGATCGACTTTTATATTCGAAATAGTTGTTTGTTTTTCTTAATTGGACTCGTTATGAATTATAAATGCTCGTTTTGAATACAATTTCAATTAAATTGTAAAATTGGCTGTCTATTGCTTTGGGGATTTTATATATATATACAAATATATGTTTGTCTTTAGCGTGTTAATGGACCGAGGATTGGTGGCAGACACTGTCCTCCTCCAAGAACCTCACAAAAATGAGTCAGGGAACGTCATACTAGAGGTCTAGGTGGTTTGTAAATATAAAATATGGTTCAATGATTATTCTGTCGCAAGCTTAGTCCCAAAGATTTATTTATTGGTCACACTGTATATTTTTATGTATCTGGAATAGATCTTCTTTTCACCATATGACACTTTTTGCTACGTGACACTGCCAAAGACTGTAAAATGGACCAAACCATTTTTAATATAGTGAGTTGAGGTTCAATCTATTTTCTATCCTGCTCAATCAACTAGTAAATCTCAAAATTATTATTTTAATTTCATAACGATACAAAACTTGACATACCCAGTATGAAGTCTCTTTGTATGTATACAAATTTATTCACAGCATTGAGCATACCGTATTTCATTAAGTACATATTTGCACAGTAAACAAAATACTCATAACAGTTTCTAAGTATTGCTTGTGTATGCCACAATTACAATTACAAATAATGCCATGAGTGGCAGGGTGTAGACGAAGATGTGAGTCCACCTACATAATATGCGATATGTTACTAAGGAATACTATGTTACGGCATGTAAGTTGTGCGTAAGGAAAGCAAAATTATATATATATTTATATTTATATTCATATTGCTCAGTGTAAGTGTGTGTGTGTGTAACACAATATTTTTTCTTGCTATTCCCTTTCTACATTATTATTCTGCCACCATTTCCGTTGTGGTATTTGATTTCTATGATTTTGTTTACTTTACTATACATTACAGTATATACATATGTATATGAACATATTATACATACATACATGTATTGCGTCTTGTTTATGTGTTAGTGTGTGTATATATAAGTATGCACGTGTCCATATTAGCTTTGCTCACCCACTTGGCGCTCTAAATGGCTTTATGGCTGTTGAAGTTGGTCGGTTGGCGACTTTTACAATTACAACAACAACAAAGAAGAAACAAATACAATAAATACATATGTTGTCTTGACTAGCACTATTTGCATCGTTAGCGTTCTGCTTAATGCGTGTACGCTTTTGCGGGTTATTTGCTTTAGAGATTTGCAGCTTCTTTGCTATCCCTTTCTCAAAGCTTTATTTCTTTTTATCGAATTTAAGTAATTTCTTTTTTCACTTTATCCTCTACGAATATTTATATGCTGGCAACTTCAACAACCAGCCAGACTGGAGACTTGATTGTTTTGTAAACTCAAACTGTCGCTCCGCCCACGCTCCACTTATCCTCTACCGCTTAACTCCTTTGCCTGCTCTCACCTATCACATTTTATTTATTTGCCATTTGCTCTATTTTTGGAGACAATTTACTACATTTCCATGTTAGTTGCTTTTGTTGTTTAGCGATTATTTGTAATTTGTGTGCGTTTTGATAAGGAAGTGGCTTGTCAGTCTCATATTATTTATACCTTTTTATAGGGATAAAGTCTTCTTCGTGAGCATAAATTCTTCTTAAATATGAAGCGAGTGCTTTCGGTAGCAAAGTCTTTTAAAGTTTAGATTATTAGTTACATTTCTTTAATTCTTGGGTTGTTTGACTTTAAACTAGAGATCTATATAATCGGAACGTAAATGTTTGCCACATTTATTGTAAAAGGATCCTTTGTGCAACTTTCATCGCAAACTTAAGGTTTGCAACAAGTTTTATAGCAAATATTTTAATTAATAGAGTTGTCACATGTTTATAATGAATACTTGTTTGTAAATTGTTTAGCTTGAATACAAAAATAGAGTTGCCACATGGATATATTATACAGTCTGCAATGAGCGTCTTTTAACTTTGACGTTGCCAACCAGTTAAAAAAAATTATATAAAAAATATTTTATTTAGAAATTTCTTCCAAACACTTCATCAATCAATAATAATTTTTATTGAGAAATCCTTTTTTGCCCTTTACACTGCCGTATACTGGATAAACGATCAGCTATTATACATTTTGGTTTTTGCTTTTCATAAGAAGCAGGAAAGTTTCATCAGCTGATTGCTATTTCATTATTTACTAGCAGACAGCTCCGGCTTCGCATGGGTTTAAACAAACATTTCAAAAGTTATACGTTTTCACACACTCTCCCATACACATGTATATACTTTACTGTTTCTTGCCAGAGTTCATTAGAAAAAAGGAAAATGAGGAAAATTCGAACATGAAATTATATTTTATTTGTAATGTGCTAAAACTTGATTACGACCTCTAGTCTTTGGTGTCCTTTGTCTTTCTCTCTGATTGTGAAGGCGTTGGGAACACTCAGAGTTCGACTATTTCGAGTTTGTATATTTCTAATATTTTGCTGGTGGAAGCCCAGAAAGAGGGAGACCTCCACTCCAATGGAAGGACCAGGTGGAGAGGGACCTGGCTTCGCTTGGTATATCCAATTGGCGCCAAACTGCCAAAAGGGGAGATGCGTGGCGCGCTGTTGAGGACTCGGCTATAACCGCGTAAGCGGTGTCTACGCCAGTCAAGAAGAAGAAGATGTTACTCAGGGTGAATGTAGCTTTCCAATGGTGAAACAATTTTTTAAATCGGCACAGAAGTTTTTGAGTTTATGCTTTACAATCATACATACAAATATTTCCTCTTTATAATAGTAGTATAGATTTCAAGTAGCGACATTTACCGTCAAGTAGTATTAATGCTGTTTTATAAGAAAATACTGCCAATCACAGACTAAGAAATTTAAAATTAATGTAGATTTTTATTTTGTATGGTAAATCGATCTTAATCAGCGTTTTAATCGAGCAGTTAATTAATTTAATTGATTAGCTCAAAAAGCTATAAAACAAGAATAGATCTGAAATCGATGTAATAGTAAAATAATTCATATTTACAATTGTAGTCCTTTTTAGGTTTGGTAAGAAAGCCTCTTTAAAGGTCAAGTTTTGAAGCATTGAGAAACGTTTGTAAAATTAACAGTATCAACAATCAAAATATGTGTTCTGTATTTACGACGACCATAATGAGCTATGGTAATGAATCTCGCTCTTAGTAGAACTAGAATCATATGACAAAGGTGTTCGATATTAAAACGAAGAACTAAACCAAATACTAATGAAATTGTAGAAATGTTCGGTATATACGACGACCATAATGAGCTATGGTCCTAAATCTGACATGTAAGCTTTGTAAACGTAGGACTATAAACTTCATATGGTATTTTTACAATAAATGAATGTAGTTCATTTTGAGATGTATACTAATTGCTCGAGAATTATTTTCAGAACTATCTCAATCAAATATATGAAATTTTCCACAGTTACTGCAAGTGTCGCCATCTGTTTGAACAACTGGTATAACGTGTTCGATTCGCTACTCTGTAAGGCTTGTCGAACTTAAGTTCTCAGAAATTTCTTATAGGGTACTCACCCTATATTCTGGTTGGTTTCTAGCTGTATCTGATTTATATATATTTATATGAGTACATAGCAATAGATAAAATTATTCCTGAAATAACAACTTCTTACGCTTTGATGTTTTGAAGAGCGGAATTTTTGGCGAAGGTTGCGTAAATTGTGTGTTTCCTTTTTTGATATTTCAAATAATTCCATAGTAATTCAGTAAAGTATATAGGCATAAGTATAAATGTTAAGTTATATAATGTAAATGTACATGTGTATATATGAGAGATATATTAAAATATTATATTTCCATTGAAATATCGAACAAGCTGACGGAAATGTAACAAGCTGTGGAAGTGTATAAACCGCGTTAAATGTAAGCAAAAAATAGTATAAATTTCTAAAATATTTTGTACAAATTCGAGTTGAGTGTTATTGGCGGTGCACTCCAATGTTAGCGAAGCACTAAATGCCCTTAAATGTTGTTGTATGCGCGTTTGAATGTATGAGTGAATATCAAAGCACGTAAACAAAAATATTCGCAACAGAAAACACTCAATACAGACCTGTGAACTCACAAATGTTTGCTAAAACACTTTCACTTTATATAAGCGAATTTGTATGTGTGTATGTATTCAACAGTGGTTGTAGTGCAATTTACGCAACGCTGAAGCAGTAAAAATAAAACTTGCCCCACCAAATATTGTAAAAACAAAATATTTTTACGATAATTTTGGTTCGTGCTACAAAATGGATCTACGCCGAAATAAAGTTGAATGCCGTCATTAAGTTCGCATATATATTTATATATCTATACCAAAAATGTATATAATATTTTGAGCTAAGTCTGGGTTCAAAGCGACAGCAGCGCAGGAATTTATCGAAAAAAACAACAACAAAATAATAATAATTTTGTAAGTTGTTGCAAGGCATTCCTTGTCATGTGATGTTGTTTGCTATGCTGAGCTGTGCAAGTTTTTATATTTTTTTTAGGTTTCCACAATTCTTCTCCACATTGACCATTTGCTTTACTCAAATGGCACTTTTTATGTTATTAAGAACATCGAAAAGCTGCAAAATATTACAAACATATTGCGGCAAATATCCGTGTTTGCTGCTTGTAGCACAACTAAGTTGCGTTAATATGTATGTACATATATATTTTTATGTTTTTACAATTTGTGCTGCTAGATTTTAACGCTCGCTCGTCTGAGTAGGCACAAATTTTTGCTGATTGCGCACGAATGCGTGGATAATAACCGACAGCGGTAGGGAGGGAGAGCAGCACATAAGGAAGCTTTGTATTTATGAAAACACTGTAAGCTTGTTTGTATTTGCGACATTGACTTGGAAGAAATCATAAAATTTTACAACTGAGATTTTCTTTAACTCTGGAAATCATAAAAAAGTTTAATAACTATTGAAACAATAAAAAATGGATGCTTTTCAAATTCCGTACTTCTTTCTTGTGTTTTTTTTTTGTATGTACTTTGTTATTTAACTCGCTTTAATTCGATTTAATTTTGTAATGATGATTGAAATTAGTTTGAGTTAACTTTTTTATTTGAAATAATTATTTTTTTAAGGAGAAATTTATCGCTAATACAAGAGCGACCAATATTTATTTTGTAGTATAAGTGAGTCTTCAAATTGATCCTGACTTTATTAAAACAGAACGTTGCTATAAGTAAATTTTGATTGATCCATCATAAGTTCCAGAATGCTATTATGTCCCTCAGCAATGTTTTTCACATAGTTCAGTTGAATAATATTGAACTATATTTATATTGGCTCCGAATCACCATGAGGATTATTATATTACCTTGTGGACGTTGACACTAATTTTAAAGAATTTATTAATAAAAGTAATATATTGGAAAATAATAAAATATATTAAAAAATCTTAGGCTAACACTCTTTCTTTTCTTCAAACTTAAATACTTTCAGGAATACTCTCATATTTTATTGCTACATCAATGTTTCAGTAGCTGAATTCCATTCCAAATAAACTGAACTCAAAACCCGGATTGATATGATGTTCATTTTTAAGTTTAACTCAATTAACTCAATTTTGAATTCCATCTGATTCCTTCACTTTATAGTATATACATTAGGAAATGAAGATACCGGAATAAAACTTTACACAAATACTGTATTTGAGCTGTGACATTACTAGTGGACAAATTGTCGAGATCGGACTATAACTTTTCAAGGCTCCGGATATCGAATATGAAGAACTCTGTGCCTAAGGGTAATTTTTCACCGAAAATATCGTTAAGTCTCTCAGATATCTTAATGTAATTCAGAAATTCCAAAATTTATTCAAATCGCGTAATAACTTCCTCTAGCTTCCATATACCTAATTATAGGGTTTTCAAAAATGCGTATATATGTTAATGTGTGAGATATCTTGGAAAAATGAAATGAACGTAGAGTCTTGGATATTCAGGAATTACCTCAACCCTCATATACTATATATGATGATTTTCATTAGTTTATCGTACTTTATGCATTCTTTATGCTCAAATGCTTATATATAAATACAATCAGGCTGGTGATGTTTACGATATTATGTTTTAAAATTTCATTGTCTTTCAGACCTTTAAATTTAACGATTCCATAACGGTCTTTTCACATTTTTAAATATTGAATTTGAATGAAAGTTCTGTCTTTGGGTTTCTTCGAGTTATAGTAAGATTTAATTAGTGATTGTTTCTTATTAGTATATCAGCGGCCTTATGCTAAAAGAGCTATGAGTTTCACATTGAGTTGATTAGTTAAATAGCTAACGCGAAAGACTTAAGAACAGACATATGAAAAACAGATGGATAGCAGCCTAGAATGTATTTTAATTGTTTAAGGCGAAGTATTTCAATAGCCATGGTCGGGATCCTAACAGAAATGTTCTCAATAAATATCGGAAGAAATTCGTGACACATTTTACTAGTTAAGTTTTCATGATATAATTTAGAAATAGCGAAATTCCTTATGCTCACTCTTCTAGTTGCCCGCCAGTGCTCTCAAAATAAAGCTAAGATTTGGGTTCTTGACACGAGGCTGTATAACCCAGTAATGAAGTGAAGTGTTATAATAACTCAATACAGCCACTAGTTGGGGCTTTCCCAAAAGCATATTTAGTGAAACGGTATACGAAAATTATTTAATTTGTTTTTTATTCAGAGTCCTAAAGTGGTTGAAGCAACATGGGGGATATATTTAAAAATATTTTATAATTGTCACTTTAGAAGTATAAAAATGAGCGCAATATATACTATATTTAAAATGAAAAATGCATTTTCCTTAATTGAACAAAATTTTGTTGAACTTCTTCTACTTCTTTTTGTTTTAATTTAGTCATGTTCTTATATACATACATATCTATATGACTGGAAGTGCTGAACAAAATTCTTTATTCTTTCCATCATCATGTCATCCAAATAATCCGAAGGCTTGATAAATAAACATTAAACCACTCGAGCTTTCGTCTCACATAACGCTTAACTGAACTAACTATGGAAGAAACCTATGAAACAAAGAACAATGTATTTTTATACATACATACTTATCTATACATAAAGATATATTTATATTCTGAGATATATAAAGAGAAAGGAAAATAAAAAAATTGTGAAAAATGAAGCTTTCAGCAGATTTCGACAAATTGCAGTAAAATTGACTAATGAAACGAAGTAGAGGCAGCCGAAAATAGTAGAAGAAGTGCAAAAAAACCATCTAACTAGAGAACGCAAGACAGTAAGTCCAAACTGAAACCGATTTGCCAATGCGAGATGTCAGCGTAAAATAACTGCCATTTTTGTGCTTAACACAAGTAAGCAGCCGCTAGTGGCAGCCCATCTAAGCGTGGGTGTGTGTTGGTGTTTGTCTGCGCGAGTATCGAGTAAACGCGCATAAGCGAAGGCGTGTATCCTTTAAAATGCTCAAATATCAACTAAACGACAGCGACTTAGTGCAGCAACCCGAAAGACACTCGACACTTTGACACTTGGCGATGGGGGTTACTTAATTTGGTGGCGAAGCTGCTGTGGCCTCTGATGCTGCAGGCGGCAGTGTTTTTCGGCATTGGCGCTTAAGTATTTGTGTACACAGACAGCGCACTGTCGGGTAACAGGATACGCAAGCTGACAGTGATGACGACAGGCGAGTCAAGCGAAATCAAGCAAGAGAGCAGCAGCAAGTGGAGGAGTGGGCGGGGTTGGCGCAAAGCCTTTTGATTGAAGTAGCAAATAATTTCGATGAAAATCGAAAATATTTTCCAGAAGCGATTTAACAGCTAAACACAAGGTTCATACTTTACTATTTATATATATGAAAATGTCTAATAAAATGTAGGCATGCTTGGAGTGTTTGTGTGTGTATGTATGCTCCTGTCGTCGAAGTTGATGTTCAGTTTATGCTTAAAGTGGGGAGACATGCAGATAAGTGCTGCTTGTGCTTCAAACTGGCATCGAATATGCCAAGTTTGATTTGAACGCACACCACTACACACACACACAACACACCCACTTGAATTTCTTATAAAGCAAAGTAAATACAATCGCATAAGCCGATCAGCACACACACACGCACAAATTTGTGACAACAACTATTGAAGGCGTCGAGTAAACGAATGAGTAAAAATTAGAAAGCACAAAATGTTACTCATACGCAGGGTACACCCATGATAAACATATTCATGTTGCTATAAATGTATCTCTGCCTGTACTGATAAGCGAAATTTTTTTAAACGCACTTCAAATCAGCGCACACACGCATTATCGCCTTACGCTTAGCCCCACACGTCAACACTGTCAGCCGGTAGCCGGAAATGAAAGCCATGCGAGCGAAAAAGGCTGTGTGTATATTATCTGTGGACTTCGACGTAGAAGCAGAAAAGTGTTGACTTTGTGCTTACACGCTGCCATTATTTTTGACTTTCTTTCCGAAATTTCCATTTGTTTGCATTATTCGCTTCATCCTCGCTCTGTTGCTTTATACTCGCACACTTGATGCTTATCAGACGTTCGTCAGTTGGATACTTCCGCTATATTGACAAACCCACAAGTGGGTTAGGCAGTTAACAGTATATAATTTCACACATATACGCACATACATATGTGGCACTGTGACAGTGAGCAGGGCAACGTAGGTATAATATATGAAGCACAGAAGATTTTTTACACACGCGCTTACTGCTGCTATCATATAACCTCGTGTGTGCTGTAGAGTTCAAAGTTTGCCTCCGTATCCATATTTGTTGTTAATTTATGTACGGCTATGTTTGCTTTGATTGACATTTGTTAGATATATAATTTATTGGTTTTTCGATACTATTAAGCGTTGTTGTAGTTGTTTGTGTATATACATTGTAATAAAATAGTGGTTTCCTTCGAATTAAATTTCAATTTGTTTTAGTGGCTTAGTAATCGCTAATATGTTGTAAACTTGGATTTTTGTAGTACGATTTGTAAGACAATATTGGTAAACTGAGTGTTTTGTTTTTGTAAATTTTATATTAGCAAATTTTTTACTGTTTAGTAATTAATTTCTGCTGTTTTATAGCCCTGAACGGTTAAGTTCGACGATATTTTTGTATCTTCTCTTATTTCGAACTACACGTTTACTTCACATTTCATTATATGATACTTCTAGCAAGAAACCAGTTCCAGATCATAGATCATTCAAATTAACGTATGCTTCAAATCTCTTACTGTTACAGAGGTTGACTTCAGAGATGATAAATACTTGAAAAAATATGATCTGATTTGTTACGTGTGCAGAACAATGTTTCATACATCTTATCTATGGTTTCTAAAATCTTTTATGAACTTTTCATACTCAACGTAGAAGACGTATATTAAGGAAAATATGTGAATACTTTGCGGAATCAGCTGCGATCTCATAGAAGTATATTGCGTATGCTGGTGGCACGTTAGGATTCCGTGTTGCTTTAAGACGTAGTATAGCCTATTTTCATTAAATATATTGAAGTATAGATAAAAAGTGAACAATAACAATTTTTTATCATCTCACAAATAATCTCTGGAATCCTTTTGTAATTTGATTTTGGATAATCACTTGCAAGTTATCAACACTTTTATGGGGACTCTTACCTTATGAAACTGGAAAAAATTGGTGAATTTGTCGACCTATTAAATAAATCTTCCTTTGATAAATGCATATGTACACATGCTACCAGCAAACCAACCTTGAATTATTATATAGAAGCCGGTGATATTTGAATTTAAAATTTCGAATGATTTGTTCAAGGATGAGCACAATAAGAAAATAATTATTCCATATTAAATATATATATTTCTTAAAATAAAAATATTTTAATGAAAGAGGCAAAATACCATTCCACAAATGTGAGAAAAAGTTTTCAACCCATAAAACAGCCTATCCAAGTAACTACGTAACTGAGACTGCCTACCATTATTGAGTTTGTGGGTGTGTTCGTGCTGTATATTTGCTCAAGTATGAGTTACTTTGATATAATTTCTGATTTTTTTCTCCTCTCGCTCACATATACTTTGTGAATTCCATTTAAAATGCTTCACTATTGTTTAATGTAGCAAAGGGTAATGTACGCGAATAATAACGGACTGATAGCGCGCACACGCACTCTTACTCATTACACACACATATATATGTACATTGAAATGAACTCAAAGCGACAGCGGGAAGCTGCTACATACTTACTCTGATATACGGCATGCGGAGCCCATTATATTTAGGGCTTTGTGCAACTAAATTACATTTCCACTGTTCACGCGACTGTTGCAGTTTCGAGTGTCGTTAATGGCATACAGAAATATATATGAGTGTGTGTATACACTCATACTTACTTACTTAGAAAACATATACTCGCGCTTTAATACATCCACAGAAATGCACTGTTGTGTATCGGTTGGCAAAGACGACTGGCTTTTATGTACTTTATGTTACTTTATTCGTAATTACAGTTAGCTGGATGAAGGCATAATAGAATTTTAATTAATTCTCAACAAAAGTCAAATAAGAAGGGAACTTAGCTACGAGGTTATTTGTTTGGTTTGCAGTAATTTTGATTTATCATATGAAATACGAAATTTAATTCCAAATACAATAAGTGTTAATCGTTTAAGTATTAACTTGTGAGTTCTGCAAACTTTCTGATAGCAGAAGTAAAGAAAACACAAGAGCAGAAAGAAACAATAAGAGTAAAGTTAAAATACCAAGAAAATTGTATGAATCCAATTAATATACTATACATACAATTGTGGAGAGCTTTAAGAAGTTAAAACGACAATTTGTTAAGAAAAAAATTAATAAAAAATAATTTAAAAATTTCAAATCAAAAATATATACGGGGAGTCACTAAACCTTTCATATATTTTTGAACAGAGTTGCCGCCTACCAGAAAATCTTTGATCCACAATTTTATAAAACAGATACAAGAGGTCATATAGTTAAATATATGTGCATACAGCATATATAAAATTATGAATTTATGAATTTAATAAATTTAATGAATTTAATGAATTTATGAATTGGTGAATTTGATGAATTTATGAATTTATGAATTTATGAATTTATGAATTTATGAATTTATGAATTTATGAATTTATGAATTTATGAATTTATGAATTTATGAATTTATGAATTTATGAATTTAATGAATTTAATGAATTTATGAATTGGTGAATTTGATGAATTTATGAATTGGTGAATTTGATGAATTTATGAATTGGTGAATTAATGAATTTATGAATTTATGAATTTATGAATTTATGAATTTATGAATTTATGAATTTATGAATTTATGAATTTATGAATTTATGAATTTATGAATTTATGAATTTATGAATTTATGAATTTATGAATTTATGAATTTATGAATTTATGAATTTATGAATTTATGAATTTATGAATTTAATGAATTTAATGAATTTATGAATTGGTGAATTTGATGAATTTATGAATTGGTGAATTTGATGAATTTATGAATTGGTGAATTAATGAATTTATGAATTTATGAATTTATGAATTTATGAATTTATGAATTTATGAATTTATGAATTTATGAATTTATGAATTTATGAATTTATGAATTTATGAATTTATGAATTTATGAATTTATGAATTTATGAATTTATGAATTTATGAATTTATGAATTTATGAATTTATGAATTTATGAATTTATGAATTTAATGAATTTAATGAATTTATGAATTGGTGAATTTGATGAATTTATGAATTGGTGAATTTGATGAATTTATGAATTGGTGAATTAATGAATTTATGAATTTATGAATTTATGAATTTATGAATTTATGAATTTATGAATTTATGAATTTATGAATTTATGAATTTATGAATTTATGAATTTATGAATTTATGAATTTATGAATTTATGAATTTATGAATTTATGAATTTATGAATTTATGAATTTATGAATTTATGAATTTATGAATTTATGAATTTAATGAATTTAATGAATTTATGAATTGGTGAATTTGATGAATTTATGAATTGGTGAATTTGATGAATTTATGAATTGGTGAATTAATGAATTTATGAATTTATGAATTTATGAATTTATGAATTTATGAATTTATGAATTTATGAATTTATGAATTTATGAATTTATGAATTTATGAATTTAATGAATTTAATGAATTTATGAATTGGTGAATTTGATGAATTTATGAATTGGTGAATTTGATGAATTTATGAATTGGTGAATTAATGAATTTATGAATTTATGAATTTATGAATTTATGAATTTATGAATTTAATAAATTTAATGAATTTATGAATTGGTGAATTTGATGAATTTATGAATTTATGAATTTATGAATTTATGAATTTATGAATTTATGAATTTATGAATTTATGAATTTATGAATTTATGAATTTATGAATTTATGAATTTAATGAATTTAATGAATTTATGAATTGGTGAATTTGATGAATTTATGAATTGGTGAATTTGATGAATTTATGAATTGGTGAATTAATGAATTTATGAATTTATGAATTTATGAATTTATGAATTTATGAATTTATGAATTTATGAATTTATGAATTTATGAATTTATGAATTTATGAATTTATGAATTTATGAATTTATGAATTTATGAATTTATGAATTTATGAATTTATGAATTTATGAATTTATGAATTTATGAATTTATGAATTTAATGAATTTAATGAATTTATGAATTGGTGAATTTGATGAATTTATGAATTGGTGAATTTGATGAATTTATGAATTGGTGAATTAATGAATTTATGAATTTATGAATTTATGAATTTATGAATTTATGAATTTATGAATTTATGAATTTATGAATTTATGAATTTATGAATTTATGAATTTATGAATTTATGAATTTATGAATTTAATGAATTTAATGAATTTAATGAATTTATGAATTTACGGACTTGTTAAATTAAGAAGTTTAGAATATCAGAAAATTCAATGATTTCAATTAGTTTATGAAAGATAGTTTATTGATTTTTAGAATCACATTATTCTGTAAAAATAAATATTTAATTTTATTATACTTTTGGTAATACGCATCCATTGTATTTGCAATAGCTGGATTTCCAAAATAAAAATTAAATATAAATTCAATAGGCGAACGGGATATCATACACTTGTTTGGATACGAACGACACAGTAGAGAAATGGTCGCCATTGTGCCATTGTATTTGCATTTGAATGGTTTTTCCTTGATTCGAATTCGATTTGTATTCAAATGGAAAGTGTGCATGCGTGTAAATGTTCATGTATGAGGGAGTACGAATCTTAGCTTATTTACATATGTGAGCTATATCTGTTGATGTGAGCGAAATCTCAAGTCTCTAGCCTGTTATAATTTTTTGCGGTTTGTATGTGTGTGGATAAACGAGTATTGTGCTCGCAGGAGAGGCATATTTTTAAACCACACATGCCATTCTAAGCGACACCATCTTTTGTGATGGCTTTCATGACTGTTTGTGGCGTGATAATTTCCGTTATCAATTACAACAACAAAAACTGTCATTGTGACAAGAATGTGGCATTGTCAAAATGGCAAGTCACATATGAGGCAATATAATTTTGTTGGCTTAGACACGCTTGAGTATAGAAATGTCTGCTTTGAGCTGCAGCATGTGCTCTGAGGCACAGTTGGGCCATTAAGGATATTCGGTTTAGTATCTATGCCAGCAGAATGCTTAGTGATTTCATTTTTCAAATTAGGTGCAGTCAACATTTTTAGGAAGTCACATTGCAGTTTTTAGATTTTTTTTACTCTCAGCTATATATGCATTTGTTAATTTAATTGTGTGCTCCTCTAGGATGCTGTTACTGAAAGCTAAGTGCTTTTGCTAAACGTGTCTATCTTGCTATTTCATGGATCTAGCGAAATTTTAGTAATTGGAATTTTAATCAAAATTGAATGTACCTTCATGTCGTACTTGCATGAGCATTTTGACGCATTTTGGCCATTCAAATTTCATACCATCTGTATTGTCGAAATTAAAGTGCGTAATAAAAGCGAAGATACACAAAAGTAGGCAAAACATATTAATCTATACACATATATTAGATATTCCAATTTTATGAGAGAGACAATAATATTATTTGAAGTAACCAAAAATTTCAATCTTTAACAATTTGTAAACTTTTTTTTTCTCAGAACATTTCACTCAAATTAATTTTTTAAATATCATTAATTTTTTTGCCGATTTCTTAACTACTTATCTAGCTTTTTCGAATCTCCTTTTTTCTAAAATTACTTACTTTGCAATTAATTTCTTTGTTTCTCGCAAAATTATCTCTTTGAAGATTTATAGAAATTAAACTAGGCAAAAAAATTATTTAATAAAAAAAAACTAAAATTTTTAATACTTCTCATCTTTTTAGCCTACAACACGTCATTTGACATCAATTCCAAGATACTATTTAAATATACTACATATTTTTAAAAACATGACCGGCTGTCACATGTCCCTTTTCTCCAAATCAATTTTTTTTAAAGCTTTATTCTTTTTTTATCGCTAATTGTTTGAAATATAGTTTTTAGTCGGCGCATTCGCGTCTTGGCTCCCACGTCACTGTTGACAGTCATAACTTCGAGGTCGTAGATAATTTCGTATACCTGGGAACCAGCATCAACAACACGAACAATGTCAGCCTCGAAATCCAGCGCAGAATAACTCTTGCCTACAGGTGCTACTTTGGACTTAGTAGGCAATTGAACAGTAAAGTCCTCTCTCGGCGAACCAAAATCAAGCTCTACAAGTCGCTTATCATTCCCGTCCTGCTTTATGGTGCAGAAGCCTGGACGATGTCAACATTAGATGAGACGACACTAGGAGTTTTCGAGAGGAAAATTTTGCGCAAGATTTATGGTCCTCAGAACATTGGCAACGGCGAATACCGCAGATGATGGAACGATGAGCTGTACGAGTTATACGACGACATTGACATAGTTCGGCGAATAAAAAGACAGCGGCTACGCTGGCTAGGTCATGTTGTCCGAATGGACGAAAACACTCCAGCCCTGAAAGTGTTCGATGCAGTACCCGCCGGAGGAAGCCGAGGAAGGGGAAGGCCTCCACTCCGTTGGAAGGACCAGGTGGAGAGCGACCTGGTTACACTTGGGATCTCCAACTGGCGCCGAACTGCGAAGGAGAGAGAGAGGTGGCGCACTATCGTCAATTCGGCTATAACCGGCTAAACGGTTGCAACGCCAATCACATACACAATTGTTTGAAATATAGTTACAAAAAAATATATCTATAAAAATTTGTATGTAAATGAAACTTATATTGCTTATAAATTTTTATATTTTTGTTAGCTTACAACACGTCTTTTAAAGATAACTTTCGAACACCGTTTAAATTTTCCACTCCTTTTCAAAAGTATGTCCAGCTGCCGAATGTCCTTTTTCTCAAAACTAATTTGCTTTGAAAATTTTAGCTGTTTGCCACCTGAGCGCACTTCTGCTATTTATTTACATAGTGTTGCCGATATATTGCTGTACACATGCGCAGCTCACTTGATGCCAAAAACTGTGCATAATCACTGTTACTATGAAAAACATTTATTTAAATTCTCCCAGCAACTGCGCAACCAACGAAATGGTATTTTATCTGCCTCGCTTGTTGCATGCCATGATACGCTTGGACAAATCGGACGTGCTGGCAACACCAGTGCGTTGGAAAATAATTAAAATTGCCTTCAGCTAAAAGCTCATCGCTTCAAAATTGCACTCGCTAGTTGTTTTTTCTGTTTTTGTGGTATGCAGAAGTTTCGATGGCTATCACCAAAACCGAACGTTGTTCGTGGTGTTTTCTGTAGTTTCTGCAATTAAGTGGCAAAGTGTGGCTCTAATTGTTGATGTATGTGTGTGTATGTGTGCGCGTGTTTCAAATGTTGTTTTTGCTGTTTTTGGCTGACTTGCTTGATTCGTAGTTGCTGTCGTTGGCTGTTATGTCTGCTTCCGTACACCCACAACCATTTTACCAAACACACGCATTCACACAAGCGTTAGTGTACACTACTCACGCTTCAGCGCAACGGCAAATGAGAAAAGTTTATGCGCGCTCCTTTGGTTTGGCTTGGGTTTTGCCTTTGGTTTGGGTGTTGCTCTAATTTCAAAGTTATTGGCTCATTGCAGTTGATGGCTGCCGAACGCGTTGCTTGACTGGCGTACCGACACACCCGCACACATAAATGTTGAAATTTGTGTGTTAAAAAAATAAAGTAGTATTCAAAATGAAGAAAATCGAAAATAACTGGCGTACATACGCTGACTCATGTACAGAGCGGCATGCATATAAAGGTTCGGTGCACAGTGGTGCATTCTCAAAATGTATAAATTGATAAAAATTTAAAGATGTTGCTGCGTAGCTTTAAGTTTTCATATAGCAGCTTTATGAGTGTAAATTTACAAGAAATATAAATTTGTCATTAATTATGATTTTTAAGATATCTAATAAATAAAGATAACCTCAAAAGTATATTATAAATGGTAAAAAATACTATTTTTTTTAATAATTTGACAAGGCAAAGCTTTTATAAGCAAACTCTTGAAAAAGACCTGTATCGGCATGATGTGAAATGCATAACTTCAAACTAAAGTTGAATATAAACTAAAGTTGAATAAAACCTAAACTCACCTTTTTGAAAACACCGATAAATCAAATAAATAAAATATTATTAATAATTTCTAACAAAATCAGTTTCTGACCATCTAGAATATATGTAAATAGAATATAAAAAAAAATTTAACAAAGAAATTAAAAAAAAAATTTATCTGAAGAAAATTCCACTGTGCGTCACAGTGACGCCGCCGTCAACATCGTAGACGTCCAACAAACCGGAAGTGTGTATTGGAAAATGTGTGTGGTTTTTCTGCGTACAAACATTGTTTCCACATTCTTGCCGATTTTTTTTTTACGAAAATCATTACACTGGTGCTTTTTTCTCCACGCAAGGCGTCGCCAAAAAACACTCGCAACATTGGCCGTAGTCGCGTCTGCAGTTTATGACTGTATATTATTATTATTTTGCGCTGTTTTATGTGTTTATTGCGCCTCATGCGCGAAAGTCCATGCGCATTTGCATGACACACAGCGACATCGCACTTTTCGCGCACACTGTGGACGCATAGAGGAATTCGGTACGCAACGCAGCTGAACGATGAAACAAGAAAAAAAAAAACGACTGAAGTTGGTCGGAAGTTTCGGTCGCACAAAAATAGTCGCCCTCAATTTCATTTTGAGTGGGTAGTTGGGAAAACTGCGAAGCTCTGTGCTGAATTAAATTTAAAGTTTCCTTCTATTTCACTTAATGCTTTTGGAAATACAAAGTTTCACACTCACACACACCCACATACATACAGAGTAATTTTTAAGTGAATTACTGCGCGCAGATTTTATGGCCACTTACTTGTTGTTTTTGTTGCTGTTGGTGGGGGGTTAAATTTTAATAAATTTGCGCTGTCGATAAGTTTATTTTGAAGCACGATTTGTATGGTAAATTGCATAAGTTCGGAGAAAAACGTTAATGAAAGTCCGTAATGGAAGTAATAATCGCTTTTACTCGTATTTGAGTCGAGTGGTTACTTGAAGTAGTTCAGCTTGAAGTAGCCACACGTGCAGTTAATAGTTAAAATGGCGCTCATTCCAAAAGGAACTGTAATCCTTTGAAGCCATAAATATATATTTTTTTAGGGAATTTTTATACTGTTTTCATTTTGGATTTTATACAGTTTTTTGAGGACTCTAGTCTTACAATATAATTTAGTTATGGGGATTCCTCGAAATAAATGAGATAGAACGTGATTACCAAATACAATATGTGGCACCTTTGATATGCTCTCTTGAATGACTGCTGAACTCAGAGAGCTTTTTTCGTATTCTGAGATGACCTTGAACTCGAGAAGAAACTGAAGATGAGATCAACCGACGCAGACGGTTCCAAAAAGGTTGGTTATGTAGTTTCGAAAGAACTGTTATATAATTTGGGTTAAGTTCCAGAAACCGAAAGAGCTCGCGAAGCAAGATGATATCCATAAATATACAATCAAAGAATTTGGTTATTTAGAGAACTTGACGTGAAAAAGGACCTACCATATGGCATCTGTTGCCGGAATTATGTTCACGTAGTAAAAAAGGAAACATTCTTAAGCTTTCTACGTGGTTACTCAACTTGAATATTCTAAAATACTCAAGATACAGGCTCTCAGAGAGTCAAAACACGAATCCAGTGACGGATACTTTTTAGTATGTGATCTTAATTTCAGCAGAGAACGTGTCGTCCGCATCAGGATCAATAAACCATTCTAGTCAGTGAAGCCGTTTAAGACAGCTGGCTTTCTGGGCTTGATAAAACATAGATCACCCATTAAAATAAACCTTGGGGGCATGAATCTTCATCTAAGAGAGGCAAAATGGGAGTAAGTGGGGAATAATACTTTATATGGATAAGTGTCGTATTGACGCGAAAGAGACACAAATACCGACAAGCATTGTTTAATTTCGATCTAAACCAATACACAGTAGGCTATCTGAGTTCTAAGAACTATACTCATCTCAACTTAACCACTTCATAAACTCAAACATACAGCAACACTAAATAAATCCTTTCACTAGAATTACACTAGTTAAAGTATAAGCCTTTCACGAAGTATACAATTTAAAAAGCTTTCAAATCACTGCAAAATCCTGCAGAAATAATAAAAAACTTATTTTAAATGCAAAGCCAACACCCAGCTCTCATTACGAATTCATAAAACCTCAGCCTTTTGCAATTCAATATGGCGACAGAGTAGCTACTGAATGCGCTGTATGCATTGTATGCGACACTGTCCTTGTATGTGTAGGTGTAGCATGTCGTTAAATCAAATGCTAAAAAAATGTCCAAACGAAGCGTAAAATATAGTCGACTAACAAAGCAATGCGAAACGGTGAGGTGAAATATGAAAGCCGGAAGGCAGTGAAATTTTTCGGCATTTGCAAAAACTCAGACACAGGTAAACGCCTTCGAGCAGTCAAATCTGGCGTGAACGCAAGAACAACAACACAACAAGCGCGCTTTTATATGCAATTTGCCAAACGAAGCAAATCAAACTAAACGAACACACCAACTAACGAGCAACTATTTACTGCGCAGACCCTGCAGCAGTCAGGGGATGTGGCTGCGATTGAGAATTTGAGTATTTGGAATATTTTTTTGTAACTCTAATACGTAAGCGATTGCAATTTTTCGAAACGAAACTAATCTATCTCTGCGAACATATTGTTTTATTTTGTTCCTATACTATTAATTTTTTATTTGAAATCGATCGATTAGTTAGTCTTTAAATTTCAAGTTTTTGTTATACTCTCGCAACAAAAGTTCCTAATAGAGTTTATAGTTTTGTTCACATAACGGATGTCTGTCCGTCCGTCCGTTTGTCCGTCCGTCTGTGCAAGCGAAAACTTGAGTAAAAATGGAGATATCTTGACGAAACTTGATACAAATATTTCTTGGGACCGTGAGAGGGTTGCTTTTCGAAGGCGAAATCGGTGCACTGCCACGCCCACAAAATGGCGAAAACCGAAAACACTTAACGTGTCATAACAAAGCTATAAATAAAGTTATAAAATTCAAAGGATCGCACTAGGATGGGACATATTTGGATGTGATTTTTTTTTGGGAAGGGGGCGGGGCCACGCCCTCAAATAGGTTTTTGAATGTATCTCGCAAACCAATAAAGCTATATAAACAAAATTCTCTACAGTCGTTTCCCTTACGTAGCCCATCATACACCATGAAAATAGTGGAAATCGGATAATAACCACGCCCACCACAAAGGTTATGTTGAAAAGTCAGAAACCCTAAATTTTGCAGAAGAAATGGCAGACGGAAGCTGTACTCAGATTTACAAAATGGAAAATGGCGTCGCCCACTTATGAGTCAAAAACCAAACCTCAGGAACTGCTTGACCGATTTCAATAAAATTCGGTATATATCAGTTTCTTGATGACAACTGTGAATGTGGAAAATATATATATAACGAACCAATGAAGATAGCGTAACAAAACTTTTTTCAACTACTGTATGTGATTTTTTTTTGTTGCCCGGATATCAAACATGAAGAACTCAGTGCCTAAGGGTAATTTTTCACCGAAAATATAGGTAATTCTCTAAATAAATTGCGAGAGTATAAAATGTTCGGTTGCACCCGAACTTAGCCTTTCCTTACTTGTTTATTTTAATTGTGTTATAAAAATATTTTTCTTCTATTTATACAAGTGATGTCAAGACAAGAGCTCTGCGCTTCTCAGCTACAGGCAAACATTAAAGATATCTTCAAATACCTTCCAGTGTATTTCCGAAAAGCTTGATATGAAATTCTCTGGTAAAACCTCTTCTTAAGTCAAATGCTGAGTAGCAACTACTGTTGGAATAAATAATAACGCTTTCATTATGAAGTTCCGCGCTCGGAACTAACTAAGTGATGGTTACACCTCAACTCGTTAATATCTGACTTTTTACTCTGACTCACGTGCACAATGTACTTATATTATCCATAGACATCTCTTGTTCTCTGCTGGCACTTAAAGTCGTGACATTAATGTATACAACCTTTTTTTTATTTTCTGTTCCACAACTTTTGTCTGGAAACTACGTGTTTGCCTCTTGAGGGAATTTTTGTGGCGTCACTGTCATTGCAACGCCAGCAATGCATCACCATCCAACAATTGAGTGCAACTATTTTTTTTTTTGTTAAATGACCAATTTCGCCTTTGTATTTTTTGCGATCTTTCTCCAACTGCTTACTTTTCATTGCTCCCTGCTGCTTGTGCTCTCTCCCATCCGCTAGTGTCGTACACCTTTTCATCGGTGACTGCAGCGTATTATCACTGGCGAAGTAGCGCGACTGCATGCCGCAGGTGAATGTGCGAAAAAAAGAGAATAATAATAAACTTGCGAAAAAAGTACGTGAGAAATGAGCACAAAAATTCACAAGGAAATATGCAAATTGGAAGTGGTTCAAGCTGCCAGCAGAAATGAAGAAATGGACAGTGGAAACCAGTGTTGTATTATTTTCTTTCTTTTTTTTATGAAAACATCTGCAACGCTGGTTGCCAACTCTGCAAACGGATTTTAAATAGAGGGGGAAAATGCATTCTTCTATCTTATATGAATGTGAGAATTATGTCAAGCAGTGGGCGGTAAGGGTGAGGGCTGGTGAGCTGTTGATTGAATATTTTAATTTCGGGTTTTATTATTTATGAATATGGCTGGGCATATACTAATGACACGTGAAGGTATTGGAATTTTATATGAGGTGGTCGATGTGGTTGTCGACGGCTAATAGTATAACACAGGTGAGAATTACAAATGGCAGAATGTAATCACATATGAATTTAATACTTTTGTGATAAAGGTTAAGGAAGCATTCTGGGAGACCTAACTTTGTGAAGAAATTGTATTCCATTTAGCGTTCGAATAGTGCGGGTTCAAGCCTTTCTCGCCCTGCATGCCTCACCTATACATACAATATTTTCGAAACTGTTATTCGTTAATATATTTCCTAATTTATACCGTATTTATTTTACGGTATCTTCAGCTCAAAAGTAAAATTGGTATACATAATTTGACTTCTGCGGTACCATACTTTTTTCAAAATCAATTTTAAGAACTACAGCCAATGCATCATTGAAAGCAAAGAAATGGAGAATCCAGATCTTCAAATTACAAAATATTTAATGTATTTTTCATCTCTTCCATCGATTGCGAAGAGTTTAAATAGGAGCAAGTTTAGAATGAAGGCCTAAATTAAATTCCTTTCTAATACAGTAGCTATGCCAATGTATTTGCGCTTTGGCGACCTTGTTCATATTGATAGTAATATTAGTTTTCGATAGATTTGTAAATAATATTCTCAGACAATTCTGAAAATAGTACTGTCTCTGTAAACCAACGTAGAATCTTTTTATGAATGTAGAAGAATATATGTATGAATGAACGAATTATTGGATTATGGAGTAAAGTTATTCTTCGTTCTATTTATATTGTAAAAGGTAGTGTCATGATAATGTGCCTTTAAAGACCTCCAGTCGGAAGATATATGTTGCGAAAAGTTGATATTTTGACTTTGTTTATTAGATACGGCAATAGAGGAATGGTCGATAGTCTCATTCAATGCCAAGATTAAAAACAGTTGGTGGTATATACCACTTAAAAAGTAGAAGAAAAACTTGAATAATTAGCTTGCGCTTTACAAGAGAACTCAGTAAATAGAGAAGTAAAAAAGAAGAAGAAATTATTAAAGGAAGTACTTGCTTTGATTGTGTGCAATTATATATTTAAGTAACTATAACAATATCTGCATACTCAATCATCATACTAAATATCACTTATTTTATAGACAAATAAATTTGGCTTTAATTTAAAAATCATGTCACAAATTGGCCATGAATTGCATCCAAATGAACGTATTGTTAGCACAATTATTTTCAAATGAATAAATAAAGCGAGGTAGAGAATAAATCAAGGCAAGCGAAATTGAATTTGCTAGTAATGCTATTTATTCGATTAGCTGCAGCAAATTCGAGACACAAATAATAAATATTTGTGTATGTTTGTAGCGACGTATGCAAAGTCACTAATCAACCAATACAGACGGCACATAAATTTATATATTTTTCATATCATTTTCATTTTTCTTTTTCTCTTCTTTTAGATTTTTTTTTTTTGATAGCTCAAAGAGCAAACGACTGAAAATTTGCCAAATAAATATGGCGTGTAATTTGCTTCCTTCACCTTCGAATTATTTAATATTTACACACATACATACACATAAACCAAACTACCGTTGTTGACAGTAACTGTAGTCTACGGCATTGCGCAATCAATTGCAAATTTGCCGCACATCCTATTGAATGGACTGTGGCATACAGTTAGCCAGGCGTCGAGAAAGGGTTCAATTGAAAGGAGCACATGAAAATTATCAAAATCAATTTTTGTTGTAATTTTTCATTGACTTTCAATATTTCAATGCTCCGACAGTTGTTAACACTTTCTAGATAAATTCAGCGCCGTCTGTTTCTTGAGAAGCAAGCATTTATATTATTTGTAGGGCTAAGAGTGTGTGGGTGTGTGCACTTCTTATATATTTAGTATGCCTGAATTATGTTTCACTTTTATCCAGCGACAGACCAATTTGACGCGACTAAATTGATTTTCATCCCTCTTTTCATTTTGTGTTTTTTGTTGTCTACATCGTACTCGTGTCGCTTGTGTCAGCAACATTTCTTCTTGAACGGTTCTTGTCAAATAACGGCAAAAGTTATGGTCTGTAAGATATTTGCTGCTGTAAATAAATAATAGCTATTGTTTATTGTCTCATGCTACTAAGCGTGCACAATTTCTCTTTTCTTCTCTTAACATCTGTAGAAGACGTCTACTAAAACGTATTATTACATTATGAGAGGAGCATGATGAGTAATCTTGTTTGGACACGAAAGAGAAGAAATTTAATATAATGTTGTTAATATGTAGGATTTTAAATATTTGTAATAAATCAGTTTCAATATATTAGACTTTAGATATAAACTGTCTGTGGTATATTATATCGTCTCTGAACTATATATCCGGGACTAATAAAGTCTCCAGATCAGATCGGATATAAATTTATATGACAGGACCATTTTCGACTAATATTTTTTGGAATACTTGAAAAGGTCTTTATGAATCCTCGTATATGACCAATTCGATATCACTTCTTTCGAGGGATTCGCAAGTTGTATTTTTACCTTAAGATATAAAGTGTAGTAATGGCAACATTTTAGTCTCTCTAGATAATACTCGTATATATTATTATTGAAATATACAATTAAGTGAAATTTAGTCTTTTGAAACCTCTATTGATTTCGTTTATCCTGTTATGTTACCAACCTTATAGTTTCATTATGCTGTTATGTTCGGTAGTTCACCAAAATCAAAAGACTCGCTGGATGTTTCATATCGAGGATCGTTAAATCAAAGTTTGCCTTCGTAAAGTTCAAAAGCTTCAAAATCTCAAATATGTTCTAATGAATCTTCTATTAAATTTGAGAATCTAGTTAGTTAAAAATCTCGTATAATTTATTATCATTCTGGCTTGATTGCTGAAGAGCTCAAAATAGTTTAAGAAAATTGCCTAAAATTGATTCAAAAGCTTTTAAAGCTTGGAAGATGCGGTTTGGAGTTTGCAGATTATTTATTTTTTATTACCTTTTAGTAAGAAAACAAAGTTTAAAAGACACATGTAACATACAATTAATTTGCTAATTATTGAGCTGACGTCAGCCGCCAGCTAAGAGTACATCTCACGGTTAAGTCTGATTAGGACCGACAAACTGCGTATTTGTGTACAACAAAGCAGAGAGATTAAAATAAATGAATTACAACAAATTGGTGAATGTAATTTTAATAAAACACACAGAGTAGAACAACATTCTATTGCTTACATAAGTTTGCAATAACAAAAGGTATATGCAACCATTATCCGATTTAGATAGTAGACGATGATGGATGGTAGATGGTTTTGGTCATTTGACTTAAGGTAAACACGAGCGCCTTTGGCAGATTCCTTGTGTGCATTTGGTAAATTCCATTCCAAACTAAATTCCTTTGCTACATATGTATATTATGTTATGCAATCTAGCAGAATGTACGAGGCCACCAAAAGGAATGTTTAGGTTTTTGTGGTTTTTAATGAAACGAATCGTTATTGGGTAGGTCACATACGCACGAAGTGTGGGGGTGTGTTGTTCAGTGGTTCGTATGTGACTTACTACTTTCCATTTCTCATGCAGTGAGTACGTGTGCAACATTATAATACCGTGGGGATATGCTTTGTGAGAAACAGTGCATAAATATGTACAAGCACGTAGTCAAGTTCAAATGAGAGGAGGCGGAGTACAGTGCCACATATTATGTATAACATATATGCAATATAAATGGAAATTATTATCACATAAACATATATATATAAATTTAGTAAACTCTTATGGGTAGATAATCTGCAGAGAAATGAGAACTAAACCAACATGTATGTAGTTCAGTAGAAATGTGATTAAATTATTTTGTGAGAGATGATAGCAGCAAAAAGTATGCATAACCTTTAAATAAGGATATCTTTAAAAATGTAAAGATTTGGAGCAGTTAATTTTTATTATCATTAGATATAGCAATTTATAAGGAAATTACAAAGGAGTGTGTATTTTTTTAATTCTTAAGGAGCAGACGCAAAAATTTATAAGCTTCATGATATATTCTAGGTTAGGATTACGGAGAAAATCTATCATGGAAATTTGCTACGTTGTCTATCTTTAACCCTTAAGTTTAAAGTTTTATAATGGTTGTAATTGACTATTGTCTATGTCATAGAATCTTATACCATTCTAAACCCTGCTAACGGTCATATATGTATGTTATTACATACATCCAATGAACATTGGGATTTAATATTCGCATATTATTAGTCAGATAAGACTGGATATGCTGGAAAAAGTGGTGCGTCAGAGTTCCGTAACACTAAATGCCATAAAAATACAAAATAATAAATCTAAATATTATTATTAAAAATATCAACAATAATAATAAATATCACGAAATACCCTTTATTTATATATGATATAATGAAAATTGCTGATATTTTTTAAGTTAGTCAAAAAGCTATAATACGTAGCTTTTGGAAAAGTGCGAAAAAAATTAATTTTTTTGTAGAGTATTTTCAACAAATTTAAGTTCGTTGTCTCTTTATTTACATATACTTATATATGAGTATATGCCATGCCACACACATCCGCAAGCACCTTAATTACAACGCACTAGATATAAGTATAAATAAACTTTCACTAAAAGCCCAAATACATGTAGTTTCCAGTAACCTTACATATACATACGTACAATTAAGATGTATTAGCTATATATGTATGTATTTACTTTCGTACTACTTTAATTCCTCATATGCATACGCTTAAGTGTGTAAGCCGGCTGTCGACTTAGTCATACACAGTCACACGCATACACATGCATGTATGCGTGTGTATTTACATTTACCTTATACGAAACTAAATTGCCAAAGTGCTTAAGTCTTATTTGACGCATCTTACACACTTCAACACCCCGCACATGCCTTTTTTCGCAACTTTCAACGCTAACACTGCTCGCACTAGCAACAACCTTACTGGTTACCTGAACATGTGTGCCCGCCTCATGACACTTGCACTGGAAATTATCATCAATTTTAAGCCTCCTAGGATATTTAGGATTAAATAGCTTAGTGTGAAACATAGAAAAGGTGAATAAAAGTGAAGATAACGGAAACGTGAAAGTTTTCCAACATCCGATGCTTTGCATTAACGGTAAAACTTTACTTATTGCCTATTTTTCGGTAGAGTACCACGTACAAACTCTCTGTTTCACATACGAGTACACTCACGCACTCATTGATGAAGCTTTTAAATACTTAAGTACATAAGCAGTAGAAAGTTGATGGAATTACATATTTGTTTTACTTAAATATCAATAGAGTGAAATTTAGGAGTAGTTTTAGTTTAGTTTCGGGGGGTGGCTATAGATTTAGGTGCTCTAATGCTTCTGGGGCTTTTTTCCTTAATTGGTAGTTGTAGTTTCGCTAAGAATTATGTAATGTGCAAATTTTTAAAGCTCATCTAAGAAAAGGTCTTTTTTGATAATTCTCAAATCAAACAAATCGGTCGGATCCCACGATCAATACGGTTATCTAAGAGTAATGTATATTTACAGAGAGAGGGAGAGAGATGACAACTTTATCATAAAGTCCATCAATCGTTCAAAGCCAACTTGGAACCTTTATATCCCGTTTTTGTTGGATATAAACAATACCTCCATAAGAACCAGACCAATTTGTAAAAAACACCCTATTCAAAATAGCCTTCAAAATACAAGCTTCTTCAACTAGCTCCTACTGCTTCTACGCCTATCTCTCATTTCTCTTATTATACTTTTAGTTGACTTCGTTTTAATATTTTAGCTCCTGACCCTTTCACATCGCTCGCTACGTTCGCTCGTTCACTGAGCACTTTGCATGCGCTGAATTGTAAGCAGTTTGCGTTTATTTACATTTTTTCGGTTTTAACCTAAATTTTCGTTCTACTTCTTGCGGGCTTCCTGCCCATAGTTATATATACATTTTTGCTCCAAATTTAAAAGCAAACTTTATTTTATACACAATCCGTGTTTATTTAACTTGTGGTCATAGTCAATTACAGGTACTAAATAAATAATACAATAAAAAGCCATAACAAAGGATGGAGGTAGTCAGAAGGACTCGCAAAGTTTTTTAATTGCACGAAGTACTTGACCAATTAATGTACCAACTTTTGTTGGGAGTATAATGAAATGGCAAAAGCAACGGAAAGCATAGATTTTTTTGCACACAATTTTGAATAAGTGATTAATGGTTGGAGTGAGTGAATTGCAGTTCAACTAAATTATATGGAGAGTTTCAAAAAATGTGATGAAGGACGTAACCTTGCCATTGGCTAATTCTTGCGAGAAGTAGTTGAGTAAGTGAGAGTAGCACAATTACCCACATATAAGTACTACCGCTTACTCTTATTGAAATCATAAGGAGAATTTCTGTTTGACTTTAACAGACTATTTCTGTTTTCCCTTTTCTGCTGGAAATCTTCTTATCTCTTTCAACTTCGCTCAAAAGTGTGATTAACTCAGTTCTTTAATCCCTTCCTTTATCTTGGCTCCTACGTCACTGTTGACAGTCATAACTTCGAGGTCGTAGATAATTTCGTATACCTGGGAAGCAGCATCAACAACACGAATAATGTCAGCCTCGAAATCCAGCGCATAATCACTCTTGCCAACAGGTGCTACTTTGGACTGAGTCGGCAATTGAACAGTAAAGTCCTATCTCGACGAACCAAAATCAAACTCTACAAGTCGCTTATCCCGTCCTGCTTTATGGTGCAGAAGCTTGGACGATGTCATCATCTGATGAGACGACACTAGGAGTTTTCGAGAGGAAAATTTTGCGCAAGATTCATGGTCAGAACATTGGCAACGGCGAATACCGCAGACGCTGAGAGCAGTACGAGTTATACGACGACATTGACATAGTTCAGCGAATAAAAAGACAGCGGCTACGCTGGTCATGTTGTCCGAATGGGCGAAAACACTCCAGCCCTGAAAGTGTTCGATGCAGTACCCGCCGCACAGTGGGGCCAATGGAGATCATTTCTCGGATTAATTAAAAAAAAAATATATGAAGATCCTTCAAAACTAAGTATACTTGCTTAAAGTACACAAAATTCTACATCAGTAAACAAAAAAATAAATGTCAAATACGTAATAGTGCTTACGTAGTGAAGCTACAAACTTGACACAAAATCTATTTTTTTGTTTTTTAAAGCCGCAGATCTTTTGTACGTAAATTGTGTTTTTGTAAAGTAATTCTAAAAATTTGTAAAACTTAACCATGGAACCATCAAACTCAGGTAATAATTGAACTAGTTTGCTAAATTGTGTGTAAAGTTATAATTGCAAAAGTATGTTTTTTTGAGATTATATATATGGAGTCCAAAAAAAAATTAATTTTCTTAGTTTAAGTAGACAAAAAGTTGGTAGTTCAATTGAGTTCAGATAAGATTTAAACACCATTGGAAAGCCTGAACAATTAAATGTTATTTTAGAGAAATTTAGGTTGCGCATCAGTGCGCCTCAGAAAATATCCTCGCATTTGTAATAATATTCCGTATGCAATTTATAAATTAAATTTGCTTCTGGACTGTAGCTTGTGCGCCTAACGGTTTTGTTGTTGTTTTTGTTGTTACATTTACTGTTGTTGTTTATATTGTTGGAGTTTCGTTGCTTTTGTTGTTGTTATTTTATATTTTTATTTTTTGTTTTGTTTTAATATACCATATTTTAAGAGTCATGTGATTAAATTTTGCAGGAACATGCTCAAACGTCGTTTTTTTTACTCGCCTCAGCTTGTACAATATTTTCAATTGTGTCAGCTGTAGGACAATGGATGATAAAATCATGCATTTAAAAGAAGAGCTAAAAAAACGTACTGGTTATTCTGAAGACAACTCTCAAGTTTTCAATTAACGAATAAAAAAATTTGTATTTGAGTTTAAGAAAAAATGGAATAAGGCCCATAGAAGGGAAGATAGATTTCTATCTGATATTAATAAGAATTGGCTACAATCGTCAATTGGGTTTCCACTAGGTCAAGCATGTAAAAGAGGTCGAAAAGAAATTTCATTTAGTGACTCTAGTGATTCGTCTAAATTAAAAAAAAACTAAATTTTTAAGAGATACCACAGAGTTACCAGTTTTACTTCATGCAGCAGAAACTAAATTAAGAACAACCGGCTCCGTAGAAAAATCAAAAGCGATACGTAGTATCGTACATTTTTCACCATCAACAGCCAAAAGGTTTAACGAAAGTTTAAAGAAACCTGTAGTCAGTACAAAAATGTCTAATCTTAAAGCTCTAGCTGTCTTCGTAGAAGCTAAGCTATCTCGCTACCAATACAATGTAGTTAGACAATCTGCTCCAGATAAGTTTCCGTCATAAAACGAGAAAAAAAGTGCTATCCAGAATATCGGTGCATTACAATAAGCGAAACTTCCGCTGAAGTAAGTTTACAAGCACTATTAAACCACACAGCAGAACGATTAATACAAATTCATGAAAACCGTATTGACTCGTTAATTAACCAAAAACTCCAACTATCGGGAATTCCATTCAAGAAAGTGCAGCCGCGAAAAGTCTAATCAAGATATTCTCAATTCTTTTTTTTTAACCTCAGATCCAATAATTTCAAGCATGCGAAGATTGCCAAAAAAGAACTTTCAAAATTTACCAGAATGATGATGATGATAATGATGATGATGATGATGACGTCGACGATGACGATGATGATGTTAGTGAAGGTGACAATTATTACAATGAGAGTTTAGATACAGATGACATCGATATTAAATAAGAACTTTTTGGAATTGCTTCAATTCTATAGTAATATATAGTAAACCATTATTTTAATATTACAGCTGCATCCAAATCTTCTTAAAAACTATTTGTTGTGACTAACTGGATTTGAATAAAATATAAAATAATCAAAAATTATAAAAATAAAGCTCCAGTTAATTAATCCGAGAAATGATCTCCATTGGCCCCACTGTGCGCCGGAGGAAGCCGAGGTAGGGGAAGGCCTCCACTCCGTGGGAGGGACCAGGTGGAGAGCGACCTGGTTACACTTGGGATCTCCAACTGGCGCCGAACTGCGAAGGAGAGAGAGAAGTGGCGCACTATTCTCGATTCGGCTATATCCGGCTAAACGGTTGCAACGCGAATCATATACATACTTTCCCTAGCTGCCATATATGTAGCTAATATTAGGATTCTCACACATACGGCGGATATTATACCATATATTTCGATTAATACGTGAGATTAGAAAATTAACTGATCGTATAATCTTAGGAAATACCCATGCGCTCATATCTATATCTATATATCTTAATATATAAAAATCACGTGTCACGTTGTTTGTTTTCGATGGACTCCTAAACTACTGAACCGATTTTAATGAAATTTTTAACACTGTGTGCAGTTTGGTCCAACTTGAAAGATAGGATAGTTTATAACTCTCCTTATAGTCGCATTATTTATTTATTGCAAATTATTTGTTTATTATTAGCAAAGAGCTATCCACCAGTTGATAGCGCTAAGTGCGCTATGTTACAGTAGATGGCGCTACATTTCTTTCTAAATTTTCATGGATTTAGGCTGTCATAACAAAAGCTGCCACTTGCTAAAAACATTAAATGAAAATGCGTTGTTTGAAGTTTATATTATTTGTGGTAAAGTTATACGAATCTATGACTTCCAATATTCTAAATTTAAGAAAAAATCACATACAATCCGTGAAATAAATAAAGTTATGTACATATGTATGGTCAGACAAATAAGCAATGCTGCCACTCTTTTCCAGGAAATCTTCCTCGAATTTGGGAGATTTCAGAGAAATTTAGGAAATCGCAGAGTTGATTTCTGCATGTATTTCCTAAATGCAAAAAAAAATTCATTTATTTGCATTTAGGTATAGAATTTTGTATGGCTAATGCCCGGTTTCACAGTCCATACTTAAGTTGTGCCTAAATAAAATCTTAGCTAAGTATTGTTGCAAACTGAGTAGTCGTTTGCGTTTCACAGTCAATGCTTAATTTCTATAAAATTTTATTATGATATATGGCAACGTTATGGGCAACATATGTTTTACAAATGTCATTCATAAAAATATGTTTGAAATATTTAAATTATAACAGACAATACATAAATTTGCGAGGAAAATTATATCAAAAATTGATGAAAACAACAAAAGAACCCCAAATTTCATCACTAGCGAGTCGGAGCACTTATGGGAACTGAAGGAAAAGTATAAGCTGTTATTGTTAGCGTGTTGGAGAGCCATCTTCTTTATTTGTTTACACGCTACACAACAAAACAAAGAACGAACTTCACCAAAAATATTTATATTGATCAGAGACGTTATTCCCTGAATATATTATCATTCCATACAAATAAATGGCCTTGAACAGAGTTCAAAAAGCGTTTTAACTATTTCAAATAAAAATTGGGCGGGGCGAAGTTCGCCGGGTCAGCTAGTATGTATATAAAAATTTCATGTCACGTTATTTGTCCGGGATTGACCACTAACCGACTGATCAGATTTTAATGAAATTTCGCACACGTCTACATATTGGTCCAATCTAAAAGATAGGATAGTTTATATTCAAATTTCAGTAGCAATAGTCAAGCGTACAATTGGTCAAGCGAAAATTTGATCTGGATGTCCTAATATAACTTCACACTCTTCACCCCTGGCACTATGAGAATTAGTATTATAGATGATCAAGATCGGATTACTGCAACGACTAAAAAATGGAGTTAACCCTATCATGCCGGAATTAAAATGGGCGGAATTTACATTTTTTTAGGACAGATATATATTAGTCTTAACTCAAATATGAAGTGATAAAAATTTCAAAGTTCTATGTATCCTGGTTCATTAGTTACAGGATGTTGCTTAAATGCACAAATTAAATTATTATAAATAAACTAAACACTTCTTTTATAAAATGTTTTTTTAAATAACTCTCTTATATTTACTTATTTATATAGTTCAGTTTGTTCCACTCTGCGGAGAACGCCTACTGAATGAATACGTGCACAGCTCATAACAAAAAATGTAACTGGAAGCTAGCATAACACATAAGTGTACATAATTGAAAAAAACCGCTGGTCAAAAAAATTTAAATACCGAGAATTAGAAAATAATAAAAATAGGGATGTATCAACGTTTCAAATTAAGCTATAAAATATGGAATACTTGATCACGGTACAGAAGGGCATCTGTGGTTAAATTGGCGAGGTCACAGCCCAAAAAAGATTTTTACAATGGACAAAGTTGACTACACCTTCCAATATAACATAACTCTTATTTCTGACAAGGTCAATGTAGATATCAGAATAAAACGTGGCAAAATATTTGCAACGATAAGCTTTTCGAAGTAGGAGGTGGGAGGGTTTTCTTCTACCTGGTAATTTCCGACAATCTTTTCCTAAAATATGTTTGATAATGATTATATTTTCAAATAGTTAGTGACTGCCTAAATAATTTCATTTTATCAATCAGTTAACTAGAATATAATTTAACGTATACCTTACCCAGAGCAATGCGTGGCCCGGTCACTAGTACCATATATAATACATAACCATTTTCAATATCCTAGTGGACGTTATGCAAATAACATATGGGCCAAATGGTGTATTGTCTTAATAAACTAAAAATAAATAAATTTCTATAGTATAAAAAGTTTGGTTAGAACCGAACTGGACCATTCCTTACTTGTTTTAAAATAATCAAAATTTCAAATTTTTTGTCACGGCTTATTAAAGTGCAATTTTAATGAAAGTTTAATTTATGAAGTATGAAAATTTAATATTTGATATTACTTGAATAATAAAATGCGCATAAATAAAATGCCTATCAATATTAAATAAGTTTTAGTAATGGATTGACTATGAATGTATGTTATCTTATTAAAACATATTTGTATACTTATGTGAGCTTACTTTAATATTTAATATATTTATTATAAGCACTTTATATGTTTTTTAGCCTTGAAATTATATTAAATATTTTTAGTGTACTTAATAAATAGCTATTTTATATCACGATTATTTTTTTGTATACTGTATTTTGTGAATTTTTATGAAATTTATTTCGATTAACTTTTCTTCATAATTATATTGAAACCATTTCTAAAACCATTTATCGGATTTTACAAATACATATAAAAATATATTTTCACAATTAAACGAGAATTCGCTGCATTTCACCATTAACCACTGCATATTTACGCCTAAGTGCGATTACACGTAAATACTCGTACATGAACTTTTTCATTATATTGCTTTCGTGTTGACCATCGCAAAGTATGTGTCATATGTGAGTAAGTATGTACTAAAATTGCCTCTTTTATTATCTAAAGAACATTAGTGGAGGTACTTGCGCACATACTTACCCCTTATAAAGTTAATTCTTAATGAGAAGAAAGTGGTGATAATGTCCGGTGACATCTTGGTATGCTGACTATTTACAACGAACAAGGAGGACTTTCTGCGCATCATTCGTTTGTGCAAGGTTTTTCAAGTTAGAGTTGGAGTTATACTCGGAGGTTTATCAGCCAGTTAGTGGAAAACGAGTATTTACAAGAATATGTGTTCTGGTGACCGTAGAACGTTGTAATAATTATAATGTTGGCTTTAGTTCTCTCCGAACCGCTATTCTGACGTCAAGGAGTATAGCATTCAATATTAGTAATCAGTGTTTTCTGTTGATCGGTTTTCACTTCTCGCATGCCGCAATTTTCGTTGTAGCCTGTTTTTGAAGGCATCTGGTCGACGGAATTCTGTTTTCTTCTTCGTAGTTCGTTAAAAACTTTTGTACTCCCGGAGAAAGAAAGAACGGACGAAGTTTGGGTTGTGCGGCAGCACTCTAACCATCGTACTGCTGTATGGATATTTCTCCAAATCCGCTTCTTCTTAGGTCCATAAATTACGTCAATCTCATTATATTCCAAATATACCGACGACTTGTTAGTAAAGGAGTACTGTTGTGTTTCTAGTCTTTATATTCTGGGGCAATTGAAACTCATAACAGTGTAATAAAGACTTTGTAGGAAAAATATTCGAAATGGAATATAATTCGGTGAACTTTAAAGTTTTTAGCCAAAGTTTATATTTGCTCGGTAATATAACCGTAGCAACTTTTGTTGCTGTAAAGCAAAAGCACGTACCCATCTGCTAACATTTGGTGTCAACGACTATTCGTACGGCACATAGAAAAGCGTAGCAATAAAAATAAGAAATGGCTCTCTCTCTCTGCTGCGGCTGAAATAAAAACGCTATAATGTCAGCGAAAAAATTGTAATTTATGTATACGAGTAAGTGCACAAAGCGATTACAGCGCCCAACTTAAACACACATTCCCACACCTATTTATTTATACTCGTATATGTATATATGTACATGTGTGACTATATTATATAGGGTGTATTTGGGAGTCGTCAGCAACCACACATACAAAAACAAAATATTAAAAGCATTTATTTGTAAGGCAGCCTTTGATACTGTATTTGTTTTGTGTCGATTTTTTTTTTTGTTTTTGTACTCAGTCAAATCTGATTTTTTGCCACTGTGGCATGTTAAATTATAGCTATGTACATATGTATGTACCTAAGCGAGAGTAATGCCTTAAATGACTGCTTACCAGAAATTCCGTCTGTGTGCGCACACACCTACGGATGAATGCTTGAATATGTATTAGTCCTTACATTACTTTGTGCTTGTATACATATGTTGCCTTCAGTGATTTCTTGTGTATGTATATAAATATGAGTATAGATAGGTATGAGATTGCTTACTTGTGTGCGTTTGTGTTTTGTCTGCTTGTGTAAGCATTCATCAAATAGCTGACGCCACTGTATACCCTCAGTAAACCACATATGTGTCCGTACAAATAGCACTTGAAAGGTACGAGAACGGTCTGATAAGTACTTAGGGTAGAGAAAAAAATTTAAATTTGGAAAAAAACTGTTTTTAAACCGACTGAAGAATACGTTTTCTAAACGTCTGCAAAGTTGGTCTTTGTGGAGGCTATTATCACATTAATCGCCTCAAATGTGAGTGTGTGTTTTTTATGTTTGGAAACAAAAAGAAGTCGCACTAGGTTCATTATGGAGAAGACTGCAAATGGTGCAACAGTTTGTAGTCAAAGTCTAACAAATTGCCCAAAAAGATTGCGGAGATCTGAATTATCGCTGGAGAAAAGTCACCTTATACCGCATCCAAGCGCTCTTTGATTTCACTGCGCGTTTTCATTTCCAAAAACATCCACTATGAAGCCATTTTTACCGCCTGCTAGTGCTGGTTGCGTCTTTGTTCGGTGAAGTTAATTAATTATCGGAATGCTCTCGCATTTTGTTTCATTTATTCACTGCAAACAGCATTACAGTTTGAGAATTAGTGAGTAATAATTAGAAGAGATTTGCAATTGCAACTATTTATATGAACTAATTATTTAGTTTAGTTAGTGCACAGAAGCGATAAATTCGAAAGAGTTCGAGCATTACATAACCATACGAGCAAATTGGTTGTTAAGATCTATCGAACATATATATCTGCTCGTAGGAATTCCATTTAAAGAAATTCCTCTGGATTATCAAAATTTTTACAACCATAAATGGCAAACCAAGGAACAAATATATGTATGTATGTGATTGGCGTTGCAACCGTTTAGCCGGTTATAGCCGAATCGACGATAGTGCGCCACCTCTCTCTCTCCTTCGCAGTTCGGCGCCAGTTGGAGATCCCAAGTGTAACCAGGTCGCTCTCCACCTGGTCCCTCCAACGGAGTGGAGGCCTTCCCCTTCCTCGGCTTCCTCCGGCGGGTACTGCATCGAACACTTTCAGGGCTGGAGTGTTTTCGTCCATTCGGACAACATGACCTAGCCAGCGTAGCCGCTGTCTTTTTATTCGCTGAACTATGTCAATGTCGTCGTATAACTCGTACAGCTCATCGTTCCATCGTCTGCGGTATTCGCCGTTGCCAATGTTCTGAGGACCATAAATCTTACGCAAAATTTTCCTCTCGAAAACTCCTAGTGTCGTCTCATCTGATGTTGACATCGTCTAAGCTTCTGCACCGTAAAGCAAGACGGGAATGATAAGCGACTTGTAGAGCTTGATTTTGGTTCGTCGAGAGAGGACTTTACTGTTCAATTGCCTACTCAGTCCAAAGTAGCACCTGTTGGCAAGAGTTATTCTGCGCTGGATTTCGAGGCTGACATTGTTCGTGTTGTTGATGCTGGTTCCCAGGTATACGAAATTATCTACGACCTCGAAGTTATGACTGTCAACAGTGACGTGGGAGCCAAGACGCGAATGCGCCGACTGTTTGTTTGATGACAGGAGATATTTCGTCTTGTCCTCATTCACCTCCAGACCCATTCGCTTCGCCTCCTTATCCATGCGGGAAAAAGCAGAACAAACGGCGCGGTTGTTGCTTCCGATGATATCAATATCATCGGCGTACGCCAGGAGCTGTACACTCTTGTAGAAGATTGTACCTTCTCGGTTTAGCTCTGCAGCTCTTATAATTTTTTCCAGCATCAGGTTAAAGAAGTCGCACGATAGTGAGTCACCTTGTCTGAAACCTCGTTTGGTATCGAACGGCTCGGAGAGGTCCTTCCCAATCATGACGGAGCTTTTGGTGTTGCTCAACGTCAATTTACACAGCCGTATTAGTTTTGCGGGGATACCAAATTCAGACATCGCGGCGTAAAGGTAGCTCCTTTTCGTGCTGTCGAAAGCATCTTTAAAATCGACAAAAAGGTGGTGTGCGTCGATCCTCTTTTCACGGGTCTTCTCCAAAATTTGGCGCATGGTGAATATCTGGTCAGTTGCCGATTTTCCAGGTCTAAAGCCACACTGATAAGGTCCAATCAGTTTGTTGACGGTGGGCTTTAGTCTTTCACACAGTACGCTCGATAGAACCTGGTATGCGATATTTAGGAGGCTGATCCCACGGTAATTGGCGCAGATTGTGGGATCTCCCTTTTTATGGATTGGGCAGAGCACACTGAGATTCCAATCGTCAGGCATGCTTTCTTCCGACCATATTCTGCAAAGAAGCTGATGCATGCACCTTATCAGTTCTTCGCCGCCGTATTTGAATAGTTCTGCCGGTAATCTATCGGCCCCCGCTGCTTTGTTGTTCTTCAAGCGGGTAATTGCTATTCGAATTTCTTCATGGTCGGGTAATGGAACATCTGTTCCATCGTCATCGATTGGGGGATCGGGTTCGCCATTTCCTGGTGTTGTACTCTCACTGCCATTCAGCAGGTCGGAGAAGTGTTCCCTCCATAATCCCAGTATGCCCTGGACATTGGTTACCAGATTACCACCTTGGTCTCTACATGAGGATGCTCCGGTCTTGAAACCTTTGTTAAGTCGCTTCATTTTTTCATAAAATTTTTGAGCATCCCCTCTGTCTGCCAGCTTCTCAAGCTCTTCGTACTCACGCATTTCGGCCTCTTTCTGTTTTTGTCTGCAGATGCGTCTCGCTTCCCTCTTCAGCTCTCGGTATCTATCCAATCCCGCACGTGTTGTGGTCGTTTGCAACGTTGCGAGGTAGGCAGTCTGTTTTCTCTCCGCTGCGAGACGGCACTCCTCATCGTACCAGCTTGTTTTTTGTCGTTGCCGATAACCAATTGTTTCGGCTGCAGCGGTACTCAGTGAGTTTGAGATGCCGTTTAACAGTTCCCTTATACCGAGATGCTGATGAGTGCTCTCAGAGAGCAGGGGTGCAAGTCGAGTAGAGTATTTCGTGGCTGTCTGTTGCGATTGCAGCTTTTCGACGTCGAACCTTCCTGTGTTTGTTGACGGGCATTCTTTGCTGCACAGAGGCGGGTGCGTATCTTCGCTGCGACCAGATAATGGTCCGAGTCTATATTTGGTCCTCGGAGCGTACGCACGTCTAAAACACAGGAGACATGTCTTCCGTCTACCACAACGTGATCGATTTGGTTCCGCGTGTTTCGATCAGGAGACAGCCAAGTAGCTTGATGTATTTTCTTATGCTGGAATCTGGTACTACAGACGACCATATTTCGGGCCCCAGCGAAGTCGATCAGCCTCAGACTGTTTGGCGATGTTTCGTCATGGAGGCTGAATTTTCCGACTGTTGTGCCAAAGACACCTTCTTTTCCCACCCTGGCGTTAAAATCGCCAAGCACGACTTTTACATCGTGGCGGGGGCAGCGCTCATAGGTGCGTTCTAGGCGCTCATAGAAAGCATCTTTGGTCACATCGTCCTTCTCTTCCGTTGGGGCGTGGGCGCAAATGAGCGATATGTTGAAGAACCTCGCTTTGATGCGGATTGTGGCAAGACGTTCATCCACCGGGGTGAATGCCAGGACTCTGCGACGGAGTCTCTCTCCCACCACAAATCCAACACCAAATTTGCGCTCCTTTATATGGCCGTTGTAGTAGATGTCACAAGGACCCACCTTCTTCCGTCCTTGTCCCGTCCATCGCACTTCTTGGATGGCGGTGATGTCAGCCTTGAGTCGTATGAGGACATCAACCAGCTGGGCAGAGGCACCTTCCCAATTAAGGGTCCGGACATTCCAGGTGCATGCCCTTATATCATTATCCTTAAAACGTTTGCAGGGGTCGTCATCAAAAGGGGGGTGTCTCATCCGAGGCTTTCGTAGATTTTTCATATGCAACTCCGAAAGAAATGTATTTTAAAACTGCGTAGCTTAATCTCTGTTATAGTAGTATTTAATTAAAAAACGTTTAAACCGATGGCAACCCTTTTTAATATCTTGAATTGAATACCCATATTATACTAATTTAGTTATTGAATTATTATAAATATATAATATAACATTGATCCAAAATTGCAAAAATGGTAACCCTATCGAAATTGTTTCAATATTAAGCTTTTAAAATTTATATACGATCGTATTTTATAGTGTTTCTGTATCTAATATGGTAGCAACATTTTTCCATTTTGGTTTTGAGTTTTACGTTTTTTACACCGAAAAATTTGGAAACAATTATATAAATCGAGATTGGCCTTTATTAGTGTGCTGATCTGCTTACTGCATTCTAGTTGGTCAACCATTTGATTTTGAATAAAATTTATGACCCAAACTTTTTGCTGATATCAGTTTTCTACATACATATGTATGCATAATATACAATATTTTAATATTCGCTATTGCTTTTAAAGTTGCTATTTGCTACGTTTGCAGTTTGTTTTATGAAATATATCAACAATAAATATTTCATTTTATATCATTGCGGCAAGATCACACTTTTGTATGCAACACATGCTGTTAGGCAAATCGCTACTGATTGGTCTAGCATACATTATATTTAAACCAGCAACAACAACGTTTAACTCTGCACTGCTTGTGAAAAATAATAAAACATATTAGAGTACTATACTTTAAATAAATAACGAAATAAAAAGGTTTAAATATTTTACTCAGTTTAAATATCAACTCGCTTCAAAAATACTAAAAAATAACAAACAATATTTAATATTTTAATAACTAAATTCCATTTTTAGTGGTATTTATTATTATTTATATTTACGAGCTGTTTTATTTCATAAGAAGATAGTGAAAAAGGCAACCATGCTTGTTCAGGTCTTAAATTAAGAAAATTTGTTCTGGAATCAAGACCTATTATTCTTGTACATATTTTATAAAAATTTTATTTTTATTTTCTTTAAAAATAATTATATTTAGCCTAATTTAATTATAAAAAAATTAACCCAACCTAACGTATTTTAATTTAATTAGATTTAGTTAAATTAATTAAGTTTACTTTGTTTTAACCGAACTTAATTTAAAGGAGATTAATTAAATTATTTATTTTTATTTTTTTATTTTTTTTTTTATTTTACTAAACGGCAAAGTAACATAACTGAACTACATTTAAATAAAGTTCTTTCAATTAAATTTAACTCAACTTAATTTAATTTAAACTAACATTATTTACCTTGACTTATCGTATAATAATTTTATCAATATTTATTTTATTTTATTTAGTTTAATTTTATTTATTTAATTTATTTTATTTTATTTAGTTTAATTGCCTTAACTTATAGCGTTTTTAGACAGCCAAATTAATTGATCAATTAAATTTTTTATTGAGAAACCCTTTTTTGCCTTTTATACTGCTGGTGACACATACATTTTTGTTTTTGCTTTTCATAAGAAGTTGGTAAGTTTCATCAGCTGATTAATATTTTTCAGCAGCGACATCTATCGTAGACTTTTTTATCATAAATTTAAACCAATCGCAGACAAAGAACGTATTTGATTTTCATGTCGATTAAAATTCAATTAAAAACAAGTAAAAACTTCGCCCTTCCAAGTTCAGGTGTAACTGAACATTTTATACTCTCGAAATTTATTTATTAACTTTATTTATATTATATAATACATAATTTGACCCACATAATCGTCATATATATTGTATAAAGTCCATTGAAAGTTGGAAACCATAATATTAGGTTAGAAGCACCGAGGACCTTAAAAAGCTATGGTCCGATTTCGGCGATTTTTAAAATGGGGCTACAACACTATTAACATAGTATTTGTGCAAAGTTCTGCATCGATATCTGCACTAGTACTTACTTTATATATTGTAAAGTAAACGATTCAGATCGTCTTCAAAGTTCTTGTATATAGGAAGTAGGCGTGGTTGTGAAGCGATTTGGCCTATTTTCACAACATATCATTGGGATGCAAGGAAACTATTACAAACCAAGTTTCATTGGAATCGGTCGAGTAGTTCCTGAGATATGGTTTTTGACCCATAAGTGGGCGACGCCACGCCCATTTTCCATTTTGTAAAAAAATCTGAGTGCAGCTTCCATCTGTCAATTCTTATGTGAAATTTAGTGTTTCTGACGTTTTTCATTATTGAGTTAACCCACTTTTAGTAATTTTCAACCTAATTTTTGTGTGGGAGGTGGGCGTGGTTATGATCCGATTTCTTTCAAATTTGGACTGTATTAAGAAGTGGCTACAAAAAACGATTACAGAAAGTTTGGTTTATATAGCTCTATTGGTTTGCGAGATATGTACAAAAAACTTAGTAGGGGGCGGGGCCACGCCCACTTCCCCAAAAAAATTACATCCAAATATGCCCCTTCATAGTACGATCCTTCATACCAAATTTTATTTCTATAGCTCTATTTATGGCACTTTATGTGTTTTCGGTTTTCGCTATTTTGTGGGCGTGGCAGTGGTCCGATTTTGCTCATTTTCGAAAGCAACCTTCCTATGGTGCCATGAAATAAGTGTGCCAAGTTTCATCAAGATATCTTAAATTTTACTCAAGTTACAGACGGACGGACGGACGGACAGACATTCGGATTTGAACTCCACTCTTCACCCTGATCACTTTGGTATATATAACCCTATATCTAACTCGTTTAGTATTGGGTGTTACAAACAACCGTTATGTGAACAAAACTATAATACTCTCTTTAGCAACATTTGTTGCGAGAGTATAATAAATGTAAATTTTATTTTGTATGGTAAATCGCTCTTAATAAGCGTTTTAATTGAGCAGAGGCCGGTTAATTGATCAATTAGCTCAATTATATGCAATAGGTGCTAGTTGGGTAGTTAGTAGCCTCAGCATATCTTGTTCTTCAGTTGTTGTTCTTCAAAAGAATTTCCCAAATATTATATTTCATTTTATCTCGTATATCTGACAGTCGTATGCGAGTACGCACCACAACAACTACACTTTTGCTTACGAAAAATATTCGAAAAAGAAACAAAATAAAACAAATTTTATCTGCATAGTTTGGGCTGTTGACCGCTGGTTTCTGCTGTGTATGTGAGAGTGTGTACAACAAACTTTTGCAACTTTTATATTCATTTAACTTTTTACTTTATTTTTTTACATTTCACTCCAGCTGTCCCTTTTATATCTCATTTGCTTTTAGCGCTGTGTTTTTGCTAGCCATTTCCGCTGATTGAAACGTGTAATATTTATGTGTGTTCGTCCATTGGTTTCATCGGTTACATTGGCCATTCGTTTTCATTTATTTATGTTGATTTCATTTTGGCAAACAAAGCAAAACGTGACACAAATGGTGATGAGTGATTTTGATTAAATGCGCTGCTGTGTTGTCACACACACACACACACTCACATATGAATTTCACTGATTTTCCATAAACTCTACACTCCTCTCATTTACTATTTGCGCGTATCTGTTACATGCGAAAGATTGTTTTGCAATGTCCACTGGCGATTTGGTTTGTTCATGCTTTTGTATGTTGTAAGTTGCGAAGATTTATCGACTAGTTTTTCTGCAGCCACATACCGTTGTTAGTGCTCTGCGTTTTCTACTTTTATGCCATTATTTGTTTTTCCTCTGCTCTCCGCGCTTTTCCCCTCCCTCTCTCTCTATCTCTCCCTATCTCTCCCTGTTGTATTCCACGTGTTCATTGGCATCGCACTTTCGTCTGCTGTTTGCATAGTTTTAGGCGTTGTAACCTTTAGCATACACGTGTCCATGCTACAACACAAATTCGAACACAAATCGTAAGCCTTTATTTGCTGGTCATGTTTTCGGTTTTCAATGAGCGAGTACATGTTTGTTGAAAAAATCGCCTGTTTTTGCCATTGCCATTTAGGCGTGTATTTTATAAGAATACTGAGTTCTGGTAAACGCTTCAGGCGTTCATTAAAGTAATTTTTGGAGTCAGACGGTTAACTGATGTTGTTATTAGGTAAGGATAATGAAATGCTAATATTGCAGAATGGTAAAAAAAACTTTATTTTCTTTACAATTGCACTCACTTCTCAATTAATCTAGGATGAGATGGATTTTCTTCGGATCAGCTTCAAAAGATCAACCGTATGAAAATAATTTCATTTTGGCTCATTTTGTTAAGTTAACTTTTTTTTTTAAGATGGACCAAAATTTGTCAAATCAATCTTCCACATTAATGAACCAGGAGCCCATATCTTCATATTTCATTCGTTTCAAATTGAAAAAAAAAAAATGTAAGTATAACTAAACAAGTAAGGAAGGGCTAAGTTCGGGTGTAACCGAACATTTTATACTCTCGCAATTTATTTATTTAACTTTATTAATATTAATTATATAATACACAATTTGACACACATATTCGTCATATATATTGCATAAAGTCCATTGAAAGTTGGAAACCATAATATTAGGTTAGAAGCTCCGAGGTCCTCATATTCGATATATGGGGCCTTGACAACCTATGGTCCGCTCTCGGCGATTTTTAGAATGAGGCTGCCACACTATAAACATAGTATTTGTGCAAAGTTCTGCACCGATATCTTCACTAGTGCTTACTGTATATATTCTAAAGTAAACGATTCAGATCGTCTTCAAAGTTTTGGTATATAGGAAGTAGGCGAGGTTGTGAAGCGATTTCACAACATATCATTGGGATGTAAGGAAACTATTACAAACCAAGTTTCATTGAAATCGGTCGAGTAGTTCCTGAGATATGGTTTTTGACCCATAAGTAGGCGATGCCACGCCCATCTTCCATTTTGTAAAAGAATCTGAGTGCAGCTTCCATCTGCCATTTCTTATGTGAAATTTAGTGTTTCTGACGTATTTCCTTAGTGAGTTAACCCACTTTTAGTAGTTTTCAACATAACCTTTGTATGGGAGGTGGGCGTGGTTACAATCCGATTTCCTCCATTTTTGGACTGTATAAGGTAGTATTTAAAAGAAAATACTGTAGAAAGTTTCCTTCATAAAACTTTAGTAGTTTGCGAGATATGTACAAAAAACTTAGTAGGGGGCGGGGCCACGCCCACTTCCCCAAAAAAATTACATCCACATATGCCCCTTCATAGTGCGATCCTTCATACCAAATTTTAGCTTCCATAGCTTTATTTATAGCTTAGTTATGGCACTTAAAGTGTTTTCGGTTTTCGCCATTTTGTGGGCGTGGCAATGGTCCGATTACGTCCTCGAACTTAACCTTCTTATGGTGCCAAGAAATACGTATTCCAAGTTTCATCAAGATATCTAAATTTTTACTCAAGTTACAGCTTGCACGGACGGACGGACAGACGGACGGACAGACAGACATCCGGATTTGAACTTTTCTCGTCACCCTGATCATTTTGATATATGTATATATAGCACAAGTGCAGGAGTGCACGTGCTATCTGCTTGAAGGTTAAACCAAAAAGGGTGATATATTGACATATAACAAATTAGTACAATAGCATAAAAGATAATACAAAACAAAAAGTCAAAATGCATGGTTGCATTAGTAATCAAAAACTTTTAAGCTTTATGGTGTTGCCACATATATAACCCTATATCTAACTCGTTTAGTTTTAGGACTAACAACTAACCGTTATTTGGACAAAACTATAATACTCTCGTAGCAACTTTGTTGCGAGAGTATAATAAAAAAGTTAGACAGGTGGCAACCCTCTTAAATCATTTTTTTTTAACATATTTAAACTATTTTAATATGATAACGATATTTTAATAATTTGCCTATTTCCCCAAATTTCTTAAATTTAAAATTTTAAAGAAATGGCAACCTTTCTAAAAATATTTGCAACCCTAATAGCGTTTTTAGACAGCCAAATAAATTGGTCAATTTAAATTTTTATTGAGAAACCCTTTTTTGCCTTTTTATACTTCCGGCTACCCGATAACCGATCAGCTGTTATACATTTTTATACTCTCGCAACCTGTTGCACAGAGTATCATAGTTTTGTTCACATAACGGTTGTTTGTGTCACCAAGAAATAAAAGAGTTAGATAAATGATCAGGATGACGAGTGGAGTTGAAATCCGGATGTCTGTCCGTCCGTCTGTGCGTCTGTCCGTCCGTCCGTCCGTGCAAGCTGTAACTTGAGTAAAAATTGAGATATCTTAATAAAACTTGGAACACATGTTCCTTGGGACCGTGAGAGGGTTGCTTACGAAAATGGGCAAAATCGGTCCACTGCCACTGCCCACCAAATTGCGAAAACCAAAAACACATAAAGTGTCATAACTAAGCCATAAATAAAGTTATAATAGTAAAATTTGGAATAAGGGATAGCACCAGGAAGGGGCATATTTGGATGTAATTTTTTTGGGGAAGTGGGCGTGGTCCCGCCGCCAAATCGGTTATTTATATATATCTCGCAAACCAATGAAGCTATATAAACCAAACTTTCTGTAGTCGTTTTTTTTAGCCACTTCTCAATACAGTCCAAAAATGAAAGAAATCGGATAATAACCACGCCCACCTCCCATACAAAGGTTAGGTTGAAAATTAATAAAAGTGGGTTAACTCACTAACGAAAAACGTCAGAAAGACTAAATTTTGCAGAAGAAATAGCAGAAGGGAGCTGCACTCAGATTTTTTTACAAAATGGCGTGGCGTCGCCCACTTATGGCTCGAAAACCATACATCAGGAACTACTCGACCGATTTCAATGAAACTTGGTTTGTAATAGTTTCCTTACCTCCCAATAATATGTTGCGAAAATTGGACAAATCGCTTCACAACCACGCCTACTTCCAATATACCAGAACTTAGAAGATGATCTGAATAACTGTAAAGATTGACCACGCTTTTTAGAACATATTGGAGGTTAGAAACCTACTCTCACATCACTAAACTTGTCCTCAATTAGCTGTAGCCATTCTGACTCCGCGTATGGCACAATATTTTGCATTAGTTTAACCGTTACTTACATACTATGTCTAAAATAATATATGTGTAAAGAGTGTGAGCGCCAAAAATTCGATTATCATTTCATTGTTATAAATATTTGATTAGCTTATATGTAACAAATACACACTCTTTCTTATAAAACATATTTATTTTGTAGCTAATCGTGTAAACAAACAGGAAGTGGATATCCATACTATACTCGCATGTGCATTAAATATTTATAATATTATCTAATTAGCTCACAAACAAACATCTAAATGAAGTCACGCTTTGTTTGACCTAGTGAATGGCTTAAATATTAATGACATGACCATACATGCATACACATGTGTACGTACTTGTGCAACCGCTTGATCGGCTCAAAAAAACATATATATTATTTATAGGTAATTAAATATCAAAAGTTTTCTAGTATTATTTATGCTCGCATATTTTTGCACAAACACAGCAACACACATGTGCTTTAAGGCTTATGTTTATGCCGTTTAATAAACTTTACAGGCAAACCTTTTGACATAGCGGTAATAATTTAATCCCCATACACATTCACTCTTTAACCACTTTAATCACTATTCAACTATTTAGTTATATAAATTGTTATTTTGACAGCTTCAAGAAGTTTTAGTTTCATGTGAGATTATATGTATGTATGAAATTACACAACCTTATGCTTTTGATATTGTATGAGTTTCGTTCAACTTAAGTTTGATTGTGAATATGAAATGAATTTAGTTTTTGGTTAAATTTTGTTTGTAGAAATAAGTTGTGTGATACTTGTAATAGAAACCCATAATTTTGAATGATTTATGAGTAACGACTGTTTAGTTTATGTGTTTCTATTGCTGAATATATTCATGCATTTATCTATATAAAGGATGTATATTTTCGTGTATCACTGATTTAATTGAAATGCAATCTTCCCGCTCCCTCAAAATGATAATCCTTTGACATGATATATGCTATAAATCTTACGATTTTCTACTATTTTGAATTTCGCGTTGCCTCCCGCTGAGTTGGAGAATTCGGAGAATATATTTTTATTCCCAGCACCGGTACCAACTTGAGCACCTAACGTTTTAGTTGTCTGAGCGGATGATTTCTATATTTGGTTGAGAACCGTCTCTTCTGCGATCTATGCTACTATGTTCTTTACTCTCCAAATGTGTAGAAGTGATAGAGGGAGAGAGAGGCAGAGCCACTAAAGGTACCAAATTATATAAAGAAAATATACTAAATTTTAGGACTAATATTTAAAAGATCAGAAAAATTTAAATAATGCGAAATAAACAGTCCCGAAACCTAGAAAAATATAGAACTTATCCACAACGAATAGTCTCGTGTGAATACAATGTATAATAATATCAAATGAAAAGTCGTCAAAAATATACAGTAGTAGTTCCTTCAGTAAACATTTTAAAGAAACGTATATATTACTGTGTTCAAATCATCTCTAAGTAATTTGCACTTGATTTATTCTGCTATGGTTATAGTATCTGTTCAAAACATACATTGTAAAATATAGTTTTCTTTTCAATGTAAACACACTTCAAACAATATATTCGGCATAAAGCTCACTAAAATAACGAAAATCATTATATTTAGTATAAGAAAGATGGGGGTAATTCCACAACCGATTTCAACTAGCGACATGATATCCAAGATTTTACGTTTACTTAATTTTATTAATATATCTCACATATTAACCAATATCTGTTATATTGTGCCAGGGAACATGTGTAGCAAGTTTTATCAAGATATCTCAATTTTTATCGAAATTCTCTTTTGCACAGACGGATGGACAGAGATATATCCGAAATTCAAATCTAATCGTCATCCTGATCACTTTGGTATATATGACACCATATCTAACTCGTTAAGTTTCAGATATTACAACCAACCCTTGTATGATCAAAACAGTTATATTCTGTGCAACATGTTGCAAGAGTATAAAAACATGTATTGAAAGTGATATGAATACTATCTGTAATGCCATAAGAGTCTTCTAAGGATCGAAAACCCAAAAACCGTCTTTTTTAAATTAATTCCAGCATAACCACTTTGCAAACCATCGTCTTTCATGAACTTAATGTACATAAGCACGGCAATTTACAATAACTCCCTAACAATTATACTACCAACAATAGTATACCGCCATATTACTCCTACTCCAGTACAAAAGACAACCAGACCAAGGAATATTAACACTTACTACACAGCAGAGTGTTGGTGCGCAGTTAGTTAGTGCTTTAGTTATTCGAGTGTGAAATGTGCATTAACAAAAGCCAATTTCATACTCAAATACACTGTAATAATGTAAACACTTCGCACGCATACCCATACACAGCTGCGACTATTATCCTGCTGTCATATCTCGCATAAAACAGTTGCATTAACCGTTAGTTGTCTGCATGGATTTTGCAATTCATTCACATGTGTGTGTACAAATGTGTGCGTATGATGGTGAATGTGGCTCGTGTGCACATCTCTTAAGTATTCCTTCGTCTAATTAATGGATGCTGTTAGTTTGTAATTAGCTGGATTTAATGGGTCTTCCATTGTTACAACTCCAATGAGTTGGATGATTAGGTTGATGCGATCTACACATACACGACTAAAATCAATAGATGTGTCTTACGCGTGTGCGTTGCGAATAGTTAATGTGCAAATGAATTATCTACATGCATACGAAAATTTTGGTGATAGTAATTTTTTTTTTCAATTACCAAGAGATTTGAAATGCAGAAGAGTATGCCTTACATGACCAGCATTTGATAGCTCTCCTGATGAAACCTATCAACTGCCTAAAATCCATAACATGACGGTAATTGATTTTCCTTTTGGACAAAAATAGCATTTCTTTCCAAAGGACATTCTGATATGAATGCAAATATGGATACTACAAAGTAATTTATATAATACTTCACTGTTATTATTTTGAGCACTTCTTTCTTGTCATCTAAAACGAATTTAAGCTGATTAACGGTAACTCTGAATAAGGCTCAGACTTTATAACAAGTAAGGAAAGGATAAGTTCGGGTGCAACCGAACATTTTATACTCTCGCAATTTATTGCCATATTTTTATTAAGATAACACACAATTTGACTCATATATAGGGCATCAAATCCAATAGAATAACGAAAATCCTCATATATAGTGTATGAAGGCTGAGGTAATTCCTGAACCATTTTCACCACCAACATACATTATATCTAACATTACGTGCTCACTTAATTTCACATATTATCCGATATACCGATTTATAAAGTGTTAAGCCCATCGTATTTTTGAAAAACCTATAATTAGGTATATGGAAGATAGGAGAAGACCATTTTTAACCATTTTTAGTACAGAGACACACTATTAGAAGAAAAAGATTTAACCTGAATTAAATTAAGATATCTGAGAGATTTACCGATATTTTCGGTGAAAAATTACCCTAAGGCACTGAGTTTTTCATATTCGATAACCGGGGCATTGAAAAGTTATAGTCTAGAAAATACTATTTGCCGAATTTCATTGAAATGGGTCGAGTAGTTCTTGAGATTTGGTTTTTTCAACATAACTTTTGTATGGGAGGTGGGCGTGGTTATTATCGGACTTCAATTATGGTGTGTGGTGCTGAACGTAAGAGAACCGACTGCAGAAAGTTTGGTTTATATAGCTTCATTGGTTTGCGAGATATATACAAAAAACAAATTTGGGGAGCGGGACCACGCCCACTTCTCCAAAGAAATTATTATTTTGATATATATGTAACCCTATATCTAACTCGTTTGGTTTTATGACTTACAAACAACCGTTATGTGAGCAAAACTATAATACTCTCTTAGCAACTTTTGTTGCGAGAGTATAAAAACAGGTTATTTAGATCTTAGTATATGACGACAAGAACAAACAACTCGCATAAATTGGGTATAAATAATTAGATATACAATGTTTTCACCCCTCTTTTATACTATTAAACCTAGCGAGCAGGGAAGTGGCAAATCAAAGATGGTTTTTTGTATATACCTCTTTCTCTCTCTATCTCTCTATCTCTGTTTATTGTTCAGAATTGTTATCGACTGCAGTTGACAAATGTGCTTTATAAAATCAAATTGTTGAAAATTTAGTAATACTGTAACTGAATTTGTTAAATCTATGAATAACCTTACTAACTTCGTACTCTCCAATCTCTCTTTCACATAATATGTAGTAAGTGTTTCGAATTATCATAACTCGTTTGTAAGCAGACAACATGAAGACACACAAATACACAAAATATAAATTGATAATAGATCACTTAAAGCGATTACTGATAATTGTTTAATGGAAACTTACAATTTTACAAAAACATACATGCAAGCATTTGTTGAAATTAACATATTTCGAAATACTTGAAATCTTGCAACAGTTCTAAGGGTATCCGACAGAATAATATGCATATCACTAAGTCTTGAACAAAACCTTTCATTTCAAAGAGGAAAATGTCGAAATTGCTCAACATTTCTGTTTGTAGCAACAAATCCGCATAATCATGCAAACACGAACTGCTAAGTATTAGTGCATTTCAGCATATAATATTCTCTGGCAATTACATACACACACACGAATATGAATATGCAAAATTTTGATATTATAATTTGACTGTAATTAATTTCCTGACATTTGTTTGTCAAATGTGGTGTTGATGGAATTACAATAACTTATACAACAAACACATGTCGCCATGTGTGCTATAGATAAATGGATTTGATAGCAAGCATATCCGTAATTGTCTTTGTTAAGTGATTATTTGAAATTATTTAATTGCTATGCCACGCTTGACTGACCGCAATAACAATAGAGTACTCTAACACACACACACATACATATATGCAGGCGCTTAAACATCACATTTAGCCTACAACCACAACACATATATACATATGTGTGTTTGTGTTTGGTTTATGAACTTTCTTGATTTCATGCGGGCTTGCTTGCATCTGTATGTGTGTATTTGTGTTTGTATGAACATTTATGTTTGTGTATCTGACTGACAGAAAGTTTTCGCTACTTAGTCATTGCTGCGCCAAGTCACTCGCATAGTTTATTCGCAAATGGCGGAATCGCGAAAAGCTTTTCACTATTGTACACTAAATATATATATCTTTGTATATATAAATATGTATAGTATATGAGAGTGTGTGTGTCTGTACTTTGTAACGTTATGCGTATTAACTGAATTGCGCGGATTACTTCTTAAGCATATGTTTATTTGTATACACATATACATATGTCTCTCCTCCTCATATAATATAATGCATTTGCATATGCTTTTGCTCGCATGCAGCTTAGTGTTTTTGTTATTGCGTGAGTGTGTGTATGTTTGTTAAGTATAGGGGTGCTAAAGCATGGGCGTAATTGATGAGAATTGTAACTGGATTTGCCATCAAACATTTAATTTAATCATAGATAGTGGATTTTGAGTTGAAAAGCAAAATGAAGGGCAAATGAGACAAGTAAATGCTTAATAAAGCGGTTGAGATGGCTCCTTAGATATGTATGCGTTTGTGTGGTGTTTATGTAATAGTTTCCTACTACTTTAGATTAATTTTGCGTTGAGTGTTTGTTTAATGTAATAAAAAGCAAACCTTGATACTGAAAATAGTGATTGCTGTAAGCCATTTATAAACGAAAAGTCAGTAGAAGTCAAATATCCGCTTCTAAATATATTAATGAAGTTTTTAGTCATAAAATGTCTTCATTATCACCAAAACCACATCAGAAGGCGGTGTTGTAAGCTTTCGTTTTCGTAATATTTTCTCTAAGAGACACATCATAATGATTAGAACTAAATGCCTTTTTCTCTTAATTTTCTCAATAACAGTTGTTATTTTTCATTTGTGTGAATATTTTTATACTCTCGCAACAAAGTTGCTAAAGAGAGTATGATAGTTTGGTTCACATAACGGTTGTTTGTAAGTCTTAAACCTAAACGAGTGTGATATAGGGTTATATATACCAAAGTCATCAGGGTGACGAGTAGAGTTGATGTCTGTCTGTCCGTCCGTATGTCTAAACTACTAAAGCTATATTAATGAAAATCTCTAGGGTCGTTTTACAATATATAAAGTAAGCACTAGTGAAGATATCGGAATAGAACTTTGCACAAACACTACATTTATAGTGTGACATCACCATTCTAAAAATCATCGAAATCGGGTCATAACTTCCACTAGATCCCATATACGTAATATTAGGGTTTTCAAACTTTCAAAGGGCTTTATACCATACATATGTCAAATATGTGGGTCAAATTGTGTGTTATATTAATAAAATTAAATAAATAAATTGCGAGAGTACAAAATGTTCGGTTACACCCGAACTTGGAAGGGCTAATTTGAATTTTAAAAATATTTCCAATAAAACTGTGGTCAATCTGAAGTATTTGCCATAACCCTAAGGCCAAAGGGTGGGTTTATCTTTTTGTACTTTCATCTTTGAATTTTAAGAACTTCTTTTTAAGCTGAGTTCGTCTGAAAGTTAAAATTGGTAGTTGCGTATTTTTAGTGCAGAAAAATCTAAACTGAGGACTTAGAATTATTATTAAAATATATGTAAAAGTAAGAATATTTAAGAAGTACTAAACTCCCCGCAAATTTTTTGGCATATTTCGATTTTATTATTCTAAAACACCATCGATTATAGCGATGTTTGAATTTTTCGGAAATAAATTTAATAGCTTGCTTCAAATAGGTCGCAGTTTTGGCGAATCCTCTCTACCTCTCTATCATCTCTAAATTTCCATCCAGCGGTCATTATTCAGAGGTCAAAGCACAGCAAAGAGAGTTGTTGATTGGAAACCTAACCTAAAAATTAACAAAAAATTTTTGTTCAAATGTTCACAGATAATGATTAAGCCGGAAACTGTCTGACAATTTCTTAAAATAAATTTAGTATTATTTTCTAACATGCGCAATATACATAATTGTATGTATGTATGTGATTGGCGTTGCAACCGTTTAGCCGGTTATAGCCGAATCGACGATAGTGCGCCACCTGTCTCTCTCCTTCGCAGTTCGGCGCCAGTTGGAGATCCCAAGTGTAACCAGGTCGCTCTCCACCTGGTCCCTCCAACGGAGTGGAGGCCTTCCCCTTCCTCGGCTTCCTCCGGCGGGTACTGCATCGAACACTTTCAGGGCTGGAGTGTTTTCGTCCATTCGGACAACATGACCTAGCCAGCGTAGCCGCTGTCTTTTTATTCGCTACATAATTACAATAACAAATATATACAAAATTTCCGTTATTCTAAATAGGAAAGCTGTAAACTAGATAAGCGTAAAAATTAGCAAAATGTCAACAGAAAAACATAAATTTTTATGTCTGCCTTAATTAATACGCCACACAAGAAGGAAACTCGTAAAATGAATTTTTCGTTGTCATAAAATATTAAATCGCCATAAAAAGAAATGAAAATTTTTTTGACACCGAATATTCGCAAACAAAAAACAAAAAAAGAAAAAATCATTTATGACAAATATCTTGAAGCATTACGATGCCGGTCAATCGCGATTACAGAAATATAAATGTGTATGTATACATTCTCAAGTGCTAATGAAAATATTACAAACACAAATTACATATTTATGTACAAGTATTTAAGTCGCGACTCCGCATATTTTTTCTTCGTATTTACTTTCTTCCTTAGCGCATTCACTTGAGAGCGTTGAATATCAATGTCAGCACCCTATTCGCCAATCATTACCCTCCATTCGCCATCTTTATACATTGCTCTCACACATCCTTAATTTAATCAGCACATCCGCATTGCCACAAGACTCCAACATCACATTTTAAGCGGGAAATATACGTATACATATGTACGTATTTACAAGTGTATATTTTAAGATATGCGAGGCCATATAAATCCCAGTTGAAGAACGTAATGCATATGAGTGTAAGTGACAGCGGTTGAGGGCTATTAAAATGCTGAATACTTCTTGTTTTCTTTTTACAGTACAGTTCTTTGAAAACTTGTTTGTTTTATTTCTTATATTTCGTTCAGTACTCTCTGTCTCCCTCCTTCTCTTTCATTCATTCTTATAGAATAATTTATTTCCTAATAGATATTTTAGAGCACTCATAATCTTAAATTTTCTTGCGGATCTTACTAGATGATCTCCGAGCTCCTCAGATAGGCTCGATTTTCGAACACAATTCTGTTATTTCGTGGACAAATCATCCCGAGTTGAAATAATAAGTAGAAATTAGTCACATTTCCGTTATAGGAGTGGAGATGTTTCTACACATCTTTCTTCCTATACATTTGTTAAGAAATCATGCAAAGACTAAATGGGATTTCCTTAAAACTGTGTATGAACCATGACTATGTCAAAATAATATTTTTATGAAACATTTTCTAACATTGAAGAAATAAAGAAGTATATTAATTTTTCTTCATTTCTGACAGACTTGTGCACTTGTTTTCGGTTACTAATTAAGCATACAACTGACATATTTACTAATACATGTATTTATACATACATATATGTATATTACATTTATTTCCCATATTTTCTGTTATATCTGTCATCTTTCTTCGAATTGTTATGTTTTCATTATTATTTTATTACACTTTTTGATACAGTGACGCATAAACTTTAAGGAACGCTTTTCAACAACTTGTAACGCCATACGATTTGTTGAGCATAACTTTTCTTCGATTTCTCGAAGATTGTGCTTCACAATTGATGAACTGTCCGCATGTGATATGTTCTGTGGACAAATTTTGTTAATTACTTTTATTTGCGCTTTTCGACAGAAAAGCAGAGGCAAAAGTTTCACTTGCGAGTTTAGATCTCTGTATGTCCACTGTTGTGTATATTTTCTTGGAGTACTGTTTCTAGAAATTATTTATTTTTCTGTGTTCTATCTATTCATATATGCTGCATGCTGGCTTTGCTTACTTGTTTCTTGTTAATTAGAGTTTCTTCTGAATAAACTTCAGGTTTAATTGGGGCTTACATGGAATTAATTCGCTTTGCAGCACTAGCAACATATTTATTATGATGTATTATACAAGATTTATGGTCCTCAGAACATTGGCAACGGCGAATACCGCAGACGATGGAACGATGAGCTGTACGAGTTATACGACGACATTGACATAGTTCAGCGAATAAAAAGACAGCGGCTACGCTGGCTAGGTCATGTTGTCCGAATGGACGAAAACACTCCAGCCCTGAAAGTGTTCGATGCAGTACCCGCCGGAGGAAGCCGAGGAAGGGGAAGGCCTCCACTCCGTTGGAGGGACCAGGTGATGAGCGACCTGGTTACACTTGGGATCTCCAACTGGCGCCGAACTGCGAAGGAGAGAGAGAGGTGGCGCACTATCGTCGATTCGGCTATAACCGGCTAAACGGTTACAACGCCAATCACATACATACATTATACATATATGTATTTCTTTAATTCGGTTGACATCACATTTCATTCAGAGAAAAAATATATTTTTATTCGAAGAAATTTCTATGTGGTACTTGATGGTAGCTCTTCTTTGCCTAATATAACCATATATTTATGCGTTAAAGGGTCAATTACTCTTATTAAGATCAATAATTGTGTTATGTGTAATTATATAGATACATATATTTTTGAATTAAAACAATATTATTAAGAAGCGTTGTGAGTACAAGATAACTGTAAATAGATTTAAAAAATATTAAAAGCAATTTATATATTTGATATATATTTAACATACATATAGCAGGTTTACTAATATTCCAAGTCGTTAATAAGGAGAAGAAATACCGTTAATGGAGATACTAAAAGAGTTGATTTAGAACTTGAAACTCATTCCTTGAACTTTGATTTGAGACATATTATTATAAAAAATATTATTTTGAAAAATGCTCCTACCCCTGTAGACATTCGGAAATATTTCTCTGATATTTCCCCGATTTTTTTATACTATTTGTATTAAAGTATGAAGAGTAGGAAACATTAAAATGAAGAGTAAATATTTTATACATTTTTTGCTTCCTTTTCTGTTACGTTTTAGTCGCAATGTAGCCCTAAGAAACTGTGCAAATGACATGAACAAGTATTGTCATATATATTTTGTTTGTGCCACTTGTAAACTTTCAAAATTTATTTATGCACAAATTGACCTTATTGTTTATTTTAAATACTAGGCCTAGTGAGAAGCACAAAGCAACAACCCTTATTTCTAGAACAACACCTACATTCGGTTAAAAGACTTGTATGGAGGGGAATAAGAATGTGTAAAATGCTTCTGAGTGGACACTTATGCCCAATGGGCATCTTCGCTTTGTTTCAGATTTCAAAAAATTTCACTATACAGATATGTATGGTATATATAACATACACTTTTATAGCATAGCTAGGCTCAACTGAATTCTGCTTTTCAAATTTACATACAAAGGTTATTTTTTTCTGAGGCTTTTCAAACAATTGATTTTCTTCATTTTGATTTGTCAGCCATTCCATGCACACATTAAGTGAATACACTTCGGGCTTGGCTGTCTTTTGTTTACCCGGAGTGTCAAAGCATTGTTTTTGAAGTATTTGATTTCTGTATAAGTGCCGAATGGGAGAGAGATTAGCTGGGCGTGGAGATATTGGTTCGTTTTGTTTGCAATGTTTGCTTAAGTTTGTGCTTTGTTGTTATTGTATTTTTTCTGTTTTTGATAAAGTGTTTGAGAGGATATTGTATGCAAATATTTGTTGCCATTATTTAGTTCATCTTGTTATTTGAAGACGAAGCTGATATACGTGTATAGTGTATAGGAGCTCAAGCAAGGTGCAAGCAGCGGAGAATAATAATATTTGTTTTAAGATAAATAATGAATTTAAAAATTTGTGAATTTGCGATTTCAGCCATACACGAATTTATGAGTTTAGGAATTTATGAATTTATGAGTTTATGAATTTATGAATTTATGAATTTATGAATTTATGAATTTAAATATTTATTTAATTTGTGAATTTAGAGATTTGTTGATTTAATGAAATAAATTCAACACATTATTTTTTATTTATCTTTCACTTTAAAAGCAGACAAAGCATTGGAAGTTTAATTATGGAGAGTTTTTGCTTTTAAATATACAAAAGCGTTACGTGGCTGTATTCAGCCTTTTTAAAGCAGTTATCACTGCTAGGCTATAGGTATGTAAAGACTTGCCGCACCTACACATACACAGGCATACATACTTAGTGCTAAAGTGACCGACGGTTCGTTGCACCTTTGAGTTTATTGCCAGCACTTCGCTGAATTCATCCACTTTCATATTCTCCCGGCTTTCATCGCATACACAATGACTTCGCTGTGCACATAGCGTGGCATGTATGTATAAATATTAATTCAGTTGGCGCTTTAGTAACAATAATTAGAATTTACAAAAGGTGTCAACGCGCCTCAAAGCACATATCCACGTACATACATAATTAAATTTCGCACATTTTCAAAGCGTTTGTATTAGCTGTTTATGTGAGGGTATCTCTTTTATTTACTGTTACACTTTTATATGGTTATATTGCTACGTTGGCTTATATATGATTCTCTCTAATCCGTTACGCCGTAGGTGGCACCGGCGGGTATATAACTGAGAGCAGTATTTTGCTGGCGAGCTTCTGAACCTATTATTATTTATTTTTCTCTTATTTTGATATTTTTCTTTATTATATTTGGAAATTATTTTTATTAATAACGATTTTCCTTCTCTTCTATTTTCAGGTAAGTCCAATATGGGTTGCAAATGTAGTGAGTATTAAGTTATATTATGTCGGGTAATATGTATTTATATGATTGGACTGGAAGTAATTATATGATTTAACGAAGGACCCTTGATTCCAATTGCCGTATTACATGTTATATAATATTTTAAAATATTTTTACTATTCCTTTTATTCATATCATAAATTCAAAAGAAGTCTATGCTCTCGAGAAATAGTTTAGAAAAGTCTCTGTAGGTTTATAAGTCAAGTGGAAGTTTTAAAATTTTTAATTGACTCAGTAGTTGCCTGAAAACAGCTCATTACGATAATTAAGCACATTTCAGACAAAATATCTTAAAATCACAAAAAAGAAGAACCACAACAAATACTAAAAATAAGTATCTTATTTTGGTATTTCACTGTACACTATTCATTTTTATACTCTCGCAACAAAAGTTGCTAAAGAGAGTATTATAGTTTTGTCCACATAACGGTTGTTTGTAAGTCCTAAAACTAAACAAGTTAGATATAAGGTTATATATACCAAAGTGATCAGGGTGACGAGTAAAGTTCAAATCCGTATGTCTGTCTGTCCGTCCGTCCGTCTGTCCGTCTGTCCGTCCGTGCAAGCTGTAACTTGAGTAAAAATTGAGATATCTTAATGAAACTTGGAACACATGTTCCTTGGCACCATAAGAAGGTTAAGTTCGAAGATGGGCGGAATCGGACCACTGGCACGCCCACAAAATTGCGATAACCAAAAACACCTAAAGAGCTATAACTAAGCATAGGAACATAGGATCGCATTAGGGAGGGGCACATTTGAATGTAATATTTTTGGAAAAGTGGGCGTGACCCTGCCCTCAAATAGGTTTTTTGTATATATCTTGCAAACCAATAAAGCTAAATAAACCAAACTTTCTGCAGTCGTTTCTTTTAGCCGTTTCCTTATACAGTCCAAAAATGAAAGAAATCGGATAATAACCACGCCCACTTCCCATACAAAGGTTAGGTTGAAAATGACTAAAAGTGCGTTAACTCACTAACGAGAAACGTCAAAAACATCAAATTGTACATAAGAAATGGCAGAAGGAAGCTGCACTGAGATTTTTTTACAAAATGGGCGTGGCGTCGCCCACTTATGGGTGAAAACCCATATCTCAAGAACTACTCGACAGATTTCAATGAAATTCGGTATATAATATTTTCTTGACACCCTGATGAAACTGGTGGAATATGGGCGAAATCGGTTCACAACTACGTCCCATATAACTCAATTTTGAATCCTTCTAACCCGTTCACTTTATAATGTATACATAAGGTACCGATAAAGAAAGCGAAATAAAACTTTACAAAAATACTGTATTTGAGCTGTGACATCACTTGTTGAAAAATTGTCAAAATCGAACCATGACTTTTCAAGGCCCCTGATATCAAACATGAAGAACTCAGTGCCTAAGGGTAATTTTTCAACGAAAATATAGGTAAATCTCTAAATAAATTGCGAGAGTATAAAATGTTCGGTTGCACCCGATCTTAGCTTTTCCTTACTTGTTAGATATACCAGACTTGAATGTAAGCATTTAAGCTGGAACTAAGATCCATCAAGCCCATCAACAAAGCGTTATGCAGTCGCTTGCAGTTATCATGCAGTGGTTGGCGAAATTTTAATTAAAATCACTGTATGTGGCAGCGCAAAACCACAAAACAGCAGCGGCACATCATCAGCGCTATGTAAATTATTTCAGTTGCACATATGAAGTATATATATATACATATACGTGTTTTTATAATTACATATTTGGGGTCTTTTCACATTGTGTGTGGGTTTTATATGAAGAGTAAAGAGTGCAAATAAAAACGCGAGAAAAACATGAATATTTGAAAGTCATAATAAAGAAAGAAGAAGAACACTGAAAAGAAACTGACCCATAAAATTTGATGTGAAAGCGCAAATAATGATGTACAAGTATGTGCAAGTATGCAGAAATGTAGTAAATAGCGGCGAAAGTGCCAGTGTCAGCATTCAGTAATATTAAAAAAAATATATATGCCACTATATGTCCATTTGTACACCGCATACGAGTCTGAAAGATAGAAAATTATGTTATGAGTGTGCCTGCCATGAAAGTGTTTATGAAAGCGCACATATGCATATTCATATATATATATAATAAATAAATACACTCAAGAGCAGCAGTAATGCTGATGTTTTGCTCAAATGGACGCATTATAAACATTTTGTTATCGGATCGGTCACCTAGCTTTCAAGCGAGTGAATGAGATTAGATAAAGAAAAAAATTAAATAATTAGTCCACTCACGTTGGGTAAGTGTATTTTTGTAGACCACTGTAAGTATCATTAATTGCCCCTTACAGTCATTCGCAAGCATTATGAATAAGTTGCGTGGCGATTTGCGGAGCATAAATGCCCATACACAAAATACCTGAGAATGCAGCAGAATAAAATGAGAAAAATAATGAAAATACATATGTAAAGTTATCGCACTTGCGAAATGGCGCTTTAACATTTCACTTTCATACTTCATACCAACATTCCATTCATCAACGCCGCCGCAATGCGTAACAAGCATCGTACACTCATGTGCACAGACAAATGCTTATAAGTATATTATATGCTATATATTTATATAATATATACCATAAACATACTTACAAATGACGACAGCAAATGCTTTCACTCTGAATAGACCACAAAATCTGGTTGCCGCTCACTGGTTGCGTATACGCCGTGTGCGGTTGCCCATAAGCAATTGCGGTTTCATGTGTATTTTCAATTTTCCACTACTTTTTCACGGTGAATTATTTTTATGTGTCTGACGTTTATTTTCACTTTTTCATTCGTTTTGTGTACTCCTTTTAAACTGCTTTCGCCAGCATTGTAGTGTATTGCACACTTGATTATATTTCGACTTGCATTCATTTCTTGTGCGCCACTTTGCCATATGCGCCCTTTATACATGTAGGTAGCTATGTGTTACTCAGTATTTTATCTATGCATTTGGGTCAGCGCATTTTGGCATGTTTCTGTAGCCACTATGAAATGAGTGTTGCAAAAAAAGGTAATGATCTGCATTTTACAAAATTTTATTAACAGGCTTCATCGGTTTTTCAATTATGAAAAAAACGCTTGCGGGTGAGAAAATTAAATGTAAGATAGTATGGATATATATATATTTTAAATTTCTGTAAAATATTTTATTGTATATTTATATCTGACATTTGCATTTTTTAACGAGTGATAGGTAATGAAGTTCTGGTTACACACAATTTTATCCATTCAGCATAAAATCTACTAGAATAACGGGAATCATTTTATGTAGTGTATGAGGACTGTGGTAATTCCTGGACCGCTACGCATCTCTCCTTATGGTAGTTTGGCGTCAATTGGTAATACCAAATGAAGACAGGACCTTCTCCACCTAGTCCTTCCATCGAGGTGGAGGCCTCCCTCTTCTTCGGCTTCCACCAGCGGATACTACATCGAACACTTTCAAAGCTGGACCAATATCGTCCATTCGAACAACATGACCTAGCCAGCGTAGCCGCTGACTTTTTATCCGCCGTTGCCAATGTTTAGAGGATCATAAATCTTGCGCAAAACCTTTCTCTCGAAAACCCCAAGAGTCGTCTCATCGGATGTTGTCATCGTCCACGCTTCAGCGCCATACATCAGGACGGGAATAATGAGCGACTTATAGAGTTTGATTTTGGTTCGTCGAGAGAGGACTTTACTTTTCAATTGCCTACTCAGTCCATAATAGCACCTGTCGGCAAGAGTGATTCGGCGCTGGAATTCGAGGCTGACATTGTTGGTGTTGTTGATGCTGGTGCCTAGGTATACGAAATTATCTACAACTTCAAAGTTATGACTGTGAACAGTAGCGTGAGAGCCAAGACGCGAATGCGCTTACTATTTGTTTGATGACAGGAGATATTTCGTCTTGTCCATTAAATGCAAGACTACATATTACCTATAATATATTAAATGGAAGTTTTTCGTAATATTAAGTAAATGGGAACTAAGGAAAGTTATGATCCGATTTTACCCATTTATGGGGCAGAGGCATATGATCAGAAGAAAATGAGACCTTTTGAATTGCTTTAAAATATCTGCGAGAATTTCCGCAGATAAAAAAAATTCTTGGACACTCAACCCTCTATATTCGTTATCTAGGATCTCGAAAAGTTATTTTCCTTTGTTATTTTTAGATCCTCCAATAGAGCTAATCTTTCTTTCTTCATTGTTTCTTGCGATTCTCCTATTTTGTAGATATAAAATCAGAATGTCAAGAAAATAGTAGTCACCAAATATGGTTAAATTTGCTTGCGTAGTTCCTGAGCTACGGCTTTTGACCAAAAAGTAGACGGAGCTACAACCATTTCAAATTTTTTATACCAATCTGCGGGCAGCCCTTCGGTGATATATTTTCCATACAATTTTGTGCTTCTGGCATTTTTTGCAGCTGAGTAAACACACTTTTTGTATTCTTCAACCTAACCTTTTTGAGAGCGGTTCGCGTGGTTATTTTACGATTTCTGCTATTTTCATCGTACTAAAGAGAAATATGTATAGTAAGTATGGTTTATATAGCTTTTGCTGTTTGCGAAATATATGCAAAAGGCTTTTTATGGTCGAGACCACCCCCACTTTTCCAAAAGAATACCATCTAAATATGGCCCTCCCTAGTGTGATTCTCTGTACCAAATTTGTATAGCGTCATTTAATTGCTAATTACCCATAAATTGGTGGTCTCTAAATATACTGCAAAATCTATATTTTCACCATTCAAATTATTTGTCTGAACTGATAATCATTTATCATTTAACTGATCGCATAATTTATAGCTACAGGATTTTGTAGCTACGTATGAAGGGTTTTTAAGGAAATTCAATTAGAAAATTTTACAACCATTCATGTTTTAACCTCTCCATTCACTTATGTGGACACTGAATGGTATTATATTTTGTGTACTCATGTACAGAGGTCCCCCAACTGCAATTCCGACTTCTAGTTTGTGAAATTTTTGTATATAATATGGCCTATGATACTTCGTAGAAGCACAATGAAATATGCACAAAACACAACAAATTTACCATCTTATATGCTCATCTCTTTAGTCTTCTTCAGAGCTAACTTACGGCTGGTCCCTTGTTGCAATACAATACTCGTCACACTCAAGTAGCTTTTGGCAGCGCACTCACACACTCCATTTGGCGTGCCATTTCTAAGCAATAGTTGCATTTAGTTGCACTTTTGTGCATTCATTTGTGAATTTTATGCACTCATTTGTCGCGGAATCTGCGTTTAGCTATAATGATTTTATCGCTTGCGCGCATAGTTCGTGTGGCGAAGATATAAACACAACTGCAAGTAAGCTATAAAAGATGCTCGGTGATGGCGCGAATTTGACGTGCAATGAGCGTTACGTGACGGACATGTGTATGTGTGTGTGAAATTTTATTACTGTACGAATCATGCGTGACACGTAGTTACTTTGCTTTTGTTGTTTTTTTCATACCTGTCTGCCAACTGTATTCATTTAGCATAGTTTCGTATAACGTTTGATATTTCACTGGTTTCAGCTTGTATGTTGTATTTGTATTTTGATTTTTAGGTATAAACATTTTATGATCCTAGTTTTTTTGACGCGGAAATATTCAAATTTCGTGAATAGTTGTAAGGATTTCACGCATCACTTAATGCATGCAAATCTTCATGGTTTGCAATATTGTCGCAAGAAGCTAGAGTGCAATAAGGTCCGTTCGGTGTGAGCAATTTCGCGCTAAAGTTTGTCTGTGTAAAACATATACTCACATTTTATGGCATATGCTTTGTGATGGAAAGTTTCATTTATATTTAGTAAAATTTTTCACTCGAAAGCATTTTTAAACCTTGTACTTAGACTCATGTTTAGCCCCTCTATATTTATATTTATTTTCAAACATGAGTACTATTCTCCGATATGTCTAATTATGCTTTATCATTCTCAGTACAAGCTCTACTAGTTTGTAACCGTTCTGGTTTATGAAGTGAAGATCTAAACGTTCTGTGGTGACCTTTACGATGGTTTCTCTGCCCCAAAAATATGCCCATTATCCACACTATCCCAAAGTGATTATTTGGTGCATCATATTTTCGCGGTACTCAATTATGAATGCTTTGAATTGGTTCAATTATTGAAAAAGACTATTTTAGTGTAGTCTATAAGTAAGATTTTAGTCATTCATTCAAGTACTGTTTCATGTTTTTAAAAGACTAAGACTTTGTGCAGAAAGTAGGTTAAAGGCATTGTATGGATGTTTGAGACATTCGACCGCTTAGAAGTTGAGAATTCGGGCTGTTCACTAGCCGACACGTTCCCATGTTCCATGTTTGGGTGAAAGTCAAAACCACTTGTTCTCTGCAAACATGCTTGATTCTGCAATCGTTGTTTCAACCTGTGCACACATTTTTATTGAAGACTAGCAGACCCGGCCACACGTTTTTGGCTAAGGTATACTATACATTAAATTAGTAATTTTTTCAATACAGAGAAAAAATTCTTACGCATAAAGACGAAAACGTTGTAGCCGGTAAAATTGAAAATGATTGACATACATTATTGTAGATCTTTATTAAGCATAAATTATCATAATTTGTAAAACTTTGATGTTTTTAACGTATATTGAAGTATGTAACAAATGAGCATATATAAAGTTGGCTCAAGCATGGCTTCGATGACGATATTGATTACCTTCTTCACTTGTTATATTGAAAAGTCGAGGTTTATTTATGTTACTCAGCATGATGGCAACTCACATTACTTTTAATTGCAATGAAGTGGGGATAGTCCAGGCAATTTTAAATAGTCTGTAGGATAATTGACTACGTTATCCTGGTTTGTAGCTGTGTCAACTCTCCTGGAACGAAATTCTTAACTATCGCATTAAGATCAAAAAGATCTTTATTTTTTACCACCAATATAGGTCATTCAAGCCGTCACGATAAATAAGCTTCTCTTTCGAGTCAATGAAGTGACAGAAATCTATTGGAAACATTATTAATCCATCAAGGTGTCAACTGCTACTCTATCATTTCCAACTGCTTCTACAATCGCAATTTGATATTGTTGCAAAATCACTCGTATATTGATTGTTAATTGGCGATTCTTTAAGTGTCGCCACAAATTAGATGATTTTAGGCATGCGATTAGTTCGTCAGCAATGATTGATCCATGAAATAATTGGAAGAGTCTGGCGTAAATCAACAACAGACCAACAGAATCATGGCTCCACCAAAAACGTTTTGGTTGTTGCGGGAGTATAAAATGTTCGGTTGCACACCAACTTTGCCTTTCCTTATTTGTTACAAATTGTTTAGGACTATCGACACAATCTTATACATTTGAACAATGACAAAAATATTTTAACAAATTAACAATAACTACCTTCAAAATATTATTATTTTTTATCTTCTTTTTTATATTTTTGTTGTCAACTTGAATAAAAGTCTGTTATTATTACCTTCTTCGCAATTTTTCCATATTTACTTACTTTTTAATCTTTTCCTGGCCTTCAACGAATTTTTCAAGACTAAAATTAGCCAGATCGGCTTGGCCGTTCTCGACTTTTTGCGAGACCAAAGAACAGCAAATTGTTTTTCAGGATTTTTTTTAATTTCTCTCCGTCAGAACCATCCTTATACTTCAAGGAATATTGTAAAAAAATAATTATCGAAATCGGTTAAGCTGTTCTCGAGTTATGCGCTTAGCAACACATTTTGCGATTCATTTTTATATTGTAGATAAAACGAAGGTTGTAGTAGTAGCCGCCGGAGAAAGATATAGAAGGTATTAGAGCTTAGAAAGAGTAGGCTTCTTGGGAAACTAAAATAAGCTATGATTCAGAGAATGTGTTTCACACTTTGGCTAGCATTATTGAGATACATATAACACTACACTGCCAGAAAATTAAGCATAAGTATTAAAGTATATGATAACACGTAGGTATATATTTTACGCAAATGAAAATTAATGCGCGCAACAGCAAACTAAGAATAAATGTACCTTTGAGCACATGACACACTCTGCCTTCGTTTGTGTTTGTGTGCGTGTGTTTCGAAATTTTTTTCATGTGTACTTATGTGCATTACAGCGCCATTTTGAATGTTTGTTTGGGCGCTTATGGCGGCTTTATGGCTTTGGCGTCGGGCCAGCAGTAGCAACGGCAGTGGAGCGACAATAACAACAACATAGCGCAAAGAAGCAATAAATGTGAGCTTTGCTGCAAAAACAAACAAAAAGCGCAAATATTAATAATATACAAGAGCTTAAGAATGCCAAAAAAGTAAAGTGACATGATAAAAGCAGCAGCAACATTAACAACAACAACAAAAACAAACACAACAAGTAAGGAAGGGCTAAGTTCGGATGTAACCGAACATTTTATACTCTCGCAATTTATTTATTTAACTTAATTAATGTTATATAATACACAATTTGACTTACATATTCGTCATATATATTGTATAAAGTCCATTGAAAGTTGGAAACCCTAATATTAGGTTAGAAGCACCGAGGTCCTCATGTTCGATATATGGGGCCTTGAAAACCTGTGGTCCGATTTCGGCGATTTTTAGAAATGGGCTGCCACACTATAAATACAGTATTTTTGCAAAGTTTTGCACCGATATCTTCACTCGTGCTTACTTTAAATATTGTAAAGTAAACGATTCAGATCATCTTCTAAGTTCTGGTATATAGGAAGTAGGCGTGGTTGTGAAGCGATTTGGCCAATTTTCACAACATATTATTAGGAGGTAAGGAAACTATTACAAACCAAGTTTCATTGAAATCGGTTGAGTAGTTCCTGAGATATGGTTTTTGACCCATAAGTGGGCGACGCCACGCCCATTTTCCATTTTGTAAAAAAATCTGAGTGCAACTTCCATCTGCCATTTCTTATGTGAAATTTAGTGTTTCTGACGTTTTTCGTTAGTGAGTTAACCCACTTTTAGTAAACTAACCTTTGTATGGGAGGTGGGCGTGGTTATCATCCGATTTCTTTCATTTTTGGACTGTATTAAGAAGTGGCTAAAAAAACGACTGCAGAAAGTTTGGTTTATATAGCTTCATTGGTTTGCGAGATATATATAAATAACCGATTTGGGGGCGGGACCACACCCTCTTCCCAAAAGAAATTACATCCAAATATACCCCTTCCTGGTGCGATCCTTTATTCCAAATTTTATTTCTATAACTTAATTTATGGCTTAGTTATGACACTTTATGTGTTTTTGGTTTTCGCCATTTTGTGGGCGTGGCAGTGGACCGATTTTCCCATTTTCGAAAGCAACCCTCTCACGGTCCCAAGGAACATGTGTTCCAAGTTTCATTAAGATATCTCAATTTTTACTCAAGTTACAGCTTGCACGGGCGGACGGACGGACAGACGGACGGACAGACATGCGGATTTCAACTCCACTCGTCATTCTGATCATTTATATATATATAACCCCATATCTAACTCTTTTATTTCTTGGTGACACAAACAACCGTTATGTGAACAAAATTATTATACTCTGTGCAACAGGTTGCGAGAGTATAAAAAGGTATAAGCAGTATAGCACTGTCACAGACAAATAGCATAAAGGCGCAGTAAATTAAATGTCAAGTGTCAAGCAGCAAAAAACAACAACAATAACAGCAGCAGCCACAACTTTTTCGTAGCTGTGCGTAGCGTAGAAGCTTGCGCATGTGTGCGTGTGTATTACACACTTTATATGGCGTTTGTGTGCACGCATGAGTGCTTCACCTCAAACAGCAGGCCAGTGGTCCAAGTACACTTTTTTTTATTATTGTACAATATAAGTCAGCGCGGTTGCACTCAGCATGAAAAACAGCTGTAGCGTGTACAACAACAACGGCAAATAATACGTAGCTGCAAAGCCTTTTAATAACTTTTGTTGATTTGTGAGGCAGAAAATTAATTTCACTTTGCTGTGAAGTGAGGAAATAATAATAGCAAGTAAAACGAAAAAAAAAACATTAAAAACCAAATACTATTCATTCGCAAACAATTGTGACAAATGACAAACTTGTTGGGCTCCTCTATGCTTATTATTTCATGAAGTAAAGTGTAGAGCGACATAAAATAGCAGTAAGAAAACTAATACTAAAATATATATATATATATGTATGTTGAATACAAAGCATAAGTCTATAACAAAAGTACACTATGGCCACTGAAAATTATCTCCAAAGCCACTTGTGCTCTTTCTGCTTTCTCTAAAGTAAGCAAACAATCTAATAAACAAAAGCAAGTTTCTACAAAAAAAATTTTGAAATGGAAAAAAAGTTCAAGCTTTCAGCGGCTGTTGTGCCTAATTAAAAATCACTCATACGACATGGCACACGCGCCGCCATGGCACAAGCAGCCGCCAAAACAATATGCCAACAGCTTAAACTTCACGCAACGGCAGTGGCATTTCAAAACGCATTAAAACAAATGCTTTGAATTAGCAAATGAAAAAAGCAGTGAACTCAACTGAAAGCATTTCGTTGTAATTTTAATTAATGACACACACCGCTAAGCTGAATTAATGACATTTTGATTATCAAGTAAAAAATTAATGTGACTGTGGAATGCGCATTAAAATCGTCGCAAAACACCAAATGTGATTAACTCGAATTCAATTTGACATTCTAAATCTTCACACATACATATGTACTGTTCGACATTCATATATGTTTTAGGTGTTGTTTGTTATCTGTTCGAAATGTTTGAAGGCGATTGGATAGATTGAGTTTAACGAATATGGATATAATTAATTATGGATTTTAATGTAGTCTTGGATTTATAAAGGTTCATACTAATTGACTGAGGTCACTCAGAACTGTCTTCGCTAAAGAATATTACTTCAATTGTAGCTTCTATAAAATAGAATAGTGCATTCCATTTAACTTTAAGTTTATAATAACATAAATACTGTTGGAAGTGTGCCCACTATTACCAAAAAAATCCGCTGGAATATAAATTTCTCATAAATCGAAATCCAAAACCTCTTAATAGTCTGAGGCGTACTTCTTCCAGCTACGCAGGCCATCATAATCGCAGTGCTACATAGGTACTTGCTAATTCGAACGACTGCTGTACAAGCGTACATATGCGCAGTATCCAAAAATAGCTGGAAACCTGACAAATTGCCAAATGAATTTAATTTACCGTTACTTTTATGGAGCACGTGCAGACATAAACTTTTGAATAACAAACAAATTATTGAAACGTTGCATATCACGTTTCTGTGGCAGCAGATCTCAGCCAAAGCTAAAATACTAAAATTCTTCATATGAGGAGAATATATATAGATTTTTTTGTATATACAGTGGAACTTATCTAACTCGAATCACCATAATCCATAAAATAACTTCGAATTAGAGAGACTTCGAGTTATAGAAATATTCATTAAAACATACATTTTTTAAAAAGCTGTAAAATATAGATTTACCCACAGTTTTAGTTATTCACTTCGCAACAAGTTGTATTTAAATACATTAAAACATGTATTTTGTAATTTTCTTTTTTGCAGTTTGCTATTGTTTGGCTCTTGACGTCTATATCTCATGCCTTTGTTACACGATTTAGGAAATCTATAAGTATAAAAACACATTTTTTGTTTGCCCCCATACTATATAGAAAGACTCTTTTAAAATTGTTCCCTCATAGTAAATATTTAAATTTTTTATAATATCCTGGTCGAAAAGTTCGATTTATGGAAGGAAATTTGTATTAAATTTGACTTCTATTGAAACTTCAAGAGTTCGAGTTATGGAGAACTTCGAGTTATAGAAATTCGAGTTAGGGAAGTTCCACTGTATATTTATAAATATTATTATGAATACGAAACGCGGCTTTTATGTTTTGTGAATGAGATATTTTTTTTTAGAAAATAATTTTCTTTTCCTACAGGAAGTTCAAAAATAATATATATTTATCGAAATTTTTGGTAAAAAGTATGGACAGGTATGGATGGAAACGCTGTCGCGACAGTCTGGTTAACAGAACCGAAACCCACATGAATTTTGGTGTCCTCCGTTTTTGGCTCAAAAACCATATCTCAGGACCGAGTTGAAATTCGATAGAAAATATTTTGTCGACTCCCTGATGATACGGATGAAATATGAACGAAATTGATTGACAACCACGCCTACTTCCCATACAACACCTTTTTGAATTCCATCTGATTCGTTCACTCTACAATATATAAATAAGTAACCAATAAAGATATCGGAACAAAGCTGACACAAATACTGTATTTGAGATGCGGTATCACTCGTTAAAAAATTGTAGAAATTGGACTATACATTTTCAAGGCCCCAGATATCGAACATCAAGATTTCAAGATTTCAAAGTATATTTTTTTACCAAAACTATCGGTAAATATCTCAGATTTAAATAAATTCGTGGGAATCTTTTAATTTTAATAATCTGTCTGTGTGTCAAAAATGGGTGAAATCGGATCATGACATCCCTTAGATCACATTTACTTCATATTAGAGTTTTCTTTGCATCGTTTATACCGTGTATAGCTTAGCTCTTCCATTATTATTCTAAATCAAGTTTTTTGAAAAAAACAGCTCAAAAATTTATTGTTGTGCTCTACAAGCAACTAATTTACATATGTATCTCTATAGGTGTAGGTATATAAGAATGCATGTAGACTTCACAAGTTGTCTGTTATTGGTAATGGTGTTGAAGTGCTGCCATTAAATTACTTAATGGCTTGTGTCAAAGGTAATAAATATTTGAATTCTCACATCAATTTTTTCAGCAGCCGTCTGACGCGACAATGTCGAAAAACAACAGCAACAACATGCACACGGAAATATGACTTCATAGATTTACACACAAACACCCATAAATCTCTCTGTCTCTGCGTGTAATTTTAGCATACACTCCTTCTCCTTCTTTTGTGCCACCGTCACCGCCTAGCCTCGTCTTCGTTATCAATTTTCGACACTGCCACTCGCCTGCATGATGCTGTCGCTCATTGCGCCCAATATTTTTGTTCGCCGTTGAAAGCACTCACATTTAATTTTGCTGTTAAGTTCGATATTGTTGATTGCTTTTTGTGGCGACGCACAGCCGCGCGCACGTCACAACATGCAAACGTTTTACCGGAATATGCATTGCTTTTTTTTTGTCATTCATTTTCTTGTGATGGTGTGTAGAGTGTGTGTGTGTGTGCGGAGACGCGAACATATGTTTCGCATGCCTGCCATTTTAACAAACTCAATTTGTCATCAGTAGTTGAAAGTGATTAATGAAAATGTGAAATTCATTTAATCCAACGTACGAAAAGTTTGCAAAAAAATTAAAGACGACGTGACGGCAAAAAGGACAAAAAATGTTGATGAATATTTTGCTAACAAAGCAAGAAAGTCGCATAATTCACTGTGAAATTATGTGAAAATATTTAAGTAGTTATGCTTAAGGATAATTTTTTTAACGGTAATACATTTGCAATTATTTATATTTATATATGAGCAAATAATAACTAAAATATCCGAAATACATCCACTGTACGACACAATTATGTATACCTTATGAATGTAAACATCAAAATGATTATATCTTTTAAGCATTGACATTCATCGCTGTGATTGTTTTTCTATTTTGCATACGGGTAAATGGCATTATAAAATTTAATTTAAATATTGTATATTTGAACTATTTGTTGAAAAACACCTAATCATTTGAAAAAGACACATATTTAACAACGAATAAGGTTAGCTTCTAAACAGAGCTTCAAGATTGAGTGTTGGCACCATTAGCGTTAAATACAACCAAAAGACTTTCAGACATGCTGTCCACCAATTCCTGAAAAAGTGATTGTGGTATGTTTTCCCAGGAGTACTTCAATTTATTCAAAATGCTTCATTTATTGGGACGACACAGGAATATCGGTCGAGCTTATCATTCAAATATTTTTATAAATATTTTAATAAATATTTAGGATTTATGTAAGTCAGAGCTTTGGCCTGGCCATAGTAGGAGCTCTATCGATTTTTGATCGAAACATTATTTTATAACACGACTTGTACGTTTGTGCTCATTGTCTTGCTGGTATATAAAGTTATCTTATAAGTCCAATCACTCCGCAGGACTCTCCCGTCAGTTGCCTTCGATTAATACCAGATATGACTCCTATAGCTACAGCAACCCCGAACTAAAACATTTCCACTTCCTAATTTAATGGTGCCTTGGCTTTACTTACTTTTGAGCCTCTCATGACTCTTTCGTTTAACTTTTTGGCTGTCTGTCGAATTTTTATACTCTCGCAACAAATGTTGCTAAAGAGAGTATTATAGTTTTGTTCACATAACGGTTGTTTGTAACACCCAAAACTAAACGAGTTAGATATAGGGTTATATATACCAAAGTGATCAGGGTGAAGAGTGGAGTTCAAATCCGAATGTCTGTCTGTCCGTCCGTCCTTGAAACTTGGCACACTTATTTCTTGGCACCATAGGAAGGTTGCTTAGCAAAATCGGACCACTGCCACGCCCACAAAATAGCGAAAACCGAAAACACATAAAGTGCCATAACTAAGCCATAAATAAAGCTATGGAAATAAAATTTGGTACGAAGGATCGCACTATGAAGGGGCATATTTGGAAGTAAATTTTTTTTGGGAAGTGGGCGTGGCCCCGCCCCTACTAAGTTTTTTGTACATATCTCGCAAACCAATAGAGCTATATAAACCAAATTTTCTGCAGTCGTTTTTTTTAGCCAATTCTTAATATAGTTAAAAAATAAAAGAAATCGGATAATAACCACGCCCACCTCCCATACAAAAGTTAGATTGAAAATTAGTAAAAGTGGGTTAATTTACTAACGAAAAATATCAGAAACACTAAATTTCACATAAGAAATGGCAGATAAAAGTTGCACTCAGATTTTTTTACAAAATGGAAAATGGGCGTGGCGTCGCCTACTTATGGGTCAAAAACCATATCTCAGGAACTACTCTACCGATTTCAATGAAACTTGTGAAAATAGGCTAAATCGCTTCACAACCACGCCTACTTCCTATATACCAGAACTTTGAAGACAATCTGAATTGTTTACTTAACAATATATAAAGTAAGCACTAGTGAAGATATCGGTGCAGAACTTTGCACAAATACTACGTTTATAGTGTGGCAGCCCCATTCTAAAAATCGCCGAAATCGGACCATAGGTTTTTAAGGCCCCATATATCGAACACGAGGACCTCGGTTCTTCTAACCTAATATTATGGTTTCCAACTTTCAATGGACTTTATACAATATATATGACAAATATGTGGGTCAAATTGTGTATTATATAATATAAATAAAGTTAAATAAATAAATTGCGAGAGTATAAAATGTTCGGTTACACCCGAACTTAGCCCTTCCTTACTTGTTTAGTTCAAATTTGCTCCCATTACTCCAATAGTATGTGCAATTTTTATTGTGGAACGCTTGGAATAAATATTCAAGTAATAGTAAAAAATGTGGTGGGGTATCCATAATATTGTCGGATAGTGTATATTATGATATATAGGGTGCTTTTTTTACAATAATAGCAATCTGGAGTTTCTCTTTGAAAATCAAGAAAATCAAAAAATGTTCTATGTTGGCAATTCACAGGCACGATAAAGGATGTAGTTGATTGCATTTCTTTTTTAGTTATTTCTCTAAAATGAGAGCCAATATGGAGGACAACGTCAAGATACCTAACATGATTACCGCGCCTCTAATGACATGAAATCATTCCAATTCATTATTGCATTCTTTACACCTTCCCCTATGTGATGTTGGTCACCTTCAATACTATCAGTACTTAGTCATGCAGCAACATATAATAAATGTTCTATTGTTTTTTTAACATTATTTTCACGCACCACCAGCTCATTTAGCGTCAACTAACGCCACTTTGACCACCATTTAAAATTACATATATCTTCATATGAAAAATTAGCTCTATAAATTATTATGCCAATATTTAGCGAAGTGTAGAAAACACTAATATATGCACATTTCTAGTAAATTTAACACAGACAATGTGAAATAGACAAACAGGCAGACAGCACAGCTAACAGTCAACTTTTTTTTGCATAATTTCAATGCAATAAATCACAAATTTCATTTCAAAGCACACAAAAACACACCCACACATTGATATATATATATAATGAAACACACATTTCCATTTCAACTTAGCATTTAGGTGTCATTTGGTGGCTAGACTTTGCGGCACATACACACGTCTACATGCATATTAGATGCGCGCTCAGATCACAACGTAGTACAACGCATGTTACTCATACGCCACGTCGCACCGGCTGACGGCGTGAGTGTGAGTGATGGATGTGCGTGCCGACAAATATTATCTGCACCACAATTTTCAATGTTTGTGGTTCAATAGGCACACACATGCACAAGTGTAAGGCATTGATGTGTATTGATGTAGTGTACGCATGTGTGCTTTATGGAAATCACTTACTGCCAAGTTCAGTGCATCTAATCACACATGGCTCATTGATGTGGCGGTCGAATTGTGTGCGCCAATACACGATTCGAACGAGTGATTAAGTGAGTGGTGGTTGGAGTGAATGTTAGAACTCGTTACATTGAATTGATATATAAATGTATGTGTGAGTGTGCATGAGCGCTAGTGCGCTGCTTCCAAATCACATCCCCTGGTAATCACTGGCCCAAGTCCCAAGTGGTAATCGCATGTGGGACTTTGCGATTACAAATGCGCCAAATGCCAGCCGAAACCGCATAGCCAAACCAATATTAATGTGCCTCTGTGAGCTCGTGCCTCGTGTGTCTGCAAGTTTCTCAACCGAGACAAATTTGCCTATCAAACAGGTTGGGCGATGGCTTAGTTCTTGTCTTTTGCAAGTTACTTTGCTTGTGTGGCTGTTTGGTAATAAATGCGTGTTGCGCAGCGGTCTCTCTCCTTTCTAAGCCATTGGCTGCTGTTTATTGTATGCTTGACTGCTTGTTTTGCCACTTTGATTGCGTAGTGGCGACAACGAAATCGATTTGCATATATATTGTAACACATACATAGATAACTACGGTTATTTGTATATATATATTTTCATATCTGTTAGAAGATTTATTAATTTCTCACATTTTTTACAAAAAATTGCACAGAAGTAAAATATTATAAATACCCGCGCATTGTGTGCAATAACGTCTCAATAATAGAAGAAAATCAACAACATTGACAGCAAAAAAAAATCAATTGTCTATCTAAGACAACCGCTTTATGATAAATATGCCGTCAGCAAATAAGCACTTTCCTAATTGCATTCAATAAGGCCACTTACCCAAAGCGCGCACACATCCACACAAACGCTCACAGAGTCCCGCATATTTACTCATTTCTTTTCACCCATTCATTCACTCTATCCATCATTCGACTCTCTGCCGCCGCTTATCCACTTCTTTGCTAAATAGCTAATGCGGTAAATTGTTGACGTTGGTCATACTCACACTCAGCCCGGCGCTGCAATTTGATATTTATTACTCATCCGCCTGCGCCGTCACTGTTTATTGCGTGCAGCATTCGATATCGTCTTGTCTTGGGCGATGATCATTTATTAATTAGACTGCTATTAGTAGCGTGAACGGCAGTTCAAAATGTGAGGAGCAAGGAAGACGGAAATATTAATGAAAGGAAGGTGGTAGAGAAATACAAACAATTAATGTATGTTAGGTTTGGAGATATTGAATGAGTTATTTCGTTTCTTGCATTGTCCAGGTTGAATTGAGGCAATGTTCTGCTTGAATACATACCTTTAATGATTTTCGTTTTGAAATACGTAAGAAATGTGCCCTGTTATTTTCTTTGATAAAGAGAAGAGTCGAGCCTGCAGAGGAGCTTGACGTCTTATGAAATGAAGAAATTATCGAAACTCTTGAATAGTTCCGAAGTAGTCGGTTCCAAGTCCATATTTAAAAAGGTGAAGTTATGGATAAGATCCGAAATTACTACTAAAAAAGTTTTTGAGAAGTATGAGGCTGAATGGTCTGAACTTTCCATAAGGGAGGAATACACCTCACCTCAATATGAGCGACAGAGTTAATGTTCCAGATGGCACCGGCATAAGTGGAAATCCATTCCCAGCTGCGGATGTACGAGGACTCCAAACCCGGTTACTCGAAGGACTATATGGACAACTTTCAAACATCGGATACGGATGACATCATAACTTCAAATTCCTACCTGCACTAAATGCCCGAAAGTAGCCAATTTTCAAACCTCTTGGGATTGACTGACCGGCAAAGCGTAGAATCATCAGCTTCAGGGACCGACTACCGGTGATGACAAAGAGGAAAATGTATAGTCCTAGGAGTTATGCTCCATTATGATGCCAACAACGGGATCGGTAGAGCCGGAGGGAACAGCTCCGCTGGAAAAGATCTAGTAATGACTTGAATAATGAAGAAAGTGTATGAAAAGTTTTTAGTTTAATTTTTCTCCGAATTTGGACATGAACTTTTACAAAGATAAAATCTAGGAAAGAAGAAGCAAATAATAACAACGAGGAACATTATTTCAAAAAGGGACCACTCGAAATCCTACCCACCTTTTAAGAGTTTGCTTTTAATTGATTTGAGTTTAAGCTTGATTATCCACTCTAAAACTAATATTGTCACTTTGTCTCTACCGCATTCTTTCGCCACTATTCATTGCGTGTTACAATAGGTGTGAAGAACAAAAAGGGAAGAAAATAAAAATGGAATTAATCAGCGAGATGCAGGTGCTAACGAAGTACTACCTGTGATGAGGCGATAGGAAAAAATGCGCGCGAAAGAATTAAAAGGAAACACACCTAGTTAAGGCAAAAAGCACAAAACCCGCCAAACGCCAGTTGACTTAAGTGTTTATGAAGTGCTCAATAGCACACGAAGAAGGAAGGTATGCGAAAAAAACGAAGCAAAATTGATAACATAATATCAGCACAGCCGTTGATGCGCCAGCGCCAGTGCCTGCTCTCTTAACTGTAAACTATTCAATGTCACACTGTGCTGCACACGCCGTGGCAATTAGCGATGACATGCGCGTGGCACTTAACACATCTACAACCATAACGGTGGCGCAGTTTAAAGGCTTGTTCCCAGCATTGTTGTTGCTGTTTGCATAAACACACTTGCACTTACATACACACATATTTGCAGCGCTGATGATGTGTTTTCACTTAAATTACCAACCAGCATTTTGCCACACCACCAAGGCTGATGTGATGCAGTCACATTATTGATTTGTAATTAAGCGCGCCATTGGCCTTACGGGCATCCGTTTGTTATTTACCAGCACACCAACCCAGCGACACCCACTACCAACAACAGCAGCAACAATATGAATGCCGTGTAGCTAAATTGGTGTTGGTTTCACTTTCAGCATTAATGGCAAATGCCAGTTATAGTACGATAGTTGTTGTTGGTTTTGTCGTTTTATCCTTTCACCAGTTTGTTGGTTTAGTCATCAGCTTTAGCATTATTTGGCTCGATAAATTTGTTTTCCTTTTCCGCAGTATCTTCACTATGCATTTGTGCTATTTAAAGCCTTTGAGTGTTTAAGAAGCTTCTAGTCAGCGCAGGATTTGAAATTTATTTTTGAGATTACAGTTAGGCATTGTGGGGAATATACTTCGTTGTTGAAGGTAGTAGCTTTTAGCTTAACAGCTTAGTAGCTTTTTAGCACTTGCTTGCTACTTGCTAAGAAGTTCTTCTTGTTTAAAGTGAAATTGAAATTCAATTAAAACTGATTTTTAAATAAATTTTTTTCTGAAAAAATAATAACATAAAAGGTTGATTTTCGTGTATCCTTTTTGCTCTAGTCATTCACAATACAACTTTTTATTAGAAAAAAACTCAAACTAGTTGGTGTGGTTATTTCCAAAATGAGCACCCATTAAACCAACAATTGTTTTTAATGGAGTGAGTGAAGGAAGAATTTATTTAGGAAATCAATTGGATACAATGAACTTTATTTTCAATGATAGCTGATAGCTGATAGCTGTGAAGGTTGAGCTTTGATCAGCTCTCAACACTTCTCTTTTAACAACTGGTAATAGCGAGAAAACAGATGCAAACATTTTTCATCTATAGGCAACATAATTTTAGTCTATAAACCACAAAATTTAAAGCCTCCGTTACTTGCTACTTATACCGTATGAAAGTCTAACTGGGCAGTTAGCAATTAACATATAAACGTTTTCATTCTACCATAAAATTGAGCATTAATTATTTGCAAAATTAGTTCCTAATTGATAATAAATGTTTGTATTAAATTTGGGAAAGGCGTTAAAATATTTAAACCTTACCCTAGCAATTAGCTCGAAATGATTTAATTAAGTCACAAATTAAATAATTGTTAGTTAAATTGGGTATCAAGAGAGCTTCAGCTATTAAAATTGAATTGGTTGTTCTTAAAGATAAACTTTGAATTGAGCAGTTAACTAATTACTTAATTAGCACTTAATTGAAAATATATTTATATATTATTTAACCCTATTAAATGCGTTTAGAAAAGCAGGAATGCTTTTCTTAAATTCCTTAATAATTGAGTCAATTAAATCGAGTACATTGGAAAGAGCTAAATTGTCTGAGATTTATTTAATCAATGGTATTAGAGAAAATAAGAAAATTAATATAACAATAATTGACAAATATTTGAGGAACTTGTCCAATATAGTTTTAAAGGAAATCAAAAGTTTTTAAATGGTAGTATTAGATCTACAACTTTACTTCCGCCGTTTTCCAATAGATGTCTCTAGGGTCAAGTGCTGGTCGATTAAATCGATTAAATCGTTTTATATCGATCTTGGACATTTGTGTCAACATTAATCCAACAAAATATTTGTAGAGATCTGTTTGCATCCCAAACTTATTCTCAAAACTCAAAATGTCACTTTTTGAGCCGAATTCTCGACATTTGCGGGAAATTTTGCTTTTCTTTTTTAATTCCAAGAAATGTGCGGCTGAGGCTCATCGAATGCTTTCGGATACATACGGTGAGGTTGTCTTAAGTGAAAGAACATTTCGCGAATGGTTTCAACGTTTTAATAATGGTGCACTAAAAGAAAAACGGCCACAGTACGAGGAAAGACACAAGATAAAGTCATTCTCCAGCATGACAATGCTCGGCCTCAAGTCGCAAAGGTGGTCAAAAAATATTTGGAGACGCTGAAATGGGAGATCTTACCCCACCAGCCGTATTCTCCAGACGTTGATCCATCTGGCTACCACTTGTTCCGATCGATGGCACACGGTCTAGCTAACGAGCACTTCAGTTCTTATGAAGAAGTCAAAAATTGGATTGATACTTGGATCGACTCGAAAGATGAGGAGTTCTTTTGTCACGGAATACGCATGCTGCCAGAAAGATGGTCAAAAATAGTAGCTAGCGACGGCCAATATTTTGAATAATATTTTTGTAACCGTTTTTATACAATAAAGCCTTAAATGTACAAAAAAACGGCGGAAGCAAAGTTGTAGACCTAATATTACGCAATTTTAAAAACTTTTAGACAAATTTCATAGATTTGTTAAATATTTTGGTTGAATAGAAAACTTTACTTTTTACTTCCATCGCTCGCTTTGTCATAACGCCTCAGAACAGATTTAAATTGTTGCATAATTTCTCAGCTCCACTATTCTGGTCCAACGTAACTCAAAATTAAAACAAAAACAAAATCAAAATTACAAATTTTGTGCGACAATTATTCATAACTTGGCAAAGAATGCTGAAAGCCGGAACTTATCACTCACTGGAGATGGACAGCTCCCTACTACGGGAATACCCAGCAGGTGAGAGCCTGACAACTGCCTACTACAAGGAAAGTAGCACACAGTAGTGCCCTAAATTTCCTACTGGGAACTCAAGCGCACCAGCTAAGACCATCGTCAGTGGCTGGTTGATGACTAGAAATAAGAAGAAGCGCAAACTCTTAATAATGTCTACAAGAGTATTCATTATGTGTTGTGTGAAGTGGAAAAGTTGCCATTGCGTGGCAACACTCAAAACTTGTAAATAAATGCCACAACAATGACGGCATAAGTTGACAACACAAAAGAAGTTGACATAGAAAGTATGCAACTAACTCAAGTAGCTAAGCAAAAGTGCCCCCGAAGATGCCACGGAGGCGCTGAAACACAGCAGCGCAAAGCGACTAGACTGTGTGGCATGCACACGCACATACACAATCGCATTTACGTGTGAGCCTAATATGAAAATGTTGCGATGCAAAAGTTTGGCTTTCACGAAAACTTACTGCAGCGAGTGCAGGGAGGCATGAAGCAAAGCGTTAACAAATTGCCAGGAGGCAGAGCGCCTCGCTGGTGAAATACAAAATGTTGGCAACCATCAACTGGCATCCAAATGAATTTATAATCAGTAAGTTTTGTGCTTAACTAAGTTTTATTCATACAAATTTTTGCCAAAAAATCCAAAAACAAAATGCAAAAATTACTGCAGAAATCTATTTTTAATGACATTTGCTAGCAGTTAAGCTGTATTTGCTGTTGTCTTGTTTGTATATTTGCATATCTGTGGGTATATGTTAGTGTAGCATAGGTCGACTTACGACAAGACATATTTCTTAGACCTCTTATGGAAACCTGAGCATATACAATATCAATTTTTTACTGACAATGTGTATTGTAGAATTCGCGAAGCTGTATAGAAGTAATTGAAAATTGAGTCTGAAACAAAATGAGATCACCTAACTAAGTTGATTTAAGCTATTTTAACAGCTTCAACGAAGTTCCATCTTTCTTAAAAAAAAGAAAACAATTTCCAAGTGATATTATGTTTTTTTTTAGAAATTTTCAATTACATCACAACACAATCTACTTATTTAAAATGTTTTAAAATGAAGATACGAATAAACTATAACCTCTTTTATTGAAACAATTGAGCCCCATAATATTTTACAATAATTGAATTCAATTTAAAATGCATGACTTGAAATACTGAAGAATAAATAATAAAAATTAGCATACATGAAGTGAGTTTTCGATACAAACCTGTTGAGTTATGTAGTATTTGCTCTTCTGATAGAAAAATGAAAAAAAAGGAGTATTAGATGTTTCAGTTAGACACTTAATTGAGTAAATTAGCGATTTGCGCACTATTTCCCAAAGAGGGAAATAAGCTGTTATATTCAGTATTTGCAATAAGTAACATTAATTATTAATGTAATAAGCCTTTAGTCTGTGTGAACAGAGAATCGTTGACTCAATTAAAAACTAAATTGTCTCAATTAAATTGGTCGTCTAAGTTTATTATTGAATAGATGTGTATAGAAAGTGGATAGTTGCAAAGACTTAAGATTAAGAAAGATTACTTTAAGGTTGAAGTAATTGTTATTTAAATACGCTTTCAGATTATTTGTGCACAGCTATATCGATGATTCAATTAAAAGCGAAATTGTCTCAGGTAATATTATTCTCTAAAGTTGTAGTAATAGAAATTGCAAAAGATAGTTGAGGATAAATACACTATTTTTTTTTTTTTTGGCATATTAAGGGTTAAGAATTTACCATGAAGACTGGCTGAAATATTATATCCATATCATGTTGACATTATTTCCCTAGCTACACCATAAAAGAACATTTAAGAGTATTTCTATATTGAAATAGTCTTGAACTATTCACTGAAGGCTTTTAAAAGCTGACAACTACCACAGATATCAGCGTCGAGGGAATACAAATGTGCTGAATGTAAATGCACTAAAAATATTTCTTCTTCTTCTTCTACTATGCATGTTAAGCACTTACAAACAAGGATGTGTGCACACATTTCAAAATCACTTATAATAAGTGCAAATACATGCACATCGACATTTTACAATAACAAAACCTTTATGAATAAAAGAAAAACAATGACACTAATACGTCTGTGCCATTGTGGCATGCAATGTAACCACTGGCTGCTGTTCGCACTGCATTGTTGCCGCCGCAGTGTGAAGCTGAGCAACTCAGCACCTTCGTAAGTGAAAGTGTAGGGCTGCCATCGACTGGAGCACTGCGCCAAAGCTAAGAAGAGCAGCAGCAGCAGTAGCAGCAACGAGCCAAAAAGCCAACCAGCCCGAGTTGCTACGGGCGTTCTGTGGGAATAAACTGAAATGTATTGATAACAAAATGTATTGTTGCATGAATGCGTAGCGAATGGTGATGCTCTTGCTGCACCAACAGTTTTGCTTTAAAATGCAATCCATTTACAGCAGACGAGTGTTTGCTCCCTGTTTGCATAGACATGATTGCATACAAACAATTCCCAATGAATTTTATTAGTATTGAAATGGAATAAAAGCTGATATTGTATGCTGCGGGTGCTGTTGCATTTGTGTATGTTGGTATGTGTGTATGTGTGTGAATAAAATGACAGCAATAATAACAATGAAGTACGCGTATGCAATTGCAAATAGCTATGATTTCTACTGTCTACCCATAAATACTTCTGGTTACTGTATTGTAAGAGGGTTACTGTACAGAGCTCCAACCCTTGGTGTAACATGATTCTCATACTGAATTGTAGATTTTGTTTTTGCAATTTTATATATTTAAGTATTAAGTATTAAGTATTAAGTATTAAGTATTAAGTATTAAGTATTAAGTATTAAGTATTAAGTATTAAGTATTAAGTATTAAGTATTAAGTATTAAGTATTAAGTATTAAGTATTAAGTATTAAGTATTAAGTATTAAGTATTAAGTATTAAGTATTAAGTATTAAGTATTAAGTATTAAGTATTAAGTATTAAGTATTAAGTATTACGTATTAAGTATTAAGTATTAAGTATTAAGTATTAAGTATTAAGTATTAAGTATTAAGTATTAAGTATTAAGTATTAAGTATTAAGTATTAAGTATTAAGTATTAAGTATTAAGTATTAAGTATTAAGTATTAAGTATTAAGTATTAAGTATTAAGTATTAAGTATTAAGTATTAAGTATTAAGTATTAAGTATTAAGTATTAAGTATTAAGTATTAAGTATTAAGTATTAAGTATTAAGTATTAAGTATTAAGTATTAAGTATTAAGTATTAAGTATTAAGTATTAAGTATTAAGTATTAAGTATTAAGTATTAAGTATTAAGTATTAAGTATTAAGTATTAAGTATTAAGTATTAAGTATTAAGTATTAAGTATTAAGTATTAAGTATTAAGTATTAAGTATTAAGTATTAAGTATTAAGTATTAAGTATTAAGTATTAAGTATTAAGTATTAAGTATTAAGTATTAAGTATTAAGTATTAAGTATTAAGTATTAAGTATTAAGTATTAAGTATTAAGTATTAAGTATTAAGTATTAAGTATTAAGTATTAAGTATTAAGTATTAAGTATTAAGTATTAAGTATTAAGTATTAAGTATTAAGTATTAAGTATTAAGTATTAAGTATTAAGTATTAAGTATTAAGTATTAAGTATTAAGTATTAAGTATTAAGTATTAAGTATTAAGTATAAAAAATATTAAAGCTCAAAATGTAAGTAATATACTAAAGTTATTGACGGTGTGAATGCCAACACACTCTTACAACTACAATTTCACTCCCAAAGTAGGCTGCAGCCGCAGTTTGCTGCACCATCAGCATGCATGCAACAGTGAACAATGAACAAAGTGAATGAATAAATGCAACATTTCAACATGAAATGCCAGCTGCAATGATAACACCTACACTTATAAGTAGTGAGTATGTGTATGTGGGAGAAGCACTTATGTTGGCAAGCGTTCTAAGCAATATAAAATACCAACATATCGTAATATATTTGTATGTTCATGTGTATCCATATATGGTGGGTGCTCATGTGCATTGATGAACGCTGAATGCCGTGGCAGAGAAGTCTGAGTAGTTTTTCGCTGATTCATCAAGAAATTGCAAATATAAATAAAAAAATAGAAATGGAAATTGTAGCATACAAATGTAGCACAGTGTGCAGTGAAAGATAATGAAAATTCCTCTGCGCAGACTTGTTGGAGGAAATTTAAGACGCCACTCAACTGCGAACATAAAGTTGAAATAAAAATTGTGGCAGAAAATATTGCTGCTTTTTGTTTGAAAATTTGCTGGCATGAAATATTCATAGTGGAATAAGGAATATTTCCTTCGAACAACTTTAAAACGGCAATAATATGATTTATATACTGTAGATAGATAGATAGATATATAGTCAGCGAAGGATTGTGTCGTAAGTGACTCGGTAAAATTGTACTTTCCCTTCGGGTCGCGCTAAGTTGGTCCTTAAAGAAATAAATCATAGATGCTTAGGGCAGCGAGCATTAGATACTATTAAACATAAATTATATACACACATATATGTATATAACAGTTGGTTATCCCCTTTTGAGCGGCGCTCTCATTGATTTCGAATGAAATGCTTGATGTACATATGTACTTTCCAAATGTATTCAATCAAATATGTCCCAAGCATTTATGCATAAAACAATATTGTGGCAAATAAGAAAACACATCACTCTCTTAGTATAGTTATTAGTATGCGTGATCAATAACGAAATGATTTTTATATTTGCTTTATCTTCTGAAAATATCCTCTGCTCATACGCGAGGACCTTTCTGGTGATGTATATTATAATTAATTTCAAAATTGAAAAAAAATAAATCATAAATGCTTTCTGTTAATTACTCAATGGTCACTTGTTCTAATAATGGAACTCGGAACCCAAAATTCAAGTATTGAGCACTGGTGAAAGTGGTTGAGCGTAAGAAGCGTATATTCAGTATTTCCATGCAAGGGAATAGTTCAGTGTCCTGTAGCCCAAATGAACATTCACATAGCAAGGGAACAGCACTTTTAGTGTCTCTCTTTCTTTCTCCTCACTTTCGAACTCAATGCCTTTTACTCTCTCTTTCTCTCTAATTTATTTTTCTCTGTCTTTCTCTAGTGCCTCCTATACAGCTCCTGCCGGTATAACTCTGTATATCTCTCCGTGTCCCTGTCTCTCACTCTTTAGCTTTCACACAGTCTTTCTTTTCGGTTTGAACCAACATACAGCAAAAAATGTTACGATCGCAAACCTCAGATAGCCTTGATGTTCAATGCTCAATCAACACATCTCTAGCAAGCCTTGTACCCAAATCTACCTTAGAATACACAGTATTGGGACAGAACATTTTTATTTTTTGATGTATATTTAACGCCATTGTTGCGGTCATGTCGTCGTGGTCGTGGTTTGGTAGTTGGCAGCCAGCATGCAGCGGACAATGTACGTAGAAGCTTGGGTCAAGTGGAAGTGAAATATTTTATGCGCTGTAACTGGTCGCAATTTTCAATGATTCAGAGGACATGCTGCACAATGTTGCACAAATATTTGTAAATATATTAAGTACGCCCGAACCCTGTAGGAAAATGGGGACTGTTCAAAAAATTGCTCGCACCGAATTTGTTAATAATAAAATCGAACAAATAATAATAGGATGCAAGTGAGATAAGGCTTAGGTTATATCATTTATATAGATGAAAGCAATCGCCCAATATACTTTAGAATATACTCGTTTCTTATTGTGAATTGATGCTTTCAATAATAAATCAAACTAAATTTGAGCTCTAAAAGATTATACAGAGAGAATCATGGTCGCAGAAACTTTTTAAGCAACGAATTTTCCCAACAAGGTTGCATAAACAACGCGAACGGCTACTAGCTCGTCTGCTTTGGTTGTCACCAGCAAACTCGTCCATAATTTTTATGTATGTAAATGCGTTTGTATGTTTATTTTCCCTCGCTACAAGTATTTGGGTCTCATTGCAGCGCATCAGAATGCATGTATTCATTACAACAATGTTGAAAATTATTTGCTACTCTTTTGTCATTGTGCCATTGTGGTATGCGGTGCTGGGAAAAGCGCAAAAAATTGCATGCATAATGTATTTCGTATCTTTGCATTTTACATTATTTATATGTATGTATATATGAGACTCTGTGCAATTTTCTATTTGGCTTAGCTGACCGTTGTGCCAACGCCCACGATACACGCTACAAAGAGCGAATGTTAGATTGTTTGGGAATAGCGAAATCTATTGAAATTTTATTTGAAATTGTTTGAGTTCTTTGAAAATGGTGGATTTTTTGTTGGATTCTGTATTGCGTAATTTTTGGATACTTTCTTCAACTATTGTAGAATACAGCATACAGTTTTTGGGAGACTTTAATGTGGGATGTATGTTGAACTTTTATAGATTAATGAAAAAAAAAACAGGGTGTGATATTTGGTATGCAAGTATTAGAAAATTTAAATTGACAACTAACATATGGCCTTGAGTATGGATTGTATAAGTCTATTAAATATCTTTTTGAAAGAAATTGTTAAGGCATTGCGAATAATTTCTTATACAGGGTGTGTCATCTTTTTTTAATTTTGTCTATATTTTCTATTATATATTCTATTCTACTTTCTATTTGTCTATATGTTAAATTATGTTTACTTATATTATCTGTTGCCTAATATTGGTAAAATCGTATTAAAAAAAATTGGACTATCTCAGCCATATTATTACGGCAGTAAAATACAAATTTTACTTAAACCAGTATGCAAATTAGATACAAAGACTTCCACATCATTAATATTAATTTTTCTGTTCAAATACTAGATTTTAATACCACAAAACTTATCCACTTTCATGATTAACTTAGCTGTAAACATACTTGTGGGAGTTACTGTACTTCTATACATATAATAAGATATATGCCTACACAGAACGGCATTTCTTTTTTTTTTTTATAAAATTACGCTTTATTTATTATTTACTAACAACTACACGCAAGTGGGCAGCCGCGTGTAAACATATTACAAAGCGCGTGTGCTTGTACAGGCGAGCATTGTGATAACGCAAGGTCGCGTATACGCCGCGTTGTACAACAGTTAGAGTACAGCAGTCAGCATAAGCGTCATGGCCCGTGCACTTGTTTACATGCTATGTATAATTCAACTTCAGAAAGTAAATTAATTATGTATGTAGGTGTGTATGAAAATGCGAAATGTTGTGTGCGTGTGTGTGCTTATATAATTAGCCCGCATTGCTTTCGAAATGCACTTAACGCCTGAAATGACAAATTGGTCGGACAGTGCGTTAGTAACACACATACACAGTGTATACATCCTTACACATATACATTTCATGATAACTCTGTGCCTCACACCCTTTCCGTTGCGCTCTATTTCGCTGCCTTCTTTGCTTTGGCCCGCATTAAAATTAGCATAATAAACTGAATTTGACTTAAAGCCAGCAACTGCTGCGAGCGTCTAAAAGCAAAATAAAACTCGCATGAAACATATTAAATGCGTTCAGGCGTGAAGGTAAACGCAAAGTGCTTACGAAAAAACTTGAAGCAAAGGAAATAAAAATAACATTATTTTAAGTAAATGAGAATTGAAGATGAAAAGTTGTCACCAAGCAATGAATGGCTGAGGGAAGAGCACAAATGATGGATTACAGCTGACATCAGGGGTACCCGCAAGGTGCGAACTTAATAAATGTATTACATAAAAAGAGAATATGTATATGATAAATTGAGAAAAATTAAGACAAAAACTTTGACTAAATTTTTCAATTTAAAATGATGACTTAAATTTCATTTAAAACTGAATATACAAATGTTTACAATAATTTTTCCAAATAAATAAAAACATAAAATCTCAAACACCCACTCACTCCCCTGCAACCAAATCGCAAATGAAAATGTTAACCATTGCTGAGGATATAACTTTTAACGCAGTGGCAACACTTAAACGTTTCGGCGAGTTCGCGTTTCGCGTTTCGCGCTTCGTTGCACAGCACGTAGACGACGTGACGGTCATTAACGTGGTGAGGGTGCATTAAAATAACTTTTCAAGTGACTGTTGTGGTATTCACAGTTACCTGCGCAGTTAGCGATTGGCTTTAATGCATGCAACCTTCAAATACCCGAACTCACTGACGAAAAGCAAGGCTAAAAGTAGTTAGCGGAATATGTAGATAAGTATATTGATATTCAGTGAAATGATAGTGCGAAGCGTGTTAGAAATTTAAAAAAGTCACTAAATTAAGAAATCAGTGTTGTTGGAGCGTGGCATATACTAAAGGTCACACAAAAGCACAACTTTTGTGTACTTGTGTACTCAACTTCTTTAAAAAAGTGTGTTTCTTTGTAGAAAATTCTTACATGAAATTTTTAAGTAAATTTCTTAGTGACATTTCCTCAGTTTAGATTAAAAATATTAAATCAAATATACGCTTACTCATATAGGAATTGTTGGTATGTCTAGGAGCCTGTGGACCAAATCTAGGCCTAATAAGGATCACCTTATCAATATAAACCTGAAATAGCAAGTAATCGGACATAGTTAGTGTAAAAGATATTATGTTATTCCGTATTCGAGTTGACCGCAACCAAGCAATCGAAATATTACTCATACGCCCTGGCTACCCTAGACCGAATTGCTTTGTAGACTCATTTTTATACCCTCGCAACAAAGTTGCTAGCGACAACTTAATGTAACTTGGCACACTTGTTTCTTGGCACCATAGTAAAGTAGCTTTCGGAAATGGGCAAAATCGGACCACTGCCACGCCCACAAAATGGCGAAAACCGAAAACACATAAAGTGCCATAACTAAGCCATAAATAAATCTATGGAAATAAAATTTGGTACAAAGGATCGCACTATGAAGGGGCATATGCGGATGTAATTTTTTTGGGGAAGTGGGCGTGGCCCCACCAAAATCGGTTATTTGTATATATCTCGCAAACCAATAAAGCTATATAAACCAAACTTCCTGCAGTCGTTTTTTTAGCCACTTCTTAATACAGTCCAAAAATGAAAGAAATTGTATAATAACCAAGCCCACCTCCCATACAAAGGCTAGGTTGAAAATTACTAAAAGTGCGTTAACCCACTAACGAAAAACGTCAGAAACACTAAATTTTACAAAATAAATACCAGAAAGAAGCTGCATTCAGATTTTTTTACAAAATGGAAAATGGGCGTGGTATCTCCCACTTATGGGTCAAAAACCATATCTCAGGAACTACTCGACAGATTTCAATGAAATTCGGTATATAACATTTTTTTGACACCCTGATGACACATGTGGAAAATAAATGAAATCTGTTCACAGCCACGACAACTTCCCATACAACAACTCAATTTTGAATTCCATCTGATTCCTTCACTTTATAAGATATACATAAGGAACCAATGGCGATAGCGAAATCAAACTTTACAAAAATACTGTATATGATCCGTGGCATCACTTGTGAAAAAATTGTCGAAATCGGACTATAACTTTTCAAGGCCCCGGATATCGAATTTGAAGAACTCAGTGCCTTAAGGTAATATTTCACCGAAAATATCGGTAAATCTCTCAGATATCTTAATTTATTTCAGAGGAAATCTTTTTCTTTGATAGTGTGTCTCTGTATCAGAAATGGTTAAAATCAGGTCATAACTTCCCCTAGCTCTAATATAGCTAATTATAGGATTTTCAAAAATACGATGGGCGTAATAGCTTAGAAATCGTGTAATAGTTGAAATTTCTTAGCCGAACTAAGTGAGCGTATAATCTTAGATATAAAGTATGTTGGCAATGAAAATGAGTTAATCGATTCAGGAATTACCTCAGCCTATATACCATAAATGATTATTTTCGTTTTTCTATTGGACTTTATACCAAATATATGGGTCAACTTGTGTTTTATCTTAATAAAAATATAGCAATAAGTTGCGAGTGTATAAAATGTTCGGTTGCACCCGAGATTAGCCTTTCCTTACTTGTTATGTATGATATTGTTATGTATAATATAAAAATATTCTTCGTATACACACATATGAATAATTTATGAAATTTTTTTAGAACACACACTAATACCCTCAGTACTAGCCAATGAATGACTAAATCCTCCACTACCTAGAAATATAATACAAATAAAATTCTCCACAATTTTTATTCTTTGGTCGCAAATAGATTAGGATCGTTTATTTTTGAAAAATAAAAAAAAAATGTCTTTAATTTTTTTATTTATTTTTTTTAGATTTCTTAACTACTGAAGTTAGTACAATTAATATCTCTCTATTGGCTTCTGCATTTATTTCCTTTCATCTTGGACCACTCATAAAGCAGTTAACTCCTTCGAAACAAGTAAATTGAAATTTTCTACTTCGACAGTAACATTAAATTCATATATTAAAGTTAATTAAAACTTATTGCATTTCGTTGCAAAATTACCATTTGACTGCCAAAGCATTCTTTTAGGCGCAGCCAAAGGCGTCCGCAGCTGCGCGATTCCCTTGAAAGACAGCTTCACGCCATTTTCTGCTTTCGCACGCCTTTCAGCATTCGGCTATGTAAGCAGCCCTAGGCATTGGTAATTGAATTTAACTGCAAGTGCAAAAGTAACTTTTAATAGCTTTCGCTACACGCTCGTTTCACTTACGGGATACCGGTTGCAAGATGGCGCGCTTTTCAGCACTTACTTAGCATTGCAGTTTTCTTAAGTGGTTGAGTGTGTGCCCAGCAGGAAATTTGAAATAAAAGTTTTCATTGTAAATGTGAGAATTTTAAAATGCAACTCAATTGTAAAAATGTTACTCATGGAAAAAAATAACTTTTTAAATTATAACAAAAAATTCCTTGAGATAATTTTATTTGCATTAAATATATTATTTAAAATCAGTAAATATTTACACAATTTTTTTTAGTGTCACATTATCGCCAGTCTTTCATAGAAACAGTGTTCCACAAGTTCAGTATTTCATTGTTTGCAATTTCAGTTTTATCTCACGCGCACTGTTGCATGCAACGACACGAATTTAATGCAATTTTGTTATTTGCCATTTTGTTGAACGCCTCCGGCAATGCATGCCTCTAGCCTGACTTCTGGCTGCAACGAGTGATAAAGACTTCATTAACGGCCAATACATTTCACCGTTGATGCGGAAATATGTCCATAAAGTGTGTGTAAATTGGTGTAAAATTTTGTGGCAGCAACGCCTTTAACGATTTAAAAGCATTGACTTGACGTTCTCGGCAGTAAGCGATATGGCAGAGATTTTTATGCGTAAGTTTTAGCTACTCGTATAAAGTTCGTGGAGTTCTATTGCAAAAGTTAGTCACATATTGTACTTCCGATATAACAAAAGCTTGAATTAAGTTGTAACCTTTTTTCAATTCGAAACTAAAAGTTTTGAGATAAAAATCGTAATATTTCTACATAACAACAAAGTATTTCTCAAATTCTTTTTATTTCTATAAAAGTCATAGATTTTTTAACTACAGAGGTATAACTCATTCGAAAGTCATTGTCCTACTATAATATTTATAAATATTTTTCTGCCGAATTATAGAAAATTAAGCTGGGAAATCTGTAGATAGCTAGCTTAAAATCTGATCAGGTAGATAAAGTACCAGAACTATATTCAGGTAGAAATGTGTTTCAAACATAATGAACATGACGACTCTCAGAAACGAAATAGTGGATTTAAGGGTAGGGTCTACTGTCCTAAACCTTAATATAAAGATAATTGATTTATGTATATACCAATCTCGATTAAACAATTCATTCGACTGCAATCGTATACTGAAACTTAGTCTTTTAATGGGTTAAATTCTATAGCCTCAGTCGAGCAACATGAGTTTTTTATGCTCCGTTCTCCGTTTTGGGATTACGTAAATAATCTAGAATATATATATATAATAAGCTTGGTCTTATTTTTGTCCCAAAAGGACGGTCAACTAGTCAGTGGTCTTTAGAATTATTTGTTGAATATTTTCTGCAATAACATTAACAACAACAATAATAATAATATTTTGAGTCACTAAGACTTCTTTTTAGTTTTATTCAAATCTCACTGCATTATACAGTTATTTCATAACCTAATGAATCCCTACATCCATGAACTTTTTTAATATATTATAGTTCGTGACTTCCAAATTCAACTCGAAATTAAGAAGCACTAATGCATCGTCCACTTTATTTTTTAACTGTAAAGTTTACGAGCAATATGAAATGCCGCTGAAAGCCATCTCTTCACGGTCACGCTGCTCATTTAAAAGCCAATAAATTAATAGAAATTTTATTGTGACCACAGCAATGAAAAAAATGCTTATAATTTCTATTTTTATTAATTTCATACAATATTGCTGGTTTTTAAGAATATGAGCTGAGCAGCGGGTGGGTGTCTCTTTGGGTTTTATTTTTTCACTTAGCTGAATGATTTGTGGTGGATGCGTCATTTCATGTTCTTTAAGCCGCACATAACCGCATAGGTACACAAATACAGGCACATTTATACAGAGTTATGTATTTTTGAATTGCTACACACACACACATTTAAAGCGCACAATTGTCAATAGCACTTAACGTGAATTGACTGACTGACTGGCTGTACGAGTGTCTGGGGAGTGTGATTTTTAAGCGCTGCAGATTGATTGCGCGCTGTGTCATAAAGGTGAGCGCAATAACGAGACGTGTGATCGTTGAGTGGGGCAATAAAATTTTTATTTTTATTAACCAGTTCGTTGCGCTTGTGGCCAGTACACACGCACACACACACATCCAAGCATAAGTCTGTATTTAATGCAAGCCAAATTGAAATGGCTGTCAAAACTCATTATGTATGCAGAGCAGCGGGTCAATGACATATGCCACGGTTGTGCTAAGCTACTTTTACTTTATTTTCACATTTATTTGCAACTTTTCTAAACCTAAAATATGCGCAAGAGTCGCTTGCTGTTCAAATTTTACAAATTTGTTGCCTGACTACTGCAAAGAAATGAGATAAAAAGGTGCTCATAAAAGCACTTGTACGAGCACTTAAAGACAGCGAGCGCACAGTGTGTTTACATACTTTTAGATATACATATAATACATATATATAGTATATACTTATGTGCTTTCAACAAATTTGCATGCAAATTTTAGCTTGTCAGCCCCGTTTAATGGTGCGAGAGATGTACATATGTACATATATTGTTTAAGTTATGTAAATGGCATGTTATGCTCTAGTAAATCCTCTGCCCACTTGTAATAATAAATAAGCAGCAAGACATACAGCTGTACTGTTATGTAAACTTAAAGTTATAATGAGTACATGGCAGTTGTTGTAGTTACCAAAGTAAATAATGATGAGGAAATTAGTAGCGGGCGAGAAAAAATATATGTGCGAATGAGTCACTAAATGACCTGCTCTAATCTTCTACGAACAGTAAAGATAAACTCTACCAATCAGAAAAGGGACCTTCCAGTAGTTGGACTGAGAAGATAAATAAAATATCTTTTATTAAAAATCTGAGCAAAGGATCTCCCACAGGTTATCTCTACAATCATTATCAGACGTTAGAATTTCATTAGCAATAGTTTTATTAAAAAAAAAGCTCTAAAACTAACTGCTTTGATGAAAAATATTTTATTTAATCGACATTTTAAAGCATAAGCTTAAAATATTTTAAGATACTAGCGGACACGATATTAAAAAGAGTAATATTTTCAAATTGTGTATTATCTTAATATATAAAAATCACGTGTTACGTTGTTTGTTTTCGATGGACTCTTAAACTACTGAACCGATTTCAATGAAATTTTTAACACTGTGTGCAGTTTGGTCCAACTTGAAAGATAGGATAGTTTATAACTCTCCTTATAGTCGCATTATTTATTTAATGCAAATTATTTGTTTATTATTAGCAAAGAGCTATCCACCAGTTGGTGGCGCTAAGTGCGCTATGTTACAGTAGATGGCGCCATTTCTCTCTAAATTTTCATGGATTTAGGCTGTCATAACAAAAGCTGCCACTTGCTAAAAACATTCAATGAAAATGCGTTGTTATAAAAAATAAAATTATACGAATCTATGACTTCCAATATTCTAAATTTAAGAAAAAATCACATACAATTTGTGAAATAAATAAAGTTATGTACATATGTATGGTCAGACAAATAAGCAATGCTGACACTCTTTTCCAGTAAATCTTCCTCGAATTTGGGAGATTTCAGAGGAATTTAGGAAGTCGCAGAGTTGATTTCTGCATGTATTTCCTAAATGCAAAAAAAAAAAATCATTTATTTGCATTTAGGTATAGAATTTTGTATGGCTAATGCCCGGTTTCACAGTCCATACTTAAGTTGTGCCTAAATAAAATCTTAGCTAAGTATTGTTGCAAACTGAGTAGTCGTTTTCGTTTCACAGTCAATGCTTAATTTCTATAAAATTTTATTATGATATATGGCAACGTTATGGGCAACATATGTTTTACAAATGTCATTCATAAAAATATGTTTGAAATATTTAAATTATAACAGACAATACATAAATTTGCGAGGAAAATTATATCAAAAATTGATGAAAACAACAAAAGAACCCCAAATTTCAACACTAGCGAGTCGGAGCACCTATGGGAACTGAAGGAAAAGTATAAGCTGTTATTGACTGCAAACGAACGGACACTTGGCCTTCGCTATGAAAGATGTCGCTGAAAATTCAAAGCAAATTCAAAACAAAAATCAGCTGTTATTTAAGCATCAAATCTATTTGTGTTAGCTCGAGACAGGTTAACCAAAAATATTGTGCACCAATTCAATTTTCATCAATAATTTTAAAAATTTTGACCTCAAGTTCAAATCTCAATCCCGTGGATTTTTATACCAGATATATACTAAGGTTTCCGTCTTTATTCATAAATAATAATTTCACTGTAGTGAATAGTTTACTACAACACAGCAAATCTAAAAGTGAGGAAATGTTCATTCTGAGAATTCGAATGATTCAAACCGATTTATCGTTTAAGTTCAAAATTTTACAGTTTCATATGTACATACATAGGTATGTATGTGTCATGTTAGCGTGTTGGAGAGCCATCTTCTTTATTTGTTTACACGCTACACAACAAAACAAAGAACGAACTTCGCTAAAAATATTTAAATTGATCAGAGACGTTATTCCCTGAATATATTAACATTCCATACAAATAAATGGCCTTGAACAGAGTTCAAAAAGCGTTTTAACTATTTCAAATAAAAATTGGGCGGGGCGAAGTTCGCCGGGTCAGCTAGTATAATATAAATAAAGTTAAATAAATAAATTGCGAGACACCCGAACTTAGCCCTTCCTTACTTGTTTTGTTATATTTTTATTATTATTTTTTTTTGTTTTTTTATTGGGAAAAACTGGAAATAGTATGCACTTGGATTGAAGATTTGATACACCGATAGTAGGGTTCCAACTCTAAGACATATTTTCCAATAGATTTTTCCAAAACAATTTTATATACCTTGGGGTGGTTACTGTATAGCACTAATGGCGCCTTTTATTTTTGATAAATATAAAATATCAAAATTTATACATTTAAAATGACTCAAATGTACTATTTTAATTGAACCGAATGGTTAATGCAAATCATTCTCGAATCCAGCTGAAGACACACAAAAAACTTCGGTCAAATCAAGAGGAGTTGAGTGACACACGGGTACATAATTTAATATATAAAGATAAGATAAATTACCTGGCGATAACTCTGTATTTGACTTCGTTTTTTCACCAGAGTTACAACTATACTTGGGAAGTTAGAATAATCTGAATACCGTATAATTCAAATTACACTATTATAAATTTATTCTATAAATTAATGATAAACCTGTATATATATCAGCTTCCAATAAAATTCTGTTCTGCGAAAAGCTGCCAGAGTGTTAAGTTTTCTGTAAATAAATAAAAATATTTTCGAAGAAATCTCAATTAACGTTATCCAAAACACCACAACATAAACCAAACACTATTAAAGCTATATTAAAAAAAAAAAACATAAAAATACTGTTATGTGGCTTGTGTAACCCACAAAAAAACAAAGCACCGGACAACTCAATTTTTTTTTGTGGAGTCCAGTTGTCAATTATATTGAGTTTAATGTAATTTCCTACATATTTTTTGCCGATCTATCCAACGAACGTTGAAAAACTGAAATTTTTTTAAGCAAAAAATAACAGTGAATTACGGTGTATGCCAAGTAGTGGCACAAATACCATTTGCATATGCGAAAAAATGATGTTTTCCACACTACGAAACTATGGAAAATATGTACAAACATTTGTATGAAGTGGTGTGAACAATTTTAATTTGCATTGGAAACCTTTAAACAGTAGCGTTAAATCTAATAGCTTTTTCGGTAATTTTTTCTACGTATTATACGCCGCACAACACAATTTGGAAGCTTGCATGCCCTTCGTGTTGTGCGCAAATCTGTGAATTTCGCGGTTTTTCAACACGAGAAAAGGTTACGCCCAAATATGAATTGTAATTTACAGTTGTACGCGTGTATTAACAGTCATAGGTGTGTGGATATTTATGCGCATATTTGTTGTGGTGGTTTATGGTACACATAAATAATTGCAAAAAATATGCGCATACACCCATAATAACCGGACAACAAATTGGCAAGCATTGCATTGCTTATGTTCGCTGGCAGACAAACACAGATAGCTGACCGTACATGTGGAAGTGGCACGTGTACTGCGCTGCGCTATATTTTATCGATTGATAACGTTGTTTGCTTAAGGGGTGTGCTCAAATTATTGTACATTAATTATAAATTAATGATTGGAAAACATAATCTGCATATCAGCGGAGAATGCTTGCAACAATTTTTAAACATTTACTGAATTAAATATTCAACAATTTTTATACTCTCGCAACACAGTTGCTAGCAACAAAGTTGCTAGAGAGTATTATAGTTTTGTTCACATAACGGTTGTTTGTAACACCCAAAACTAAACGAGTTAGATATAGGGTTATATATACCAAAGTGATCAGGGTGAAGAGTGGAGTTCAAATCCGAATGTCTGTCTGTCCATCCGTCTGCGCAAGTATGTAACTTGAGTAAAAATTAAGATATCCTGATGAAACTTGGTACGCTTATTTCTTGACACCATAGGAAGATTGCTTTCGAAAATTAGCAAAATCGGACCACTGCCACGCCCACAAAATGGCGAAAACCGAAAACACATAAAGTGCCATAACTAAGCCATTAATAAAGCTATGGAAATAAATTTGGTATGAATGATCGCACTAGGAAGGGGCATATGTGGCCCCGCCCCCAAATAGGTTTTTTGTACATATCTCGCAAACCAATAGAGCTATATACACCAAACTTTCTGCAGTCGAGTTTTTTAGCCACTTCTTAATACAGTCCAAAAATTAAAGAAATCGGATAATAACCACGCCTTCCTCACATACAAAGGTTAGGTTGAAAATTACTACACTACTAAAACATCAGAAACACTAACTTTCACATAAGAAATGGCAGATGGAAGCTGCACTCATATTTTTTTACAAAATGGAAAATGGGCGTGGCGTCGCCCACTTATGGGTCAAAAACTATATCTCAGGAACTACTCAACCGATTTCAATGAAACTTGGTTTGTAATAGTTTCCTTACAACCCAATGATATGTTGTGCCAAATCGCTTCATAACCACGCCTACTTCCTATATACCAGAACTTTGAAGACGATCTGAATCGTTTACATTACAATATATAAGGGGCCATCCATAAATTACGTCACACCTTGCAGGGGGGCAGGGTATCATTCAGAAGTGACATTGTTTGACAAGGGGCAGAGGGGGGTCAAAAGCTTTGTGACATCACATTTCAAAATTTAGGGCAATATCGTTTCTCGCTCTGCTGCGCTCCTGGGTGCTAGACGACTGGCTGCTCTGTACCACGCCGATCACGCAGCAGCATAATTAAGTATCTATTATTTCTTGACTAGTCATTCGTTGTCTCCGACCTTTAATATTTAACTAAATGTTGATTTTATTAAAGTTTATTCAATAAATATAAGAATAAATAGAATAACCTGTTTTTTATATTTTATGATAAATCCATAAAATTGGAAAATGGGAGACGTCACGTCAGAGGGGGTGAGTTCAAAATGAGACAACTTGTGACAAGGATGGGGGAGGGGTTAAAAGCCCTTAAATTCGTGTGACGTAATTTATGGATGGCCCCTAAAGTAAGCACAAGTGAAGATATCTGTGAAGAACTTTGCACAAATACTATGTTAATAGTGTGGCAGCCCCATTCTAAAAATCGTCGAAATCGGACCCTAGGTTTTTAAGGCCCCATATATCGATCACGAGGACCTCGGTGCTTCTAACCTAATATTATGGTTTCTAACTTTCAATGGACTTTATACGATATATATGACGAATATGTGGGTCAAATTGTGTACTATATAATATAAATAAAGTTAAATAAATAACTTGCGAGAGTATAAAATGTTCGGTTACACCCGAACTTAGCCCTTCCTTACTTGTTTTCGATAGGATTGTATGGAAACATAATAATAATTACTTAACTAATTTCATATTTAGCCATGAATCCATATATGCCATATATCAAAATTTTAATTTTACCTTAAGGAATTTAAGAGAGACAGATTAAAACTATGCAAGCACCCTTGTTAGATCTCTTAAGCTTAAGTTAGTGGGAATAGTGAGATGCAATATCTTCAAAAAGGAGATTCCATCAATCAAATTCTTCTCGTTCAGTGAAAGAAAGCACTAAACTTTATGATTTCTTCGAAGATAGTGAAAGAATATATTGAGCTATTAGCCCCATAGTCTTGGTGGAAACAATCCCTGTCTTGCTCAACAGCAAACAAAACCTTCATCGAATAAGAACCGCATACGCTGACTACTGAAATTTAATAAGAATGACATAAGAACCGTATTCGGGATGATAACAGGCCACGGTCTGATTGGAAGACATGCCAGCATACTTCGAATGCCATATAATGATTATTGTAGAAGCTGTTAAGAAGTAAAAGAAGAGACTATAGCATATATTCGATGCGGATGAAAAATTTTGTATGGAAAAAGAATCGCACCTATTGGTCGCGGTTTCTCGACGATGTCTCGAAATTTGGACAAATAAAATTTTATGAGTTATAGAACTTTATCATGATCACAGTGTGGTTCAGAGAGAACATAATAGTGTGGGGGGTTACCAGTCCCAATGGTTGCACAATTGGCCTACTAAAGGTCTAGATACGTAGACAGACAACCACTAAACCTAACCTAAAATATTGAAAATAATTTCTATAAAATCACAATCAATACATAGCTGGAGTTGTAAAATAGATTGTACATTTATAAAGACCTATACTAAACACACATTCACAATACAACGCTATTTAACAACAACAAAATCGGTTTGATTCTATTTTAATGAACGTCTGGTGCAGCAAATACGCATTTAAAGTGTGTGAAGCTATTTTTTATATAATATTAAACAGGCATCACATGTGTTTTTACAGTTTTGTTCCTTTTACAACATGCTGACAAGCAAAGTTATGTTACTCATGTGTGCGCCAAAATTTGTAACACGAAAACAGATTTTTTGTTAGATTTGCACAGCTACACGTGTCGTTGTGTTTGCGCTGGTAAAAGTTGTATGAAAAGGCCATGATGAAGTGGCACATCCAATCATAATTCAACTTTGACAGTTTTCCAAACGACTTTGTAGCGTGAAATTTCCATTTTTTATTACACGCGTTTTTGTTTTTGTTTCGCTTTTGCTTGTGTTTTGTGATTTTTTTTTCAATAACTTTTGCTCTTTTTTATGCAGTCATAGCAAGAGCACGTGTGTTCTCGTAAATTCCGACGTATGCACATTCGGATGTGTTTGTAGCGCAATAAATGTAGCACAAGCTGCGCCATAGCAGCAAAAAGTTACACATACGCCCGGTTGACTCGTCGACGCCGTTAGCAAACAATGGCAACGACTACGCAGCTGCAAATAAATAAATATCAGCATTCGCCTATGAAATGAAATGAAATTATATATAAATCATATTTGTCGACAAAAAGTAGGCGCAGCCCACAAGCGCACAACCCCAGTTTGGTGTGCGGCGAATTTCTTGATTTTTTCACTTTCCGAATTTGTTCTAGCTCCCTAGTGATTTCTATGCAACTTTTTGACTTCTACCAAAAGACTAGTGAAAACAATAAATAAGCGGTAATAAAAAAGGGATCAGCATTTGTGAGCGTAAGAGTTAAAAGCAACAACAACAGCTGAAGCAGCTGGCAGCCAATGACAGTGAGGCAATTCAGTTCGCAGAAGAAAAACGAAATATGACAGCCGTATTGCGTTTTCGACCCAAGTGTGGTCATATTTTACACGCTGTGCGATTCTCACGCAGACTTGCGATTGTTCAGCAAGCTTTGTGCTGCTGATCATATTCGGATTCCAACGGATTTCTTTGCGAGTAGGCATATAAAAATGCCTCTAAAATATCAAAAGCATTGCGTTGTTTCTTTTTCACTAAGGAGTACGCACTGTCCTTTCGTGTGAAAAAAAGAATTTTAGCTAACAAAAAGGTTAAGTCCGGCAAAGTGCGAAAAGCAAATCTGTGAAAAAGAAATGATTAATAACATTGGCTTATACTTGTGGTGTCTCCTGCAGTTTTCCTGTATAGTTTACTTTCCTTTCTTCAGTCGTTTTTACCTTTTATTTTAATGGTCATTTGACTTTTTAAATATAATAAATATGGACAAAGAGGCCCAAGATTAGTGCCTATTTCATTGTCCAACGCTGTATTAGCGTATAAATTATGAGGCTCTCGCTTTTCGCAGCCATATTTGTAGATTTTCTGAGAGCTTTATCTAATATATAAAATTCTCGTGTCGCGGTGTACGTTATTGAACTCCTCTGAAACCGCTCGACCGATTTTCGTGAATCTTAGCATGCATATCGTTTAGGGTGGAGAATCGGACAACATCTATTTTTCATCCTCCTAAATGTTAAGGGTGGTCCACCCCAACATTTTTTTAATTTTCCGCGAAGAGAATTAAAAATTTTCTAAAATCGGGAAGTTATTGGTTGTTGAAGTTCAAACCGGTCTGGCTAATTTTAGTCTTGAAATATTCGTGGAAGGCCAGAAAAAGATTAGAAAGTGAGTAAATATGGAAAAATTGCGAGGAAGATAATAATAAGAGAATTTTATTCGAGTTGACAAGATAAATATAAAAAGAGAAAACAAAATAATAATATTTTGAAGGTTGTCATTGTTGCTTTGTCAACATATTTTTGTTATTGTTCAATTGTATAAGGTTGTGTCGATAGCCCAAAACAATTTGTAAAAAATAAGGAAAGGCTAAGTTCACGTCCAACCGAACATTTTACACTCTTGCAATTTATTGATGTAATTTTATTAAGATAACACACAATATGACCTATATATTCGGCATAAAGTCCAATAGAAAATCATATATAGTATATGAGGGCTGATGTAAATCCAGAACCAATTTCACTCATTTTACCAAGGTTACAAGGTTTCCAAGGTGAACGGGAATAGGCTCCTGTTAGTAGGCAAACAAACGGCACATTCGGCCTTGAAATTACTCCTAAATTGCAAATGAACGAAACACCAGTCGGCAAAATCGCCAAAAATAGCGCTATAACGAAGATTTTCCAAATATTCAAGAAGTCGCTGGAGGTACTGCACAGGACTTTAAAAGATCTTGATTGTCGATGAACGTTTTTGGTGGAGTCAGGATTCTGTTCAGGTGATTTTCGCCAGACTCTTCCAATTATTCCTGGATCAACTGTTACTGACGGGCTAATCGCATGCCTAAAGTCATTTAATTTGTGGCGATACATAAAGAATCGTCAATTAACAACTAACATATGAATGTTTTTGCAACAATATCAAATTGCGATTGTAGAAGCAGTTGGAAATGGTAGGGTCGCAGTTGACACCTCGATAGATTAATAGTATTTCCAATAGATTTCTGTCACTTCATTGACTTGAAAGAGAATATTTCCTGACATGAAACCTCAATATGATAACCATAAATGACTGATTGAATGACCTATATTGGTGGTAAAAAAAAAACAAAGATATCGATGATCTTAATGCGACAATTAAGAATTTCAGTCCAGGAGAGTTGAAACAGCTACAAACCAGGACGACGTAGTCAATTATCCCAAACTATTTAAAATTGCCTGTACTATCACCACTCACTTTGCAATTAAAAGTAGTGTGAGTTGACATCATGCTGCGTAATATAAATCGACCTCGAGTAATCAATATCGTCGCCGAAGCCAAGATTGGACCAACTTAATTTAATGTATACCTTAGCCACAACAACGTGTGTCTGCTAGTATATTTATATTTTAAAATTTATTCCAAGGTAGTTCAAAGCAAGAAAAATATAATAATAGCGAAAAATAACTGTACCTATTGTTATTTATATACCAATATTTCTCACAGATTTCACGTTAAATTTATGCCTAGCTTTAAACAAAAAAAATATGATTTTCGATTTGCATTTATTTTAATATTAATTTGTATATAATACATATAAAGTACTAGTAAACTTTTCGGACATCAATATCAACCTTTGACAAATGTCAAACAAATGTTAACACATCCGTGTTAACTAAAAGCTTTTAATAGTTAAAATTAAAAATATCATAATTAAATGTTGCGACTTTATTAAACAAATGTTACATACGTTGATTATTCAAAAATTATTTAAAAGAAAATTGTATGATTTACACTTATTTTATAATGCTGCTACTTGCCTTTATTAAATGAAAAAATATTGATTTTAAATACTGATATATATTAAGTTAAACTTTTGTGAATTTTTTTAAATCGTTTTAGCTATATTAGTAGTCCTGAACTTCTTTATCACAAAATATTATTTTCCTGACATTAATTTATTTAAAAACTGAACGTTTTTTACATTAAAAACACACTTATTAACAAAACCAAGTTATATAAAAAGCACTTTATTAAAAAATATGATGGCAATTCCATACAACTTGACTTGAAACGAAAATGTTGTATAAATTGGTAAAAAGTATAAAATATATATTAAAGCTGATAAAAAAATAAATTAAATATGAATATAAAATGAAAGCTGTTCTTAAGTAAATACAACTTACCGACGTTGACCCATATTTAGAAATATGCACAATTGTTGTTTTTATTTACATAAAAAATAAGGATTTTAAATTTCCAAACAAGAAAGTACACTTCTATAAATAAAATGTTACTAGGAAACTAAAGTATCCAATATATAATTATTACTGTGGGAAAGCTTTAAGAAATTATTCATATTATCTGCAAATTAAAATATATTTATTATATTATACAATTTTAAATACATATTTTTTTCTCTTCTTTTATCTTTTCAGGTAAGTTTAAATTCAATTATATAGTTAAACGAGTATCTCCGAAAGTACTTCACAAAAAGACGATTGACATGCCAACGAGCAAGTCGTATGAAAACTGTATGGACTATTCAGATTCTGTCATCTCATGTTATGTTATGCCTCTTATACGTATTATATACTTATATGTTCTTTTATATTTCCATATTTTATGTTATCTTACGTTATTTTATATTATGTCGTGGTAAGTTATGTTATAGTAAGTTATGTTATGTTAATAAATTTTATTTTTAGTTATACTCAGTTATGTAGCTGGTGGTGATTTGAAGCATTCAGAGAATTTTTTTTCAAAAATCCGATCATCATCTAAGGACATTTATTTATTCCAATCCAATACCCCCACTAGAACAAAAACCCAATTGAGAATTGTATACTTATACTTTAGAGCTACTAGAAGTTGTATTTCGAGCAGTAGTCGTAAATATACTTACATGTCATCTTATGTGCAAGAAATGTATAAATGTGTATATATTCTTATACTAAAATGTAGCCGAATACGTGCTCATATTGTCAATCAGTCCAGTTACCGGAAGTGCAAAAGAGACCGAAAGCAGCGCAGTGTAATCGAAAAAATATAAAAATAGCAACATTTTTAGCAAAAATAATCGATAAAATGGCGAAACCAAGCAAAAGCAATAGTGAAGGATAAAGAACTTGAAAGTACATGCATTTTAGCTTAACGTGAGTTGTGAGTGTTTTGTACAGTTATTTTCTTTTATTGTTACTTTTCTAGTTTTTAGATTTTATTGGCAGTTCTCAATGCAGTAACTGTCTCGCCAACTTACTAACTGCACTGCTTACTTTGCGAGCCAGCAAAGCAATAGTTGTATTGCTTCATTTTAGAATATACATAGTTAGTAGATACGTATACATGTAATACATATTAAGTTGTCAAATGTCTCTCTTTCGCTTTGTTTCTCTTTATTCGATGCTTTTTAAAAAGTGTTTCAGTGATCGGGATTAGATAGATTAGGATTTCAAATATGCGCCGTTTCGTTCGACAATCTGTTTCCATCTAGACGGCAAATTCATAATACTCGGACAGGCACTTTTCACAAGCCTCTTTTGAGTTCAACTTCACACCACCAAGGGCGTTCGCCATGGACAGCAACAGGTGGTAATCACTTGGTGCTATGTCTGCGCTATATGGTGGATGCAGTAAAACCTCCCATCCGAGCTCCCGTAGCTTATGACGAGTCATCAACGAAGTTTGTGCTCTGGCGTTGTCCTGGTGGAACACTACACCATTCCTGTTGGCCAGTTCTGGACGCTGCTGGTCGATCGCCTACTTCAAGCGGTTCAGTTATTCGCAGTAGATGGTTGAATTAAGCATCTGGCCATATGGCAGCAGCTCATAGTGGATGACTCCCTTCCAACTCCACCTAACACACAGCAAAACCTTTCTGGCCTTCGACCACGACCACGACCACGACCGTTTTCGCTTGATATTGTCGCATGTGATCAATTTTTCGCCGCCGGTCACCATCCGCTTCAAAAATGTGTTGAGTTCGTTGCGTTTCAGCAGCATGTCGCAGGCGTTGATTCGGTCCCGGAGTTTTTTTTGCATCAAATCATGGGGAACTCAAGAAAATATACCAGTGAGGATACTAACCAACCTAATATATGCATAAATATAACAAACCTAAAGCAACTGCTTATAGTCAATAGCAGAGAAATTGTATTTAGACTCTGTCTAAGTTCTCAACTGCGATTGCCTTGAATGCATACATTCGGCTGAACGAACCACAAAAATCTTCATTTGCATTTATTGCATTTGCAATGCTTCGCCGTTCATGCCACACAGCTCCTATTTGCCAGCCAAATGCTTGAGTTAAACGGCCGATGCATTGTGTAATTTGCGGCTGCTGAGATTAAAATGAGGATGAGAAAAACTAGTAAAAACTCAATATTATTGTATTTGCTCCAGCATATCCTTATTACACATACAGTTTTATTGTTGTTGGCTAGCCTTCTTTCCGTTTTTGTTGTCTGATTTCTTTTCTTTCTTTTTTATTGAAGTTTATCGATTACCGCTTTACTGCTCGCTGAGAGGCTTTTGTTATTGGCTGCAAACATTTTTTCCCACTGCACCGGTATTTTTATTATTTTCTTTTTATGCAGCAGTGCAGTGCAACTGCGGCGCGGACGTGCCAGACTCCGGTGCACAGTGCCATTGTACGGTAGTCGTCATCGAGGGCTTTGATTGCATTGATTTGACCTAATTGAAGGTAGCAATGAGATGAGCGCACACAAGAAAAAGTTTTTAACTTAAACAGTAGTGAGAAGGGGAAAATGCAAAAACAAATAAATATACGAAAAGCAAATTTTTTTAGTAGAGGCATGAGTTAACCGCAAATTGAAAATGAAGGTTGAAATTAAGTACGAAAAGTTGCCACATAGAAATTGCTGAGAGGAAAATTATGAGTTTAATTGTTTAATTGCATAGCAAGTTTCTGTAAATCTTAGTAAGACTGAACTACTTCTATTCAATAGGAGGATGGGGAAAACTTGTCTCCGTCCCGCGGACAGAGATAAGTAGCTAGGGCTCATCGTGGTCTCATGAAAACTTAACACCGAGGACAGAGCCAAGCAGGCCACAGTTTCCTTATGTTGCTGCAGAGGAGCCATCGGAAAAAAAATCTGCCTCTCAAATAACGAATTATCTGGCTATATGAAACCATATAATATATATCATATGCTAGGGATACTTGTTTGGTGGAGGTCGATTGAAAAGGACTCACTAGCGAAAAGTTTCAAAGAATGTCTCTCATAAGTATGAGTGGCGCACGTCGGACAACACCGACCTTAACCTTCAGACAACACTTAACGCCTTACTGCATGTTGTTTGGGAACAAAATGGTCCTCGCACACTTCGACTCCATCATGGAGTCCTCCTATTCATTCGAGGGAGGTCTTGAGGAGTTGCTGGTGGAGAGGCGCGATGAACTTATTCGCGAATGGTTCGAAGTTGGCGGCAAAGATAGGTGGGGACTTTATTGTGCATTTACGATGATTGTAGAGTGGCGGTAATAGTCTTGAGTTCGCTGAATATGTCTTCACTACCAGGGGCATCATTCTACTTTACGATTAGATTGGTATGAGTGCCTGCCCACATCGGAATCACAGGAAATTGTAAGCTGGTGATCTTGCAAGGTTAGGTATGGCCATCTCACTCACAGTGGTATGGGAACAATAATTACATGGTTTACTACTGGACAGATAAAAATACTTTGAAGTCCAGACCCGGATATATCAGTTTGAAATTGAATTCAAGCAATTTTGCAGTCGTCTTTTTTGATTTGAGGCACTCTTAATCGAAACAAATATAAGATGGAGCTTATGCATACCCAATTAACGTTAACGACATATACGAACACGTTCAATATATTCTTTTGATATTTTAGAGTGCCATCTATAACACGAGGGCATTAAAGGTTAGGTCTGACGACTAAACATTTTTACTAATCTCTAGTGATGCTAATGATTTCACCTCATAATACAGATATTAAAGGAACAGTCCCTCTTGATTTTGCGAGTAAAACGTTTATAATGGATACCGACCGGGATCTTCTATTGAGAGCACTCATATAGCTCTACATAAATATTCATGGTATATATATGTACATATGTAATACTTGAGAGCAAAGTACTTGCACTATAAAAATCAGCAAATTAACATAAATTAGCAGCTAAGGGTAAAATATACAAACACAAGTCGTCTGAGTGGAAGATGTCTGTTCGTGCGACAAAACAGAAGGGCGTTGGCATTTTCTCTAGCTACAAGCATTTGCTGACAATGACAATTTCAACAAGCAAAACATTTTGTTGTTCTTATTCACGCCAACAGTGTCAACAACTACAACAAATTCTTTTATATATTTATATATGCAGACACTTGTGTTTGAGGCCGCCGATGATGTAGCGACAGCGAATGCGACTACTTTTCTCGTTTGCATGGTGATACGCGTAAACGTATTATTATTGTAGGTGTCGGACGGTAATCTTATCCTTATCCGAAATCTTATGTAAAACAATACTTAATCACAAGTCAAAGTAAACAGTGTTTGTTGTCATGGTGAGGGCGGAGAAAGCAAAATTATACTAATGATGTTGGCGTTGAACAGACACACATATACACTTGCATATGCATTTACATACAAATAAATCTGGTTGCTAGCTTTCGATGTACACATTTTATGCCAATGACCGCCGCTGTTGGCAATAGTTACACAAACAAGGGGCTCAGCAGTGCAGAACGTGCGACAATCGATCGCCTTATGTTGCCGCCACATATATGTAGTTACTATGTGGCTAGTTGGGTGTTACATCGCTTAGCAGCAATTTAAAGTGAATAACACTGTTATAATAATTTATTATTGTGTATATGTAACTATATCGTTGGCCTTTGCCTTTTTTGTTGTAATTTTTACTGTCACCTGCAGGTTCACTGTTGCTCCGCTGTTGAATGAAAAAACAAACAGTCATTAATCATAATCAGCCTTAAGGGTATATTAAAGCCAAGCGATTTCATAATGTCGCCAAGACTGCGAAGGAAAATCTTAAACTCATTTAAAGCAAGTCAAATAGCTAGGACTGGTTGTCATGCGAGGTCTGATTGTAGCCCTGGGAATTGATGCATTGTTCACATCATAATCTGCTATTAAATATATATAAAAAAGAGCTAATGAACTTTTATATTGTTAGGGTAGTCCTGAAATTGTTTTATTTTAAATGCGAAGATCATATGGAAAGTTTTGTAGGAGAATAAACTTTCAATCAGAAATTTTCAATCATTTACTGAAGAAAAACTGCAATTTTTGGGAGGTGTTAATGCTGTCTATTATTTTTTTTTAACAACCGGGACGTAACTATATTTTTATTCGGGTTAGGTCTGATTAGCTAAACATTAAAATATATACAGTGGAACTTCTCTAACTCGAATCACCATAATCCACAAAAAAACTTCAATTTAGAGAGACTTCGTGTTATAGAATTTTCATTAAAACATAATATTTTTGAAAAAGCTGTAAAATATCGCAAACAATTTTATGGACATACGTTAAAAGATGTAATTTCTGTATTTGATGATGCTATTGTTTGGCTCTTGAAGACTGTATCCCAGGTGTAATATTATATTTTTTGATCGCCTCTTTTAAAATTCTGCCTCGGTAGTAAAATCCTATATTTTGAATTATGCCCTGACCAAAAAGTTCGATTTATGGAAAGAAATTTGTATGAAAATTGCCTCCCATTGCCACTTCAAGAGTTCGAGTAATGGAGAACTTCGAGTTATAGAAATTCGAGTTAGGGAAGTTCCACTGTAACTATATCTTTTACTACAACAACGACAATAACATTCAGTGTGAAACTGTCATGAGTACTGGCTTACTACTTCATACTGAAATTTCTAGAACTTCTATTTTTTGGTGTCTTCAAGCAAATAAGCACTAATTAATAAGTATAAGGGTTTTCAGAACTATAACTTAATGTTAAATGTCAAAATCTAACTTGACCTTTTGGCTTATCACTCTATCCGCCAATAGGTGCCGTTGGTGGAACATAATTAACTACAAAAGCAATAATACAAAGCTACAACTCTCCATAAGTGACAAATACATATTTATTATATATAATATTTAGACCCATGTCCATAAAGTATTTTCTTAATTAACTCATGAAATGCTGAAAGTATTAAATGGCAAAAAAGCTCAAATGAAAGCTACGAAAAAAGCCTACCAACAATCAAATGCAGTTTTTTTTTGTTAGAAAAATACTGTGATATTAAATATGCTGCGCCATACTTATCAGATAGCACATTTTAATTATAATTGGACGCAATGTTTTTCCACTGAACAACAATGTAATACTCAGTATGCCGAAATGCGCGTGCGGCTGCCTCATATTTCAGCTAGTTTGAGCCAAACACACCCACACACACAAAAATGAAATTTAATATTTAGCTGAAATTCGATAATGATCTGTCTGCAGCATAAATCAAAGGAAAAGTGAAGCTTAAATGTGTTAGCAAGCCAGTAGTTAGCATTGTTAGGATAAGGATATGGACGTTTGCGAGTGTGTGTTTTTCCTGATAAAATTAGGCAACATTACAAACCCTGAGTGTTATTTCTTTTATTCCTTTAGTCATTGGTAGCTGGCATGTAGTTTGTACGCACATTTTCTTTCGCCACACATTTTTCTGGGTAGTAAACTTAGTTAAGTGCATGGTAGCTGCGTAGCCACACGCCTACTTGCGTACATTCATCATGAACGTACACACACACATACACTCGCACACAAAGACATTTCCTGACGCATATTAATTTCAGTTCCCAAAGCTGTCTCGCTCTGCGTTGTTGTTGTTATTGCTGTTGGCATTAACTTACGTGTGGCGCAATATATCGCAGATGTTCGCAGTTGTCTTCAATGTCTCATTTGGCTCATTTATTTCGACAAGAGCGCTGTTTAGTATGTAGCACGACTCATTCATACGCACGACTGTCTTGCATATGTTGCATTTATATTTGTATGTGTGTGTGTGTGTGTGTGTAGTGCGGCGCGTGTACTTCGCCGAATCGCATGTTAAATGAACTCAAAAGTAGGCTTAATGAAGATATTTCGGTTTTTGTTAGGCGTCTCAATTTAATTAATAGTCAGTCGACAAGTTGCTGGTAGTGAGTTAATTAAACGTTAGGAGAAGAACAAGAAATGTTCCTTCGCTCAGTTTTTCTTACTTTGACTTATGCTTATACATATATATATTTGGCGTAGGAACCGCTTACGCGATTATAGCCGAGAAGACTTATGCTTACGAAATATAGGAATAAGTAGGACGATCTGCTGTTATATCATTTAAGCAGTTGGACTTGGACTTGGACTTGGACTTGGACTTGTACTTGAAGCTTCGCTACGAGAAACGTAATTCATGAAGTCTGAATTGAACTGAATTAAAATTAGCTTAGACTTAAACTTAGTACCATATATGATCCTTTTAATTTCAAAGAATCCACTCAGGTGTAACTTGATCCCAACTTCCATATATGACATTCCTCTTATACTTTCGTTAATGGTATTCAGGAGGTATGCATAGGAGGTAAACTTTCATACGAAAATCGTAATTGTTGAAGTCTGAACTGAATTGAAATTATAGTAAAACTCATTATATTATAGACCCAAGATTGAAGCTTGTGCTTCTCAATTTCTCCAAGAAAGAGGCAAAAGACTAAAAAGAAAACACATCCGAATTTTATTCCGATATTTAAGTTTTCCCCAAAACATTTTGATCTAAAAATGATAAAAATTCAGCTTTGATTTAACATTTTTGCTTATCATTACTAAATATTCATATTCAACATACTAATTTACTCGCTGTCGTTAGAGTTAAATTTATGATAAATTAAAAGCTCAATTTTCACAACACCTGTGCCATCATTAAATATATTTAATGATTGATTTTAGTCGTAGATATTTGGTGGCGATAAATTTTTAAATAAGCTTATAATGTTATGACGTATATTGATTGATTTCCATGATAATTAATGTTTTGGCTGGAATAAAGCGTGCAACACCCTCCCGCACTATTTGCGTGCAAAATGTTATATTAATGACGCTTTTATCGCAAATTTATCTGTTATACAACTTAATTTTTAGTATATACTCGTACAATGCGTGAAATGGTAAAATAATTAATCATCTTCACACTATTTAGATAACTAATCAAAAAGCGACAGTTGGTGGGGGTCGTTGTGAATTTTGAACAACGTAAAGTGGAAACTTTGGCATTGCTCTAATACGTAGAATAAATACATAATATAATATATATATATAACCATTTGGAATATTGTACATATGTATATAGTAACAAATTGTATAAAATTAGAGAGAAATATATACTTCAAGATAAAATAGTTTACCTCAAAGTAATTATTTAAGCATTGAGGTTAGCTTTTTTTATTTTGGAACTATAAAATTCGGAAAATATGTAAGTATCTGGTGCTTGCTACCTTCTCTAAGGGCTTTTATTATATCCTGAACTTCATAATAATAAAAATTTGTTATCAGTGTTAATTAGATATTACTGCATCCAACTTTGCATTCCTGTTGCCCACTTATGAGTCAAAAACCATATTTCAAAAACTACTCGACGTATTTCAATGAAATTCGATATACAATATTTTCTTAACACCCTAATGGCACGGACGGAATGTGGGCGAAATTGATTCACAACCACGCCTTCTTTTCATATAACTCAAGTGTGAATTCCATCCGAAAAAAATGTTAAAATCGGGTTCTAACTTCCCGTAGCTCCAATATACCTAATTATAAAATATGATGGACTTTATTTCGTATACATCGGCTAATATGTGAGATATCGTAGCAAAATTTAAGTGAGCGTATAGCCTTCGGTATGGTGTGCCTTGGTGATGCAAATGAATGAAATCGGTTCAGGAATTACCTCAGCCCTCATATACTATATATGATGATTTTCGTTATTCTAGTGGACTTTATGCCGAATTTATGGGTCAAAGTGTGTGTTATCTTAATAAAAATATAGCAATAAAATGCGAGAGTATAAAATGTTCGACTGCACCCGAACTTAGCCTTTCCTTACTTGTTTTTAATTGTAATCTTTGCAAAAATTTTATTTCAATATAATACCATAAAATGTGTATATACCTAATTCAATAAAACTTAATTTTAAATTTATGTAAAACTGATGTAGTAAAATTTTATATTGTTTCTATGACTTTTTTTCTTAATAATATCGATGATCAATTTTAATAATATCGTCCCAAGTGCCAACATTTTCCAAGATATGACCGTTAAAAAAAAAATTATAATTTTATATTAACTTGTGCAGAAGCGTAGCTTTATCATTATGTCATAGATATAAACACACACTCTATATAAACTTCACAAAAACCCGCAAGGCATTAACGAACACAACGACTCTCTGCACGCGTTTATACGCAGAGCAGAACAACAAGCGGAGCCATGATAAATATTGTTGCTACCACACATACATATATAGAAGTTAAAAGAGAGCAACATGAGTTTGGGATGTGATATTGCATATACTCAGGTAGTTGTTGTTGGCAGTGCTAGTAGTGCTTACATATCAACGCACATACAATACATGTTTGTTGTTGTTATCTTAGTTAGCTCCCCTTAAGTCATCTATTTGAAGACTATTGCCATGCAAATAAATTGTGGCTGCTTCGAATTTCCATAGATTGAGTATAACAACGTGAGGTTGTTCATACGACATGGCGCACACAAGGATATTAAGGAGTAACATATACGTTCACATAGAGGTGGGTGCACAATGATTGTTAAAATGTGTATGTGAAATGTGACACATACATCTTCGTGTATAGTTTCTGTACACTAGCTTCTAGCTGCTTACTTAGAGAGGCGTTGGAGCGTGCATGCAGACGGCGTGTGTTTGTGGATTTGGTGGCGCGTGTTGGTTTCTAAGACGTCTGCTAGTTAGTCTTAAATATCTTAAGCTTTTGATATATGCGTTTAGGTGTTGCGCGTGGTGTGAGATAAGCGATATTATCTTCAGAAATAAATTTCCGTAAACAATAAATAAAAGTCATGTAATCAGCAGTTCAATTAGTGGCATTAAACGGCGTAATAGAGTGTGGAAAAGTTAAGCGTTACTTAAAAGCAATAAGAGTGTGCTTAAAAACTGATTTGTTGTTAGCGTTGAGTTCATGAAAAAATTGACACTAAAGGTATTTTTTCGATTATGATATTTTTAATAATTTTCCCCCGAATATCTCACTGTTAATTCCAACATAATTTTTATAATCAATTTCGAAAGATATATATTCTAAAATACTTTTCCCAATAATTTTCCTTATCTTTATATTCTATTCTGCTCTCTGTACTCTCTCTACTTTACATTCTAAGGTTAAGCCGTTGAACCGTTTCAAACTTATATCTTTAGTTCATTAAACTTTAATATTTAAAAAAATACTAAAAACAAGTAAGGAAAGGCTAAGTTCGGGTGTAACCGAACATTTTATACTCTCGCAATTTATTTATTTAACTTAATTAATATTATATAATACACAATTTGACCCATATATTCGTCATATATATTGTATAAAGTCTGTATTCGCTAAAAAAACGACTGCAGAAAGTTTGGTTTATATAGCTTTATTGGTTTGCCAGATATATACAAATAACCGATTTGGGGGCGGGACCACGCCCACTTCCTCAAAAAAATTACATCCAAATATACCCCTTGCCAGTGCGATCCTTTATTCCAAATTTTACTGTTACAACTTTAATTATGGCGTAGTTATGACTTTTTATGTGTTTTTGGTTTTCGCCATTTTGTGGGCGTGGCAGTGGACCGATTTTGCCCATTTTCGAAAGTAACCCTCTCACGGTCCCAAGGAACATGTGATAAATCATAAGATATCTTAATTTTTACTCAAGTTATCGCTTGCACGGACGAACGGACGGACAGATGGACGGACAGACATCCGGATTTCAACTCCATTCGTCATCCTGATCATTTATATGTATATAACCCCATATCTAACTCTTTTATTTCTTGGTGACACAAACAGCCGTTATGTGAACAAAACTATAATACTCTGTGCAACAGGTTGCGAGAGTATAAAAATCTCAGAAGTTAACTTTAAATGTCGGATTTTTTCAGAAGTATTTCCAACTATTATTGTAATTGTATATTTAATAGCCATAAGCAGAGTATAGAGTCTTAACTACCAACAACATGCTCAGTCTCATTGGGGATTGTATTCACTCTTTCTGTTGCGCCAACTTTATTTATTGCGGTAACAACAATGACTCTTGAAATTTATTGGTGATACTTTTTGAAGCACATACATACACGCTCTCACAGCCAAGCTACCAACACCAAAGCTTGTTACATAGTATTAGCGCCAAAAACATGTGCACATGTACCTCTCCCGCCATATTACACGACGCTCTTGCCTTTACTGCTGTCATGTGTATGGAATTTTATTGATTAAGATCGTGTGGGTAATTGCTCACTACACATATACACAACCTTACACTCTCTCTCTTACACACAGACCATGTGAGCTGATGGTCTTAATGCTGTATATGCATTCGCTTACTTAAATATTACTGATTGCTCATTTTCACGCTATAATCGTTTGGTTACGTGCGCTGCTGCGGCTGCTGCTACTGCTGCTGTTTGTTGTTAATCATACGACACGATGCACCCAATAAAGAAATGCACTTAATTCATTAAAATATTAATGAAATCAATCACAAAAAAATGTAATAATACAAAAACCCACCAATCATGTGCCAAGCACAGCGAGTTATTTATGTAATTAGTGTAAATCGGCGGAAAATTATTTTATTCAATTTATTTAAAGCCATTTTAATGAGTAAAGTGCATTGTTGTTATTAATAAAACTCCAATGATTGTATTGCGTGTTTGCTGCATTAATCGTTGATGCTTATAATTTAATTATAAATACATTTTTTTTGTGTTTTATCAAAAATTAAACGGAGATTATACAGCGTTGTATACATGTAAATATCGTTATTTAAAAATCGTTTATAGTGAGAATAAAGCTGCCATTAAGCTTAATGCGATAAATAAATTTTATGAAGAATATTTAGGAATTATCGTAGAACAAAAGGAAATTATTTCATTAGTCGCTAATAAATGATTCTTGATGTCAAAGATATTCTATCTGTACTTCAGAAAATGTATCACGAATTTTCAGAAAACGATTTCGCCGAGGCTATTAATATATTATAAGTTACTTATTCCTTTATGAAGTTGGCAACTGTTCGAAGTATAATAGAAGTGCTAGCTGACCTAACCAAAACCTTTCACTTCCTCTAAGGACAAGTCAATGAATTCTGCAAAGCTTTCTCCCTTCCGCTTTTTCGCTTTGCTCTTTATTCAAAGCTTTATGAAAAGTGTTACAATGATCGGACTTAGTTCAAATATGCGCCGTTTCGTTCGAAAATCTGTTCTCATCTAGACGGCAACTTCATAATACACCCCTCCTTGGATGCGATAAAACCTCCCATCCGAGCTCCCGTAGCTTCTGAAGAGTCATCAACGAAGTGTGTGGTCTGGCGTTGTCCTGGTGGAACACTACAGCTTTTCTGTTGGCCAATTCTGGACGCTTCTGGTCAATCGCCTGTTTCAAGCGGTCCAGTTGTTCGCAGTAGATGGTAGAATTAAGCATCTGGCCATACGGGAGCAGCTCATAGTGGATGATACCCTTCCAATCCCACCAAAAACACAGTAAAACCTTCCTGACTTGGCTTGGCTTGATCCCGGCTTGGCCGCTGTTTGGGACGATTCACCGGCCTTCGATCATGATCGTTTTCGCTTGATTTTGTCATATGTGATACATTTTTCGTCGCCAGTCACCATCCGCTTCAAAAATGGGTCGAATTCGTTTCGTTTCAGCAACATATCGCAGGCGTTGATTCGGTCCAGAAGGTTTGTTTGCGTCAAATTTATAATGGTTTGGTGACTAACTCCCATCTCCTGGGCGATGTCACGAGATGCCACATGCCGGTTTAACTCGATGATTTCCATGATTTGATCGGTATTCGCCGTCACTGCTCTTCCGTCAGCTGGCTTATCCATGGTGTCGTTTTCACCCGCTCAGAATCGTCGAAACCATTCCTCCGTAATTCGAAGTGATAGAGAACCATCCCTCAAAACACCATTGATCACACGGAACGTTCCTCTAACGCATTTGGCCTTAACGAAAGAAAACTTTAAAATAACGCGAATTTCGGCGTTAGTGAACTCCATGTTTATATGTCTGTAACTGTTGAACGCAATATCCAAACTAATAATGCATAGCGTCGTTTTGTAGGTTATATCAAGACCTTTCAAAGATGTATAGTATTGCCAGATACGAGCTCTGTAGCGCTTTATACTTAGCCGCGAAATTCAAAAGTAAAAAAGGTTGAAAGATTTAAAGACACTTATAATTTTCGGTAGCTCAGCTCTATTGCAGTATCCAATCTAGTTAAGCGGTAGTACTCACTTACAGAAGATTCTACACATTATGCTGGCTAGTTTTAGTTCTACTGTTAGAGTGCTCTTTGCAAATGGGTTTTTAAATTCATCTGTAGAAGTTTCCATTTAGATCCATAAACTGTCTGCAGTTGCCTAAGTGTTACCTTCCCTCTTAGGGATGAGATTTAACAGCTGATACATACAACATACAACAGACTTACACAAACTCATACATGGAAATAATTCATTTATCTTATGCTTTTACCTTTATTTGGTAAATAACTAACATACATTTTAATATTTCCACATTAGAAAGCTGAGCCTCCAAGTAAATTGGAACGAAAAATGTCATATAGAGGCTCATAGTTTACGAGATCTAAGAAACAATTTTTAGAAAACATATACAACGTCCCAAAAGAAATAACCCGACTTGTTCATTTTAAATGCATATTCTTCAACTTACTCTACCTTATGCGCTCAAGGACTCACTGTAAGTCCCAATTAAAGATAAATAGTTAATATATTAACAGCAGTTTGTTTGTCTTTCTTCGTTTCTGCTAATTAAAATGAAAATGAAAATGCTCAGAGCAGCACATGACAAGCACAACAGTTACATTTAAAGAAAGCACACTAAAAAATCACAGCCATGGAAACAATTCGCTTATGAAAATAACCGCAGGCAATGAAATGTGTAAGTAAGAAATATATAAAAAGAATGTGAAACAATGAGGAAATCTGAAAATAGAATATGATGAGAACGGCAAAATGTAAAAAATATAAAAAAGTTAGTAGTTGTTGTAGTGCAGTAGCAGAGTTGGTAATATTTTTTACACAAATGTAGCATTTTTCGTCTTAATTCTGCAAAGTACAAGGTTTGAGTGGCGGTCAAACAAATGGTATAATGGCGAAGTAAAAATGCAAAGCAATGTACATAAATGTCGTTCAGTAGAGCTCCGCGAATGTACGTATACATACAAGTATAGTCGTGAACTGTAGACATGGTGCAACGTTGTTATGCACCATTAAGCGTAAAGCAAATCTCGGCGGTATTGACAACAAAAATAAACTGCAATGCCATGCAAACAACTCGCTGAGGCATAACACACCCACACACATTCAGACACATATTCATAATCATAAGCATGCCAAAGTGTAAACACAGCATAAGCATTTCGCGAACTGCGAAACTGCGAACTTGCGTAGCTTTCATGGTTGCCTAGTGCTATATGCTCGTGATATGTGAATGGCTTTGTGCAAACAACCGTTAAGTATGTGTGCTAAGGTTATTCTTAGTTAAGTGAAAATATGGCATCATGCAGAGAATGAGATAAGTCTCTGAAATAACTGGGATGCATATCTATATGTATGTATGTGGCACACATTATTCTAATGCTTGATAAATTTTGTGGTTCAGAGCGCTTTTGGTTGCGTTCCTATCTAATATATCAATGAAACAGTTAGAGACTTTTAAAGAGTATTCTTCTCATTTTTAAAACATCGGTAGAGAGAAGCCACATATATGTAAATAGGAGAAAATGTAGACGAAATAATTCACATTCTATTTCTGCGCCATCTGTCGGAAATATTTATAGCATCTGCGAATTTTCATACACTATCCAACCTCGATATCTATTGTAGAATATCTGTTAGTTTTTCCATGTTTACTCAAAAGGAATTCATTCTCAAATCATCGGTAGTAATATCATATGGACTTACAAATGATATGCCCTTAAAAATTTGAACATTTAAGACTTAAATTTAAAAGGTTTTTCAATAGGGACGCTACAAAAGTTGACCGATAGGGACAGCAAACAACACCATATTTTTATTCGTTCTTTTGACATTCCTCTTCAGTAAGGTTTGTCATTTCATCATGGAAAGATATACGATGAAACAACGAGTCGAAATAATAAAATTTACTACCGAAATTCGGAGTCAGTGGCCTCAACTTTAAGAGCGCTACGCCCTAGCGATGAGACTCATTTCTGGCTGAATGGCTTCGTCAATAAGCAAAATATTAGTTATTATCCAGGCAACAATCCACATGTACTCCATGAGTCATGGTTTGGTGTAGTTTATGGGCTGGTGATGATCAAGACCTTCATGTTACTGTGAATGGGAATCGCCACCGCTCAATGATAACCGAATATTTTTGGCCCGAATTGGATGATATAGACTTGGACAATATGTGGTTCCAACGGATAGCGCCACAAGCCACACAGCGAATGTCACATTCGTTTTATTGAAAACCAAGTTTGGTGGCCGTGCTATCTCACGAAATGGTCCAGTCAATTGGCCGCCTCGGTCGTGCGATTTGACGCCGTTAGACTATTTAACAGTTTTATTAGCAAGAAGTCCACTCCTCAATCCATTTCGGACCCGCCTATGGCTGGGGTATCAGTGCCGGTTAATGTAGATATTTTGCCGAAGATGTCTCTTTTGCTACTAATACATACAAATATTTACATTTCCACGCATTTACTTGCAGCAAAGGGAATATGATACGCATTCATGCAGAGTGCATACAATTTTCGTCATGAAAAAGTATCAACAAAAGTGAAAAAGGAAAGTGCAAAATAAAACAGAAAAAGTGTAAAAGAGAAATGTCTTAATGGAAAACATTGATGCAGCAGACGAATGCCACCTTTGCTTTTACCGGCAAGTTGTTTTGATTAAATATGTGCATATGTGAAGCAAAAACAAAGTATGTGACAAACAGCAAGGTGGCATATACATAAGTAGAAATTAGTATGTGTATGTGCATGCGAAAAAATATAAAAGAAACCGCTACACATTGGCAACTAATGCGCTGCTATTTGTTGTTGCTGTTGTTATTGCTTTTTTCTACAGCTTTTCATTGCAGTATTTTCTACTTGTTTCATCAGTATTTTTTTGTTGTTGTTGTGGCTGGATGTTTTTGTTGTGCATTGCTTTTGTCATTAGCGCCACGGTTGGCAAACAAAGTTGAAATGCTTTTCTGTTCTGCGCCACAGGAAATAACATTCTTTTGGCAAAAAACGTATGTCGTGCAATGGAGCTTGTCAACGTAAGAAACGGCTGACAGTAAAAAAACGCATGTTAAAGGGTTCTTTTTCTGCGGGCATATGGGAATGGTCTTGAAATGAAATAAGCCTTTTTTGAACGTTTCGATACCAATTTGATAGTATGAAGCGTCGAGAACTTCGAAATGAACGTCAGTTTTCATCTTGACCTCCCCATTTTAGTCAAATTTTTTTCTAGACTGTCCCTTTTTGAGAATGGGAATTAATTCCTTAAAATCAGAAATGATGTTTCTAAGAATGTATACTCTTTAATCATATAAGTCAATCTACAATCATGGATTTAATGGAGGGCATTAACACACCAACAGATACATATATATAATAAAATATATAAACCAAACTTTCTGCAGTCGTTTTTTTTTAGCCACTTCCTATACAGTCCAAAAATGAAAGAAATCGGATAATAACCACGCCCACCTCCCATACAAAAGTTAGGTTGAAAATTACTAAAAGTGGGTTAATTCACTAACGAAAAACGTCGGAAACACTAAACTTCACATAAAATATGGCAGAGAAAGCTGCACTCAGATTTTTTTACAAAATGGAAAATGGGCGTGGCGTCGCCCACTTATGGGTCAAAAACCATATCTCAGGAACTACTCAACGGATTTCAATAAAACTTGGTTTGTAATAGTTTCCTTACATCCCAATGATATGTTGTGAAAATTGGCCAAATCGCTTCACAACCACGCGTACTTCCTACATATATACCAGAACTTTGAAGACAATCTGAATCGTTTACTTTACAATATATAAAGTAAGCACGAGTGAAGATATCGGTGCAGAACTTTGCATAAATACTATGTTAATAGTGTGGCAGCCCCATTCTAAAAATCGCCGAAATCGGACCATAGGTTTTTAAGCCCCATATATCGAACACGAGGACCTCGGTGCTTCTAACCTAATATTATGGTTTCCAACTTTCAATGGACTTTATACAATATATATGACGAATATATGGGCCAAATTGTGTATTATATAATATAAATAAAGTTTGTTAAAACTAGCTTTGTCAAATATTTCTTACCGCTGGTGGGGGAAAATAAGTGATAGTCTAGCCTTATTGAGAAATTATTTCATTCTAGTTTTATTTTGGTTTTTTACTTACTTATATACAAATTTTAGAATTATCTTAAGAACTAATTATATGTGTATGTGTGTATGTCTATATCAGAGAGCTGCAACGGATATATCATTTTCGTGCACACTCGAATGTCCACTCTGATTTTGTTTGATCAAACTTTTCGGTATGAATACACGTATTGATCGCTTGGAGACATGTTCAAAACGAACGAGCCTTTCGCGACACTCGAAACACAAGCATATATGCTTATTTTAACAGAGTGCCGAGTTGACACTCGTTTGTGAACGAGCTGGAACACTAACCCGATCGTATTGAATGTGATAGTCACACACGAGTGTGCACAAAATTTCAGAATATGTATGTATGTAATTGGCAGTCCTGCTATTATTGCGTAGTGATTGTCAACGATTATTGGTTTTGTTTGTTTTGTTTACTTTTTATAGTTCATAATGACAACGATAGAAAATTCGGGTTGTGAGAACATTTCCAATGGCACAAACACCTTAGCTGGTGATTTAAAAACCTGAAATTTGTGATTTAAAAAAAATTAAAATATTTAAGTGCAATGAAATGTTTTTTATTTATGATTTATGAATTAATAAATAAAATAAGTTTTGAGTGAATTCTATTCTTAAATTGAATTATTATTTTATAATATGTACTATGTACGTCTAATATTCAAATTATTCAACCAAAAAAGCTAAGACAGAACGCGTCATCCCGACGCCAACATACATACATATGTGTGTACGTATGTTTATCTATTATTTTTTGGTCTTCGAGTGCCACTCGAGTGTGTCGATCACAATCAACACGTGCACGACACACCCGAAAATATAATATACATAATATCCGAGTTTGCTGCTTGCACTCGAAGATAGGACCGTCTTGATTGTTCGTTTGCGTTATTTTCGCTTCGGGTTCTAAACTCGATCGAACACGTGTTTGAAGAGTGTTACGACACACTCGTACCGAATTTAAGCTAGTGTGATTGAACACACTCGAACATACCCGAAGCTGCTCTGTGGTCTATATGTATATTTTATATGTTGCACTATAAGGGGTTATTTCAAATGCACACAAGCAATTGCCCCAATGTATTTTTATAACCAATAGGTTATCTTGTGCATACATATAAATATGTTTATTTATTAGTAGTTGAGTGCATGCGTGTTGCATATAGATGCATGCGTTGCTCATATAAATGTATGTGTGTTGCATGTATGCGTGCAACATATAATGTATGTTTGTTGCATTTTAATGCATATATGTTTATTTGTTTATTTATTTATGTATAGAAATTTGTGTTTTATATGTAGCTCCTCGGATTTGCTAAGGCATAAAAGAATGCATGTTCAATGATATTTGAACAAAGTTAAATAAATAAATTGCGAGAGTATAAAATGTTCGGTTACACCCGAACTTAGCCTTCCTTACTTGTTGCAATTTATTTCATGATGTATGGTTAGATGTGAAAAACAACTATAAACTGATTTCAATACATACTTCCACAGCTATATCTGTACTTAGTAATTTTACAGTTGTCCAGAAAGAAAAAAATAGTTGCAAGTTTCCGATGTCACTCTGCATTGAACAACATTTGAAAGTCCATTTCATGAACAACCAAACAACTCCATCGAAACTCTTCATTTGTAAGTGAAATAAAGTGCGAGGAAAGATACTGATCACTAAACCAATCAACACAATTTCTATATTCTGAAAAGTACCTTGGATGAGTTCATATGTTTACTTATTAATTTCCTGAAATTTCATAGTTTGCAACAAAACCTTGAGACTAATTTGAATTTAAGTTAAGGACTCGCACTGTGAAATTTAAAAATTCAGGCACAACTATTAAGAATCAAAAAACAACCGCAATCCTTCAACACTATTTGTTGTAACCATCAACAACAACCAGTGCCAAAAAAGCTGCGCTCATCGTGTTGTAGAATGAACTCATCACATTTAGTGGCATTTCTTTCGACAAGTAGCCATGCGTACCGCGCACTGCTAGAAATAATCTGCATCATTTGCTTGCATCATTTAGCAAAACGTTACAGTCATTACGTGCAACAACAATAAAAGCAAGTACACAAGCCGCTATAAAATGCAACGGTACTGCTTGTGATTGCAAGTGTAGGGGCGGAGCAACCACAAAATGTAGCGAAACAATTTGTCCGATTCGAAAACGACAACGAAAGAGTAAATTGAAAAAAGGAAATTTAAAAAATTTGATGCACATTCAGAGATGCCATTTCGTTTTATTTTCTCTTTTTCTTGGAGCACATTTTTAAAGTAACATTTTCATGGCGCATTTGAGTGCAATTTGCGCGAATGGTGCATGCAATGCTGTGGCATGTTAGTGACATATTTGCAGCAATTGTTTTTTCGCTGTATTCAATTGAGGTTAGGGCAGGAACGTAATGGATAATTTTGTTATGTAGCAGGTGCTGCAATTGAGGTGTGAAGTCAGTAGTTACCGTTTAAAGTCATTTAAGACGTTTTCAGCTCATAAAATGTAAGAGGTAAATACGAAGTGTGTGGTCATAATGTAGCTTGAGGTTCATTACGCTAGTGTATTTGACTTTATTTCAGGCGGCAACACATGCAAGGTACAAAATTATATTCGATTATGAGGGAGCATATATTAACTAAGCTTCTAATATTTATTCGTAGCATATATAATATGTATGTTGTAAAAAATGTAATTCTAAACTCGCTTCTTCTAGGACTTATGCTGTCCTGCTTCTCTATTCTCGGGAGCTTCAGCTTTCATTGGCTTTATCTTCAGGCAGATAGCTATATTTTTGATATTGCTCTGCAAATATTATATATATATTTTTTGCGATTCTCGTCAGTTTCCATTTCCCTCTAACTTATGTGTTTTCAATCTAAAGCATTTTAAGTAGTGCTTAAGAACAGATATCGATTCTATTTATTTCTCTTAAAAACACTTTCTCTCAAAATACAAATATTTCATAATACAGAGTGGTTACAAGGTTGGATTGTCTTTTTGTAGAATGAATAAGTTCTATATACCGACAAAGATGCCATTAGCTAACCTTCAGGATATAATTAAAATTTTTATTTCAACTTTCAATAAAATATATGTATGGAAAAGAAATTGTTTTAGAACGGATAGCATTTACAACTTTTGTAATGAACTTAAGGTTTCAAACTGTCTTTACATAAATTATACAATTACAATACAAAATAAGGTTTCCACGAAATTACCAAAACTTTTTGAAACTGAAAATTTTCCTCTCAATTCAATTTTAGGCACGAAAGCACCTACCAACATGCATAACTGTTAAATGTGCGGGAATAAAGTATGCGAAATTTCATTTGAGCGTCGCTCATGCGGGCGAACGCAAGAAATTCGCAATTTGCACCAACTGTCACCATAATGTGGCATTTAACGCCATTATACAAATGCGCTGATTAAATTTCTGAGCGCACAAAAGGCAAAAATCGCCGAAAAAAGGCAAAAAAACAAACGGGCAAGTGTATTCGAAAGCTGCATAGCAAAAGTTCAACAGCAGTGCAAAAAAGAGAAGACGCACATGCTACTAAGATATTCGTTGCATCGAAAACGAAAGAGCTAAAAAAGGAAAGCCATAGTACTCAGCATAAACAGACGGAACGCTTAGCGGTGTGGCAGCTATTATGCATGTGTGGAACATTAAAACACACATTCGAAAGCACATTGCAAATGCAAAAGTTTGCACGCGCAAATTGTTATGAGATTGCAGCTTGTGTTGTTGGCGTTGTCGCCTTGTATTTGCAACTGTAACATCATGCAAATTGCATTGAGAATAGAATAGCAAGCACTGCATAAGCTTTTAAGCCCAAACAGTCGCTGCTCCACTCTCCCGCAGACTGGCAGGTTGGCTGGCTGGCTTAACGGCTGACTGTGTCTGGATCACTTTGGCTTTCCGTTTCCGTACTTGCCATAAAACAAAGCAACACTTGCAGCACAACACCGTGATGCCTCTAATGAAATTTACGTTAACAGTAATAGTTGGCAGGAGTGTCAAGTGGCGTGTGGCAGGAGTGAACGCTTAGTTCTGATGCAGCAGTAGGGACATAATATTCAAGTGTTTTGCCTGCTTTGGTGTATTTAGATGTGTGTGTAGATATTTTCGGCTGTAATTGCAATTGTGGACTTCAAAGTAGACATAATAACTAACTGTGTATCAACTTTTGAATCCCTCTTTGTATGTGTTACCTGTGAGCCACCAAACTTCCTGTATACAAATTACGACTCCATGATGTTACTCGCAATAAGTGATTGTAAAACTCAATCGATTCTAGGAATGTAGATAGAAATCTTATTCCTGAGACACACAAACGTGGTTATGTAAAACAAAGCACAGAAGAAAATAAAGTAATACCAAGCGAAAAAAATGTTATACACTATAATTCTGTACTTAGCTAAACATACATATTGTGGAAAAAAGTTGCCACCTTTTAAAAAATTAAATAGTAAATAATATTTTCAATCAGCTTTAGGCATTAAAGAAAGCTTTTGGGAATGAAAAGTACTGAAATTCTCAAAAAAGTAATAGAAAATTAAAAAAAAAGTATTTTTAAAGAACTTAAAATTATTATATGTGTCAATATTCCGCTATATCTCCTCATTCATAATTAAGATGATATGCAATAAAAAACTCTCAAAAGAAAAACTGTATTACAATATTAATTAAAGATTCTAGATTTGGATACAATTTGCGACCAGCAGTCACATGACATTCATTTTATAGCTGTCAACTGTCATCTATTTGTCATATATTCGTTAGCAGCCATATGATATCCATTTGACAGGTGGGCTTTAAAATTTATCTGATATCCATTTCATATATAGCTGCCATGTGATATCCATTTAAAAGCTGTCATTTGACATTTCTCTGACTTCCATTTGTCAGCAAACATCTGATAGCCATCTAACAGTTAATCTAATAATTATTCGAAGTATAAATACAGCTTCTGCAAGAACTGAAGTCACGAGACTCGCCTCAGCGACATCGCTTCGCTCTATGGGCTCTAGATCCGACGTTTTCGAACCAAATTCTGTTAATGGGCCTCATTACTGGCTCAATGGGTATGTAAACAAACAATATTGCCGCATTTAGGACGAAAAGCATCCTGAAGAGATTCAATAGCTGCCACTTGATCCAGAAAAAAACAACGGTTTGGTGTGGTTTGCTTGAGGCGTGAAATTGAAGCTCGTGATCTCGGCGACATTTGGTTCCAACAAGACGCCGCCACTTCCCACACATCGCATCAATCAATGGATTTATTGAGAGAACACTTCGGATAATTTCACGATCGTGTGATATCACACCGTTAGACGTTTTCCTATGGAGATATGTAAAGCCTAAAGTCTATGCGGACAATCCTGCTTCGATTCAGGCCTCGAAGCTAAACATTACGCGTGTCATTCGCCAGTTATCACTCGAAATGCTCGAACGAGTCATCGAAAATTGGACTCAACGGATGGACTATCTGAGACGGAGACGGAGCTGCGGCCAACATTTGAAAGAAATAATTTTCCCCGTTAAATTTGAATTTTTTGTGTTTTTTCTTTAAAAAAGTAGGGAACTTCGAAAGGGATCACTATTTAAAACAAAATAGATAATAGTAATATTTTAAACTTTCATACTAATCTTAATCAATTATTTTCTTCTTTTTCAAGAAATATTTCTAATATTTTGCGTATTTTAATCCGAAATTTATTTTTAAAGCAGTATTTTGATGTAAGCATCTCATATCTTGAAAAAATAATGGTAAATTGACTTCTGAATTGATGAATTCCAATCATTGTTTGGAACAATTTTCGCCAAAAGCCAAACATTTTAATATATTTTCAAGGAAAACTTTAAATCAAAGAAAATTTTAAATAATTTCCAAATTGCAATTTAAGCATGACTACAAATGAAGCTTACCATGAAATACATTAATTTTAACATTCACAATCAGCTTGCCATTCACGTATAAGTCACAAAACAAATGCGTCCGCATTAGAAGCATGCATAAGTATTTGCCTTTAGTCTAACCAATTCGAATGCCATGGAAAGCTCATCGGCTCAACGTGGCGTATGAGTGACATTTAATGAAACGCACATAAATTAACGAGAATGTGACAACTACAACTACAACAACAACAATGAGCCGGCATTGCCAGCAATAACAAAAAAATATGAAGTGAGCGCTTTGAGTAATCACAGGCGAATGTAAGCAATAAGCAATAGCTGAAAATAAACGCCAACGTCGCACCGAAAGCAAGAGCGAGAGCATGCAAAAAACGAAAAGATAAAATACAAATATTCACAAAAGTAATTTCAGTATTTTGCTATTGCACAGTTTGTTTGTTTGCCTAAGCGTTTGCAAGAAATTCCACTTGAGCAAACAAATTGCATTTCGAAATTGCAAGCCAAATGACACAAGTCGCAAGCGCCGCGCTGCTGCCGTCGGATTACGAGAGTGTGCACTGCGCGTGGCGAGCGGATGAGCGGCGTGCAATTGAGTAGGGCAAACAAACAGTTGAGCGGAAATGGCAATACCAACACCAATTGCAACTGCTTTCAAACGCCTGCAGCACCGCCACTGAACGTCGCTGCCGCCTTGCGCTTGGCAACATCACCGGGCCATCCACTCGACGTCATTTGACTTTGGTACATTAACTTTGATTTATTTCATGTTTGCAGCGCACTCTCGTCTATCCGAGAGAATTTGCAAATCTCTTTTGCTCTTCGCATTGCCAGCGGCGTGTTTGACTTATACAACAACCATACATAACGGAGTATGCAACTGCCGATAATTCACAATTTTTGGCCGCGCTATGCATCAGAATGTGGCATGTTTGCAATGAATATGAATTTGCCTCACTCGTTTTAAGAAATCTATTCATCCGTATAATATTTAAAAATATTCGCAAGTTAAATAAACAGAAATGTCATTTATTTAGGTCCAACCCATATCGGATTAGTCAAAATCGTCTTTGACTAATAAGACACAAAAACGTTTTTTGCTCTAACCTATGCCAAGCGACGTAGCAAAACATTTTGTCTTGTTGTCTCGCTATGTGTGCATTGAAATAAAAAAAGTTATAATAGATGTCATAAAATTCAAAATTTAAAACATTCAATTTTAAGCAAAATACAAACTACTAAGAAAGCATAATTCCTGCAGAAAGATGATTTATAACACTCTCAATTTTTCAGCCTCAAATAAAATGCACGATTTTGCCTTCGAAAATCATCGGTGCAACAATAGACAACAAAACGCGTTCTTTCTGTGTTGTCTTGTTTCATTTGGTGTAGGTTGCACTGTCGCTAACTATCTAAATTTGTTGCATTTGGTGTCCATTGGCTGTGCGAAAATGTATGAATAGTTCGACAAGACCTCTTCAGACAAGACAAGACAAAGGCATGCGTTTTTGTTCCGTCTAGTTCGGTGTGGGTTGTCACTTGCGAAGCTATGAATTGCTGAAGCCAGCCTATTTGTTAGCTTGTGACTTTAGATTAATAATGTTAATATCCATAATATCCACGAGATTTCTTTTTAAAAAAATTGATATATCTTAACGAAACTTGGAACACGTATTCCTTGGAACCCTGAGGAGGCTGCTTTCGAAAATGGGCAAAATCGGACCATTGCCACGCCCACATAATGGCGAAAACCAAAAACTTATAAAGTGTCATAACTAAGCCATAAATGAAGTTATGAAAATAAAAATTTGAAACATAAGATCGTATTAGGGAGGGACAAATTTGGATGTTATTTTTTTGGAAAAGTTGGCGTGACCCCGCCCTCAAACAGGTTTTTTGTATATAACTCGCAAACCAATAAAGATATATAAACCAAACTTTCTGCAGTCGTTTCTTTTAGTCGTTTCCTTATACAGTCCTAAAATGAAAAAAATCTGATAATAACCACGCCCACCTCCCATACAAACGAGAAACGTCAGAAGCACTAAATTTTGCAGAAGAAATAGCAGAAGGAAGCTGCACTCAGATTTTTTTACAAAATGAAATATGGGCGTGGCATCTCCCACGTATGGGTCAAAAACCATATCTCAGGAACTACTCGACCGATTTAAATGAAATTCGGTATATAATACTTTCTTGACACCCTGATGACACATGTGAAAAATGGATAAAATTGGTTCATCACCACGACAACTTCCTATATAACTCAATTTTGAATTCCATCTGATTCCTTCACTTTATAATGTATACATAAGGAACTAATGAAGATAGCGGAATAAAACTTTACACAAATAGTACATATCATCTCTGGCTTCACTTGAGAAAAAATTGTCCAAAACGGACTATAACTTTTCAGGCCCCTGTTATCGAACATGTTGAACTCCGCGCCTAAGGGTAAATTTTAACCGAAAATATGGATAAATCTCTGATTAATGTAATTCAGAGGAAATTGTTTATTCTAATAGTGTGTCTAGGTTCCAAAAATTATTAAAATCGGATAATAACATCTCCTAACTCCCATATACCTAATTATAGGCTTTTCAAAAATATGGTGGGCTTTAATCTGCATATATGTTTTGATTAATATGTGAGATATCTTAGCGAAATTAAGTGAGTGTATAGTCTTGGATATAGTGTACCTTGCTGGTGAAAATTAATGAAATCAGTTCAGGAATTTCCTCAGCCCTCATACACTATATAGGACGATTTTCGTTTCGAATTTATAGGTAAATTTGCGTGTTATCTTAATAAAATTTCTTCAATAAATTGCGAGAGTATAAAATGTCCGCTTGCACCCGAACTTAGCCTTTCCTTACTTGTTTTTGTTTTGTTTTAAATCTTTTCCAAAACAATCCAAGAATATGTCTTTAAAATTATAAAATAGTGGCCGAGTGTTGAGCAGGTGCGAATGCTCTGGCAGACTTTAAAGCGCGTTTTTTCGAGTTTTCATTTTCACAAAGGTTAGAATACGGTGCCGGCGATAGCAAAAAGAATATATGTCCCTTCGAAAAAAAACCAAAGTGATCTAGTATTAAATTATCTTCTATTTGAACTAAAAATGTTGGACAAAAGTATTATTTAAACAACTTATTTTGCAACTTAAAGTCAATTTTTTTTTTCTTAAAAAAGTGAATTTTTTTTTTCAAACTTCGAAAAAATTCGGAATTTTATAACTTCTTCGGTATTTTTTTAGTTCATAAAGAAAAGAAACTTATAAAAATTAAAAAAAAATTTGGCTCGACTGTTTCAGATGCATCGCACTTAAAATTCCGTTTACCGCAATCATTTCCTTCCCTTTCAAAAAAAAAAATTGCTAAAAAACGCTTTTTTCGGCTTCTAAAGCAGACTATTGGCTTAAGTTATGTAGATTACTAAAATATGGTAAAAATCGTTGGGTTGTAAAAGATCTCCATAAAACTAGATAACAATTTGTATCTTACATATTTGAGCATACATATGATTAATATACATTTTTTTTTATCCAAAAAGACTACTGAAACTAAACCATTTTTACACATTTTTATAAAGATATGATTGCATCAGCCTTAGCACTGCCTTACTTGTTATTATTATCCATTTTTCATATTTACCAAGCTGAATAAATAGTTGCTGTTGCATATTGCAAGTAACAAAAATTGGCGCAAATTGCAACTCAAATAAACTTTTAACTACGCACTCTCGCTTTATTTGGTAACAATGTATCAATTTATTAGGAACTATTTGCATTTGCGATACTGATTCAACATGACTTGGAATGTTTGCTTAAAAATGTGAAAATTTCTAGTAAAATAACAACTTTTTTCTTTAAAAATACTTTGTTTTTGTAATGTGTGTGTGACAAATGCAGATAGGAAGTTGCTGTTGTTGTGTCACTTGCCTATGACATTTGTGCAAATAAAATATTTATATTTTCATAAAAGCTGTCACTCTGTTACAAAATGGTTATTAGCAGTGACTGAAGCGAAGCACGACATATATATATTTACATTAGATATGTGTGTGTGTATATTGAAGAATTTCCAAACAAAGCGAGTGTCTTGATTTAAGTGTGAAATTGTGTATGTGGCAAATTTTTCTGGCAACTTGTTAACTTTTAGTGATGGCTACTTTTACTGCAGGCACACACAGGTGTCCAATGCAAAGAGCTCCATTACACGCATATGGTTGTGAGTGTATGTGTGTGTAAATGTTATGCAATATTTGCCTTCAACCGAATTTTTGTATTGCCAGCGATTTGCCATGGCCTTTTCAATAGCATTTTTGAGTTTTACAAGACAAGTTTCATTTCATATTCTACAACAGCAACAGCAACCGCAACCAAGAAGCCACGAATCACACACACACATGTACACTAAACCACTCAGCTGTTGGCTCCTTTGGCGGATGGAAGAGTGCAGTGTGGGCCATCAAAGTGTTGGCAAGGTCCAATGGAACTTTTAACACTAAATGCTTTCATAGCAAAGTCTCTAAAGTAAATATGCACCATACACATACAAGCACACACTCACTCAGATGTAAAGTTACCGTTACATTTCCATGCATATTAGTTGCGCAACTTGCATGTTGCTCCATTTATATTGCTTTGCATAGTGGCAACATTGGTATGTTGCTGACGCTGTTTTGTTGCTTTGCTGCTGTCACTTTTTCGCCAAAGTTTCGCACAAAGATTTTACGTGTCAGCGTAAACTTTTTATGTTTATTTGCTTTCGGCTGTCTGTGGGTGAATGTGTCTAACGGCTATTCTTGCCGCAGCTTAAGTGCTTCATATCGTACTTTTATGCGTTAAAACCGGCACAAATATATAGTTTTTAGCGTATGAAGGTGTATTAGGGTAGTCCTCATTTTTTTTAAATATTTAAAAATTTTCTTTTTATTGTTTTTTAAGTATTGAACTTGAACTTACACTATAACATACTCAACTCGTTGTTTGAAGAACTCACTCAACTAGTTTAAACGAAGAAAATCGTTAAAATTATTTTTCTACGAACACCCTAATGTGTACAAATGTTCACTTTTCTTAGTACCACCCTAATTACGCCGTTAGAACATGCTTAATGTAGAATATTAAACGTAATTTTATATTAATGTTAATATACTAAAACAGTTGTTTCATGGGTTTTTTAAAAATCATCCTAGAAATATATTTAAAAATTTTTTATATATTTATATATTTATCCTAGCTGAGGGCCACCCCATATGCTATAACATAATTTACTAAAAGTCTGAATATAAAAACAATTTATTTTTTGGGACACCCTTAATAACATGAATATCTACATTTTTACGAAACCCCCTAATATACATTTTAGAACCATCCTAAAGTTGTGCACACTTTTAGTTTTGTGCCCCTTTCTGCCCACTTCAGTGCTCTTTCGCTCCGCTCGCCCGCTTGTATTCTAATGCCTGTTGGGACACCAGTGCGTATGCGCAATTTAAAGTATTTGAGTTAAATTTTTTATTTAACATACACTCTTTGCTGCGCTTGACACTGTGCGCACATGTGTGCGTTTAAAAGGTTTTGTGGCGCCGCTGTTAGAATTTATGCACTTTTGCAAAAATTGGCTTTTTGCTTGCGAAAAAAGCTAAATAATTTTCAAATAGTTTCGAAACTGTTGCGGTTAATGTCAAAATTTGCTTGAAATTTATTTTTTAAATTTCATTTTAGAAATATATATGACAGTCTGTGTGCGCGCTGCATGAGCGTACATAATTGAGTGCTGTTAGAGCATAACATTTTCATCTCTCAGCGGAATGATGCGAGTGGAAAGAATTTCAAAATTTAGTTTCAAACTGTAATTTCTGATGTCCGGCTATATTGTGGTTGCTGACAAAGTGTTATGTGGCGTGATAAACAAAGCTTGTTTGACTGTCTTTCGTAAATTGAAAAGGTTGGAGAAAAACTTAAAACATATTTTTGAAGAATTTTATAAGTTTCCTTATTGCAAAATGATTTCTTTGCTTCTTCTGCTTCTTCTTCATATCTCGCTGGAAGGATCTACCGGGGTGTAAAACTGCAAAGGTCATGTGCAAAGCGGTAGATCAAAAATATACAAGGTTCCTACTGGAGATCGATAGAAAGAGCTGTAGGATGGTTGGCATTCTTACCGGTCATAGCCTTGTAGCGGCACATGCCTATAAAATGGGGCTGTCAGATCGGGAGGAATGCAGAAAATGTCAAGAGCGGGGCACCAAGGAAACAGTGGAGCATCTCTTGTGCGTTTGTCCTGCATTAGCGAGACAGCGTTTTATGTACTTAGGGGCCCTACAGTACGATAAATTAGAGGAGATATCGTCAGTGAAGCCTCATAAACTATTAAAATTCACGACAGGCGCAGGCATCCTGAATGATGACTACTACTCAGGGAACACGTAAAGGCACTCCATTCTGGTATCGCAAAGGACCATCACTGGTCTATGCGTGGCCTGCAGGCCTACCAACCAACCTAACCTAACCTTCTTCTGCTGTTTTCAGAAATTTTGCTTTAGAATTTGAAGGTGATATTTCTACCACAATGTAGGCAAATAGCAGCAGTACCACACCATGACACAATATGACAAGTGTTTCTCTGAAGAATATCGTCAATATACAATATAAAATTGCTGCTTATATGACGTCACATTATTATTTCAATTGTAATTTATTAATTTAATAAATTTATAGAAATTTTTTAAGTAAATTTTTTTGCTTTTAATTCTGAAAAATCATTCAATATAGAATAGGTGATCCAAGTTTTTGAAGAAAATATTAACGCGGTCATAAATCTAAGCTGTCACAGTGAGGTCGGGTGCGTGTACGTAACCAAATGTTACACTGATTTATACTCTATCGAATATTGTCTTTAAAGTAACTGAAAACTGAAATATTTTTAATTAACACAAAAATGTTATACCACATTTATAAGAACAATAGAACTGCTTATGCTCGTCGCTGACTTTTTTCATTTCATTTGTGTAACTCGAAATATTATTTTTAGCATACCACGACAATTTTAATAAAGTTTCAGGTATTTAATATCACACTTTTTGTTTTTAATGTCATAGATGTACCTAAATTATCTTATTGACATTCTAACTAAGTTTTATATAAGTTTTATTGAGGAAATCGCTACTTGATTAAACTCATCACTTGTCTTTTCTATATTGGAATGACTCAAGGCTTCGACTTTGAAATTACCTTATAGTTCGCTTAAATTTGGCGGTTCACATCTTCTTAAACAAAAGCAGTGCTTGTTGACTAATAATCAGTCTATTTGTACTAACACTAGTAGCATCTAAAGTGATCAACGTATGTGGATAAGAAGCGTTTTTCGTTTGAAACTGATATTTATTTAAATAAACTTAAATTGTTTTGAGATTTTCTCTTCTCAATAGCTACCAAAATTTTGTTTATATGCCTTCGAAATTCACTGAATTTCTTACTTGTAGTTGTTCCGCTTTAAAATAATGGTTATATCCTCAATATGCATGCATCTGTATGTATGTGTGTAATAATTTTTGATAACGGGATGTTTGCCTGAGTGCGTGCTCAACTTATAAAATGTGTACGTTATATGAGCACCATTGCAATTTTCCGTTAACTTATACATGCAGCTGCTGCAATGTGCTTTATAAACTTTTTCTAGAACAAGGGGATGTATGTACATATATATTATAGGTTCCCTTGCATATATAATATGATGAATGTATATTTTTAAACTAGTCAAAAACTGCTGCAAATCCTTAGCTAAGGCAGTCAACAGAATATATTTCTCAACGTAAGTAAATATCTACAACATCTTTGTAGACTTCATACATTTTACTATAAATTAACTGATCCCAAACTAGTTGAAGTGCTAACATGATTAGAGGACCGGCTTTATATTAACGAGGTCTAGGTTTAAGTTTTCTCAGTGGTAGGTAACTATTTTAAAATTTCATTTGATTTTTTCGTCTCTTATTTACAACGTTAATGCCTTAGAAAAATATTCTTCCATTTTAAAAAATGTTTTTAATTATTTTGCTGTCTGCAAACCTCTCTGTTAACTGAACGTTTCTCTAATATCTTGACTGCTTATCAAGCTCTTTCGGAAATCTAAATTTAAATAAGTAGGGACTATACTTATATAACGTAATTTTTTTTAATAATAAAAAAATTTACTGAAAGTATAAAAAATATATTTAAACCTTTTTAGGCTTATTGTACAAGGTTAAATTTTAAATTAAAAACCACAAATTTTTTTTTAATTTTATTTCAAATTTATTACTTCAATTTGTAACACCCTGTAGTGCCAAATATATATTTTTTATTTTTTTCCAAAATTTCTGTGCACTCTTCGAACAGCAGTTACACACTCTACTCGAAACACGCAGCACTTAGGAACATACTAACAAGCGCCTTTGCCATGCCATTAGCCCTAAAGCAGTCAAGCGGCAAAGATTAAGAGGCGAAATTTGGCAATGTCGGAAATAGTTTTGAGCGTCTTTTGTACGCTGCCAATGAACGTTCGACTGCAGCGTTCCATGTAACGAGTATATACATATGTATGTATGTGTCTTGGAGTACCTGTGTGTGTGTGTATGGACTCCACATAAGCCACTGCATTTATCTGGCTCTGTAGTTTGGGTGTGGCTGAATTTACGATTTGATAAATTTTATACTTAAACCTCCCTATAAGCGACAGTGTCGGCAAGTAAAATCGCACAGCCGCAAATCAGCGCCTGCTAGCGACACACAACCAAACGCCAACTTACAGCAGTGCATATTAAACACATAGTCACTCAGAGCTGTGCTTACAGGCTTTAAGGGTTTTCCTACATACATATATACTTTTTATACAGGCTACACTGTATTCTCTATACACATATGCACTTGTGTAGCAGTCGAAGCTTTGCTTGTAGTTGTTGCCATCATCGTTCGTTGGTAAATCCAACAAATAGCTCGATAAATGGTGTCAGCACTTGGTACAGGCAAATAAAATTGAAAATTTCAATGGCGTTCAATTTCCATGGCGCTATGAAGTGGTGCTGCTTTAAGGGCTTTGGCACTTTTATAAGCCTAAAATTATGCTAATATGTTTCGAAAGTGATCAAATTTCAGCCACATTTGAGGGGTTATGTGCATTGGCTATGCACATATTGTCATTTCGAAGACATAAAAGTGTGCAACAAAAGCAAGAAGAGGCTCGTTGAGCAATCGAAATCGCAACAAAAAAGTTTTTTTGATCATTTCTTGCAGGCTAGAAATCGACTAAGCGGTTAAGCGAACAGTTTAAATATCTCAAACTGTGGTTAAATCCAAATACAAAGGGTTTTTATATTATTACACTGGTATACAGTGGTTTTGTTGCCCAGGATATGAGACTAATTTTAGATATATTTATACAATTCACGAAACTATCAATGATTTTGTAAGAATTGCTCACAATTTTTTTTAAATCTTTATTTTCATTTTATTTCAAAAAAATCGGAAAACAAGAAATAAAATGACATAAATGTTGAAAATATTAGTTTTATTTTGAAAGATTAACAAACATTGAAGTAAATAGAGAAAAAATGTTAAAAACTTATACTATATTCCCTTAAAATGCCTTTTATTAGCTTTACTTTTATAATTCTTCTTCGGACAATCTCATTTTAAACACCAGCAGTAATCTGCCATCATGTGACAATCCCAGCGACCCTGATACCGTTCTTCCATCACTTTTAGATCCTGGTGGAACCGTTCTCCCTGTTCTTCACTGTAATTCCCTTATCCGGGAATTTATCTAGATGATTGCGAAGATAGTGTATAAAGTTACACTCATATTTGCTCCTAGAGTATGAAAATTTGTCAGCATATTTTGCAAAATTGTTTCATAATTTGGAAATTTTCGACTACCAATACAAAACTTTCCCAAGCTTTACTTTCCGGAACAGTCATGACTTTGATAAAATCTGAGTCTTTCATCATTAGCTGTATTTGAGGACCATCAAATATTCCACCTTTTAACTTTTCTATACTAAGCTTAGGAAATTTTCTACAAATGTAATTAAAACAGTCTCCGTCTTTGTCTAATGCTTTTATAAATTGCTTGATCATTCCTAACTTAATATGTAATGGTGGGAGTATGATTTTGTCTCTGCTTACCAATGGCTCTCTGATTACATTGGCTTTACCGACATTTAAAGAATCTCTCACAGGCCAAACATCTTGATTCCAATGTGCTTTGCTCTACTGTCCCACATACAAATAAAGCACGGGTATTTCGTGTATCCACTCTGTTGACCCAGTAAAAAATTAACCAGTTTCAAATCTACACAGATCGTCCACTGATGTTCCGAGTATTTAATTTTTTCTGAAACTAATTTTACATTTTCATACTCCTCTTTGAGTTTTGTTGAATGGACGATTGAAATAGATGCAAAAAGGAGGAACGAGTGGCGCGCTCTGGTGGATTCGGCTATAATCGCTTAAGCGGTTTCTACGCCAAATATATATATATATATATATATGTATGTCGTAATTGTCACTGTTGGGGCCAATAATTTTTTTTTTTTTTCACTCTTGAGGCTACCAATTCTGATCCTTGTTTTGATAAATAGAGATCACGTATTAAGTCACTGAGTTCATTTTGAGAAAATAACTTGGGCGTAGATGTTTCACCTTCCCATTCACTTCCACTTGTAGACTGTCCCGATTTCTATGAATTTGGTAACATCATTGTTTCTGAGGGCATTCGAATTACTTTTGGAACGTAAATAGGCCGAGGAAGATTTTCACTGTGTAGTATAGGACATTTTGTAGATTGTAAATCTGGATATCTCCAGGTTTGATTGCGATTAAAACCTTTAGCATCAACAACGCAATAGTAACAATCATCGAAATGATTTGTAGGCTCCATCCAGATCATCGGAATACCAAAGTCTAATCCAGAACGTTCTCCTTTTTCCATAACCGTAAAGACTCAACTTATAACTTACAAACTTTATGAGGAACCCATGGTTTTTCTAGTTTGTCCATTTTAAAACCGAAGTATTCAGTGTAAGCCTCCTTAACAAAGTCTGTGATGTTTCTTTGGATTTGTTTGTTAAATAAACACCGCAAATATAACAAAACAAATCTGTACTATATTTACACTTTCTGCTTGACGAACTAATATTTTAAAAGACAAAACAAATATATATTTAAATATGTGCAGTGATTGAAACTAAATATTAACTTATCAGAACTTATTTAAATTCACGTAGAGGTACTTCGTATTGTCGAATAACTGCAATCTCAGCTGTTCTGCGGAGCAAAGAGTAGGGATCACGTGATGTTTGCGAAAAAGTTGTGCAGAACCCTAATCATTACTGATAAAATCGATTTTTATAAATAAAAAGCTGATTATTGTTCAAATTATAAGATTTGTGAAAATCATAAAAATAAGAGCACATTCAGTACTTTCATATATATATTCGTGATCTGGACACTTGAAAACATAAAAATTTTCACAGATATCCAGGGCAACAAAAAAATGTTTTTTTGTGGAGCAGTGTTATACTCAAGTAATAATTTACAGACATAGCTAATGACAAATGCGTTGGTTCGACTTTTTCTCTTTAGGTTCATAGGATAGAGTTGCTTGTAGGCTTGTAGGTGAATAACAATGTTTATATTTTATATGTTTTATTATTTTTTGCCAAAACCAGAAAAACTCTTATATAGAATTCTCAGCAGTACAATATAGTTCTAGCTTCCAGAGTGTTAATGAAATTAGTATCTATGTTGTGTTCCTGTTTATGGAGATTAGATCATAAAAGTGTTTCTTTAACAGTGCTCGAAGTATTGACTGATGTTGACCATTTTATAAATATTTTAAAATTTTCATAGAAAAACAACAAAATTAAAATAAAAATAACTTATAAACCATAAACTATATAATAAATGAATTCATGAGCAAGTTGCACAACTATAAAATTTTTTATTAATATTAGCACCTATAACAATATTTATTTTAATTGCTAATATTTTATTATCAATATTTTACTTCTTTCAGGGGTGGACCTGGCCTAAGATGGGGAGCGTGCTATTCACAGCTGTGTTCATAGCGTTACATTTTGCCACCGGCGGCCTGGCCAACCCAGATGCGAAACGTTTATACGACGATCTTTTAAGCAATTACAATCGTTTAATCAGGCCAGTTGGCAATAATTCCGATCGTTTAACGGTCAAAATGGGTCTACGACTATCGCAGTTAATTGATGTTGTAAGTATAATGATTTGATATTTTTATAGAAATGTGTAAAGTTTACTTATATGTATGAGACGTGAAGAAATTAGCTGAGATATTTTTTTTTTCTTTTTTTTTTTTGAAATTGGCTGTATACTTTCAATACATATGACAATCAGGATTCTCAAAGCGATTAAGCTTTGTCACTAATACCACACAAATGTAAATCAACTTGCTTTGTAATCAGTGAATATCTGTATGTCATATGCCAATGGAAAAATCAATGAAATATCTGTACGTCAAGCTCTTGGTGTCACAGTTGATTGAATACTCACACATTAGCACTCGAAAGCATGCAGTATCACTTGGATGCAGTTGGATTGCTTTCGTGGGTGACAAATTCTTAAACTGGCGAATGCATGTGAGCACAAGTGTGTGTGTAATCAATATGGTGTGAAGAATACGATTTAGATCATCTCTTACCTCGTCTTTACCGTCGAAAGAGTATATAAGGTTTCTTGCAAACCAATAATTTCTGTACAACCTTTATTGCATCTTTCAACAGCAATCGTAACATTGCCAACATTTTCCTCACGGCTCCATCGTCAATTGACTTTTGCCGCCTTCGCAATTGATTGCTCAGCTCAGGCTTCAACTGACCAGCTGCCGCTCCCAGTGAAGTCTTCTTGTTGCTTCTTCGCATTTGCAATGATTTGCCATTTTCGTTCGGAATATTTCTGTAGTATTTTTTGTTGCTTCGATTCGTTCTATTCTATCCATCGTTCGGATCAACTGCTACCAAACTATTGCTAACTGCATGCATGCATACATGTGTGTATGCTTGTTTCTTCAGTTGTCAGCTGAAGTTCTCGTTAGGTTTCCTCGAACGTTGCTGGAAATTGAGTTTGTGTGCTCTCAAAATGGCGCTTAGCGATTAGTATGACTTCTGTTTGTCTGCTTCTACTCGATTGATTTGAAATTTCCAATTCTCCAATTCGTTTTTGCTTTTCTTGTGATTGATTTTTCAGCAATTCGAATGCGAATTATTTCAACTAAACTCGATTTTCTTTGCATGCACATATAAGAATGTGTTTGGCTATCTATGCAAATATAATCGAATATTAGCTTTGATTGCAAATACTAGTGCAGCTATGCTATTAGGACGATAGGATATATGTTAAATATAAGAAAAATTTCACACAATTTTTGTGTAATAAACAATTTAAGAAAACTGCTGATTTCATAAAACACATTAATCTTTAATTATATAGAATATATGAATGATAGATAATTTATAAAAAAATAAATACTAAATAAAAACAAGTAAGGAAGGGCTAAGTTCGGGTGTAACCGAACATTTTATACTCTCGCAATTTATTTATTTAACTTTATTTATATTATATAATACTCAATTTTACCCACATATTCGTCATATATATTGTATAAAATCCATTGAAAGTTGGAAACCATAATATTAGATTAGAAGCACCGAGGTCCTCGTGTTCGATATATGGGGCCTTAAAAACCTATGGTCCGATTTCGGCGATTTTTAGAATGGGGCTGCCACACTATTAACATAGTATTTGTGCAAAGTTTTGCACCGATATCTTCACTAGTACTTACTTTATATATTGTAATGTAAACGATTCAGATTGTCTTCAAAGTTCTGGTATATAGGAAGTAGGCGTGGTTGTGAACCGATTTGGCCAATTTTCACAACATATCATTGGGATGTAAGGAACCTATTACAAACCAAGTTTCATTGAAATCGGTCGAGTAGTTCCTGAGATATGGTTTTTGACCCATAAGTGGGCGACGCCACGCCCATTTTCCATTTTGTAAAAAAATCTGAGTGCAGCTTCCATCTGCGATTTTTTATGTGAAATTTAGTGATTCTGACGTTTTTCGTTAGTGAGTTAACTCACTTTTAGTAATTTTCAACCTAACCTTTGTATGGGAGATGGGCGTGGTTATTATCCGATTTTAACTATTTTCATGGTGTGGTGGGGTATGTAAGAAAATCGACTGCAGGAAGTTTGGTTTATATATCATCATTGGTTTGCGAGATATATACAAATAACCGATTTGGGGGCGGGGCCACGCCCACTTCCCTAAAAAAATTACATCCAAATTCCTAGTGCGATCCTTTATTCCAAATTTTACTATTATATCTTTATTTATGGCTTAGTTATGACACTTTATGTGTTTTTGGTTTTCGCCATTTTGTGGGCGTGGCAGTGGACCGATTTTGCTCATTTTCGAAAGCAACCCTCTCACGGTCCCAAGGAACATGTGTTCCAAGTTTCATTAAAATATCTCAATTTTTACTCAAGTTACAGCTTGCACGGACGGACGGACAGACATCCGGATTTCAACTCCACTCGTCATCCTGATCATTTATATATATATAACCCCATATCTAACTCTTTTATTTCTTGGTGACACAAACAACCGTTATGTGAACAAAACTATAATACTCAGTGCAACAGGTTGCGAGAGTATAAATATTTCACACAATTTTTGTGCAATAAACAATTTAAGAAAACTGCTGATTTCATAAAACACATTAATCTTTAATTATAAGTATGTACATATGAAACTGTAAAATTTTGAACTTAAACTATAAATCGGTTTGAATTATTCGAATTCTCAGAATGAACATTTCCTCACTTTTAGATTTGCTGTGTTGTAGTAAACTATTCACTACAGTGAAATTATTATTTATGAATAAATACGGAAACCTTAGTATATATCTGGTATAAAAATCCACGGGATTGAGATTTGAACTTGAGGTCAAAATTTTTAAAATTATTGATGAAAATTTTCGTAGAGTTGATAATAAGCACAAATTTTCATAAAATAGTTCATTTTTGATTTCATATTCAAGTTTTTAACAAATAAGTTAATTACAAAATTGTTAGTTGATAGCATGTAACATTTAATTTTATAATCTTAGGAAAGATAATTCTTAATTTTTAATAGTAGTATTTATTTTTTTGAATTTAACTTAGCACTAATTGGTGCACAATATTTTTGGTTAACCTGTCTCGAGCTAACACAAATAGATTTGATGGTTTTCCCACACGTGAGCATGAAACATATAATTGCCCATGGGAAAAACATGGATTATCCAAATCTAACCCACAAATGGACATTGTTTGGCCTTGAGACTTATTAATGGACATGGCAAAAGCTTAACGAATAGGAAACTGTAGTCTGTGCATTATTGAGGTTCGATTTTTTTTGGTGGCATTTTATTGAAAATATTACTTTAAAGTTCAAAATAAGATTTAATAAATAAAATGAAAGCTAATAATACTTACTTTTATTTAATTCGTTTAAAGAGTTTTAAATAATAAAAAGAAAGCAAAGCGTGGCCGAGTCTGACGTTGACGTTCAATAAATTTTAGCTAAAATAAACGTTTGGACTTTAATATAACATCATCTGCTTCTATAGCGCTATCTAGCCTAATACAGCGCTCTTATTCAATTACCTTACAACGTCAGCCGTTAGTATCACAAATAAGTGTTAATAAATGTATTCTCATGTAGCGCCATCTACTGCAATAGCACATATAGCTCTAAATTTAACTCCAAATGTACTCCATACTTATGTTGTGCTTAAGATAAAACAGGAAAATAATGTTTTACAGTTCATACTTAGGTTATGCTTAACTGAAAATGGGAGGCTTAAGCAATGCTTAAATAACAGCTGATTTTTGTTTTGAAGTTGCTTTGAATTTGCAGCGACATCTTTCGTAGCGTAGGGCAAGTGTCCGTTCGTTTGCACTCAATACAGCTTATACTTTTCCTTCAGTTCCCATAGGTGCTCCGACTCGCTAGTGATGAAATTTGGGGTTCTTTTGTTGTTTTCATCAATTTTTGATATAATTTTCCTCGCAAATTTATGTATTGTCTGTTATAATTTAAATATTTCAAGCATATTTTTATGAATGGCATTTGTAAAACATATGTTGCCCATAACGTTGCCATATATCATAATAAAATTTGATAGAAATTAAGCATTGACTGTGAAACGCAAACGACTACTTTGTTTGCAACAATACTTAGCTAAGATTTTATTTAGGCACAACTTAAGTATGGAATGTGAAACCGGGCATTAGCCATACAAAATTCTATACCTAAAAGAAAATAAATGATTTTTTTTTTTTTGCTTTTAGGAAATACATGCAGAAATCAACTCTGCGATTTCCTAAATTCCTCTGAAATCTCCCAAATTCGAGGAAGATTTACTGTAAAAGAGTGGCAGCATTGCTTATTTGTCTGACCATACATATGTACATAACTTTATTTATTTCACGGATTGTATGTGATTTTTTCTTAAATTTAGAATATTGGAAGTCATAGATTCGTATAACTTTACCACAAATAATATTAACTTCAAACAACGCATTTTCATTTAATGTTTTTAGCAAGTGGCAGCTTTTGTTATGACAGCCTAAATCCATGAAAATTTAGAAAGAAATGTAGCGCCATCTACTGTAACATAGCGCACTTAGCGCCACCAACTGGTGGATAGCTCTTTGCTAATAATAAACAAATAATTTGAAATAAATAAATAATGCGACTATAAGGAGAGTTATAAACTATCCTATCTTTCAAGTCGGACCAAACTGCACACACTGTTAAAAATTTCATTAAAATCAGTTCAATAGTTTAGGAGTCCATCGAAAACAAACAACGTCACATCTCGATAATTAAAGTTATAATTAGTTGCGTATGTAAAAAAGGTCACAAAGTCGTTTCAGATGATCTGTCTCCAACCCTTAACACCCAGTTAATATCATTACCAACATAGCCATGAGATACTACTACATTAATATCCAGTCTTTCAGGTTGATATCACTGTAATTTGTCCAAAAAGAATTCAAACTTGAGAGATAACATTGTTTCCATAACCTATTTCTCAGCGAGATCTTAGCTCATTGGGCTCTCTTAATAGTTACAAGCAAGTTCATAATAATCTGTAGTCTTAGATAAGATTTCTCTTACTTAAAATTTGAAAGCTCAGATCATAACTTGTGTACCTGGCTCTTGAAAACATCTAACAGAATATATCAGAAATATTATATTTGACCAGCTGTATACTGATTAATCAACGATTTCCCAAATAATCCATGAGAGTGCTGATAGGCTTCAACAGAAAGCCAAATGGCAACGAGGGTTAAGCACCTTTGCGAGGTCCTTTAATTATATAATAGTAATAAATAAAAATAAAATCTTTTAGACAAACAACCGCTCTCTTTCTCTCTTATCTCGCCTTCCACATCTCTCGGCGGTTTAATGGCTCCCACAGCGCTACGGCTAAAGATTTCGATCAGTAAAACCTTTAAGCGCCATTAGTCTAATAAATTAAATGTACTTTAGACAATCGGCAAATCCTTTCTTTGCCACTTTCACTGCAACCAAGATGGCATTTCCACGCATCCAGGGCCATTAATGCACAAGAAGGCGCAAGCTGGTAGAAAAAAAGAAAAATTACAATAGATTACCACCAACAAACGACGCCTTGGCGTGCACGAAAATTACATAATAAAGCAGTTTAGTGGCTGGGCGCTGCGAAAGAAATCTTGATTAAGAAGACAGACAACGCAAGCAAAGCAAGCATGTGACACAAATACCGATTTATAACTTTTAAACTTTGAAACACACAAGGAAATTGCAATTAAATGGCGTCACCTGGCTCTGACCACATGCACAAACCATACATAGTACAAGTGTTTGGCTAGAAGCACTAAAGTACATATGTGTGTGTGTAATGTGTATTTCTATATATTTCTCTGTGTGTGTGCGTTTGCTATTTTTTATTTTGGCTTGTTCGCTTGCCAAAATAACCATATATCCTTCTTCATTCGTATCTTTGCGGTTTACGACTTTCACACTTTGGTTATTTCCGCTTTGCCATGCAACCGCAATCAAACTGATACAGACGACATGAGACACACACACACTCATATACAACATAAATGCAAGAGTATATCACTTTTATGGCAATCACTATACATCTACATTTATATTGCACTTAAATAAGACAAAAAGTGGCAAGACACTGATGGCGACAAGCAAAAGGAGCAAATAGACAACTACAACAAAACGCATACAGTACAAATAATACAAACAACAACAACAAATAGTGTTGAAGCAATAATTGCCGAGCAATAACAGGCATAATAGTAAAATCAAGGCAGTACACTGTATAGCTTGGCTTGGCTGGTGAAAATTTATGGCCACAAATGGCATTTACCGCCTTAACGTGTAGTTGAAGCTTCCTTTTAATTTAAAATTTTAATTGGCCATTTCCTTTTTAGTCTGCCAAGCCAGGACAGACATGTTGGTGGCATGACACCTTCGGCTGTGCACAGCCAAAGCACTCACAATTATACTCACCAAACACACAGATAAGCCGCTCAAAAGCATTGCGCTGTCACTTATAGGCACACACACATACATATGAACATGTACTGTTATATCTATTTCTATTTGTGTCTTCAAGTGCTAGGCTGTTTGGTGTGTGCCTGTGTATAGTACTATACCCATACCCACAGGCTCGCTTGTAGATATGCAGGCGTGCCTGTGACTTTGCTTTGATTTAGCACTGCCACCAGCAAACAGCAATAAACACCTCCAAAGCGCTCATGCCACGCCATGCTATGCTGTGCCTATCAGCTGTGTACACAAGCAGCAACTGACAGCGAGCTTGCGTATACAACTGAATACGTAACTACTTTGCGTTTGGTGTGTGGAAAAAAAATTGGTATGGAAATGCACAAAGGCGCACATTCTGGAAACAACGCTGGCAGCATAAATGCCACTCACCGAGTTCCTTAACATCAAAGCGATTTTTTTTTGAAATGCTTTTGCATTTTGTGCCATTCTGTGGATATTTTTTTTTGGTTTTATGTTGCACGTGTTTTTATTCTTTTTTTTTTTGAAAAATTTAGTTCTTTAACAGCCGGTTTCACGAAAGTTTTTAATTGAAAATTAAGTTCCATTTAATTTTAATTTTAATTTTTATTTAACTTTGCACTTAAATTTCCTGTGTTTCACCAATATTGACATTTGGCATCAAAAAAATTAAAAGGCAGGGATGTTAGTAAGAATAACAGCTGATTTATGTAAACAAATAAGTTGTATTTCTTTGTCAAAATGGTAAACAAATGGGAATTCAGCTGATAGAAAAGCGTAACCATGGTTACATATGACAGTATTTAAATAATATTTAAATGGCAAAGCGTGACCATTTAAATAAAAATTAAGTCAAATGGTGGAACTGAAATTAATTATTTTTCACTTAAATTTGTTTCGTGAAACCGGCTGTAAGAATTTCGTTTATAAAATTTAAAAAAAATATCGCATGCGATATGATAAAAATATAGCATGTGATTTATCATGGCGTGCATTTTTATATTTAAAATTAAGTTTTTTAATCATTTGAGGCTTATTACGAATAATTTGAGTTTTCTATTTTATCTCGCATGCTATAAACTTTACTGTTCAATTATATTTTAAAATAAATCGAAAACTTAATACTGTGTTTGCCTCTTCAGGAAGTTTATTTTAATTAAATTGAATTTAAAATTTATTATTATAGAAGTACCAAAGAATATATTTTAATTAATTGAGAAAGAAAAGAACTAGAAATAAAAAGTAGAAAAAGAAAATAAGAAAAGATAAAAACTATTTATCTGGAATTTGAAAACCAGATCAAAACTGTGGTACTAAAATCAATTTAAATTTTCCATGAAAAGAGCATAGAAAATAGTTTATAGCATGAAATATCCGCAGCACATATGAGAGTAACCGCGTTTTTATGGTCACCGAGAAGTTTAAAAGTGGCTCTTGACTACAATGCCTGAAAAAACCACATATTATTTTGGGGTGTATATATGGCAGCGACTATGTAAGTGAGAGCATGTAGAACGTTCGATTGTATTTATGAAAGTTTTCGAGCTTTTATGCAGATTTATACATTTTTATACCAAATAGAAGCAGTTGGCTTGGACAAACGACGCTTTATTTGCATATAGATTTAGTATTAGAATGAGTTTTTGTATTTCACTATGAACGTGTGTACGAATATGGTGGTAAAAAGTGTGTTAGAAGTGAGAAAAGGACTAGTTAAAAACTAGAAACTAATTGAAATAAATTTTTTTACCAACAAAAGAATTTTCAAATACAAGCTCTATACAAATCTCGTCAGTTATATTATAAGAACATATTTCTTAATTTTTATTGCTATCTTTATTTAAAATTTATTATGATTAAAAATGCTCCCAAAGTAACTATTCTCGGACTACACCAACTAAAAGCGCAATATCGCGCATGCTACCTATTTTTAGTGAAATTTTCGACTTCATTTGCATATGAAGAGCACTCTTCCACTCTGGCTGCTGCTTTTGATGTCAGGTAGCTTATCCAACGGACATTTTCGTAGCCAGCAATTTTTGTAAATATTGAATTTAATGGATTATGTATTCTTTGAAATCACATTTGCTACTTTTTATGATGCAAATGTGGCGCTGTGCTGACTTAGAAATATGCGATTTAATGGCAAGTCAAATATGTTAAAACGACACTCATTCCTCCTGAGTTATTATACGTGTGTGCTTAAGGGCAGGTATGTATTTATAGTAGTTATGCCACTCGGCGTGGCGTATACGTAACCTCTTAACAATTTTGTCTCCCACTAAATTTCTCGCATATTTTATTAAATCTTATACTTGGACTTCGTATGTGGCTTATTTATTTCAACGGAAAATTTAAATGAGAAATGCAAATTAAAAATTATAAAACGTTCATATGTATAAGTTTGCGTGGGTGTGCACATAAATCGACTTTAACGGTGTGATATGGAGATGTGATATTGGCAAAAGGTAATAATGTCTCCCCAATATCGCATATAAGGTTTTGTCGAGCGTATTGTGTGAAAGACTAAAGCCCACCGTCAACGAACTGATTGGACCTTATCAGTGTGGCTTTAGACCTGGAAAATCCACAATGGACCAGATATTCACCATGCGCCAAATCTTGGAAAAGACCCGAGAGAGAAGAATCGATACTCACCATCTTTTTATCGATTTTAAAGCTGCCTTCGATAGCACGAAAAGGAGCTGCCTTTATGCCGCGATGTCTGAATTTGGTATCCCTACAAAACTAATACGGCTATGTAAGCTGACGTTGAGCAACACCAAAACAAGGCTTCAGACAGGGTGACTCACTATCGTGCGACTTCTTCAATCTATTGCTGGAAAAAATAATACGAGCTGCAGAACTAAATAGAGAGGGTACAATCTTCTACAAGAGTGTACAGCTCCTGGCGTATGCCGATGATATTGATATCATCGGAACCAACAACCGCGCCGTTTGTTCTGCGTTTTCCAGACTGGATAAAGAAGCGAAGCGTATGGGTCTGGTGGTGAATGAGGACAAGACGAAATATCTCCTGTCATCAAACAAACAGTCAGCGCACTCGCGTCTTGGCTCCCACGTCACTGTTGACAGTCATAACTTTGAAGTTGTAGATAATTTCGTTTATCTGGGAACCAGCATTAACAACACCAACAATGTCAGCCTTGAAATCCAACGCAGAATCACTCTTGCCAACAGGTGCTACTTTGGACTGAGTAGGCAATTGAAAAGTAAAGTCCTCTCTCGACGAACCAAAATCAAACTCTATAAGTCGCTCATTATTCCCGTCCTGATGTATGGCGCTGAAGCGTGGACGATGACAACATCCGATGAGACGACTCTTGGGGTTTTCGAGAGAAAGGTTTTGCGCAAGATTTATGGTCCTCTAAACATTGGCAACGGCGAATACCGCAGACGATGGAACGATGAGCTGTACGATTTATACGACGACATTGACATAGTTCAGCGAATAAAAAGACAGCGGCTACGCTGGCTAGGTCATGTTGTACGGATGGAAGAAAACACTCCAGCTCTGAAAGTATTCGATGCAGTACCCGCTGGAGGAAGCCGCGGAAGAGGACGACCTCCACTTCCGCGGCGGAGCTGCCTTTATGCCGCGATGTCTGAATTTGGTATCCCTACAAAACTAATACGGCTATGTAAGCTGACGTTGAGCAACACCAAAACAAGGCTTCAGACAGGGTGACTCACTATCGTGCGACTTCTTCAATCTATTGCTGGAAAAAATAATACGAGCTGCAGAACTAAATAGAGAGGGTACAATCTTCTACAAGAGTGTACAGCTCCTGGCGTATGCCGATGATATTGATATCATCGGAACCAACAACCGCGCCGTTTGTTCTGCGTTTTCCAGACTGGATAAAGAAGCGAAGCGTATGGGTCTGGTGGTGAATGAGGACAAGACGAAATATCTCCTGTCATCAAACAAACAGTCAGCGCACTCGCGTCTTGGCTCCCACGTCACTGTTGACAGTCATAACTTTGAAGTTGTAGATAATTTCGTTTATCTGGGAACCAGCATTAACAACACCAACAATGTCAGCCTTGAAATCCAACGCAGAATCACTCTTGCCAACAGGTGCTACTTTGGACTGAGTAGGCAATTGAAAAGTAAAGTCCTCTCTCGACGAACCAAAATCAAACTCTATAAGTCGCTCATTATTCCCGTCCTGATGTATGGCGCTGAAGCGTGGACGATGACAACATCCGATGAGACGACTCTTGGGGTTTTCGAGAGAAAGGTTTTGCGCAAGATTTATGGTCCTCTAAACATTGGCAACGGCGAATACCGCAGACGATGGAACGATGAGCTGTACGATTTATACGACGACATTGACATAGTTCAGCGAATAAAAAGACAGCGGCTACGCTGGCTAGGTCATGTTGTACGGATGGAAGAAAACACTCCAGCTCTGAAAGTATTCGATGCAGTACCCGCTGGAGGAAGCCGCGGAAGAGGACGACCTCCACTCCGGTGGAAAGACCAAGTGCAAAATGACCTGGCTTCACTTGGTGTTTCCAGTTGGCGCCAAAAAGCAAAAAGGAGGAATGAGTGGCGCGCTCTGGTGGATTCGGCTATAATCGCTTAAAGCGATTCCTACGCCAAATATATATATATATAATAAATTTATAGATGTACATATATACCTTTCAATTCGATATGCATACATATACATTACATTTTACAAATTTTACATTTCGATTCATACAAATTTCCTTCAATAAATCGAACTTTTTGGTCAGGGCATAACACAAAATTTAAAATTTTGCTATCGAAGTAGGATTTTAAAAGAGTCCGTCTACGATATAGAGGCGAACAAAAAATATAGTATTACGCTTATAAATTTCATAAATCATCTAACAAAGGCATAGACGCCAAGAGTCAAACAGTAGCAAACTGCAACAAACAAAATTACAGAAAACATATTTTAATGCATGTAAATAAAACTTTATGCGAAGTAAATAAATGAAACAGTGTATAAATCTATATTTTACAGCTTTTTGAAAAATTTTATGTTTTAATGAAAATTCTATAACTCGAAGTCTCTCTAACTCGAAGTTTTTTTGTGGATTATGGTGATTCGATTAAGAGAAGTTCCACTGTAAATACTTTTGTTCACTTTTAAATTTGCATCAAAGAAATTCCATGAATATATGTTTGTACGCGCCTTCTTGCCTACGGTCAGTCCATCGGTACCTATATATACATTTGTATCTATGTGTATTTGTGATAGGCAACAAACTTATAGTGTGACAACAACAACAATAAGTGTGTGCGAAACTGCGAATAATAGCATCAACAAATACCATACACCTTTATATTTGTAAAAACTTTTATTTTGTATTTTATTTTATTTCATTTTATTTTATTTTATTTTATTTTATTTTATTTTATTTTATTTTATTTTATTTTGTTTTATTTTATTTTATTTTATTTTATTTTATTTTATTTTATTTTATTTTATTTTATTTTATTTTATTTTATTTTATTTTATTTTATTTTATTTTACTTTATTTTATTTTATTTTATTTTATTTTCTTTTCTTTTATTTTATTTTATTTTATTTTATTTTATTTTATTTTATTTTATTTTATTTCATTTACTTTTATTTTATTTTAATTTATTTTATTTTATTTCATTTTATTTTATTTTATTTTATTTAGGTATACATATGCTAATGAAATAAAGCGATTGTAGATAAAAGAAATTAATTATACATTATATTATACATTAAATTGACACGCTGGAGACAGTTGGTCTGTCTCTTTGTCAACACTCATTGGCTATACAAATCAAAAAAGAAAACAACTTTAAACACAGCGTGGTAAACTGACTCGTTAATGATTATACTTACACTCTTTTCGTTTTGTGATTTTTCTCTTTGTCAAACCCCTTTGAAATGCGCGTTTTAATTATAAGTTGCTCATACGACACGGACTTCACGCTGTCCGCCCTGTGAAATGCATTTGCTTTTAAACTGATAAAAAATTAATCTTATTTCACTTATTTATTTATATTTTTTTGTACTTCGGTCTCATTACGCTTTTACGCTGTCATTTGGCGCATGCTTTCCGCTATCCATTAATGACTACCACACTTTATCGCTCCCTGGAGTGCGTACAGTGGCATAATTTACGGCGCAGACAACACACTGCACACACCATCACGAAGTTGACTATTTGAACTTTTTCAACGCTTATTCCTAGCTTTTTTTCATTAACCACAAATGCAAATGATATTGCTGCCGTCATAGGCATCATTAACAGCAAACGAAGCAAAACTAAATCGATCAAACGATAAATTTAATTTACTTCGCATCACTCGCACCGCCCTCTGCCTTCAACTCATTTCCAATATACTAAACGTATCCGTGCCACTTTAACCACCGCTTTATCCGTTACTGCGGAATATAATTATCAGTTTTGCTGATAATTAATTTTTTTCGCTGCTCCGTCGCCTCACCAACGGAGTGCCCGCTGCATACTTAACTCCAAACCGGTTAATTCGATTGGGGAAAACTCTGGCAGCCATCGACGGCTTATTGCTTCTGCGAAATACTCTCGTCGATATTTTTATGCGATTTCAACGCATCGTTTTCTAATAATCGCATGATTTGTCTTGTCTGTTATGCGCTTATCAATAATGCTGTGCGCTAATACCTCAGCGTCATTATATTAATTGATTGATTGCACGGAAAGGGATAATGACATATTTACTTATGATATCACCGTAACTCCTTTATTGCAGCGAATGTTCAATTGGAGAATTTAATGAATATCTCTTCTTCTTCTTCTATTTTGATTCTTAATATTTTGATTAATCTAACTCAAACACTCATATCCAAGTGTGAGTGAAATTATAGAATTTTTCATTTAATACTATTGACAGATAGTTTTGATTAAATGTGTTAAAATTAAATTTAATTTAATTAAATAAAAAATTCTCTTCAAGGAGATATAAAAATCTAGAACTTTCCAAGCCAATTTGTCTTGACGCAATTGCAGTTGAAATGAAGCAAATGCGAACGAATTAAATAAATAAATGTAAAATAGTGAGTTCAAAATGCTAACGGAAATATTTAAGTCCATATGGCAATACATGCGTAAGGCCAAGGCATATACACACAAAAGCACGCACAGACAGCTTTCACTCAAACACACTGCACAGCTTTAGTTCCCGTAGAAAGTTGCAAAAGTTCGCTAAAGTATGCTTTAACGCCAACCTATCTACATCTACAAAACGTGTAAGTGTATGTGTGTAAGTGCATAACTATACAATTACATGTAGTTGCCGTATTTCAGGAATATTGAAATTTTAACTACATACTTTCAATATTCTGAATTTCACATTTTTCTCTTACTGTGTTTGCTTGTTCTTTTAGTTATCTTTCTTATGTTTTCACTTTTTTTTTAGAATCTTTGTATATATTTTAGCTACTACTCTTGGCTGATTCTTTCACTTAACTTTGACTATCGAATATCTTAAGGAACAAACTTTTATCATATTTCGCAAATTCAACAAGCTTCTACAATTTCTTGCGCATATATTTACTTGACTGAAGCTTGTCAGCGAAAGAGAATGTGCAACGAGCAAGGCAACTGTAAATAAAAATTAGTTCTTTTTTTTAACAACAAAGGTTTGTGCTCTATATAGAAAAATTTAAAGTGTGAATTTATATGTATATGGTCATGTGGCAAAATTTCTAAAAGATGCAGTAAAGCTTTTAGTCTAAAGCTTTAACCGCAATTTTATACTTTTAAAAGAGAACTTCTTAGAGAATGTATTAAGACTTTGCCAACTCGTATGGTTGGCATGAGAGCATATCCAATGAAACTTTCCATATAAGTTTTCAATTGAATGAATGTAATTTCTTCAATTAATGTAATGCATATGCTTAATTACTAAATAATCTTTATTTCACCATAACATCTCACTAACTAACTTAATATCTTTATTTTCCTGTTGTACTTGCAGAATTTGAAAAATCAAATCATGACGACGAACGTGTGGGTGGAACAGGTAAGGAAAGGCGCTTTAGTTTAAGTACTTTATTGCTTAAGTATTTAGTATTTAAGGTGAAATCTAAATCCAATGCTATTTAGTTAATTTGAAATGCGTTATGTTTTAAATTTCACACAATTCTATACATTCAAAACGAATGAATATACCTAGTATAAGGTTGCGAAATAAGGAAAGAATAGAGAATTACTTAAAGATTATATCTCTGAACTCTGTTTATATAGAGATTAAGCTCTATTTTAAGCACTGACCTCAATTTGACTCTTAGTGGTCATTTTGCTCTCCTAAAGATCGGCGGGAATGCCATGAAATAATACGTAATAATATTCAGTATACTTTTCGGTTAAATAAATTCAAATTATATTATATAATTGAAAGATCTGAATATATATAAGCACCTTTGCCTAAGAAACAAGTAAAGAACGGCAAAATGTATGAACTAGAACAAAAGTATACTTTTATTACACTCACTAAGTGGTACAATTTGACCCCATAAAAGGCTAACGCGATTAAAAATCAAAAATTGAAATCTTAATATTTCTCCTGTTGCATTTAAAAAGCACACTATTTGTATGTACTTCACGCAACACACCCTTCATCCCAGAAACATTAATGATTTTTGCCCACAAAGTGCTGCAATTCGTAGCGTTTTAGCTCAATAGTTTTGTTCAACTCTCCGATATCCCACTCACTTGAACATATTAACCTGGCGTGTGTTGGAAATCGTTGAACACAAAGCACACCATTCGCTTGCAATGCACGTACTTTTGGCAAAGTCTGTGGTCATTAAATGCATTCCGCAGCAGCAGCGTTGCAGCAATATGGCTTGATACGGAGAAGTCGACGGTCTGCGATTCAGCTTACTCTTGTTTTGGCAATTGCAATTTATGTTGCAACGCTGGCAAAGCTGCGCTCACCTCGCAATTTATTGATAATATGTTGTACGTAGGTTTGTTAAATTGAATACAGTCTCCTAAATCCACATATACGAGGTGTGCTTAAAAAATAACGGAAATTTGCAATATCGCTATTATATAGTCTCTAAAATTACTTGCCTCAGAAGTATTTGACCTGGCGCAGGATCGCTTTTTGTCTTTTCTTTCGACAAAACGCATAAAGATGTTCTCTTACCACCTAATAAATTCTTGGTTTGATCTTTCTTTTAGATATTTCTTAGATAGATGTTCATCCAATAAAAACTACATAATATAGTTGCTAATAGTTTCGAATACTTGACTCACCCAGGGTTTCACACCATATCTAAGCTTTGTTTATCTACCCTGTTACAAATAATTCGTAAGAATTAACTGCTCGAGTTTTTTTTTTGACACCTTTTATTATAAAGTCCACATTATATAGAGATACATACCTGGCTAGTTTTAGATATATTTATTTTTGTCTCACTGGTTTTAATTCATTGATTGAAAGTGTGAAATACAGACATTTACTATAATAGTTCTACTGCACTTTGTGTTTCCAACTAAAGTTTTATAGAATTCCAAAACAAAAGCATGGCTCTTAATATAAACCCAATACCGCTTTCTATATCTAATGTACGCTCCAAATATACATAAGTATTCTATTATATGAATCTATTACTGAGAACAGATTCATCATGTCTCGACTGTTTTTTAAACCATTTAGTTGACGAAGTGTAGCCACGTGACTTTAAATCATCGAGAAAGAATTAAAAAAAGTTTCTTCTAAAATAAAACATTTGCTAACAACAGCGCAGCACTACTCACAAATGTATACTTCGGCGCAAAAAATTATTGCCATAACACTTACGTCAGTGTTGCTTTTGGCTACTCCTACATGACATTTTATTACAAGCCCTTTTCTTTTACCCGCTTGTCCATCATAACTTCAGTCTAACTGCTAAAAGTTTGTTTGTCAATCAAAGTGAACTTACTATTGCAATTACAAATAAATATTTTATAAAACTTTCTATCAGAAGTGGTTAATTAATGGGAGTAACTGTTATCTATATAGCAATTTGTTATATATTTGTGTACGGACATTGAGACGTATATACACTACTTGTTTTTTGATAATAAAGCTACAGAATTAAATTTATTTCCCCGTAGCCTGATAGTAATCTATGTTTTGCGTATTAAATTGAAAATTCCTCCGAGCGCCTAAGTGTAGGCAACGAAATCAAAGTTTTTCCAAGTAAAGCGAACTTTGCAATATACTGCACTAGTTGTCAAGTGAAATTTAAACAATCTTTTAGAATGAACGATGACGATGAGTTGCTAAGTGGTAAATAGAAGCATAACCGCGCTCATAAATATGCATGGCTGTCAGAAATGGGCTCAATTGGTATTTCCAGGCTTTCTAGTGTTGAATTAAGCGCCAAAACCAAAAAAGAGAGCAGTGGATGGCCGTCTAATAGAGCAGCCACGACGATGATGAGCATAAAAGTTTAATGCTTAGCTTTAGCTATCGGCACAAATGCAAACACACTAGTTGCTGGTTATATAAAAAATGAAGCATACTTTTAAGCAAAATAGCATAATTTATGCAGCTACCACAGAATATGGCTGCTATTTGCCAATACAGTGTAGCCGCATGGCAAAATCGACAAAATCAGTGGGAAAAAGGCGCACAAAAATCGGCGATGGTGGTGAGAAGCATGCAAAAACTATTCGCCGGGGTGTGGCCATCGATGTGAAGGAAGCGTGGAAATGCGGATCTTGCTAAGGGGATAACACAGTTTGAAAGTCAATGAATTTGTGCCCAACTCAACTATGCGCGTCCAACATCGCCAACAGATGCCACAACCAGCCTGTGCCACAGGCGTTGGGCGTCACTTATACGTAACGGAAATGGACATCCGCATTCTCCTGCATCCGTTTTATATACGCACACACACACATAGGTATTGACAGTATGTGAACGAACGTTGCAACAGCCGTCGGTGTTTGCTGTTTGTCTATTGGGGCGTTGTTGGGTGTGTTGTGGTTGCAGTACAGCCAAGCCAAGCGGTAATTCAAATACTTTGCTGTTGCATGCAAATAAATTTTTTCCCGTTAGAAAAGTGTACAGCGGTGATTTAATAGTTTTTATCTCCAACAAAATTTCGTTCAATATTCTTTCGCTGCTTTGATTTATCGCTGTGGCAAAAGCAAAACAGAATACCTTGGCACTCGCATATTTTTGCATAATTGTAATATGAATTTACTCCTTTAACAAAATTTCCATTTTAATCTAATCTTATTAACTAAAGCCATTTGAGATAAAGTTGAAAATTCTTTAGCGGTGTACAGTGGGCCAGAAGGTAGGCAAAAGCGGCCAAAACTAAAAAATTGATCAAATTCGTTCGAAAATCCTTACTCGGGGGTTTTCGGGGTCCCTGATTACAAATCTGAAGTTAGGTTTTAAAAATTCAAAATGGCGGATCCAATATGGCGGACGACTTTTTTAAAAAATCATCGAGTTCACTTACAAATGGTTATTCGGGGGTTTTTGGGGTCGCTGATTACGAATCTGAAGTTAGTTTTTAAAAATTCAAAATGGAGGATCCAATATGGCGGACGAAAAATTAAAAATTCATTGGATTCGTTAATCGGGGGTTTTTGGGGTCGCTGAACACGAATCCGGTATTATTTTTCCAAAATTCAAAATGGCAGATCCAATATGGCGGACAAATTTTTTAAAAATTGAATCAATTTCCCTGAAAATCGTTACTCGGGGGTTTTTGATGTCGCTGGACACGAATCCGGTATTATTTTACCAAAATTCAAAATGGCGGATCCAATATGGCGGACTACTTTTGAAAAAACTTAACGTATTCTTCTGAAAATAGTTACAAGGGGGTTTTCGAGGTCGCTGATTACTAATCTGAAGTTAGTTTCTAAAAATTCAAAATGGCGGATCCAATATGGCGTATCAAACAATAATAATTTGTAAAAGAATGTAATTGGAACACATATATACATGGGGTGCTTTTTGGTGTGAGTCCCCTTGCCTCTCACAAACAATGATAATTTGTAAAATAATATAATTGAAACATTTATTTACATGGGATGCTTTTTGGTGAGTCCCCTTGCAATAAATAAATACAATTTTTTAAGAAACGAAATTTTAAAATTCGGGGTGCTTTTTGGTTTGATTCCCCTCGCATCTCACTTTGGAAAAATAGAAGAAACACATTTAGTCATATTCTTCATCCGTCAATTCAGTTTCGTTTAATATTGAATAATCTGCGAACACACTTCTATTAATATGGTCTTCGCCATCATTATCATCATCATCATCGCTGTCTTGAGTGGTGGACACTGATTGTAATTCTTCGTCCTTGTTTGATTTTGGCGTTGCAAACAACGCTCTAACTTCTGCTGGAATAGTTAATACCTTCTTTTGATTATGTCGCATTTGAAGACTCATGCTAGATATAATTACATCTGGAGCAGTGTCGGCCAAAATGTATTTTTCCTATGCCCGGGGCATAGGCTAGCTGCTGCGACGTCAAACACGTACGTCACACACACGTATACTCTTCTGCCAGCTTCAGAAAAAATGAAAGAGCCAGTAAACTGCTCGTATAATATACGAATAGCTTGGTTCGGCAGCAGCGTATGGCGAAGCTAATTATTTCAGTTGCGTTTCAGAATTCTGTGAGCTGGCGCGTATGCGCAAGTTTAATTTTTTACACTGCCAGAAAATACCCCCTTGCGTAATTTATAAAAATGTTTAAGATTGAATGGGAGACAAATTTTTTTTTTGTTGAAAATATGGAGGGAGAAGCCCATTGCCTCATTTGTAATAAAGTGATTGCACATCTTACACGTTATGCATTATGTAGACATTATGAATCCTCCCACAATCAGTATGATTTTATTTTAGGTACCGAACGATCCAGTCTGCTTTTACAAAAAAAAGCAGAATACTATTTGAATTATTTCGATTATATTGATAATAATAACAAAAATAACAGTAAAAAGAAAAAACAACATGAGTGTCCCAAAGAAAAAAAATACGCTCCAAAAAGAAAAAGCCTCTTATATTGTATCGCTATCACTAGCAAAACAATGCCGTCCATTTACTGATGGGGTGTTCTTTAAAGAACTATTTCAAAATGTTTTAGAATGTTTTGGGGAAGAAGGCAAAACATTATGTAGAGTTATTGCGATTATTCCACTTTCAAAACAAACTATTGCCCGTAGAACTGAAGATATTAGCTCATATATTCAAAATTGTATGCAAAAACGGCTGTCTTTTTTTTTCTTTGTGTTTGGATGAAAGCACGGATAGTAACAATTTGTGTCCACTGGTAATGTGTGTTAGAACCATAAATGCAAATTTTGAAATTTTCGAGGAAATTGTTTGTATTCTATCGTTGCACGGTAATGTCAAAGGCGAAACTTTATATGAAGCCGTAAATGAACATGTTTTTTCTATAGTTGATAAGAATAAATTGAGTTCAATTTGTACCGATGGGGCCAAAGTCATGGTTGGCAAAAAGAAAGGGCTTGTTGGTTATTTACTTAAAAATAATATAAAAATTCCCACCTTTCATTGTATAATACACCAACAAGCCCTTTTTGCGAAGGAACTTATTATGGTAGAAGCTATGAATATAGCCATAAAAATAATAAATAAAATAAAAGGAGGTCACCATGCCCTCAGCCACCGAAAATTCAAACAATTTGTAGACGAATTGCACGCCGAACATGGAGATCTACTTCTATATACCGAAGTTCGTTGGCTAAGCCGAGGCAAAAGTCTAAAAAGGGTCTTTGACCTGCGAAAAGAAATTGTATTGTTTTTGGAGCAAGATTCTTCTTCTTCTTCACAAACTCTTCTCACCTCTTTGAAAAGTCCAGATTTTTTATTGGACTTAGCTTTTTTGTGCGACTTCACAGAACTTTTAAATAAATTAAACCACTCGCTCCAAGGAAAAAATAAAAACATATTCGATTTGTTAACTTCAATAGACCAATTTGGATACAAACTCAAAATTTTAATAGAACAGGTTAAGAAAAATGATTCAACAAATATGCCATGTACAACAGCTATTATTCAGGAATTTTCCAATCAAAACAAATTAGAAACATATGCAGATGTAGTTGACCGCGTTTTAAAAAATTATGAAAATAGATTCAGTGATTTTAATATCATTCGAAATGTAATAGAGCTTCATAATAACCCCTTATATTGCACCCTTCATAACCAAGACCCTGAGGTTCAAGAAGAATTACTAAAGATGCGGAGTAATTTATCATTGGCTATTGAATCAGGGATTAATTTTTGGAAGAAAATAGATGAAACAAAATATTATAACATTAAAACACAAATTTTTAAATTATATTCCATGTTTGGATCTACATATAGCTGTGAAGTTTCATTTTCAACACTTAAATTGGTCCAAAATAAGTATAGAAACAATCTTTCGGATCAACATATAGCTGACCTCATTCGAATTAAGGACTATAATTCTGAGATAAATGTGAACAAAGTAATGGAAAACGCACTGATCAACATTTGTACAAATTGAACTTAAATCATTTCCATCAACATTATAAAAAAAAATGCTCATTATTTATTCAGTGTACTTTTCTGCCAACACAGTTTGCAGCAACGCTTTACGCACACAAGTGAAAGCTACATACTATTGCATTGGACAACACTGATCTGGAGTATCCATTACTCTATTAAATACATCAGTTAGATTCGATATTCTATCGCGTTTTCTACTGTGGCATTTTCTAAAATTTTTGTAATCCTTATTTCTAGCTTCAGATGCTTCTTCACCAAGAATTCCAATAGGTAATATACTTGTATCAAATTTTGATGCATCGATAGGAAGTTGAACGGAAAGAGCAACTAAAATTGTCTTGAATTGACATAATAATAGAGAATCAAGTTCAAGACACTCAGCCAATAATTCTGGGTTTTCGAAAGCTCTACGAGCTGTATTTTCATCGTTAGTCGTCCCAGAACCTCCAGGCTTAGGTTTATCTACTATTAATCCTAGTTTTTCCCAGAGAATTGCTTGTACTTTCTGTTTTCTTGTAGCAAATAATTCTTTGTCTCTAGGAGACCTCATTTGCCATTTTTTAACATCGAGTCTATATGCGATGTGCAAACAACATTCAAAAATCCTGATCCAGGCATGCAAAGGACTTAATCCATGTACTAGAGTCTTTGAATCTGGTAGAAAAGGGCCTTTTTCTTTATTACTCAAGTCATTGAACAATTTCGGTGTCGCATGACAAACTGGACAGGTTTGCATGGAAGCTGTACCTGTAATAATATTTAAAATTCTCCGTCGATTAAAGTTAAAAATATAGAGCAATGAATCCGTATACGTCGATCGTTATCTACAGAAATTTCAATAATTTCTAATTCATCTATTTGCTTTTCTACACTTTCCTTTTGACTAAGAATTACTTCCTTTGATTCGGAAACATATTCTATTGCAAGAGGTCGACAGAATCGTTCTGACTGAGGTGTTCTGTTATTCCAAAGAACTATATTTTCGGACGTTAGTAATCGCAATGGAATGAGCGTCGTGGCAAATAAATTATCATATTTATGATTAGGATTTGTGTCTACTGATTTGTAAGTTTGTTTATAACATGAATGACCACTGCTGCCATCAAACCCATATGAACACAGTAAAACAGCATCTACTACATTTACTTGTGCTTCAGTCATGTAATGAATTACTACTTTTTTCTGTAAATCTACAATTCTATTCACGGTATGTTTCAAGAGAGCTTGAAGAGACACTTCTGCTCTTGTCTCGCTGATAGAAGTATCTTCCAATGGAGGTCTACATTGTAATTTTATTTCCCTGATCTTATTATGGCAGGCCAAATATCAACACCACATTTTTTAACTTCTAATCTCATGTTAGTATAAACTGCTTTAGATAGAGATCTATTCAGCAAGAAGGCTTTTTTTTTTAACTGTTGTTTCTAATATTTTACGAATTTTTTTCGGGTGTTCTGATGATTTTAAAATGTGATTAACGACATAGTATAAATCTTTATTACCAGATCTACTTGCAGCTTGACGACAGGAAGTTAACAATGCTAATGGATCATGCTTTTTAGCCCGATCAATAGTTGCAACTTCTCGACATTTAGATCGTTCAGATTTATCTTTAAATTCAAAACTTGGTCGACCACTGTGATACTTTTATCGCCTTCATTAGTTGTAATCGAAGTTGTAGTAATTACTTTAGGAATACAAAATAAAGAGTTAAGCCAGTCTTTATTGTTTAATTCAAATCGGGTTTTCATTCTTTTAGCTGCCTGTAATTTCAAATTGCCCTTACATTTTAGAGTCGAAATAGCTCTTTTTAATTGCTCGATCCAATCAGAATCTACATCAGAAAGATTAAGATTCATTTTGTTAACAACATACTCACCTACTAATTTTATATTGCCTAATTCATCAAGCTTTTGAAGAATCTCTTTCTTTGTAAACTCCGCCATTTTAAGTATTACAGTTCTACCTTTTTTTAATGATTAAATTTGAATATGATTAAATTTGAATATAAGTATTTTAGATTTTATTTTTTTAAACAACATAAGCAGAATATATGATTAGTATATTCGAAAAGACATGTTTTTCAAGTTAATTCAACTGGAAACCGACGGTGGCGCCATCTAACTGTTCGTAGCATATAAATATTATTAACACAATGCATCGAAATACCAAATATTAATTTTGTCAGTCGAAAATTTACTATACGTAAATATATGTTACCACAAGCCAGTATCGAGCCTATATATGAGTGTCGAAAAATGTTAAGTGCGCGCACGCGACTGTTTTGCAATATTTCTAATTGAAAAGTGAAAACGGGCAAAAGTGGGCAGGATAAACTTAAAGTATATGAAAAAATGAATCGATTAAAGCCTCGGACTTTTTTATATACAGGGGAATCTCGGGGAATCTGCATTCGACAGCGAGCATAGTCGAAAAATAATATGCACCGGTGAATAACAATCTTGTGTATTATGCTTTATATATAAATTTTTTAAATATTTTTTTCTTGCAACTTACTTCTTTTTCCATACAGACTAAGAAACTAATTCGAATTTTTATGAAATATTTATCAATTTTAAACTATATTCATTATTTTGCGCAAAAAACGTAATAAAATTTTACTGTCGAATTGAAATTCAAAGCACTGCAGAGTTAAAAATATTTTATCAAATGTAACAGAAATTGGCTAATATCTACTTTGATATGTGTAGATTACTATAAACAAAATAAAAATAAAAAAAAAAATAGTCGAGTTTTGGCCGCTTTTGCCTACCTTCTGGTCCACTGTGCGGTGTTCAAACCAAGTATCCGAATTGTAAAAAGAAAGAAAGACAAGAAGCAGAAAGACGTCCGGCGAAGAAATCATGTCATAATTGAAAGGCTGGATCAACTTCATACTAGATAATATTGTCACGAAAAGTATATCTACCGGAGTCAGTGGATTTCTTAGTTTCTGTAAATCGAGTTTCCGCAAATCATTGAAGCAGTTTATCGATCTTAAAGACCGCTATGTGGCACCTAGTTATTAATAGATCCAGAAGTCTATGTAAAGTTAAAATTAAGCAGGTTCTTACGAATAACTTGACCATATGCTATGAACGAATTCTTTTCCGAGTATTTTCCAGCAAGTAATAGTTTCAGCTTGCTCTTCTTTTTCAAGTCTTCGCACCCCTAAATGTATACTTTGTTGGTTTCTATGAGTATGTTTAACCAGATCGCAACCGAATAATCAATCCGGGATAAGCCAAATTTGTCGGTAAATTCTAAGGGTCAAGTCAAATCGTCGAAAGCATTTCTAGCTTAAAAAAATACTCAACCAAAAATTCTGGAAATAGTTTTAAACTGTTAAAATCTGGTCACATATCCACTAAAATACCATCATATATATGAATATGTTCAAGTATTGAAATAACCAACTAAGCAAATTACAATCCGAAGTCATTTCTGAGTTTGCCTATCCCAAGCGTACCACTTACACCCTTCAATTAAATCAATGAAATTAGAAGAAGTAAGGAGACAAATTGAAATGCCAAACTAGTTGTTTATGACTTTCAATGAGGGTATATGTATGTATAAACAAAAGCTTCACAAAAGGACATTGTAAAATAAATTCAATCACAGTGACGGAAAACCAACGGGAAAGCTAGAGATATATGCATACGTACACACCAAATTCAAACAAATTGAAGTGAATGAAAATGAAGTGAAAGGAAATCAAGTTAAATAAAATTAAGTGAATTTAAATGAGATGCAATCAGCTTAGCACAAATTGAAGTAGACTGCAATGGCAGTGAAGTGTATTGTGAGTGCGGCCAAATGACAGCGTGCAACAATTATTGCAACAAACTGTAAATTGTCTTTCAATTATTCCACAATTTGCGCACAACAAGTTCAAATGGAGTGACAGAGAAGGTGAGAGGTTGATTTAATGCAAAAACAAATGCGTCACAATTTGCAAAATTTTAAATGAAGGGTGAGTTGTTGCAGCATAAAAAGGGTTCACTGAATTGTTGCACGCCTAATTAAGTGGAAAATATTTAAATAGAGTGCAGGATAATACATGTAAATATATACTTCCGGTTTCATTGTTTTATAAAGTGGTTGATCATTATATGTAAATTATATTTCCGCAATCTTAATCCCATTCTCGTTCTCTTTAGGAGAGTAAATATTTGTAAATATAGAGCAATTAAAGAGTGTTGATCAAATTAATGTCAAATGTTTTGTCAGCTAATGAAATACACAGTTTATAATATAGTTTTATTATTGGCGAAGAGTTACCACCTCTTTAAAATGATCAATTCTATATATGAGCATTTAATTTTATAAAGCAAAATATATTTTCAAATACAATAATGAGACTAAAAAGGTTTTAGAAATATTTACATATATAAAGATATTCTTGAAATGGTTACCACTTCTCATAATAAGAAGGAACATGAACATTTGTCTAGCAAGTTGAAAAAGACAAGGTTATAAATAAAAATCTTTATTAGAGAGGGTTGCCACCTGCTTAAACACTTAAAAAAATTTCATAGAGCATAACATTATTTATATTATATGTAATAGTTTTAAGAAGACTCCTTGAAAAATGTATATTAAGAAAATTAATAGAATTCATTATAGCTAGCAATATTAATATTAGGATAGTTGATATCTGTTTGAAAATGACAAATTATGAAAAAAGTTAATTCTTAAGAAACAGGTGAATATTTATATAAATAACAAATAAACTAAAAATAAAATTATTTATTAGAGAGAGTTGACACCTGTTTGAAATATTATAGTAAACAAGAAAAGGAAAGGCTAAGTTCAGGTGCAACCGAACATCTTATACTCTCGAAATTTATTGATGAAATTTTATTAATATAACACACAATTTGACCTATATATTATGTCTCAAGTCCAATATAATAACGTCATATATAGTATATGAGGGCTGAGGTAATTCCTGAACCGATTTCAAAATTTTAACCATTCCCTCGGAATTAAATTAAGATATCCGATATTTTCCAGAAAAAGTTATCATCTGATTTCGACAATTTTTTCACAAGTTATGCCCCTGCTATTCCGCTATCTTCATTAGTTCCTGATATATATATTATGAAGTGACCGGTGGTGGATTGAATTCAAAATTGAGTTGTATGGGAAGTAGGCGTGGTTGTGAACCGCTTTCATCCATTTTCCTCTCGTGTCATCGGGGTTTCAAGAAAATATTATATACCAAATTTCATAGAAATTGGTGGAGTAGTTCCAGAGATGTGGTTTTTGACCCATAAGTGTCCGATGTCACGCTCATTTTCCACTTTGTAAGAAAAATCTGAGTGCAGCTTCTTTCTCCTTTTTTTTCTGCAAAATTTAGTGTTTCTGACGTTTTTCGTTAGTGAGTTAATTTTCAACCTAACCTTTGTATGGGAGGTGGACGTGGTTAACATCTGATTTCAACTATTTTCATTGTGTATGGTGGGGTACGTAAGGGAACCGATTACAGAAAGTTTGGTTTATATAGCTTTATTTATTTGCGAGATATATACAAAAAACCTATTTGAGGGGCCACGCCCACTTCCACCAAAAAATTACATCCAAATATGGCCCTACCTAGTGCGATCCTTCGTACCGAATTTTACTCTTATAACTTTATTTATGGTTATGACAATTTTTGTGTTTTCGGTTTTCGCCCATTTGTGGGCGTGGCAGTGGACCGATAACTCCCATTTCCAATAGCAATTCTCTGACGGTCCAAGGAACATGTGTACCAAGATATCTTAATTTTTACTCAAGTTATTCATTGCACGGACAGACAGACAGACATCCGGATATCAACTCGTCTCGTCGTCCTGATCATTTTGATATCCATAACCCTATATCTAACACGTTTAGTTTTATGACTTACAAACAACGCTTATGTGAAAAAAATTATAATACTCTCTTAGCAACTTTTTTTGCGAGAGTATAAAAATTACTGGAAGGCGCACTACAATATTATTTTAAGTTGGATCATTTTAAGACTCTATTTTGTTTAGTTTATTGTGTGTTAAGAAAATTTATGGAAATTCATGAAAGCTTGCAATTACAATTTAAGGGCCAGATGTTTGAAAATTTTAAGTTAAAAAAATATAGAAATAATACAATTACAAACTATGTAATAAATTTAATAGGGTCCACTGTTAAATATGCACATATTTTCATTCAATGAAAAAGAAAGTTTGAGAATTATACCTCTGAGAAATTTAATTGAGATAAGTTACCACCTGTTTAAAACTACATTCCATATAACGGGTGGTTTCAATCTTTGCTGGTGAATTACTGTTTTTTTCGTACCAAATCCAATTTAGGATCGCTCTCTTTTGCACTATTTGTTTATTTTTGATACTAACGGACTTTTTAAGCGTATTCGCTATAAAGAGTGATCTTTTGAATCTTTATATATTATCTATACTAATATTATAAAGCTGAAGAGTTTGTTTGTTTGTTTGTTTGAACGCGATAATCTCCGAAACTACTGGTTCGAATTGAATAATTATTTTTGTGTTGGATAGTCCATTTATCGAGGAAGGCTATAGGCTATATACGCTATGATGACCAATAGGAGCGAATAAACAGTGGTAAATGTGTAAAAAACGGGGCAAATTATTTATCTTTGAGGGCTTCCGTTCCTTGCGCTGCGAAAGCTGTTCAAGATACACAAAAGTTATGTATGAAAGAATTATTTCTCTTTTAATGATCTAAAAAAAGTCCGTGAGTACCGTTTTTGTGATAACGAATTTGGTCGAAATTATTTGTTAGAGTTGTATTAACATAATAATATTAATCTTTATCCAAATAAATGTGTTGTTGGTTAAGAGTATTTAATTCTGAATAAAAATGTCTTTGATGACACTTAATTCCAACGAACAACTTAAAAGATAATATTACAAATAAATAACTCCGAAACAAAATCAACTCGCACACTGCGCTGCGCGGGCGCGCCGGAGGGGGTGTAGCTCTACCAGATACCATGCCGCGCTGCTCACTCGCGCGGTCGGCTCCGTACTGAACGGTCGAACGCAGCGCTAATTTGTTTTTGCGATATATTATCATCGTAATAATACTTTTTAAACACATTTTCATTTTGTAGTTGTTTTAGTATATATTTTTTTGTTTTAGTATATTACTTTGTTCCTAATAGTTTCACAGTAATAAATCCCTTTTTTTGTTTTCATGTAGATTATTAATTAAATAAAATCATGGGTGGGATTACTGTTATGTTTGCTGGGGACTTTCGACAAACTTTACCCGTAATAGTAAGGAGAACTAGAGCAGACATTGTAAAGTCTTGCCTTAAAAGTTCTTCCATTATGGAAGTTTGTAAATATTTTAAAATTATCGACAAATATGAGAGCCCATTTGGGGGGAGGTAGTATAACTTTCCCTTCAAAATTACTTTTAGTAGGAGACGGGAAAATACCTCATTTTCAAAATAAAATTGGAATTGACCGCGATCTAGGAGTAAGAGTAGGTAACAATGAGGATTTAATATTAAAAGTTTACCCTGACATCAGCGAAATAGAAAATAAAGATCACCAATGGATGTGTCAAAGGGCAATATTGGCGGCGAGAAACAGTAGCGTGGACGAAATGAATGACATAATTTTAAATAAACTTGAAGGAGATATAGTCACATACACATCTATTGATAATGTAATGGATCAAGAAGATGTGGTCCATTGCCCACAGGAGTTTCTAAATTATTTGAACCCTTCCTCCACATTCCTTTAAGCTAAAAATAGGCGCCCCAATAATTTTACTTAGAAGTCTGAAACCAACTAATTTATGCAACGTGACCCGACTTCAAGTCAAATTTCTTCGCAATAACGTGATCGTTGCAATCGTTTTGACTGGTCCAGCAGTTGGTCAAACAGTACTTATACCTCGCATCCCAAATGATATACCTTTTAATTTTAAAAGAATTCAATTTCCCCTTAAGCTATCTTTCGCCGTTACAATTAATAAATCACAGGGGCAAACATTTAAACACGTGGGGATCGATTTACGCCAAGACTGCTTTTCACATGGCCAATTATATGTCGCGTTGTCAAGATCAGATTGCGGAGAAAATCACTCTGTTCTTCTGCCACCAGAAAATAAAACAAAAAATATAATTTACGCAGAAGTTCTTTGATAATAGAAATTGACGCGGACGAAGATAAAGACGAAGCCCAAAATCACTATTCCACGCAGACGAAGTCGTGGACACAGCTAGTTTTTTTATAATTGTTCAATAATATTCACTTAATTAGCTTTAATTCAAATGGAGCGAAACTAAATATTCATAACAATTTGAAAACAATGATGCATAATTAATTAAACAATAAGCAGCGCTAATATCCATTTGTTGTGAAATTACAAAATTAAATGTCTGTAAAAAAATCAGCACATTTTAAGCGCATTATCTAAATATGTGTGTATCACATGAACGTACATCTGTGTGTCTGCGTGCGTGGCATATTAATGCATGCAGCGAAATAACTGTCATTTGTGCATATTAAAAAGCGAAATTTTAACTAAAATATTTTTTCGCATTCCACCGCATCGAGTGTAATTTGGGTCGTCAAGGTTTACATGTGTACACATTAAAATCGACATGAAATTTTACACACTCATACATACACACATTTCTCCATGTGTACGGATGTGTACACTCGTGTGCGTATTGTTTGCGCGTGTTGTCTGGCAATTTTTCTCATTAAGTATCTGTCATCGATAATCATATTTGCGGTTTTGTTTTACACACTGTGTTGTTATTATTGATTTCGTTCGACTGCATGTCTAATGTCTGTGTTCTCTTCTTGCTTTCGTTTTCATATTCGTGTTGTAGGAATGGAATGACTACAAATTAAAATGGAATCCAGATGATTATGGTGGTGTGGACACTTTACACGTGCCATCCGAACACATTTGGCTGCCGGATATTGTGCTATATAATAAGTGAGTACCAAGCTATAAATCTGTTATATTTTTTTTTGTAAAATTAAGAACATTTTATATTACATAAATATGTTATTTATATTACTTTAATAGCTCAAATATTGAGATTCGATTTAACAACATGAGAGTTTTATATTAAATAAATTTGCACTGCTCCAATTTGACTATAATAATTAATTTAATTCTTCTTTGATTCCAATATTTCATTGCTTTTCAAACTATCACATCATATTACAGCATATCACATGTTGAATTGAAATTTATTATATTAACTCATAATATCGTGCCGCCTCACATCACAATATGTTACATCACCTCATTCGATATTTGATAAAAAATATCTCATTACTGGTGTGATATACGCAGATTTCCTGATTTTCCATCAAACAATATATCATCATGTGATGTATTATCAACTAATACAATATTACCATATTTCACATCATATGATTTATAATAAAACTAATATCATATCACAACATCATACCATTCTTCATTTATTATGGAATTATTATTGATAAATGATTAATATTATTTATCAAAATCACAATATAAAGCAATAAATAACATCCTATTTTTTAATTTAACTTTTCATTATAAGTTTTACAAAACATCATATCGTTATAGCACGATTCTGTCATATCATATCGTATGAAATCAAATCACATCACGTAATCTTAAATCAATTCAAATTGTAATACAAGAAATAATATCACATAGCATTACAAATGATATTATATCACATCTACCACACTATATACATATACATATATGATACATTAATATGATTCTCTCGTATATTAAAACATTTACATTTACAGTTCTCTTCTCGCTATTTTTAGCCTATCTCTTGTAAAAAAGTTTCTTATGAAAACAATAACTACTGAAATTCAATACTACAGAGTCCTTAAAGTAGATTAATAGTCTAACCCATTTCTTCACTACGCTCTAAAGTCTGGTGATCCTCAGGCAGCAATAGTCAGGTACATATGGATGTTAATTATTCAATATGATTGGTAGTTAGATGCAACAGATAGGTCTAGATAACTAAAATGGACCTAAATATTTTTCGATCCAAGAATCGTCAACTTGGTTACATTCCTAATTTAATAATTATCATGCCACTACCACCACAACAACCGAGAATTAAACATATAACTATCGCAATTAGATTTCCTTAGAATTGGTCATGCCTTATAGACAGATCATTGTCACTAGAGATGACCTCATAGACCTTTGGAAAGATTATTAAACCAATCGTAATAAGTGAAAGTTTCAAAGTTAAAAAAAAAACACCGAAAGCCATCAATTCCATAAAATTATGGTATTGTTTTTACGTTTTAAATTTACATTTTTTCTGATTTTCTTCACACGTATGAAATAGCCATGGAGTTGAAGAAATAAAATCACTTTATTTAAAATTACTTTATTATACATTAAAAGCATTCTGAATTCATTTTATATGTCTAATTTAACAAAGTAATGCCAATTTACGCCCATTAGTTGCTGAACGGCATGCTTATACTGTTAATATAAAATAAGAAAGTCGGTCATAAAAACTGTGTTAAATTTGCTTAACTCAAACGCATTATTAGCGTAATTTCATGATAGTTGAATAAAATGTGTGAAATTGAAAAAGTAAAATACCAAAAGTAATTGAAGGGACAGTTTGTGCAATTGTATTCAGTGACCCGGTAGGAAAAAGTTAAGGAAACGAACTTTTTTTTGAAGATTTGAGTTTTGTGCTTAACTGGACAATTAATTTTTTAAAAATAATACATAGCATATGCTTTCCACTAAAGGATTGTTGTCCGCACCAAATAATAAAAAAATAATATTAAGTTATAAATAATAAATTATAAAAAAATAGTTGAATAACATTTATAATATTTATAAATAAAAAAATAATAAATTTATAATAAAAAATCGAGGTGCAATCACTTAATCGAAACTGTTATAATATTTCCATTTGTTTTTTCCAACTAAATTTTATTTTTGTCTTAATACGTCATTCATTCCTACTGGGTTCATGTAAATATTTAACCACCTCCACATTCAATTTCGCGCAATATTAAACAAAGTGAGAGTAAGCAGAAATTACAGTATAGCGAGTGAGAATATTTGCTTGAAGCACTCATTAGGTCAGGCGGCAGCAACACAATCATTAATTTAATACGCCTGATGGCGGCCACCACAGGCCCATTGGTGGCCACTAGTTGGTGTTATGCCATTGTTGGTCGGCCATTTCAAATTCTGATGAACAAAATATTGCGCAAATAAAAAAAGAGCACAAATATCGAGGCGTAAAATAAGAATTAAAAGCAAAATGCAAATTGTTTCGACACGAAGTGATGAAAGCAAATTGGATTCAAAAGAATTTCGTATATATGTAAATACTTGTATATTTGTTTGTATGTTTGTAGCTTCGAATTGCAATAAAATGTGTGATTTATATTTTCATGGGTTGACAGTGAATACAAATGTAAGTCTATAAATTTTTTTACGCACCCAAACTAATTTCCGGGTTTCCATCTCTTCTTGTGGGAATAGCAAAAAATGTCTCTATAAAGATTACATCTTATGATTATCGTTTTCATTTTCTGAAGAACAGCATAATTTGTGGTTTTGGTTACGCAATCGATGCATTACATAATTTTAACAGATTTGACTAGACAAAACCTTTTCTACAAACCAAATTGCCCAAAATGAATTGTTACATGAATAAGAACTAAGTGAAGCTGGTGAACTCTGGGAAAGAAGTTCCTAAAAAAGAAAAAAATTCCTGCTGAATTTATGTATCTTTCTTCTTTGTGTTAATAGGTAAAGTCGGGTACAAATCGCACCTATTTTCAATATAACGGTAATTTTTGAAAGGATTAAAAATTCTTCTGCGAGATTCGGCTAGCAAAAATTCGTTCCAAAATGAATCATTGGGCCTGACTCCGCCAAATTCCATATCTAGAAAACTACTAGACTTAGGCGAGCCGTATTTTACATTGATTTATATCTTTAACTAAATAATCTCCATTCAATTTCATGGCAAAGTGTTGGATTTCACAAAAGCACTACGCAAATTCAGCACTGTCAACGCCCGGAAAGTGGCATAATTTTAACCCTCAATCATCACAATACACTAGCTCACTCTGCTTAACACTCAAAGCGCGCACACCAGCTAACAACCAACGGCTATTTGCCAGCTCTCGAGCTTTCCTGTCCATTTTCACAATTTCTTTTTTGAAATTTTTTAGAGTGACAGTAGTCGGCCAACAATAAAGAAAGTAAAATTTAATGTGGACTACAATCAGAATGACCAGTGGCAACAAAGCGACCACACCCACATTATGCCTGCTGTAAGCCACGAGCAAGTTATTCTATACATATAGCTGTATGCCTGTGAATATATGTGTGTGTGTGTGTGGACAGCTGCACGTGCACATTGTGCAAGGCGTGGTCGCTGCTGCCACACTTTAGGATTTAATATGATAATTGAGGGATTTTTGTCGCAACGTTTTCGAATTGTGGCACTGTGGAGCGGACATTTAGCATGGCATACCCTTCTCTAACGCAGCAGAATTTACTTAATTTTTTCCGCTTCTTTCTTGTTTGCTTTTGTTTTTGGTCGCACTTGATTTGCATATTACTTAGTACTACGCATTGAAAAGCTTTACTGATGCAGAGAGAAAAGCCCAACTGCAGACTGTTTGTCGTTGTTTTAGCTTCTTTGTTTTTGTTTTTGTGAAAAACGCGTGCTGATCCTTCTGCTCAATGCCACAGCATACAGCTGTTGGCTCTGCATACAGCCTTTTGTGCGAATAATTGAATTTGGCGAAGCATTAAATATGCTTTATGCTTTTAAAATTTGTAAATAAAATGTGAACAACCGAAATTGGTTGGTTGTTGTAGGGTGTTTTAGTGCAGAGAAGGCAAACGCTTATACGTTGAAGTAGATGATGTTAGTAGTAGGTATTTTCTATATATTGGCATATTTGAAGTGAGAAAAATCTAGTAAAAATATATTATACTAGCTGCCTCCGCAGACGTTGCCCTGCGCGAAATTATTTGTTTTGAAAAGAAAACAAAGTGGAATTTATATTGTCTTGAAAATATGTATTTGCGATTTCTAAATTTTTTTCAATGTAATGCAGCTTGATAAACATCATATTTTGTTGTATGTTCCGGTGCGTAAATGTAAAGAGATGGTTTTCCAACTTACATATCACATTATTCGATGGCTGCGCCACAATCAGTCGGGTTCAATTACACTGTTTCGGCGCATGAAGTTTGCGAACCATAGTAATGGCAGATCTAACTTTGAGACGAAAATGATGCGGCGGCATGTCAGGCAAATCCAAAGAATTTAAAAATTCAACTGGATAATTCACGGTTTTGTGTTCATTTCCAACACAAATCTCTCGAAATTTTGCTTGCATCGTATAGTTTAAGTCATCAACATCGGTATTTTGTAACAGCTAAAATTGAGCGTGCACTCAACCTATTGTAGTTACGATAATTTTGGCCAATGTTCGGATAAACATTCTCGATGAGTTAATCTTTCGTTGAAGTTAATTGACAAATGGTAGGTGAAATTAATATCAAAGCATTAGAAGTATCAACCGGAATTTGCCCTTTTCCAATTCTTTACAGTTCTTCTGCGGTGTTATCCTGTTGCAGGAACAAACGCATATTTATAGCCAATCGTATGGTTTTCACGAACCGCCACAAATACGATGACATGAGACGTGTGTGCAATTCATCCGGCGCTGTTGATTTCGAAATAACAGGAAGTGTTTGTAAAAATCGCCTGATAACAGGAGCATTTCGCCATCAAAGCGACGATTATTATTCCACAAAACTTTCATTGTTCTGTTGCTTGAATTCATCTCATAATATCAGTTTACAATTCTTCAACACTTTTGCCATAGCTGATTGCGTTGCAAACAGGTGTTTCACTAATTTGCATGTTTAACGGAAGCTTCAGTGCCGAACTTGCCGATCTTCCTACTTCTAGTAGCGTTGCAGCAATTCCAGCAGATGCGAGAGCCAACACAATGCCATTTTGAGATCGTATTGTTGCCAAAATCAATGGTGCCACTTTCCGACTATGAGCAATGAGCTAAAACTTGATTACTCTGATGATGAAGCAGCTGCAAGCGCTCGTTACTCGACTCTATGACACGCGATTTCAATGCGAAGAGAATGACATGCAAGACGATTTTCAGTTTCAGATTAAGATTCGGGAGTTCCTAATGTGTGTTTAGTGAGTGCAGTCGCAGCTACCTAGGTGTGGGTGAATTTATTTAAACCTGGTGTAATATTTGTGAACTAATAGTGTGAACTTGAATAAAAAAAAAAATAAATAAATAACTAGATATTCAATTCATGCTTAATGATATTGAAGTCAATGGGACGTGTGTGGACAGCGAAGGCTGGCAAACCACATACCAGCCTAAAGCAACAAAGCGTGCGAACATTGATTCTCCCAAATTACCAAAACAACAACAAAGGATGAATGAAGCTCTAAACAACTCAAACCGGTTTTCAGTACTGGATTTGGATGTGCAAATTGATGACCACAACTCTAACGAAAAGGAAGACTCTCCCACAACGCTGTAATTTCGCATAAACCACCACCGATTTTTGTACCACAAGTGAGTGACATTAACAGGATGTTGAGTAGCTTTTCAGCTATTATCGGTAGAGAAAATTTCACGTACAAGTCAGGTAGAGACGCGCAAGCACGAGTAATGACTGCAAATAGTGAATGCTACAGAAAACTTGTAAACTATTTAGATACAAATGGTTTTGTTTTTCATACATATCAGTTAAAAGAAGATAAGCCATATCGAATAGTTTTAAAAAAATATTCAATTCTCAACGCCCATAGATGATATTAAATATGACTTAGCAAAAAAAGGGCATACTGTTCAAAATATTGTAAATGCTAAAAACAAAATTTCCACGTTGCCGATGTCAATATTTTTTGTTGACCTTGAACCTTCAGTAAACAACAAAAGGGTATACGATGTAAATCGCTTGTGTAATGCTGTCATAAAGATTGAGCCAATAAGAAAATTTAATTATCTGGTACAATGTCATCGCTGTCAAGAATTCGGCCATACCAAACAATACTGCAAGAAACCTTTTAGATGCATAAAATATGGACAAGATCACCCAACGTCACTTTGTCAAAAGAATAAAGAAACTCCACCAAAATGCTTCCATTGTCTACAAAATCACAGCGCTAATTATACAGGTTGTAGAGTTTATCAAGAGTTAATATCTAAAAGAGAGTCGGTTTATAATAAGGCCCATTTCAACAGATCATTTGAATTTTGAACAACGGCCTTTCAATAAAAACGTCAGCTATGCAGATATAACAAGAGGACAACTTAGTTCTACTACAAATAACGAAAATAATGGAAAATTAGATAAACTTCAAGAAATGATTGCCAAACAAATCGAATTAACCTCAACATTAATAAATATGGTGTCTTCTCTCTTAACGAAGCTATGCAATTAAGTCTGAAAACAGCGCTTTGGAACACCAACGGACTGAGTAATCATAGACTAGAAGTTGAGTATTTTATAAAAACTAATAATGTAGATATTTTACTGGTCTCAGAAACCCACTTTACCGATAAGTCATACTTTAGAATAAATGGATTCGATCTCATCACTTCAAATCATCCTGACGGTAAAGCACATGGTGGTTCGGCAATTCTTATAAAGTCATCACTAAAACACGTTGTTTTAGAGCCAGTTTCAGTACCATCAATTCAAGCTGCTTCTTTGAAAATCCCGACAATCAACGGTGAGATTATTATAACTTCACTATATCTCCCACCCCGATTCAACATAAACAAACAAACTTTCGAAGCATTCTTCGACAAAATGGGTTCCAGATTTATAATTGGAGGTGGCTTCAATGCCAAGCATCCATGGGAGGGATCACGTCTCACGAATTCAAAGGTCGTGAGTTGTACAAATGTGTTTCTCAATGCAACTTTAACGTTTTGTCTACTGGCAGCCCCACATACTGGTCGTCCACATACTGGCCGTGGCAATTTACAACGGCATTGATCCAAATCGTTTAGAAATTTTTAACAATGAAGATTTGAATTCTGATCATTCTGCTCTTATTATCAATATGAATATGCCAGTTTTAGTCACTTCTCGTAAGCTGCGTATTTTAAATAAAAGGTCGAACATAAAATTTTTTTAATCTTGGCTTGAATCTAACGTAAATTTAAACATGGAAAAAAATAATAACAGACGACGCTGTGGAAAACTTCAACCAAAAAATACATGAAGCCGCTTCGCTAGCTTCTCCTACTAATTTATCCAATCCTCCCGGTAGGAACAAAGTGCCATATTCAGATGAAGTGGCTGAAATGGTACACAATAAAAGACGACTTCGAAGAATCTGGCAGAATGGTAGAAATACGATTGACAAGAGTAGACTGAACAAAGCAATCAAAGAATTAAAATCTAAATTAGGAGAGCTGAAAGAAGAATCGATAGCAGAATTTCTTAAAAATGCCGATCCAAATAAAAATGATGACTGTAATCTATGGAGAGCAACAAAGTATTTAAAACGTCCTCCGAAGCGACAAGTACCAGTGAAAGATGTTAACAACTCATGCTGTAGATCCGACAAAAACAAAGCCGACGCTTTTGGCAACCATCTTAAGAATATTTTCAAGCCGTTTGCCCTTAATAGTGACCATCAGCGTCAGTATGTTGAAGCTTATCTTGACTGTCCATGTCAAATGGATAAACCAATGCCCTACGTAAAACTGTCGGAAGTGCAAGAAGAAGTGTCGCGCCTAAAAAATTCCAAATCACCAGGCCTAGATAATATTGATGCTTGGACAATCAAACAACTGCCAAAAAAATGTCTGATATTCTTAGTGTTAATCTTTAACTGTAGCTTTAGGCTAAGTCACTTTCCTACGCAATGGAAACGCGCCGAAGTTATAATGATTTTAAAGCCAAATAAACCAGAAAATGAATTATCATCTTATAGGCCAACACTGTATACAATTTTTACAGCTGATATGCCAGTAATAAATGATGAAAATTTAACTGTTGCTACATATGCCGATGACACCGCCATTCTTGCTTCAGCCTTTTCCGCTATCGACGCTTCTGAAACTGTTCAAAAACAACTAAACGAAGTAGAATCATGGCTTCGTAATTGGAACATCATGGTGAATACAACAAAATCAGCGCATGTCACCTTCACAATGAAATTAGTAGATTGTCCAAGTGTCAATCTCAATCAAACAATCATACCAAAATGCAATAGCGCTAAATACCTCGGGATGCACTTAGATAGAAGACTGATTTGGCAGCACCATATAGAAGCAAAACTTGAACAACTTAAAATAAGGACCAGAAAAATGTACTGGTTACTTGGTCCTAAATCTAATCTTAGTCTTAAAAATAACATGATTCTATATAAATCCATTTTAAAACCGGTTTGGGCTTACGGAATCCAAATCTGGGGAACTGCAAGCAAATCGAATATAAAAATAATTCAACGATACCAGTCGAAAACACTGCGGCTGATTGCAAACGCTCCATGGTATATCAAAAATATTAATTTACACAAAGATCTCGAAATAGATATGATAAAGTGCGAGATTCAAAAACTCAGTTCTAGATATGTTAACCGATTGAACTGTCACCCTAACATACTCGCTATTAACCTACTGGACAACAGTGAAGATACTCGACGGCTGCAAAGGCTGCATCCCCTAGACTTACCATTTAGATCTTAAGTTTAACTTTACTCAATAAGTTGTAAAATATAATAGAAAACTAAGTTATTGATAATAGTAAAATATAATACAAATCACATGCCTTTAATGTATTTAATGGACAAATTGCAATTTAGCATCAGTGTCAATCTTTAGATATAATTGTATTTACTTATTGTCATTCGACAGATTGTAAATAAATGGATGTAATATAAAACAAAAAGATTAAGATTCTCCATCCCAGAGTCTTTTTGATACCCTCACCTGGGAAATATTTCCAGAAAGTTGAGATTCAATAAATATGGCCTATGTTACTCGGAGTGAATGTAGCTTTCCAATGGTGAAAGAATTTTTGAAATCGGCACAGTAGTTTTTGAGTTTATTCATTACAAACATACATACAAATCTTTCCTCTTTATAATAGTAGTATAGATAAGGCATAACTAACATACCTATACAATGGTGAAATTGATTTGAAATTATAATATGGTACAAATAAGCGTAGGGCTTTCAATAATATATAATAAATTTCCATTTTTTTTTTACTTTACAATCGGTAATAAATAGTAATGAATTTTACACAGTAGCATCAAGAGTGCTCTACAGACTTATTCCTAAATAGCAGATTTAATGTATCGCATATTTAAAGTATGCTATACTATTTAAAGTATCATCTCAAATGTCGAACCCGAAATTTGCAATGCTTACAAATAAGTTTTATTGCTACACTTACGTTATGAAATCATTGTTTTTAATAATCAACTCAAATAATATGTGTAAATGCGAATTCATAAACAAACTTGTGCTCTACAATGTGCATTTACTCAGCTATACGAAACTAATCGAATGTTACTCATACGCCCAGTAGGTCAGCGCTAAGTAATACTTATTTTGAAACGTTTAAGCATTGCAAACGTGTTTTAAACCAGTAAATATTAGCTACTAGATTATAATATTGATATAAATATTTAATGTTGATATGAATGAATTAGACTAAAATAATAGCTGTATTCAGTGAGGATATAAAATCATTAATACTACATACTGAATTTCATAAAAATGTCCCAAAAATAAGAACCAAACATTTTTTTCTTATTTTACAATTTCTCTCGTTCTAAATAAACCAAAAATTAAAGCTTTATCAAACAATTTGTCATAGCAAGCAGTATCAATGTCACTCATACGCCCTGTACGACAGAAACATTTATTACAAAGAGCGTGATAGAAATTTGTATTAAACTGGCACTGACTGCAAATTAATAAAATCAATATTTATTAATAATTTAGTTCCAAGCACAATAAGTGCCACATGAAAGAAACAAATCTGATGCCCTTGGCATGTTATTAAAAGTACGTGCAAGCGAATTTAATATAAATTTCTATAAGTAAAAAAACAAATTTACAATGATTTTTGAATTATGCTTTGCATATTGCATTGAATTCTTTGATTTCTCAGTATGTTAGATGTATGACAGCTTATAAGGATATCACTCTATCACGTCGAAGGATTTCAATGTCACTCATACGCCCTGTAGGGTCAAGTTGGTTATAGTAATATTTTACTTGGAAATATTTAAATATTTTAAAATTTATTTGATATACAATACACTGATTTAAAAGCAATAAAAATAACACATATTTTATATTTAGTGAGGTTAGAATGTAATATTCGGCTTAAAATGCTGTCGATATTTGTACTTGAAGATTCATATAAAGAAACTAAATAATTAACAAAATATTTACAGATATATTTTAAATTAAACACAGTTATTAATGCTGGAAGTATAAATTTCAGAAAAAATAGGAACAAATTTTCACTCCTGATTTTGAAATTTGGCTAAAATCAACATGTCCATCAACTGAAATGACCATGAAACTCGAATATTTTTCACACCTAAGCAATCAAGTTCCTGTAAATCGATTATATTGTAGTTACGGTTAAACAATTTGAAAAATATTTGCATATTTTTACTTACCAGCATAAAAAGTTTATGAATTTTAAACTTATTAGTATGAATTTATGCATTATTCAGAGTAAACTGTAAAGAAATTAAATTTCTGCAAAAATATTGGTATAAAAGTGAAATGTAAGCATTATTTATTATACTCCGGGAAATATTTCGCATGAAAGTCACAAATATTTAAACATATTTGAGGACACATATACACATATATACATAATCTGCAAGCGCACACATGTGTGAAGAGCGCAAGCGAGCGTTCAATGCTAAAAATTTCTGTGGTACATGAAAAACAATTTTCATAAACAATACGCATATAAGGTTAAACCAATAAATGACAAAATACAAAAGCGACAAAATATTTTGTGCATAAATTTCACACTTGAATATGTAACAAAACGACGCGGCAGCAAGCAAAATATGCATTTATGCAATAAACACAAATATTTGTGGGTGGAGTATACACGCCATATGTGTATATATGCATGTTTACAAGCGTTTGTTTATTTGTTTGTTTGTGTCACGTATTTAAGCCATGCAAAGCATTCGCCAGCTTTGTGCTGAAGCGCGCACAGTTAGCATGCATTGAAAATCCACAAAAGTACTTAGTATTTGCATTTATTCAGTTATTCTATGAATTTATTGTATTTCACATCATGAGCCGCGTAAATTTTGTCGAGGCAATCATTGTAAGCGCCAAACAAATTGACAAAGCAGTTAATGCGCTACACGAACGGATGAAATAAAAACAAAAAGAAGTAGGCAAAACGATAGCAACAGCCTCAGATAAATGAACATTCGCGTGCAAAATAATAGCAGTGTGTGAAAGAGCATTGAAAATAATTTTATTTTTTTTTTATACAAATTTGAAGAAAATATTTTAAATAAATAAATATTATTAGACAGTTAAAAATTACAAAATTTATTTTATTTTTAGCTTGACTTTTTTTCTTTTTCGTATACGTCATGAAGTGTTAGAAGATATCCAAAATAAAAATTATTTAAGTTGAAGTCTACTTGAATACTTCGGATAAAGTAGATATGCATATTCAAAAAATTATATATTCAAAATTTTCAACCTTCAATTTTTATACTCTCGCAACAAAAGTTGCTAAAGAGAGAATTATAGTATAGTTCACATAACGTTTGTTTGAAATACCAAAAACTAAAAGAGTTAGATATAGAGTCATATCTACCAAAATGATCAGGGTGACGAGTAGATTTGAAATCCGGATGTCTGCCCGTCCGTCTGTCTGTCCATCTGTCCGTCTGTCCGTCTGTGCAAGCTGTAACTTGAATAAAAATTAAGATATCTTGACGAAACTTGGCACAAATATTCCTTGGCACCATAAGAAGATCAAGTTCGAAAATGGGCAGAATCGGACCATTGCAACGCCCACAAAATGGCTAGAACCAAAAACACATAAAGTGTCATAACTAAGCCATAAATGAAGATATAAAAGTAAAATTTGGAACGGATCGCACTAGGTGGGGGCATATTTGGATGTAATTTTTTTGGGCAATGGGCGTGGCTCCGCCCACAAATCGGTTATTTGTATTTAACTCGCAAACTAATAAAGCTATATAAACCAAACTTTCTGCAGTCGGTTCTCTTACTTGCCCCACCACACACCACACAAAATAGTTGAAATCGGATAATAACCACGCCCACCTCCCATACAAAGGTTAGGTTGAAAATTACTAAAAGTGTTAACTAACTAACGAAAAACGTCAGAAACACTAAATTTTGCAGAAGAAATAGCAGAAGGGAGCTGTACTCAGATTTTTTTACAAAATGGAAAATGGGCGTGGCATCGCCCACTTATGGGTCAAAACCCATATCTCAAGAACTACTCGACCGATTCGAATGAAATTCGGTATATAATATTTTCTTGACACCCTGATAACACGGACAAAAAATGGACAAATGGACATTTGGAACCGAAATCGGTTCACAACCACTGCTACTTTCCTTATAACTCAATTTTGAAATCCATCTTATTCCTTCACTTTATAATGTAAACATAAGGAACCAATGAAGATAACGGAATAAAACTTTACACAATTAGTGCATATCATCTCTGGCTTCACTTGTGAAAAAATTGTCGAAAACGGACCGTAACTTTTCAAGGCCCCAGATATTGTCAACATGCTCAGCGCCTAAGGATAAATTTTAACCGAAAATATGGGTAAATCTCTCAGATATCTCAATTTAATTCAGAGCAAATTGTTTTCTTCTAATAGAGTGTCTCTGTTCCAAAAATGATTAGAATCGGGTCATAACATTTCCATATACCTCATTGTAGGTTTTTCAAAAGTATCTTCTCCTAGCTCCCATATACCTAATTATTCCGCATATATGTATTGGTTAAATTTCTTCAATAAATTGCGAGAGTATAAATGTTCGGTTGCACCCGAACTTAGCCTTTCCTTACTTGTTTTAATTTCTGTTAATACTGGAGTACGAAAAAAAATTATTTACTGAAGATTAATTTTTATAATTTTTCTACAAAACAGTTGCATCAATATTATTTATTTATTTGGTTTCATATTTTTGTGCGTTGTTTCAAAAGTTCATAAAATATGTTTAAGGTCGCTAAATATATATATTTATATTGCATTCCAGAATATTTCTGCCACTAAAATCCTAAAAATTTATTTATTATGAAGTCATTGCCTCAGTAATTAGCTCCTTGATCACATTTCTAAGAAATCAAAAAATATGCGATTATTTCACTTTCAGACAATATTCACTGCTATATTATTATCAGCTCCTGTATATGCATACTGTGACTTATAAACTTTTTAATGCATATGTAAGTACTTACATTCGTATACATTCAGCAAAAATTCACGCTCCTGTAGGGCTTTTAATGCCGCTAACGCGCCGCTAACGCGCCGTTTCCGCAAATGTGACATATTTTTGTTGACAAATATTTATTGTTGCCAACATGACGCATTTTCAGGCATTCACAACACAACATCAAAATGCATTTATGCGCTTGTAGAACACACACACAAATGTCGGTATATTGTCAGCTGGCGCATCAGTAAATGCCTACAAATAATTTTATTGGCAAACAAAAAATATTTACGAACAATGAAAATCAGTTGATTGAGTGAAATTAATTTTTAGTAGTCCGATTACTGCTGTTACAGGCATAAAAAATGCTAAAGCTATATTAAAAGAAAAAACAGGATTAGATACGTACAAGCAAATGAAAAAAAAATAAAATATATTTTTTAATACATGTAATATTAATCCACAAAATGAAAGCTGAACTTGAATTGCATTATATTAAGGAGAAAGTGTAAATTGTATTAAGTTAACAACGACATTAATTGAGTCAAGCATTTAGCGTTTTAATGTTTAAATAAATTCAATAGTTTGGTATTAAATTGAATTTGAATTTATTATATTTGCAATTTTAAAATTTAATTAAGCTTTAAAATTAAATTTCAATAGAAAAGGGGAATTTAATTTCTTTTAATCAGAAAACATTGTCATCAATTCAAAATAAGGTTAAGAGTCACTAAATGTCACATCATTTCGTTTTTAATTGTAATAATTATTTTAAGACATTTTTCGTCCATAAAGTTGTGAAATTTAAATTATATTCTGAACTCTATCAGCAAATTTACACACCACAAAAGCAAATGTAAATTTAAATTAAAATGTAAATTCAACTAACTACAAAATAGGTAAATGAAAGTCCAACATAATAGGTAACTCAGGCAAAACAGTAACATAGAGGACAAGTGGAAAAAGCTTGAAATCAGCGTATAAAATAAAACAAATGAATACACGCGGCTAAATACCTATAACATTTGTAATTTCGCGATTATATTTGAAAATTAAAGTATTATGAAAAACACTATACAAATTTAAGGAAAATTTTTATTTATTTTAATATTTAAAATTTCTCTAAAATTGTGTAAGCTATTGAGTGTTTATCAAATGTTCAGAATTTCCTAGAGGGATAGCTGTCACATCAGCTGTCAAAGTGCACACATGCATTTGACATTTATGCTCAATATAGTTTAACTAATTACTCTGTCAAGCCTAACAATTGGGAAATTATTACAAAATCATAGAAATTTATTTGAAAAAGAGGTTTTATTTATCGATAATAATTAGTTACTGTGCACCATATAGTTTTATAGCACAATGTTTAGATAAAAAATAACAAAATCTAGAGAAACTAGTAACTAGTGACCTTTTCAAGTAAATATTCATCAATTTGACTTTAGAGTTTTTGCAAAGTTTAGAATGGAAGCATGATTTAGTTAAACCGAGATTTCGAAAATTTGTTTTTTAATTCTTGCTAGATCTAGATATGTATATGTCACTTATATATATTCATGTTACCATCTGCAAAGCATCCAACTAGCTGTCTTAACTAACGATGTCTTAACCTCATTCAATAACCCAGTTCTAGATAAAAAATCCATTATTTTTCCTATATATGGCATAAGTAATTTGTATCTTGCCAACGGTACTCAAGCCAGGATTGACAGTCAGAAAGGGGTTTCAATGAGTTGGATGGGATTAGTATACTGTAAGCTGCTAACCTACAGCCAAAATCTGTTAACAATTGGCAAAGTATAATATAGTAAATAAGACGCTGTAACTTTACCATCAAATACTTGACTTACTTTGGTTTCAATGAGACCGTGATTGTAGCAAGAGTCCCTTCCATCGAACGAACAATATGTTTTCTGCTTCCCTGAAATATAAATTCAATCATTAAACTATGGTCGATATCGGCTGTTTCGTCTTCCTTGCCGAAATTCCGACTCAGATGACAGAAGAAATCGACAAATTGAGACACCATCTGTTGTACAATGAATTAGGAGGAACCTGAGGTATATCTTTTTAAAAAGATTTATTTTCTGGCGAAAAGTAAGAAGTAAGTAAAGTAAAGATTGTCAAATTCAATTCGTTGCAGAAAAAAATGTATTTCTTTTCAATGGACTTAGTATATAAATATCTACATATTTGTTAGTAATGAATCCTTAGATTGGAACTGCTGTAGAAAGCAACGGCACATAAGTGGAATCGGCATTACTGGCTTGTTATTAGATAGGACTACGCTGGAAAAATATATTAAAATTTGAATTCATTTTACAGCACACTAATGTCATTGAATTAAAAAAAAATATTTAATTTATTACCTTACCCTGACGCAAAATACATACTCGCATTGATAAAATAAGAAAAAACAAGCACCACTATATATCTCTGCTCGGTATTTTTACACGCCTAAAGCTGGGGGCTTTGCTATTTCAAGCCACTTTCGCTTGGGCTGCGAGTAAACCAGATCGCGTCGAATGCAATGCGCACAACCAGCATTTTAGTGCAGCGCAACAATTAAATGACATTTGCGCGTGCATTGGTGCGTGTGAAAATTTGACAGTTTTAGTTTTTATCAGAACGAAAATGGGGCTCAAGAGGAGCAGTAGCGCAGTGTGTGCGGTGGCGGCGGTGACGTCAATGCAATAAGCAGCGCACTAAAATTTATAAAGCATTTGCATAAAAGCATACAATGCCGTATATATGTATTTATGTGTGTATTTGCGTGTTTGTTCGACCATCATTTTGGCAGCGCAACGCTCATTGAAAGTTTTGTAATTTACAAGCGCTCTGGCGCCGCACCCATTCATAGCCAATGTGCGGTTATGCTAGCATACTTTTAGGCGTGAATGCGCCTTGTTTGCACTAATTGTTCGGCACAAGTGTTGCGGTGTTGGGCGCCCGCCTGAGCATTGCTTATGCAAATGCTCGTGGGAATGTTTGAGCGCCCACATAAAAGCGCATACGGGGCACACACACGAACACGCAACCGAATGCTGTACAAATAGTAAATTCAATGCGTGTTTAAGAATGTATGCAAACATGCATGTGTGCGGGAAGAACGTTCGTAAATGCCGTTTTTGGCTGCATTTGTTTTCCATTTCAACATCTCGTTGGCGCATATTTATCCAGCTACGAACATTTGTTTACCCGCGTTGCGATTTCCATTCCATTCATGGTGGGGTGTGGGTATGTTTCGTAGTGATTCAAATATACATACATTCTTATATCACAGATTAATGAGAAAAACTTCTGATAATTGAAATAACTTATTTTTAGACACGATTTTTTAAAGATCGTCATCAATTTATTAATTCATGATTATTATAAATTTAGTGTGAAAATTACTAAATTTTGTTCACCCTCATGAAATATTTACTTGATATAGAGTTTGCTGGCCTGCTATATAATTCACTTCCAGCTTAATTTAGTCAACTCAAATATCGAAAAATCCGTATAATCATATTTTATGTACTTTCCCGTTTCTTGCGTCGGTTCATTTCAAAAAAAGTAGAGCTAAAAATAGTAGAGCTAAAACTTGATTACGACCTCTAGTCTTTGGTGTCCATTGTCTTTCTCTCTGATTATAAAGCGAGCTTATTTATTTCTAATATTTTGTTCTTCAAGCCTTTGCACACGCTCCTTCCACTTTTCTCAGGTTTTGAAATTGGGATGTTTTGAAATTTTGTTCAGCAAGCAGTTCGAAGCGCTAGTTACTCGACTCTCTGGCACGCAATTGCGATTCGAAGAGAATGACTTGCACGACGATTTTCAGTTTCAGATTAAGATTCTCCATCACAGAGTCCTTTTAATACCCTCATCTGGGAATTATTTTCAGAAAGTTGAGATTCTTGCAATATATATAGCCTATGTTACACGGGGTAGATGTAGCTTTCTAATGGTGAAAGAATTTTTGAAATCGACACAGTAGTTTTTGAGTTTATTCATTAAAAACACACATAAAAAAATCTTTCCTCTTTATAATAGTATTGGCGTAGGAACCGCTCTAAGCGATTATAACCGAATCCACCTAAGAGCACTCATTCCTCCTTTTTGCTTTTTGGAGCCAACTAGAAACACCTAGTGACGGCTTCCTCCAGCGGCTTCCTCCAGCGGGTACTACATCGAACACTTTCAGAGCTGGAATGTCGTCGTACGTATAAATCGTACAGCTCATCGTTCCATCATCTGCGGTATTCGCCGTTGACAATGCTCAGGACCATAAATCTTGCGCAAAACCTTTCTCTCGGAATCCTCAATAGTCGTCTCATCGGATGTTGTCATCGTCCACGCTTCAGCGCCATACATCAGGACGGGAATAATAAGCGACTTGTAGAGTTTGATTTTGGTTCGTCGAGAGAGGACTTTACTTTTCAATTGCCTACTCAGTCCAAAGTAGCACCTGTTGGCAAGAGTGATTCTGCATTGGATTTCGAGGCTTACATTGCTGATGTTTTTAACGATGGTCCCCAAGTAGACGAAACTATCTATGACTTTAAAGTTATGATTGTCAACAGTAACGTAGGAGACAAGACGCGAGTGCGCTGACTGTATCAGTAACATCGGCGTACGCCAACAGCTGTACACTCTTATAAAAAATTGTAACTTCTCTGTTTAGCTCTGGCCCATGACGATTACTCTGTCTAAATAATACTATTCTAACAAAACGGAGGACCACATTGAATGTTAAAAATATTGCCAGATAAAGGCTTGGATCTACTTGACTGTTTCGATATTCTCTAGATATCGGCTGTTATTATGTTGACCGTTTAGCTGACTAACAGCTGACGCACAAGGAACTACTTGAAATTATACTATTTTCCGTAGGTTCATGATCAGTAATTGTTAATTTTATGACTAGCAATTTATATAACCATTATACAAAGATTGTTTTTTATTTCATATATTAGTTTTACTGTTACTCTTTTAATGTTTTGATTATCTCTCACAACATTTGTTATCCTTCGGGAACAGAGCTCTGAAGGCAGCCCAGTTTGCACGACTGTGATATAAAAGCCCATTTGTCAGTCCAGCATGTGAACTACTTACTTCAACTGAATAAACTCGGCAGTATATTACAGGTTGACAAAGTTACAATAAACAACTAAGGAGCCGATGTCCTTGAATTTTTTTCCAAACTAAAAAATAATATATATTTTTTTTTAATTTTAAAAGAAAAGCTCATAAACCGCTAGACGTGAATCGGGGTCTCGTCTCCTTTTATTTACTTAAAGCAATCAAATAGAATTCTCTTCAAATATTTGTCGTAGATCAAAAATCCGAACTGCTTTTTGACAAAACCTCTGCACTCCCTGTACAATTTCAATAAAATGATTCACCACTAAATAAAGAATCTGCAAACGCTTAATTGATTTCGTCTGACAGTTACAGTTAGACGCTATTCACCAGCGATAAGAGTAAAAAGCCAAACAGCCGCCAAACGACGTCACGTACACAGAAATGTACAGGAAAAAGCACTTTGTCGCATAAAAGGCTGAGCGAGTTGTGAGGTCGTCTGGGGGGGCTTTAAGCAATTATGCTCGAAAGAACGTGCAGCTAAAATCGCATAGCAACCCTTAAATACAGCGCGTATATGTGTATTTTACAGCCATTCTCGTCTATACATACATATACGCATGCATCTAGTAAGTAAGCATGTAAATCTGCTCAGCCGACATAATACTACCGAGTTTGGTGCGTCACAAAGTACACTATTCTGCTGTGATTTTGCATCCGCACACACTCATTAATGGTGGACGCGCTTTCATTCATTTGCACCCTTCAATTTCCTCTTGCAGGCAGACAGCCTTTACTTTACTTCGGTTTACTTCAGCATTGCCAAGCTTAGATTGCTCATTACTTACTACTTAACTGGTTGGTTAGTGACAGCACGTTTTATGTGTACGTATTAGTACAGTATATAAGGCCACATACCCAGTAGGTAAAAAGTTAATGCTATGAAAGGTGTCAGCGATAATCTCAGCGAAGCCCAAATAGTCTCTCATTTTCTGTCGTAACCAAACTCACGATTGATAGAATTATAAAATTCATAGCATTCGTGGGCATAAAATTACTGAGGAATGAATATCATGGAAAACCCAAGAAAAACATAAAAGGGTGAATAAAAGAGAAGGCACCACTCGCACCTCGAAATATGGCTCTCTTATATCGTTATAAAAAAGCGATTTGTTTTCTGATATCTCATTTTCGAGCAAGGATCGTCATTCCAACTCTGAGAACAAAAGAAGTCGACAAATAGTAGACGAAAACCTTCTTCCATACTACTAAGCGGTATTATTTGCACTCATTTTAAGAATATCATAAAGAATAATAGAAAGCCTAAGGATATGAAAGGTTTTGGTGTACTGATCGGCTACCTCTAAAAGTGGCGCTTAATCGTTCTCCGAGCTTGATAAATTGATTTTAATAGACGTTCTTAGATGTTATTAGTAAGTGCTTGGTCACGGATTCATATATTCTTACAGACTATAGATGAAAATCTAATTAAATTAAATGATCCCCTACTGGGAATTAATAGTAAGAGGAGGGAGGTTAGATTTAATAATTTTGACCAAGTTAAAAAGGACCGTTTGATGGTTGACAGAAGACCCACGAGGCAAGAGACACAAACTAATATTAAAGCATATATTATTTTGTATCTGTTGTCCCGATAAAAATTCGCACTAATAATTCCATGAAATGTTCTGTCTATCTCCACTTCATCTTCGAAATGTTAATAATTTCCAACAGGGTACTCGTGTGTGAATATGTACTCATAACCTCTCTATGTTTATGAATGCTGTATGCTACTTAGTGTCTGCGATAACATAAAGTAACCTATTCTCTTGCTCCACATATATCTCCCACTTGACAATTCTCCAACCCCTCACTGTTTGCCATTTCTATATTCGCGCTTAATTCCACCAATTAATTTTCATGATGATCCGAGAAATTAAAATCACTCAAATTGTGGTGAATCGTAAAACTAACTGAGTATGTTTGTTTGTTTGTTTGGCTATCTCCAACTCAGTATGCTGACAAGGTTAGGCAATATAATTATTGCTGACACCAAACTCATTGCAGCAGCTTAGATTTCCCACACGCCATTGATAGCGCGCAACCAGCCGCGCAACCAGCCTCACAACATCATCGCCAAAGCAGGGTACTCGCAATCAGGCAAAGCATTTGGAGTTCGACGCTGTCTGCTAAGTAGGTCGTAGTCGCTCTTTTATCTGCTCGAATGTTCCACTTGATGATTGGTGTCAAATCCAAACATTCTACTTATTTCCTTATTCGTTTATGTCGTTCGTGTAATTTAAGAATTCTCGTCTTCGTAGTTGATCCTTTGCTATTTATGGTATCATAAATCTGATTTAAAAGATCCGCCTATCTACTCAACTATCTAATTTTTCAGATTTCTTTAACGATATTATTATTTATTACTTACTATCTCTGGACTCGAATTATAAATATATTCTCTCTTGAGTTCTATCAAAATGTCGCATATTGTGTTATTTGAGCCATAATTATCGAATTAAAAAGTACATATATACACACTTATATTGCAATAATCATTTGAACATACAACAATATTTCTGTTTACAAGCATACAATACTAATTGCCATAAAATTCACTTTTCTCTTTGCAGTGCTGACGGCAATTACGAAGTGACAATAATGACAAAAGCAATTTTACATCACACCGGCAAAGTGGTGTGGAAGCCGCCCGCCATTTACAAATCATTTTGCGAAATCGATGTCGAATATTTTCCATTCGATGAGCAGACGTGTTTCATGAAATTCGGCTCATGGACATATGATGGTTATATGGTGAGTGTGTATAGGGAGTTAGCGGTGTTTATGATAATAGTAAATGAGTGATGTGAAATTTTGATTTTTTTGGTTTATTGTTTGCTAATTTATTGAGCTAATATGAATTGCTATGAATGATGATGCGAATGCCCATTAATTGTTTGAAGTATTTATGAAGGAAATTTATCAGGATAGATGTAGTCTCACACATCAATATCAGTCCATAATAATACTGTACGATCGTTGATTTCCATCTATGATCACTTTTGTAGAACTACAAACCTATCGATGGCACTATCGATAGTATCGAATGTTGCCTATCGAATGGTATAGTTGACAAAGCGATCTACTGTAACTACTCTGATAGCAAGCAATTATGGTTCTACAGTACTTCTAGTAGTGTAGTATTATCCGATACTATCATACGATATCATCGACACTATCGATTTTTCAGCGCAAACTATCGAACACATCGAATTTGCCAATTATTAATAGTTTTGCAGCTCTAGCATTCAAACCACTTTTTCCGATTCTACCACTTGATTTGAATTACCACTTTTGACAACCATATGACATCAGTAAATTTGGAAGGCATCATGTCGCCTTAGAATTACATACTATTTAACACGCTCTTTTTTTATCCCCCTCTTATTTCTCAGCAGCATAGAAGTCAAATTTGACAATTCTATATACACTTCTAAGTATCGGTGTTGACACGTGTTTGTACGTGTAACGAACAGTGTTGCCATAGTGGCTACATTTGTAGCCATTTGGCTACATTTAAAATATAAGGCTACAAAGCTACACTGCTTATTAAATGGCTACTATTTCTTAAAATTTTCAAATTGACTTAATTTTTTTTTCTTCTTTGTTAAATTATCGCATCATACTACTCAATGCCACAAGAAAATATGACAATTACATTGTGATCATACCTTAATTGCATTGTATATATATGCATGGTAGGTGTAAATGTCACAAATGTAAAAGTAGGGTTGGCAAACCATCGATGGTGATAGTTTTAGTGACGAGCAACCATCGATAGTATCGATAGTGCCGTCGATGGTTTGCCAACCCTGTGACAAAGTATTTACATGCAAATGGTGGCTTGATGAAGTTTGCTTTGAGTGTTTGTTGGCTGCTGATACATTGATGATGGATAGGTAAGCTAATTTTAATGTTAATAATTATAAGAAGGAATAATTAAAAATGTTATATTTCAGATTTATAGTAAAAAAGTCACGGATTGATAAACAAAAGGAAAATGAAGAAAACTTTACTGAAGAAGACATTACTGAAGAAGAAGACCAAGGAAATAACAATGAGCCGTATGTGTTTAGAATTTTGCCATTTCCAGAATTTTATTAAAAATGTTTTGTTTATTTAGTAAAAAGAGCAAAAGAACGAGAAAGTTCAGAACTGAGTGGCTGAAAAAGTTCCCGTGGCTGGAAAACAAAAATGGTCTCGCTTTTTGCAAAGCGTGCAACAAGAACTCTTTAAATATATTGTCACATCTTAACAGACACGCCAGTTGTTCTTCTCATGTACAAAATATGGAAACCAAAAAGAGTCAATTATCGATGGAGACATTTTTGGATACCGAAAAAGAGCAGATGAGCAAAAAGGTTCAATATGCAGAATTTACACTCGTCATGTTTCTTATAACGCACAACTTGCCGTTTTTATTAATGGATGTTTTACCTGCTCTGTTAGCTGAATGTTGCCCGGACTCTGAAGTGGCCAAACGTTTGCAAATTGCCAGAACTAAAGCAACAAACATAACCAAGGAAATTGCTAGCAAAACAACATCCGAGCTTGTTTCAACGTTAAAGAACTGTAAGTTTTCAATAATCATTGACGAAACCACGGATATCTCAATTAAAAAATGTCTGGTAATGGTCGTGAGATACGTTGTGAACTTTATTGCAAAGGATCGATTTTTAGCACTTATTGAGCTACCAAAGTGTGATTCAGCTTCAGTATTTGGAGCAGTAAAAAAGTTTTTGTTAGACAACAATATTCCGCTAAAAAATATTATAGGTATGGCAACAGATGGTGCAAGTGTCATGGCCGGCCATTTATCTGGCGTAAAAGCGTTACTGGAGTCAGAAACAAATATTTTTTATTTGAAATGTACTTGCCATTCTTTGCATTTGTGTGTGAGTTATGCCACTAAAAAAATACCCGAAGATGTCAATTGGTTATGTCGAAATATATATAGCTTCTTTTCGCATAGCCCTAAACGAGTTCATGACTTTAAGGAATTTCAGGAGTATTGCTCCGTGAAACCACATAAAATATTAGGTGTTTGTCAAACACGATGGCTGTCTTTAGAGGGAGTTGTTTCCCGAATAAATGAGCAATGGGACGCCTTAAAATTCTTTTTTATTTATGCAAAATTAGAAGTCAATGCAATTCGATCAAACCAATTGGCTGAAAAAATGGAAGATAATAAAACAAAATCCTATTTCCTATTTCTTTCGTATGCGTTGCCTTTGATTAACAATTTGAACAAAGAGTTTCAGTCAGAAAAAAGTCGTCTTCCATATCTCTATTCGAGTATGAAATCATATTTCTTGTTAATTTTAAATAATTTTATTGCAAAGAACAAAGAACTTCACGTCAATATTAACTATAAAAGCACTTGTAATCATATTGAACTACCAAAAATATTTATTGGTACAAAAGCAGAAGTTCTATTAAAAAAAAAGGCAACAGCTGATGAAATAAATGAAGTGAAAGGTAACATTCTGGCATTTTACATAGAGCTTTTAGATCAAATCAAATTAAGATTTGATTTCTCCAGGAAGGATTTAGAACTTTTAAAATTAATAACACCTGAGGAGGTGATGTCAGCAAATGACAATAATATTTTAGATTTAGTTTTGGAATATGCAGACTTATTTGAATGTGAATGTGATAAAATCATTACCCAATGGACTTTATTTAAATTAAGTAATCACAATTTAAATAGTAATTTGGATATTGACTTATTTTGGGAGAAAGTCGCTTCCATGAAAGATGGACTGGGCGACTTAAAATTTCCAGATCTAAGTGGCTTTGTATTTAATTTATTGTCATTGCCTCACAGTTCTGCAGTGGCAGAGAGAAAATTCTCTTCTCTTAAATTAATTAAAACCAGCACTAGAAATAAGTTGGAAGTAAGTACTTTACATGCGATAATGACCTGTAAAGAACTAACGAATAGAAATATTGTTTGGTCAGCAAAAAAAGATTTTCCATGAAAGATGGAGTGGGCGACGTAAAATTTGCAGATCTCAGTGGCTTTGTATTTAATTTATTGTCATTCTCTTCTCTTAAATTAATTAAAACCAGCATTAGAAAGAAGTTGGAAATAAGTACTTTACATGCGATAATGACCTGTAAATAACTAACGAATAGAAATATTGTTTGGTCAGCAAAAAAAGATTTTCATTATTTTTACAACTTTGTCAATTAAACACAAGAATTGTTTTTTTTTTATTATTTTTATAATAACAACGATATATATATATATTTATAATATTTATCACCAAATGTGTTCCTTTAAGTTTAATATAATAATTTTTAAATACATAAAAAACAATGTTAACACAAAGTGGTTATTTTTTTGAGTTAAATAAAATTATATGAATAAAGAAATTCTATGAACTAACTGTCTTTTACAATTTTTAGGTGTAAAAAATGTATGGCTACATTAAGTTTCGGTTTGCTACACTTTTGGATACATAAAATATTTTGTCAGTGGCAACACTGGTAACGAACACAGCTGCATTATATGAACAGTTACAATGACATTTTGAAAAATATTCAACTGTCAAAAAGTGAGCAAGCAACACATTCATATGAAACTGTCGCCCACACTCAAACGACCAAAGTCAATAAGACAAATGTCAATGATGTCGGACAGGGTGAATTTAAAGAGGGGCGTAAAATGACAAAGTGAAATGAAATGAGATGAAATGAAGTGAAAAAGTCATATGCCATGCAGGCGGTGACGACGGTGTGTGCTGACAAATGACAACAAAGAAAGAAAGCGAGAGAAAAGAAACAAACGCAAAATATTAAAGCAGAAGCAGAAAAGCTGAGTAATGAAGTAAGTGATTTGAAATGATGAAAGTTTTTGTGAAAGGTCCTTGGTTTGGGTGTGAGGTGTTGTGAAACATGAGTGGCAGACCGCAACTGTTGCGTAGCTGAAAATGATATTTACAATTGCCTGGCCAGTAAAAAAATGGAGAGTGGTCAGAGCACAAAAGAAATTATGCTACAATAAAAAATGGATGGCAAAAGTAAAGTGTGGCAGCGCAAGTCTACAAAAAATATCCTGTAAGAAAAAAATATATTTTTTTAGTTTTATTAACTGTTGTAACAGTGCTTTATTAACTTACTTCATTTGTCTTGTAATTGTTTCTTTTTGATAGATATAGTATGTGTTTATTATACTAGCAGTTGATTGAGAAATTTCATTGTTGTTTTTCAAGCCAGCATCGTGAGTTGCTTTATAAAAGGAAAGCGTCATCAGATAAAACGGTATCTGGTACTGCTGCCAATATAACTGGTATAATAGTTTGTAAACTTCCGAGTGACTTTTTATATCGAAACAAAATGAAGTGAACATATGATTTTGAAAATGCTGTAGTCCGTTAACGGAAATCGTATATACTGTTGTTCCAATAAATCCCAAATCGATGATGGTTTGTTTTAAAAAAACACCTGAACTGAGCATGACATTTCCCTTCAAGTACTCTTCACTGAAAACCCCTACCTTTTGAGTATTCTATTAGAAGTTCGTTAGAATTCATTAGCTCAGTAAGCGAAGTGTCATATAGGGCTAAGTTAAAGTGAGTGAGTGACAGTAATAATGATGCTTAAACCTATAATTAGAAATGTTCTCGTTTCAAGACAAATATTACCTGAGCTGACAAATGTTTGGCCTTTGGGGAGATCATGAAATTCGTCCACAGCAGAGCATATAGAGCTGTTATCGAAGATTACCACGACCATACTAAACTTGTGAATCTGTCGGATAATATTCAGTTGTAGAAAACCACCAACAACTGAATACATTCATATTTATAAACACAAAATACATATCATATATATAAGCGTATGTATTTCAACATGTAATATGTCAACAAATAAATGGACTATTACGCTTTCACCCGAAATGTTCAATCAAATAAATGTTACTATGAGCTCAGCGTAATCAATTTACTATTAAACTTGATTGGTAAGGCAATACAATCGACTCTAACAAATAACTGAACCAATTACCAATAACACACCAACACACACACTGTTGTTATATGTATATATATCCTTAAATGTGTGTATATATATTTGTTATACGCCCGGAATAAAGTGAAATAAAAAGACGCTTTAAAATTGTCATCAAAATAAGTTGAGAAAAATACATGTTACAACAACACCAACGACAAATAGTCATCAATAAAAACAAAGAACAACAAAACTATTGACTGATGAGCGAAATTCACTTTCGTCGATTTTAAGCGAGAAGCAATAAATTCGCTGTGAACTCGAAAAGCAAAAAAAAATAAAAACAAGATGAACTAGTGCTTTGACAAATTTTTATTTGTACAATTAAGATAGTGGTATGTATATATGTATGTATGTTTGTAATAATTTTGTGCGTACCGAATGCTGTGTCGCGTGACACATCTCTTCATTTGAGTTATAGTATTTTACGTGCGTTTGACAGCATTGAACATAAATTTCATTGCGTTAACGTTATTATATATATTTTAAAAATAAATTGCAGAGCAATATAGCTTAAAGGCCTCCTCAAAGAAATATGCTCTCTTAGCAAATTATTCACAAGTGTCAATTGCCTGTATTAGAACGGAGGTACACAAGTGTCAAACTAGTTAAATGTACACTTAACAAGTAAGGAAATGCTAAGTTTGTTTGGAACCGAATATTTTATACTCTCACCTGAAAAGTTATAGTCCAATCTCGACTAGTTTTCCACATGTGATGTCACAGTTCAAATACAATATTTGTGTAAAGTTTTATTCCACAATACATTATAAAGTGAAGTGAAACAGTTGGAATTCAAAAGTGAGTTATATAGAAAGTAGTCGTGGTTTTGAACCGATTTCGCCCATTTTCCATCCGTGTCATCAAGTTTTCAAGAAAGTATTATAGCCGAATTTCAATGAAATCGGACGAGTAGTTTCTGAGATATAGTTTTTGACCCATAAGTGGGCGATGCCACGACCATTTTCAATTTTGTAAAAAAAATCTGAGTGCAACTTCTTTCTGGTATTTCTTCTGTAAAATTTAGTGTTTCTGCCGTTTTCAACGCAACCTTTGTATGGGAGGTGCCATAGTTTTTATCAAATTTTACCTATTTTCATGGTGTGTGGGGGAGCGTAAGGGAAAATACTTGTATAGTCTCTTAGCAACTTTGTTGCGAGAGTATAAAAATTATATTATCAATCAAATATTCGTATATCATGTTCAAAGTCAAGAAATAAAAGTTCATAAAATCGGTAAAGATATATTTCCTTAAAAAAAAAAACTATTAGTTCGTTAATAGTTTTGTTATTAGTCCAAATCTGAAAAGTTCGGACTAGTATTTCAAGATTGTCACAGATTTCAAAGATTTTCTGTAGCAAATTGCGGTTTCATTTTCTTTGATAAAAATGGTCGAGGAAAAAGATTCATCAAGAGATTAAGCGTAAAGTCCAAAATTAATCTGTAAATAAGAATAATAGATAACAAAAATGGTGTTCCTTTCCTCTTATTCAGACAGCAATTGTATAAAAGTAAGCAACTGGTTTTTTTATACTCTCGTAACAAAGTTGCTACGAGAGTATTATAGTTTTGTAACACCTAAAACTAGACGAGTTAGATATAGAGTCATACATATATACCAAAGTGATCAGGGTGACGAGTAGATTTGAAATCCGGATGTCTGTCCGTCTGTGCTAGCTGTAACTTGAGTAAAAATTGAGATATCCTAATGAAACTTGGAACACATGTTCCTTAGGGCAGTGAGAAAATGGGCGAAATGGGACCATTGCCACGCCCACAAAATGGCGAAAGCCAAAAACACATAAAGTGTCATAACTAAGTCATAAATAAAGTTATAAAAGTAAAATTTGGAATAAGGGATCGCACTAGGAAGGGGCATATTTGGGTGTAGTTGTTTTGGAGAAGTGGACGTGGTCCCGCCCACAAATCGGTTATTTATATATAACTCGCAAACCAATAAAGCTATATAAACCAAACTTTCTGCAGTTGGTTCTCTTACGTACCCCACCACACATCATTAAAATAGTTGAAATCGGATAATAACCACGCCTACGTCCCATACAAATGTTAGGTTGAAAATTACTAAAAGTTGGTTAACTCGCTAACGAAAAACGACAGAAACACAAAATTTCACAAAAAGAATAGTTGAAGGAAGCTGCACACAGACTTTTTTACAGAATGATAAATGGGCGTGGCATCGCTCACTTATGGGTCCAAAACCAAACTCAGGAACTACTCGACATATTTCAATGAAATTCTGTATATAATATTTTCTTTACACCCTGATAACACGGATGGAAAATGGGTGAAATCGGTTCACAACTACGACTACTTTCCTTATAACTCAAATTTGTATTCCATCTGATTCCAATGAAAGGAACCAATGAAGATGGTGGAATAAAACTTTACACAAATAGTACATATCTCTGACTTCACTTGTGAAAAAATTGTCGAAAACGGACTATAACTTTTCAAGGCCCCAGATATTGGACATGTTGAACTCAGCGCCTAAGAGTAAATTTTAACCGAAAATTTGGGTAAATCTCTCAGATAATTTATGTAATGTAATTCAGAGGAAATTGTTTTCTTCTAATAGTGTTCTGTATACTGCAATATATAGCCCACCTAGGCATAATATTAAATATGATTTATATACAGAGCTTATTTTAAAGCACCATGGAAAATTCATTATGGGTGGTGGCGCAAAACACTCGCAATGGGGTTCAAGAATTACGACATCAAAGGGTAGAGAGCTATTTAAAGCCGCTATGGCCACTGGATGTGACTTCGTGTCTACTGGTAAACCGACCTACTGGCCTAGCTATACAAGAAAATTACCTGACTTGATCGACTTTTTTGTCATTCGTCAAATATCGAACGACTTCATTACCGTAGACACTGACTTAGACTTAAATTCGGACCACTCACCAGTGTATTCATTCATTCTAAATGACCATCTAAAAGAAATTGAGCTACCACCATATCTCTCTAACAAACATACAGATTGGGAGTATTTTAAAGATATACTTGACAAACATATTGATTCTACAGAAAATATAACAACACCTGATATCCTGGAATACGAAGTCTATGAATTTACGAAAGTTATTCAAGAATCGGCATGGAAGATTACTCCTGTTCTAAAGCAAAAAACTTTTATACTAAATACGTAAAAAAAATGCGTTAAAAAATGCGTAAAAAATGGCAAACCAAGCTTCTCAGTATCAAAATTAAACAAATTAAAAATCAAAACATATCGAACTATATTAAGAAATTAACGCCAAACTAAAATACAGACTATTCTCTTTGGAAAGCTGTAAAAAATGCCAGGAAACCGATATTGGCTAATACTCCTCTCAGAAAGCCCAACGGTTCCTGGGCTAAAAGCGACGAAGAAAAAGCGGAAGTTTTTTCAGAGAGACTAACTAAAACGTTTAGTCCATTTTCGTTCCATGATAGCTTACCGCAGCTAGAAGCAACACAATATGTAAGCAAAATTCAACCAACTACAAAAAAAGAAGTGGAAAATATCATCAAAATTAGATTAAAGCCTAAAAAGGTACCCGGCTTCGACTTAATTACAAGTGATGTATTGAAAATTTAACACCCAGAGCATTAACAAGGCTTACATCGATAATAAACGCCACGATCGTGTTTCTCTTGTTTCTAGATAGAGCCATTCAGGGACTCCGTATTCAACCTAAGAAATTGTTATCTTAAACCAAATGAAAATTACTGCTGCGAGGAAAAAAATATATTTGATTTTTCAACACAGCGCCTATCTCAAAAGTAAATAGGACCATTTTTTTAGAATAATTATATTTTTTTTTTAATAAAATCCCTTAACAAAAAAGTCTTTAACGCCAGTCATGTATAAACAATTTTCGATTGATAATTCTTTGGAAATTCCCCTCACATTCATTCAACAGCTTTCATAACGTTGTGTGCAGCACTTTCATTCACACCTTTTTCTTTAATATGCGCGCACTCAGCTTTGGCCAGCAGAGGCATGACAAATGCTAACAGTCAAAAGATTATCGCCATATCATATTTTTACAACACAGCAGGCGCGCGAACTTGCCAACGACATACACATATACATATATACATATAGCACTATATACAAGTGTGTGGCTGCGTGTGTGTTGCATGCAACGTTGCATGACAATGCAATATTCGCCGCTACGAAGGATATCAACAAAATTGACGCGCATGAGTTGTGAGCATAAAAAATTCCTGCTGTCAGTCAGCAGTCAAGCCACACTTGCGGATATTTCTGAGAAATTACCAACACTCAAGTTGTTGCGGCAAAATAAAAGGAATAAACCTGGCGGTGTTGAAAGTGTGGTAAGTAGGTGGGAAGTGTGAAATTTACGAGTGAAGCATCTTAAAACAGTATGCAACAGATGGATGTAAAAATAGCACGAAAAAGCAAACAAAAAAACATGTCTATGAAACTAATATATGATGGCCAACATAATATGAAAATCTGAATGCATCAAAATGATGGAATACTGTCAAAAATTATATGCGCTGAAATGAACCTGAGCTTCTACATAGTGTTAAAGATTATATATGACTCTAGTGGGAATCTGGTTGCAGAACTTTTATATTTTTTGTAATAAAATACTCTGTTGCTCAGTGTTATTACTGGAGTGATATAGTCTTGCCATATTTCGTATATCTTCTACTCCAAACTGTGATTAAGATTGGTGTTTCAATGAAAACCTTCAAGGTAGAAGCTTCTATACAAAATCTACACTCATATTGGATTTTTAAATCAGGCTATTTCTTATCAAATGGGTAAAAAAGTATGGGTTTTAATGATCGTCAGCTTATGTTTGCTTCCGATTCAGTTGGCTCTTCCTTGCCTTGATTAAAACACGTGTTTCGACTTTTGTCTATACTAATACTTTTATTCGGAAAGTGGCGTGTTCTGGATGAATATGTGTAAAGGAATAAAAGTGGTGTGATCTCTGCAAGAATGCGCGGAAGAATGAGAATGAAAGAATAATGATAGTTCTGCTAACTGCGGTGCAGATAAATTAATGAGTGCTGCCAAACCATCGGATTGATAGTGCTGGTCTTGGGTGTTAGGTGTGTTCGCGTACTATATTGCCACACATATATACCAGAAGTTTGGCCTGGATTCGCTCATAATTTATTTTTTTCAAAAAAATTAAATTCCCCAGCATTTATAATCTATAATTTGGAATAAAAAATGATTAAATCATTTTAAGGTTAAGGTGCATATCATATATCTTCATTACACTTACTTGGTTCAAATATTGGACCATAAAGAAACATATATCTTATGATCTGGTCCTAAATTAAATAACTAGTAGGCAATGTCATTATTCGTCGATTTGCGAACGGTCTTATCTACAGATTATATCTATCTCCTATACTGCCTTGAGTACCATTAAACTTCGGCATCAATAACACTACGAGAGTGCAGCTCATTAAATTAGATTATCCTCCATAGTGATCCATAGTCTGAACGCTCATGATGAAGACAAAAATTTAATTTTAATTTGTTAATCGTATTGAAATTCTATAGATCACTAATTTTCTTCTCGATGTCTCCTCCACATACAAGGTTTGTGAGTTAAACAAACCTCTATCGAACTGACCGTTCTATAAAAGTCTTTCATTAGTCTTTCATAGTAAGAACATTTGATCTTCCATATAACAATATTGATTTGGAGTACGACGATTGATTGGAAACTCCGCAATCATTAAACAAATCTGCAATTTAATTATTTAAAAAAGAATTACAATTTTCTTATTATAACACTGGTAGCCATTCTCACAAATTTAGACCTTTAATGAAACATATTAATAGATCGGATGTCTATAAAGTGAAACTTCCATAACTCGAATTTCTCCATAACTAGAACTCTTGAGTTGGCGATAGAAGTCAAATTTCAAAAAAATTCTTTGAAATAAATCGAACCAGGGCATAATATATAATTTAAAATTTTAGTACCGAGGCAAAATTTTAAAAGAGTCCCTATATTCGTATTCATAGACGTCAAGAGCCAAACAATAGCAAAGTGCAACGAACACAATTACAGAATACATGCTTTAAATTATTTAAATAAAACTTTATGTGAAGTAAATAACTAAAACTATGTATAATTCGATATTTTACAGTTTTTTGAAAAATTGTATTTATGAAAATTCTATAACTCGAAGTTATAGGTGATTCGAGTTACAGAAGTTCCACTGTATCTTGAAAACTATGTATATTGTCGAACTATAACTCTGAGAACAGCTAGCAACTGGAAGCAAATAACATTCATTGGTTTATTTTAGAGGGATCTCATATTCACACTAAAAAAAATTAAATTCTCTACAATAGTTATTATAATATTTCTATGATTAAAAACATATTACCATTTATTTTACAGGTGGATCTGCGACATTTGAAACAAACAGCCGATTCAGATAACATCGAAGTGGGTATCGATCTGCAGGACTACTACATCTCCGTGGAGTGGGATATAATGCGTGTGCCGGCGGTGCGTAATGAGAAATTCTATAGTTGTTGTGAAGAGCCATATTTGGATATCGTTTTCAATTTGACGTTGCGTCGCAAAACACTCTTCTACACTGTCAATCTAATCATACCATGTGTGGGTATCTCATTCCTATCGGTGTTGGTCTTCTATTTACCGAGCGATTCCGGCGAGAAGATCTCACTTTGTATTAGCATTTTGCTATCATTGACTGTGTTTTTTCTCCTGCTTGCCGAAATTATACCGCCAACATCACTGACGGTGCCGTTATTGGGCAAATATTTGCTCTTCACTATGATGTTGGTGACGTTGTCGGTTGTGGTCACCATTGCGGTGCTTAATGTTAACTTTAGGTGAGTATTATCCACAAATAGTGAACTCTTCGAAAATAAACCGCTGATTGATAATAAAATGTGTTCTTATTTGCTTGCTCTTTATAGATCGCCTGTGACGCATAAAATGGCGCCATGGGTACAGCGTTTATTTATACAAATTTTACCCAAACTCCTTTGCATAGAACGACCGAAAAAAGACGAAGCTAATGAAGACGATCAACCGCCCGAAGTGCTAACCGATGTGTTCCATTTGCCACCGGATGTGGATAAATTCGTGAATTACGATTCGAAGCGATTTAGTGGTGATTATGGTATACCAGGTAAGTCATTAAGAATAATAGAAGTAATGATAAAGATTGAATTGCATGCATGTAATTGGCGTAGCCACCGCTTATGCGCTTATAGCTGAATCAATATCAGGTTAAAGGTTTCAAAATTCATCCGATCATACGAGTCACACTCTCTAGAACCTCTTTTGGTACCGATCGTCTCGGATAGGGCCTTTTTAATTCCAACTGCGCTTCTGGTATAATCCAACGTCAGTTTACCGCCGCCGTATTTGTAACGCTTGACTAGCTCGGGCCTCACCACGTTGTTGTTTTTCCAGCAGGTGATTGCTATTCGAATTTCTTCATAGTCGGGACATCGTTCCATCATCATCGATTAGGGGAAATCCAATTGTTTCGGCTGCAGCGGTACGCAGTGAGTTTGAGATGCGGTTCCACAGCTCTCTTATAGCGAGATGCTGATGAGTGCTCTCAAAGAGCACGAGTGCAAGTCAATTAGAAAACTAATTGGCTGTCTGTTGCGATTGCAGCTTTTCGACGTCGAATCTCCTTTGTGTTTTTGACGGACATTCTTTACTGCACAGAGGCGGGTGCGTATCTTCGCTGCCATCTCTGGCATGGCAATCATTTTGCTGATTATACTAGTTTATTAAAGTTATACTCGTTGTTTGTTCGATTCGGTACTTCTAGAAGTTTAACAAATCTTAAATAACTCGAAATATATCAATACACTTATGCTACATAAATATATATCGTTGTAGCTTCCGAAAGCAAATGCGACTCCGATGTAATTGAAACTTCATATTGCTATCTTTTTAAACACTTTTTCGACTTCACTGGTCAATGCCGTCACACACACTGCCACAAACTATGTACCGAGCGCACTTGGATCACTGCACTGCAAAAAGCAACTCACTTTTCGATAACTTTATACGACTCCTTTGGCTTCTTTGCGGCCCCAACTATTTCCTCACTCTCAATCTCAATCCTCACTGTCTGATGTCTTTGTAAGGCTTTTGTTACGACTCCAATTCCTCACTTATTACGATATACTACTTTATGTTTAATATCCCCTTTGCTGTAAGTTTGCTTCATAAATTTGCTCGACAATCATTTTTCATATTGCAATGCACTTAGGCCACTTTTCTTACGACGCGCACACACGACAATCATGCCGAGTAACTGCGGCAGCGCTACTCAACCGCATGCTCAGCACTGCCACAAGGCGCTGTTAATGGCGCTAGGCGCTAGTCTTCAGACGGCTTTATATCGTGTAAATCTTGAGAAAGCATTTAACAAACGGCATTTCTGTGCTGTTGCTCATTCGGCTGTTACTCGACACTGGGGTCTCTAGCAAATATATATATATTTCAGTGTGTGTGTGCTTTGTCATAGTTTCAGTTGCATTTTTCGTTGCGATTGTCGGCTCGCAGCAAAACTTCAACAACTATTGTCGCTGCCCCTCCTTCAGCATCCACCACCACCACTTCGTACTTTGCCACCATTGTGACTGCCACAAACTTTTGTCACATTTCATTGCTGACAGCCGCGTGTTGGGCCCAACCTCCTCAATGTAGTAAGCAGTAACAACGGCGCATCGGCTATATAAGATTTCCAGCTCTAATTCTTCTTTTCACATTTTAGTACTTCACTTCAGCTGTCGCTCTCTCCCCTCCATCTCTGACTCTCTTATTTCAACTCATTTCATTTGAGTTATTTTTGTTGCCGCATATTTTATTACTTTATTTCTTTACAGATTTTAATCTGGCGTAAATTTATGAAAGTTTCCCACGTTCAGCGCCTGCTCAACTCACTGCAGTTAAGTTGCATTCACCATTTACTGCCACCCACTCTCTCTCTCTCCTTGTAACTCTTTCAACTGCATAGGAATTTAAATTAAGTGCGAATTTACATGCAGCTTTCGCTTAGCGCAATGGCTTTGTTGTCTTTGTTATTGTTATTTTCATGAAACTATTTAACTTTTTATAATTTATTTGCATTTTGTAGCACAAGTTTCTGTTGCCAAATGTTTTCGGTTACATAGTTTACAGCGATTTTTATCTATTAATGCGCGTTGTCAAATTAATTGTGTGTCATTAAAAGTTTTCCTCTGGCGAAAATATGCGGATTTTTTATGCCGGAAATTTCACGAAACTATGCGTTATTTTTGTGATTTTCCACTACAGTTGGAATGCAAATTAAGAATGATTACTTTGTGTGTAATGAATAAAGTTAAAGGAGATCTCATTAATGAAAGAAATGAGAGTTTCGGGATTTGTTTCGCTATTTTTCATAACATAACATACAATGAAATGTAATAAATCGTACAAAATAAAAAATAAATATGCTTTAATTCTTCAATTTAAAATGTTTACACACAGTAAAAAAAAATAAATTTCAGCGGCTTAACGCTTAATTGAAAACTAATTAACCATAGTGAAACGCAAGTAACAAAATTTCAACTAGTTTAAAACCCTTTATTGCACGGAATTTACTATTCAAAGCATAAATATATAATCTAATAATTAATACATAATCTAATAGACTTTTCACACAGGAGATAATTGATCAATTAACCTGCCTCTGCTTAATTAAAATGCTGATTAAGATCGATTTACTATACAAAATAAAAATCGAAAAAGTAGCAGGCAGTGTGAATGGCAAAAACTCTCAATCAAAATTTTAATTGAACAATTAATTTAGCTTTGTGAAAAGGTATTATATAATTCACAATTGAATTTGTGCCAAATCGTTTAAACAACCATTCAGATAATGCTTTAATTTAATTAATTAAGAAAAAATGTTTGCGAAATTGATTGCGTAGTTAATTGATTTCTAATTAAGCGAACGCGTAACTGTCTGCTCAACCTTACTAAAGTAGTATTCAATACTTTTTAAACTAAGCTCAAGTTGTCAATAATGTTTTTGTATACATTTTTGTATGCAAAATTTATGTTGTTTATGCAATAATGTAAGTAACAAAAGTAATAAATAGTTCTTAATTAAGTCTATTAGCAATGTATGGTTCACAACTTATTCACAATTAATTAATTCAGTAGCTGTTTGAAACTCCTCAACGGCAAACAAATCTCAAGCACTGAATCAAAGATAATGGGAGAATCCACGGCGTATCAAAGTAATATTTGTTGTCCTGAAGTTAAACGATTGTTTTTCCATTTCATCTTTTTTTTTACATTTCCAATATTTATTTAAGAATACCTCAATTCAATAGTCGTTTATGTACTGATTATTTTTGGCTTCTATAAAAGCTTTGTCAACATCGGTATTTTCGACCCTCCTTTTTCATTTATAAATCAGCGAAACCCATTTCAGTTAGGATTAAAATAGTGTATATTAGTGAGATATAAATAATTTAAGTTTCTTGGTCTGAGAGACACCTTCTTATATTGAACATTTTCGAAAGAAAGCTCCAAGGATTCTTACACAAGTTTTTTAAGCATCTATGTAGTAGTAACAGCAGAAAAACCCAGAAGATAAATATGTCGGTTTTATTTTAATTTTAAATCGGTTCCCGATCGATCCCCCATTGAGAGTTTACTAATTCCGTGAAATCCAATGTAAAACTTCGTACCAACTATCATGTGATTGATTCCATGAAGCAAATAACATCATTTATATAATTTATGTAATTTCCAACTACTCAAATTGCTGCAAAGCAAATATGTGCATAACTTTGCATGCAACATAGCAATGAAATTTCAGTTTTAAATTTGATTTGACAGAACATTTCCAACTCTGCGTCTGGAATTTGCACGCACTCACACCCCTGCCAACTGCACGTGAAGCATTCTTTCACTTGCAGTGAAAATAAATCATAGCAAATCGCATGCAGCGTTTCAATTTTACATTTCCAGCCACATAACAACGCACTATGTGTATTTTTCCAATTTCAGCTGCTTTATTTCGCTCTGCGCAATTTTAGTTGCCATTACGCGCTGTGCTTTGCTTTAGCCTTTAATAGCACTAAGATTGCTATATTCCTTTTTGCACGCTGTTGTTGCCTCAAATCGTCGTTTTTTTCGCCGTTAGAAAATTGTGGAATTTTCAATTCACTTGGTTTGCACGCCAACTCGTTTGCTCAAACCCACCGTAAAGCAGCTCAGCATGCAGCACATGCTACCAAGTAATTCGAAGGGCTAGTGCAATGCCTTTCTTCAATTTCGTTTTTGTTTTTCAAAGGCTCCCACATCACGAACGCGTTTTCTAGCATTGCATATGCTCATTCTGGCACTTCTTCGTGCTTCGTGTTCACGTTACTTCGCCTTCGGTGCGCACCAGCGTGTTTACTTGGAAAGTGTTTTGATTCTACTTTAATACCTCGACATAGCACTAGCGCAATCATGTTGCACAGCAATCTTAATACCGCAATATGCCAACATACCAACATATCAACTTCGGAATACTCGTGGGTCTTCCTAATTGGTTGCGTACAGCGAAGACGCATTTTGCGAAAGAGTGCGCGAAAGAGTTGTTCGCTTTAAACTTTGAAAAAAACACATGAAGTTAACATAGAAACATAGAGTCTATCACTGAGGAAATTTGAAAGAAATTTTTCTGGTAACGTACATTACTACAATCAATAATGTCTTCCTTCCAATGTAAACTCGAAAACTTCACAAGTGTACATGTGAAAGCTCGGTAGCTCCGTAAAAGAAATCATTCTTGTATTGTGACTCTGAGACTTACCAAATTTTTAAGTGCGCCAAACAACGGGGTCTTCAGTATTTACTCATAATTTTTTGAATTTCTCTTTTTTTACGAGGAACACAGTCATCCATCCGTCTTTTTTATTTGAAATACAAATTTTAGAAATTTCTTTTAATTTAACACTCTCTTTTCATATCTTTGCAGCACTTCCTGCCTCACATCGTTTCGATTTGGCTGCCGCGGGCGGCATAGCGCCCTGTTTCGGAGATCCGCCCCTACCCTCAGCACTGCCACTACCCGGCGCCGATGATGACCTCTTCAGTCCATCGGGCAATGGGGATATCAGTCCCGGCTGTTGTCATGCCGATCTGAGTCCGACTTTCGACAAGCCGTACATGCGTGAAATGGAGAAGACAATCGAGGGCTCACGATTCATAGCGCAACATGTAAAAAACAAGGATAAATTTGAGAGCGTAAGTGTCAACATGTTTTTATTTGCATTCATACACCATTGTCATTTGTCATCTATATCGGAATTTAAATAACTTCGTCACATATTGTCCCATATGATCGTACACTGGCTCGCAAAATGCACTCCTTTCGTGTCACATTCACATTAGGAAACTTAGAGATCAATTCTCATGCATTCATCGTATATGCATATAAATCGAAAATAATAATGTTTAAATAATATATTATTTTACAGACACAAATTTACAGCCAACATGTGAATCGATCGAATAATAGTGAGAATTGTAAGAATAAATGTTTAAAAAGACCCTTTGCTAAACAATATATTCGTATTCAAAATAACTCGATAGAGCTTTCACTCTAACCTTATTACTTGTACAACTTTTGAGGTATTCTGTTGGTGTCTGAGAATACACTCTATTCACACAGTTTATTTTTTATTTTATTTTATTTTATTTTATTTTATTTTATTTTATTTTATTTTATTTTATTTTATTTTATTTTATTTTATTTTATTTTATTTTATTTTATTTTATTTTATTTTATTTTATTTTATTTTATTTTATTTTATTTTATTTTATTTTATTTTATTTTATTTTATTTTATTTTATTTTATTTTATTTTATTTTATTATATTTTATTTTATTTTATTTTATTTTATTTTATTTTATTTTATTTTATATTATTTTATTTTATTTTATATGATACTATATATGATGATTTTCGTTATTCTATTGGACTTTCTGCCGAAGATGTGGTTCAAATTGAGTGTTGATTAATAAAATGACATGAATAAATTACGAGAGTATAAAATATTCGGTTGTCCCCGAACTTAGTCTTTCCTTGTTTATTTAATCGTTTAAAGCTGTCACGCCCAACAATTTTAATCGGTAGAAATTGATTACAATCATATTACCTTTGAAATACATATCCACCAACATCTTTACTGACATCTGTATGCATATCATACAAATTTATGTGTGTGTCTCCCTCTAATCAACGCTAAACTCACAAATTGCATTCGAGTGCAAATTAAAGTGGCTTTTTATGAGATAGTCGCACATGGATACCATAGTAACTGTACTTACATATACATATGTACAGTGCATAGTCATATATTTATGTATGTACTTGCCTCTGAGTCCAACTGTGCAAATATGTTACTCATACGCCTCGCCGCGCAGCAGCGTATTCGCTCGTCTGCCTTATGTGTTTGCACGTCAACAGCATTCCAAGCATTGACAGCTGACTCACTGGCAATGCCAGCAGCTGCCGTTAAATTTTCAAAGGACTCAAAAAAGGAAAACTTAAACTATCACCATTACGGCTGTCTAGTCGCTGTTGCGGCTGCTGCATAACTGCCAACTGCTGCATGCATCACCATCATCGTCATCATCATTGGCATTATTGATGATTGCGGCAAAGCTTTCTCAAATCGAATTTCTGCCGCCACCGCTTTTGAATTGATAAACGCCTTCACCCACCGCGACGCCCCCCCACTTTGATTGTCACACCGCTCACCACGCCTTTCGTTCTCGCCGTGCTGTCTATCTGCGTGTTTTGCTTTGCCTCTTTTGGCATGTCATCGCTGCAGATTTACGAATATGAAAACTCCAAGTGACTGCATTTACATTGCATAGCATGTGGCAAATGGCAAGCGAACGCTTCAAAGGCACTTAACTCGCTTGAATTGCATGCGTCCCACATATTTGTAAACCGGGACCATTAGCAACATTAAATGAAAATATACCCAATTGGTGAGCCAATTAGTTTCGAAATTGTGTAGTGCTGGTGGATTTTCAGCTAAGTTTAGTCGACGAACATATTTCGATTGTGGAAGAAGGAAGGATATTTATGTTCTATGAAAAGTCTAGAAAGAAGTTCAAATTTATCAGATAATATTAACAGCAACATCATAAATATAGACTCCCTGTTATATCTACATCTCTAATATCTGTAAAAAGTTTAACAGAGTTCGAAATTATATCGCAATTTAATTAAAGAATAATAGATATGTTTCTATGAGAACGAAACGTGTATTGTCAGACCATCTGCGAGAGATAGATAAAACTCACGAACAGCATACAACATTATTTAGGAGCAATTCAGGGACCAAGTAATAGTCGAAACAATGAACTTCATCCCACTCGTTTGCGGATCAAATCAGAAAGAACTTTGAAAAATCATACATTTCCAGAAGAGAATCACACCACTTAGCAATATATACAGTATATATGTGAATGTATGTATGCACTCATTTGCGTACGTAATTAAAAATTATTGAAAAATTAGAGCAAGGACGCTTCAAACTGCTGGCTGAAGTGCAAACTTTCAGCATATACTGTTATATATGAAGTTAAACATACGTATATGAGGCAGCTTCATAACAGTTATAATTGCATTGTTGTTGTACCGTTACAGTTATCGAGTGCAGAAAGTTAACCTTTAATGCGCGGTTTCATTTCAGCAGAAATCCAATTGTCAATTGATTGTTGTCGTTGTCATGATCACCGAGTGGCACACTTCAAGGCAGCAATATTTTCGAAAAGTTTGGATTTTCACAAGTTACTACTATTTTAAAAAGGCATTATTAAATTAATTTTAAAGTGCTTCAATGAGTATGTGTCAGTTTTAATTAAAAATGTTGAGCTTGATTCGTTAATTTGATTTATAGATTATTTCAATACAAATAAAATGCGTGAAATTGAGAATTTTTGGAATGTTTGTAGCGAAAACCGACCTTTAGTAAAACTGTAAGTACGCTCTTCAAATATTTATGTATTATAGGATACAGAGTGATTACCATATTAGCTATGGATTAAGAACACTTTTCGAAATTATTAAAAAATTAATAATTCGAACAAAATTCTGAAAACCTAATAAGAGTTTACTATATGAGAGAAAGAACTGATATTATAATAATATTTTCGTATAAAGTCAATTGGCAATTTGAAAATATTTATATAAAGTATGAGGCGCCAGTGAAAGTACTTAATCAATTTTAACCATATCATTAACAGGAAAACAAACAAATTTAATTTAATTCATTGATACTTTCTGCATAAAGTCAGCGATAGATACGGAGCTCTTCGTCTAGAGCCTGCAAAAGGTCTGATATAGGTCGGTATAGTCTGATTTCCATCCTTTGTTTCCACATATTGGAGACACCTCTTGCACCGATTTTTAAAAAGGTTGTCACATATTAGAAGTTCTAGGTTTTGTATGTTAAGTTAACAACTTAAATCGACCAGTGGAACATGAATTAAACTAATCAGTTTGTAAACCTTCATCAAAGTAAATGTTTCGATAATCTTAACCTTTTCAAGGATATCAATAAAGTCGTACCGAAAAAATATAATCGTTAAGCTCTATGTATCTTAAGTTAATTAAGTGATAACCAAATTTATATTTGGGATATGGTTCAAATATTTACATTATGGATTTCAATTTAATTTGCGGTCTTATTTAATTAGATGACGAGATTGTATACGTGGTAAGTTTTGTGAGAGTTTTTGGGTCCCAGGTACTTATAAATTTTTAAATGTAAAGTTTCTCAGATCTCAGTAAAGGACTAGAAACAGCAATCTCTTGAAATTAGGCCTGCAAAAAACTAGAATAAACTGTATTCCAAGTTGTAACACCGATAATTGCAAAGAGCAACGCGACTTTTAAAGATACTATTCTGGGAATATATACATGTTTTTTCCAGATCAAATACTACGTGAGAACAATTGACAAATGGCTTAAGAAATAGAATTTAATAACATCTATAATGGGAAAGTGATTAACATATATATTCTTGAATTGTCTTTACAGGTGGAAGAAGATTGGAAATATGTTGCCATGGTATTGGATCGTCTATTCCTGTGGATCTTCGCGATTGCATGTGTGGTCGGCACAGCGCTGATTATCCTGCAAGCGCCCAGTTTGTACGATCAATCACAACCGATCGATATTTTATATTCGAAAATCGCTAAGAAGAAGTTCGAACTGCTAAAAATGGGCAGTGAGAATAGCTTATAGCGACCGCTTGGGTTCGCAGCGGGCTGGTGGAATTTAATCACCAGCTCGATGCGAACCCTCTTCGCCGCACGCGATGACGATCGCGGATAATACAACGATGCCATTGCAATGGTCGAACGTATTTTACAAAATTTTATTGGTGCTGGCGAAGGACGACAACAAGACGACGAAGTAGTAAAAAATGTTAACATAACTAATAATAGAAACCCAATACACGATCAAGATGAACAAATAACCAATGAAGAAGTTAATGAAACTAAAGTAGTAAATAACGATGACGCATCTAACGTCCTAAAACAAAACAACCGAACTAATAATGCTAAAACGCAATTGAAAATACTTGTTAAAGAAGAAGCAGCAGAAGAAGAGCAAAACGTAAGGGAAGACAGAGTTGCATTAGATGGGCGTGGCGTAGGTTATGAGCGACTTAAGGTAATTTTGCGCGATGAAATTGTTATGGTAAATACCACAGCACGTGTTGTTGGAGAGCAATTGATCAAAATAAAATTGTTGCCGTAAAGTAGTTGAGAATTAGTAAATTTAAATGGTGAAGAAAATCAGTACATATAAGTGATTGGAATACGCAAAATCGGTTAATATGTTTGTGATTACATAAGCAAACAACCAAACAGATGAGTGAGAGGTGCTGAGAGAGAGAGGGTGATAGTGCACTCAAGAGCGCAAGCTTAACTGTAATGAGTAACACTTGAGCCTAATGTGTTGTATATGGTAGAGTATATTTGGGAAATAAAGCTCACTCAGCCATCCAGGTATGTTTAAAGTTTAATAAAACAAAAAATTAATGTTAAAAAAAATTAATGTTAATTAACTAATTTAACATATGACAAATGTTTACTAAACAGCTGAAATGAAGAAACTACAACAGTAAACGAGTTTATAGGTATATATTTAGTAAGTGTATGTATGATTAGGTATATGAAATAAAAAAATGAAAATTTAAAAAGGAAAATTGTTGTAGTTGAACAATCATCAACAAATGCCACATTTTTTTCTACCGACGATGCAAGTGTTAAATTGACGAATAAATTAGTTATTAAGTAAAAAAAAATAGTTAAGAGCAAGAGTAATTAGCTACAATGCCGAGAAAATTCACACTTAGACGCAATATTATGCAGACTAATTGAGCGCTAGTGGAAGTGAATCGAATAGAAGAAGATGTAGTAGGGTAGAGAGAGAAAGAAAGCAAGTGACGGTGTAAGGTCAGCAATGAGACCACATCAGACACAGTTTGCTCTTTCCCTCTAATACATACAACAAATATGAAGATCCCGTTATGCTAATTATACTACAGTTTTTGCATAAAATATGCATGCGTAATAAACACTGAGCTGCAAAAGGATTTTTATAATTAAAAAAAAAAGTATTTAAAATGTTTTTGATTATTTTCTTCTTTGAGTTTGTGTTCACATAAAATGTAGCATTAATTGAAATAAGTGCAAAACAATTTTTAATTCAACGACTGAACGTGCTTATGTCTATATAATTGTATGTATAAATAAGAAATTAATGTGTCTGCACACACTTAAAGAAAAAAACAATAGTTAATTAACATAATAATGCCAGCAGAAAGCAGTAAAGAAATGATTACATAATGAAAATATAAAAAAAAAATGTTTTTTTCCCCTAAATATAAGTGGAAAAACAATTTTTAGCATAAGCACTAACAATATTTGTATTTGCCCTACAAACAAATATCACACGCAAAACAAAAATTACTACACAAAGCACGATGCGTTTGAAGAAATGTTTTATTTAATATGGAATAAATGTATGTAAATGTAAAATGTGAAAAAAAAAAACAAAAAAAAAAAGAAATGATAACAAAGAGGTATTTGTTGATGACAGGCAACAGATCGAAAGCGTAAATTCTGAAATTAATTTAGATAATGGACATAAAGAAAATCAATTGTAGCATGCAGCAACAAACTATTAGAAAGTTCACATAATGCAAAGCAAAAACAAAAAAAAATATGTTAATACAATGTTTTGAAACTCCAGCTCGTTGGACTAAGTGTACGTACATTAAAAATTAAAAAAAAAAAATTATTTTTATTAGTATACATTTTTTAATAAATAACAATTAAATAGTTTGTGAAAAAAAATTAAAACAAATTTTATAATTAATTTCAAATTTGCACTCAATTTGTTTTAATTAAAATAAGTTAATTTTTATTTAATTAGGTATATTAATATTAATTAATTAAGCTTCATTTGTTATTACTCTAATTAATTATTTTTTTCAATTAATTATTTACTTTTTACTTAATTTATCTTCATTATTAATTACAGTAATTAATTATTAATTAAAATATTTTTTTATTAATTTGTTAGAACAATCTTAAAAAAATTATAAAAATAATATAATAATTTTTTATTAATTAATTACACTATGTTATATTTTTATTTTTTTTTTTAAATTACAATAATTAAAAATGTATTTAACTATTTTTATATCTTAATATTTTTTCGTCTAAAAAATAATCAATAGTTTTTTTCGAAAAATAATATAAAAAATAATTGCAATATTTTTTACCGCATGCTTTAGTTATAAAATGTATATGTAAATTTTTTGAATTTTATTTACATAAAATTACTAGTTCAACACACTTAAACCCACTCTAATTTACACCCATATATTACTTTACAAACACTCACTAACGCGTTTGTACAAATACTTTAAATATACATAAATTTAAGTGCTTGCTCGTACTTTTTTATTGCCACAAAGTAAATAAATATGAAATCACAATGTAAAAAATGTAAATTTTGTTGTTAAATATTTTTACGCTAATAAATAACATCACAGTATTGTTGTAAAAAATGTTAAGTGCAATAGCGCATTTTAGATAGTCATAAAATTGAATTGCATTTTTGCTAATTTTCTCTTTTTGCCCGTGTGTATTAAATGCATAATCTATGTGTTCAATAAGTGTAAAAAACAAAATTTAAATGTATAATTAAATGATTCAACAAATTAATTTAGATGTAAAACATTAACACAACGGTTTTAAATGAAGAATTTAATTATGAGTGGTTTGATTAGAGTATAAAGCAAAAAAACTAAGTGTAAACCACTTTAATAATGGTAATTACTTACATTATGTGGTTAGATGAAGTAATTATCAAAAATTAGTTAGTTAGTTTTTAACTTACGTTTTAACCACAGCTGTTAGAGGCTTGTTGTTGTTGTGCTTATATTGAAAAATTTCACTTTCAATGAATTACTTTTAAAAAGCTATAAAACATAATTTGTTTTACTCGCACTTATTTGTGATTTCGTAAATAATTTATTGATAATACGCTTTTGACAACACCTTGAGCTTTCAATGGAGCTTTCACATATGATAACCACACACATCGTATAGGCTTCAACGTCTGAAACGAAATTTGCTTTTAGTATTTCTTAAATACTTTCCACATACTCTACAAATTATTTAAACAATTTAACAAAAAGCTCTCCACTTCGTATAAACTTTGATGTAATTGGCGGTTGCAATTTCATGCATTTCTTTATTGATTTCATTAAAAGAAATAGGCCTCTTGAGTGCTTTTTGTATTTAACTATTGTTGCTAGCACAGCAAGTTAGTTAGACAGAGCTATACAGCGTGACGTCACTAAAAATTACTAAAAAAATATGTACATATTTCCTTTTATACTCAAAATCATTGGTATTCTAGTCGAAGATATCATATACACCTAAATATCTATCCCAATTCGAGCCAATTAAGGTAATATAGACTTTGATCCCCGTACGACGAAGCTTTATCTACTCTAATCGGAACCGAAATTAGTTTATGATAACTTAGTCTATAGTACTACCGATTTCGGGTATTGGATGCAAAACGGAAGCAGTGGGAGTAATAATTTTTTTATGGTTCAAACCAGAGTAAGATACCAATCAACATAACCCTACAAATAATATTTTGAGAGTATTGCTTCGTAAATAAGTATATAGTATATAGTCATATATATATATAATAGTCTTACACTAATAATTAACTAATTGAAGGTTAAATAAGTAACCAGATTATTCAAAAGCTATACTTATTTTTATATTCCACAAAGCAACTGAATGTGTTTGATATTTCAGTCATTGTTCTCATTTCTTTGTGCCAAATCTAACAGCGTTTATCCGTTAGCATTGGAACCATATTTAAAACCACTTAAAAACTTTTCTCTTCACAAACTCTCTGTACTTGGGGTTACAATAATTGAGCACACAAATGTTACAACAAGTTCGACTCGCTCGCTAATTCAATTGTTGTTTGACAACAAAGCAAGGATAAGCAAATTTTTACAACTAATATTACTTCAACATTTCGCCGTTTTAGCGTTGACCTTTTGTCGCTTGCATTTTGCTTGCCACTTCCGACAAATGAAATGCAAACTTCTTTTACTTACTCAAATACGTCCTGCCTTCAAAGTGTAATTCAAATTAACTGCATTCATTTCGAATAATTGTAATTTTTTGTAACTTGAGTCGAGTTATAGTTGGGCTAAAAGAAATTCGTTAAAAAATGATTACCATTTGACAAGCAATTTTAGTTGCTCTCTCTCGGATCGCATTTTTTGCTATTGTCAGAAAAGAATATGCGGCGCGAGGGCAAATCAAATTATAGGTGAGAGCAATGGAAGTCAAATTTGAGAATTCACCTTCCAATTACCTTAATCAACATTTGTATGACATTTGAAATATGACAACTCTTTTCTTGTTAGAGTGTAATCCCTTCTTCTTGACCTATTTGTCAGATCTTCTAATTTCATTTTTCATTATCCTTGGAATGCGACTATCTTTTGACCTCGCTCAACCTTTGCACTGTGAAGTGATCGCTGCTCTACTGCCTGAGAGAGGCGTTTCAACAATTCTCTCATCCTTGTTGAGTAGTATTCTTAGGCCCTAAGAGGACAAGGGCTTCCTTTTGGAAAACAGTGACAGAATTAAAGGCGTGGAAAGGGAGTAACAGAGAAAGCTAGAAGATAGAGAGAAAGAGAAAGGGAGAGGGAGAGAGATCTACGCCACAACTTCTTCCATATGAAAAGAACTCCACATGCAACTTGCTGCTACTAATTTCAGTGGCAATAACAACGATCAAAAGTATTTTCAGAAAACTCTAAAAATTCCACCACTTTCTGCATCACATTATATATGTATATTCGCATAATAACCAAAAAGTTTTAGTGTCAATTTTTTCGATGTACTCAAGTAGCTGCACTGTCGCTTATGCTGTCAAGTTCTGCACTGTTGTTGCCACAAACTGCTATTACACAACACTGTTGTCACTTAAGTGAGGCAGCTCACTTTTACTGCGCATCGCAATTATATTGTTTATGCGCTTGTTGTTGTTGGCACATATTGAATTATGTATGCATGCGCATGTGAACTTGTTTCTGTGTGTTCGTGTGAAGTGTGCAAAGTTTAATTAAAATTCCTAATCAAAAATGCTCAACATTTGAATGAAAAATTAATTAAAATAGTTTTCACACGCAACAGCAAATTTTCGAAACTTACAACAACAACAACCACAGGCGCAAACTGGCAAGCGTACAGCTCTGGTAGGCACAAAATAGCAATTTGTTGTTAATGTATGTATGTACTAGTTTTCACATTTACATACAACATCCATATTTAATGCGTTTACTTACATATGCGAAGCTGTTATGTAAACACAGCACTCATTTGTAAATAATATGGCAACTCTTACTTAAGGGGTTTCCTTCGCTTTGGCAGTGCTATAAGCTTCAGTTTAATTTGGTCCTTTATGTGGCTAATTATTATACTTAAATGTATGCATTTCTAGAACTTGCTTGATATTTACAGGGCTTCATATTTTAATTTTTAAACAATTCAAAAAACCTCCAAACATTCCGTTAGTTATGCTTTCTGCGGTCTTGATTGTGATCACAATGACACTTCCATGCTAAATGAGTACGTGACTTGGGAAACCTTTCTGATTCACCGTTGGTGCTCTTGGTTCCCTTTTAAAGTAAATTCGTTTCGACGGTGAAACCACACCTTTGATGTCTAATTCAAACGAAAACTTATTTTATTTTAGACTATTTTTTAACAAATATTTAGTTTTTTACTTCTAAATTATTAAACAACCGCAAACAGCCCACAGAGCAATTGAAACAACAAAATTACATGTCTGAACTTCCTTTGCACATAAATACCATATACAAATGAATCATGGAACATGACATAATTAAACATAATACAACATAACGTAAAGTAACGAAATATAACACAACATAGCATTAAATAAAATAACACAACACAACATAATAATTTAAACATAGCATAACTTAACATAGCATAACATAACATGACACAACATAACATAAAACTGTAAACATGAAGCATCATGCATAAAAGTTAACATTTTTTAATATTTAGGAAATTAAAAAAGTAGTAAAATAAAAAAAAAACAAAATGTGTGTAATAAAATTAAATAAATATTAAATATTCAAATTGCTAAACACACAATTAACAATTCAACAAAATTAAACCAAAATTATAAATGTTAATAAATAAATGTGTGCTAAAAGTAAAATTTAATAAATGTTAATATGCAAAATAAAATACACAAATAAAGAGTAACACTTAAATTAGTATTAAAATTAAAACAACAAGCGTGTTTCATAACTAAGCAGCGAACAAGTTTTGTAAATAATATTTGTAACTTAATTAATTTATATATATATATTTTTTTAATTTTGATGTTTTTTTTTGTAAAACATTTAAAAGAAAAACATAAATATTTTATTTACATTTACATTTACACTAAGGCACAAAACCAGCTGATTTCAGCTGCTGAATTCAAAATATCAGTATGTGCAGTAACAACAACAACAAATTTTGGCCACGGGTCATATAGAAAGTTCTAGTGAAAATCAAACGCATATACATATAATATATATTCAAATATACCTTCATATATGTATGTATGTACATTCACCGGCGTAATTGCATCGAATTCCAAATGTTCGTCAAATTAGTGTGCTAAAGTGCCTGAAAGGCAACTAAAGGCAATGACATAAACGATTTGTTTCAGTTTAATTAAATTATCGCATAACGATTGCGCTGCCTATTGATGGTCTATTCACAACAACAAAAACACTTAAAATATTTTAAAACACAATTTCAAATAAATTGCGCTTAAAAGCGCTGAAATTCGCAATTATTGGTAACTTCAAACAAAATGAATGAAGTCATCAACTTAAAATTCCAAATATATTTTTAATATTTCAATTTAATAGGTCAATAGGAATATTATTCATAGAACAACTCTATACCTTCCTTCGATTTATCAAAACGTAAATGAAAACATACAGTAATTTGTTTCCTGTTCGAATCAACGTTATAATGTAGGAAAAATTACTCTTTACTACGATTAAATTATAAACACATTTGCTTATTGCCTTTTCGCACAGCCAAATTAATTGATCAATTCAAATTTTAATTGAGAAACCTGTTTTTGCTCTTTGCACTGCCGGCTACTCAATATTCGCCCCTATTCCCGTTGTCGTTATCGTTTTAAAACGACTTAAGAACGCCTATTTGGCATTCCTGTTGGCGTTAACGACATTTATCGAAAATAAATTGAGATTTCCCAATTGGCAACGACTATATAGAAACGACATAGAAACAGTCGTTTTTTGTCGTTGCTATAATTGTGAGCGTCATAGAAACGACGCGGTTGTTTGAAGGAATATTTGAAGTAAAGATGAAAATTCCAAATCGGAAACACTTAATTTCTGAAATGGAAAAATATCCTGCATATGCCAAGGACTTTAGAAAAGGGATAAATCCTTTAAATTTCGATTTCTTGTGTGGGATATTTTTTTTCTCAAAAAAAAAAAACTATAGCCATTCCACTGCTTACTCGCGTCGGAAATTGTTGGCATTAATAAAATTGCATTTTTATATCTAAGAGTATATTTAAGATATGAAAGGTCTAAAAATTCAAAACGAAGAAAAAAATAGTACTACAACAAGACGAGGAGTTAATAAACACCTACCCATGTCTCTTTTGGCTGGACCACTAGGTAGAGTAGTCGGATTAGCCAGAAGCAAGGAGCATGAGACGCTGGAAGTATAACACATTTTAGAAGAAAGTTAGGAGGACGCAGATGTCACCACTACTTCTTTTAAAAAATCAAATAAAGATGGAAGACTAACATTGTTGTACGTAAGTACAATAATTACAGTGATAACGTTGTTTAGAGTAAATAGAGAATAGCATAAAATCCATTAAGGACTGCTTTAAAAAATTGTCTCGTTACATAAGAAAGAAATTTTTATATGGGAAAAGAGCGCCTTAAAGTATACTATATAAAATATGTAGACAAATTTCGATAACTTATCTTAGGCGTTACGATATACTTCAAGAATACCAATTTAGGAACGAAACGACGATAAGAACGACGACGACTTAGAAACGAATATTAAAACGACAACGACAACGGGAATAGGGCCGATTGATCAGCTGTTATGCATTCTTGTGTTTGTTTTTCATATGAAGTTTGTAAGTTTCTTCAGCTGATTGATGTCAGTAGCGACATCTACCGTCGAGCAGCTTGATTACAAATACGTTCTTTGTCGCATTGTTGCATTTCAATCGATAATTCGATTAAGAATTAATTTAGAAAAATTAAGTTTGTATATTGATGGTAAATCGATCAAAATCAGCGCTTTAATCGATCAAAGCCAATGATCAATTAGTTCCTATGCGAAATGGCTACTACTATAGACGCAATCTATTATTTAGGTATATTTCAGTGAATAGATCTAATCTTAAAATGTGTCAGAGATCGCCATCGTAATCACAGCTCTATTTATTTGGCCTAATAACTTTAATTTAGAGAAGCAAAGGCCGAAGAAAACTCTTAATTTCAATTGAGACTCTTTTGATTCACTTGAAAATCTCTTTGAACACAGGCTGCATAAAATGTGTTTCTATTTTCATAAGTCGCTGTGCTTCACTATGAACTTAGCCTTACATACAACGTAGAGATGCTTTCGATATTTGACTTCCGATTGAATTAGACTTTGCTTGGAAAATGTTCAAAAAGTTTTTTATTGTTTCCTCAGGGGCTATGTTGTACTGAAATATTTATTAAATCAATCAATTTATTCTTATATTTAAAAAAATACAATATAATTATACAGAGCTATTTTATGATTTTTTATTAATATTTTTGTTTTTATTTATTTTTTTTCTTTTTTTTTGCAATCAATATTTTATTAAATTTTTAAAATTACATTTCCTTTATTAGCATTTTTAGACAATCAAAAAAACAGTAAAAATAATATTAAAACAAATATTTATAAAGTAAATATTTATTTAAGGAAAACGTGTGACTTTTGTATGTAGTTTGTATGTAAATAAATGACGTTAATTGTAACGCATTATCATTTTTTATATGTATGTATATAAAAATTGTAAGATAATATTCACAAAATATTACATAATGTATTACATAGTGTATTCGTAAATGTGTTTAACTTGTGTGAACCACTGTATTGAATACACATAACGAAGCAACAACACAAAATCGGGAAAATCAACACGCTAAAATGTTCATGAAGCATATATTTTTATTAAAAAATTAATTACAATTTAATTAAATATGCTATAAAATGGTATAATTTTGTTACTTAGTAAATAAAAAATAAAATTAAAAATATAAAAAAAAATAATTAAAATTATAAAAGACCAATTGAATATCCCCTAAATAACTATTGCAACAAAAGCGAATAAATAAAATTTAACAAACAGATGCTCTCATTGGTTGTGTTTTTAGGTAAAGAATTATAAGCGTAGAAAGTAGGTGGACAATTCTTGTATTTTTTTCTAAATATTATTTTTCTAATACTCAAAAATATTGAAAAAATAATTGCAGCTTAAATATTTTTATTAAAAAAATATATATTTTTATTAAAATAAAATAGTTTTTATTTCTTTCTTTTATTAAAAAAGAAATATTAGTTTAAAACAATTAAAACAAATACATTTTTTATTTTTATATTTAATATAAAACCCTTTCCTCAAACCCCTAAACATAAAAATACAACAAAAATTGATTTTTGTAAACTTAAAGCACTTATATGTAGTGTTTTTCATTTAGAAACTCTAATAATGCTGTACTTGTATATAATATTTAGCCACTAAGTGCGTAAGCGTGTGAAACCGTGTGCTAAGTTATTTTTTAAAGGTAAACTAGTTGTAAGCGTAAATTAATAACTGCCACGAAAAAGACAAAGACAACACAGTACTAGTAGTTTAAAGCAATTGTAACATACCAAGCATATTGCGTAAGGCCTGATAGCCAACACATTCACCTAAATAGTCGCAAACAAGCGTGAAAAATAAACACGAAATTTGTCATAAAACAAAAATAAAATTTAATGGAAATGTAATAAAACAGTTAGCACAACTATTAATTATATAGCAAACAGTTAAGTAATTGTAATCAAATACAATTACAACAATTATGCAATTAAGGCCATGTAAAATAGCAAAGCGAAATATTCAATGAATTTTATTAGATCAAATAGTATGCAAAGGCATTTTAGATAACAAAAATTACATAAATCACATAACGTTCAGTAATAAACTGTGTGTGTGTAAGGGATGTGATGGTTTATTGGTTTTGAATATTGTCAAAACAATATATTTTAAATATATTGTATCAATATTTAATAATTTTTACTTATGTGTAATTTTCTAACATGATAAAAATATTTTTTGTGTCCTTTTAATTTACTTATTTTTTAATTAATTCAACTACTACTATTAAAAATTTTATTCTAATATACATGTGGATTTATGTCCATTTAAATAAATATTCTGTATTTTCAAAATTATTCTACCGCTAGTTGGCGAATTAGTAAACGTCCCGGTATAATAAGTTTACTCATTTCGGAAACAAAATTCACAGTGAATTCGCAAAAACCCCCAAAAAAAGCTATTTATGAAGACTTCACTTAATTCCTATCATTTTTGTCGTTAATTTAGATCTTAAAGCATCGTAAGGAGTTTTATAAAAGATAAATGTAAATGTTATGATAAATGTTTAAATATTTTTCATAACGCATGAAACTTGATTACTCAAATGGGACCTCCCGTTGACACACGATGGAATCCATATCTTGTTAGGAATCAAAGTATCCTAACAGCACATAATTCAATTAATCCCCTCACTGTGTTTTTACAATTCCCGATATTTCTCTTGAAGCTTTATGCGTTTTAAGCTACTTACAATACCGTTTATTTTATAGAATTAGAAGTTTGGACTTTTTATGCCTTCTGATAACCTCACTACCATATCCGTACAACAAGATTGAGGACTAGACTGTGTATGAAACGCAGAAGATAACCTCAAATACTTCATAATCTTTAGGTATAATAAAATAATGAATTTTTGGAGTTGCTCGCTGTAGCTGAGATATTCCGACTATAGAAAACATCGTAACCTGGTAACGAAAGAGAGCGATAGTTTTTATCAGGGATAAAGGGATGTTCAACTTATTCCAGTGTGAGAGCGCCTCAAAATTTGCGTTTTTTATAACATTTTGCATTATTACCAGATCAGACAAAATACTAATTTTTGGGCATTTAAATTAAAATACCCAACATTTATTATGGTTAAAAATTATTATATACTAAATGTTTAATATAAAATAACTTATTTCAATTTCATTTAGCGATAAAATAGTATATTAAAATAGCCGATTTTCGAAGTTTCAGTAATAAATAAGGTCAATTATTAAGTGTCAACTGAAAATAAATCAATTTCTTTTATAATTTTCCATGAAAAATTAGTTTCTCGATGCTGCAATTCACAAAAATATTCTTAAACCACTTTTAAATTACGCGTTTTCATTTATATTTATTGTTTTAAGTTCGTATTAGTGATCTTGCAAGGCGGCTAAAAATGTCTCCATCGCATTATTTTTTTGGCAACATTTCAATCTGGCCTTTCCAGTTTCCCAATTGCGAAACGTCAAAACCTTCCCCATCTCGACAAACTGTCAAAGTTTAGGTGGTTTTGACGTTTAATATTGCGCTCTCACTTCCAGTGATATGAGAGTTGTACATCTCTTTATCTCTGGTTTTTATACTCTCGCAACAAATGTTGCTAAAGAGAGTATTATAGTTTTGTTCACATAACGGTTGTTTGTAACACCCAAACGAGTTAGATATAGGGTTATATATACCAAAGTGATCAGGGTGAAGAGTGGAGTTCAAATCCGAATGTCTGTCTGTCCGTCCGTCTGTGCAAGCTGTAACTTGAGTAAAAATTAAGATATCTTGATGAAACTTGGAACACTTATTTCTTGGCACCATAGGAAAGTTGGTTTCGAAAATGAGCAAAATCGGACCACTGCCACGTCCACAAAATGACGAAACCCGAAAACACATAAAGTGCCATAATTAAGCCATAAATAAAGCTATGGAAATAAAATTTGGTATGAAGGATCGCTCTATGAAGGGGCATATTTGGATGTAATTTTTTTGGGGAAGTGGGTGTGGCCCCGCCACCTACTAAGTTTTGTACATATCTCGCAAACCAATAGAGCTATATAAACCAAACTTTCTGCAGTCGTTTTTTAGCCACTTCCTAATGTAGTCCAAAAATGAAAGAAATCGGATAATAACCACGCCCACATCCCATACAAAAGTTAGGTTGAAAATTACTAAAAGTGGGTTAATTCATTAACGAAAAACGTCAGAAACACTAAATTTCACATAAGAAATGGCAGATGAAAGCTGCACTCAGATATTTTACAAATTGGAAAATGGGCGTGGCGTCGCCCACTTATGAGTCAAAAACCATATCTCAGGAACTACTCGACCGATTTCAATGAAACTTGGTTTGTAATAGTTTCCTTACATCCCAATGATATGTTGTGAAAATAGGCCAAATCACTTCACAAGCACGCCTACTTCCTACATATGTATATACCAGAACTTTGAAGACAATCTGAATTGTTTACTTTACAATATATAAAGTAAGTACCAGTGAAGATATCGGTGCAGCACTTGCACAAATACTGCGTTAATAGTGTGGCAGCCCCATTCTAAAAATCGCCGAAATCGGACCATAGGTTTTTAAGGCCCCATATATCGAACACGAGGACCTCGGTGCTTCTAACCTAATATTATGGTTTCCAACTTTCAATGGACTTTATACAATATATATCACGAATATGTGGGTCAAATTGTGTATTATATAATATAAATAAAGTTAAATATATAAATTGCGAGAGTATAAAATGTTCGGTTGCACCCGAACTTAGCCCTTCCTTACTTGTTTCCTATACAATCAGTTTACAGACACAGACAAATACAAGAAGAATCTTAAATGGTTTCGAAAATACCCTGGCTAAGGCTTCTGTTATGAGTTATATTCGCTCTCTGAATTTCATTAAAGAACGAATTTATATTTTGATCAGTTAAAGAGAGTTTCTTCATTCGAGAGCATACATTTTGTAGATTCTTGTATTATATTTTTGTAAAATTTATATTTTTAATTATTTGTATTTCGAACACCATCCTCCCACACCCACAGCGTTGCATTCTCACAGCTCATGCCGTTACAACGCTCAACTTAATGCTATCAATCACAAGCATACATACATACATATATGTACATACACATATAACGCATATATCCATATACATATAGGTATATAGTGCATACATAGCAGCAGAAGCATAAGTATGTAAATCTATATCTCGTATAAATATATATATATATATGTATGTATTTCCATATGAAAACCGATTAAAGACGCAGAAACGTCAGCAACGTGGCGCCAAGTTAACATTTGTGTGTAAGTTGTATTTATACTTGTAGTATAAGAAAACATTGAACTAACTAATTACCGCTAAGTGCATAGGTATGTAATGTATATTGAAATTCAGTAATTAAGCTAGTTATTTACAAAAAAGAAAATCTGAAAATACTAATTACAATAAAAATACTAAGTAAATTTAATGAACTGGTATGTGCTAATTGAGTAATCGAAGAATTAAGTAATTCTTTGGCTTAATAATGCAAATATTTATAAGTATTCAAATAATTATAGCAATTAAGGCATGAAATTATTAAAACAAAATAATTAAAGAACTCTAAATGTAAATAGCTTACATACACAAACATTTTTGTTTTTTGTTGCAACCCATATAGTATGTATATGCGTTTTTTAAATAATTATGTTTCACACGAAAATTTCATTTAAGCAGTAAAAAATAAAACTACACACGTATATCGCCCGCTTAAGCTCACTTAAACTATGCCGTGCAGCTGCGAAGTATAAACATAATTGTATGTCTATATATAAGTTTAGTGTTAAAACATGTGTAAGTGTATACTTGAAGCACTACAGTCGCCATTTAGTGTAAACTTAAATATAAATTTAATAATAAATTGTTTTAATTGCATCGCAAAGAAAGCTTACAAATTGATTATTGGCACACAACTAAAACACTTTGAAGTTAAAATACCAAAAAATCACAGCAAAATAAATATTCAGAACACAAACGTTAAAAAATCGATATACGATAATTTCGATAATATGAATTATATAATTTCTTCGTGCTTTAACTTCAGTTAATATTTTATATTGAGCTTAATTTTTGCTACAGATAAATCGAAATATAGTATTTTTAGCTATAATTAATTTTGTTTTAACAAATACCATGACTTTGGGAATAAAAAATGTACTCTTCTATATTTGATATTATTATTTAAAATATATCGATTACGATTGTGAGAGTTTGATCCCATTTGTTTCAAATAAAATAAAGAATATTACAATGAAGTATATAAACAAATAAGATAGAAATTGCTACCAAAAATGTATCGAAACTGTGAAACGAACGATAACAGTGTTGTCGATTATTATTATTAGGACTACAAATTTGCTTCCGCCGTTTTTTTGTAAATTTAAGTTTTTTTTTATAAAAACGGTCAATGTTACAAATGTCGATGAGCCTCAGTCGCAGGATTTAAAAATTAAAAAAGAAAAACAAAATTTCCCGCAAATGTCGAGAATTCGGCTCAAAAAGCAACAGATCTCTTCAAATATTTTGTTGGGTTAATGTTGACACAAATGTCCAAGATCGATATATAAAACGATTTAATCGATTTAATCGACCAGTGCTTGACCCTAGAGACACATCCCGCAAACGTCGAGAATTCGGCTCAAAAAGTGACATTTTCAGTTGAGAATAAATTTGGGATGCAAACAAAAATTTTGTTGGGTTAATGTTGACACAAATGTCCAAGATCGATATAAAACGATTTAACCGATTTAATCGACCAGTGCTTGACAATAGAGACATCTATTGGAAAACGGCCGAAGCAAAGTTGTAGACCTAATATTATTTTGAATAGCATTATACAGTTATCAAAACTTTAAGATTCACCTTATATTATCATTTGCTTTCACTAATTTTTCGAATATTTTTCTATTACACAGCTTTTGGACTATACATACTTCGATACAAATGAAAACTTTTATCGCCTCCAGAGTTGTGTTTATTGTGTTTCACTATATGTATATGGATTTTTCATCACTTCGGGTAGCCAATGAATTCTTTAGAGTTTCAAATACGGATGGATTATTTGATAGATCATAGTAGTCACTACTCTCATTATATAATCTTTGACTAAGGAATTAAATGTATCCCTCAACTTTCGCTCTAAAATAATATCAAAAGTGATCGTTGGTCTTATGGAATTAAAGAGGGTGAATGATTTTCATGACGCTTTAGAATATTACATATACAATTGTATAGATCCCTTGAAGGTTTTAGAATTGAGACCTTAACGCGTTTGCATATAAAACTCGGAAACTTTTGAAAAAAAAATATTATAAATTTTCTTACGGAAATTAGCGCAATTTTTGTACTTCTATCCTATGTAAGTATCATATTTGTCATGTTATTGCCATATGCAGTGACCAAGTCGGTCGTATTGAAAATTCTCTCACTTATTTCCAAACAAGTCATGGTTCGAAGTTAATTTTCACTTTAATTTTATTTATTTTACTTTTTACAATTAAAATATTTTTGCACACCTTTGAAACATTCCAATTGAAACCATTAAATAACCACCAACGAGTCAATAAGCATGTATCTGTATATTCAAATAGCACTGTGTTAAATATTTGTATTACAAAAGAAATTCGAAACCAAATGCCAAACAATAATAGAAAACAATAAAAACCAATCATAAATAATGATGCATATGAATAACACACAAAAACCAATGCACTTTATGTGGCATTAAACAAACAAAAATAAACAAATGTGAAATGGAAAAAATGCAATTACAAATAAAAACAAAAACAAAAACAACACAAAAAATGAGATAAAACCCTGATTTAGTTTTTTTTATTAAGAAAACATTTAAAAAATGCGTAAAATGAATAAAATCGAATGTCTTCCAAACAAAGGTCGTCTTTTTGTAGTGTCTGCGTATTGCTAAATACAACTACACACGCAATAACAGCAGCTAACAGCAACGGTGAACAAGTTTAAGTGACAACAAACTGCATTAAAACTAACTGAACAATTTATATAATTGCAAAAAATGCCAACAAAATAAATTCAAGTCAAACCCATGTTGTATGTCAATGTCAATGTAACAGCAGTATACATATGTATATATTACTACACTGTGCGAAATGAAAAACAAAAATATAAAAACTTATTTGGGTGAAATGTTCTCAAAAGATTGTTATAGTGCAATAACAAAGCCAACACATAAATATTCGTCACAACAATTCATACATGCATATGGATATGAAGTTCATATATGGTATGTAGTTCACGGGAAAATTCAAGGCGCTTTAAAATCTAACTAACTGAACTCTTTTTACTACCTAACACAAATACCAAACATTAAAAACATATTTTTTTGTTCTTAAAAGAAACTACAAACGCTACAACTTAATGTTGACTGCTAATGCGCTTTCATAATTACAGAAACTCTAGGGTACTTAGAATCTTACACAACTACTTTTGTATCTACTCTTTTAGAAGTTTACCTCATTTTCGATATCAAGTTCGTGTTTAGCAACTTTCAGTCAAAAGTTTTATTTTCAAGAATTAGTGAAAGCTTATCTCAAAGCTGTCGCTGAACAAAAAATCAAAACTTATGATAGCTTATTTTTAAGTATAACATTTATTTCATTAACACTTTACCAGTGAAAGCTCAGAGCATGTAAAGAGTAACTTAAATTAAAGTTCAATTTTGCCACTCAACCGCCGACTATTACCATTATTTCATGTGAAGCATGTCAATAGCTTTCGATTCAAAATGACATAATTGTGCTGATAAAAGCTATTATTATTTATCAAAATTGACTTAAATATATCAAACTTAACATTTCAGACTAAATTTTAAATTTCAACAACTAAAGCTTCAATGAAATACGTATGTATATCTTAAGTTCGTGAAGGCTCTAAAAAACTTAATGAGCGCTGAACTTATAGTAATAAAAAATTATGTTTTCATGTCTGTTCATAATGGATCTTATATTAGTTTTTACTTTACTGAAAGCTCAAGTGATGTAAGCTTATTCAGAATTTTACGTTATTCTTAATAACAGAGAGATGCATACATAAATGCCGTAGAATTTCAAGCTCTTAAAAATGGTTTTTAACTTTTAAAAGTGCTACAGTCAAATCGTTGATCTTAAAACAACAGGCATATTACTACCACAAATTGGATGAACTTCACAAAAATTATCCCCGCAACATTTTAGACTTGTACTGAAAACTACTAAAGACCGAAAAAGCAGCTAATAATTAACATTTTTAGGCTAGAATTTTTCGCGCCATTTTTACAAATAATATTGCAAGAATATAATTTAAATATAATATATACACTTATATATGTATTTATAAAGAGGTATGTGTGGAAACATAAGAAATTGTAATTCAAATGCAACCCTGTCTGCGAATTGTCACAACTATTTTATTTGCAGCTGATTTTCTAAGCTTAAAAGTGTACGGAAAATGATAAAAAACTTATACAAATTGTGTATCACGTCCATTTTTTCAGTACTAAAAAATATAGTACTATACTATAAAATAATATAAAACCTATACTAACTTATAACCCGTAAATTCACATAAACTAATTTTTCACTCAAATGAATTTCTAAATGAATAATTAATTAAAATTATATAAATTAGTTTTTGAAAATTAAAATATTTATTTTTAATTAAAATCAAGTTTTCAAAGCTCTCACAAGCATAGTAAAACCAGTAAGATACACGATATTTGATAACTCTCTTCTGAGAGCTTGTGAGAGCTTTCGAAACATGATTTAAATGAAAACAGTAGCATCAATTCTAATGAAAGCTCAAAAGCTCTTTCTAAATACAAAACTCATAAATTTAAAAACTGTATGAGCTGGAGTAATCCAGTTCGAATATTGAATACGTTTTACTACGCCTATTAATGAACAATTACTTCAAAATATTAGCACAATATTTAGCTTTTAAAAAATTTCTTAATCAACGATTTCGCGGTTGTATTTATCACATAATAAGAGCGTACTTAGTATTGCACAAATAATTTAGATCTCAAAAAGTTGATAAATTCTTGAAATATTCTTGAACATTTAGTACAAAAAACGTTGGACATGATAGATAATTATGCTATTGTGTAAGATGCTGATTTCGACTTCGCACGTGATTGGAATTTTCATGCTATATTTATTGCCGGCCATTTTCATAGCGCTTTCTGCTATTATTTAAATGTTCAGCACAAATTCAAAAAAAAAACTATTTTCAAGTTAAAGTGAAAGCATGAATCTAGTTTGATTCTTAATAAAGAACAAATTGAATAATATGAATAAGAAATAAAACAGTTTTAGCAATGAAAAATAGTTTAACGACATTCAATAAAATTGTAAACAGTTTTATATTGAACTTTTATAATACTGATTTTACCATTATTTACCTAAATTTACTCATCCATGAAATCAAAAGCAATTAAACATACACCTTAAACCATGTAAACAATAATTAAAACACACAAAAACCATAGCAAAATATAAGAATATATTCGAAAATACCGAAATGTATGTAATGTATAAATGTAATCAAAAAGCAAATATTAAAATTCTGCTTGCCAATAAATAATTCTTAAAAAATAATATAAATATAAATCTATAAAACATGGTACTTAAGAAAATATAATAGTTAAGTAAAGCAAAATATGCAAAAAAAATTGTGGCAAACGTCATTGAAGCGGTTTCAATTTTAATGACTAGTGTTAGTACGATTTCAACGTAAAACAAATAATGATACAAAAATTTACAAATTAAAAATATTGCGTAAGCGACAGGCAACTATTTAGCAAGCTGTACTCTAGCTAGAAGTAATTAGAAATTATGAAACTAATATTACATATGACAGCACATGTTAACGCATACAAACACTTATAGATAATGAAACTTTGCAAAAACTTTCTTTCCTTGGGGTTGTGAAAAGCTACACAGAACATACTTCGTTTTCCATATTTTCAAATGGTGAGCCAATAAAATTCGTTTTAAAACTGTATAATTTGGCTGTATTTTAAACATTTTAGAATTGCATACAAAAGCTCTCAAGGAAGCTTAGAGTTTTCAAAGCGCTAACCACTTTACAATGTTTGTAAAGCTTTATTATTTCTTTCTTACTATTTTTAATGAAAATTAAGTTAAATAGTAGATTGGAGACATAACTAACGGCCGTTTTGATCTACGAAATTGTAAAATTTGGAAGCTTCCACTTCACATTCGTAAATTTCCTTTAAAGCTTTTATGCTTTAATGAAGTTCCTCATATTCAAAAAAATCGTACTTATCTATATTTTGTGAGACGCTTCATTTATCAACATTAACAATGTCAAAAATAAAGCTTTCATGCGATTTTATCGGCTAGATAATAATAGTAATAGTCAATATTGAAGTACATTCCAATTCAAATTTAAGCAAATAACAAATGCATTATGTATGTATGTAATCATGACGAATTTGAAAGCAGCAACTCTTATAAATACAATATAACGGTTAAATGTACATAGATCAATTACTATGTACTTACTATTTAAGTCACTTTTAAACAAATTTACACGTTCACATACAGGTATTTAAAATATAATATAATAATAAAAAAACTTAACAGGAGTAATAATGCTAAATTAAAATCAATAAAATTATGAAATTACAGTGTCAAATGCCATTTGAAACAGCTGACAAGAAAATCAGCGAGAAATATTGAATTTAAAAACTACTACTATTTACCAATACTAAAAAGGAAAATTGCAATAATTGTTACCCAAATCCAATAAGCATACATATTCATATAAATACATACTGTTGTACAGAAATATATATGCAACAAAAAAGCGTGCACCCGTTTCTACAATTGACCCGAAAAAGTTCGTTAATGTGTAAATTAAGCTTCTTCTTTTAAACAAATTTCTCGCCAAGCTTTGGCATATTTACAAATGAAAGCCCGTTGTCAAAGCTTGCATTTTGACATAAGGAAATAAGTGGAAGCTGCACATTTGAAAGCTCATTTCAAAGCAAAGCTTTCACCATATTTACAGTTCAGAGGTTTCATTCAATGAAGATTTAACCGAGATGTTTATCTTTTTTCTTTGCAAATACCCATACTTCAATTCACATTCGAAATGAAAGCTCATATTTCAAACAATATTATATACAAACCCGTTCATCATATCTATTGTATAAAATATAAAGGTTACTAGAAATGTTTCACATTTCATTTTACATATAGATTTTTCTCATTTTCTTTTCATAGGTTTTTATGTATATATTAAAGACAAGAGTTTATTATATTTGTTTGCTGATTTTTATATTATTATAGAATATGCTTTAATAAGTTTTGTTCTTTTATATTTCAAAAAGATTTCACTGAATTTAAAAAATACCAAAATAGTTTTGCTAGATTTACGTTTTTTTTTTTGTAAAAGCTTTGACGGAGCTTACATTCTGCTCTTCGCTTAAAATTTCCATACGATAACACGCTCACATGCTTATAAATATACAATGGTAAGACGCGCTCAGACGCCGTAAAATGCAAAAATTTTAAGAAAAAATATTAATTTACAACAAAAATGTATATATTAACAAAAATATAATAATATTAACTGTAAGCGCTGAGGGCTAAGTTAAAATGAGCTAAAACCATTACATAAGCACTCACTGCTGAGTTTTAAGTGTATTGTAAATGTGTGTAAATGATTTTTTGTACTAGACTATGTATGTATATTGTAAATTTTTTGTAATTTTGAATAAAAAAATAAATTAAAATACTAGTCCCTAAGCAACAAATTAGTAATAAGATTTTTGGTTTAAAGTAAAAGCTAAACGTTTTAACAAAAAACCGATAGTTATATGTATTGTAGATAAAATTTATTTCATAGTTTTAATTGCTTCAGAGGTCGGAGTAATAACTCTAAACAGCGAAGCGTCACTGGGGAAAACAACACCACAATAATAAAAAATAGATTATATTTTAACGAAAACACGGTTAAAACAAAATAAAGAGCAGACAAAGTAAACGGTTTTTTATTTCATTACATCAAACATGCTTTCCATTAAGTTTCTATTTACTTCATTTCATAGAACTGCCAGCTTGCATTAGAAGCAGCGTTGCCATGTGTGTGTGGTTTTAGCAACACAAAAAACGGTAAAAGAAGTGTTAATTTTGATAAACCAAAAGTTGGATGCCAAAAATTTAACAATACAGAATCGAAATTCTTAAGCATAATAGTAGTAAAAAAATTACAAACACACATGAGACAGCATGACGCAGATAATTTTAATTTTAGTAAAAAAAACCGATAGTTATATGTATTGTAGATAAAATTTATTTCATAGTTTTAATTGCTTCAGAGGTCGGAGTAACAACTCTAAACAGCGAAGCGTCACTGGGGAAAACAACACCACAATAATAAAAAAATATATTATATTTTAACGAAAACACGGTTAAAACAAAATAAAAAGCAGACAAAGTAAACGGTTTTTTATTTCATTACAACAATCATGCTTTCCATTAAGTTTCTATTTACTTAATTTCATAGAACTGCCAGCTTGTATTAGAAGCGGCGTTGCCATGTGTGTGTGGTTTTAGCAACACAAAAAACGGTAAAAGAAGTGTTAATTTTGATAAACCAAAAGTTGGATGCCAAAAATTTAACAATACAGAATCGAAATTCTTAAGCATAATAGTAGTAAAAAAATTACAAACACACATGAGACAGCATGACGCAGATAATTTTAATTTTAGTAAAAAAAACCGATAGTTATATGTATTGTAGATAAAATTTATTTCATAGTTTTAATTGCTTCAGAGGTCGGAGTAACAACTCTAAACAGCGAAGCGTCACTGGGGAAAACAACACCACAATAATAAAAAAATATATTATATTTTAACGAAAACACGGTTAAAACAAAATAAAAAGCAGACAAAGTAAACGGTTTTTTATTTCATTACAACAAACATGCTTTCCATTAAGTTTCTATTTACTTCATTTCATAGAACTGCCAGCTTGCATTAGAAGCAGCGTTGCCATGTGTGTGTGGTTTTAGCAACACAAAAAACGGTAAAAGAAGTGTTAATTTTGATAAACCAAAAGTTGGATGCCAAAAATTTAACAATACAGAATCGAAATTCTTAAGCATAATAGTAGTAAAAAAATTACAAACACACATGAGACAGCATGACGCAGATAATTTTAATTTTAGTAAAAAAAACCGATAGTTATATGTATTGTAGATAAAATTTATTTCATAGTTTTAATTGCTTCAGAGGTCGGAGTAATAACTCTAAACAGCGAAGCGTCACTGGGGAAAACAACACCACAATAATAAAAAAATATATTATATTTTAACGAAAACAGGGTTAAAACAAAATAAAAAGCAGTAAAAGTAAACGGTTTTTTTATTTCATTACAACAAACATGCTTTCCATTAAGTTTCGATTTGCTTCATTTCATTTTCATTTCATAGAACTGCCAGCTTGGATTAGAAGCAGCGTTGACATGTGTGTGTGGTTTTAGCAACACAAAAAACGGTAAAAAAAGTGTTAATTTTGATAAACCAAAAGTTGGATGCCAAAAATTTAACAATACAAAACCGAAATTGTTAAGCATAATAGTAGTAAAAAAAATGACAAACACACATGAGACAGCATGACGCAGATAATTTAAATTTTAGTAAAAAAATTATAAAAAATAAATAAATAAACAACTAATGCTACGCCAAAGTTACAAAAACACTACTATTTATGCTTACTACAATTGTATTTAAAATAAAACTGCATTACACTACCAACTAAACAACATAATACTATATATTTTGGTAAAATTACTGAATGTACTGCAAACACATTGCTATAACAGTAATGTAATCTATGTATATTCGATGTCTAAGGCGCTAAGTTTACGAAGATTTTTAATAAGAAATACAATAATAAATAAAATACCAAAAAAAAAAAAAAATTAGATAAAAACAAACTAACAACAACACACTAAATACTTATACACATGTTATCGGTGTATGGATTTGAAATACATAATTTTCGAATTACCGAAAAATTAAGAAGTAAGTAAAACCATACGAAATTGTATTGCATTTACATCTCACATATGAAAAGTTAATACAAAAAAACAAAATTACAAAAAATACACTACAACAATAAAGTAAAAATGTTAAAAAGTACTGAATAATATTTCTAAACACACTGCAAAGCTGTTTAACACTCAAATGTTAAGTTAATGTTAACGGGTACATACAGTTTGCGAGAGAAGAGAGTGAAAGAGATGGGAAAAGAAAATATTGTAAAAGACGCAATAGAAACATAAGACAAATTTGTAGATAGAGTGAGAGAGTGAGTGTAATAAATGCAACCATTCAGCCTAAGGCTGAGATCACACTATATGACAAGGAAAGGTAACGCTAATAAACTGGTTGTGAAGGAGAGTTGAGAGAGTTGCAGAAAACTAATTTCAACTAAATAAGCTGACAGCTTTTAGCAATGAATCAAAGAATTTAAATAAACTGGTTTTTACTAGCCACTTTTTTAACTAAAAATAATAATTTGATTGAAAAAGTTTTTGATTTTTTTAAATTGCAGTTTTTTTCTAATATGTTATCTCAAATTACTTCAAATTCATTAAAAAAATTCTCAGAATTTATTTAGTTTTCATTTTTAGAAGCAAATCATTTTTAGAAATTTTGTACAGAAATGCGAAAGAACATGCATATTTATTTTATTAAAGTTTATAGTGACCTACAATGCTTAAAGAATTTAGTATGCTGAACTAGCTGTCCATTTCTTGACCCACTTTGATAAAATGGAACGATATCACATTTGATAGATTAAAAGCTCTAACATGTGTTTGTCACAATAACTTTTACCGTCGTATAGTGTGATCTTACCTTTAGATATGAAAAGAGAAAACTCAAAAAAAGCGAAAAGAAAGTTACCGAAGACACAACAAACACGAAATCAACACTATACTAACAAACATTGCCACGCCTAAGATAATTGCATGTCAATAATTAAGAACAAAAAATGTTAACAACAATATAAAATAAAAGAGAGCGTCACATTAGAGACATTAGAGTAAGAGAGAGAGAGAGAGAACAGTTGTATTACGTATGTACCAGGAAGCGTTATAATTGTATTAAAACTAAAGGCTCGTTCACACGCGTACGATTTTTAAGTTTTGCGTCGAAAGATGCAACACAATTACAACACACTGTATATTAAAAATGTTAGACTATAATATTAAAGAATTATGCATAAATTATAAATTAATAAGAAAAACAAAAAAATACATATTAAAAAACACAAATGCAAAACATACGAAAATTTAAATTAATTAATTAATAGAGAATAAGTATAGATAATTCGAAAAAAAGTAAACAAAGTGAGAAAAACTAGTCTTTACAACATGGAATTCATGAAAATCAACATTTTGAAATTTAAATGCAAAATAACAGCATACAAATAAAACTAACACTTAAGTGCATAAATTATATAAAAAAATAAATAAAATTAATTTAATAAAGTAAACAACTCGTTGTAGCACATAAATAAAAATGTATGCGTTAAAAAATGCAAATTCTTGCATTGCAAAGTGAACAATTGAGAGTAAATTGACGCAGCAACACTATGAAACACACATGGAAAATAAATTAAGTACTAAGAAATTACTAAGAGCCTAAAGTAAAAACATAGATATGTAAGTTTAAGCAAACCATTTGACGGATTTTGTGACGTAATTGCAAATATGAAAAAATAAATTTGTGCAAGCAAACTTAAAAAAATATATATATAAAAAAAACTAAAATAACATATATATATAAAGAATCATAGTAAAAGTACTAATACAGTTAAAGTAATTATAAAATAATTGAAATAAACAAATGGTAATTATTATATAAATAAATGTTATGCGTTATTAAAAATACAACCAATAAAAAATGAGAAAATAATGAATTAAAAGCAAGAAAACAACTGATGAATAAAACAACAGAATCAATAAAATGCAAAAAATATATAAAAATAAAAACAAATTTGTTTTAAAAAATCTTCTAGTTATATTTCATTTGTTGGTAACAAAAGTCAACGTAAGTACTACAAGGAAGTTTTGAAAATCTAGTATTCTTAGCAAGCCAGTAAAGATTGTGACATTCTCTACATGCATGCAAATAGGAAAATTCGTTGTAATTATATAATATATACAGAGGAAAAGGAAATGTAGGAATCGGGTTTCAAGAACTTTCGTAAATTTAAGAAATAACCAAACGTAGAACTACGTAGCTTTCAGCCATGCCATAGGATCGCTATAACAAATTATTTCTGGATGACTTAACATATGATGCAAGAATCTCGATATCACCATGCAGTGGATGGGCTCGTCGATAAAGTGAGAACTAAGAAGAATTTAAAATTATGAAAGATAATAACCTAAGGTTAGGCTTAAGTAAGAAGCTGTTTTAACTTGCACCAAATATTCACCAGAAGTTTTCTTTACTAGAAATTTTTTAGAAATATAAATAAAAGGGTTTTAATTTTTATAAGTCTTAGTAATACTCTTTGATCTGGAAAGATATTCTTCCATTTGTTTTCCGCTTCTATTTTATTAAGACAAAGTATGTTCTATTTAAAGTAGGGACATCAAACGACGCTATAGTTTTTCCCACTCTTTGCACATTACGATACGATATACGATCCAACATCGAGTCGAAATTATAATAATAAAAATTTATTACCGAAATCGGAGTCAGTGACTTCGTCAATAATCAAAATCTGCATTACTGGTTAGGCCGAAATCCACACGTCACCATTGCAACCCCACGGTTTGGGACGGTTTATGGGTCGGCAGCGTGATTGGGCCGTACTTCTTCGGTGATGATCAAAACCGGCACGCTACCGCTCAATGATAACCGAATATTTTTGGCCCGAATTGGTTGATATGAACTTGGACAATATGTGGTTCCAACGGGACGGCGCCACAAGCCACACAGCCAATGTCACAATCGATTTATTGAAAATCAAGTTTGGTGAACGAGTTATCTCACGAAATGGCGTAGTCAATTGACCGCCTCGGTCGTGCGATTTGACGTCGTTAGAATATTTCCTGTGAGGCTACGTTAAGTCTATGGTCTATGACAACAAGCCATCGACGATTGATGAACTTCGTATGAATATCAAAAGTGAAATTGAGCAGTATCGGCTGATTTTGCTTGAAAACCGTCGAAAATTGCGTTCAGCGTCTGGGCTTCTGAAAGCGTGCCCGTGATGACTATGCAAAAGAAATCGAGTTCCATACATAATGTCATCGAATGTAATTTCACAAGAATGAAGAATTTCATTGATACCCAAACCCGTTTTTTATTTAAATTGTTGCATTACTCTTATTGAAAACCACTTTATATATATTTTAATGTAGGTCTTTGAGTTAATTTACTATTTAATCGATATTCTGCGAATAATTTTTGAGATATGTACTCTAATTCTCTCTCATGAACCAGTTAAACCATGTTCGATCAAATCCCGTTTTTTCATCAATGTGAAACAACATTTTTAAATAAAAAACAAAATAAATTTATTATATTAATAATTTTTTACACATTCTTATTATTAATCCTAGTTAGTAAATTATACAATATGACTAATATAAAATATTATCTTATGACTAATTATTCTACATAAACCCACGACCTTTATGCAAGCTCGTTAACAATTGTGGACTCTGCTTTGCCGGTGTTATGGAATATTTGCCAAAGGCCATTTCCAGCAAGGAGAAATGGCATTGCGCATGCTGAACGCTACAATCGAGTACCTCGCGACGTGCTCTTTTATATATACGATCATAGTGATGCACAATATCCGGTTCGTTATCATACACTGGATCCGTGGGTAAGCTGCATAAATTGGAAAGAAACAAATACTCACATATGGTTATTAATGTTTATCCAAATATTGTTGAAATTACTCACCTGAATATGGTTTTTACAATTTCCGTTAACATATTCCCGCGTTCTTGGCGATCGGCATGTAAATATTTCGACGACTCACAAAGCGCACGCGCAACGCACTCATGTCCGGCGAAACCCATGCTAAAAAAAAACCAAAAATTTAACAGAAATGAGTATAGTAAATAAAATGGAAATAAGAGGAGAAGTATTTATTTGTTTCGATAGATTATTGAACATGGCGCTTTCATAAACTGGAGTATGTTGTTATTCGTTGTCATATCAGTTAGACTTACGAAACGAATTTGTAACGAACTGTTTGAAATAAAATTTAAATTGTAAGTTATATCTTGACCTCTTCTTCTAATTATAAATGTAACTGTAAATTTATTACACTCTCTTTGAAGATTCGTACTGTCTATATAGGTTGTTCAGAAGTCATTTGTTTCCAAAAAGTGGTCTTTCAGAGTTTTCTGATAATTATTCTGGCAGGAAACTTTAAAAATTTAAAAAAATATTTAGGATCTCAACTCATATTGAACATTTTATGTCGAAACGGACTTGTTTCCTCTTCGAGTTTCAAATTAACACCAATTTAGGCAGTTTCTAATCGGGCGTCATTGCGAAGCCGATCAGTTATAGAACCAATTAAAAACTAATGATTCTTTACTCATTATGCTCTCGCAACATATTCCATAGAAGATAGTAGTTTTGTTGCAGATGAGCTAAATCGGACCATAGCCAGGCCCGCAAAATTACGAATCCTAGAAAGTGCAATAACTATGCCATAAATAAAGGTATGAAAGTCACATATAAATAAAATGGATCAACTTTTTAAATTAATTGTTTTTGGGAAAGTGGGCGTAGCTTCGTCCCCTACTAAAGTTCTGGATCTTATATCGTAAACTACCAAAGCTACATCAACCAAACTTTCTGGAGGTGAGGTCAACCTGAAATTTGGAGGTGGTGTTTTCATTTAAAGGAGGATGGAGTCATATGTAGAAGTTCACGTAAGTGAGGAAAGTTTCTGACTGGGACCCACCACATAAAAACGAATAACCAGTGAATAAGAAACACAGGCCTCGGATGAGAAACCCTTCTTTTGATGACGACCACGGCAAACGTATAAAGGACTATGATTTAAGGGCATGCACCTGGAATGTCCGGACCCTTAATTGGGAAGGTGCCTCTGCCCAGCTGGTTGATGTCCTCGTAAGAGTAAAGGCTGACATCACCGCAATCCAAGAAATGCGATGGACGGGACAAGGACGGAAGAAGGTGGGTCCTTGTGATATCTACTACAGCGGCCATATAAAGGAGCTCAAATTCGGTGTGGGATTCGTGGTGGGAGAGAGACTCCGTCGTCGAGTCCTGGCATTCACTCCGGTGGATGAACGTCTAGCCACAATCCGCATCAAAGCGAGGTTCTTCAACATATCGCTGATTTGCGCCCACGCGCCGACGGAAGAGAAGGACGAAGTGATCAAAGATACCTTCTATGAGCGCCTAGAACGTACCTATGAGCGCTGCCCCCGCCACGATGTCAAAATCGTGCTTGGCGATTTCAACGCTAGGGTGGGTAAAGAAGGTGTCTTTGGCACGACAGTCGGAAAATTCAGCCTCCATGACAAAACATCACCAAACGGTCTGAGGCTGATCGACTTCGCCGGGGCCCGAAATATGGTCATCTGTAGTACTAGATTCCAGCATAAGAAAATCCATCAAGCTACTTGGCTGTCCCCGGATCGAATAACTCGCAACCAGATCGATCATGTTGTGATAGATGGACGACATGTCTCCAGTGTTTTTGATGTGCGTACGCTTCGTGGTCCCAACATTGACTCGGACCACTATCTTGTAGCAGCTAAGATACGCACCCGCCTCTGTGTAGAAAAGCGCACACGTCAACAAACACAAGGAAGGTTCGACATCGAGAAGCTGCAATCACAACCGACAGCCGAACGATTTTCTACTCGACTTGCACTCCTGCTCTCTGAGAGCACTCATCAGCATCTCGGTATAAGGGAGCTGTGGGACGGCATATCAAACTCCTTACATACAGCTGCAACCGAAACCATTGGCTTTCGGAAAAGCCAAAAAAAAACAGCTGGTATGATGAGGATTGTCGTCTCGCAGTGGAGAGAAAACAGATTGCCTACCTTGCAATGTTGCGATCGACCGCAACACGAGCGGGATGGGAAAGATACCGAGAGCTGAAGAGGGAAGCGAGACGCATTTGCAGAAAAAGAAAGAAAGAGGCAGAAATGCGTGAGTATGAAGAGCTTGACAAACTGGCCGACAGGGGTAATGCTCGAAAATTTTACGACAAGATCCGGCGACTAACTGAAGGTTTCAAGACCGGAGCACACTCCTGTAGGACCCCCAGAGGTGATCTAGTGGTTGATGACCAGAGTATACTGTGTTTGTGGAGGGAACACTTCTCCAGCCTGCTGAATGGCAGTGAAAGTACAACACCAGGAGATGGCGAACCCGATTCCCCAATCGACGACGATGGAACAGATGTTCCATTGCCCGACCGTGAAGAAATTCGAATAGCAATTACCCGCTTGAAGAACAACAAGGCGGCGGGGACCGATGGATTGCCGGCCGAGCTATTCAAATACGGCGGCGAAGAGCTGATAAGGTGCATGCATCAGCTTCTTTGCGAAATATGGTCGGAAGAAAGCATGCCCGACGATTGAAATCTCAGTGTACTCTGCCCAATCCACAAAAAGGGAGACCCCACAATCTGCGCCAACTATCGTGGGATAAGCCTCCTTAACATCGCGTATAAGGTTCTATCGAGCGTATTGTGTGAAAGGCTAAAGCCCACCGTCAACAAACTGATTGGACCTTATCAGTGTGGCTTTAGACCTGGAAAATCAACAACTGACCAGATATTCACCATGCGCCAAATCTTGGAGAAGACCCGTGAAAAAAGGATCGACACACACCATCTATTTGTCGACTTTAAAGCTGCTTTCGACAGCACGAAAAGGATCTGCCTTTATGCCGCGATATCTGAATTTGGTATCCCCGCAAAACTAATACGGCTGTGTAAGTTGACGTTGAGCAACACCAAAAGCTCCGTCAGGATCGGGAAGGACCTCTCCGAGCCGTTCGATACCAAACGAGGTTTCAGACAAGGTGACTCGCTATCGTGCGACTTCTTTAACTTGATGCTGGAGAAAATTATAAGAGCTGCAGAGCTAAATAGAGAAGGTACAATCTTCTATAAGAGTGTACAGCTACTGGCGTACGCCGATGATATCGATATCATAGGAAACAACACCCGCGCCGTTAGTTCTGCTTTTTCCCGCCTGGGTAAGGAAGCGAAGCGAATGGGTCTGGTGGTGAACGAGGACAAGACGAAATATCTCCTGTCATCAAACAAACAGTCAGCGCATTCGCGTCTTGGCTCCCACGTCACTGTTGACAGTCATAACTTTGAAGTTGTAGATAATTTCGTATACCTAGGAACCAACATTAACACCGATAATAATGTCAGCCTTGAAATCCAACGCAGAATCACTCTTGCCAACAGGTGCTACTATGGACTAAGTAGGCAATTGAAAAGTAAAGTCCTCTCTCGACGAACAAAAACTAAACTCTACAAGTCCCTCATCATTCCCGTCCTACTTTATGGTGCAGAAGCGTGGACGGTTTCAACATCCGATGAGACGGCACTAGGAGTTTTCGAGAGAAAGGTTTTGCGGAAGATTTACGGTCCCTTAAACATTGGCAACGGCGAATACCGCAGAAGATGGAATGATGAGCTGTATGTGTTGTTCGACGACATAGACATAGTCCAGCTAATAAAAAGACAGCGGCTACGCTGGCTGGGTCATGTTTTTCGAATGGATGAAAGTGCCCCAGCTCTGAAAGTTTTCGATGCAGTACCCGCTGGTGGAAGCCGAGGAAGAGGGAGACCTCCACTCCGGTGGAAGGACCAGGTGGAGAAGGACCTGTCTTCACTTGGTATTACCAATTGGCGCCAAACCGCCAAAAGGAGAGATGCGTGGCGCACTGTTGTGGACTCGGCTATAACCGCGTAAGCGGTTTCTACGCCAGTTAAGAAGAAGAAGTTTTCATTTAAAGAGTGTGTCTTTGCCAAAAAAGGGTAAAATCGGGTCAATACTTCCTCCAGACACCATATAACTGATAAAAGGATTTCTAAACTTCCGGTGGACTTTATAACGTATATTTCGTGAAATATGTGAGATGTCTTAGTGCATTTAGTATATATATAATCTTGGATCTACATTATATCCAATAATGATGGCAAAAATATTGGAAATTGGTCGAAGAATAACCTCAGTCCTCATATTCTATACCCGAACTTAGCCCTTCCTTAATTGTATTTTATTGATAATGTGAAAATTTTAAAATCGAAAGAGGAATGAAAAGTTGAAATGGAAGAGTGGAGTACAAAAAGTGCAGAATATCTTTTAGTGCACATGGTCAATTTGTTTTCTGCCAATAACATTTAACTTTGTCCATCATTCCTCCTTTCCGCCCATCCACTCATACATTTTCAGCAGTTATCAAGCATCTCTCACTTGTAACACACTGAAAGCAATCATTTTTTTATTAACTACTTTATTGCTTACTTACTTCTCAATAATTGTTTCGAGCTTTCCAAATAAATCACGTCTCGACCGACGCATCGCCATCGCTTTGGTTTTCTTCACATCCTCGTCTTTCTTGAAGCCACGCGAATGCTCCTTCACCCAAGTGTAATTGGGCAGATTGTAAGCCACACCCCAATTTTCGGCCCAACTCAGATACTCCGTGATGGGATTGCCAATAACACCGATGGTCAAACAAAGTGAGGCCTTAAAACATAACGATTATCGCATGCGAGAAAAGCAATTAAAAATGTTGTAAAACTGTCACTGTTTGTCACTTGTTTTGTATATAGCAATGGCAGCGGCTTTCATTGCGCCACCTACAACTTTTTTAACACTTATAATGTTATTTACTATTTGCATTTTTTATTTTTCTTGTTATTTTCTTTTGTTTTGTTTTGTGACACTCACCGCCAAAGAGGAACCATCCGGAAAGGCTACATAACGCCTCTTGCGTGATAACACTTTCTCCTCACCGCCGGCCGCCTCTCGCTTCGGGCGCGGCGGACTGAGCGTGGCGAGCGTGCTGCTGATGCACAGCAGAAGCAACAAAACAGTTTGCAACTCCTTGTTGCCACTACTGCTACTGCGGCGGTGGCACATTTCATGTGGTGATTACTGACAGGACAGGACTGGACAGCTGGCGGGTTGACTGCTTGCTGGCCTACTAGTGACTGCTTGCCACCACTCAGCCACCGTGTCGAATACATTTTTATGATTTTCCAGCGGCGGTTTGTATCATTGTAGCTCGACTGTAAATGAAATCAGCAGTCAACTGCTACATACATGTACATATGTATGTAATTGTTCTGTGTTAAATGCTGTTAAAACGCCTTTTATGACGAAGCGAAGGTGTTATTGACTTAATGTTTTAGCATAAAAAGGCATTTAAATGCATTTACTTAGTGGTAATTATTCTGATTCATTGTTATTGCCAGTTTTTGTATAATTTTTGGTGGTTCTTTGCCATTGTTGTTGTAGCATCAGTCTCGTTGTGTAGTCGGCTCTTAAAAGCATATAATGTGTAAATTCACACGACAAAAGAATGATTGACAGGCATAATGCGCACACAATGTGCTTGATGACCGAATTTCATGGTAGAATAAGAAGTTGTTGAAGTGAGATATAACGTAGTAAGTAGAAGATCATATATAATTTCCGAACACAACATAAAAGCGTGGCATAGATGTCTCTCAAAACTAAAACTGGGTTATGTTGCATATGCTCGTATTAGGTCCATAGTGTTCCAAAGAGAAAACCTTATTAAAACTGGAAATACCCGGATGAGGCTGTGAGACCTTTAGACAATACACTGATCACAAAAACGAATCTATAACATATACTTTGTCGAAACATCGAACCTCTTAATTAGATTCTGACCCTGAAATGCAATTATAGGCCTAGAACCCATGATAGTAAGCACTACTTCGAACAACGAGGCTATCATTAAATAAAAAGTACGTAATCGGTATGCACACTTTTGCACACTTTTGCATCCATTTCCATTCTTTTATACCTTATAAGTTCTTCGCCGCCGTAATTTGAATAGCTCGGCCGGCAATCCATCGGCCCCGCTGCTCTGTTCTTCCTCTAGCTGATTCCCCAATCGATGACGATGGAATAGATATTCCATTACCCGACCATGAAGAAATTCGAATAGCAATTACCCGCTTGAAGAACAACAAAGCGGCGGGGGCCGATGCACTACCGGCCGAGCTATTCAAATACGGCGGCGAAGAACTGATAAGGTGCATGCATCAGCTTCTTTGTAGAATATGGTCGGAAGAAAGCATGCCCGACGATTGGAATCTCAGTGTGCTCTGCCCAATCCATAAGAAGGGAGACCCCACAATCTGCGCCAATTACCGTGGTATAAGTCTCCTCAATATCGCAAATAGGGTTTTGTCGAGCGTATTGTGTGAAAGACTAAAGCCCACCGTCAACGAACTGATTGGACCTTATCAGTGTGGCTTTAGACCTGAAAAATCGACAATGGACCAGATATTCACTATGCGCCAAATCTTGGAAAAGACCCGAGAGAGAAGAATCGATACTCACCATCTTTTCATCGATTTTAAAGCTGCCTTCGATAGCACGAAAAGGAGCTGCCTTTATGCCGCGATGTCTGAATTTGGTATCCCTGCAAAACTAATACGGCTATGTAAACTGACGTTGAGCAACACCAAAAGCTCCGTCAGGATCGGGAAGGACCTCTCCGAGCCGTTCGATACCAAACGAGGCTTCAGATAGGGTGACTCACTATCGTGCGACTTCTTCAATCTATTACTGGAAAAAATAATACGATCTGCAGAGCTAAATAGAGAAGGTACAATCTTCTACAAGAGTGTACAGCTGCTGGCGTATGTCGATGATATTGATATCATCGGAAGCAACAACCGCGCCGTTTGTTCTGCGTTTTCCAGACTAGATAAAGAAGCTAAGCGTATGGGTCTGGTGGTGAATGAGGACAAGACGAAATATCTCCTGTCATCAAACAAACAGTCAGCGCACTCGCGTCTTGGCTCCCACGTCACTGTTGACAGTCATACCTTTGAAGTAGTAGATAGTTTCGTCTACTTGGGAACCAGCGTTAACAACACCAACAATGTCAGCCTTGAAATCCAACGCAGAATCACTCTTGCCAACAGGTGTTACTTTGCACTGAGTAGGCAATTGCAAAGTAAAGTCATCTCTCGACGAACAAAAATCAAACTCTACAAGTACATAGTTCAGCGAATAAAAAGACAGCGGCTACGCTGGCTAGGTCATGTAGTACGAATGGATGAAAACACTCCAGCTTTGAAAGTGTTCGATGCAGTACCCGCTGGAGGAAGCCGCGGAAGAGGACGACCTCCACTCCGGTGGAAAGACCAAGTGTAAAGTAAAAAACGTAATTGTCTATTACCACAAAATCCTTTAGCTACATATTTTTAGATTGTGCGGCAACACTATCATGTGTTTTGTTTTCACCATAACCTCACTTTGTTTTTCAAACGTGTGAAAGAAATTTGGTGTTTTGTTCAATTTACGATGTCGCGAAATAATGAGTAAATTTATGTTGTTATATCTTCAAGTTGTGATATTTTTTTGTTAAAGTTTATAAATATATCTTTGTTGAGTGGAAAAGTAAAGTCAAAAGTGGTTTTTATTGGTTCTGTGAAGTTTTGTAAGAGATATTTTGTGACGCCCCATTTTTGGGGCGCTGAGCACATATGCCCACATGTTTTTTCATAAACTTTTTGTTTACATTTGTTAATTTTCAGTAAATGTATGACACATTTTTTCTTTCCGATTTCTTTTTTTCTGTTTTTTTTTTTATATTTTACGGAAATTCCATAACTGAAACTCACTATTCAGGTTAACTGTTGCTGACATAGTCGATATATATGTATAAGCTAGCTATATAAAAGATAGCTATTCCACAGCCATTATGTATCCAGCAGTACAATAGATATATGGGCGGTACTGACCGACTAGATCAGAATGTGGGATGTTATCGAATCAGTATCAATCGTAAAAAGTGGTACTGGCAGTTGATGATGTGGCCTTTGAACGTATCCGTGAACAATGCGTTTCAACTTTATAAACTGTCTCCAGATGGTCAAGAAAATCGTTCATTAGACTATCTTGCATTTATCAGAGTAATAACTACTACATATCTCGGTAAATATATTCATTATTCATGTTTCTATTTGCCATAATTACTTCTTTGCTTAGGAAATTACTCCCTTCCACGTACAATGGGTCGCCCCTTGAAGCCTTGTTGCAAGAGACGTAGCGTTCCAGACGGAGTTCGCCTTGATGGTCAAGGCCACATAATAATTTCAAATGCAACTCAAATAAGATGTGCAATGTGCCATAAAAACACAACTAAAAAGTGTCGAACATGTGATGTTTGATGTCACACAAACTGTTTTGAGGCTTTCCATTCATAATTTTATTTATATTTATTTTAATTCAATCAATTAAAAAGTGGAATCTGAATTAAATTTATAATTTTCTTTAATAAAACTGAAATCACATCTTATATTAACTGAACTACATAGTATATTTTTAGTGCTCCCTGGTGTGGCCAGCGCCCCATTTTTGGGGCGGCTATTTTCTCAAAAACTACGAGAGATATGAATAAAAGGCCTTAAGCGCTTGGTTACTGGTGTCTCATAGCTAACCGCAATTGCTTTCGTTCCTTCAAATTTTTTCTAGAAAAAAGTTGGGATTATATGGGTTAAAGAAGAAACTGGAGAGTCATGGAATCTTCTTAGCTCAAAATGAGCAATTTACATAAATCCATCAAAAACGCCCAGCTTTTGAAATGCATTTCATCAAATATATTACCAAAATAAAACGCCCTTCTACTATTCGACATTTCATCAACACTGTCGTCATTGAAATCACAAATATCCGTTCATACATGCAAATGATGGAGATGCGTTCAACTATAGCTTGCCGAGATTAAATTCGCTATTTTGTTGTTGTGCGTGAAAATAATTTTCATTGCTGTTGTTGCTGCTGTTGTTTTCACCACAAGTGATAACTGAAATATGCAAACTAAAGGAAGCGTAGCAATTTTCGTAATTTCCAAAGCTTGAGCGTTGGTAAGACTTGATAACAAACTTTGGTGTCAACGCAGCGTATAAAACGCGTCGCAGACGCTCATCCATGGATATGTATGTACATAAGTACTAAGCGTATATTGTTGTGCATACACATATGCGTTTATGCAAACGAATAACCTGCCCTTTTTGCCTGGCAAACCATTCATCTTTTCAGGTGCAATCCACACATGCACACGCGTTTCGCTCCGCAATTTTGTTGTAGCTGACTGGTAGTTGATTATGCACAGTTGGCCGTTGTTGGCGGCTGGAGATACAAGATTGCTGAAAATCTCAATTTGACTCGATGGAACACCGCTAGTTAAAATTGTATGACAAAGAACTATCACACACACACACATATGTGAACACTCAGTCTCGCCGATATATATACATATATGTATATAAGCTATATATTATATATATTTATTTACATCCTTCAAGGCTGCATAAACGCGCACGCGATGTGAGTGAGAAATTTACAATGCACCCACGCACACATATATAACCCATGTAGGATGCTATATTCCAAATAAGTTTGCCCCAATGTACATGTGTGTGCATATGTTTTTGCGAATATTTGCATATGCAAGTATGCAAGTTTGTTTGCCATGCGCACACACATACACGTGTATGAACATAAATTTCCGCATCTGCTTTGATGAATATTCATTTAAATTAACCAGCTGTTGACTGTTCTGTAGCCACAGACATATTAATATTCGCCAACAGTAAGGCGTCAATATAATTTAATGGAAACAGTCATAATAAACGGGACTCTTTAGTGCCACTAGGCTTAGGTTAGGTTAAATGAGGTAGAACGTTAAAACATATACAATGGGATGCATTTATGGTCTCGACATCAAACGATGGATGTCTACGGAATGTCTAGAGAGTAATGAAATGTAGTATTCGATACCAGGGTTATTTAGACAGGGTTATTCCTTATCGTGCATCTTCTTCCAAGAACGCCATAATAATTGTATAGCATTGAACCACAATCAACCATGTGTGAGAACAATCATAGCAATATTGAACATGTAGAAAGTCTTCAAAATGTTTGGTCATGCGCAGCGTAGATCAATTATCATTATCTTCAACACCAGAAGGTTGGACTTTAAGTTAAACGAGAAGACTATTATCAATGGGGTTTTAAGAAAAAAAACTTGCATTTTTCGAGAATTTTTCACGTTATAGGAATATCAATATAATGATGGAAAAAATGATACCGTTAATCGTTAATATCTGAACCACATAGGCACTATATATTCTAAAAGAACAATGCAAATGATGTTGGCATCATAGGCTTTACCAACACAGCTGTTTCCAGTCTAGAAAAAGAAGCGAAAGAGCTTACTATTGTGGTGAACGAGGGCAGGACAAAGTAGCTGGAGGTCACACAAAAAGATTCCCCTCGTCTTATGAAGTGCGTCATTGTTGTCAGCTATGTATTTGAAAAAGTGAAGAGCTTTGTGTATCTCGGAACCAGCAATTGGGAAGCTGATCCGTCTCTCCCACTCTATAAGTTTCTTATCATTCACTTCCTATTATACGGCGCAGAAACATGGACGATGACAAACCGAGATACTTTCTCATCATGAGATACTTCTCATCTTAGAGCATTCGAGAATACTGTTCTTCGCAAGATCTTTCGAGTCGTCCGCGTGAGCGAGAAATACCAAAGAAGATGGGACCATGAACTGTATGATCATCATCATCATCATTTGGTTCAGAGAGCTCTCTGTGAGATTTGGTCTGCTGAAAAATACGCCTCCAAGCTACTTTGTCTTTTGCAGTCTCTCTCCAGTTTTCCAGTCGGATCTTCTTCAGATCTTCGTTTAATTCGTTCTTCCATCTTGATTTTAGCCTTGCTCTGCCGATGAATGCTTTCTCGTCCAATACCTTCTTTTGGGCGACATGGATATAGTTAAATGCATAAAAATCCAACGAATGAGCGCCCACGCATCCAATGGAAAAACCAAGTACATGGGGAACTGTCTGCACTTGCGATGTATAATTGGCAAGACTTCTCAAAAGATATATATAGCACACAAAGAATTGTTAAATTTTTTTTATGAAACTCGTAACACTAAAATATATAGCCTCGAGCTTAGACTATGATTTCTTCTTGAACTGAATGTTATCATTTCGTTGTTGGACAGTAAACGCTGTGTTTAATTATTATTTTCAAATAGATGATCAATAATTCAGTTTCGATTGTGAATAATATTTAACCCTTCTGCTATGTTAGGAAAAAATTACACATATAGTGTTTTGGGTCAATTTGACCCACTTATAAAAACTCCACTAATAACACTATTTTATTTAAAGAGTTCATATTTTTTTATTTGAATCAAGTTAAGTGTATGTTAATCGTAGAAAATAGTTGAGATATGTATGTTTTAACGGCAATTTTCACAAACTAAGCTACTGTGTTCCTTGCAAACAAATTTTTGGCACGTACTACAAACAGCTGAATATTTGTTCGAATTTTTTGTATGATGACAGAAGAAACATCGCAGTCGTTTTTTGGTGGATTCATTTCTGGCAGAGCATAGAGCTGTGCAAAATATACTCGATTTCCGATAACTAGCTTTCTTTGTCGGCGTTTTTGATCGAGTGATGTAATAATAAACGGCAAAATGTTTAAAAATACTAGGTGGGTCAAATTGACCCAACAACGTAATAAGTGTAATGAAATTACATTTGGCATCCTCCAGCAACATAAAAAACAGATATTATTTTAATTTTCATATTTATCTATTCCTTTTACTGCAGTTAACAAATAGAAGAAGAATCAATACATTATAATACGAGTTTTACTGAAAATTGGGTCAAATTGACCCAAATTGCTGTTATTTATCGATTATGTCAACATTTTAAAAGCATTTGAATGAGAAATTGCGCTTAAATATTTATAAAAACAAGTAAGGAAGGGCTAAGTTCGGGTGTAACCGAACATTTTATACTCTCGCAGTTTATTTATTTAACTTCATTTATATTATATAATACACAATTTATATATTGTATAGAGTCCATTGAAAGTTGGAAACCATAATATTAGGTTAAAAGCACCGAGGTCCTCGTGTTCGATATATGGGACCTTAAAAACCTATCGTCCGATTTCAGCGATTTTTAGAATGGGGATGCCACACTATTAACATAGTATTTGTGCAAAGTTCTGCACCGATATCTTCACTAGTACTTACTTTATATATTGTAAAGTAAACGATTCAGATTGTCTTCAAAGTTCTGGTATATAGGAAGCAGGAGTGGTTGTGAAGTGATTTGGCCTATTTTCACAACATATCATTGGGATATAAGGAAACTATTACAAACCAAGTTTCATTGAAATCGGTCGAGTAGTTCCTGAGTTATGGTTTTTGACCCATAAGTGGGCGAAGCCACGCCCATTTTCCATTTTGTAAAAAAATCTGAGTGCAGTTTTTATCTGCCATTTCTTATGTGAAATTTAGTGTTTCTAACGTTTTTCGTTAGTGAGTTTAAATAAACTGCGAGAGTATAAAATGTTCGGTTACACCCGAACTTAGCCCTTCCTTACTTGTTTTCAACCTAACGGTGCGCGTGGTTATGATCCGATTTCTTTCATTTTTGGACTGTATTAGGAAGTGGCTAAAAACGACTACAGAAAGTTTGGTTTATATAGCTCTATTGGTTTGCGAGATATGTACAAAAACTTAGTAGGTGGCGGGGCCACGCCCACTTCTCCAAAAAAATTACATCCAATAATGCCCCTTCATAGTGCGATTCTCCATACCAAATTTTATTTCCATAGCTTTATTTATGGCTTAGTTATGGCACTTTATTTTGTCGGCGTGGCAGTGGTCCGATTTTGCTCATTTTCGAAAGCAACCTTCCTATGGTGCCAAGAAATAAGTGTGCCAAGTTTCATCAAGAAATCTTAATTTTTACTCAAGTTACAGCTTGCACAGACGGACGGACGGACGGACGGACAGACAGACATTCGGATTTGAACTCCACTCTTCACCCTGATCACTTTGGTATATATAACCCTATAACTAACTCGTTTAGTTTTAGGTGTTACAAACAACCGTTATGTGAACAAAACTATAATACTCTCTTTAGCAACATTTGTAGCGAGAGTATAAAAAATGCAGTATTAAAAGTAAAATATTGAACATTTCATGAATGCTATAAATCAAGGGAACAGTCATGCAGCACAACCGTTATTTACATATACATATATACATATGTGATATGAGATATAGTGTAATCTATATTCTAGCTTACATTTCATCCGTTTCACTTACTGATTCCAAAGCAATTTTTGCGTAAATAAATGCAAATAAAAGATTTATTGCAAATAGCCATCGTAGATTAATTTTGACTTTTACTCAGAACAAATTAATGTTCAAATAATTGAAAATGTGTCTGCGTTGATATGCTAGCCATGCCGTTATCAAAATTTAAAATTCACACATATGCATAATTATGTATATACGGAATGGAAAAAAATAAATATTGCAACAAGAAGCTAAAATATTACAAATAAATGGCTGAGTGAAAGTTGACAAATGAATTGATGATTTATTGACATATTAAGTGAACCTTTTATGCCATGCTATGCACACAGAATTGCAAATGGACATGAACTCAAATATAGCACAGAGCATAAATGCATATTCCATATAAGAGTATTCATAGCTATATGGCAACACTGTCGCACTCTCGCACTAATACATTTGCACACTCATGCAACATTTCGTATAAACTGAATATTGAAAAGGACAGCCATTAATTTGATATTTGGTTGCAGCAGCAAATGCAAATGCTGTTTACCAAATTGAAACAACAAGAACAACTACAACATATTGAAATGCCATGACATCCAGTTTTGCGCCGTAATTTCTGCACAGACAGCGATAAAGTGCTGGCAATCTGCAAATCTTTATTCATTTGCTTTGCGAAAAAATTCAGAAGCTTTCGAAACACACATATACTCACATATTCGTATGCAATCCCATACATACTAACTATATATAATTCATTTATGCAATATCCGTAATTGCGTAGCTAAAAAAATTCGCCACAAATGGTGAGCTTGACTTGGAAAAAGCGGTGTTGATGGTAGTGCTCACAGTTGACTTTGTTAAACCTTTTAAATAAATACAAATTTGTTGTTGTTGTTTTTTTAACTGTGAGACAATGTTAGTTTGAATTTCACTTTTTTCTTCGCAAGGTTGTTGAGCAAAAATATATGCGTGCCTTGGAGCTTTACCAACAAAGCATTTCGTTGAATCCAGACACCAAACAAAAACTCGTAATATCAACTGAAATGGATTTTATTTATTTTTTCCAATTTATTTGTTTGCATTTTACAAGTTTTTTTAGTGGAGAAAGTTTTATAACCCGCGTACAAAGATTCTTGAAGGCAATTCCAGAGCATAGAAGTAAAAAATTAAAAGTATAACTGAAGAGACATATTATCATTATAAGTTCCATGAAATAATTTTAAAATAAAAAATTATTATTTTAATACGACTTAACGTTCGTATTTAAGTGTGCCTTGAAAAAGTATTGTACGTAAACAGTAAAAAAGTTAAAACGCCAAGTAGATTACACTTTCCGACAGCACAGCAGCAAAGTAACAGTAATAAAGCTGATTTATAAAGAGCTATCAAATACACAAAAGTACTGTAACAGAAATTCCTATGAACAACAACAAGTACGGTAGAGCTCCTAGGCCCACAGACGGGTTAATATTTTAAAAATTTAGATGGTATTTATATTAAAAGTGTATTTCGTTCTCTTAATTTTACTAAGCCATATTGCAATAGTGACCGATATATGTATATGGTCTAAAGTCCATCGAAAGTTCGAAAATTTTTAGACTCTCGCAATAAAGTTGCACAGCAACAAATCTGCTTAGAGAGTATAATATTTTTGTTCACATAAAAAAGGGGTTATATGAATCAAAATGATCAGGATGACTAGACGAGTTAAAATCCGGATGTCTGTCCGTCCGTCCACACGCCTTGAAAAAAGTTTAAATCGGATAATAATCACGCCCAGCTCCCATACGAAGGTTACTATTAAATTACTAAAAGTGCGTTAATTCACTCATGAAACACTAGATTTTGCAGAAGAAATGCAAAAGGACCGATTTCAATGATTTGGTATATAATATTATCTTGACACCCCGATAACACGGTGATGAAAAATGGACGAAATCGGTTCACAACCACGCCTACTTCCCATATAACACAATTTTGAATTCCATCTTTTTCGTTCACTTTATAATATGTATATTGGAACCAATGAAGATAGCGGAATAAAACTTTACACAAATACTAAATTTGAGGTGAGGCATCACTTGTGGAAAAATTGTCGAAATGGGACTATAACGTTTCAAGGCCGGATATCGAACATAAAGAACTCAGTGGCTAAGGATAATTTTTGACCGAAAATATCTGAAAATCTCTCAGATATTTCAATTTAATTAATTTTGCTTTCAATAGTTGTGTTTCTGTACCATAAATGGTTAATATCGGCTCATAACTTCCCCTAGCTCCCATATATATTCGGATTATCAAACTTCCGGTGGGCTTTATACCGCATACATCGGTTAATATGTGAGATATCTTAGCAAAATAAATTGAGCATATAGTCTTGGATATAAGGTACACTCTTGGTTGTAAAAATGAGTGAAATCAGTACAGGAATCACCTTACCCCTCATATACTATATGTGATGATTTTCGTTATTCTATTGGACTTTATACCGAATATATGGGTCAAACTCAATCTGGATTTCATTTATTCATTCAGTCGGATCGATTTTTGGAGAATATTTGAAACATAATTGACTTGTTAAAAATATATTTTTTTTTCAAATTTCGAAATTTGGAAAGTCACCTACCACTCACTTTGGTCATACTTTAAGTTATTATTAATATTGCCGATATCTACTCCTTAAAATATTAATTTTTTTATAGAGCGAGCTGCAGCAAATAGTTGTCATTAAGCCTATGAGACAAAATTGCATACAAAATTTAATCAAAATATTTTAAAGCGAAATTGCTATAAAAAATATGGCAGCACTGTCAAATAAAATCAAGTGTGTGCTTGTTAAGCGGCACAAAATGCAGACAATAAAATAAATACCGCTAAATATGGCGTGTAAAATAAAGGCAACACCAACAACAACAACAACCATACAAGCTACAACGCCTCAATACCGGCATGCGGAAGCGCTATTTTTAATACTTGTCACTTTTATTTACTGATTTTTATTTATGTTTTATTTACATTGCGTATTTTGTATTTTATTGCACCACACACACACACGTATTTATCTATATTTACATTTCATTGCAATTGGGCGGCCATATTTTATATAACATTTGCGTTTACACGCTGCGCGTATTTATTTATTGCATTTATGCGCATATTTGTGAGTATGTGTGTGTGTGCTATGCTGCATGTTTACACACACTTCTCTCGCTCTCCAGCTCGCCCTTCGTGGTTATTGCATAAATCGTCCGTGCACAAGTTCGTTGATATGTTGCAGAAAGCTTAAGCCGCAGAGTGTTGCATAGTGTTGGGCGCAGTCGCTTAAATTGTCATGCGAAATCGCTTTTTTATATGTGGCATGACGACGTGCGGCCGGCAATGCGGCACTGCGCACAGACATACATAAATACATATATAAAGATATATGGATAATCCCGCGAAGTAATCAACAACGGTCAGTGTGACGTGTATAAAAAGAGAGATGAGAAGAAGCAGCAGCAAATAAATAAATATTATATAGTTTGTTGAAATTGCAGTATATAAATAAATACATACACATACATACATATGTATATAAATGGCTGTAAGCGCATAGAAAGCTTGCAATGAACCGCGGTAACCAAGTATATACATAAAATTGAATTTAATTCTTGTTGTCAGCTTCTAATTCACACACACTTGCATACATAGAAACATGTCTACTCTCCTCACAATAACAACCCATTTTATTACCACATTTATTACGCAGTTCGACCTCTCACCACGCTACACGCTATCGCACCACTCTACACCCTACCTCCTACCCTCCACTTCAACTGCGTTTAGTTGCGTCTATTTAAAGCCATTTTCCGCCTTTCAACGGTCTATTTGTAAAAAGTTGAAAAAAATCACATCCTTTGCATTGTCCTTTTCCGGGATATCACGTAAATTATGAGTGACTGCTAAGTGTAGTAACAAAAACAAATCTGAACAATGTAGAGTTATAGAGCACACGGAGAATGCTTGTGGCCCTCCGCTATGCAGTTTGCTATATGTACGTGTATGTAAGAGCACATAATAAAGTCGCATTTAATCGAGTTTTATGTCCGAGCTGACATTCATTACGTTGCATTAAAATGGACTGACTGCACGCGAACTGGCGTTCAAACAAAAAAAAAGAATTCATTTGTGGGCAGTTCGGGAGGTTTAATTAAATGCAATGCTAAAATATGGTAAACGCTTGTCAGTAGCTGCATAAAATAATACAATTTAATAAAAACATAAATGTAGCAACTAATTCTAATTTACAGCAAAGTAAATCAAGTTTTCAGTAATTAAATTACAGCAATTACATTACACAACTCAACACTTGAATTACTCAACAATTACATTAGATTTCCAAAGCGGTACTTAAAGCTTTCCCAGTGAGTTTGGCTTTAGCTTTATGGTGTATGTCTTGAAAGCAGTTTTTGCATAGTTTGACTCAGATTTTCTTATAGAAAATGAGTGTTACATTAAGATTTTTCAGAAATATTTCTCACTTTATAGACAATCTCGAAAGTTTAAATTCTCTTACAGAAGATAAGTGTAAATTAGACTAATTACATTGCAGTACATTAAGAGGATGGGGTCATGTGTAGAAATTCACGCAAATGAGGAAAGTTCCTGACTGTCATTCACTGGAGAGTGGTCAGAAACGATTATTCTCCACATGGTTCAAGCAGCTTACGACTCCCGGTTTTAGACCAATTATCCTCTGGGTAGAAAACAACCAGCTATTTGGAGGCGAGCTAAAGCGAGAAGGCGAAGCCCGCTTCAGCGGTTGTAGGGTTTGGTACTCAGCACATAAAAACGAATCACACAATTAATAATCGAAATTAGATGAGATCGGATGAGAAACGTCCCTTTTAATGTCGACCACGGCAAACATTTTAAGGATCACGATTTGAGGGACTGTCACTTAATTGGGACCTCTGTCCAGCTGGTTGATGTCCTCATACGACTGAAGGCTGAGATCACCACCATCCAAGAAGTGCGACGGACGGCACAAGAACGGTAGAAGGTAAATCCTTGTGACATCCAGTACATCGGCCATATAGAGGAGCGTAAATTTGGTGTTGGAATTGTGGTGGGAAAGAGGCTCCGTCGCCGAGTCCTGGTTTTCACCCTGCTAGATGAACCCTAGCCACAATCGGCATATCAATCAATCAAGGTTCTTCAACATATCACTTATTTGCGCCCACGGCCCAACTAAAGAGAAGGACGATGTGACCATAGATACTTTCTATGAGCGCCTAGAACGCACTTATGAGCGCTGCTCCCGCCACGATTTCAAAATCGTGCTTGGCGATTGCAACACTAGGGTGGGTAAAGAAGGTGTCTTTGGCACAACAGTCGGAAAATTCAGCCTCCATGACGAAACATCACCAAACGGCCTGAGGCTGATCGACTTCGCTGGGGCCCCAAATATGGTTGTCTGTAGTAGAAGATTCCAGCACAAGCAAATTCATCAAGCTACATGGTTGTTTCATAATCGAAACACGTGCAACCAATTCGATCATATTGTGATAGACGGAAGACATGTCTACAGTGTTTTTGACGTGCGTATGCTCCGTGGTCCTAACATCGACTCGGACCACTCGAACCACCAGCAAAGAATGCCCGTCAGCAAACTCGCGGAAGGTTCGACGTCGAAAATCTGTAATCGCAACAGACAGCCGAGCAATTGTCTACCCGACTTAGACTCCTGATCTTCTCAAAACATCTCCCAACTATAGATAAGTTCAAATACATATGTCCAAGTTCAATGTACATTTGTATGTAAAAATATAATTAAAATTCCGAATATACTCACTCGATTAGAATTCGCAGCAAATCGTGAAACAGCGATTGTCCACGCGCCGCCAGCAAATGGCGCGATTCACAGAAGGTGCGCATTATACAGTAATGAGGTGGGTAATTATAACTATTGTTTATGCAGCATAATAGCGAGAGCAACCATTTCGAGCGAGTAGGCGCCAAAGCACACCGGAAGCGCACCATATTCGGAAGTGGAATGTAAATCGATGAACCGAAAACGGGAACAAAGAACATGATTGAGAAAGGGCAAGTGGTTAAAGGGGGAGACAGCAACCTAATGAAATCAATTAACAGTGTCATTACAATGCAATTACAGGTACAGGCCAACAACAACAATAAATGATTGCATAAGCAAAACACCGAGAGGTATTTTTGTTGCGTGTAGGTGTGTGTGTGGGTGCAAATAGGAAGCAATTTTGAGGAAATATTTGAGTTCAAAAGCGTTCACGAAGGGAATGAAAAGTCTGGGGAAGAGTCTAGGGAATTGAGTAAACTTTGCTAACGCTGCAGCTTGTTTTTGCAAGACTTTTAAGTGTTTAGCATAGAAGACATGAAATGTCTGGGAATGGAATGTTGGGTGTTAATCGAAAGCGGTGAGGCAGCAGCAACACTAATTGTTGTGTTGTTGCTTCCCACCTGCTATAATTCCAGCAACAAATTGCCGTTCTATACATATATATAAACATCTGTAGGTACTTACATGTGCGCCCATTGCGCTAACAAATCAAAGAAAACACGTTCAGCATTTGTGGCAAAATGAAAGCCTTTAGCACGCTCATCAATTCGATGGCCGGTATCATCATTATTTTCAACATTTTCACCAACACCATCACTCCTCTGCTTTCGACCACGCTCAAACGTTTTCGCAGCGGCCGCACACAAGAGTGGTACATTCTGTTGCCAACTACCGTAGACATTTCGTCGTGTACACATGGCAAGTTGCTGCTGTGGCGGATGAGCAATCACTGGAAGTTTTGAAAGTTTTCTCGACAATTGGGGCGGTGTGAAGGTAACTGCATTCGCTGGTTGCAACGGCGCAGGGAATCCGTGTTGCTGTCGAACATTGTATTGTTTTCCGTATTTTTGTAGTTGCTGTGTATGTCCGCTGAGCCATTGTCGTCGTCGCGCTGGCATTTGCCACCAAGTTGGTATAGTTTCTTCCGCTGCAGGCCAATCGGTTGCAGTTGCATGCCACGGCGATAGCCAAATTTTCTCGGCATTGTTGTTGCTGTAATTGCTCTGACTTCCGCCAAAGGTTAATAATTTCGGCGTATGTACTGTTGTTGCATTTATTGTTGTATTTTGCTTTGTCATTGCCACTTGCTTCGTCTTGGTCTTCGCCTTCGTCGTCGGATGCGCTTTCCTAGGTTTGGGCCATATATCATCCACCGATGAGGGTAAAGGATAGCTAGTACTATATTCATATGTCATAAACATACCTCGTGGGTACTCTGATATTACAGCCTTCGCACAAAGTGTGTCCAACTACAGTGCAGAGAGGGGTGATACAAGAAAGATTATTTGATTAATTTCGCGACATTTGGCACGTATGGTCATTTATATTTCGAAGGTTATAGCACCCACCACTCCCATAAAAATTGCCATACTTGTCCGTTAATTACTTACTATCATTATTGTACCCTTCCCAAACAGCAAATACCGCCGCTGTCGTCGTAGCCAATTTTGTGGCATGTTGCTGTGTTGACTTGTCGTTGCTAACATGCTAGTGACCGCAGCTGTTGTTGCTGTCACTGCATTGGTTGTTGCATGTGTTATGCCTGTCGTCTCCACGATGAGGATACAATGAATTAGCAGCTTTGCTAGCAACACAAATATGCGTTGCAACATTCTGCGTTTTCGCTGGTGCAGCATTGCTGCAAAGTTACTTGCAACGTTGTTTATTTGCAACTGTTGGGTTTACTGCTGTTGAGTAGTCTTAAAATACTATTTTTGTTTTCGTCTACGCCGTGCTGTGAGCTGCATATGTATGTGCATATGCTACATGTAAGGCACCAAGTAGTTGATAATTTATGCTAATTCGAGAATTGTTAGTCGTCTGGCGATTTGAGATACTTTTTCCGCTCGAATTCTTAAAGTCGCAAAATTCTAAGTCATGCTTCGACAGTTAACTGTCACTAATTAAACATTTTACCAAGGAAATTATTATTTCTTTATCCTTCTAAATTGAGCTAAAAATCTCTGTAAGTTAATCCATGATTATTTTCTCAAAGTCCATTGTATGAATTACGCTCCCTAATAAAAGTACTTTCATCTGCTTCTTCGAAACCCCTATGAAAAAGAGAAAGCCTGAAAAATTGTATACTCTCGCAACATGTTCCACAGAGTAAAATAGTTTTATTCACATAACAGTTGTTTGTAAGTCCTAAAACCTAACGATTGAGATATGGTATATATATATATAATATATACCAAAGTGATCAGAATGTCGAGAATAGATTTGGAATACGCTAGCGATAGCTTGAATAAAATTTAAAATATCTTAATAAAACTTGGTACACGTGATCGGACCACAGCCACGTCTACAAAATGGCGATAATCGAAAACCAATAAAATGCTACAACTAAGCCATAAATAAAGCTATGAAAATTAAACTTTACCTTAGGCACTTAATTATGCAGAAAAAAATGGCTTAAGTCGGATTATAACCACGCCTACTTCCTATACCAAAGTTATGTTGAAAACTGCTGAAAATGCTTTAATTCACTAAGGAAAACAACCAGAAACCCTAAATTCTATGGAAAGATGGTAAAAAAACTGCACTATGACTGGTATACCAAATGGACGATAAGCCAATTTCACCATAATTCGGTCCATAACATTTTTTCACATCTCAATGGTACAGTTTGAAAATGATTGAAGATAATACCCCAATTTTTAATTCTTTCTCTATCCTACACTTTATATGTGATTGGCGTTGAACCGTTTAGCCGGTTATAACCGAATCGATGAGAGCGCGCCACTCCTCTCTTTCTTTCGCAGTTCGGCGCCAGTTGGAGATTCCAAGTGTAACCAGGTCGCTCTCCACCTGGTCCCTCCAACGGAGTGGAGGCCTTCCCCTTCCTCGGCTTCCTACGGCGGGTACTGCATCGAACACTATCAGGGCTGGAGTGTTTTTGTCCATTCGGACGACATGACCTAGCTGAACTATGTCAATGTCGTCGTATAACTCGTACCATCATACCATCGTTCCATCGTCTGCGGTATTCGCCGTTGCCAATGTTCTGAGGACCATAAATCTTGCGCCAAATACCTCTTATGAGGATTATATATTATGAGAAATTTTAGCAAAATTAAGCGAACGTAAAATCTTGGATGTAATGTAGCTTGATGGCAAAAATAATTGAAATCGATCCAGGAATTACCCCTGCTTAAATATCTATACTACTATTATAAAGAGAAAAGATTTGTTACATACATACAATCTCAAAAACTACTGTGCCTGCGTTTTGCAAGTCATTCTCTTCGCATCTCAATCGCGTCCAGTAAAGAGCGCTCACAACTACTTGCTGAACAAAATTTCAAAACCTCTCAAGTACGCGCTTGAGAGTCGAGTACGGAGCGTGTGCAGCGGCTTGAAGAACAAAATATTAGAAATATACAAGCACGCACTAGGGCGTCGCACTCGAAACCCCAGGCGTTCCCAACGCCTTCATAATCAGAGAGAAGGACATCGGACACCAAAGACTAGAGGTCGTAATCAAGTTTTAGCTCATTGCAAATATAATATAATTTCATGTTCGAATTTTCCTCATTTTACTTTTTTAAATGAACCCACGCAAGAAACGGGAAAGTACGTACACACAGAGGTAGTCAAAATTATTTACACACGGCGATTTAGCCTTTATCCTTGGATTTGGTTTGAGCAAGAGTAGTAATTGGATTCTATTGCATTCATAACAACCTAACTCAGCCTTAAAAATTTAAAAAAACAAAGGAATTATCGATTATAACTAGATTGGAGACTGTTACTAAGTTTAAGACTCGGGTTTCGGCTTCGGAGTTAGTAAAACTTTATAGAATTTAAAGGAATACTGTTTATAATGTTAATAGTAAAAAGAAGGAACCGAAAGGGCAATTTAAAGATAACTTGGCGGAAACCTGTGATAACTCAAAGAGAATGCAGAAGATTAGTAGGATATGTCATACAAAATCCCACAATTCGTCCTGTTAATATTGCAGCAGCATCGAATCAGCATATTGCATGAACAGTCAATGATGCTACACTGTTAAGGACATTTAAAAATAGTAACATAAAAACCAACGTGTGCATAAAGTTAACCACATCCGAAACCATGAAACTTTTATTTCCGAAACAAAAAAAGCGATATGCCTCTCATTTGCCATTGATTGCATCCTAAATACTGTCGTGGGCAGATAAGGCTAAATTTTAGTTCCAGGGCTTCTTTAGTAAACGCTTTATGCATTTACCATGTGAAAAGGAGAATAATGCAGTTTAGACGCTAAATGGAGTCGGGAGTGACATTACGATTTCTTGAAATTTTTTTGGAAATTTTCCTTACTTCTGTTTTGAAGATTTGGTACTAATTTAGGGACCCTAAATCATCCGGATATATCAGAATTCACATGACCATGCCATTCTAGTGGTCCGTCGGCCTGTTCCAACTATTGACTACATTTTACAACAGGATAATGCTCCACTTCATGAAGGATCTTTACCTTCAAAAGTTTTAAATGAAGCAAATCAAGTTGACCTCCACACAGCCCTGACCAAAACTTTAGTCAAAATGATTGGTCTTTCTTTAAATTTCAGAGGACAATTGATATAATAACCGAAAATGCCGAAATTACCGACATTTGGTCCAAATTAACAGTTAACTTAGCGCACAATTGTGTTGAATCAATTCGGACCATAAAGCAGGCTGTTATTGATGCCAAAGGCGGTGTAACCAATTATGAATTTATCACCTTAAAATAGTAACTTAGACTAAATTAAATTAAAACAAGTAAGGAAAGGCTAGGTTCGGGTGTAGCCGAACATTTTATACTCTCGCAATTTATTGAAGGAATTTGATTAAGATAACGCACAAATTTACCCATAAATTCGGCATAAAGTTTAATAGAATAACGAAAATCGTCATATATAGATATGAGGGCTGAGGTAATTCCTGAACCGATTTCATTCAATTTCACCAGCAAGGGAGACTCTATCCAATACTATACGCTCACTAAATTTTGCTAAGATATATCACATATTAACCAATACATATATGCGTAATAAAGCCCAACGAATTTTTGAAAAACCTATAATTAGGTATATGGGAGCTAGGAGATGTTGTGACCCGATTTTAATAATTTTTGGAACAGAGACACACTATTGGAAGAAAACAATTTCCTCTGAATCACATTAAATTAGCTGAGATATTTACCCATATTTTCAGTTAAAATTTAACCTTAGGCGCTGAGTTCAACATGTTCGATATATGGGGCCTTGAAAAGTTATAGTCCGTTTTCGACAATTTTTTCACAAGTGATGCCACTGATCATACACTGTATTTGTGTAAAGTATTATTTCGCTATCATCATTGGTTCCTAATGTATATATTATAAAGTGAAGGATTCAGATGGAATTCAAAATTGAGTTATAAAGAAAGATCGTGGTTGTGAACCGATTTCATCCATTTTCCACACATGTCATCAGGGTGTCAATAAAATATTATATACCGAATTTCATTGAAATCTGTCGAGTACTTCCTGACATAAACGACCCATAAATGGGCGATGCCACGCCCATTTTCCAATTTGTAAAAAGATCTGAGTGCAGCTTCCTTCTGCTATCATTTCTGTGAAATTTTGTGTTTCTGACGTTTCTCGTTAGTAAGTTAACGTACTTTTAGTCATTTTTAACCTAACCTTTGTATGGGAGGTGGGCGTGGTTATTAACCGATTTCTTTCATTTTTGGACTGTATAAGGAAACGGCTAAAAGAAACGACTGCAGAAAGTTTGGTTTATATAGCTTAATTGGTTTGCAAGATATATTCAAAAAACATATTTGGGGGCGGGGTCACACCCACTTTTCCTAATTTTATTTTCATAACTTTATTTATGGCTTAGTTATAGCTCTTTATGTGTTTTTGGTTATCGCCATTTTGTGGGCGTGGCAGTGGTCCGATTCCGCCCATCTTCGAACTCAACCTTCTTATGGTGCCAAGGAACACGCGTTCCAAGTTTCATTAAGATATCTCAATTTTTACTCAAGTTACAGCTTGCACGGACGGACAGACGGACAGACAGACATCCGGATTTGAACTTTACCCGTCACCCTGAGCACGTTGGTATATATAACCCTATATCTAACTCGTTTAGTTTTACGACTTACAAACAACCGTTATGTGGACAAAACTATAATACTCTCTTTAGCAACTTTTGTTGCGAGAGTATAAAAATTATCATTAAATAAGAACAGGATAATAGAGTTCAAGTTGTGTGTAAATAATTTTGTCTACTGCAAGCCCCTTACTAAGTTTTTTATACATATCTCGCAAACCAATAGAGCTATATAAACCAAACTTTCTGTAGTCGTTTTTTTTAGCCACTTCCTAATACAGTCCAAAAATGAAAGAAATCGGATTATAACCACGCCCACCTCCCATACAAAAGTTAGGTTGAACATTACTAAAAGTGGGTTAACTCACTAACGAAAAATGTCAGAAACACTAAATTTCACATAAGAAATGACAGATGGAAGCTGCACTCAGATTTCATGGAAAATGGGCGTGGCGTCGCCCACTTATTAGTCAAAAACCATATCTCAGGAACTACTCGACCGATTTCAATGGAACTTGGTTTGTAATAGTTTCCTAACCTCCCAATAATATGCTGTGAAGGCCAAATCGCTTCACAACCACGCCTACTTCCTATATACCAGAACTTTGAAGACGATCTGAATCGTTTACATTACAATATATAAAGTAAGCACTAGTGAAGATATCGGTGCAGAACTTTGCATAAATACTATGTTAATAGTGTGGCAGCCCCATTCTAAAAATCGCCAAAATCGGACCATATGTTTTCAAGGCCCCATATATCGAACATGAGGACCTCGGTGCTTCTAACCTAATATTAGGGTTTCCAACTTTCAATGGACTTTATATGACATATATAACGAATATGTGGGTCAAATTGTGTATTATATTATATTAATTAAGTTAAATAAATAAATTGCGAGAGTATAAAATGTTCGGTTACACCCGAACTTAGCCCTTCCTTACTTGTTGTAAATATTGTTATTGCATAGTAGATTGTTTTTTTTCTTGAATTATATATTTATATATTTGTTTTGTTTATTACAAGTAGATTGTTTTGCAACTAAATGTGACTGAATTGTACCTGAATTTTATATACTTATTATTATTTACTCATATTTATTTTATTTACTCATATATTATTACTTGGTTTTGTGTAGTATTGTATATATTATATGGGTGAAAATAGGCCCCTTCGAGAACCGAACACCCGAAAAAATCGGTAACGCGCCTATATTGCAACCTCTGAGGTGGTGAGGAAGAGCAATACATACGCAATTAATTATTGTTACGAATGAAATTTTTCATTAATATTTTCTTTCCAAATTCACAAAAATATTTCCATTTTGCAGTACGTTTATTTAAAACTCTGTGTCGAAATATGTAGTAAATCGAACAGGTGATCTAAGCTATGAAACATTTCCCCTTATCCAGCTGATTCTTTTGCTACTTGTAGGCATATACAATGGATTAAAGTTCCGCACTTCGGCTTTCGATGCTTCCCCCTACTATAAAAAAAGGGACGAATTACGGTTACACCCGAACTTCGCCCTTCCTTACTTGCTTTAATATTTATTGGTGCAAATTCTTGCCACAACTGATATTTACTGATAAAATTTAATTCCAAAAAAATTTGCTTGCTTTCTTATCAGTTGGAACTTTTCAATGAAACTTTTCACTTGGTTTTCTGTTTTGTCCGATTATCCGTTGAGCAAAAAAAATGCATAAAATTGTATAATTTTTATTAATTTATCAGTTAGAAAAAACCTTAAATTACCATTAATTACGAAAAAATTGTTACAGTATATTTAGTTGATTCTGAGTAGTTATATGACACAATCACTTTCGTAAACACGTGTCCGATTATTCGATGGAGCCACCATTAATGCTTTAGTTCCTAATGTCAAAGTTTTGAGAAATAAATAAGAACTAAATGACGTTGTTCCTGTTGGCTTTTTGTCGATATTCATATTTAGAGATCATCATCAAAAGGTTGAAGCAATGTTTTGCTTAACATGTTGCAAAATCTCTGGAGATATGGAATTCCATATTAAAGTGTGCGTAGCCTGAGGCAAAACTAGATAGTTTCTTAAATTTTAGATAGTTTATAGAGCAGTATCGCATGTTTAGTAGTAAATTTTGTTTTTGTAGCTGCTTGTTTTGAGGAACACAGCTATAATATTAGCTATACTATTATTATGAGTTAAGGACCTTCTGTAGAGTCATAAATCATCCCATTTTTATAATTTGTTTCTCATCTTATGATGTCTTTGGGTAATACTACTTTTTGAGCTTGAGAATTAATCAACATTCTTAGAATTATCTTCTAAAGTTTGGACCACTCTTGAAGATATATCTTCCAAAGATACATTAGAATTGAAAGCGATTAATTAACACATCTCGTACCAAATTTCCTAGAAAACCCCCCTGAAAAGCTTTTTTGGCAACCTATTTGTTTTTATAAATTAATATACATATATTTATGTAACGGTCTTATCGAGAATGCACGTATTCTCTTATTTACCATTGTCGTTAGCACTTAATGCAAATGTGCTCAATAGTTCCTATTGTCGCTGCTGTTGTTGTCGTTGTCGTTGTTAATATGCTTGCCAGCATTTAGAACAATAAGTGAACCACTTCTGCAATAAGAGGTTCGAACTAATTTAATTAACAACTAAATTCTACACTCGACTTTCTTTGTTTTCCAAGCTCTAGCCTCGCCTCCCCTTGTCACGCTTGCGTCTGTCATTCGTGTATGACGACAACGACGTCGTCACGATGCTGCTGTTACCGCTTCTCTTTTGTGCGCGCTTGTTGCTTTTGTTTTCCTCATACAACAAGAACAAACAGAGCATGATGCAGAGGGCCCTGGTGATTACGTTCATGGACGAAAGCTTGGACGGACGGACGGATGGTTGGTTGCTTGATTGGTTGTTTGACTACTCGCTTTGCCGGAATTGATTGGATTGGTAGGATTTGAATTGTTTTTGTCGTTCTCAACATTTGCGTCATTTGACGAACGAAACGGATGATGGATGGTGAAGGGCAGAGCTCTGGAGCGACGAAGCATGGGTAATGGTGACAAAGACATTTCGAAGATTGGTAATAGAACTTGGAGGAAACTCGAACGAGCGATTACTGGCAGCAATAACAACAACAAAAAAATACTAGAAACAACAGCACTAATATAAAAAAACATTACCAAACACAGCTACGCGCTGCACCGAACAACACAACCAACAACAACAATTTGTAGCTAAAGTGGCATTGAAGTTGTCATGCCAGAAATCTCTTTTATTGTTTTCTTCTTCGCCTCCACGATTTTGTTTTTACGCTCTAAACAGTTGTTTTTGTTCTTGCGCTTTTAGTTGCTGTTGTTGTTGTTGTTCGCCTCATATTCCGCCATCTGTTTGCAGCAGTCAGAACAAAGAAACAAGAACAAAGAAGGAGCAGCAGTCGCACGGAAATTGTAGGCAATCGCAGCAACTCAATTCAAAATCAAAGTGACACTCGAACAAAGTGGACTGCCACCAGTTTCGAATAGCGGTATAGCTTAAAATTTCCGTGCGGCACAAGGAAAAGTTGCTGAAAAGGTCAGGCGGCAAGTGAATTACCGACGCGTGTGAGAGCACAAGGCTGCAGTTGTAAACAAAATACGGCGCTGTGGTCATACAACAACAACAACAAAAACTCAATAGTGTATATGTGAGCGTGCGTGTGAATGTGACAGTGTAGTTTTCATTGCACGTTGCGCTTGTCGCCACATCATTTTGTATAGCCACCCTGTGACTCTACCATCTCCCCCCGCAACTGACTTGTGTCAGCTAATCCGCACATTCCGTTAGACAACAACATACCGTCAGTAAAACAAAAATCTCTGCAACAATTCCACGAACAACAACAAAACCAACAGCAAGTTAATACAACTGGCAACAATAGCAGTGGCAGCAGCAGCCGGCCACCAGCGAAGATGTTGCAAGTACAAGTACTTTTCGCATGCAACACCATTATAAGCCGCCGACCACTCGCACTCGTCTTGTGTGCTTTGTTTGCTTTTGTTATAATGGCTAATGTCGCCACAGTCAATGGCAAGTCTTTCGAGGCGTTGGATTTTGTTGAGAATTTCGTTGTTGCATCGCAGTCAAATGCGAAACTTGCGCACTTATCACAATACAAGTGTGGTAGCTGCAATAACAAAAACAACAATGACGGCCTTTATAATCTCACAAGTGTGCGGAATGTGACTAAGACGGGCGAGCTTTTATCGCGCCGCAAACGTTTCTTGGCATTTCCAGTGGGCTCATCATTTGCAGTGAGTACACTTTGGTGAATTTTGTTTGTGACTCTTTGCACAACTTGAAGTCGGTTGAAGTTGAAGTGTATCAGTATATATTTAGATAATTAATTTAGCATTAACGTGTATTATATAATTTTTTAATAAGTCTAAGCAATCACTTATCAACTGCAGGATCTAGCGGAACATTCATTCAAAACGAAAAAATTTTAAGCTCAAGTAAAGGATTTTTCAATAAGAACGGTTTGGGATATCAATGAAATTCCTTATTCCTGTGAAAGTACATTCGGTGTCAGTATGTATAGAACTCGATTTCTTTGTACGGCCACCACGGGCACGCTTGCAGAAACCCAGCAGACGCTGAACCGAATATTCGACGGCACAAATCGGCCGATACTGCTGCAATTTCACGTTTGATATTCGTACGAAGCTCATCAATAGTCGCTGGCTTGTTGGCATAGACCATAGACTTGACGTTGCCCCACAGGAAATAGTATAACAGCGTCAAATCGCACGACCGACGCTGGCAATTGACGGGGCCATTTCGTGAGATAACACGTTTACCAAACTTGGTTTACTATTAATCGCCGGCCCATAAATCGCACCAAACCGTATTTTTTTGACTGACTCCGAATTTCGGCAGCAAATTTTAATAAAAATAAAAATATGGCGTCGTTTGCTGTCCCTATCTGTCTACTTTTATAGCGTCTCTATTAAAAACTCCTTTAAATATCTGCTCAAAATCAGTAGAAAGTATTGATTTAGACAGAAAGTACGAGAATTGGAAATGATTTCACAAACTATGTATATAGCATAAACCAAGCTTTTCAGCTCTCTTGTTTTAAACTTTAGCTCATATTCGTGTATGTAAAGTTAGAATCTATTTTAAAATGAAGAAATCCTTACCTTAGTAATTGTAAACCTAGAGAAAAGTATGATGATCTTTGATGATATATTCGACTGGTTTAAAGTGCTGAAAAACGTTACTAGTTAATAAACGTACAGATAAGCCTATGAGTACCAGCCGAACTTCCATAGAAGCTCTTGCTGAGAGACAAACTTAATTTGTTCTACCTATAAGAAATCATTAGCATTCGGAGTGAAATACACTTTTGCCATCACTAACTCGGTATGAATATTTATAATATACTTTCTATAAACAAATAACTATTTATAGTTACGTAAATCTAAGCCTTCGCTGAGATCAATAGTTCATGGGAGATATATGTATATGTATTGCATTTTGAACCAAACTCATTTCGTTCGTCTATCTATCCTTGGAAGTAATACTAAGGTAGAACTTGTAGGCCTAATGGCAGTCTCAGAACTATTATTCTAAGAATATTCATATGACTCTAGAACATTATGTCCAGCTTACCCTTCGCTACGACTACTTTTGTTATGAATTTATTGTCTAAATTTTTGTATTTATAATTTGCCTGAGAATAATCAAACTATTATTTTATTTTTTCAAGTGCACCATCTGCTTGACCACCGGTGTGATTGGCAATCCTAACTATCAATACCTGAGCATGGGTCTAAATTGGGGAGTTGCCTATGATTTGCCAAATGCCACTTGGGTGCTGGATCATGCGAACGCATTGGGTCGCAAAAAGGATGACAAAGATATGGAAAAGAACACCATAAAAAGGCGCCATCGCAGGGATCTGTATCACAAAGTCGAAACCATTATAAATAGGTAAGTGAAAGTAATATGAACAAAGTAAGCTGAGCAAGCGTGTTTGAAAGGAATAATAATAATAATGATTACAAGTAATCCACCGATACTTAAATTGTTCAACAACCCAAAAAACATTTAATTAATCCCCCTACATGGTAACTCTAGAACGCATATGATAATTTGTATCTCAGTTCGCTTGTTGTTACTGCTTTCAACCACTACACGTATGTGTGTGTCTTCCATATCGTTCTCTTATTTGGCTCAAGTATGCTTTACTGCGGTTTTGTCGTAATTTTCCAGCCACTGAATAGTTACATTGCGAAAATGAAAATAAACAGTATTACCCTATAATTGTGCAGGCAAACACGTATGTATGTATGTAGTTGGGTGTTGTTACAACAGGCAGCATATCATGTAGCCGCAGAAAAAATTAACAAACGAAATAAATCACTCGATCAATATTGACTTTGTTGCGGCCAGGTAATTTATTCATTATTAAAGTGTTTACATACCTACTTGTAACTGTAACATAGTACATATATACGATGATATACATATATGTAAGTGGAAGCATACATTTCGAGTTTGTATATGTATGTATGTGATTGATGTATTCAACCGTTTAGCCGGTTATAGCCGAATCGATGAGAGCGCGCCACTCCTCTCTTTCCTTCGCAGTTCGGCGCCAGTTGGAGATTCCAAGTGTAACCAGGTCGCTCTCCACCTGGTCCCTCCAACGGAATGGAGGCCTTCCCCTTCCTCGGCTTCCTCCGGCGGGTACTGCATCGAACACTTTCAGAGCTGGAGTGTTTTCGTCCATTCGGACAACATGACCTAGCCAGCATAGCCGCTGTCTTTTTATTCGCTGAACTATGTCAATGTCGTCGTATAACTCGTACAGCTCATCGTTCCATCGTCTGCGGTATTCGCCGTTGCCAATGTTCTGAGGTCCATAAATCTTGCGCAAAATTTTCCTCTTGAAAACTCCTAGTGTCGTCTCACCTGATGTTGACATCGTCCAAGCTTCTGCACCATAAAGCAGGACGGGAATTATAAGCGTCTTGTAGAGTTTCATTTTGGTTCGTCGAGAGAGGACTTTACTTTTCAATTGCCTACTCAGTCCAAAGTAGCACCTGTTGGCAAGAGTGATTCTGCGCTGGATTTCGAGGCTGACATTGTTGGTGTTGTTGATACTGGTTCCCAGGTATACGAAATTATCTACAACTTCAAAGTTATGACTGTCAACAGTGACGTGGGAGCCAAGACGCGAGTGCGCCGATTCATGACGGAGCTTTTGGTGTTGCTCAACGTCAATTTACACAGTCGTATTAGTTTTGCGGGGATACCAAATTCAGACATCGCGGCATAAAGGCAGCTCCTTTTCGTGCTGTCGAAAGCAGCTTTGAAATCGACAAAAAGGTGGTGTGTGTCGATCCTCTTTTCACAGGTCTTCTCTAAGATTCATGGTGGACTTTCCAGGTTTAAAGCCACACTGATAAGGTCCAATCAGTTTGTTGACGGTGGGCTTAAGTCTTTCACACAGTACGCTCGATGGAACCTTATAGGCGATATTTAGGAGGCTTTTCCCACGGTAATTGGCACAGTTTGTGGGATCTCACTTTTTATGGATTGGGCAGAGCACACTGAGATTCCAATCGTCAGGCATGCTTTCTTCCGACCATATTTTGCAAAGAAGCTGATTCATGCACCTTATCAGTTCTTCGCCGCCGTATTTGAATAGCTCAGCCGGTAATCTATAGCCCCTGCCGCTTCGTTGTTCTTCAGGCGGGTAATTGCTATTCGAATTTCTTCATGGTCGGGTAATGGAACATCTATTCCATCGTCATCGATTGGGGAATCGGGTTCGCCGTCTTATGATGTTGTACTTTCACTGCCATTCAGCAGGTCGGAGAAGTGTTCCCTCCCATCCCGCACGTGTTGTGGTCGTTTGCAACGTTGCGAGGTAGGCAGTCTGTTTTGTCTCCGCTGCGAGACGGCATTCCTCATCGTACCAGCTGTTTTTTTGACTTTTCCGAAAGCAAATGGTTTCGGCTGCAGCGGTACGCAGTGAGTTTGAGATGCCGTTCCACAGTTCTCTTATACCGAGATGCTGATGAGTGCTCTCAGAGAGCAGGAGTGCAAGTCGAGTAGAGTATTTCGTGGCTGTCTGTTGTGTCTGCAGCTTTTCGACGTCGAACCTTCCTTGTGTTTGTTGACGGGCGTTCTTTGCTGCACAGAGGCGGGTGCGTATCTTCGCTGCAACCAGATAATGGTCCGAGTCTATATTTGGTCCTCGGAGCGTACGCACGTCTAAAACACTGGATACATGTCTTCCGTCTATCACAACGTGATCGATTTGGTTGCGCGTGTTTTTCCATCAGGAGACAGCCCAGTAGCTTGATGTGTTTTCTTATGCCGGAATCTGGTACTACAGACGACCATATTTCGGGCCCCAGCGAAGTAGATCAGCCTCAGACCGTTTGGCGATGTTTCGTCATGGAGGCTGAATTTTCCGACTGTTGTGCCAAAGACACCTTCTTTACCCACCCTAGCGTTAAAATCGCCAAGCACGATTTTGACATCGTGACGGGGGCAGCGCTCATAGGTGCGTTCCTGGCGCTCATATCAAGCATCTTTGGTCACATCGTCCTTCTCTTCCGTTGGGGCGTGGGCACAAATAAGCGATATGTTGAAGAACCTCGCTTTTATGCGGATTGTGGCTAGACGTTCATCCACCGGGGTGAATGCCAGGACTCGGCGACGGAGTCTCTCTCCCACCACAAATCCAACACCAAATTTACGCTCCTTTATATGGCCGCTGTAGTAGATGTCACAAGGACCCACCTTCTTCCCTCCTTGTCCCGTACATCGCACTTCTTGGATGGCGGTGATGTCAGCCTTTAGTCGTATGAGAACATCAACCAGCTGGGCAGCGGCACCTTCCCAATTAAGGGTCCGGACATTCCAGGTGCATGCCCTTATATCATTATCTTTAAACCGTTTGCAGGGGTCGTCATCAAAAGGGGGGTGTCTCATCCGAGGCTTTCTTTTTCGATTTTTGATTGGTACTCCGTTTTTATGTGGTGGGTCCCAAGCCCTACGCACAACCGCATAATTCGCCTTCTCACTTTAGCTCGCCTCCAAACGGATGTCTGTTGGCTACCCAGAGGATACTTAGTCTAAGACTGAGCTGCTTGAGCCACATGCAAAAGAATCGTTCCTGACCACTCCGAAGTGAATGACAGTCAGAAACTTTCCTCACTTACGTGAACTTCTACATGAGACTCAATCCTCCTCTCTTGCTATTATAAAAGTTATATTAACCGAACAACCACAACTTCATTATAAAATATTGAAACAATTGAAGCCGATAACCCCACACCTACTTCCCATACAAATTTCATGTGGAAAACCACTAAAAATTCATTCCATTCAATTAACAGCAAAAGGTTGATTTGAATTATATCCTGTAATTAATAATAATTTGTTTAATAATTTTTTTTTTTGAGGTATTCACTTTTTATACTCTCGCAACCTGTTGCACAGAGTATTATATTTTTGTTCACATAACGGTTGTTTGTAACACCCAAAACTAAACGAGTTAGATATAGGGTTATATATACCAAAGTGATCAGGGTGAAGAGTGGAGTTCAAATCCGAATATCTGTCTGTCCGTCCGTCCGTGCAAGCGATAACTTGAGTAAAAATTAAGATATCTTAATGAAACTTGGAACACATGTTCCTTGGCACCCTGAGGAGGATGCTAACTATATAAACCAAACTTTCTGCAGTCGTTTATTTTAGCCATTTCCTTATACAGTTCAAAAATGAAAGAAATCAGATAATAACCACGCCCACCTCCCATACAATGGTTAGGTTGAAAATTACTAAAAGTGCGTTAACTCACTAACGAAAAACGTCAGAAACACCAAATTTTACATAAGAAATGGCAGAACGAAGCTGCACTGAGATTTTTTTACAAAATGGAAAATGGGCGTGGCGTCGCCCACTTATGGGTCAAAAACCATATCTCAAGAACTATTCGATCGATTTCAAATTCGGTATATAACACTTTCTTGACACCCTGATGACACGGGTGGAATATGGGCGAAATCGGTTTACAACTACGTCTACTTCCCATATAACTCAATTTTGAATTTTTTTGATTCGTTCACTTTATAATACATATATACATTACGAACAAATGAAGAGAGCGGAATAAAACATTACACAAATACTGTATTTGAGCTGTGACATCACTTGAGGAAAAATTGTCAAAATCGGACCATGACTTTTTAAGGCCCCTGATATCGAGCATGAAGAACTCAGTGCCTAAGGGTAATTTTTCACCGAAAATATAGGTAAATCTCTCAGATATTTTTATGTTATTCATTCCCTCTGACTTTTTTTCTTATAACAGTTTCTCTCTGTACCTGAAATGGTAAAAATCGGGTCATAACTTCCCCCAGATCCCATATACCTAATTATAAGTAATATTAAATTAAGTGCGCGTATAGTCTTCGCTACATTGTATCTTGGTGGTGGTTTCGTTATTATATTGAACTTTATGCTGAAGATATGGGTCGAATTCTGTTATCTTTATAAAATTGCATCAATAAATTGCGAGAGTATAAAATGTTCGGTTGCACCCGAACTTAGCCCTTCCTTACTTGTTTTACTTATGACTCAATCTCCCGAAAAAAAATAGTTTGGGTCAACACCCAACCGAGGGTTATATCGTGTTATTGATTGAGGGTACAGACATAATAATGAATAATTATATGTTCCCATTTCAAAAAACTTACTATCGCACCCTCGTATCTATAGAGTGCCATTATATAAAATAATGATTATTGAATTGACCTCGTAGCAAATATTGACCTCAAGTTGTAATTTACTTATTGCGAAATTGATTTAAAACTGCCTTAAGCCATTAGATTTTTAATTTCCTCTCTACCAAACTAAATTATCTTGCACCCTTCTAAGAAGAAGGCGATTGCGAAATAAAACAGGCAATAGAGGGTTATGTTTATCACCACAGGCATGTGTATTTTGCCACTATACGATAGTAAAAAACTTATCGATAAAATACAATAGTATTGTAAACATCGCTGCTGGCAATAACAAAAACATATGTACAGACACGCATACGCAGAAGCAAATACACTTACGTAAATGTGAGCAATGCTTTTGTTGTAAATGTTTGTCTAGTTCAAGTTCGTCTAGCTGGACTCATCAGCTGGTCCGACATATGCAATCATAAAACGGCCGCTAGCATTGCTAACCAAAACAACAACAATAATAATAAATTTTGGTCACCAATCAACTAGGCAACTGAACAACAACGGTTCTAACTAGAAGCTATCCAAAGTATATGTGAGTGTAAGTATGTGTTCGTGTGTGTGTAGTCGTAAATAAAATGAAAATCGAAATCGAAATGAGCATGAACATGAAAATGTAAATAAAATAAATAAAAGCATTTGATGTTTGTATTGAAAGTTGTGCAACGAGAAATTTTACCGCTAACCCAAGCGACCACATGGACTTGAATATATTTTATTGGCTTTACGAAGCTTTTCCTGTTTGACAAAGGCGCAGCCCAAGTAGACACACATACATATATACATTTACATATGTAGCTGTTTCTTCAATTGTTGTTGTTGCTATAACATTATTATTTTCATGTTTTTTGTTGTTGTTGCTTTCCTATTGCGTTTTCTATTCTGTTTTCATTTCATTTTCGAATTTGCGCCCATTTCGGCATTTATTTTTTTGTCTGCTGTTTTAGTCGTTAAAGTGTGGTTGTACTTACATATATATGTATGTACATATGTATTGTGATGTTGTTGTAGGTGTATATGTACTATCTTATAGACTACTATTGCCATTGCCAACTCTCGCATAGTGTATATGTACTATCTTATAGACTACTATTGCCATTGCCAACTCTCGCAAGCCGCATTTGTTTAGGTTGTAATTTGGAAAAATAAATGTGGGTTTTGTTGTTGTTGTGTTTACAATTCAATAGCCAAAAAGCTCTTTATTCCCTAACACAACATCTTCCAAGGTATTTTTATAGTTTTATTTAGTTAATTTATTCAGTGTCCTCCAAAAGACACCAGGTAGAAAGTAGTCCTGGCACTATAGGGCATGTATAGCACAAATTCTGATTAGTTTAGACCTTGGGTGATATATCGTCAGTATTTCAATGGAAAGTCTTCGCATTACTCAAACTTATCAGTTGGTTTCATAATAGGAAGTGATCCGATCTTAATCATGGGCTATTAGATTAGAGTCGCGCTCAAATATTACAACATTCAAAACTCTCAAAAAGTATCCCAACACACCACACTGATTTACAAATTATAGACGAGAATGTAACGGAGCACGAAAAAGTCTTTGTTACCTTAGGGCTTGGTACTACACATGTTACAGGAAAAGAATGTACGGGGACGTGTCGATGCTATGAATTCATAGACTGCTATATTTAATTGTTGTTCTAAGACTTACTTCTGAGAACTGAACTCATAACTCATAGTTGAGCTATTTAAGTAACATCCAATTCTTTTGAAAAGACGAAGTGAAAGCGTCAATAAAATAAAAATGCAGATACTTTTGTTTTTTTTTTTTTCAAAATCTTAAGACGAACCGTGACATTAACTGAATATACTAATATAAGACAATGATCTCTTTTAATGAAGCTATTTGATATGTAATTGTAACTTTAATATTGAAATCAATCTGTTCAAGACCATTATGCCAAATTTTAAATGCAAAAATTAAATAAAACAAAAGCGATCAAGAACGAGAACACGTGGCTCTCAGTAAGATGCGATACCAAAATAATGTAACTACTACACCAAAAATATATATTACGCAGCCATAAAGCGGATTCCTAACAAAGCTCCTATCTCCCTTACTTGTATTTTTATCTATCTATCAACGCCATTGCCAAGTTGCTGTTTGCTGGACTCTAATTTACTTTGAACTCTAAAAGTTCGCCTACAACAAAGAGACTTTGTGCAGCTGTACACGCTGCGGTCGAGGGAACATGTACATCGACAGACGGTTGAGTGTACACTAACCAGGCGAGCCACAGCGCACAAATCCAACCACACAGAGACACAACGACAAAGCTGATTTGCAATCAAGCAATCGGTCGATACAGCGTATATTAGTGGCACGCCCTGAGGTTAATGAAATTTGGTCGTTGCTTCGAGTAATTTTACGAATTGTTTAGACGGTTCGCTCATTGCGCAAAAAGACACAGAAAAACTGTGAGCTCCGGTATGGACTCGATTGATTTCGGCATTTTATTTGCTTGCTTCTCCTTCTTTCGCAGCTGCTTCGTAGGCCTCTCTGTATGAAATTGGAAATAACTTAGTTTGTATCTAGTTCTTTCACTCCTCAATCCTGTTTTTTATTTCTTCTTTTCAATCTCGGTTTTTTTTATTAACATTTGTGTGTATATTTATCTATCTGTTTTATTGTGTATCCACCCGAGCATCATTAATACCAGTATAGTTGTTTGGTTCATTTGTTGTAAGGCGCTGTGTACATAACTCCTCAGCCTCCTGCTTCCAGTTTTGCACTCACATTCATTTAGTTTGATCTTTATTACGTCTCCTCGTCCTCTTTGTTCTATTCGACTATTAGACTGAAAAATACGGAGCAATAAAATTGAAATTCAAGTAGAAAATGAAAATGGCCTAAACTAGGTGATGGGAAAAATCATAATAAAATCATCATGCCTTCAAATAGTTTTAAAAAACCTTAAACTCACAGAATGAAAAAAGTCATAATGTTTTTTAACATCACTTCGACTTTTTGGCTATCTTCAAAGAATTGGTGCAGAGATTGGTGACAATCTCTGGAGGTACTTCGCACTCTCCTCTACATTCAATCTTTCATCCTGATCCATAAATCGGAAATGCTAACTTGATCATAATTTTTATACCCTGAACAGACAGGGTATATTAAGTTTGTCACGATGTTTGTAACACCCAGAAGGAAGCGTCGGAGACCCCATAAAGTATATATATAAATGATCAGTATGTTGAGCTGAGTCGATTTAGCCATGTCCGTCTGTATATATACGAACTAGTCCTTCAGTTTTTAAGATATCGTTTTGAAATTTTTCAGATGTTATTTTCTCTTCAAGAAGCTGCTCATTTGTCGGAACTGTCGATATCGGACCACTATATCATATAGCTGTCATACAAACTGAACGATCGGAATCAAGGGCTTGTATGGAAAACTTCCGCATTTTACTACATATCTTCACGAAATTTGGTGTGAGTTATTGTTCATAGAAATAATTTAATCTCCGAAAAAAATGTTTCAGATCGGTTCACTATAGCAAATAGCTGCCATAAAAACCGAACGATCGGAATCAATGGCTTGTATGGAACATTTTCGCATTTGACGTGGTATCTTCACGAAATTTGACATGGATTACTGCTTAAGGTAATAATATAATATTCGAAGAAATTGTTCAGATCTTCTTCTTCTTGACTGGCGTAGACACCGCTTACGCGGTTATAGCCGAGTCCAAAACAGAGCGCCACGTATCCCTCCTTCTGGCAGTTTGGCGCCAATTGGTTATTCCAAGCGAAGCCAGGTTCCTCTCCACCTGGTCCTTCCATCGGAGTGGAGGTCTCCCTCTTCCTCGACTTCCACCAGCGGGTACTGCATCGAATACTTTCAGAGCTGGAGCACTTTCATCCATTCGAACAACATGACCTTGCCAGCGTAGCCGCTGTTTTTTTATTCGCTGGACTATGTCTACGTCGTCAAATAACACATACAGCTCATCATTCCATCGTCTGCGGTATTCGCCGTTGCCAATGTTTAAGGGCCCATAAATCTTCCGCAAAAACTTTCTCTCGAAAACTCCTAGTGCCGTCTCATCGGATGTTGACATCGTCCACGCTTCTGCACCGTAAAGTAGGACGGGAATGATGAGAGACTTGTAGAGTTTTGTTTTTGTTCGTCGAGAGAGGACTTTACTGTTCAATTGCCTACTCAGTCCAAAGTAGCACCTGTTGGCAAGAGTGATTCTGCGCTGCATTTCGAGGCTGGCATTGTTGGTGTTGTTGATACTGGTTCCCAGGTAGACGAAATTATCTACAACTTCAATGTTATGACTGTCAACAGTGACTTGGGAGCCAAGACGCGAATGCGCTGACTGTTTGTTTGACGACAGGATATATTTCGTCTTGTCCTCAGTCACCACCAGACCCATACGCTTCGCTTCCTTATCCAGTCTGCAAAAAGCAGAACTAACGGCGCGGATGTTGTTTCCAATGATATCGATATCATCGGCGTACGCCAGTAGCTGTACACTCTTATGGAAGATTGTACCTTCCCTATTTAGCTCTGCAGCTCGTATTATTTTTTCCAGCATCAGGTTAAAGAAATCACACGAGAGTGAGTCACCTTGTCTGAAACCTCGTCTGGTATCGAACGGCTCGGAGAGGTCCTTCCTGATCCTGACGGAGCTTTTGGGGTTGGTCAACGTCAGCTTACACAGCCGTATTAGTTTTGCGGGGACACCAAATTCAGACATCGCGGCATAAAGGCAGCTCCTTTTCGTGCTGTCGAAAGCAGCTTTAAAGTCAACAAAGAGATGGTGTGTGTCGATCTTATTTCACGGGTCTTCTCCAAAATTTGGCGAATGGTGAATATCTGGTCTGTTGTTGATTTTCCAGGTCTAAAGCCACACTGATAAGGTCCAATCAGTTTGTTAACGGTGGGCTTTAGTCTTTCACACAATACGCTCGACAGAACCTTCTACGCGATGTTGAGGAGGCTTATCCCACGGTAATTGGCGCAAATTGTGGGGTCTCCCTTTTTGTGTATTGAGTACACTGAGATTCCAATCGTCAGGCATGCTTACTTCCGACCATATTCTGCAAAGAAGCTGCATGCACCTTATCAGCTCTTCACCGCCGTATTTGAATAGCTCGGCCGGTAATCCATCGGCCCCCGCCGCCTTATTGTTCTTCAAGCGGGTAATTGCTACTCGAATTTCTTCACGGTCGGGCAATGGAACATCTGCTCCATCATCGTCGATTGTGGAATCGGGTTCGCCACCTCCTGATGTTGTACTTTCACTGCCATTCAGCAGGCTGGAGAAGTGTTCCCTCCACAAACTCAGTATACTCTGGTCATCAATAACTAGATCACCTCTGGGGGTCCTTCAGGAGTGTGCTCCGATCTTGAAACCTTCAGTTAGTCGCCGCATCTTTTCGGATCACTAATTAATTTAATCTGTAGAATCAGATGGCCGAGGTCAGTTAGTGGAAACTCATTTAACAGTAAAGTGTAATAAATATTGAATATTTATCTCTCATTCACTCGTCCCCTCTCTACTCATACTCTCTCTCTGCCTCTCAATCTTCCATTGCCGTTATTGAAGAATAATTATTTTCTTTTGTTAATCAAACGCACACACATGCTCACCATTTCCCTTTCGGGTTCAAAGCGACTAATAGCAATTGTCGGCAGCTAATTAACTGCAACGAATGCAAACATAAACGCAGACAATCGAACGAGGCACGCAAAATTACACACACATAAACCTTTAGAATGTGTATGTACAGTTAGCAAAGCTTCTTTGTCATGCGCTTGCACGCTGCCAAACTGCCAAATTTGCACGCAACACACACGAGCACATGAACTTATATGAATGTATATATATATATGTGTGTATACAGCTGGTAATATGAGTGTATATGGATTAGTGTTGGCATGTAAATCCGTGCCGTTTGCAAAGTGGCCATGTGCATAGTTGATGCTTACACATGCAATTCAATTAGTACCAATTGCACGCATACAACACGCAACACATGTACCGTATGTTGTTGTTTTCGTTCGTGTTGTTGTTGTTACTGTTGCAGTTACTAAAATTTTCGTGTTCTCCATTTCGTTACTTGTTTGTCCATGTCCGTGCATTGTCAGCTAGCAAGTGACACACCTGCTCACATCCTGTTATATTCATAGATGTACCGTTAGAACAATTGCATCTCAAATTGCTTTTCATTGCAGTCAATTTCATTTCTGAAATTTTTTTTGGACATTTTGAATGATTGGTTAAGGTTTTCGTGGGTGTAAACTGATAGCAGATCAAAGAGACCAAATAACGATATTACAAACTCACGACCTTATTGGCAGGGCTATTAATCCTGTAGGGAACATCAAAAATTGTATCCGTTGGAAGAATAGATACTTAGCTTTTTCACATAAATGTCAAAAAGCATTTGAAGATCATCAGGTACTGAACTTAATGTGGTAATCACAACAAAAGATTTCTTTCTGTCTGGCATAAGTACGCGCAGAGAAGTTTTGTACTAGTTTTTTTTTAATCAGACTTCAATTCTTTTCTTTCCTTTGGCAAACAGATTCTTGACAGGACCTTAGATTTAAGTAGACAAATCTACTTGAGTTCTTTATAACCATTGCAGCTAATTTACCAGGCTATTCGAATATATTAGATCCAAATTGTTTCAGCTTTCATCTCGCGAAGACGCAGCATTACTTGGCTAACTAAAGGCGCCGGTCCGCAAAGAAGAATATCGCTGACGCGCTTTGTGTCTATCACAAATTTTATGAGGCTAATGCTCATTTCGGCCATTTCACTTGGTTTGCCAAAAGGTATAACTATCGAGATGTTTCAACCTCAGTCTTGGGAACCCTAGACAGTGGAGGGAAATTCCCAACCTCATCGCATGTATGCCTATTCCGAAGTGCCAGTGGAACTCCCACTATTGCGACAAGATGAACTTTTTAAAATTAAATAGTTCAGTCGACACTTTCGTTTCAGTCTGGGCCAACCGAACAGGTTCTGGTTGTTAACCAGCGTTTACCGAACTCGCGAGAGGTTAATCCATTGATCCAGCGCAAGAACGCAAGAGTACAACGGAATCCCGGCTCGTTGCCAGATCGATCTGTTAAGGTCTGATAGTGAAATAGCTTTACACTATTGATAATGAGCTTAAACACTCCTTAACTAGCTTTGGACACACATTCAGCGACCTTAGCTTCATCTACTGCTACATTAATTGCAGACACATCTGCTTGAAAGACACTGCATCTAGACCAATGCACTGAAACAAAGTTTGATGGAAAGCTCCTCACGGAAGAATTGGGCATTTAAGAAGGAAGTGATTCTCTATCATGAAAATACTACACGCAACAGGGTTTGATCCTCGACTTCACAGGGAGTAACTTGGTGCTATTGATAGTAAGGCTTAACTGATTTTGAGCACACGACCAGTAACCTTAAAACTATAGGGATATAACTGTAAATTCATTTCACGAAATCTAAGCTTCATTTTCTTTTTTTTTTCTTTGCTTCACGTCGTTGTGTTAATGAAAGTCGACGTAATTTGTGTCACAACAAATTAGAACGCTAGCCACTGCTCATTCGCTAAACGAAAACGCGGCTGAAATACTAGCAAACATGCGCGCTTTCAATGCATGCGCGTATGTATTGGAATGGGCAAACTGGAATAATACAGCGTTTAGCACATTTTCCTGGCAACACGCTTTTGACCAACTTTGCCATGCCGCGAGGTTGGCCCAGTTAACACGGGTGGCAGTGCAATTACAAGCAGCTGAAATGAAGTGTTATTGCAATGCACATATGTATAACAATGTATTTGTGTGAGTGTGTGTTAGTGCATTTCTGCAACAGCAATTTCTATGGCTCAACAATCACTCATCGTTTAACTGCTGCATCATTGGTATTTCCATCATTCATTGAAAATAGCTAAACTAACTGCTGCAGCAGCATCAAATGCAATCTATATTGTTGCTGTTGTTGTTGTTTTTACCATTTAGTCTGCCGGAAAAAAAGTTCGCTTCCACTGTTGTGTAGCGGCGCTGTGGTTTTGCTCGGCTCAGCCAACACCAAGAGTTAGCGGTCCAAACACCATCATTGTTCCGCTTGTCAACAACAGCAGTTGCAACTGCCCGCAACAACAACAACAAGAACAGTACACCAACAACAATCATTCACCGACATAGTGAAATCAGCACAGCACAGCAAAACAACAAAACACCAGCACTTACATCTAGCCCATTCAGTTGGCAGTTCACCAAATGGTGGCTGCTTTTCGGTTCGTTTTCAGTGTCATTGTAATTTCAGTGTGCGCCCGAATAACACAAACGAAGTGTGGAAGCTACAAAAGTTGAAAAGTTTTGAAATTTAAGTACCGTGAAGTGTTGCAGGGAACTGTGTAAATAATATTCGCTCAGTGATTTAAGAGGAATATCGAATTTCAGGACGTGTCTCTTAAATTAAAAGAAGTTGTTAGTTCTCGGAAAAGTCGAAACATCTTCGCTTCAGAGTTGTCGCAGCATATCATTTATTCCATAACACGTATCAAGCTAATATTCCATATCATCACGGATTTCTGCAAAATTTTCGCCTAAAATATTTTAAATTTAGCCAAGTAAAGTCTCCAATTATAAAATTATTATCTCTTCTCAACCTTTAAAATCGAGAAAGAAAAGTACTCAATATACTTAACTTTGTATTGTTATTATGGCTGCTACACATAGTTATTTTTCAAGGAGCAGTCGAGTTCATCTAATATAATTTCACTTGTTCGGAGATATCAGCATAACAATCTTCTTCTGGACCCACTTCGGTTTAGTAGATACTTATGTCTGATTACGTGTTATGTATGAGTAACAGTTTTACTGATGTCATTAGAGTTCAAGTACTCTGAAAATGGCTACCATGGAGGATAACGTGAAAGTTCATTATCTGGTATTGGCAGGTCGGTGATTGAATAGGTGTGAGAAAGCTGTGATACTGAAAGACTGACCATATGCATAAAGTATTCAGAAATGTTCTTCACTGTTTAAGTGCAAATAGCAGGAACTTCTGCGCCGTCGTTTCGTGACCGTTGCTAAAACATGGATCCACTGATATACACCAGAGACTAAAGAAAAATCGAAACAGTCGACTTCTTCCGGCAAACTTGATGCGTAGTATGTGAAGGTCATCTCAACGGTGGGAATGGTAACCACCGTTTTTAGGGATTCATAAAATGCATTTTCATCGACTATCTTAATTATTTGATCGATTTGACAACGAATTTGGGAAAATTGGTTCCATTTTATTATGCGCTGAGTGGAGTTTTCCCTTGATATCGAAGTTCATAAAAAACGTTTATAATAATTCAGTGTGTTCGTTCTAAAATCTCCGAAAATATTACATTATGAAGTACCTACTGATTGGCTTCTCGTGCGGATTTTCCGATCTGCATATTTTTAATAAAGTAGCCTTTTCATAAAACAGGTAGCATCTATATATGTATATATGTGTGTGATAGGCGTTGAACCGTTTGGCCGGTTATAGCCGAATCGATGAGAGCGAGCCACTCCTCTCTTTCCTTCGCAGTTCGGCGACAGTTGGAGATTCCAAGTGGAACCAGGTCGCTCTCCACCTGGTCCCTGCAACGGCCTTCCCTTCCTCGGCTTCCTCCGGCGGGTGTTGCATCGAACACTTCCAGAGCTGGAGTGTTTTCGTCCATCCGGACAACATGACCTTGTCAGCGTAGCCGCTGTCTTTTTATTTGCTGAACTATGTCAATGTCATCATCTAACTCGTACGTTTAGGTCTAAAACCACACTGATAAGGTCCAATCAGTTTGTTGACGGTGGGCTTTAGTCTTTCACACAGTACGCTTGAAAGGTTCTATCACGATATTTAGGAGGCTTATCCCACGGTAATTGGCAAATTGGCACAGATTGTGGAATTTCCCTTTTTATGGATTGGGCAGAGCACACTGAGATTCCAATCGTCAGGCATGCTTTCTTATCAAGCTGATGCATGCACCTTATCAGTTCTTCGCCGCCGTATTTGAATAGCTCGGTCGGTAATCTCTCGGCCCCCGCCGCTTTGATGTTCTTCAGGCGGGTAATTGCTATTCGAATTTCTTCATGGTCGGGTTATGGAACATCTGTCCATCGTCATCCATTGGGGAATCGGGTTCGCCATCTCCTGGTGTTGTACTTTCACTGCCATTCAGCAGGTCGGAGAAGTGTTCCCTCCATAATCCCAGTATGCCCTGGACATCGGTTACCAGATTACCACCTTGGTCTCTACATGAGGATGCTCCGGTCTTGAAACCTTCGTTAAGTCGCTTAATTTTTTCATTAAATTTTCGAGCATTACCTCTGTCTGCTAGCTTCTCAAGCTCTTCATACTCACTCATTCTTCATATATATACATATATCGTTTCAGAAAAAGTTGATTTCGTCAATCTTACATTGCCGAGCAGTCTTATGATTGTCAAATGTCATATGTTTTTCCCTGATTACCTCTTGACATACTTGGGTTGGAAAATTAAAGAAGTTACAGGGATTTCATGTCATTAACATATACTCGTCGCATGGAACCTTTTATAGCGAAACTCCTAAGGACCAATATAATTTAACGCCGTCAAGGATAACAATAAAAAACAATTTAAAAATCTCTTTATCATTCAAGTCAAGCTTGGTATTATCTGCCAACAACAATTTAGTAAACGCGGAAAATATTCTGTAATTTCAAAACAAAAAGTCAAATACAAAGAGAATAACGGTAACCAGCATTCAAATCCAAATCAGCAGCACTCAATCAAATACGCGCAAAATGTTTTGGCTCTGCAGCGTGTCACTCTCATTATTGGATTATCGTTTAATCGCAATAAATGCATTGATTTACGATTTAATTGCAACGGAAATTGTAAATGCGAATGCCCGCGTTGTTGTTGCGGCCACCTGCATGACAGAATTTGACAAATCAGCAACACGTGGAATAACAGGAACAAAAACAATAGCACCAACTAATACCAAGCAACAATGGATTGCACATGAAATGTCTATTACAAGTGAAGCAACAACAATGAAAACAACGACAACAAAAACAAGCACAATACGCAGCAATGCCACAGCTGACGTGGCATTTTTCGGCCAAAAACTGAGTGATGACAGCGATGACGATGAAATAAGTACCAACAACAACAGCAACAACGAATGTACACAAACAACAAATGATAGAAGCAACAACACCGCAGAACTGGCAGTACCAGCAGCAAGTGCCAACTTCACATTTGTTTCTACTGCTGCTGCAGCAAGGCCACTTGCTATGTGGGCGCACAACAACACTATGACCGTTATGCCAACAATAAATGGACGCGTTGACAATTTTCGTAATGGCAAAAAGCAAACGAATGAACGCACCACAACAACAACAATGGGGACGGCGACGGCGATGGCAGCAAAGGTCGAACGAAATGTGGCAGCCTCAACAGTTGCGGTTGTGGCACCAAAACGAACAACAATAACAAAGAGGATTGCAGCAACGTTAGCAAAGCGTCCCACAATAAAACCAACAGTCATAACAACAATAAAATCGACAGCAATGCATTTGACGACATCAGCGTTGGCCACGCCAACGATAATGACAGCAAGAACAACTGAAGCAACAACAACAACTACAGCAGGCGCACAAGTTGCAGAGTCAGCAATAGACAATACAGCAACAGCCGAAGCGTTCAAAGTCGGCTCCAAATGGGCAACAGCGTTAGCAACAACAACAACAGCAGCAACAGCAGTGAGGCATGCAACACCATCATGGCCAACATTGCGCAGTCATGATTTATTATCGTCAACAAATGGGATGCCAAATTGTCGTAACGCCATGTCCGTGTGTGTGCCCACAGAAAAATCGCATGCCGAAACAAATATTAATACAGCAGCAACCGCAACAACAACAACAGCGTTAAAGCAGACTACACTTGCACCAACAACGACAGCCATGAAATCAGCAACAGCAGCATTATTGTCCACATCATCGGCAGTTACGAGCACAACGACGTTCCAACGCACACACGTGACGGCTACTGCGTCGCATGCAGCAACGACAACAAACGCAGCCGCTGCGTTCAAAGCATATGTAACGAACTCACTTGACACAACAACTAACAGAGTTGCATCGACGCCAACGGGGTCTCTAACGCCTTGTTCCACTTACAGTTCACCCGCAACAACAACACTAGAAGCAACAAACACAACTACCATAACGGATAATGCAACTACAAATTCAACCGCGGCAGCATTGCAAACGCAGTGGCAACGCATTCTGTCGCGTCGCAAACGTTATCTTGCATTTCCGGAGGGAACGTCATTTACCGTATGTGGCAGCAGCAAAGTTTTATTGCTTTATTAATGATTGGTTGGGGAATTATAATGCGTTGAAAAATGCTTGTTTGCTGCCATCACTAAAATTACATAATTGCTTTGAAGCAATTACATATAAAGGGTGTTTCTTCAGAGGTGTCGAACTTTTAATTCGGTCAAATTTACATTCAGAGATTTTTAAGCGATTGCATACGATGAAGTCCGTCTTTTCGGTTCGGTCCAATTTTGACCCAATTTATCCAACATTTTTTCAAATATCTCGTCAGATATTATTTTCCATCGATGCAATTATAATTAGTTTATTATGCAAGTCCCTTCCATTGACGTATTTTTCTTCTTTATTGGTGTAGACACCGCTTATGTGGTTATAGAAGAGTTTACAACAGCGCGCCATTCATATTTCCTTTTGGCTGTTTAGCGCCAATTGGAAATCCCAAGAGCAACCAGGTCCTACTCCACCTGGTCGTCCCAACGGAGTGGAGGTCTTCCCCTTCCTCTGCTTCCACCAGCGGGTACTGCACTGAACATTTTCAGAGCTGGAGTTTTTTCGTCCATTCGGACAACATGACCTGCGTAGCCGCTGTCTTTTTATTCGCTAAACTATGTCAGTGTCGTCGAATAACTCATAAAGCCATAAATCTTCCGCCAAACATTTCTCTCGAAAACTCCTAGTGCCATCTCCCATTGATGTACTCTTCATAAATAGTAGACTAACGAAATATGATTCCTCATAAATTAGAGGGCTAACTGAGAGACCCATTCCGTAACTCTTCTTTAAAACATAACCATTTCAGAAACCCAATTTATAACATAGACTATCGATATTGAGGTGGAGTACCGTAACGCCGTCAATAATTTTCTTTCGGGGTGCTACACTAGACACAGGAACATTTCCAGATTTTAACTAGACAATAGTTTATGACGTCATTAACGAAAGAAGAGAAAGTCTTTATTTCGAACTATTATGAAAATTTAACGTATAATTTCGTTTATGACATCTTTTGATAGCTGTCCCTATATATCTCATACCTGAAAAAACACCATTTATCTGGTACTTTTGAAAATGGTTTCTCAAGAACCCAAATTTTCCGTGTCCTGTAATACATTTTGTTTTCAAATCCTTCCTTAATCTTAAAACTCGATTTTGTTTACAAATGTCAACTGACTTTGTCTACAAAAGCATAATCGTTCACCCTTTCAGGTCTCAGTCTGCGTTACAGTGGGTATCATTGGCAACCCCAATAACAGTTTAATGGCCTATGGTCTCAATTGGGGTATCGCCTATGATTTGCCCAACGCCTCATGGGTGCTCAATCAGCTGCATGGTCTCAGCCAACGTCCGAGGCCGATGTCTGCGCATCATAGACGCAGCAAGCGTACCATCTATGAGCGTATCGCTGAAACTGTGGACAAGTAAATGAATCTGTTTTACTGTAATTTTTGTATTTAAAATATCAAATATTTCTCTCAAATTCTCAATTATTCAAAGAACTAAATTTATTATTATATTAATCATCATCTACTTCCAGCATGGGCTATAATGGTCGCAACTGTGTGCTGCGTGCTTTGTGCGAGAGCCGTCAGTATTTTGCGCGCACGAAAATGGGCATGATTGGTGAGATTCTACGCGTCATCTTTAGGTGAGTTTGCATTCGAGTTTTTTCTTACAGATATAAAATTTAAATAAAAAATTTTTGCTGCAGTTTGCCAAAGCAACGCATATTTAGCCGCGAGTTACAAGATAATTCCGATATTGTCGACTATGACCACGCCTACCGCAAAGCCCGTTCGCTGGACTGCGTCGCTCAGTATGACTGTCCGTTTTCGCTGCTTGAATTAGCTTTTGGAAAGTATTTGATTCCGCCTGTTGATTACTATGGTAACTCAGGCATGTGACAGCAAGCATTTTTGCAATACAAATTTAATAAATATTCTATATTTCTATACATATATGTGGCTTTAGATATCTATAAATGCTTGTGTTAAATAAAAGAAATATTTATTTCATTAAACTCGACTGACCCCATCTGACGCCTCAAATGGTAAGCAAATCGAACTTCACGTGACCTCTTAAAATCCTAAGAAATCTGAAGTAACGTGACCCCATAAAATGTCAACAAACTTAACGTTACTTTACCCCCTAAAATGTACGCAATCCTGCTTTCACCTGGACCCCTTAAATGTAGACAAATTTGAACCCTTGAGGGGTCACTCAAAATATATACAAACCTGACCCCAAATGACCCCTCAAATTGTTCTCATTTTAAGGAGCCACATAAGATCAAGTTTATTAAATTTTGAGCGATTACGTGATACGAGGTTTTTATATATTTAGAAGCGTCACGTGAGGCAAGTTTGTGTACATTTATGAGTGCAGGTCAGCTTTGTATATATTTTGAGGGGTCAGGATAGGTCAAGTTTATTTATAATTTCAATGATTCAAGTTTGTTGACACTTAAATAATCTACTTTGGTACATGGTACAGGAAATTGGAATAAAGCCGAATTTTTGAACGAGCGAAATCTGTAACGGACACATAAATTTTGCTGCAATCAAAATGCTTCTCTCAATGAAAAGTAAGTATAAATAAACCTAACCCTTCCCCACAACACATATTAATGCCACCATACGCCTCGATTCTTCTTCGCAAAAGAAATAACACATCATTAAATAAAAAGTTTTCCAAGTTATCGATGTTTAATTTAATGGCGGAAAATTAATTGCCCCTCACATTCGCATGTGTAAAGAGAGCGAAAACCAAGTAAGAGCCCAATTGGCAACGAAGAACGTATGGAAGTGAACGAATGACGAAAATCGAATGGCCATTAAGAGTGAAATTCAAATTTTATTGAATTTTAATTACAGAAATTTTTACTTGCAGCCGCTTTCATGATAAATGGCGCTCCCACTTTCGAGTGCCTCTCTGCTGTGAGAGGAAAATTTATGCGCATTTTTGCATTTTCAATTAAGGTAATTAATTCGAGGTATTCAGCAACACGAAATTTTTGAATTTTCTTACCGCGCAGCGTTAAATTATTTTACACCCTTGATTTTGTATATATTTGCCTTTGTGTACATTAAATCTTAAAAGAAAGCAGTCATATGTGAACAGAAAGATATAGTGAGACAGACTTGAGTTCGTACAAATAGACCAATAAATAAAGAGCAAATTATTTTAGCTGCATCTCTGAACAGTGTATAATATTTACTCCAGTTTATTAAAGCTATCAGAGCTCGCAAAAAAATTCTCATATTCTAGATCTCGTAAATAAGATATGAAAATAAGCTCTAAAGATTTACTTTTATAAATTAGAAATGTTAACCATGCCAAGAAAGCTTTGAAAATATTCTTACAAGTCAAAGTTCAATAGAAAGAAATTTTAGAAAGATTAAACAACAAAAATCCCAAGATTTGTTAAATGCGAAATGAGCTCATGCTATGAAAGCTCTAAAGATTTACTTACAAGTCAAAGTTTTCTCAAATACAATATTACTAAAAACCCAAATTTCCGAAAGTGGAAATATATACATACATACATAGTGGATTCGTCCTCTGATTTTCAAATTCTAAAACCCTATCCTCGTTAGCTCGAATATTATTTACTGATTTTCAGGGAAACCAGCAGTTTCCCGAAATTTCCCGAAAGCTTTCCATTAAATAACCATCACTTGCAAATTTTATATAGACAATACTGATTCATTAAAACTAATTACCTCATACCCATCCTCACTTAAAACTCGGCAGCTCATTTACACCGTTTCGTCGGTTTTTTTTTTTTTGCCATCTGATATCAGCGTTTTCTCTTTAAATCCCCAAAATATTACCACTCCTCTCACAATTTATCGCATTCTTTGTGAAGAGTTTTTAAGTTTGCGTAGTTCTTCATTTAAGAACTTAAGTGTCCATTTCCGTGGATTTTGCAAATAATTCCCAAAAGCTGTCAGAACACTTGTAACAACAACTACTCTGCTCGCACTACTAAGCCACGAAAGCAAAGAGCAACACAAGTGCTGTCGAAGCGTCAGCGCACGTCGCGTCTTGATGTTGTAACATTTTCGTTTGATTGCAAGATTGATGAGGCGAGCTTACGTGATGCCATCGCAAGTTGAAACTTTTTCCATTAAAATTGCCAACATTAAGTGACGCTTGCAACACCCTGCAGTCAACCCACTCGCTCTCTCATACTCCACAGCTAATATCAGGCATCCTTTTTTCTTTATTAGAAGACAACACCTAAATCTCGCACTTCACAATGACCTCCGCAACTTTGGCCGCGCAATCGGCGACCACATAATAGACACCGCCGCGCCGTGCCGCGCCACTTGATCGGTTCAAGCTCTGCACCAAGCCAAGCCCAACAGTCAAGCAATTGTGCTCGTAATATGCCCCAAGCACGGCGCTTTGTGCTAATATCCACGGCAAGCGAAATCCACCGGTGCCATCCATATTGGCTGGCTGCTCATTGACCCGTTGCGCTGATAGCCATATTTCAAAAATGTTGACGCTACAGTTGTAAGCCGTATTGCCATACATACATATATACGAGAATGGAATGCTCAAAAAGGAGAAATTGCCAAGTTGTTAACAACAATAGCAACAATAACATATAGGCATTACTACAATTGCGGCACGTCTGAATGCTAAATTGGCGCACGAAACAAAAACGAATGAATGAATAGACGCGGCAGCCGCCAGGACGAAGAAAGGCAAGCACAGACACACAGTTGTACTAACTTATTGCCAACAGGAAGATGTTACGAATGCGCGGTTGTATGGATGATTTGTTGTAGTTACCTTTGGGCTGGCTGCTGTGGCATGCAGCATTTGTTGTTGTTGTTGCTGTTGTCACGGTGTTCGCTGTAGTAATGGCGGCAGGTAAACGGAAGTGAGAAATGTCCACAGCGAATGTTGAATGAAAATTTATGGTAGCAGCAGTAAGCCAAGGAAAAAGAGCAAAACGCGCTTAAGCAGCAGAATAAGAGCACGAACAACAACAACATACACAGCTACAACATACAACATGTAGCGGCTGTTTGTTTTGTTATTGCCTTTTTCGATTTTCTTCTTATTCACTTCTTTTATTTGCAACGTTTGCAGTTTTTCTCTACTTCTTTTGTGCTTCGTCACGTGAGTCGTTTGCACTCGCGCTCTGCTTGTTGCTCACCTAGTTTTCGTCTAGTAGCGTTTTTATTTTCCGTTTGCTCCTTCGCACTCTTTTTCATCTCCGTTGTAATAGGTTTTGCTGTCATAACTCAATCCTGTCGCGTTGTTAACGGTGTTCTGTCTGTCCAGCATAAGCCATGGGTCGGCTACAGGTGGTCGGTCAATCAATGTTGGCAAATTATGTCCAAACCGAATTTTATAAATGGAGGTGGCTTAAATGGAAATAAAAAAAAATAACGGCGAAATAAAGTCATTTTATTAGCAGATTCCACATTCAAATGAACATTACTTACATTTAAAAATATCGTTCTTAAAATCTCTATCCAAAGTAGCTGATATTTCTGAGCGAAATACTACATTTTCCACCTGGAGGGCTTGCTCTTCTCACATAGGAGCATTGATCGAAGAAACAGACATACTTCCCAATAACAAGCCAACTGTTTTTTCTTATGCTAAGTGAGACTTACAGACGATACACTCTCTCTTACCAATCAAAATGAAAAAGTTAAAGCCAATATATGGTATACTCTTCTATAGCCACTTAACTAAGTAATCCGAGCTGCTAAAATCACAGAGAACGCAGCCATATCCATGAATTACCAAAACGTTCAAGGAACAACCGCAGCAGTTAGCTTTAAAGAGCAAACCGGTCATAGAGCGACTCACTTCTCAGATGAATTGGTATCACAGCCGAATTGAACGAATAAGGCAACGCCCCATGAAACGGATTCTGGCGATTACTTTTTATTTCCAAACTTGGAAGGACGTGGAGCAAACGTTTTAGTTGAAGGATGACATTATCGCTACCAAGCCCACATAATGGCGAAAACCGAAAACACATAAAAATCCATAATCAAGCCATAAATAAAGCTATGAAAGTAAATCTTGGTACAACGGATCGCACTATGAAAGGTCGTATTTGGATGTAAGTTTTTCGGGGAAGTGGGCGTGGCCCCGCCCTCTACTAAGTTTTTGGTACGTTTCGTTTAGGTATCTTATATAGTCCAAAATGGAGGAAATCGAATTATAACCATTCCTACCCCCAATGCAAAGGTTATGTCGAAAACTACTAAAAATGCTTTCATTCAGTAAGGAAAAACACTAAAAACTTTAAATTCCATTATAAAGGAGGTACAGAAGAGCAGCACTTAAATTGGTATACAAAATTTTAAATGGGTGTGGCTGCGCCCACTTATGGGTCAAAAACCATATCTCTGAAATTACTGGACCACTTTCAATGAAATTCCGTTCGTAATATCTTCCTAGTTTCCCACTGATATGTTGTGAAAATTGTCCAAATCGGTACACAACCACGCTTACTTCCCATATACCAGGACTTTGAAGTCGATCTGAATCGTTTACTTTACAATATATAAAGTTAGCACTAGTGTATATATCCGACTTTGCGCAAATACTGCATTTATAATATGGCATCGTCCTTCTATCGCCGGAATCGGACCATAAGTGTTCAAAGCCCCATATATATGTGGGGATCACCACTCTACACTAATTATAATATGTTATCATAACTATTTACTAAATATATTCAATTATTTGTACTGTACATATTTATCTATTCGTACTCTACTTCTTAAGTTTCACATTACATATATTTTCTCCTAAAACTTAACGAAAGTAACAATGTAAGGATGTAAAAGCATAAGCATTGAAATAAAGCACAGTTGGTCAGAGATTAGCAAACCAATCGCACGCGTTCTTTAATTCGCTATCGCCAACGACAACTACAACAACAACTAGTACCGCATCACCACCAAATATATATATATATATATATATGGGTGATTCTACGATAAAAGGGAACTTGTGCGGCAATCAGCTTAAAGTATTGTTTTTGTCCTTTATGTTGCTATTTTTTTAAATGAATCACAACATATTAATGTATTATTAAAACACTTTTTTCTGAAATTCCTTACAAAGTCTAAAAAAGTCTCTCCCCTGGCTTGTCCCATTGCTACTTTTTAATTAACTTTCGGACAATACATATATTTTTTGTATGAGATGCTAAACCAAAACTAAGTTCAATCGGAAGTAAAATAATTAAAATTAAGTATTGTTAAATAAATAACAAAATTATTTTGTTTAGTTCATATAATTTTTATACTCTCCCAACAAAAGTTGCTAAAGAGAGTATTATAGTTTTGTTCGCATAACGGTTGTTTGTAACACCCAAAACTAAACGAGTTAGATATAGGGTTATATATACCAAAGTGATCAGGGTGACGAGTAGATTTGAAATCCGGATGTCTGTCCGTCCGTCCGTCTGTCCGTCTGTCCGTCTGTACAAGCTGTAACTTGAGTAAAAATTAAGATATCTCGACGAAACTTGGCACAAATATTCCTTGGCACCATAAAAAGATCAAGTTCGGAAATGGGCAGAATCGGACCATTGCCACGCCCACAAAATGGCGAAAACCAAAAACACATAAAGTGTAATAACTAAGCCATAAATGTGGATATAAAAGTAAAATTTGGAATAAAGGATCGCACTGGGAGGGGGCATATTTGGATGTAATTTTTTATATAAGTGGGCGTGGCCCCGCCCACAAATCGGTTATTTGTATTTAACTCGCAAACTAATAAAGCTATATAAACCAAACTTTCTGCAGTCGGTTCTTTTACATACCCCACCACACACCATGAAAATAGTTGAAATCAGATAATAACCACGCCCACCTCCCAAACAAAGGTTAGGTTGAAAATTACTAAAAGTGGGTTAACTAACTAACGAAAAACGTCAGAAACACCAAATTTTACATAAGAAATGGCAGAGGGGAGCTGTACTCAGATTTTTTACAAAATGGAAAATGGGCGTGGCATCGCCCATTTATGGGTCAAAAACCATATCTCAGGAACCGATTCGAATGACATTTTCCGTATATAACATTTTCTTGACACCCTGATAACACGGACAAAAAATGGGCGAAATCGGTTCACAACCACTACTACTTTCCTTATAACTCAATTTTGAAATCAATCTTTATAATGTAAACATAAGGAACCAATGAAGATAACGGAATAAAACTTTACACAATTAGTGCATATCATCTCTGGCTTCACTTGTGAAAAAATTGTCGAAAACAGACCATAACTTTTCAAGGCCCCAGATATCGAACATGTAATCTGCGCATAAGGATAAATTTTAACCGAAAATATGGGTAAATCTCTCAGATATTTCAATTGAATTCAGATGAAATTGTTTTCTTCTAATAGTGTGTCTCTGTTCCAAAAATTATTACAATCGGGTTATAACATTTCCATATACCTAATTATAGGTTTTTCAAAAATACGGGGAGCTTTATTCCGCATATATGTATTGGTTAAATTTCTTCAATAAATTGCGAGAGTATAAAATGTTCGGTTGCACCCGAACTTAGCCTTTCCTTACTTGTTTAAATTAACTTTTGTCCCGATTTTTTTATGTATCTCCCCTGCCAAATTTTGTTCCGTTTGTACGACATAAATTCAAAGACGATCGCATTGAAAAAAGTGCTCATGGACTCCTTTCAGCCTGAAGTTAACAATACTCACGAAATCCGTTTGAGCGCATTAGTTTTTTTTAGTTATTGCGCCCCGATCGTACAGTGTACTGGATTCGAAAACTGATTTTGTCTTTCCCCTGGCAATTCATATAACGTATGCTATTAATTTATTTTATTTGCCTTTATTGTCCTAAGTTACTAATACTGTGATAATTAAAGTGAAATAAATAATTAACCTAAAAAATAATTCAGTCAATTAAAACAATTAAATTTTTCATGAAAACTTCTCTCCCCTGTCGTTTTCCTCCTGGCAAAATAACTGCCAGGGGAGAGCGTTAGAGACCAGTACTATTCGTCATGACACCCGGACCGGAAGTCGTGAGCTGCTTGAGTCTTGATACTTTCTTGCGTGAGCTTCTGAACATGACCCCTCCCCCATTTCCACCCATCACCAGCATCTACAAAACCAAAAATATTAGCCTCGCAATCCAACGCAGAATCGCTCTTACCGACAGATGCTAGTTTGGACTGAGTGGACATTTAAATGTTAAAGTCCTCTCTCGATGAACCAAAACCAAACTCTACAAGTCCCTTATCATCCCCGTTCTGCTTTATGGTGCAGAAGCATGGACGATGTCAACACCCTATGAGACGGCACTAGGAGAATATATATATATACATATATATGTATATATAAATAAGATCAGGTTGGACCCTCCCCATGCCAAATCTTCTTTTCAAAGCACAGAGGATATATTACGTTTTTAAAAGGTCAGAAATGTTTTTGAAAGATCTTAAGATTTTAAATTTAATATTTTTTTTCGTTTATTTATGATAAAGAGTGAATTTATTGTTTTGTTACTTTAATTTTAGGGTTTATTCATCTATTAAAGAGAGTACCTTTAATTTGTAAAATTATTTTAATTTAATTTTGTGCTTTTGGTAAAATAATTTTCTACCATAAACTTTACGTCTCTCCCCTGGCCGATGTATTTACCCTGGTCGTCGAAAAAGTAATAAAATAAGTATTAAGTGACTTGCCCTTACGTGAGACGATAAATAAAAGGGGCACAAATCATAATATAGAGGTTTCATGAAAAAAATCCAAAGTTTTTCTTTGGCCGTTTTCTCTATGCAATTGAAACCTCTTATCGTAGAATCACCCATATATAGGTAAGTCTCTCAGATATTTTGAAGAAATTTGTATGGAATATTTTTCTTTTAATAATATGTCTCCGTGCCAAAAATGGGTGAAATCGGGTCATATCTTCACCTAGCTCCCATATACCTAAAATTAGGGTTTCAAACTTTCAATGCACTTCAATGCACCATATATGTATATGAAGAATATGTGGGTCAAATTATGTGTTATATTAATAAAATTAATAAAATTAAATCAATAAATTGCGGGAGTATAAAATGTTCGGTTGCACCCGAACTTAGCCCTTCCTTACTTGTTAATGGGGTTTATATTCTAATGATTTTTATATACCAAAAGGCACCATATGACAACTACGCACTAACGCTTTTGTTTTTACTGTACAGAATCGTTTAATCAGAGATCAACTTTTGACAAGGACCATATCCTCACTTATTTTTGTGTATATGGGGAGTATAATAAGCATACTCTCTTAATAAAGAAACAGAAAATTAGCCTTCGTAAACTGCTGCTCCTACAGTCCAGTCATGATTACACTTACATCTGATACTCCCAATATATCCCCTTTTGCAAGGTAAACAGTTTTTTAAGCTTCTTCCCACATTTCTAATTACTTTTTCACACCACTTTTTAATTTGCCGTATACCTATTAGTATGTGTTACTTAAACATATGTATATTTGGAACAGTCGTTTACGCAAACATATGCGTTTTCATGCTTACACATGTACGAATAAATGCCACACCCACCACGAATCATTAAAGGAGTTCTTGAAGTATACCATGTAGAGTAATAGTGTATGTTTGTGTGTGTTCATAGAAGGTCCATTCTATTCCTCGTTTGCCACTTCAGTATTCAGTCACGTACATTGTTGGCATTTCCAATCTACGAAGATACGCCTTTGTTTCCGCTGAACATGTTCTTTAGTTTCCCCCCTTCGGTAAATGTAATTAATGAGGAACCGACAACAAATTGCATACAAATGTAAATGCTCTATTATATGTGAATGTGTCCTACTTTAGTACGAGCGCTTCAGATTGTATTTATATATAGCCGTGAGCATATTCATATTTCTATGAATAAAGTGGTTTGTGATCAAATACTGAATGTTCTATATATGTGGGACGATAACATTTCTGAATTTTCGAGATGTTGTACTTTTCATAGAATTTAACCGTTTTTTGCACCATACAGGCTACAGTATTTCGGAAAACATTATTAAATTAGAAAAAACAAGTAAGGAAGAGCTAAGTTCGGGTGGAAAAGAGCATTTTATAATCTCGCAATTAATTTTTGTAATTTCATTAAGATCCCCATTTGACCCATTTATTCAGCATAAAGTCCACTGCGTAATTCCTGAATCGATTTCACTAATCTTTCACATTTTGGTCAGAAAGTTATTACCCTATTTCACTATTTTTTGGCACAGAGACACATTATACTATAAGAAGAAAACGATTCCCTCTGAATTTCTTAAAAATATCTAAAAGAGATTTGTCGGTATTTTCGGTAAAAAACTATACCAGTATCTTCATTGGTTCTTAATCTATATAGTGAATAGTGCACGATTCAGATGGAATTCCAAATTATGTTATTTGAGAAGTAGGTGTAGTTGTTAACCGATTCCATTATTTTTCCATCGGTAACATCAAAATGTCAAAAATATTTTATGTACCTATGTTCCTAGAGATTGGTCGAACAGTTTATTCGTATATTTTAGGTGTTTTTTTTTTAAATAAAAAATAGAACAAAAATGTGATAACTAATGTTATTAAGAATGATTATTATCCAAGTGGTCCAGGTGGTGGTAAGTATTGAAATCCTCTACTTCCACGGCAGGGAATGGTTTTAAGAGGTTTCAAATTGAATGAACTTAGATCCCTGAATCCTAACAAAGAAGAAACGATTGTTTCTTTCCATTTCTGGAGGTCAGTAGTTTAAACGCACAGTTTCGATATATATCTCCAGAAGGTTAGGTTTAAATTGAAATCTTCTAAAAGTCGTATCACAGTTACAGTTTTGTGATATTTACGCCGTTTTGTCAGCCTGCATTTGCATCAATATACTTCTTTAAATATCAGGATAGGTTTATACTTATATTTTGAACCTCAGATACCTATTCAGAAGAAGTGTTGAGTTTTTTTTTCAATTTGAATCCAGACGATAGTCTCCCGAGATCTGCATTGAATTAAATCATGTTTCTACCAATTCCTTTTAACTTATTGCCATTACAATACCGTTACGCAAATTCTATACAACTTAATGTCCATCCATTGTCGTAAATATTCGATTTGCTCTTGATTACTAACCAAAGTTGAGCATTCTTACTCAGTAGAAAAGTAAATTATTAGCTCTCTCTAAGTGGCTGAAGATTAAGTAGACTTATGCTCACACCCAATGCCTACACTGCGGGCAGCACATATACTTGGGTGGTCCTCATATCACCCCCTCAACAAATACAACTTTAATGACCAAAGCTTGACGTGTAACACACACTTTGGCGTTAAGTTGTGAAACGCCTTTCTCACAAAGGCGACAGACACACCAAGACGAATGTGCCACAGGCGCTGAATGTGCACCAAAGAAAGTATGTATGTATGTACCGTTAGTTTGCTTGAGAATGTGCGCACATTTATTTATGTCTCTCTGTTGGCCAGCGGAGAGTAGTGAAAGTTGGAAAATTTTAATTAACTAATTTTTCTCTTTAAATGCTAAATGCCAACGTAAGTGCAATTTTAAAATGAAAATACGCTAATTATGTGCGTACAAAGTGTGTTAAGCCCCCTCGAAAATATGCCACGAGCAGTTAATTTAGATTTGTTTGAATGCATAATGAAATGGAATTAATATTATTGCCTTTTTAAAGAGCACAGTCGCATTAAAGTACTTGCATAAATTATAAGAATTTTTAGAGGAATTATGTGAATTCAATAAATTATTGATATAAAATTATGCCTCACAATAATTGTATTTGTAGTTCAATTTAATAGAGAACCCAAGTATAAGATTGACTAGTACAGTTGAGAGTTTGGAGTACACTTGCCACATTCAAGTCAGCTATTAACCTACTTTTGGACTTCCCTATATCCAACTACACTTATAATACTGTGGAAGAACTCCTATATTTATTGTAAAAGCTATGTCGGAAATTTTAAATGTAGTGTATAGGAAGTACAGACCAAAAAGGCTACAAATTTTGATTGAAATTGGTCGTGTAGTACCTGAGATAAAGTTTTTGAAAAAAAGTCGGCGTTGCCACACCAGTAGTCCTCAAGGTATTAATCCAATATGTCACTTCGTACAGTGATCCCCTCTACCAAAATTAATATTTTAGCGCTTATTTGTGGATTAATCTTTCAAAAATTCTTCGAGAATAGTGTATCAAATCTCTTGGATTTTTTCTTGAAGTAATATTTTATTTAGAGCTTTGTAAACAATTAACTAGATTTATATCAAAACTAGCAGACCCGGCCACACGTTTTGTGGCTAAGATATATAATCAATCTTGGCTTCGATGATGATACAAAGTTAATTACAAAGTCGAGGTTGATTTATGTTATACAGCATGATGACAACTGATGCTACTCTTAAATGTTAAATTAAGTGGTGATAATCCAAGCAATTCCAATGATTATAAAAATCCTTTAGGATTGTTGGCTACGTCATCCTAATTTGTATCTGTGTCAGCTCTCCTGTAACGAAATTCTAAATTGTCGCATTGACATCGAAGACATCTTTGTTTTTTTGCGACCAATATAGGTCGTTCACTCAGCCAATTATGGGTATTAACTATATTGTAGTTTTTTGTCCGGAAAGAGACAGAAATCTGTTTGAAATGTTATTAATCCATTGAGGTGTCAACTGTGACCTTACCAATTCCAATATCTAGCAACTGCTTCTACAATCGCAGTTTCATCATGTTGCAAAAACACTTGTATGTTTAAATAAGCGATTTTTTATGCGCCGTACTTCCCAAATTATCAACTTGCATATCTGGAGAATCTTCGCTATAGCGCTATTTTTGGCGATTTTGCAAACTGGTGTTTCGTTGATTTGCAATTTAGGAGTAATTTTAATGCCGAATGTGCCGTTTGTGTGCCTACTAACAGGTTGCCAAGTTGCCCCTATTCCCGTTATGCTTTGATGGTGAAAATGAGTGAAATCGGTTCAGGAATTACCACGGTCCTCATATACAATATATGATGATTTTCGTTATTCTATTCTTCTTTATGAATATATGGGTCAGTATTGTGTGTTATCTTAATAAAATTACATCAACAAATTCCGAGAGTATAAAATGTTCGGTTGCACCCAAACTTTGACTTTCCTTACTTGTTGCAAATTGTTTTGGGCTATCGACAAAACCTTATACAATTGAACAATGACAAACATATTTTAACAAAGCAACAATGACTACCTTCAAAATATTATTATTTATATCATTAACAATATGCTACATACATATGAACATGCACATGAATTGAGAATTAACAAATGAAAGCGACTGCAAAAGTAAAGAATAATACGTATCTGAGTAAACCAAGAGATATGAATGATTGGTTAAGAAAATACTTACATCTAACAACTACCTTAACTACCTAATAATAAAAATGTAACTAAGTACTATCTATGTATCTCCTAACTAAATTTCATCAAAATCCGTTCAGCCGTTTATGCATAGCAAAACTCCCAGCAAAAACCATAAAAAAATCACTAACTCAATTCAGTTTTCTGCTTACTTCCTACCCTTAAGAACGATGGCGTGATTATTTATAGCCTATGACCATTTCTAGGTTATCATCTATCACCATACCAAATTTCATCAAAATCCGATCAGCCGTTTAGGCGTGAAAGAGTAACAGACAGACAGAGTTACTTTCGCATTTATAATATTAATATGGATATGGATGCTATTTTTGAAAAGACTCTTTCATATAGTTTACATTTCTGAATATGTAAATATTTTCTTGGACCCTTTAAGAAAGATATGGTTAAATTACAACCTCAAAACCCGATGACTTTAAAGAGTTTATAAGCTCTCGATATGAAAACATAGAACCCCATATTCTTAGACATATTCTTCTCTATTTCTATTTTCAGCCTTTTATATATAAACTAAGTAAACGCATTTCAATTTTTCCATAAATTATTCATTATAGTTTGCGATGAGAATAAGTTTGCTCCGAAATGTATGCTAGCAAATAAATTTATGGATAATAGAATTACCATAAACCGAATATGCATATATATATATATGTATATTCATAAACAAACATACACCATTAGTATTGTTTATTTTCAATCAATTTGGCTTTTAACATGCAGCAAATTAATTTGTCATTTCGCCAAAGGCATAAAACTCAGATGCAAACACACATCAACAAATTTAATTTTTTTATAATTTTTAATCAATCACAATAACAACAACAACCCAAAATACACATTGACCTTCAAACTATGGCACATTCATTGATTAACCACAACAAATAAACCACAAACATCTATATTCAAGCCATTTTATTGCTTGCATGCTTCCAAGCGCCCACCCAGTAAAAAATCGGATGATCCAAAGATTAATCTTAGATCGCTCCTTTGCGAGTAATGAATTACTCCACAATGCTCCGAGGCCCATGCATTTATTACTCCTTTTTAACATAGCATGTCCTTACGAGGGATCACAGCTTTTAAGCTCCTAATGGAGCGCAAACCGAGCATTCTTTTGAGCTCTTTTTGACCTCCGAAACGAGAGCAGAGGGAGTGATCTTTTTTATCTCCAGAAAAAGTACAAAAGGAGTAATGATTTTGGAATAGAATAGTACAAAAAGAGTAATGATTTTTGCCTCCAGAAATAGCACAAAAAAGAGTAATATAATTTACATCCAAAAAGAGCAGAGAAAAATATAAACAGTTTTTTTAAATAATTGAATTCAATGTTTTAATTTTCAAAATATAAGTATTAGTAATTCACATAAATTATAAATACATTGTATATGCATAGTTATAATGATTTAAAATCAAGTTATTATTTCGGTATTTTCCTGAGATGAAGCAGATTTTATTGAATAGGTCTTTCGGTAAAAAGTTGCCTTACATTTTCGAAAGGCCAGTTTAATCGCTTTTCCAAAATCTCCGTAGGTCGAATATGTTTCTTTAACTTATTCCGCAAAAGATGAAAAAATACATATGTACATATATGTATAAGTTACTTAAAATAAAATATACAAAACTCAGATCTTACCGTAAAAGAAAAAGTTAAACAGTCTGTATTTGTTTGTGTTTCAATTTCATTATCCAAATGTGTTGATATCAAATCATTTGGTTTCGACGCCTCTGCACAAGAAGTAGCTTCTCGATTCTTTGTTGAAAATGTTTGAGTTTCTTTTTTCACTAATCGCCTTGACGCTTAGACGCTTAGGATAAATATTTTCACACATTTTTTAAAATTAATTATCACTTGTTACCCGTATATATTCGCGACAGTTGACCACTTTTTATCTAATTATATTCACGATACTACAATACAATAATGTTCACGGGTTGATTACAAAATTCAGACTATTTTAAAGTGACAAAATACGCGTTTATTGTAAACAAAAGAATTCCATCAAAATTAACAGTTATGATTGGCCGTTATGGTTACTCCGTTATTGATACATTTTGGAGTAATAAACGAGCAATAGAAGTATGCGTTGCGTCTATTCCTCCAAAATGTATCAATAAGCGAGAAAACGATTTTTGTAAAAACTAACGAAAATGCTTCATTGCTCACTTAATGCTCGAAATGGACTCCAGTAATTACTCCTTTATTACTCGATTTTGGTATTAATCCAAAGATTTTTTACTGGGCAGGTATAGCTTTTATATACATATATACAGCTGTTGCCTAAAAAGCAACTATTGTTTAATTTCAACGGTTTTATGTCTGGGTGTGCGTGTCTACATAAATAATTGTGTATATTTATCGCACCACATTTGTGATGAAAATAGTGAAAATTAATTTTATTTTGCAAAAAATTACAAATTTATTACCACTTTTATTTACACATAATCAAACATTTTTGCTCACAATTTATTTCAATATTTCAATTCACACGTGCTCTCTCAAACGTCATCGGTATACGGTGATATGCTGTCGAAACTCAACGGACAATGGCTGTGTAATATTTGTTTACAATTTTCCAGTCGTAGGTAGGAGAAGTGGCGTTTGTCATGCTCATGCAAGCTGTAAATATTTTCAAAATGAAATTAAAAATGTTTACAATTTGGTTTATAAACAAATAAACAAATAAATTTCAAATTAAATGGATTACATTTCATTTGTACATAATCAACGAAATTGTACGTTTAATATTTAATTGGGTTTGAAATTACATTTTCAATGCATCCTAAAAGTATGCAGTTGATTTTCAACTGGGGCTAACGTTGCAGCATACTTCTAAGAGCCGAAAATTTTAACACCCCTTTATGGTTACAGCGAACATGCACCAATCATCAACATTGACTATTATTTGACATCTAGGATATATTCAGAGATGTCTAATGTAATTTCGATCTGACTTTGTTTCAACTCGGTCTTAACAATTTCACTTTTAGTAACGGAGCTCTAGAGAAAATTAGCATACCAAAGCACAACAAAATCACGTTGTGATAACAGGAACATATAGCTAATAAACTCAATACGCAATTTTTACATCAGCTCTCTGGAACCATTCATCAGAAAAATTAGCAACAAGAGTAAAATAGATCAAAAAATGAGATGCGGATTTACATATGAAAGGAAGAAAATTTATGAAGCATTCAATGAGTGGAAAGAATATAACATACTAAAGTACAGAAGGATAGTTTTAAAGCGTTATCAGAAGACTTAAAGAAGTTTTCAGGCCCATACCAGATTTCCAAATTATTCCACATAATAAGGTAATTTCGTATGAAACCTTCTCTGTCGATTGAAACTTAAGTATACTCCACTCCACTGGGCGATGTGGTCTACCCAACAAACAGCCATTTGGAAGCGAGCTAAAGCGGTTGTGCGGAGGGTTTGAACCCTCCATATATAAAACCCTTCCCAATGAAATGGAAACAATAGCCTCGGATGAGAAACCCCGACTTTGATGACATCCTTAGCAAACGTATTAAGGACTTCGATTTAAGGGCAATCATCTGGAATTTACGGTCCCTTACGGTGCCGGCGCTGCCTCCGCCCTCCGATGTCAAAATCGTACTTGTTGATTTCTACGGTGGGTAAAGAAGGTGTCTTTCGCACAACAGTCGGAAAATTCAGCCTCCAATGCCTGAAAATTCTACGAAAAGGTGCGGCGCCTAACAGAAGTTTTCGGTGCATTATCTTGTAAGACCCCTAGAGGTGATCTTGCGATTAATGCTCTGAGTATACTGAATTTATGTAGAGAGCACTTCTCCAGCCTGCTGTGATGTGGCAGTAAAAGTACAGAAACAGGAGATGGCGAACTTCATCGATAATCACGAGGGAAAATATGTTCCATTGGCCGACCATGAAGAAATTCGAATAGCAATTATCCACATGAAGAGGAACAGAGCGGCGAGGACCGATAGATTGCCGACCGATCTATTCAAATACGGTGGAAAAGAACTGATAAGGTGCATATTCTTTGCAGAATATGGTCAGACGAAATCATGCCCAACGATTGGAACCCAACTGTACTCTGCCCAATTCACAAATAAGAGAGACAATATCGTATATAAGGTCCTGTCGAGCTTACTGTATGAAGGACTAAAGCCCAGCGTCAACAAACTGATTAGACCTTAGCAGTGTGGCTTTAGACCTAGAAAATCTACAACTCAACAGATCTTCACCATACGCCAAATCTTTTAAAAGACCCGTGAAAAGATGATCGACACCATCTCTTTGTCGATTTTACGGTGTGACATTCTAATCATAAAGAGTACTACGGACTAAATATTAGATCAACAACCACCCTGGAATTTACTTCAAGGAACAAAATCAACTCAAATGAAATCTGTCCTACAAATACCTGTGTAAGACTAGTTAAAATCTATATTGATAAAATTCGACTGAGTAATATGGAACCGAATTCATTTTGATTTTTGTCTTATTGGCCAAAGTAAATCAAATATTTATATATTCGAGGGTATTAAAACCGTACAGAAACACTTCCTGAACGGTGAGACATTGAATGGATGTCACCACAAACGTTGCCACCGGGATTCACTACAATCGGCAATGTCGCAAAAGCCGCAACAACAATAAAAACAAGGTATATACACACAACCTTGAAATAAAGAACCTTAATGAATTCATGAAAAGAAAAAAACTCTCTAGACATCGAAAAGCCATCAACGCCATTGGACGCACTACACTACATACACAAACAGTTAACAATTTATATTACATTGCATTGCATTGCATGGCATTGCATTGCATAGCATAGCACAGCTTGGCATTGGCAAATGCTGCAGCCGCTTGTTCGATTGTGTTGTTGTTGTTATTGTATACGTTGTGACTAAGTTAAGTGTCTGCCGAATTTAAAAGCGCATCCCCTTAACACAACACATTCCACGCGAATGGCATTATGTGCTTGCGCTTGTTCGATGTTTTTTGTCCTTGCCATGTCGCGCTGTCATTAAATTAAAATAAATTGGTTTAAATTGAAAATAAAGCGTTGCACAAAAATTCACTTTATGTAACTTTACTTTTTACGATGGCAACGAGTTCGCGAAATGTTGATTGAAGAAGAGAGCATTTATATGAGGGTGTGTGTGTGCGCATAGACTTGGCAGATACCGAGAGTATAAAGGAATATGGAATAGTATGAGTGGATGTGTATTTGCGCAAAAAGAGTGTTTTTTTGGGGATATGAAGAGCTTTTTTGTTAATTAATTTGAAAATTTTATGGCATTTCGACTTTGAAGAGGGTCATATTTAGTACACATATCTGTAAAAATCTGAACCACATTCTCCGGCATAACCTTCACACGCCAATAGCGTTCCAAACATTGGTTTCTAACTGATCAGTTGTGCCGGTTTCTGAGTATAGATCACAAAGCGTAGCTGTGAAAAATTGCATGAACAAAGAGACCAATTGCTTGGCTAACCTAATGATATGATGCGGTCATCAAAAGTTATTTCTAATATAAGAATGGTTAGACAGGGAAATTCGGAGGTGACATATGAGTAAGTATGCTAGATATTAATGTCAAACTTTAGGCTCTACTTTAACAATAGTTTCACGGTTTTACCTCTAATAAATTGTAAACCACTTAAAAAAGCACCCTTTATGTATATGTACTGATTCACAGTTCAGGTTAGCCAGAGAACTCATAATGCAGTGATAGCTGTGGTGATGCTACTTTTGTGGCAACGGATATATTTATGATTAAATATGCATTGAATACTTAAATGGATATCAACAAATATTATATTTACCGATATTCAGTTATGCATATGTACATATAGACGGACATCATAGAAAGTACGTCATTGTAATTCTTAGTAATTTGTAAATATTTTGTATGATAATAAAAAGTGGGACAAGTATCTGATCATTCGGTGAATCCAGTGTTCACCAATCGAATATTCGAAATTATCAATTAAAATTACAACAGCCGCTCGCCGCCATTATCATCTTAATTCGAGAGCGTTAAGTGACCTTTCAATTTATGTGACACTTTAAGTGGCGATGAGGTCTATTAAGAAAGTGAGAGACTCACGGCTAATTGCATTGTCAGGCATTGAATTATTATCTGTTCACACCCTGTCATATTAAATTGAATATTGCAGCGAATTATTAATATTTATCTAATCACCGCACTCAATAGAACCAATTTATTTGGCAATGAATTATTTCGAAAATGATAATGGCATTTAATATACATAATTCAATCGACCATCTATCCTACTGCCAGTCGACACTTGCTATAGAGGTGTATATTTTAAGAGGGCAAATTGAACGTCAAGCAATTCAAGAATATAAACTTATGTAGAAGCCTTCACGAAGATAGCTCTATTTTAACTCAAGTTATTGCCAATACTGGCCGAGCTATACAAATACAGCGGCGAAGACCTGATAAGGTACATGCATCAGCTTCGTTGTAGTATATGGTCGGAAGAAATCATGCCTGACGATTGGAATCTCATTGTGATCTGCCAAATCCATGAAAACGGAGATCCCACAATCTGCGCCAATTACCGTGGGTAAGCCTCCTAAATATCGCTTATAAGATTTAATCGACCGTACTGTGTGAAAGACTAAAGCACGCCGTCAAATTGATTGGATCTTATCAGTGTGGCTTTACACCTGGAAAATCCACAATTGACCAGATATTCTTCTTGGAGAAGACCCGTGAAAAGAAGATCGACACACATCACTTTTTTGTCGATATTAAAGCTGATTTTGACAGCACAAAAAGGAGCTGCCTTTAGGTCGCGATGTCTGAATTTGTTAATCCCGCAAACCTAATACGGCTGTGTAAGTTGACGTTGAGCAACACCGTCATGATTGGGAAGGACCTCTCCGAGCCGTTCGATACTAAACGAGGTTTCAGATAAGGTGACTCACTATCGTGTGACTTCCTTAACCTGATACTGGGAAAAATAATACGAGCTGCAGAGCTAAATAGAGAAGGTACAATCTTCTATAAGAGTGTACAGCTGTTGGCCTACGCCGATGATATTGATATCATCGGAAGCAACAACCCCGCCGTTAGTTCTGCTTTTTCCCGCTCTTGCCAAAAGTTTCTACTTTGGACTGAGTAGGTCCTCTCTCGACGACCCAAAATCAAACTCTACAAGGCGCTTATCATTCCCATCCTGCTTTATGGTGCAGAAGCGAGGACGATGTTTACATCAAATGAGACGACTCTAGGAGTTTTCGTGAGGAAAATTTTGCGCAAGATTTATGGTCTTCAGAACATTGGCAACGGCGAATACCGCAGACGATGGAACGATGAGCTGTACGAGTTATACGACGACATTGATATAAATATAAATCAACACTTTATTTACTTACGTGAAAATCAGTTTCAGCATTTTAAAAAGCATGCCGCCGCTGATACTTGAATCCACGTCCAAAGCTGCGGTACAATAAGACTTCAAAACGCAAGCGCGTCCATCCAAGCCATGCCTAAAACACGAAATAAAGGTAAATAATAATCCCATATCTCTAGTTTTATTCAACCAAATGCACAAACCCATTGAGCACATCTTCCAAGGAATGTAACACATTGCGCTTAAAGAATGGACGACGTGACTCATCAGGACCGGGGAAGGGAAAATTAACACGAAATCCATAACCATAAGCCCAAAGGGTGTTGATATTCAAAATATTGTTTTTGCCTGCTGTACGCCACTTGTAATGGAAAATTAAAAAATTAAAATAAATAAATATTTATTTTAAAAAGTAGAGATACATTTTCCGATAGTAATCCATCGATCTATGCTGAATATATTTATAGAACCAAACACCATAGGTCGGATAAGGTATGAACTTAGTGGAGCTTAAAAGTTTAACTTTCAAAAAAAATTCTTCAACTCAAATGACTCAAAGGTAGCAAAGCAAATCTTACAGCAGCGAGATCTTTGGATTGTCAAAGAGAAGCTTATGTGGACTTGTCTTCACAGATATAATAAAAACACATTTAATTGCTTACCGAAACACGAGAACCCTTGGCAAACTGCAGATAACGCTTTCCACGTCGCAAGATACGCTCACCACCTCCGTTCTTTAGTAAGCCCTTCTTCTCAGCAACTGCGGCAATTGCTCGCTGATGGCGAGGCAGTTTTCTGTACGAACTCGCCGGTGCCAGTTCTTTGGGATCGCTGCTCTTTATATTATTACTCTCGCTGGTGGCGAACAAGGATTCGAAATCAGAGCTATTGTTTATAATGACAACACTGTCTAATAGCTTGTTGTTGTGGTTTAAATTATGAATTTCACTCTTATTGAAAGCGATCTCATCATTGTTGTTTGCTTGACGATTCAATAACTCATCCTCACTACTTTTGCTGAAGTTGTTTAGTTCTTCAATCTCAATGTGGTTTTTGTTACAGCTTATGCTTACTATCACTGTGCATAAAATAAGTGCACAGGTTTGCAATCGCATCGTGGATTCTTCTACTTTGTGAGGAACTTCGAAATATGTATTGTACTAGTTCAGTGAAGTTAGATTTAGGCAAAACTGCAAGAAAAAAATATGAATTTTTATAATGCGATTGTTTTTTTTTTAATTTATTTTAAAACTTTAACTTTAAAGTTAGCTTGGCTTAGGTTTCGGGTAGATCGTCTTCTATTGAAAAATGCTTGGAACCAATAACAAATATCTTAAAACAAGTAAAATCGACCTGACCTACCCATTAAACTACGGCTACTACTCGAGAATATTTTATGAGTGCTATATTTCATACGAATTTCCATTATTTTTCTCATTTCTTTTTCATGATTTATAAAAATTTGGGAACTTCAAACGGTTTAATTTATTTAATTAGCCTTTGACTCGAAAAATAGAAAAGTGAAAACCTTAATTTTAGGAAAATTTTACTTCTAGCGTGTTTTGAGGCGAGCGTTGGTATTCGTAGGTCATCAAGATCCGGGATTTGCTATGCACAGATATCCGAGAATCCCGAACTATTATTATTATTCCCGGAATTCTGGCATTTTTAGTAACAAATCATAACAGTATTTCGAAACATCCCATCGATATCCTCAAGAACCCGAATTATCAATTCTAAAACCGTCTCTGAGAAAAGTTGGCCTCGAATTGCATATACTGTTTACTTCAGTGGCCTTCCATGCTGTTACACCATCTTAACACCGTTAATTAATCATTTCTGCGACAACTAAAATTAAATTCATTCCCACGAAATTGTGGCCGAAGTAACGCAGCTGAGTAAACCAAACAGAAATTAACTAAAAATCAGCACAAAAAATAGAACATAAAATAGAGATTATCATGAGCAAGGCCAACTAAAATATCACCACAACAACAAGAACAACAAATGCAACCACAATAACATTACGCAGAAATAATGAGCAATATAATTCTAGGTAACAGCAACAAACTGTCTGCGAGCGACCACAATTGCAGCTGCAAGAAGAATAAGCAGAAGAAAGCGCTAACAAGAGTAGTACAAGGAAAATGTGAAAACAAAGACAAAAAACCGCATGCATTGGAAATTTACAAGGGGAACAGCGCAACGCGTGCATTTTGCATGAATTTGCGCACATTAGGGTGGTGCTTAAATTTTGAAAAATTAATTTTGTTGCATTTTCTCGTTTTCTAACGCAAAATTAGTTTAGCATTTGAGTGTATGTTGTATTTGCAAGTGTTCCTAAGTACACATTCTTAAGACGAGATGCAGTGGTCAAAGTACAAATTTTCAATCTGACCTGAAATTGGCTTCTGCATGCCATATATTCGATAATAGTAAGGTTTGTTGAGATTATGAGACCTAAAAAAATCAATTAAAATTAATTAATCAATTAAATTTTTTATTTTTTTAAGTACCCCCCTAAATTGTTAACCTATTTACACACATTATGCGCACATCATACACACCTACATAGCCCCATGCATTGTGAATGAGGTCGTCCATATCGCTACACTGGCAATCCTTCTGGGCTCACCTAAATTCGTTGCCGACAGAACTGCATAAATACAAACAGCCAACTGCCACATTTTGCAGCCAATGCTAGGCAGCTAACTAACTACCGTTGCCGCCGCTTCCGATGCCATCTCCGTTGTCGTTGCCACTGCCTTTGTCGCTTTTCGTTGTTGCCAATGGCAATGGGACAGCAAATACAACAACAACTACAATAGCGAGCAACTTGCAACATTAGCACCACCACTTCGGCGCTGACGGCAACTTGAGTGCGAAAAATGCAGCATAAATTGATAAATTGTTACAATTTGTCGCGTCTACTGATGCATTGCGTTGTTGTTTCAACCTCTATTTACTTGTTGTTATTGTACTGCGAGCTAGTTTAGCACGCTTCGTTTTGGTTTTAGTTTTTTATTATTGTTGGTTTGCTGCGCGTACGCGGTAATTAGTCATTTTCGCACATTAACACACGCACACACATACACCCATACATACACACTCAGTCGCACATACAATGCAATAGTCGCAGAGTTGCACTTTAAATTCAACTTTATTGCACTCTGCGCTGGCAATTTTTCACTTCACCTTTCGTATTAATTTGCTCATTACGGCCTTAGTAATGATGTTGCTGGATACTGTACTATACTATGCTGCGCTGTGCTATGTTGTTTTTGTTTTTGTTTTTTGTAGAGCAATATATGCATGTATGTACATATAAGTTATCACAGCTTGAGTAGCTATCAAAATATAACAACAACAAAGTTGTCGTAGCTTTCAAAATATACAAACAAGAACGTTGAACTTTAATCAGAAATTCAATTCAGCAATATTCTGCAAATAAACAATATCATTTGTTGCTCAATAAAATTCATTTCCAAAAATAACAACAACAACACATTCCGTCGGCACTAAACCAGAGCAGAAGCCGTGCCGCCGCAATGTAGGCTGTTTCTTGAGGTTTGCTATGATTATTGCTTAGGTTAGCATTATTGAATATATAGAAATAAGTACTAGTAAGTAAGAATTCGTACATATGTAAGTTTATAGTAAATAAGAGAAATATTGTATAAAAAGAAATGCAGTCAATAAAGTAGTTGAGTTCAACTTTACCATTCTAAGCAGTGCGTGATTATTTACACGGCGACAACCATTAACTGGCGCCCGAGAACTTTAAAACTTTGAATTGCCTACTGTACGTTTTGCAAGTTAAAAAAGTGAATAGTGCGAATTTTTTTCAAATCAAATGCAATGCAATCCTTTTTCGATGGTGTATAAAATTCTGTGCAAAAAATTATTGCTTATAGACATAAAGTGAAAAATCGTTTTAACAGTAAAAGCAAACTATTAAGTGTGTGACAAATCAAATCACAATACTAAAGTGGGCAACCAAAACGAAAACGCCGCCAAATCAACGCTTAAAGTGACATCATCCACCCCCCAGTAGAGGACTAACGCTTCAAAAAGGATCACGTGGACCGTCCGAAGAGAATGCAGAAGCTGATACTCCTGTAAGTTAATTTTAAGCTTATATAAAATTTAGAAGTACCCGATATATAAAATTGTTTAAAAAATTGTTAATAGCAATAAATATAGTCGGAAAAATAAACTTTTGAGTGTATGTAAAACTTATAACTATCTGACATATAAAAATTTTGTTAAAAATTGCTAAAGCAATAAAAATAATTAGTCAAATAAAAATTGTTGTAAAACCATAGTAAACCTCAGAAATGGAACAAATTCAGGAAGCCATTACACACCTAACAGGTGCTGTTAATGCACAGATCGAACAGTCCAAAATATTGAGCAATAGGATAAATCAATTAGAAAGCAGAATAAATCCCCACAACAAAAGTTCTATTTCTAATAACTATATTCACTTAACTGAGTCAGACCTAATAGAAATTAGCAGATTACCTGACAGCGTGAAGAACCTCCCAACATTCGAAGGAGATCCGATTCAATTCATATCCTGGATCCACAACGTCGAATCTGTTTTGCAGGACTACGAAGTAGTCAGAACAAAGCCATTGTATAGAGCCATCTTACGGCATATTAGACAGAAAATTAAAGGCCCTGCGGATACGGCCTTAATCTCATATAACATATTCAATGATGATTGGGGAACAATCAAAAACTGTTTATCACTTCACTATGCAGACAAACGCGACCTTAGGACTCTAGAACACGAACTAGGAACCTTATCCCAAAAACACTTCAGCATAGAACAATTCTACGCAAGAGTCAATCATCAATTATCACTGATAATAAACAAAATAAAGAGTCAGGATCATTCCAAAGAAACAAATAGTGTTCTACTGGAAACCTATACTAACCGAGCCCTTGATATATTTATCAGAGGCCTAAACGGCGAATTGTCCAGAATGCTAGTCATTCAACGGCCCAGGAACCTACCCGAAGCATACGCTTCCTGCCTGGAAATTCAAAACATTAACTTAAGAAATTATTCAATCTACGCAAAGAATGGAGATTACTCCAATCAAATTCAAAAACACCAAATGAATCAAAAACCAATATTTGTACCAAGGGTATTAAACCCTGCCGAAAAAAATTTAATCTATAATAAAAACTTCCAAAATCAAGCTCCGCCACCACCCAGACCAACCAATCCTAAACCACCAGTCCCGATGGAGGTGGACCCTTCAATACATTCACGACGAATAAACTATATGAATCGACCGAACAATACGCCTATAGTAAGGCCATCAAATTATTCTTCAAATATTCCTAGGAAAACCCAAAAATTATTTAACGTCCAAACAGAAGCCGAGGAAATAAATTTTATGACAGACGCCTGTCTAGCCTACCCTATTTAGAACTAACTTTAAAAAACGGGGATATCGTTAAGTTCCTTATAGATACGGGAGCTAATAAAAACTTTGTCTCCGAAAAACTTTAAAAAAATTCAAGGAAACTTGAGTGTCCTTTCAAAGTTCACTCAGCCGCAGGTCAAGTAAATATAACCCATAAACTATGTGGACCATTCTTCGGAAGTATAGGTATTACAAATAATTTTGATTTTTTTATATTACCTAATTTAAAACCCTTTGGTGGCATCATTGGCGATGATACCCTCAAAGAATTGGGAGCAGTCATAAATAGAAAAAATGACACGATAACTCTCAAGGATGTGGTACTGCCACTAAAACAAAATATCTCTAAACAAATAAATAATATTCAAGATAACCCCTATGAACATGATGTTAAGGAAATGATAAATAAATATGCGGAACTTTTCGGACCAGTCTCCGACAGTGGGACAATCGACACAACTGTATTAGCAGAAATTAGAACAACAAGCGAAGAACCGATCTATACAAAATCATATCCTTACCCAACCAACCTACGGGGCGAAGTAGAAAAACAAATAACAGAACTTCTAAACAATGGTGTAATAAGGCCTTCAAAGAGTCCGTACAACTCCCCATTGTGGATTGTTCCAAAAAAACCAGGCCCATCAGGAGAAAAAAAGTATAGAGTAGTTGTTGATTTTAAACGACTAAACGCAATAACAATACCTGATTCCTATCCAATACCTGATATAAACAACACTCTCGCTAGCTTAGGCGAATGTAAGTATTTTACTACACTCGACCTTACATCCGGATTCCACCATATCAGGATGAAGGAAAGGGACATAGAAAAGACAGCCTTTTCTACAGCCAATGGTAAATATGAATTTACTAGGTTGCCATTCGGTCTTAAAAATGCCCCTTCCATTTTTCAGAGAATGATCAATGATGTTCTCAAAACACTTATAGGAAAATCCTGCTACGTTTATATCGATGACATTATAATAATGGGAAAAACTAAAGAAGAACACTTACAAAATATTGAAGATGTGTTCATGCTTTTGTATAAAGCAAATTTAAAAGTCAATCTGGAAAAATCTAAATTTTTTAGAACAGAAGTGAATTTTCTAGGTCACATCGTTACGGGCAAAGGTATTTTGCCAGGTCCTGAAAAAATATCCGCTATTAAAAAAATTCCTGCACCTGCTAACCTTAAGGAATTAAAAGGTTTCCTAGGTTTTGCATCGTATTATAGGAGATTTATAAAAGACTTTGCAAAAATTGTCAAGCCACTTACCAATTTAACTAGAGGTGAAAATGCTCAAATAAAAGCAAGTCAATCAAAACGGATACAAATTTCACCAACAGAGGAAGGCTTAAAATCATTTAATGATATAAAATATCTACTTACGTCTTCTGAAATTCTGGTATTCCCAGACTTCAATAAACCCTTTATTCTGACAACAGATGCTTCCAATACTGCAATCGGAGCAGTGCTTTCACAAGGAACAATCGGGCAAGACAGACCAATAACTTACATATCTAGATCACTAAATACAACCGAAGAGAATTACTCGACAATAGAAAAAGAAATGCTCGCTATAGTATGGTCTCTTGACAAACTAAGGACTTACCTGTATGGAGCTAAAGAAATAAAAATACTTACAGATCACCAGCCACTGACTTTTGCATTAAGTAATAGTAATAACAATGCTAAGTTGAAAAGGTGGAAAGCAAGGATAGAAGAGTATAATTATAAACTCATTTACAAACCAGGAAAAACAAACGTTGTCGCCGATGCGTTATCACGGCTGCCAATAGAAATTAATATACTAATATCCACAGACGAAAATTCACAACATAGCGCAGAAGAGGATAGCTCAAAGCTCATTCCTCACTGTGAAGCTCCACTAAACGTTTTCAAAAATCAAGTTATATTTACAGAAGGAAAGGAGGAAATTATACATGAAGAACCTCATCCAAGCTTCCACAGATACCGCATTAAATGTGTAGTTTACGATACAGAAAACCTAAATAAAATATTGAAAAGAGTTTTAAACCCAAACATAATAAATGGAATTAAAATCCAAGAGAAATACATTTCATTGCTACAGCAAGTGTATCAAGAAAATTTCTCACAATTTCGTATCAGGATAACACAAAAAGTAGTTACTGATATCGCAGATGAAGATGTTAAATTTAAAATAATAGAACAGGAACATAAAAGAGCCCATCGCAATAGTAAAGAAAATAAAGACCAGATATTGGAAAAATACTATTTTCCACAAATGAGTAAACTGATTAAAAAATACACTAAGTCATGTGAAATTTGCGGATGTAATAAGTACGATCGACATCCATAAAAACCCATGTTACAGGCAACACCTATACCTTCGTACCCAATAGAAATATTGCATATCGACATTATAGAAATGTCCGGCGAAAAATATATTTCGTGCGTTGACAAATTCTCTAAATTTGTAAAATTTTTCAGAATAAAAAATAAATCAGTATTGCATATCAGGGATAAATTGATAAAGCTTCTACACTATTTCACTGTACCAAAGACTTTAGTCATGGACAATGAGGGCAGCTTTATAAGCCCAATAACTCTAAACTATTTGGAGGGGTTAGGAATTGAAATCTATCTAGCACCACCTCAGAAAAGTGAAGTCAATGGTGCGATAGAACGTGTGCATTCCACTATTATTGAAATAATCGGATGTCTCCAAGTAGAATATCCTGATTCTTTTATTAAAGAAATCGTCAACATTGCAGTTGACAGATATAATAACACGATACATTCAGTTACAAAACGGAAACCAGCCGACATTTTCTTTGGAAGAACACAAAGAATTAATTATCAAAATTTAACAAACTTTAAGGAAATAGTTAATTGTGACCTTCGAAATGAAATAGCTAGAAACCAAAAAAATACGTTAAATTACCACAACAAAAATAGGTAAAAAAAAATAAAAGAAATAAAAATAAAAAAATAAAAAAAAAATAAAGAATTACGAAGCAGGTGACACTATATTTAAAAAGAATAAACAAATTAAAGGCAAAACCAAACCAATTTTTAAGAAAGAAACTGTCGCTAAAGACAATACCGTCACAATAACTACTAAAGACAATAGAAAAATTCATAAATCGCATTTAAAAAATAACTGACATTTACTCTTTAGACTCTTACCGTACTGGACAACTGCTACAGTGGACACCTACGAATACTTTCCACAACACATGAACTGACTGAAAACAGTAACACTATCATTAGCTTTGTATATCATACTTAAACCAAAAAACAGAAATTCATTCTTTATCCCACCAATAATAGACTATCCACAGCTTTCAGTAACCAATAATTCTTAATCAGCGAGACGCTGATGCTTAAGAAGGGGGGAGTTATCACAGCTAGAGTAGCTATCAAAATATAACAACAACAAAGTTGTCGTAGCTTTCAAAATATACAAACAAGAACGTTGAACTTTAATCAGAAATTCAATTCAGCAATATTCTGCAAATAAACAATATCATTTGTTGCTCAATAAAGTTCATTTCCAAAAATAACAACAACAACACATTCCGTCGGCACTAAACCAGAGCGGAAGCCGTGCCGCCGCAATGTAGGCTGTTTCTTGAGGTTTGCTATGATTATTGCTTAGGTTAGCATTATTGAATATATAGAAATAAGTACTAGTAAGTAAGAATTCGTACATATGTAAGTTTATAGTAAATAAGAGAAATATTGTATAAAAAGAAATGCAGTCAATAAAGTAGTTGAGTTCAACTTTACCATTCTAAGCAGTGCGTGATTATTTACACGGCGACAACCATTAACTTATATGTGCCGTTTTAGAGGTAAAGAGCGAGGTCATAAGAAGCGACTTCTCTGTGTTCGTTCTTTTGCCCATGTAGTTGTAAGTCATGTAGGAACCAAGGTGGTAATCTGGTCACCGATGACCAGATCATACTGGGTTTATGCTCTGCTGAATGGCAGTGAATGTGCAATACCAGGAGATGGCGAAACCGATTCCCCAATCGATGATGATGGAACAGTTGTTACACTGCCCGACTATGAAGAAATACGAACAGCAATTACCCGCTTGAATAACAAAAAAAGCGGCGGGTGCAAAAGGATTTCCGGTCGAGCTATTCAAATACAGCGGCGAAGAACTGATAAGACGCATGCATCAACGTCTTTGCAGAATATGGTCGGACAAAAGCATACACGATGATTGGAATCTCAATGTGCTCTGCTCAATCCACAAAAAGGGAGACCCCACAATCTGTGCCGATTACAGTGGGATAAGCCTTCTAAATATTGCTTATGTGCGAAAGACTAAAGCCCACCGTCAACAGACTGATTGGATCTTATCAGTGTGGCTTTAGACCTAAAAAAAAACAGTCCAGATATTGACCATGCGCCAAATCTTGGAGAAGACACACACCACCTTTAGTCCATTTAAAGCTGCTTTTGACAGCACGAAAAAAAGTCTTTATGCCGCTATGTCTGAATTTGGTATCCCGGCAAAGTTTATACGGCTGTGTAAGCTGACGTTCAGCAACACGAAGAACTCCGTCAGGAGCGGGGCAACCGCACCATAAGTTCATCACTTTATTATCTGGGATAGATTACATTGAAATATTCCATAGATTGACCAATATTTTTGTAAAAAGTTAGTCATAGGTATTGAGGTACTCGTAGCCGATTTTTACCTTGGCTTTACCACTCCCAAAATTCTCTATTTGCGCACAGTTTTATTGATTGGTTATTGAATTATATACTTACATATATGTATTGTAAAGCAGGTGAATGAAATGGAATTGAAAATTTATTATAGGGGAAGTAGCTGTAGTCGTAAATCTCGTTTGAAACTGTAACATCAGGATATCTTGGAAATATTATTTCGTTCACATTAATTGAAACTTTTCGAGTTATTATTTTTTTTTTGCAGTGCTTCTATGCCATCTATAAAATTTACTACTTATGATTTTTTAGGCCTATTTAGAAGCAAAAGGCCACACGTGCTATAAATATTTTATTTATTTTATCGCTCTGGATAGACTTTTTGTTAAATAATAATTTCCTCCTAATTTATTTATATTTTTAGTTGCATAATTTAATTAAGTTTGCCACAAATCCATTTTTTGTTTCATTACGTTCATCCATTAACTTTTACCACACCTTCACACTCTGTGCAATACTATTTAACTGCATTAGTATGGTTTTACTCACTATATATTTTTCACTTGTATTGCAAAACACTGCACATTAATGCAATACACAATTTTGCAGCACTTTTGTTGTTGCACACTTCACAAACATCGGTTGCAGTACTCACCGTGTTGCTTCCAGACCAAGCTTCATACGAATGTCAAGCCACACAGCAAATGCTGGTGACAACCATCAATAGATAATAAAAAAATTGAAGGCCTCAATTACTAACAACAAATATACACCTAGAACATTGCTCCCACTTCTTACACGAGCCTAAACTCTCTGTGCATCAAAGTTAATTGAGTTGTTATTCGAGACTAGTTTGGTTTGTGTTCCTCATACTCATTTTGTCAACTTCCCTCTCTCCCACAAAAAAAACATATGTACTTCTCTTGACTTTACCAACAAGTCTGCACTCTCTCCCCACTTCTTTGACATCTCTTTTGGTACTGTTAATTTCAATGTTTAATATTGACTTTCAGTGCTTTATTTATGTTTACTATTAACCTATATTGTCGCACGCACTTACACACCTATATAACTGTATAGTTGTCAGAACTGTCACAGCTTGTACTTGTCATAGTTGTGTCAACTTTTACCTGATTCTGTTTATGCACATATTGTATAAGTACATGGGTAAACATATGGCATGACACAAGCTACGCTTTTCATGACAACTGCTTCAGTAATTAATAACATTGTTCACAAGAGTGGGTGGTTTTAAATCTTCAACATTTATCCATTCGAATTGTACACCTTAAGCCGAGGAGGATCATATTTTTTAAAACTTCAATTTTCCATTAAAAAAAATATATTTTTTTTAAACTCTGACCTTTCATTAAAAATTCTTTAGTTATACCCCAATCAATTTTTTTTTAATTTCAACTATTATAAAATTTGAGTTTCCTAAGTCTAAGTCAACGACAAGATTTTACGGAACTACTAAAGGGAAAATTGGACAAGCTTATTGTGGGACAAACCAACATAACATTCCCTTGACATCCTCGTATTCGAAAAATCGGCCAAATCGAAAAGCAACCACGATTATTTTCCATATAAATCTGTTTAAATTCTTTCGGACTCCTCACAATAAATAAATCGAACATCTATATCTTTTTTCAAGTTCTAGATACGACATTTGTGCTTATGTCTAACTTTATACCAAACAAATCATATCATTGGCCATATGAAAATCAGGATTTTTTAGATCCAACCCACAAATTGACATTGTTTGACCTTATGACTTATTAATAGTCATAGTAAATGCCAAGCGAATTGCAAATTGCAGACGTCTGAGTTAAATTATGGATCATTGAGATTCGTGGCAGGTAAACCACTTCACATTATAGCTTCAAGAACATTGCCATATACCAAAATTTTGCATCCAATCTGATTCGTCCACTTTACAATATATGTACGTATAAAGTAAGCACCAGTAAAGATATTTGAACAAAACTTTGCACAAATACTGCATTTCTAGTGTGAGATCGCGCGCCTAAAAACTCAAAAATTGGACTATAACATTCCCAGGCTCCAGACATCGAACATAAGGACCTCAGTGCTTGTGGTCAATTTCTTCCGAAAATATCTGTAACTCTCCCGAATAAACTAGAGAATTTCAAAGGAGATGGGTTCCTTATAATTGTGTGTTTTTTATAAAAAAAAAGAAATGAGCAAAATTAGGACCATATCCCCCATATACTTGATATACGGTTTTTCAAACTTCTGGTGGACTTTATATCGTATATATCGGGTAATATGTGAGATATCTTAGCAAAATTAAGTAAACGTAAAATCTTGGATATTATGTAGCTTAGTGGCAAAAATAGTTGAAATCGATCCAGGAATTACCACAGTTTCCATACACTATATATTACGATTTTCGCCATTCTAATTATTTAATGACGAATAAGCGGGACGAATTGTGTCTTAATAAAATTGAAAAATCCGAACTTACCCATTCCTTACTTATTCAAACATATTTGGTTTGCAAATAGTGATCGGATTTAGTTCAAATATGCGCTGTTTCGTTCGACTCTAATGTAATCTCGATGTTTTCACTGATTTGATCGGTATTCGTCGTCACAGGTCTTCAGCCGGCTGGCTTTTTTCACCCGATCTGAATCGTCGAAACCATTCCTCCGCAGTTCGGAGTGATAGAGTACCATCCCCCAAAACACCATTAATCTCACGGAACTTTTCTCTAGCGGGTTTGACTTTAACGAAGGAAAACTTTAAAATAGTGCGAATTTCGGCGTTAGTTTACGCTATTTTTACACTTATATAACTGTTGAACGTAATATCTAAACTAATCATGCATAGCGTCGTTTGGAAGTTATGTCAAAACCTTTCAAAGATGCATGGTATTGCCAGAGCGCTTTATACATAGCCGCGAAATTCCAAAGATAACAAGTAGGGAAGAGCTAAGTTCGGTTGTGACCGAACATTTTATACTTTCGCAATTTATTTATTTAATATTATATAATAGACAATTTTACCCACATATTTGTCATATATATGGTATAAAGTCCATTGAAAGTTGGAAACCCTAATATTAGGTTACAAGCGCCGAGGTCCTCATGTTCGATATATTAGGTCTTGAAAACTTATGGTCCGATTTCGGCGATTTTTAGAAAAGGACTGCCACACTATAAATGCAGTATTTATGCAAAGTTCTGTTCCGATATCTTCACTAGTGCCTATTCCGGTCGACTTCAAAGTTCTGGTATATGAGAAGTAGGCGTGGTACATACATACATATAATTGGGATGCAAGGAAAATATTATAAACCAAATTTCATTGATATTGGTCGAGTAGTTTCGGTGATATGGTTTCTGACCCATAAGTGGGCGGAGCCACACCCCCTTAAAATTTTGTGTACCAGTTTGGGTGGAGCCCTTCTGTACCTTCTTTATAATGGAATTTAAGGTTTCTGGTGTTTTCCCTTACTGAATTAAAGCATTTTTAGTCGTTTTCAACCTAACCTTTGTATGGGAGGTGGACGTGGTTATAATCCGATATCCTCCCTTTTTGGACTATATAAGGAAATGCTTATTAGGGGGTGGGGCCATACCCACTTTCCCAAAAAAATTACATCCATATATGCCCCTTCCTAGAACAATCCTTTGGAACAAATTTTATTTTCATAGCTTTATTTATGGCTTAGTTATGGCACTTTATTAGTTTTCAGTTTTCGCCATTTTGTGGGCGTGGCAGTGGACCGATTTTGCCCATCTTCGAAAGCAGCCTCCTCAGGACGCCAAGGAATATGTGTTCCAAGTTTCATCAATATACCTTAATTTTTACTCAAGTTACTGCTTGCACAGACGGACGGACAGACGGACGGACAGACAGACATCCGGATTTGAACTCCACTCTTCACCCTGATCACTTTGGTATATATAACCCTATATCCAACTCGTTTAGTTTTGGGTGTTACAAACAACCGTTATGTGAACAAAACTATAATACTCTCTTTAGCAACTTTGTTGCGAGAGTATAAAAAGGCGAAAGGTAGATGTTTTCCAACCCAATATTATTATCGTGAGGAAGGATTGGTTCAGGCAAATATGAATAAAACTGTGTTTTATAAGATGAACAGAAGACTGTATAGTTTAAGCTTTTAAGAAATCAATAATGTAAAAAAAAATTATGTAAGTGTAATTTAAAAGAAGTAGAAAGAATCGGTATAAGCCCTACTACACTACACTAGTACTTGTGATAAAATTTGCCGAAAATAGGCAGGTAAGTGCAAATGAATTTATAATTAAAATACAATTTCACTTATCTATTTATCAGTTGCTGTGTCCGATTGAAAAAATCCCCGTATCACGAAGGCCTCCAAGGCAAATATGGTGCAGATGATAGTTATTAAAACTTGAAATTCAGCAAAAAATACACGGATCGTACAAAAACACGTCCTCTTTAAACACTATCCTCTTTACTCGGATCCAATTGTAAGGTTGTGCCTAATCTGGCTAGTTCATCTGCCACACAGTTACCTGGAATATCACTGTGTCCAGAAACCCATAGCAGGTTTATCGTGTAGTATGAAGTCAGTTCCATTAATGTTTCTTGGCATTCTTTTACTATCTTAGAAAAGTGTCTCCTTAGTGTCTTAAGTGATTTTAAAGCCGCTACAGATAGCAAGTAAAAATATAAAATATATATAAAATTTCTCGTCGTAAGCATTTCTTTTTCCTTGTCTACCTCGCCCTCGTCCCTGATTATAAGTGACTAGTAGTGAAGATTCCCTCAGGCTAATTGCAGACTTAACTGCAATTTGCTTACAAAACAAGTCTATAGGCAGTAAGTAAAGAATAACATCTAATGCCTGACTTGGCGTTGTTCGACTAGCTCCGCTGATACATATACTTGCCGCTCTTTGTAAACTTTCCAAACGCTTTATTGTGTATTTCTTTTCCATTATTGGCCAACAGACCAGTATGCCGTAATTTAAAAATATAGTGGATTACTGAAATCGATTTTCATAACCCCCCTTATGGATTTCAGAGCTTCTAGCGGATTCCAAACATATGTACTGATATTTCCATAACAGTTGAGCATACTAAATGAAGCAAACACAAATAGTTTTGCATAATTAAAACAAACGCTAAACACGAACATTAAATTAGAGCAGGTGACAATGCCGCAATTTCGCGTGCAATTCTATTGAGACACACACACCCATACATACTTGTACGTAACATATGAGCGCTAGTGTGTCGTTGGGCATTAATATTTAATTGCTTTTCGAGCGTTTAATACGCAAAAATTTATGCTATGCACTATGCAATGATTGCAACAAATATTTAGATAAACGCGAATTTGCTTTGCATAAGGCAATAATATTAATGATAATTTTAATTGAATACAATTTAATAAAATTAATAACACCAACAATGCAGGCAGGCGGGCAATCGAAAATGCAGCAAATTGTGTTTAACTAGCAGCAATACCAGCAGCTAACTGTGAATTACAATATTGTCTGACTGTAGGGATGGCCTATCAAAGCCAGCTCAAATGAAGCACCCCCCACCACCACGACACACAAAGAAATGTCAGTGTTAATTTACTGTGGCCACAGTCAATCAACGTTGCAATTTGTTGCAGCAAAATATTTGCACTCTGCCACACACACCGACTCACAGACAGACAACAGCACACAAATAAATTGCGTTGCATGCAGGTGAAAGCCGCAACAATCACTGACTTTTGAATACTCCTGCATAGCTATCATTGTGTGTGTGTATATATCTCTCTCGCTATTTGTAAGTGTGTGTGTGTGTGTGTGTGTGCTTGTGTAGTTTGCCATTGTGGTTAGCCAGCAGCCAACCGGTTGTCATCATTATTTGTCGGTGTTGCTGCCAGACTGACACACAGAATAACCAATGTCAAATGTCACCGAAACGAAACGAAAAACAGCAACAACAAAACAGCTAAGTAAAATAAAAAAATAAATAAATGCAACAACAACAAATCAGCATTTGTGGGCGTGCGTCAGTCGAATTAATTCCGCAATGGTTATTGCCGAGAATTATTTTGTTGGCATGAGTCATCAGCGTACAAATGCAACTCTGCGCTGTGTCAAAAAACATTTTATTTTGGTAATTTTAATTAGTGCAATGTTAATTAGTTGGCAAATTGGCTAACTGTAAAGTGTATGCTGAAGGTTGAAGGACACACCATTACAAGTATTTTGGTAATCAGCAATTTATCTAACTTCAGCGATTGTGCTGTTACCACTGCGCTGGTTGTTGTTGTTGTAGTGCTGCGCATTAAAATTTCCTAATTGACGTTGCTGCTCGGCTGGCATAAGCTTGGTCGCGCTTTTTAGTTGCCAATCAAAATTGTCAATTTCGTGGCGCGGTGAAAATCTGCAACATTTCAGCTTTGTGTGGTTGTTGTACATACGAATATATATGTCAAGGTGGCTAGACCTTGTTGTACAACTCACATCTATCGGACAAATATATTTGTCAAGGTGGCTAGACCTTGTTGTACAACTCTCATTTAAAGCGTAAATTTACACTTTTTGAAGTTCTAGGCTGCGGTAACTCACGAAGTTGTTGTTGCTACTCCCCCGAGTCTACACCATCGGACTGCATCCGCATAATTCGGGAACCAAGGACCTTCACAGCGGCAGGCCTCTTCAAAACTACTTCGCTAAATTTTCAATGACTCTAAACAAAGACAATACAAACCAACATCGAAATTGACTCCCAGAAACGAGCCTCCAATATAGACAAACAAATTCTTTCCTCGAAAGAAAGGTATTTAAAAGTATTCAAGGTTTTTAAAGCTAAGACATATCCACAAACAGATAGATGAATTTACGTTGAAGCTCAAGCTCGTTCCTCATAATGTAGTGGTGGGATAGTCTTCTTGAAATACATATAGACGAGTACGCGAAATTTGTATACTCTCGCAATATGTTGCACAGAGAGTAATATAGTTTTTTTTTCACACAACAGTTGCTTGTAGACCATAAAATTAAACGAGTTAGATAGGGTTATATACATACATATATCAAAATCATCAGGATATCGAGACTAGTTGAGTGGGCTGGCTGTCTGTAAGCCCGTCCATGTTTCTTGGCACTGTGGGAGGATTACCATTGAAAATGGGCGATATTGCACCATCGCAAGTCCACAAAATGGCGATAACCGAAATGCTGTAAAGTGTTATAAATAAGCAATAAAAATGATATTTGGTGCAGAGAATAACAATATGCCCCTTCCGTTTTTGGATGAACTAAATGGGTTATTTGTATATTTCTTTCAAACTACCAAAGCTATATATACTAAACTTACTAGAAACACTTCCCTTCCGTACACCATCATGTACCATTAACACTGGTGAAATCGGATAATAACCACGCCTACCTCCATACCAAGTTAATGTTGAAAACTACTTAAAGTGCGTTAACTTCTTCTTCTTCTTCTTGACTGGCGTAGACACCGCTTACGCGGTTATAGCCGAGTCCACAACAGCGCGCCACGTATCCCTCCTTTTGGCAGTTTGGCGCCAATTGGTTATACCAAGCGAAGCCAGGTCCCTCTCCACCTGGTCCTTCCATCGGAGTGGAGGTCTCCCTCTTCCTCGGCTTCCACCAGCGGGTACTGCATCGAATACTTTCAGAGCAGGAGCACCTTCATCCATTCGAACAACATGTCCTAGTCAGCGTAGCCGCTGTTTTTTTATTCGCTGGACTATGTCTATGTCGTCGAATAACACATACAGCTCATCGTTCCATCGTCTGCGGTATTCGCCGTTGCCAATGTTATAAGGAACCATAAATCTTCCGCAAAACCTTTCTCTCGAAAACTCCTAGTGTCGTCTCATCGGATTTTGACATCGTCCACGCTTCTGCACCGTAAAGTAGGACGGGAATGATGAGAGACTATTAGAGTTTGGTTTTTGTTCGTCGAGAGAGGACTTTACCTTTCAATTGCCTACTTAGTCCATAGTAGCACCTGTTGGCAAGAGTGATTGTGCGTTGGATTTCCAGGCTGACATTGTTATTGCTGTTAATGCTGGTTCCCAGATAGACTAAACTATCTACAACCTCAAAATTATGACTGTCAATAGTGACGTGGGAGCCAAGACGCGATTGCGCTGACTGTTTGTTTGACGACAGGAGATATTTCGTCTTATCCTCGTTTACCACCAGACCCATACGCTTCGCTTCCTTATCCAGTCTGGAACAAGCAGAACTAACGGCGCGGGTGTTGTTTCCAATGATATCGATATCATCGGCGTACGCCAGTAGCTGTACACTCTTATAGAAGATTGTACCTTCTCTATTCTGCAGAGCTCGTATTATTTTCTCCAGCATCAGGTTAAAGAAATCATCACTTTTGGTGTTGCTCAACGTCAGCTTACACAGCCGTATTAGTTTTGCGGGGATACCAAATTCAGACATCGCGGCATGAAGGCAGCTCCTTTTCGTGCTGTCGAAAGCAGCTTTAAAGTCAACAAAGAGATGGTGTGTGTCGATCATATTTTCAAGGGTCTTCTCCAAAATTTGGCGCATGGTCAATATCTGGTCTGTTGTTGATTTTCCAGGTCCAAACGAAAATGTCCGAACCGTTTGCTCTTCGTACATTGCTGAAAAGCTGAAAGTTGAAAAGTTTCAATTGCTAAGTCCAAACTCCAAACCAAAATGAACTCCGCACAAAACATTTTTAACGTGCAGTTTTAATTAATTTAATTTTCAACTACTACAAATTATTTTCGTTAAAATGTTTAGGTTTTACAACTATTTGCAAATTTAAATATTTGATGACAAAATATTTTGAATTTAATTTAAATTGTCACAGCTTTAATAAGTTAGTGTACAATACCTAATTAAACAGCCTTATTTTATAATTACGTTTTCCGTGTACCTTTTTCACACCTATATCACTAATTTGGCTCAATTCCCGCTTCCGCGCTCGCAACTCACCATCAACTCAACGTACAGCGCTGTCCTTCGAGCTTGTTAGTATTGCAGCTTCAATTAGCTTCTTATTGCGTTACTAAATATTTTATGCAAATTAAGAAAGATTTAATGGATCAACAGCAACGAAGGCAAACACACACAAACAAACAAACTTACATAGATGCTTTGCTATGATATATTTATCTGTATGACTTTTTATTGAGAGTTTTAACAGGTAACACCGACATTATACGTTGATTCAGACGACGTTCTGCATCCTGCAAGCATGTATATATGCGCGTCTTTATATGTTTACAGTTTTATGGCAGCAGTCTCACAAGCCTTACCGCTCCTTGGCGACTTGGCAACTTAACGACACAGCTCAATGGCATAGTTTATCTAGGCCGTATAAACGAAAATATCCTGCAGCCATTGCCTGCAATGAGGCCGATCCATCTACCCATTACGCTCGCAGCGCGTACACCAACACCAAAACAGACTCACACACACCGGTGTACAGTTAGTCGACGGCAGTCATTATCTGTTTGGCGTATTCAGCTGTCAGTCGCTGCGGCGCTTGTTTGCCTTTAACGAGCACTTCTTAAGACTAATAAGACCGAATAAGAAAATATGACTTAAACCAAATTCGTAGCCGTATAGTATAGTACAGATATACATATTCTTGCTGTGTCACCTTTTTTCCACTGTATTTTTAGTAGCATGTAGTAAAATGCTCGTAAATTACACTGAAATAAAAGACGACGCGCTGCTTTATCGGTAGACGAAAGGACTAACGAACTACTTCGTTTGAATTTGCTTATTTACATGCAAAAACATCCACCATTTTGTTGTTGTCTAGTTGTCTTATCTGTGATTTATGACTGTTTTGTTATTATTACGCTGTGATTTAAATATTATTATTTTTGTGTTCTAAAAAATTTGTCAAGTCATGTAATAAAAGCTTTTTAGTAACTATATCTCCTTGGTGAAGGTGTTGAAGTTATTATCATAAATTAATAAAATAATACTTTTTTCATATATTTTGTAAACAAAGTAGTAGGAGAAAAGCATGCAAAGATCTTGTGAGCTTTAAGCTTTCACTAAAAAAAATTCATATAGTTTAAATATCCACTCATTGTGCGGAGCGGTGATGAAAGCTGACACTTAGGGGAGTATTTTATCTCATAGTGTTCCCTACTATAAACCCAGTATTGAAATTTCAAGCGAAGCTTTCATATAAAAAGCTTTTTGTGAAACTTACCAACCGATTAGAAGCACTACTTTTTTTCAGCAACCCCTATTGTTTTATGATGAAAGTCGATAATTAAATTAAATTCCACAAATTCGAATCGAATTTTATTTTATCTTTCATTATTTTCAAATCCAGTTGAAATGTTGAGCATATTTTTGTTTCCAAAAAATTTCAAACGAATTTCAAAACAATCTTTATCTACAAAAAATTATAAAACTAGCATATCGTTGATGGATCTGGAATAAAAATTCGCATGGAAGCATCACAAGACATAATTAAGGGCTTCAGGGTAGTCAGGATTTTCAAAAAATCTATTTTTTTTTGCATTTTCGTTAAGTGTAATATCTTAAAAATATTCTCTGAAAATTTTGGTCCGATAATAACTTTTCGAGTTATTCGACAAATAACAAAGATCGCTCGGGCGCTCAAAAGGCTCGAGTGAAACTTTAAATGCGTTTATCTGAAAACTATGTTTTTTGAACTGGTGACAACTGTAACTTGATAACCGCTCAGTAGATTTTAATGAAATTCATACTGCTTTTAGAATACATAATAAACTCAGGCGTGATCGAAGGATTTTTTTTCAAAAAGTTCGATTTTTTAAGACCATTTAACTGTTGATCCGAAAATCTAGAAAAAAATTTCCTGAGACTGCCATTTTGTTAATTTTTGAAAAAAAAGCTTCGATCAGGCCCAGGATTATCTATTTATAAAAGTAATTTTTTTTATCCGATTGATTTTAGATGAATCTCCAAGGATTTATGATTGTCACTGCAAAGACCTTTTTTTGAAACTTGGTCAACACAGACAGCTATAACTTAGGAAATTATAATTTTTTTTCAAATTTTCGTGACTTTAAGTCAAATTATTGTATAATAATGCCATATTATTACTTTTGTAAAACAACATGATTTAATAGCAAAACAAATACTGAAAACTCTAATTTTTTCGTGCCTCTGACTACCCCTAACCCCTTAATATATAATTGCGCTGTAATCAGCTGCAGTTGAACTTCCCTAACTCGAATCACCATAATCCACAAAAAATATTCGAGTTAGAAGGACTTTCGAGTTACGGAACGTAATTTGTATGAAGTTTGGCTTCTATTGCCAAATCAAGGGTTCGAGTTAAGGAGAATTTCGAGTTATAGAAGTTCGAGTTATGGAAGTTCTACTGTAGTTACAACCTTTAACTAATTTGAAGTACAAGCCGAACTGGTTCAGATTCCACAGCGAAAATTGTCATATTCATATTTAAAAGTCGCTGACATTTAATATGCAAATGTCCAACATTGCTTAGCATAGCCGCTGTTGCGTTGCTTTCATAAATAGAACACAAAATAAAATAAAATAAAACGCATAACACAAAACATTTGAACGAAATATTCTAGAAGTATCTTCAATTTTTACGTGATTTCATGTTGCACGTCAAACGAAAACTTGATCCATCAACAATGTGCTGGAACACGAAATGTCAATAAAGTCTTAACGGTACCGTGCTATGTATCTAAAACACACGAAGAAACGTTTACATAGACATTTTAGGTGGCAGCTACTCTCTTACGGGTCTGTATACATATGTATGTATGTCTGTATACATATGTATGTATGTAGTGCTTAGCAACATTTAGCTAGTAAATACCCCAAAGAGATATACATACATATTTGAGGCATCATTGTGAGACATGCATAAATGTGTATACAAATGTATATGCATACAAACAAATCACTGGGTAAATAAAAAATGATCTTGTAAATATTAAAAGTAGCACAATTTCATGCTAAAAGAATTTTGTTGATAACGGTATCTTTCATTGACCGTTAATCACGCGCGCACGCCAACGAAAAACGGCAGCTCAAAAGAAAATACTAATATACTAACTAGTACACATTTAGATACAAAAGCATATATGTACATACAGCTAAACAACTATATATAACACCAAAGTACTGACTGACTTACGGGCTAAGTGCTGAGGAAACAAGTGAGGTAAATGAGTAGAACGTATATATGTATCTGAGTATCCATATGTATTTCTTTAAGTCTGTGTTGGGAGCGCATTTTCGCACCTGAGTGTGACTTTTTACTTGTGCTCTATATTCTACAAGTATTGCTAAAGAATATATGTTAAACAAATAGACAAGAATATTCCGCTTCTATGTATACACTGACCATACGTATTTATATATGTTGATTTGTACTAAATAGTCCGTCATTTTTATTAATTCTTAAAGAATCTATCAAATCAGTAACTGACACACATTTAGTTGCTAATTTATTCTTCACGTTCAATCCAGTCATTCACCTATTTTGTGCTTGGATTTTCACATTTTACTAATTTATCACATATATTACTTTGGTGGTAAAGGTGTGAAAAAGTGGGAAAATAACTAGCTGTTAGCCAAATCTAAATACTTAACCGAACAACTTACTCAAAATATATATGTATGTATTTTCCCACAGTTCCTAATATGGAACATAGGCATAAAGACACTTTTTCATAAAGTCAACTGATATTATTTATATTTAGATAACACCCAAGTTAGATTTCGTAAAAAATATCATAGTATATGTAGAAACAAATAATTCCGAGGCTATATATGGTCCTCAGGTCATACATGTCTGGATATACATGTCTTACGTCGATCATAACCTGATCGATTTGGTTGCGCAATTTTCGATCACAAGTCAGCCATGTAGCTTGATGAATTTTCCTGTTCCGGAATGTGGTACTATAGATAACCATATTAAAGGCCCAAGCGAAGTCGACCTGATGATGTTTCGTCATAGAATGCCGAAGATATTATTAACTATGGGCTCATATTATAAGGCATAAAGCCGACAGTATGTTTTAAATTTCTTATACCAAGTATGCGGAGGCTAGAGGTAGCCCCCAGAAATTAATATGTGTAAACTTCTACTTTAGACACCTATATTACATATCATTTACTCTTTTAAATAAGTTGGTGGGAACTTTGAGATATTTCCACCAATTTTGTACATACTCAGCCTACTTGAACAGAGAATTAACGTAACCACGAAAACATTTAACGCACTCATTTTTATACACACAAAATACGTAAGTTGAGCAACTTCAAATTTCCATAATTCAGATTAAATACACCACCAAACGACAAAAAAACTCATTCATTTCCATTAGTGCGGACCAAATAAACATTATTTATGGAATTTATGAATTCTCATGCAAATTGCAGAAAATGTTCAAAGTATGGTAGAAGGCCAGAGCAGCGAGAGCAACCAAAGCGGATAACAAGTTGCTGGCATTTATATCACGTGACTTTTCAAATAGTTTAATGTAAATTTGTAAGCCGGTAAGCAACAAGTAACCCTGTAGTCAAATAGAGTGCGAAAAGACGTTTTAGAGAGCGTTAAGCCATCATTACCCTCACCTCGGGTAGGCAAGAAGATGCTCCGGTTAATTTAAGAATTCTCTGGTATATATTATATATGTATGTTCCCCCTGGATTTTATCCATGAGTTATTATTCTTATGAATATTTCTACCCACAAAGCTTTACAATGTGACATAATACCTCGCTTGGAAGTTCTCGGAATGTTTTATCAATAGTGAACAGTACTTAATCTATAGACTGAGCATGAAGTCACTGAAATCGGTCCAGACAGAAACCTTTATTATTTGGCATGCCCTTCAACGAAGCTATGCAAATCTCTATATTATTTATTATTGCTTCTACATCTCAGAAGACAGAACATATCGTGAAGTTTTTGTTGATCAATCCTTCAATTCAGCAATTCAAAGCCGACATAATCGGTTAAAATTTAAAGGAACCTTTATAATTAATAATGTGAAAGAGGAGATTTTAATTGGTCTGGTGTCTTTAGATAGAACATTCACATCTAGCATTATACTGATATTTTCTATATCTTAGACAAGGTTTTCCGTGGGTTCCCTTTTACCAGAATGTATTTTTTAAGTTTATAGAGCGAACTAAATGATGTGATCCAGTATCCCGTTTCTTTCCTATTACACTTTTTCGTTTTCAAACTACGGACCTTGTTGTAGTGTCATAAAACGTCCCATATATCTGGAAAACAAAGCCGAGTAGATGATGATAAATCCAGACTGGTTTCGACTTGATGGATCTGACAGTTGAGAGTACGGTCAGTCGTTCAATATCTCCTTTCATGATAAATTAATTCTAATCGACTATTTTTGGTACATACTATTCCACCTGGGTTGTAAATGATATGATTGGTTAATAAATGATATGAATTATTTGAAAACAGCCTTCAGAGCTTTTTTCGAGCTTTTTAACGCTTTCATCCAGTCATTATATACATACATATAATTAATAAGGTTTTAGGTGTTTTAAACTCGAGCTTCAAATTGTGTAGATTGCTTCTAAGATGCTCTTCAGGAAATCTAAAATTTAAAAGAAGATCTTGATTATCACATATGTCGATCTATGGTGAAGAAAGTTTTATATGACAACTTTCTGCAAAGAATATTATTTTTTATTTCCACAAATAATTTAAGATCCCTTTGTATTCTATTATTCAAATATTTTCCTCGCCAGGCAATTATAAATTTTACTGCTCGTTTATTTGCGAGCAAAGACTTTTACAGTTTGCAGCCAAATACAAACACACAAACAAAGAAGGACGTACATGTCATTTCAGTGCTGCATGTGCACGGAATAAACCGAGCATTTTATTTTGTTTTTATTGTGACGCAAATTTGTGAATTGCTGCAACAGCAAATAACTAAATGAACAAAACGAAAAACGAAACAATAAAACTTAGCATTCCATATTTAACAAAAACAAACACAACAAAAACAAAAAACATGGAAAATATTACATAAAAGTAAAAGTTAAACTATGCAACTCGAAAATGCGCAAACACACACGTGCATACACTTACACGAAAAATGGCAGGCAACTATGGAAAAGTCAAAACTTTAATTAGCGCTATTTGTCTGGCGAAGTAATGTGGCATGCATATATATATATATGTATGTGCTTACAACAAGTTTCTGTGTTGCTCGAAAGGCGGAACAAATACCTATAGCCACAATAGATACTATCTACGCATGTGTTTTTGGCTTTGCCCCCATTGTAGTTGGCGGTAAAACTTTTGTGTGCGCTCGCAAGTAGTAGTGGCAGCTTCCAAATCTAGTATTTGTGGATGCACGCACACATCCGGTTGTGTAAAATGTATTTGTAATATTAAGACTCTGCAAATTTCAAGAGGTGTTTGGCCGCACTTTTCATACAACGTCATGCAACAAGCTTGATTTTATGCATCATATTTGGGATCCGAGTGGCCACTGAATTTCAAACTTCAGAAAGGGAATGTCGAAAAAAATTTAACATTGCCTGTTGTAAGCTAACCACTGATAGTAAAATATATTCACCACCTCTGGTTTCCGAACTCAGCGTACATGCCACGTACTCAACGCTTAGTTACATTTTATATCTGAATTTTCAGTTTCATATATACATATGTAGCTATTTTTGAACCATCTTGCATGGCTCTGTATACGAAAATATTCACTTGTATACGAAAATAGAGCACACTGGGATTATGGAGGGAACACTTCTCCGACCTGCTCAATGGCAGTGAAAGTACAACACCAGGAGATGGCGAACCCGATTCCCCAATCGATGACGATGGAATAGATGTTCCATTACCCGACCATGAAGAAATTCGAATAGCAATTACCCGCTTGAAGAACAACAAAGCGGCGGGGGCCGATGGATTACCGGCCGAGCTATTCAAATACGGCGGCGAAGAACTGATAAGGTGCATGCATCAGCTTCTTTGTAGAATATGGTCGGAAGAAAGCATGCCTGACGATTGGAATCTTAGTGTGCTCTGCCCAATCCACAAGAAGGGAGACCCCACAATCTGCGCCAACTACCGTGGTATAAGTCTCCTCAATATCGCATATAAGGTTTTGTCGAGCGTATTGTGTGAAAGACTAAAGCCCACCGTCAACGAACTGATTGGACCTTATCAGTGTGGCTTTAGACCTGGAAAATCTACAATGGACCAGATATTCACCATGCGCCAAATCTTGGAAAAGACCCGAGAGAGAAGAATCGATACCCACCATCTTTTTATCGATTTTAAAGCTGCCTTCGATAGCACGAAAAGGAGCTGCCTTTATGCCGCGATGTCTGAATTTGGTATCCCTGCAAAACTAATACGGCTATGTAAGCTGACGTTGAGCAACACCAAAAGCTCCGTCAGGATCGGGAAGGACCTCTCCGAGCCGTTCGATACCAAACGAGGCTTCAGACAGGGTGACTCACTATCGTGCGACTTCTTCAATCTATTGCTGGAAAAAATAATACGAGCTGCAGAACTAAATAGAGAGGGTACAATCTTCTACAAGAGTGTACAGCTCCTGGCGTATGCCGATGATATTGATATCATCGGAAGCAACAACCGCGCCGTTTGTTCTGCGTTTTCCAGACTAGATAAAGAAGCGAAGCGTATGGGTCTGGTGGTGAATGAGGACAAGACGAAATATCTCCTGTCATCAAACAAACAGTCAGCGCACTCGCGTCTTGGCTCCCACGTCACTGTTGACAGTCATAACTTTGAAGTTGTAGATAATTTCGTTTATCTGGGAACCAGCATTAATAACACCAACAATGTCAGCCTTGAAATCCAACGCAGAATCACTCTTGCCAACAGGTGCTACTTTGGACTGAGTAGGCAATTGAAAAGTAAAGTCCTCTCTCGACGAACCAAAATCAAACTCTATAAGTCGCTCATTATTCCCGTCCTGATGTATGGCGCTGAAGCGTGGACGATGACAACATCCGATGAGACGACTCTTGGGGTTTTCGAGAGAAAGGTTTTGCGCAAGATTTATGGTCCTCTAAACATTGGCAACGGCGAATACCGCAGACGATGGAACGATGAGCTGTACGATTTATACGACGACATTGACATAGTTCAGCGAATAAAAAGACAGCGGCTACGCTGGCTAGGTCATGTTGTACGGATGGAAGAAAACACTCCAGCTCTGAAAGTATTCGATGCAGTACCCGCTGGAGGAAGCCGCGGAAGAGGACGACCTCCACTCCGGTGGAAAGACCAAGTGCAAAGTGACCTGGCTTCACTTGGTGTTTCCAGTTGGCGCCAAAAAGCAAAAAGGAGGAATGAGTGGCGCGCTCTGGTGGATTCGGCTATAATCGCTTAAAGCGGTTCCTACGCCAAATATATATATATATATACGAAAATATTCACTTTTAGATACATATTCACTTGGTATCTGGTATTGTCTGGCTTTCACTGTTCTGCCGCTTATGCTCTAAAACTATTCTTTAAATAGATCAGCAAATTTCGTCAGCTTCCTTCGTCTTACTCTGAGACGTATTTACTTACCACCGAAAGTAATGTAAAAAATTCTTACAATAAGGCGAGTCCAAGTTTTATATCCAAACCAGGACTATCAGATCGGAACAGAACAAAACATTATCCGAATAATTTTATGCTGTGACGAAAGCAACAACGGCAAAGAAAAGAAAACCAAATTGATGGAATTTATAGAATATAACTATGAAATGCAATGTCTTTTACGAAAAAGTAACTACAAGCAACACAAAATTAAACAAGTAAGGAGAGGCTAAGTTCGGGTGCAACCGAACATTTTATACTCTCGCAATTTATTGCTAAAGTTTTATTAAGATAACACACAATTTGACCCATATATTCGGCATAAAGTCCAAAAGAATAACGAAAATCATCATAAATAGTTTATGGGGACTGAGGTAATTCCTGAACCGATTTCACTGATTTTCACCACCAAGACACAATATATCGAGGACTATACACTCACTACTCAGGATGGAGTCATAGGTAGAATTCACGTAAGTGTAGAAAGTTTCTGACTGACTTCTTCTGATTCCCTTGGAAGTGGCCAGGGACGATTCTTTTGCATCCGTTTGGAGGCGAGCTAAAGTGAGAAGGCGAATCCCGCTTATGCGATTGTGCGTAGGGTTTGGAACCCACCACATAAAAACGAATAACCAATGAATAGGAAGCAACAGCCTCGGATAAGGAACCCCAATTTTTATGACGACCACAGCAAACGTATAAAGGACTATGATTTAAGGGCATGCACCTGGAATGTCCGGACCCTTAATTGGGATGGTGCCTCTGCCCAGCTGGTTGATGTCCTCGTAAGAGTAAAGGCTGATATCACCGCAATCCAAGAAATGCGATAGGTGGGACAAGGACGGAAGAAGGTGGGTCCATGTGACATCTACTACAGCGGCCATATAAAGGAGCGCAAATTCGGTGTCGTCAAGTCCTGGCATTCACCCTGGTGGATGAACGTCTAGCCACAATCCGCATCAAAGCGAGGTTCTTTAACATATCGCTGATTTGCGCCCACGCCCCGACGGAAAAGAAGAGAGAGCGCCTATGAACGTACCTATGAGCGCTGCCCCGGCCACGATGTCAAAATCGTGCTTGGCGATTTCAACGCTAGGGTGGGTAGAGAAGGTGTCTTTGGCACAACAGTCGGAAAACTCAGCCTCCACGACGAAACATCGCCAAACGGTCTGAGGCTGGTCGACTTCGCCGGGGCCCGAAATATGGTCGTCTGTAATACTAGATTCCAGCATAAGAAAATCCATCAAGCTACTTGGCTGTCCCCGGATCGAATCACTCGCAACAGATCGATCATGTTGTGATAGATGGACGACATGTCTCCAGTGTTTTTGATGTGCGTACGCTTCGTGGTCCCACCATCGACACGGACCACTTTCTTGTAGCAGCTAGGATACGCACCCGCGTCTGTGTAGAAAAGCGCACACGTCAACAAACACAAGGAAAGTTCGACATCGAGAAGCTGCAATCACAACCGAAAGCCGAACGATTTTCTACTCGACTTGGACTCCTGCTCTCTGAGAGCACTAATCAGCATCTCGGTATAAGGGAACTGTGGGATGGCATATCAAACTCCTTACGTACAG